>NC_084759.1:156651769-157901769 GCF_028858725.1 Colius striatus | reverse complement strand
CAAGCCTAAGGCAAATCCACCAGCAGCCATGCAGGAGACTTTCCCATCTTGATGATTGTATCTAAGGAGAGAAGAACCATGAATGACCACAGTGATGACTCTCACATGGAAAGCTGACATACCTAAAATAATCAGCACTGTCTGAGTTCACACAGATGCTGTGGTGGACGCTGCTGGGCTCTTGAAAACTCCACTGCTCCTTAGTAGGTATAGAGAAGGCCAAGGAGAAAAGGATGTGCACATCAACACACTGTTGGCACTTGTCAATGTCATTTCAGCTGCAAGGATAAAATGCCATCAATATTGAAGCCTTCTTCTTAGGAGATAATACCTCCTTGTTGTTAGGGCTTTCACTCCTGTTTTTTTTTTTAAAGCTCTTTTAAAATGGGTAGAATTTTGCTTCAGAATTGGAACTGTCATAACATATCTTCGTTAAGCGAGGGGCAGCGTCTAGCAACTGAGCTTTCCCATGTTGTCTTAACAGCAAATCTCTTCTTGTACAAATCTAGTTAAAATACATTGAAAACACTCACTTTAACCACATGTATGTTTAAAAACTCTGCATTTGCCATGTGTTGTATGTATAGAAAAACAGATTGGCTCAGTCAGATATCTGTAGCTCAATTTTATCTGTTGTATTTTAGCTGCTATGTTTATATTTTCAATAATTTATGCAATTTTAGATACATCCAAATTCTCTGAATCCTATAGGGTGAGCAAAATTGCAGAGCAAATTCCTTTCTCTTCACAGTCCCTGTGTAAAACCCTGATGAAAAAGCTGCCCTGCCTCCCTCCTACAGTGATATGAGGAATGCACAGAAGAAGAAATACGTCGATATGAGGGGCTCACACAACAGAGGAAGAAGGTTTTCTTTTCCTCAGACCAAAGTTCCTATGAATTGCAATATGAAACTTTAGTGTATAAAATGTGAAGAGTCTGTCTCATCACTACTTGTATGTTCATTAAAGCCCTTGTGCAGGAAAAAACATTTAACATAGTATTTCAAAATCACTTTTAAATTATTGGTTCTGGCTTTGAAACAATTTTAAATAGGCTCTGTCATAAAGACAAAAACCTTTGAAGAAGCTTTTTTCTGCAAAAGGTTTGTTTCATTTAGCTAAGGAAACTTCAGACTTTCATGTGTTATTGTATTTATTACTGATTATTATTACATTAACAATTATTAACAATTACTATTATTATTCTACATTCTAATAAACTATAAGGTGTGTTTATTAATGCCAAGCACCTGTACTTGCAGCAGAGCTATCATGAACAACAACATCAATAAACCCTAAAGCAACTTAGCCAAATTGGGGTGGAGGAAGACAGGTAATCTCTGACTGATATGTAGATTTTCTTTGTGGGAATAAAACTAGGATGCCTTGCCTGCACAAGAAATATTGCATACTCAGACTGGCTTCCTCTGTTAAACCTTTCCACCTACTTAGTGGCTCTAAGAAGAGTCTAAGCTGTTCTCTACACACTTTTCTCACCTTGCCTGAGGTCTGGGAACATCTGCCTTAAGTAGGAGTGGCCCAGGTATAAATGGGACTCCTAACCATCAAACTCTTTCTTCTTCCTTTTGTTTTCAGCTATAAGAAAAAAGTCATCTTTCCATTAGTGTTACCCCTGCATTTGAACAACAAAATCCTTTTTACTTTCCAGAAAGTGGAAGGCTAGATCCACACAAGCCTTAACATGCTGCTTCCAAAACTCAGGTTTTCTTAAACCCTGTTCTCTTTACTCCAGAAGGACCTGAAGGCTGTAGCTGTTACGGTTTGAACATTATCTTTTTCTAATGCAGTGCTGACTCTGCCTCATCCTAGAAAAGCCTCTCTCCCAGTCTTAGTGAGTGGATCAACTCCATCTCAGATGGGCATAGTTGGGACCCCCAAATTAGGAGCTGTGCTTTTCTGCAGGACTTGCCACAGTGAAGATTCCCCGAGGTGGTCTTTTTACCAGCACCAGTGGCCTGTTTCAGGAGTTCAATTGAGTTGGTGCCATCATTCACCTGTACCAGAAGGGATTAACCCATTGCATTGCCCAGCAGACCCAAGGCAGCCCAAATCACGTGCAGTGCAGACTGTCTCCCAGGTTGGGTTTGGACTAAGTCTGCTCTAGGCAAGTTCTGTTCTGTATGGAATAATCAAATACTTGTTGGAAATGGGAGAAGGAAAGGCAGCGCTTGATGATCTCTCTGTATGCTTCAGCTTTCCTTTGAAAGCAGAAAATATGTGGTCCCAGTTATTTAACAGTATTCAAGAAGAGCTCGGGAGCAAGTTACTCAGAGCACCTTGTAATTCAGAAGCTTGAATGTGGCTTTCACAAACGAGTGAGGCTCAAAAAGCCTATCTTCAGAAAGGAAGAGCCCTCCTGAATGCCCAAGTCTAAGGGAGGAACAGGCTTTAGACATGTGCACTATCTCTTAGCTTTTGCTGTTGCCTGGATGCTACAAGGTGACCAGAAACAAGGCTGTGATCCCAAACCATGCCTTTTGGCACCAGAAGTACTTCTTGTAACACTCTGAAAGCTTGTCAAAGTTATGTCTGTATTCACAGTTTTCCCAAACTTGGCAAATTCTGGATGACATTTTTGTATTTCTTTTTTTCCTGTCTAAATGAGAAAGTGATAATTTCTAGTCCCACATGATCATCAGTATATATTGTTAGATTAATATTCATGCAATATGCATTCAGCAAGGCAGTTATCTGAGCTCTGCAACATTACCATGCACACAGCAATCATTTTTAAAAGAATAGACGGCTTTTAGCTTGAATCTCATTGAATCAAAATTACTTATCTACAAAAATGGATACTGTGTTTCAGAAAATGTAATTGCAATTGCAAAACTATTTACAAAAAATTAGAAGTGGGTTTATTTTTCACAATGACTACATGACTTTAGCTCCTGTTTTTTGAACTGTTGGCAAAAAAACATAAAAGTTTTTCACCTCAGTGTAATTCCTTGCAAGAATTTATTTGTCATATAACTTAAGCATATTTTCTTGATTTATAGTTTATTCAAGAGAAATTTACAGCAGCATTCAACATTCTTTGTTGAGCTCTATTGGTTCATATTGATTGATAGTGCATATCAGATGATAGTTTTCTGTTCCCTGATTAGATGACGTTCTTATAGTAAGAGTTTTCCAATGACAACTCTAATGCTTTTTAATTCCAAAACTACTTTTGATGAGAATTCTCTTGTAATCATTCAAAATGTCACTTGTTTCACCTATCACTCTTGCTAGCTAATATGTATTAGTAAGGGGTATTTGTAAGAGGAATTATTCATGAACATCATTTAAAAGTTCATACAAACCAGACGTTTTCAGCCAGGAGGGCAGAGCCAGGTGTGAGGAGTCCCTGTGTCTGAAATGCTTGATCAAACCCTGAACTAGGAATCATAGAATCATAGAATGGTAGGGGTTGGAAGGGACCTTCAGAGACCACTTAGTCCAACCCCCTCAATAAAGCAAGTTTACCTAGATCAGGTCACACAGGAACACGTCCAGGAGGGTTTTAGAAACCTCCAGAGAAGGAGACTCCACATCCTCTCCGGGCAGCCTGTGCCAGGGTTTCCCCAACCTTTACAGTAAAAAAGTTTTTCCCTGTGTTTAAGTGGATGTTTTTGTGTTCCAGCTTTTGTCCATGACCCCTTGTCCTGTTGCTGGACACTACAAGTGGCGCTCCATCCTCGTAATATCCACCCTTTGGTACTTATAAGTGTTGATGAAGGACAAGGAGAGAACTCTGGCTCTGGTCTAGACATAGCTGAGATCCTAGTGAAGAGGAGAGTTTGCGAAGATTTAGCCCAATTTGTCAGTAACAACGGGACAGATCCTGATGCAAGTGCAAACTGATGCGAAATAAAGCACCTCTCAGAACCGTTCTAAATCCCTAAATCGCCGAAGATCTCAGCCGAGTCTCTTCCCTGTCCTGTCTCCCCAGCTTCGGAGGGACGAGCCGTGTTGGCGGCTGAGGATCAGGAAGGGCGCTGGGCTGTGTAGGAGTACATCAGCGCGGTGTTTCAGAGCCATTCGGGGGGTGACTTTCCCCTCAGCCCCCGCTCCCACCCGCTCTTCCCACAGGTGCCACAGAGGCGAGCTGCGGGTGCCGCCGGGCGCGGCTGCCGGGCGGGCAGCGCCCTCTAGCGGCCGAGGGGGCCCCGCCGCGGGTCCGGCTGCCACCAGCGCTCCGAACCCTCTCCCGCACCGGCGCCTCCACCGATGAGCAGCGCTGAGCTCCGCCGGATGCGGCCGAGGCTTCCCAGCCCCTCTGGGCTCTTTGCCGTAGGGGAGTACCACACGGAAACAACTCGTTTCAGCTTTTTTGGGCTGTGTGGTTTTGCTTGCGTTGATGGCTTCGGTTTGTGGTAATGATGGGGTTTCAGCCACCCACTGTGCACCGTCCCACATTGATCTTTTCTGAAGGAGAGCCTCAACATGGCCATGAAAAATTCAACTGCAAGAAGTGATTTAATAACTAGTCCAGTTTGAGTGTTTGCCAGGTAATTGTAAACAAAGACTCTTAACAATCACAATGGAGATGGTTTTGGGAAACTGTGATCCCATCGTGCAACCTAATAACCTGATCATACTGAGTCCTGAGCAGCTCATTCCACCTCTGGAGCTGGAATTGAAACAGAGTTGGGGCTGACGAGGGCCATGAGGCTGCAAAAGGCAGCACAGCCCTGCAGAACTTTTTTTGTTCTCCTTTTTTTATCCTCTGTGCAGAGTATTGCAATCCTCATTGCTACAGACAGCAAACAGTAGGTGTGCAGAACTGGACCAAACTGGCAGAGAGTAGCTTCTGTATTGACAGTCACCTGGAAAATAATCATCCAGAGACAAATGCCATGGGAGCCCTGTCACAGAAACACAATATCATTTCTCCTCAGGGCTGTACATGAGCCTGCCTGAGTGCAGATGCTGGACTTCGTCAGCTAATGATGCTAGACTAAGAGTGGGACATCAAAAAGCAAAATGTGGGAGGAAAGCAGTCTGTCAAAGGGCAGTCATTTGTTGGTCATTTGGGTGGCTGAGAAGAGGGAGATGAAAGAATACTGGAGGTTATTGTGTAGGCAGACATTTCACATGTTATTTGTACAGCTGAACCATCGATTTGCTGCTGCTGTTAGGTTTTTCCCCTAAATTAATGTTCCTTTCCTCTTCCTGTTAAAATTGTTTTAGTTTCAAACACAGGCTCATTGTCTGCAAACTGGAAAGCATAGTTTCTCAAGCGACACCAAAGAAAACGCTTGTTTTTTCCACTGTTCAGAATTTTGGTGTCAGGCTGAAGACAACAGTTTCTGATGTCAGCCTTACACTGCTTGCTGTATAGGTTATCTTTGCCATTCAGACAGGGTCATCCTTCTAAAGGATGGACTTCTATAGCAGATCCTTCCAAAAGACCTGATGGGCTGCAGAAATATTGCCAATATCCAAGGACATCCATGTGCTGTGCTAGAAGCCATATGTTGTTGTCGTCTCTGTGCAACAGTTCACCGCTCCTTTATGCTCCTTTTGTGCATAAGAAACCTGTTGTCATGGGCTTCCTCTCTCAACTATGCTGACTTTTTGCCAAAGTTGTCCTTGTTCTTGACTGTAGGCCATGGCTTTTTGCCCATCTAGTAAACTTCTTAAACAGCTCCTGATTTTCAGGTGCTTTTTTTCTGCCTTGTACCCACCCACTGGTCAAATTCAGGACAGTTAGGACTGTCTTTTCTTTGTTCTCAGTGAATGTAATCAGATCCTATGAGCCTTAAGCAATCAAAAACTTATAGTCCTAGAATTAATCTATTACTAGCTGTTAGAATGAGTCTCCAAATAGATAGCTGTCAAGTGCAATCTCCTTTGTGGAGAGAAAAAAAAAAAAAAAAGAAAAAGGGAGAAAAAGAAGATTAAATCTTCAAAACTTATAATGTTTTACTACCAACTGCATGAGACTTTCCAAAATTAGGTTCCCTATAATAATGCAATTTTTACTCTACAGTGCAGACAGATGTTTTAGGAGTAATTCATCCTACTTTCTGATTTTATTCAGTGTTTTGTAGCAGATACCATATTCTCATTCCCCCTCACTCCCCTAATATGTCTTCTGGAGTTTATAATTTGCATGTTTTCATATCCCTCCAGCTACTGATCACTTTAAAGTGGGTAGTGCAGGGTGCCATCCCTCCCCCAGTCCTACCTACAAGAACTACACCCCAATATTTGAAGATTTCATTCACATGAATCACCCTGTTAATGCTTTGCAGTGACAGTCACATGAAACCTGGTGTCATCAAGGAGAACTTCCAAGTCCCTTTGCGCAATAACTATCCAGCCAGTATTAATGCAGTAACTATTCAATTGCTTCCCTTTCCAGCAACCTCCAGCACCGTTCAATACAAACGTGACTTCCTGAGACTGAGATACATTTTCCTTTTTAGTATCCTTCATCTTTCACACCCTCCTAGTTCCTTCCTTGATTAGACTGTCTCTTACTTGCTGTACTTTCTTTTCCAGAGGGAAAGTAGAACTGCAGCCCTGAGGCATGATTGCTGCTGTGGGAGAGCAGCACTATAGGAAGAGTTGTTCACGTCCCTGCACGCAATTTTTGGGAGGTTACCTGACAGTAAAGCTAGTGAATACTCTGTTCGTCAACACAGGGCAAAGCTAGTAGCTGTGCTTTCCTTCAGAGGCTGAATATTGTGCAGGGCACAGATGATATGCTGCATAACTCTATGGGGAGTGGAGTGTGGTTATCTGTGTCCTCAAGAGAGGCTCCAGTCCCAGAGGTCAGACTCTTCCTTTCGATAGGCAATGTATGGGAAGAAAGGGAACATGCCAGTCAGCTGCAGCAAGTTGCAGCTTCAGGAACCAGAGTCCTGCTCTGCCCCTCTGAGCTGTAAGTAGCTCCTTCCAAGGCCACCAACACGAGCTCTC
Source organism: Colius striatus (assembly GCF_028858725.1). Lineage (NCBI taxonomy): Eukaryota > Metazoa > Chordata > Aves > Coliiformes > Coliidae > Colius > Colius striatus. Next base: position 157,894,836 of record NC_084759.1, on the reverse strand, counting down.
TGCTCTACTTCCAGTCTTTGTAGTTTCTGCTGAGAAGCCCACAGGGGAATTAATGCAATTCTTAATACAGCAGTGCCCAGGGCTAAGCAGCCTCTTGCAAGATGATGCAAAATTATCAATTTGCAAATATACCTTCAACTGTAAACCTCTTGCAGTTAGAAGTGTCCCCTGAGAGACTGTGGAAAGTATGCAATGCCTTACATCCTGCATAAGCAGGCAATAGGAGAGATTGTAGGGAGCCTCAGGGCAGCTATGTAGAGAGCAACGAGAGACTAATCATAAGAAAGGAAAGATGGTGGGACAGAGCTGTGGTGAAGACTGCAGAATTCAATCAACCAGCCTCCTTTTGGGAGAAAAGGGCTTTCCTTTCCTCCCCTCCTTGCCACCTCTGCTGTTGCCTACAAAAGAGAGGAGAAAGGCTGCCTCCTCAGCAAAGGCACACTGATTCTATGGCAAATAAATCTTCCAGGTTGTGGAACCCAACGGATGAGTGACATTTAGCCTGAGCAGCACAAGCAGACGGAGAACAAACATGGCAAGTGACAACTTGGTGTATCTACTCACAGCTTTTGTGCTGTTGAGGTAACAGGAATCTGAGTCCTTCTAAGATCCCCAGAAAATGGTGTTTTGGGGGTTTCTGGCAAAGCTATTGTGTCCTCAAAAAGGAAATTCTTCAAAATGATACCCATGTCTGTTTCCTTGGCCATGTATAGATTGGCTTTTGGTAGTTGGTACACTATAGGTAGGCTATGACCAAGACACAGCTAGTGCCTGAGGGACATTACTGTTTGAGCTGCAGTGGTGGCAGCACAAACTCTTGGATTGAATTTGACACTTTGGATTCTCAGTATGATCTATTATATTCACAGAAACTTCCTTGAGCTATTCAGTGGTATTTTAAAGTCTAGTTTAAAGGTTTATTTTAGACTTACATAGAAAGTATTTTGGCACACAGGAAAAAGACAATTCAGAATTCACTCATTTCCCCTGTCCTGGTAAGTCAGCTCTTCTGCAGTGGGAATTTCAGAGCCTTATTATGTTTTCCTCCCTACTTGTCTGCAGTTACTGGACTGAAGCAGTTCCCTAACTTCACATTTATATTTTAAACTTCTTTAAATAGAGATCCATTTGCCATTAATTAGCTTCACAGAAATACTGGAGTCTTCTGTGAATGTACATGAGCAATGCTATCTAGTAACCCCTCAAAAATCCCCAAGAGAAATGAGAAAAAGAGGCCAATTTGGATAATCCATACTCTGGATTTAAGGCCATGATGGATGAGTGTGCTACAGGTAGTGGTGTAGTAAATCCCCCAGCCTATCATCAAATTGGTTTGTATCCTATAATGGTTTTAGTTTCTGACATTCTGGGTGACCAGAAGCTTGTTATTATGACAAGAAGATATCTTCATTTGGTGTTTGTGTCAATACTTCTTGAAAGCTTCCCAGTGAAGCAAATGAAGGCCCTAGCCTTCTATACAAGCAGCTTTATTTATTCAGCTCTTGTTTTCTTCTGTGGTTTCTGACTTGGAAGAGACAAGAGTACTTCAGCAATTAATATCTTCTAAGAGTTCTGAATGGATGAAAGCACAGCTTTGTATCAATAGAGACTGAGTGTTGGGGCTCTTGGGTGCATGATGGAGGTGAAGCAAAGGGGTTGAACAGGGAATCAACATTACACTTAATTTTTATATCTGACAACAGTCTGAATCTATTGATCTGAGTAGCTGACTTTGTAGCTGGCCATTCTCCTTTTCTAGGCATCAGATAACGACAATAGTAAAGATACTTCAGAGGACATGTTAATTAGCACCTACTCATCTTCCCGCAAAGTAGCCTCTTATGACTTCTGCTTTGGATGCCTGTTGTGTTTCTAGGCCCAGCTGGGCATAAGGACCACTCAGCTGCTCGTTTACTCTCCTCCCCACCCCCTGTGGTGGGATGAGGAAGAGAAAAGGGACCATGGAGATCCCCAAGGACAGAGAGGGCTTATTCACCACTTATGGTTCTGGGCAAAACATACAGGACTATTTGACTTGGGGAAGAAAGCAGAATTAATTTAATCCACCACCAACCAAAAGCATGATAAAAACACCACCAACCAGGATAATGATGAAGAGTACAATCATCCCTTTAAGACCACTTTCCCCCCACCCCTCGCCTCTTCCTAAACTCAGGCACCTAGTCTTGGTCTCTCCACCTCCTCCTCCCCTGAGTGGCACAGGGGGGCAGGGAATGGGGTTGTGGTCAGTCCTGTCCCTATGGCTCCTGTTTCTTGTTTCTCCTCAGGGCAGATGGACTCCTCAACATTCTCCTGCTTCACCACAAGGTCCCTTACACACTGGGCAGTCCTGCAGGGACAACTCTGACATGCGTTCATCCCAAGGGCTTCAGCTCTTCTCTGCGTCCTGTGTGGGTCTCCTCTGCAATTGGCACTCAACACAGATCAGACTGCTTCATGGCTGCTTCCTCACACAGTCTTGGCCCCAATGAGCACAGTGACGTCTCTGCTGTGGGGTCCTCCTGGAGCTACACATGAGTATCAGTCCCACCATTGCCCTCTGCAGGTTGTAAGGGCACAGCCACCTTCCTGCTGTAGGTAACCGTGGGATCTCTGGTTCAGCACACTTCTTCCCATCTTCCCTCACTGACTTTGAGGTCCACGTGGTCACCTCCATCTTGTTCCATTCCTTCGACCTCCTCTCCTGCTGCAGATTTCCCCTTCTTAAATAGTGATGACAGAGGCACTCAGTGGGCCCAGCCAGGGTCCAACTCAGAGCCAGAGGAAGTTCTGAGACCAGCACTGGAGTCCCCTGTCCCTGTTAGCAAGAAAAAAACCTACTTCACACAAACCCATCACAATGCCAAATTCTTTCACACATCCTCATGAGGTGCAGCAGCTCTCAGAATGGTCCACAAGAGCATGTGGATCTCAGATCGCTTTCAGAAGTTGGCTGTTAACAGGTTACTCACAGATTTAAGTGTGGAGCTGTTTGTTACTGCCCTGCTTTAGGACTAGAGCTTTAAATAAGGAATATATAAGAAAACACACACATATCCTTGGGTATAAGCAAAATAAATACAGAAAATACCTGACATTTTCACAGTAGTAGGACATATGTGAATACCACTCCACAATAGGATGACTGCTGGTGGTTAAAACATGCATTTTTCTCCATAATATTATCCTAGAGTTTGATAATTTGTTCTAAGAGAAAAATATGTCAAGTGAATTTGGATATGTTGGAAATTTGCATTTGAGCATCATTCTACATAAAAGTCCTTCCAAAGCCCTTGAATATAAATGAACCTAAGTTATTACCATAACACGTTCAACCATTATGCCAATGAATGAAAAGCTCCTCCTAATGTTGTCAATTTATGTTCCAGATTGTGTAACAGGAGAGTAATCATACTGCAAAAGTTTCCGAAGCCAGAATAGTCGCATACATACATAGTACTATATGTTAGTCAAGTTTAAAATGGATTTTACTTATTCTCGTGCTGATAAAATTGCACCTTGCTGTAAATACTTCTGCAGTGATTGAGAATTTTTGTTAACCACTTTAAGGTCGGTCATACAAGATTTGGGAGGCTGATTATTTCTGATTTTTCCCATCCAAAACAATAATCTCATCAGGCTTATCAGTAAATATTCCAAACATTGGGTATTTTTAAGAAATTACCTGTGACACCTGCAGTATGTTCTCACATATAGGAGCAATAACATTGTCACTAGAAGAAAGTTATAATAGGACTTAAAGTAATGCAGATTTATATTTATTCCAATTTTGTAATATACTCCTATCCATTAGTCTAAAACTAAAATCAGGAAAGCTATTTAAAATATATCTCTAGTTGAAATAAACTGCATCCTAAATTATGAAATGCCCTTTTCTGAATAACAATGCTAAATCCAAGCTTGTTTTATAACCTCTGAGGCTATTCTGTCAGAAGTTCATCTCTAGTAAATCAGTTTAGCCTACTTGTAGGTCCTAGGGATGAAGAAAATATAGGGAACTTTGTTAAAGTCCTCCAGCACAAGACCAGATATACTATCTTGTCCTGCACCTCAGCTCTGCTATACAGCTTAAGAAGCTGGGATTAGGACTTTGTGAGTGTTAGGAGACTTGGGGAAATGGCAACTTTCTACATGTTATTGATTAGTTCACTTTAACCTTCCTTTCTGCAGATTCTGTTTAAGTTCACGATAAATTTCTTTTCTCCATTAAATTTGGTTCTCTGCTGAGACGTCTTTTCTCTTCGGAGATTTATTTTACTTATTTGACTGTCATTTTCTTTGTTGTTCCTTCACTTTATTACCCTGTTTTCCAGGGTTTTTTATATTACCATTAAGTCTGCAAAGCCTAGCACTCTGAACCCATCTTCAAAGACTCATTCCTAAGGCAAATGAGAAATCCTACTGTCTGTAAAGTCATTCAGCCAAGACACTGAAAGCCATTACAAACTTAACACTTGAACAAGATGTGATAAACTCTTCCACCAAGGAAATGGTTACCTCCACTTTGAGGGATCTGGTAGCATGGTTCAGGTTAAACATCTACCATTTACTCATTTTTCATGATTACAGTAACAGATGAGGTTACTAACTTTTAAAAAAATCACTGCTGAGAGCCCAAGAGGACTTCTTGGGCAAAGAGAGAAGAGTGAGAGTCTGAGGGCTAATGAATACAGTAAGTATTCTGCAATAGAGCTTTCCCTTACCAATTTTGGAGGCAATTGCCCGTCAGCCAAAAAGCTAGTTCTTGTCTCTCATTTCTGGATGTAGGGGCAGCTGTCTCAGCCATGTTGCCCTTAGAGGTTGACCATGATTCCACTCTTTGCTGCAAAAGTGCAAGTGAGAGCCTCTTTTCACCCTCTCCCACCACTACCAGTTTCTTCCTGACCAGAAAGATGCCCATCCCCAAACCTCTCCTCTTTTCCCTTTAGGACATCACCAAGGAATCAAGACTACAAATAGCCTGTGCTCCCAAAGGGGATTTGAGGAAACTCAGTTCTGTTGTCACAATAAAAACCTCCAGTAGTATTTTATCAAGAACAGTCTTCTCCTTCAGTCTCAACAACCTTCTTACTTGTCTTTGTATACATAAATCTTTTGGCAGAGACCTATTTATACGGAAAATATCTTTTGTGGGCCAGATGGCGTTTGTGTGTATTTTAGCACTGCTGCCAACAATCTGGAGAACTGGACAGAAACAAAACTCCTTTCATAGCTCCTATCAGTGCATTTCAATGATGTAAGGCTTCTAAATCCACCTATGATCAGATGGAACAAGGTTGGTTGGAGCTTTCTGAAGAAAAAAAGAGCATATTCATGAAGAGGAAGAAGGTACATGACACCTGAACTATGCACCATCTATCATTGTTTCTGGTACACTTTCAGAAAGGAAATTGAAAATGGGCTTACTTTTGCATAAAGATTTTTCAGTCAGCATCATGCAGTATTCCCCAGGGTAGATCATCACAAAAATAAAAATGATGATCAAGTGTTGTAAATGTATTAAATTAGGATAAAACTATCTTGGAAAAAAAAATCTTTCGTTTTCCTAAACTTTACTATGCCTGAAAGGGGCAGGTTGCAATCCTGATGGATGCAGAAAAAAACAGTGAAATGAGAACAAAAGTGAACTAAAGGCCTAACTACTTGAAAAAAATCCACCATCCAACCAACCCTCCAGTTCCCCAGGGTCTAATTTGTTAAAACCATTTCAGTTTAACGCTAAATTATGTAGATTTTTAAAAGGCAATACAAATAAGATATGATCAAGAATAACAAGAAGAATATATTTGCTTAGGATATTAATGTAGACATTTCCTGCAATTCAGCAATTTGTGAGCAACAAAATGGGTCCCATTTGCATTGAGCTTCTGACCTACAATATAGCTGTAAAGATACCTTTGAGATTTGTCTGTTCTCCTGAAGCTCTAATCTGCTGGCTTGATTCCTGAAGTTTGCTGAGGAACATGATACGTATTGCATGATAAACACCACATAGAAAGTTTCCTGACAAAACTCTGTCTCAAAAATAAAATAGTGACATTTTAAATGCCAAGGATTATCAACAGGTGGAAAATAGTATGTTAAGATATCACTCTGTAGGGATTTCTTTAATGCCTTTAATCCAGCAATGAAAATTCAGCACAGATGTATATGGTTGGATAAAAAAGAAGTCTGATTCTTTAGCAAAAAATTTAGATGAATCCTTTCCACATGCCATTCTTGAAGAATCATAGAATCATAGAATCATAGAATGGTAGGGGTTGGAAGGGACCTTTAGAGATCATCTAGTCCAACCCCTCTGCAGAAGCAGATTCACCTAGATCAGGTCGCATAGGAACATGTCCAGGCGGGTGTTGATCCATTTACTTGATCTGTACAGAAATCCTAAAGTATCTGGAGAAAAAAAAAAATCTTACTTCTAACCTGATCAGAATTGGAATTACTAGGAATGCTATGACAGAGCTTTACTCGGAGATCTGCACACTGATGTCTTAACTGAAGAGGTCCAGAGAAGAGAATTAGAATTAGCCATAGACGTTCTGAAGACCTGATCATAGCCACAGAATTTCTGAACACCTGGCCAAATCGACCTCCAAAGCTTTTGGGACTTGTCTATTCCTGTTTAAATATGACAAGACCTGCAATGGAAAGATATTTTACACCAAGCATTCTTAAGTCTGTCCATCATAGTAAGCCCTGCACTTCACCAATTCTTAGTCTGGACTATAGGACTGTATACTGCCAGGTGACTGCCTGATTCCACCAAAACTAGTGGCAAAGCTCTCACTGACTTCTGCAAAGCTAGAATTTCAGATTAGACATTTCTCGCACCATTTATGCATACTGCTGCTTACTTACATTTACACACATGCACACACGCACACATGACTGCACTGGGTTTGTACAAAGCTGTACTACAGATTGGAACATTACTGTCCAGAGATCCTTGGCTTTCTAAGGCAGTAAATTTCCTGAAGAGCAGCAAAATCAAACTATTGGCACCCTGAAACTTGCTTTTGATTTGCATTTCAGTCAAAGCTAAGAGCTGCCTTGTCTCCTAGGTAGCTTTTAAAATGGGAAGCTTGAAGGACAAGTGTGTCTGCGTAAGAATCCAGAGCAGGTTCAGCAGTGTCACAGTAAGGATGGAAGTTCTGCCCTGCAAAAATTTCTCACATCAGTCAGTGCTCTGACTTCAGAGATCAGCCCCATTAGCATGCATACCACCTGTACACGTTTTATTTGTAGAAGTAATGTAGAAGCAGAAAATGCATAGGTTCTTTACTTGGGGAAAGAAGAGGGTGTGCTATTCAATGCATTCAAATTAGACTGCCTTCGTGGACAGGAGTCCTACTTGTGTGATAAAAGACGGGACATTTATCAATATTCCTCTTTCCTATTGCTATTCAGTTCTTTATGAAACTCAGCCTGAAAACATCTGCTGAAACTTTCTTCCTCATACAATTTACCTGTTTTAAATAAAAAGGACTTTGGATAGAGCTAAACCATTTTCTTCTTTCATTGTTAATACTGACTTTGCTTTCCAATTGCTGAAATGTGTCTGCAACTCACTGCTTTCCTTTCTGAACATGTAGTTCCAAGACCTCCTTTTTCAACCAAAGAAGATTCACCTGGGGACTGTCTCCTAGGAGACTTAGATGAAGATTTAAGCAGAACATCACATTTTAATCAGATTTGTGCATTTTGCATACAAATAAATTGTCACGTAACAATGAAGATCTTTCCATTAATAAGAAAATGTATTCATGCTAAAATGGAAAATGCTAGCACAAGAGGCTGGCAGACATTTAGATCTTATTAAAAATAAAGCAATCAACAAGTTTACAGTTATTCCAGAGTGGGAATCGGATTTAAATAGACTTTTGATCTAATGTGATACCACTAACATCTTTATCTGCAAAATAAGCCAATGAGTAGTGCTTGTGTTATAAGATATGTATGCAAGACTTTGGCTAGATAAATACAAAATAAAATGATTTAACAAAACCTAACATTCCTGGTTTATTTAGTGGTTTTATTGCATTTGCTGGGGCTTATTTCATTTTCCATTTGACAAAAACCTCTTTTAGTTAAGTGCAAAGACGCTGCTGACGGAAAACATATTAAAATAGCATATATCTGTGAAAAGGCTTTTAAAAGATGCTAGAGTTTTTGTTAGCATGAGGCTAATGAAGTTGCCATTATAGCTTTTTTACCTGATTTTTTATTACTTGTTTTTAGCTAGAGCTGAATTTAAAAAGGATTTTGCTTTGAATTGCCTGTTTTCCCTCTGCAAAATTGGCTCCCTATGCCTGCTGCAGTTTGAAACAAAACCCCTTCTGAACAGGAACTCCAAATCTTCCAAATCACATTAGGAAGGAAGAACTTGATATCAAAAGGCCAAGCTGCCACTATTTCTTCCTGATGACTCTCATTTAACAGCCATTAAAATGCAAATAGAACTATGATTTTCAGATCACAAAATTAACATTAACAGCTGGAATGATTGATTAAAGGTCATGGCAACTGTATAACTTAATTTCTTACATAATTGTGTTCAGTTTTCTGCAGATTGTTTGGATTTGTGAATTAATTTTAGCTGTTGCTGAACACTGACAGGTGCATTTATTGGTCTCTCATTTTTGTTAATATCTTCCTGTGTGAATGATTCCCTTCTTTCCAGGAACCGGGAGAGTACCCAGAGGGGACACTCCAGAATTACTATCTTCAACTAACAGGTTTTGCAGCGCATTAGCAGACCTCTCAGAAGTTTTTTATTGACCCAGACAAGGCCAAAATGACAATTCACATGTAGCTAACAAGTTACTCCTCCAGGAGCTTTCTCATCCATGTGTTTACGGAACAGAATAAAAATGGCACATGAGGTCCCAAGGGACTTTGAGCTAATGGTTCAGATCCTATCTGAGCAGACCATTTTAGATATGCTTGCTTTAATGGATGAAATAAGCCACAGGTAGACCAACTTTCATATTACTTTTGAGACAAGGATGAGAAAGGAAAGATTTCAGGTAGCGCCTGCCTATACTGTTCCTTAGATGTGCAAAAAATGAAACTAAGCTGTAATTCTTATTCTACAGCAGGAGTTGGAGTCATTTTTCGAAAGCTCTGCAAGAGCAAGATCTGCAGATACTCAGAACCCACAAACTCAGGCAGGATTTTAGAAGAATTGAGCCCAAGAGTTTGAGCATTTTTGAAATCTACCTGCTTATTTCTCCGCTCAACTGGAAGTACATTTAAAACTCAAGCACCAGTGACAGGTGCTAAGCACTTCTGAAAACATGACCCTAGTGAGCATGACTTGAGGCCAAAGAGTCTAAGCTAGCACAACTTGTACCTGAACCCATCCCTACACCCCAGCAAGAACATGACATCAGCTCCAACACCCGCAGGTCTCCCCACTGAGACCTCCATTCATCGTGTTCAATTCCTCAGTCCCAAGTCTGCCTGCTAAAATGTACAATTGTATCTGTTGCGAGTCAGATGAGATGAACAAAATAGCTCAGCATTTGAAAAGATCAGGGGAGTGTGTCAGGGATGAGACAAGGTGGCACAGCGATAAAACATGACGTTTAACTTTTTTATTTCCCTTGGTACTTCTGGGGACAGCTCTCTTTGAGCACCACTGAGACATTCTTGCCTGAGATACTGGTGGTTTGGAAAAATGCAAGGCAGTGGTGATGTGTCCACTCCCTTCCTGGCACAAAGAGTACCTTCTGAGGCTTCTACTGTTTCTACCTTCGAGTTTACTATAGAGTACTGAAGGCTTATGGAGCACAGAGAAGGCAAGGAGCCTGAGCTGTGAGTGCCAGCAGGTAACTTCCGATCCTGCATTAGTCATTTGAGTCCTGTGCCTTCCTGACAAACTCCCTCTCATGCACTGTCGTTTCAGGAGGAGAGAAGACAGATCTAGAACATGTGCATCAAGGCAGGGAATGTACCAGCAGTAAGCCAAGCAAACCCCTACATTGGCAAAGATGCTGGATAGTTTTTATTTTTATTTTGTAAGCTTGCACAGCCCTTCAAGTGTGAAGGTTTAGCTGTAAAAATCCAAGTGGCTTCAGCATTGCCCGAAGGTCTAATTGTTGTTAAAATCAGGAAATGGAGAGCCTGAAATTACTCTGTTCAGGCAAATGACAGCAAACAGGAATTAGAATGGTTAGTTTTCCACAGGCAGACAAAAGGACTGAAATGAAATTAGCCTTTAAAGTTTTGTCACAGAGGCAGGATAATGAGTCCTTTTCTGTTTAAATGAACTGAGTGTTCTCACAGCAAAAGTCTCATCTCAAAGCTACATCACTGCTCTCATAGTCATTATTCTTTGCTACCTACCTTCTGAGATACCTTATACCCGAGGGAGAACAAAGTATCTTGACACCTATGAGAAGAGGATTTTACCTTGTGGGTTTACAACTAGCACTTGTAAAGACCTGAACTTTTGCCCTTTAAATTCTTTGTTTGTCAGTCAAATGCAGATTGCATGAGCAACATGACAAAAGCAGCCCCATAGCCATTGTCCACATACCATTATCCCAGTACAGAAGGACTATCTCTAGTAAGGAGAATATAATTATTCTCAGATGCACTAAGTCTTGATTTCTATAGTAAAGTTGCCAAAGATGTGCATCAATACAGGTCATAATGGACTGGACTGCTCCCACATCCCATTCTTTACGTATTCTATCCAACAGCTGTCAAATGAGATCTTTTGGGATTATATATCTTTATTATGGATAAACTAGTCTCTTCATGTGAAATTCAAATAAATCTGTCACGTTCATCAGGAGTATATTAATATACAGAGAATTCCACTCTTTTAAAAAACTAAATGTTAGTGTCATACGTGCTTTTCATGATGCAGCTGTCAGAAAATATTAGTAAAGTATCACCATGGCTTTAGCACACATCACTGTAGCTTTATAGATCTATCTCACATTATTCTTTTTCATACATATATGATTTTTATTTTACAATTATTTTTAAATTAATTTCAATATCAATTATTAATCTATAGAGAGAATTTATCTGTATAGAAATAGCTTTAAATTTTTACAGTAGTGCAGTTAGTGAACAAAAGGTCATGTACTTTTGACTGAATGGAAATACTTCACAGAATTAAACTTGTGAAAAATATGCCCATTGGCCCAAGAATATTTTGTATGTAGCAAACAAAAGACAGTGAGAGAGAGCACCTAAAAATGTGCCTGAAAAGAGATGGTTCAGGAACACAGAAAGAGAGAGCTGTCATTTCAGGATATGAGATCAGTACTGGACAACACAGCATTTTCTCTAAATGCAGAGCAATGCTCTGTCCAACATCATTATGATTATAAAATACAGTTTCAAGAATCACCTCAATTTAATGAGTCTTTTTTTATCTTAATACGTTTGAGTAAATGATTCCTCATTTGCAAAAATCATTTAAAATTACGCAAAAAGGTGCAGTTACATACAGATATGCATATTTGAACAACTGGAAGGATTAATTAGCTGCTAGTGGAGCACCTTTGTGGAGACAGATAATTCAGACTCAAAAAGGAAAGTTTTTAATATCCTAATATGAAACCAAATCACCTTTTTGATTGTGTGTTGACAATGCTCCTTTCTCTTCAGTCACAATTTAGCTAAGTTGTACTAGCTAAATTTGCCCTTGGCAAAAATGTTTTCTTTAGTTTGTAAGTGATAAGTAGACACATTATTATTCATTGAGATTCCCTGAATGGTTTTATTTTTTGCAAACACCTGCATTCTTTGAAATATGCTTTTCCCTTTGTTTTGTCATTATATCCAGTACTGGTGGGTTTTTGGGGGTGATGGGTAGTTTTCATATAGTAGGCATTTGGGTGCTTTGAATGTTTCATTGCTTTTCTTCAGTACACATTTTATCTATACTCCTGCAATATCTCTCTAATTGAATCTGTAAGTTGGAAGTTTAGGTGCATTTATAGTGTACTTCATACATATCATCCTCTTGCTGCAACTTGCTTTCAATTAAGAGAAAATGCACATGTTTTTGTGTTGTTGCTATTGATTCATATTTCTGGAATTCTTCATATTTTCATTCAAGGTTTTGACATTCTTCTAAAACACTAATTGAAGCCTCACAACCATTCCAGAAAGAAACAAAGACTATAAAGAAGACATAATTTGCCCAAATTTTCAGACAAAGAGAGGATCTGACTTGATCAATCCTTCCCCACTGAAGCCTACAGATGACCTGCCATTGATTTCCTTTGGCTTTTGACCAGGCTCCGTGTTGTCTCTCTCTTCTCACTCTGATTTCATATGGTTCATTAATGTAATCTTGCTAGGGGTTATGAACTTCCCTCTTTTCTAACACTGCAGTTAGTGCATGCCTTGTTATGAGAGTCTTCAACTACTAGGTTAAAAAAAATAATGGAAACAACCCCAGCTTAAATGGAGGGTACCGCAACCACATCAGGCAATGTAGGAGTGTGCATTTTGCTAGCCACTGCTAGCAAGGCTAGCTAGTAGCAATATAGCTAGTAAGGTTATTGAAGCCTTCTTTCACTTTGCTGGTAATTCTGAGGCTGATCCTGCCCCAGAGTGTCAAACTATCCTTGCAAGTGGAGAAGACATACAATTTTTCCCTTGCTATTATTTGACTATGTATTTCTTGAATCTATGCATTATTTCAAACATTATATTGAATATTTCCTCAAAAATAATTCCCTGCCTGCAGTTTATGTGTGAGTAACACGTAGAAAAGATTCACTGTTTGAAAAGTCATGTTCTAACTCTTTGGATTGAGTTTCCTTGTCATGTTTTTACGCCCTGATTTCATATTACAACTTTTACACTAGTGTTTCTACTTTAAAATCTCACATTTTAAAAATCAATAGGTTTTTTACTTATGATTGTATTATTCAGTTTATGAAAATTTACTTCAAATATCAGCATTCAATAAGCAATCTTGCCAGAAAGTTCAGTGGCCTAAATTTCAATTTTGATTGATTATTCTGGTTGGAAGGTTTTAAACAGAGTCTAAAGAGAATAATAGTAAGGTCATTAATGTACATAGAAAAGTTTTAAGGGTATTTACCAAACCTCTTCACTATATAAAGTACCAAATCCACTATTAGAGATGATAGATTTCCATGCTGGCTCTAAGAAAGAGGACATTTTTTGGAGCAGATCTCTCTGCAGAATGAATTACAGAAGTATATCAGAAATACAACTGCATTTTTTGACATAAAAAAATGTTATCAGTATGATTTGATTCCTCTCTTCTGTCTAAAAAAAACAACACTTGCAGAGGTTAGAAAAACAAAAAGCTTTCTTCAGCCTTATCTTAGGGAATATATAATGGTAACTTGAAATCATTTTTTTCATAATGGTTCTTAGAATTGGGGAAAGAGTGTATTTTTGTGTGAGAGGCACAGGAGACAGGCAGAAAAGAGGAAAGTTCTACAAATATTTGTTCCAAAGACAGTAAACCCCCTGTGCTTTATGCCTATATTGTAACTTCTTTGAAGTTCAGACTATTGCTTACTTGTATTATAATTTGAACACTGAAAGAATGTTAAGTAATACTGTCACAAAACCATTTATTATTAACAATAATAACAAGCAAACCAAATTTGATTCATATGATTTGCCAATCTGACATCTTTGCTGTCAGTAAATATTCATGCAGTCAAGCTTCATTTCCACTGGTGTTCAAACATTGATTTTCACCTTTGAATTCTGAGATATTCAGAAAACAAAAAAAACCCTACATTTAAGTTTGATTGTTGTAATTTTCATTGACATGGTTGATTACTTCAGTCACTCAATCAGAGAGCAGAGACAATGCATATGACTTAGATAATTAACACCAGACTGGAAAGTAGTAAATGTTTGCAACAGCTTTTTATGAGCTAGTCCAACACAGAACAAATTTTGGGAAGAAATTCTTAACTATTAAAAACATATGAAAAGTAGACTCCACTTACTCCCCTTACTCTCTTTTGTTCCCTAACATATCTCTGGATTAGCAGAAATCCTGGTAGAGCCAGCCATAAAGTAGTCAATCACCCTTCTAATTTGCTTCAATTTTTTTAAACAACAGGGTTTCTCCATGTTGCTTAATAAAGACTGAACTCCCAAAGGATCCTGTGTCTCAACCTTGCAATTGGCAGGGGCTAGAAAGACTAAAGCTGTTTGAAAAGGGGCAGCTGCTGGCACCACATAACCTGCCATGACCAGCTGGTCCCATTATGCAAACAAGAGTGTCCCTTGGCAAAGCTATCCAACAGGCTCCAGAGTGCATGGCTGCATTTCAGCTGGTAGCTTTGGATGGAAAAAAAGTTGCTATGTATAAGCAGTTTTCACCTGTCCTCTCCAGTGTTGGTGGGTGAATGTCACTCCAATCTTTTGCTGGAAAAGAGAGCTATTAATTACAGGCACCAAAGGGTTGTCCTGCATGAAACACATGCTGTTCTGAGGAGCGAACCATCTTTGGAGCACCATAGCTGTGACTACAGTCATAGTGATCTGTTAATTTTCTTGTGAGAAATATCTACAAGTTATTTCTCTCTTCTGTGAAGCTCTTACAGAACTGCTAGCAAGAAGTGCAAATGTGTGATGATCAATCTTCCCCAGACCCACCAAATTCCAGACAAGTTGATACAAAGGAAACATTTTAGTGGGGCGATACTGATCCCCCTTCTCAGCTTACAGCATACAAATTAAGCAAATACTAGAAGTAATAGTGACAATAAACAGAATAGTTTGAACAGAAAACTCAGAAATGTAGGAAAAGGAAAAGCAAGATGTAGTAGAGGTCTGGACTCAGTGAATAAGATTGTCTTTTTCCTGCCTAGAATAATCTAATTTTTAAAATACTTCCTTAACAATCCCACAGCTCCACAAGTATGATTACCAGAGCTGCCCTAGAGAATTATCCAGGCAATCCTCAGTGGCTTCAACAGGCCTTTTTTGCAAATCTATCATCAGCATAATTTTGTATAAAAAGATTGAATTGCTATCAAGGACAAAGATGCAAATTCCTTAACACAGAGCAGGACTAATCAACAGAAGCTTTTGCTTCTCAATGCTTTGCCTCAGACCACTCCTCAGACAGGCTGATGCTGGTAATGCAGAAGAAAACTCATTCTATTATTTCAGTGTTATCAACATGTATTTTTACCTCTCACTGTCCTGATCAGTGGAGGCATTTTGTTTGTTTATGCACCACGACAGGCATGTGGCATCTCACAGAAAATAAAAATAGAATCAAAAGATCAAGAATCCTGCTGATGGAGATTTCAGAAATCACTAGAGCACTATTCTCTGACTCTCCCAGGGCACCAATTAAAATTCTGTAGATACTTAAGCATCCAAAACCAGGCTGTGATTGTGTACACCAAATGTGTCCAACACTAGGTTCTCCAAAAAGTCTGTGCTTTTTGGTTTAAGAAAAAAAATTACTGACTATTCTTATTAAAATAGTCAGACATTACAGCAAACATTTCTTGGACAAGATATAGTAATTTTCCCTTCTTTTGTATGAGAAAATGTTCCTTGTATCCAAAATAAAGCCCTCCTAAATATATGAACTTGCTCTTTCTTCTCTTAATCATCATTCATAAGTCATAATGTAACAGATGCTCTTCCCTGTAGCTCCAGACTGAAAGATGCTTTTCACTTTCACAATAATTTTTTTAGATTCTGAAAATGCTGAAGGTGGTGATTTTAAACATCCTACTTGCATTCAAAGTTGCTGAGGCTGCAGAATCAATCTGCAATGGTTACCTGTTTCAAGACTCTAGTATATATCAGTCAAAAAAGGTAAACAGTCTTTTCATTATTCCATTGAGCCTGGAATTAAGATCTGTCTTAATTAGGTTTTCTTTATAGTTTTACAACTAAAGGTTTTTTAAAGACGTTAAACAAAGGTAAGAAACAGTACAATTCCAATGAGTGTTAAAAAGGAGCCATTTATTGGATTAAAATTTAAGGGGTTGTTTTTAAAAATATTACCTACTAAGGGAATCACAGACAGAGATGGTGCTACTACTGAAGATATACTGAGGCAAAATAAGATAGTAACCAGGAATCGTCTACTCTTGAAAACTGAATGTGAATCCGAAATCCCAGGTATAAGCAGGAAAGCAGCACTGAGAGAGGGAACATAACATTTAGCATCTGATCCTCTGACACTTTTAGAGACAAACAGCTTGAGCCACATTGTCTTTATAAACCTGACAGAAATTCTCTGCCAAAAAAAACCATATCTGTACGTCCATTTTGCAAAATTTTGTGTGGACTAAAATGATGAAAGCAGGAAATAGCAAAATAAAGCAGTTTAATGGAGACTGTGGCAAGGATGTGAAAAGAAATGGATGAAAATTTCTGTCTGGAAATGAAGGTGCATAAAATAGTTGTGAAGGCTTTTGTTTCCTAGTAAAACACACAATTGCTTGTGACAAAATAACCAAATCCAAATATATTCCCTTTCAAGACATTTAATCTGTGGCTTACAAAACTCAAAAACATCCTCGCCATTTTAAAAGTTTTCTAAGGATTCTTCCTCTTTCTTCTTTCCCATGGGGAAAAACAAGCTTCTGCCAAGGCATAAAATATTTTGTATTCCCCATGTTTAATCTGCAGAGCAACTAAGAAAACAAAAAGGCAGCTTCTTTGTGAACACTTTCAAGCTTCTGGCTCTTAATGCATCTTATTCTAGATGAAGAGCTGGTCTAATGGGATTTCCTGGGAAATTTGCCTCTGACCTCAGTGGGCATGAGGTTTTACATTACACCTTTTTTGCTCCTCTGTCCACAAGTGTTTTTGACCTTTTGAGGTGTTCTTGTTTATCCTCTCACTGTTTATCTTCATCCTGTCACAAGACAGGGAAGAGACGTGTTTCTGAGGTGTCCTTATTGCCCACAGCCTCACTTTCTGGTCAAAGAGAAGAAATGAGGCACAAACACTGGTCCATACACATCAGTTTCACACTCAGTGGTGGATGGAACACAGTGCCTTGTGGAGAGTGGCATCATTTATGGGACGAAGGTGTGGGGCAGGTCAGGGGGATCAGCAGAGGAGCCACTGCTGCTCAGCTTTAAAGGACCTTAGATCTGGAGTCCTGCTGATGCCTTCCAGCTCTTGCTCAGCCTCAAGGCGAGAGAACTGGGCTAGCATTTGCTAGTGAAAGTTTCCTTCAGTCAGCTCTTCTATTAAAATATCTTTGTAGACGACACTTTGTAGAAGACAATGTTCCTGACACCCAGAGGTGTCACACTTTGATGAGAGAAGTATCATTTTCCCAAAATAGACCGGAGGGGAAATATTAGTCCTGTATTAAAGAGGATAACTATCTTCTAATCTTTCTGCAGAGCTCATAAGCCAACAGTTAATGAAGCAAAGGAAGACATTTTTCTAAAAGGTCAGTCATTCCATGATTATCACATTTCTTGAAGCTTCCCTCAAAGCCTTAGGCATGGAGTAGCTGCCAGGTCCTGGAATAGTTTAGTCCATCCTGGCAGTCCTTCTGTCCAGCTAGCTCTACAAGCACATAGCACTAAACAGAGTCTAGGTCTCATGTGCCCACCCATGTAGTCTTGCTCTTCCTTCTCCTTTTCCCATTATTTGATTAGCTCTTGTATTTGACAACTATTGTCACTAAACAGATGTCAATACACAGAAAATTAACAAATCTGACGTGGAGAAAGTGTCAGGATATTGTCATTTTTGATAGGAAAGCAACACAGTCTCTCAAGTCACTTTGATGTCATTAATATTGGCAAAAAAAAATTAATGGTGAGAATTTATATGACTGTTTTGCTGCATATTCAAATGAGTCTCTCTCCCTCACACCTAGTTGACTTCATAGCACAATAAAAGCTACAACACTGAAAAATTCCAGTTTCATTTTACATAACATTTCACAGTGTCTCTAGAACATTTGTGTGTTTGGAGATATTGTATTACAGATGTCTCTCTGAGAACCTCTGACTACTACCTCTGTAATAGTCATACTGGGACATTAATTTCACAAAGTTGGGGTTTTTTTGTCTAATTCTGTAGGAAACACAGTGCCATACCCAGAAACTTCTCCTAAGCAGAAAAGTTTTCTAGATGTTCTTTTAAGTGCCTTCCTTCTTTTTGTCCTAGAGTCACCCCCAAGTTTTACTTGTGGCAATATTGTTCTTCATTGTTCTCTGTGTTTCCTTAATTTCACTTTCTTGCTGAGAGATGATTACATGCTTCTCCAGGGAAAGCATTTTAGAAATGTATAATTTGGTGACAGGAGAAAATGACTAGTTTGTTTGCCTCACCACAAATATTGGGGAAAATCTTACACCCTTTATTTATAAAAGTCTTGATTAATTCAGTAAGAGGTTTGCTAAAATACAAAACTGAAGGCATCATATTTTGGAAGTCTGCCTAATCTAAGTCCACCACAATATAATCAAAGAGCTTCAGTGTTGACATATAAGCTTGATGCTGAAGACTTAAGTCTTTATGATCAGCCTCAAGAGTATGCATAGTTAATCCGGGGACTATTCAATACTTGAAGGGATACAGCAGGGCAAGTCTCACGGTGATTTGTATCCACATTTGTCAATATGCAGTCCATCCTGATTTAAGGTCCCAAAATAAAATATTTGATCTTGACCCAGAGAGATAAACTTTTTTTTTTCAAGAAAAAAGGTTATCTAAATCTTTTGTTATTTCAGTAGCACAGAGTATTCCCTCGTTTCTGACAAGGAGGTCCTCTCTGACTTTGGACAGGGCATTTAGACTAATATGTCAATAAGGGATCACTATTTGCATGTTCCACGTATACAGGATATGTAATGTGAACTCCTGGGGCCAGATCTGCATGCATAGCCACAGCTGCATGTTAGACCTATGGCTTGAACTCACTCATTTCAATAAAATCATACACTTAAAAAAGTCAGACCCTGGGAATTTTGAGCAGCTTATGCAAATGGCTGTTGAGTGCTATTGAGACTTACCCTTTCTGTATGACTGATGTACCGCACCAGCCAAGAACCTGAGCTCCTAGGCCGTCAACAGATGCTTGTTAACAAAATCCCCTTTATGATATACCCTGTAAAACACATTTGGGTAAAGTGCTCAGGGTTTTAACAATCTGCTTTAATTGCATGAACACATAATTATTTTTAAAGTATTTCCCTTTTTAAATATTTGATTTAAATATAAGCAAACTGATGAAAGCCCTGTCAGAACAAATATTCACACTCAGATTACTAACACCTGAAGCAACAGTTCCTTCGAGAAATGGTGACCTTATTAATGAATTTCAGTGACGCAAATGGTATCATTATGCTCCTGCTAGGACTAGGTTACATCATTTTCTCAGCAAGGTCTAGGCAATGTAAGTTTATAATCTATTCTCTGCCTTACTGCCTGGTGGTACCTCAGTTTTATGTACTTTTGTGTTCATGATCAAAAAAGGTAGAAGTGCCAAGTTTGAAATGGGTTGATCAAATACAGATTCACCTGAATTTAGCTCTATACAGCAGCAAAGAAAAAGAAGTGATGTACTTCCCAGACACAAGCTTGTGTACAGCATGAGAGTGTCTGTCAGTATCAGAGAAGCAAAGCACAAGAGCACTTTAATTCTCTAGGAGAGCCATTACAAAGTTAGGGAACACATTGTAAGACTAAACCGAGAATGCTTGAAAGTGGAAATGATCTTCAGGTGTAGTTCTAACCTTAGCTCTCTTCCACAGCAATACTTGGCTTTCAGTCCTATGTACCTTTTTATCTGCTAGGAGCACTCTCTTATGATCTCTAGAACTAAAGCAGAGGATTCAAAGGCTGCGCCAATATAGGAATGAGATTGGATTTTTTTTCCCATATAGAGCAGTTCTGAATTCTCTGAGGGCATGTATGAAAAACTTGTTGCTCAAAAACAGAGGCAGAGTAGAAAGTGTAACCATTCCACGATGACTGCAGCATCAAGAACTATCTCAAGAGACAATCCTCCTCCAAAGAAGTCTGTTCCGTCAGCCCCAGTAAACATCATATTAAAGTGGTTGAGACAGGAAGGAATGTAAACATTCTTCTCACAATTACTACTGAAACCTACATTGAAACAAGAAACAAAGATTTGCGAATAGTTTCCTTTGAACAGCTATTTTCTGTTTTCTTGCCTGGAATATGACTTACCTGTCAGGTATGTGCTGGTTAGTAATAGATAACGAGTGTAGGTGAATAGACTTTTGTAACATGGTAACTGATGCAAAGTAAAGAATGGAAACATTTTTATAAGAGTAGTTTTTAGTGGTTTGCTTTTTCAGAGTAAATACTTCAAATGATCAGGATTCTTCAACTTTCTTATTTCCCACTGTCTCCCAAACTATTAAATTTTTCTATTTTAAAAAACAAAACTGAAAAGTGGATAAATACGCACCTCAGTTCTCTGAGCATTCAGCATTTTCTCTTTGAGCCACCTTGGCCAGCTGTAATTTGCCAGCCAAGTCACTGGATTTGTGCTGTGCTTGTTTTCTAGCTGAACCCAGGTGTGAGTGCTCCCAGCATGAGTAGTGACAGATGAGTGTAAAAAATTGCTTCCTGAGAATACCTGCACCTGTCACTGTGTTACTTGTCACCAGGTTTTCATTTTCTGAAAATGTTCTGAAATGTTGAGTGAATTTCCATTGCAGGCAAACATAAGGAAAGTAGGGTGAATTCAGATGGAAGACCTTCACTTCCCATTTTATCCACTGAGTCTTTCAGCCCCAGCATACAATGTCCTCTGAGTCTTGAATTTCATAGGAAGTTCTACAGAGGAGACACTGCAAAGTCCGGCAGGAAAACCCACATATTTTAACATCCAAGTGTCCATAGACCTGAACCAAATGGAAACCTTGCCTAACTTATCTGAAATGTGAACAAAATATCTCTCTCTGCTACTCACTGTGGGCCCAATAGGTGAAAAAGAATGATCTTTACTGAGAATTTCAGAGGTGAGGCCAAGATTGAGTTTATAATGGAAAACAAGTTTCGACCTTAGCTATGCAGAGCCAGTAGCCTCTCCATAATACAACTGTCAGTTCAATTTTTGTCAGCGATATAAACATGGAATTGAAATAAGTGTTAGACTAGGATTTGGATGAAAGTTTTAATCAGATGAGCACCTGCACTCCAAGTGTTATTAAACCATTGAGGCTGAAATTGTGTGTGAAACATTGCCATCCAGTGGCGGCTTGTACAATTTCCAATCCTATCACAGAAACATCAGTGGAAGAGAAAAACGTTATGTGTTACGGCATTCCTCCACTTCTCTTTAAGTGAAACCACAGCGCTCTCTGCATTAACACCACAATTCTTGACAGAAATTTCAGACATCGAGGGTCTGCTGTTCTTCTAAGTCATGCACTTTTCAAATAAACAGTTGTTTCTTGTAACAATGTACTGTATTGATATTCAAGTCTCAGAAAACAATAACAGAAAAAGCTTCAGTATCTATGGTGTATCCCTCAAAAGAGGATAGAGTTTGCAAGCGAGGAGTGAAAGCCCAAAAAAGTGAAGTAGCCAGCCAAAGGCTACACAACCCAGATTCTAAAATCACAATGAAATATCATTTTCTTAGCTGAATGTTATTGCTCCCTGTCTTTAACCCATCCTGCCAACCCCCATGCCTTGGGTCCTCTGCAGTTTCCTCCTTCCTGAGACCTCCACCACTGTTTTTTCCCTCTTACAGAGGACTGAAACATTTGAAAGATCTACATGCTGCCCCTGGGAACTAACTCTTCTGCTTTACCAAATGACAGCTAGAGCATGGCCAGATGGTGACTTTCCTTCTGCCACCTTGCCATCCACAGCCAGCACCGATCTGGAGGGATCACATTTAGTCTTTAATAAAGTCGTCCAGCTACCCATGAAGCTACCCTGGGATTTTCAGGTGGCAGACGGAGTCAGAGGCACAGCAGAAATTCAACCAAGGACTTAATTTCTGTGGAGAACATTGCCGGTTGTTAATAAAAGTATCGTCAGTAGTAGTCACATCTTTGCAATTGAAGTGATAATCTGCAGGAAATGAGATTGAGAATAGCTGTATTAGTTATTACTATGACTCAGTTCCTTTGAGTCATGGCCCACAGTGGGTGGAAATTAAGAAGCTTTGCTCCTCTCCTGGGTCCATAAACCACCTGGTTCTACTTTCTTCTCATCACCTTATCATCTCACCTGAATTTACGCCAGGTTGTGTAGGTAGGTTTTCTCATCCTACGCAGACAGTCATCACATTGCTATGTCTGGCATCACAATGAAGTCCTGGTCCCCATTCAGGGAAACTGATGCCCACAAGCACAGCCATCATGCCACCAAGCTGTAAAGCAGTCCGTGTAGCATAAGACTGAAGTTTATTCCTCAAATCTATAGAGTTATAGCACTTGGACTGGATGGTACACATCCCAAAGGACACGAGACCTTTAAGGGTAAATATTTGCTCTGCCTATGGTGTAAGGCTGGACTATATGTGTAAGCTAAATTGAAGGTCACACTTACTACTAAAGATAAAATGGTTAGTACAAAACTTTATTTTGTTAAAAATAGAAGTAACTATAAGATTGCAATACTCATGCAAGTAAAACAAAGAAACTAAAAGCTTTGAAATAGGCCTGTACTCCCAAATTGTTTCAAATTTTTCCTTTTGGAGATCTGTCCTGGTGAATAAAACTCAGGAGCAGTCTGACTGTTCTATTCAATGTTATCTTCATGGAATAAAACAAAAGGACACTAAATAACAGGTACCTCTGGGACAGATTCATGAAACAATACCCTGTCTTATAAGTATGCCTTATAGATTGTGCAGCTATGCATCTAAAGAGTCAAATTCACCAATCAACAACCCATCCCCTACATTGTGCTACAAAGAAGAGGAATCCACAAGTCTCACTGTAAATCTGCAGAACATCAGAGGATTATAGTATTTAAACAAAATCATCAGAGCCTTTCTAGGCTCTCTGCTTTCTTTGCTTTGCTAATTAACATTTATGTAACTCATTGTATTACCTAGCTACAACAGGGAGCTGGCACACTAATCCATCTGCAAGGTGACCCCTGTTGTGTGCTATGCAGATTGGGATATTGAGATGCTGTTGTGGACTGCAAGACATATCTGTTTCTCTCTCTTGTCTGTCATTTGTAGATACAAAGGGAGGAATGGCTGAGAGACTAACAAGAGAGCTTGATCTTACCATATCTCTAGACTAATGCAGAGAACAACGAGACTGGGATAACCATCCTCACTTAGACATTATGGTGATTGGCTTTGTTACCGTGCCTATGATTGATCTGTGCTTTAAGAGACTTAGTCAAATCAAAGTTCTAAATAGATACAGCTTTTGTGATTGTTAATTTTAAGGTAGGATTCAGTACTTTTTAGCTCCTGGGCTTATCTTTGCTCTCACTGCATTTGAATCTATATAATGAAAGCCCCATTGGGAGCTGTGACTTATTGCAGTCAGACTCACTGCAGTTATGGAGGCCCACAGAAACATCAACACTTTTCCTTAAGTCCTCTGGATTTATTGTAAAGGCATCTGAAATGATGATCACTATAAATTTTTTTAGCTGGATTTACTCTGCTGAAAAAAAAAAGGCAGGTGTTAAAGTTATTAGAAGAATGTCAGAAGTTTGCCATTTAATACCAGCCTAGAGGTATGTTTACCTATGATAACACTAAAAATGAGGGGAAAAAAAGTTCTACAGGAATTAGGATTTGTCAGGTTATTTCAGAAAGTTTGGGATCATTTTGGGAAAACCAATTTTTAGAAGAGAAGGCTATATGAAAGCAGCATTTCAGCAATCAGACTCTCTAAATCCAAAATGTTGGAAACCTTTCTGGCATGAAATAGTGTGTTTCAGTTTTTAGTGATAGCTTTTAAAGAGTCAGTCAACAATGATAGAGTTTACTTGCCCTGGGATCCCAAGGTGACAGCAGAAGTGTGGACAATGACTTTTAAAAAGTCATCTTTCACCTGCACAGAGCCCCTGCAGCACCAAGACTTTCCTGCCATTTTCAACACACCATTTAGAACATGCATCAGAACCTCTTCCTAACTTGTACAGCACTCCGCATGCTTCTCTGCCTGCCAGAGAAACCTCAGTAATAACAGATTCGAGAGGCTGTTTGTCATTACATACAAATTATTTCCACATTTACTCTGTTCCATCAAAACAGTACTGCACATTCTTCTGTTCTCAGCTGAGAAAGAAAAAAGAAAGAAAGAGAAGAAAGTGGAGAGCTGTATGCAGCTTTCTAGTGGTGTTGAGCTCTCCCTCTGCGATTGCTAGAGCAGTCTTTCAAGCAGCCCAAATTTCATAACCAGCTGTGGGAGCAGGAGGTTAAAAGCCAGAGAGATGTAAATTAATTGTCTGGAAAGTTCTAAGGTGATTTTTTTCAGTGTAGATTTCCAAGAATGTGCTCTTTTAGGGAAATAAATGATTTTTGCTGAAAGTGGTGAGTGTTACTGATTTATTGAAGTTGATATTGACTAGCCACCTGGTTCCAGTCTCAAGCACAGAATTATTTGCCTTCCCAGCTACCAGCATTAAGCCCTTCATCTCATCTATATCTCCTTCAGACACAGACCAGGATGTTGGAAAATAGATGCAGGCTTTCATACAGGAGTCAGGCTATCAACAAGCTGGGGAAACAATTGTTACATTCAGTGGCAGTCCCAATTTTTACAGGTTTGTACTAGTCCATGAAAGAGGATATAGGGGGGTATCACTGTGTCTGACAGGAAAGTGGGGTGTCATGCAAGCAGTTCCTTATAGGTTGTGCTTATCATGGGAACTGACCTGGTAGTTTGAAAAATCTTCACAATTGCCAAGGATATTAAAATTTCATAACATGAAAGTACTCCTGCTCACAGTGCAGTGGCCTATACCAAGATAAAGATCCAATAACACCATGCACTGATGCAGCTTCACAGGCTGAAGAGTCTTTTGTCACAGAGGTTCTTACTGCAGTTCTTACTGGCATTCCTACTGTAGGCTTGGAAAGGATCTGATGACACTCAGTACAGCCTCCTGTTAAAGGTTCCAAAACCTTTATAGATGGATATTATTTTTCCTAATATTTAGCCGAAGTAGTGTTTGCTGAAACTTAAGCTACCATTTTACTTGGTCAGGAGAGAGCAGAGACAATGACTGATCACTGTCCTCTTTATAATAATCGTTTACATTTTACAGGGTTGATAGGTTATCAGCATTACTTCTCCTCAGTCACAGTTATCTCTCTTCTGAAGGTAACAAATCCTTTCCTTTTTCATTTCTCACAGATAATGTTTTTAAACACCTCTGACCATGCTCATTGCTCTTTTTGGGAATGTCTTCCTTTTAATGTGTGGTGCTTTGACCTCTCTAAGTGATGTCACATCAGCACTGCAAAGAGTAAATTCTGCTCAGTTAGTGGCACTCCTACTAATACATCCCAGAGGGAGATCAGTTTTCTGTTCCATAGTACCTCACTGATTGTCTGGGTTTTTTTCCAGTTTGGGATCCAGTATAAGACCCAGACTCTGTTCTGCAGCTCTGCTCTCTTGCCAGATATTGGCTATTTTGTGCTTAATTTCATCTTATCATCGTATAATCTTCTGCATTTATGTCAACTAAATCTGTTGTTGAATTTAGATTCTGAGTTTCTCCATTTAGGCTGTCTCTCCATTTGGTACAAAGCCTCCAGTTAAAGTTGCTGGCACTGTTTTAACCTGTAGAGACTCTGCTGTTCAGCAAGTGTTATAGTAAAGCAGGACCAAGGCTGGAGTGGAGATCTCTAGGACAAAGGTCCCACATTAAGGAAGATCCCCTACAAGCATGCATTAGTAATAGTTTAATTTTGTTGTACCCCTAACAGAAAGGAAGGGAAGGGAAGGGAAGGGAAGGGAAGGGAAGGGAAGGGAAGGGAAGGGAAGGGAAGGGAAGGGAAGGGAAGGGAAGGGAAGGGAAGGGAAGGGAAGGGAAGGGAAGGAAAGGAAAGGAAAGGAAAGGAAAGGAAAGGAAAGGAAAGGAAAGGAAAGGAAAGGAAAGGAAAGGAAAGGAAAGGAAAGGAAAGGAAAGGAAAGGAAAGGAAAGGAAAGGAAAGGAAAGGAAAGGAAAGGAAAGGAAAGGAAAGGAAGGAAAGACACAAGCCCCACCTTCATTCTTCTGATGTTCCTCAAGTGCTTTCTGCCTGCAAACAAAGGGCTAGGTCCCATGTATGTTCAGTAGGCTACAGCTGAACTGACTGTCTGCCTTCTGAAAGCAGTTCACATGCTAATGAAAGAGAATGTCATAGTCCAGGAAAGTCTTTGTAACTCAGTGCACCTATCACCTCTTGAAAGCACACTTGATTATACTCATGGGTAGAATGGGTTGCTTTTAAAATAAAACTACACCAAATTAGAATTAATGTACAACACTCTTTAAAAGGGCATAAACCAGCAGATGTGTAAATTTAAAATAGTGATTTCTGTACTCAGCAAGTCTTTGGATTCCAGGAGAATGGAGCTCCCAGCAAAGAGCAGCAACAGAGAAAAGATATTCCTGGACTTTGTGAAGACATATTATTATTACAGTATATTACAGTAAAAGGCAGGAATCAATCTAGATTACTGCCCAGCAGACAAGTGATGCTGCTTAATAAAATGCCTGCACAGACACCTGACACAGAATCATAGAATCGTAGAATCATAGAATCACAGAATGGTAGGGGCTGGAAGAGATCTTTAGAGATCATCTAGTCCAAACCCCCTGCAGAAGCAGGTTCACCTAGATCAGGTCACATAGGAATGTGTCCATGCAGGTCTTGACCTCCAAGGTCTCCTCCTCCTTGGGCAGCCTGTGCCAGGGCTCCCTCACCTGAATAGTAAATTTTTTTTTCTTATGTTTAAATGGAACTTTTGTGTTCCAACTTCATCCCATTACCCCTTTAATATTTAAAAATGCTGAAGGGAATATTCTCTTTCTCCACATCACAACAAAAAAAAAACCAAAAGATATTGCTTACTTAAATACTTACTACATATGAACCATGCTTACCCAAGACTAAAGAACATGTACATATGTACTCGAGCCAAGTGTGTTTGACCAAGTGGATAGAGTATGCATTTCTCTCTCTGTTCCTCATCACTTCCTTTCATTCACTGTCTAGGATAGACAGTAAAGTATCCACACCTAATACTCTTATACTTTAAACGTTCTGTTGCATACTTTGGAGTTCAACTCTTGTTTGGGCCATAGATTGAGCTGATAATGACTGAAATTCCAGTTCAGCCATAGGAAAACAGATACTTTTATACCAGCCAGGAGCTTGATATGCCCCATGCAACAAAGACCCAGACACTTGTTATGCATGCTCTGCACAAACACCATCACTGCTTCTAGTTGAAATGTGTATTAAGAATGGTATGAATTTTATTTCATGGATCAATCGTTATTAAAAATAATTACACAGCATTAGGCAGCAGCCACTGTCAAAAATGTCATTATCACAACTGCTGAATTCATCTAAAAAGGAATACCAAAGTGATTCATTTACATTATGGGGGAATAGGCTACAAACTTTGATTTCAAAAATCATTTTTTTTTTATTTTATATAGGGAGAAACAAAACAAATGTGTTAAAGCACAGTGGCTCGTTACAAAACAGCCTCAGACGATTCTGATGACACACCACTAGCACCAATAACAAATGAGAAGAGCCTGGTCCGTGGCCCACTCCTGTCACCAGTACCCTTGCAGGCAGTACTCTGGGACCATAAGCAGTGAAAACATTTTCCAAAAAACCATTGTGTGAGTTCAAATATGCCAAAGGGCTCTGATTCACAATATACAGGGGTTTCATTCTCACAGATCTCTCTGTCCCATAAATGTTTTGGAAATTCTTGCCCACAAGTGAGGCAACAGAAGTAGCTGTGTGATGGCTCTCAACCATTGCACTTTAGATTCTGGTACAGCAGCTTAAACTATTCCAATCACTCAACTAAAAGTGTGCAAATTGATGTATTGAGCTAGGAACCATGTTAGCTGGAAAGACAAAACATACCATTTCCTGAGCTACACTGTGCCCACTAATGCAATGGTTATGGCAGCTCCCATCTCAGATGGGCAAGGCAGAGACAGTCCTGAAACAACTGCAACAGCATTGATACTGCTTACATGTTTTAGACTCCTGGGCTGTTATGGTGGTAAGGGGTGTCAAAGGCTCCAGAATGAATATAATGGAGACCAGATTAAAGGTGAGCTAAATCCGTGTAGTAATTTCCCTATCTGTAGGAGATTAGCAGTACAGTATCACTCAAACTACATGTACACTGGAGACATTTGAATGCTATCTAGTTTTGATTCATAGGCTAAATACATTAGAAAATACACAAAATCTGTTATACAATTCTTGAGACAGAACTGTCAAATTTCATGCAGTCCTTTTAGTGTAAATGTGCAAGACACAAAGAAAGCCATTCCTGAACTCAGTGGGATATAAGATATACCTAGAAATACATTTGGGCTGTGACTGTACAAAGTAAATCTATTTTCTGTTGCAAATGTGATGAAATATGTGTTAAGTATGTCAATATTAATAGATATGCTCTGTATGTTAAAAGTCAGGCAAAAACAGACTATCAGAGAAGCTACTGTTCTCTGCAACTGGAATATTTTTTGGTTTATTGAAGTTTAGTCTGGTTTCACATTTGCTCTTCTAGCTCTTATGGCTGCCCTTCTTGCCTTGGCAAAAGATCACCTGTAGATTTCTCTTATTTTATCTCATAATGAAATACACAATATCTCACTCTAAGGAGAGAAATGTATACAACCTGCTCTAGAAGCAAACTGTGCAGACTGAAACAAAATGGTTTACAATACAGACATTGGAAGAAGAAACTAAAAACAGATCTGGAATTTAAATTGTTTCTGATCATGGAGAAAAACACCCATGGTTTTGGGGAGCCTGCTGAATGTTAAATACAGAAGGCTAGAACTGAGAAAGGGTAAAGGGATTGTTAGTGGGATAGTCTTTCCACCTGTAAAATAAGAAAAAATATTCTAATTTTAAAAAATCAACTCAAAACTTAATATTCAAAGATCAAAGACAAATAAGGAAAATGTTGCATTTCAGCATCACGTGAGGAATTCTAACAGTAGAATATGGGTACAATATTAAAAAAACCAAACCAGGAAATTAAAGAAAACGTGACATTCCTGTATGCATACCAGTATCAGAGGCAAATCTTGTTTGTCTCTCTTAAGCTGGCTCTATTTACTGAAACTGAATCCTGGATGGAAGCAGGCCAAGAAGAACATTTCTTTTTGTTGGTATTATTGTGCATATTTTTCCAGACAGATTCATAACAGCTCCTGCTTCTTCAGCATCTGAGCTACATCTGTACAGAATTCTAAAGAAATGTTCATTATTTTAAGCTCCAAGGATAAAGATTACAAGGTGGCCTGTTAGGCAGCAGCAATCTCCACTAGAAGACTCATTTCTGATTTCTGTCCACAATTCTCAGCTACACAATGCAGCAGGAGCTAGACATGTTGCTAAAGGCACATCACACCAGCAAAATTCATTGCCACTAAGTATATTACTGTTATTAGTATAATTACTTCTGCCCTACTGTGGTAGTGCTTGTAGCCTCAGGACCTCATTGCGTTAGGTTATGTACAAGAATATGAAAATTAGATGATCAGGTGTTTATACCATGTTAATACAGGCAGTAGCAAAGGGGAGTGAAAGGAAATGGTTAGATGACAGTGCTCACGAAAATAAAAGCTGTGCACAGTACAGTGGACGTCTGATCAATCTTGGTATTTGCAGCAAAGAACTGAGGAAGGGATTGCAGGACATAAGTTTAAACAAAATACCTTTGGACAACAAATGACCTAATGTAGCATCATCCCAACAGATTTCTATTACAGTGAATTGATACACCAAAATAAGTGTTTGACTGCAATGATTAAAAAAGTCAAGTGTGCATCTGCTTATCCTACATACAGAATTGAGATAAAACACAAGGCTCTACATTTTTTTCATATTTGTTTTTGTCAGACCCATAAAAAGCAGACTTGGAGCAAGTTCAGTCAGTATATCCTTCATGTGGCTGATCTCATCTTTCTATACCAGTGTCAAAATGTGGCAGCTGATCATTCTCAATTTATTTTTAGAAACAGATAAAAAATTGATAAAAATCAGCCCCATTCTGGTAGACTTTGCACAAACACAAAGCATACAGACAGTTAAGTGCAGGTTTAGCTAATACCATTTAAAATACAAAGCAGGACTTTCTATTATCGTCTCCCAGAAAAGTCAAACATGCTTTTCACTGCTGTCCCTTCCTCTTTTCCTCCATCCTTTTTTAGCCCTGATTAAAACTGACAGACATCTGTGTTTCCCCAGATTCTCCTTTTCTCTTTAGACATGTTTACCTGCTGGATCCTGAGGATTTGGTGTATTTCCTTGGGATATCCATGTGTCTAGATAGACAGAATTGGCGGCACACCATTGCACATGGTCCAAAACAAAAGCTGTGATTAGAAATCTCAGTGATTTTCCATAGTATGAATGATGTGTCAGTCCCTGCACAATGTCAGTGGAGCACATTCAGTGTGTCTGACATGAGCAGCAACAGTACCTACAGACCTCTTCCTGCAGAGGACATCCCAGGCAGACATGGCAGTCCCATCCCTGATAAATTATTGGGTTTTGCTTCCTTTTCCTGATGCTGCCAAGTGCCCCATGCATGGTGGTGTGAGGACAGCAGGACAAATGCAGAAGAACTGTGACATCATTATCTCTGATCAGACTTTGCAGGCAGGCATCCCTGCAGACTCACAGCTCAGCCCTCTTTGGCTAAGCCACAGAAGGGCACTGGTTTCAGTGCATTCCAGCTGCCTCCTGCCCATGGCTATTCCTACAGCATGCAAATAGGCCCATTTGGCCTGGTCAGCTTTCAGCCTGGCACTGTTTGGTTTGGTGCCCTGCCACATTGGCCAGCTAAGGCCCTCGTAACCGCACTGCAGGCCCTACTCTCAGTCATAATCCCGCTAATCAGACTACGATTATTGAACGCATTTGGCTTCCGAGGTTTTGTGTTCCCTGCCTCAGTTACATTATCAAGGCAGGTCTCTATCCCTGTGTCCTGATGCAAGCTGCAGGACTGCTTCCCTACTGACACAAAACTCCACACACACAGAGCAGTTTTGTTCAGGCTGATGGCTATGGCTCCTAGGTGTATGTCAAGGAGAGAAGTAATCTCTGTTAATGAACACAGATCACAGAAATGTGGTTTTTCAGAAGCCCTGGGCACCTGCAGCTCCTTGACCTCAGCTAGAACAATGATTATCCACTGGCTTCCCTGCTGGCCTCACTTTATAGAATTGTAGTATCATTTCAGCTGGAAAAGGCCTTTAAGATCATAGACTCCAATCACTAACCTAACACTGCCAAGGCCACCACTAAACCATGCCCCTCAGCACCTCATCTATGTGTCTTTTAAGTATTTCTAGTGCTAGTGACTCCACCATCTCCTTGGGCATCCTGCACCAGTGCTTAACAATCCTCTCCTCTAGGTAAAAACTTCTTCCTAATCTCATATCTAAATCTCTCCTGACACACCTTGAGGCCATTTCCTTTTGTCCTGACATTCATTACTAGAGAGATCAATCTCCACCTTGCTACAACCTCCTTTCAGGTAGGTAGTTCTAGGGAGCGATCATGTCATTCCCATTTCAAAACCTGCCTGGACGCATTCCTGCGTGACTGATCTAGGTGGACCTGCTTTACATGGGGGCTGGACTAGATGATCTCTAGAGGTTCTTTCCAACCCTTACCATTCTGTTATTCTATGATGTCTCTTCTCAGCTTTCTATTCTCCAGGCTAAATAACCCCCATTTCCTAAGCCACTCCTCATAAGACTTGTTCTCCAGACCCTTCACCAGCTTCATTGCCCTTCTTTGGACCTCAATGTCCCGCTTGTAGTGAGTGGCCCAGAACTGAACACGGTGCGGCATCACCAGCACCGAGTACAGTGAGGGGGACAACCACTTCCCTGGTCCTGGCTGATACATGCCAAACTGCTGTTAGCCTTCTTGGCCACCTGGCTACACTGATGGCTCATATTCAGCTGGCTGTTGATTAACACCCCCAGGCCCTTTTCTGCAGGACAGCTATCCAGCCACACATCCCCAAGCCTGTAGCATTGCATGGGACTGCATGAGCCTTCACCAAGCAGACACCAGCACCAGCTGGCGGGAGGCTGCTCCTGTCTGTCAAATGCGGCTAAGCACATTTGAGGGGTTCAAAACTGCCTGAGAGGCTCCCCGGAGGGGGCAGTAGGTGGGCTGGCGGGCTGGCTGGCTGCCTGCCTGCCTGCCTGCCTGTCGGCAGCAACAGCGGCAGTGCGCGAGTTTTCGGAGCTGACCACAAGGTGTCCTCCCTGCCCCAGCACAGGCCCTGAAACGCCGCGCCACAAAGCCAGCCTGCAACAGGCTGCCCTAGAGCTAGATTAACTCTAAAGTTTAATACTTGTGGTGACTGTGGTTTTTCATCCCACTATCCTGTTTAGGTTTTTGTATGCTGAAAACAAGGGCGGCCTTTAGCTGGCCGGTTGTAGGCCCCTGGGACTTGCTGGGACTGTACGGTCCCCAGAGTAAATAGAGTGCTGTCACTTGCTTAAACAGTGATGCATGGCTTTGAACATCTAATCAGATAAAAGAAAGACTTGATACTAAAAATAGTAGAGCACAAATTTGCTGTATTTGCAGTACTAACATTCTGCAAAATGATATGAATTAACTCAGATTTCCAATCATACGCAGAGCGTGCCGACCAACAGCACCAGCCCTAGCCAGAGATGAACACTTCAGTATCAAACCAGAGACGTATTTGATGGACAGCAAGAAACAAAGAAACACAATTTTGCTGCACATTGAGTCATACCAGAACCACCATATAAGGGTGACAAGATGAGTAATGAGGTCGTGATGAAGGTCAGTGTCAATGTAGGCCACCATCTGTTTTAAATTCCAGTTTTAAGTTAACACTGCTTGGTTCTGCACTCAGCAACCAGATTTTTCTGTCCCCACGGGCAGATACCAGTAAGTGGAGGGAAGTACGTCAGATGTTTTTGGATATGATCCAGTGAATCCAAGTCCAAAATGGATGACATCCACTGACTGTGAACTGGTGAATTTTATGTATTCAAACAAAAACAAAAAGGCGGTTCTGCCTCAATTTTTAAGATGATTCTCCCACAGCTATGGAAATGCTAGTACATTAAATTCAACCCTGGTGCAAAGTTCACGTGTCATTATGTGACATTCACAGAAATGGCTTTCTTTAAAAAACTTATTTGCATTCAAGTATAGAAAAGGGAACATACGTGATACTAAAATAGTAAAATATGATGAACTGTTTTATAATTTTGGAGTCAACCATCTTTCACTTTTGTGAAAAATGCAGTAACATGTCATTTCATTATCCTAAATTGAAACACAACTTTGAATGTGACTGACAAAATTTCATCTGTAGAAGTCCAGTAATAACAACAGTTGCACAGATGTGAGAATATTGTGGGCAATATGAAAATGAATAATTTAATTCCTAAAAAGCTAGAAAGGAAGTTATAAAATCTAAAATTCACCTTTGAATTTAAAGGGGTTCATTCTAGCTCCTGCTGTGCCAGTATTAAATTCCATGTATAATTAACCTCTAAGGACCATGTTTCCTGAATAAGTGCTTTCCAAAATCCTGGTTGAGAGAATAACTGCATAACCTGATACAAACTACAGAAATTTTGCTTCCTATTAAAGAAGTAAAATCTAGACCAAAAGTTAAGAACCCTTATATACTCTTCAGCTTCTCCAAACAGACTTCTAGGTGGGAATATTGCTCATTTTAAACACCAATATCATACAAATTCTATCTTTAGACACTCAAAGTTGGAGCCAGGAGCATGTACTGGGAACTACAGTTCTTCACATGCACTTTTCTCACATTCCTTCCCAGTTTGCCACTACAAATTGGCTAATCAAGAATGAAAATTTGTATGTTATTTCCCAGGGTACTTCAAGGAATGGCTGAGAATCATGGTAGGCTTTTCAGAATTGACTATGATGACTGGGAAAGCAATATGAGGTTACAGTAAACCAGCAGCCAGCAGCTTCAGCAAAATAAACAGTCCCCTTTTAATACTTGTTGCTCCTCTCCTGAGGTTACCCACTGCAATCTTCCTTCTGGCAGTTTAGGAGGAAACTGTGGCCAGGTCCTAAAGCATGATGAATATAAAAGCATGATGAATATAGACATCAAGACAGCAGACAGATCCAAACACTGTGGAAAGTGCTTGTAGAAACAGTAGTGGAAATCTGAGAGGAGGCGCTGATCTATCCTTTATTAATCAAACTTTCATTCTGTACACATGAAGAGTACCTAAATAACGAAAGTTTCAAGTCCTAGCAAACACAATACTGTAGTCTAGCCAAGACTTACATCATCATGTTGCTTTAAAAGAGTTATAGAGCTGCAGGAACAAAAAAAAATATAGACACTCATCCTGAGTGAATTATACAAGTATTGTCTTAGCAGTATAATTATACCAGTGTAATTATGTAGACAAATACTTAGATTGCCTTTGTCAGTGTCTCTCTTCTTTTATATAACCCTTCGCTATAAAACACTATTCAAATCAATGCTTTATAGTTTCAGAATGTGTTGAATAGTAGGAGGTTGTGGTTTGTCTGCCAAGCAAATTAGTGAGATGAGTACTCTCCCTGGGTAAGAACAAAGAAGTCACTTCAACAGCATGCTTGTTCGGGGAATTGAGAGTAGTTATTTCACAGCTTCTGACCCTAGACTTTTAGAGTCACTGTTCAGGGGAACAGAGCAGATGCTATGTTTGTGCTTTGTCCAAAGGCAAATACAATGAGGTGAAACTGCAAGTCTTAAATGCAGCTACCCAGAGCTGGAGAGGGCGGAACAGAGGTGTGTATATGCACCCCAAATTCCTGAGAATGGCATCTACTAATGCATACATTCTCATAATCCTGTCATAAAGCAGTGTAACTGCAATATGGGATCTCTACTGGGCTAGTTCAAAATGCTACCTTAGCATTTTCTCTTGGTGACTGTTGCTACATGTCTCAGAACCTGTATTTCTGTGTTTGAAATAAGCAAGGTTTAAGAAGACCTGTGGAGGCAGCTTAGGAAATAGGAAGCTGATGCTGTGTACATACATTTGCAGACATTATTGTCTAGGGACAGAAATTTTTCTGCTGAGAGAATGTAGAAAAGGCTCCTTCAGACAAGAAGCTGTCAAGTTGTCACAGCAAAGAAATGCTGAAATCATGGTTTTCAAAAGTGTAGATCCCTTTGTGGTTTTACCTTTCTGCAAAGTTACCTCATGTAGAGGTAACTACAAGCCTTGCTACACCAATGTTTGAGGCAGCTGTGAAGCTGAGGGCTGACCACTGAGGATTTCCCCATTTCCTGACAGCCCTGAGTTGAGATACGTAAAAACTGAGAACAGAGAAGCTGAGCTTGTGAGGAGCTACATGCCTGGCTCCAGGGCTCTCAATTTGCCATTGCCCCTTGCTTAGTCAAACTGGCAGGTTCTTGCATGTGCCTCATCAGCAGGCAGCTCTAAAGCACCTTCCTACAAACCACTTCAGTTTTGATAAATCAGTGCTTTCAGATGAAAAGTAGTTCTACCTAAAAATAAACAACTAGCTTCAGCTTTGAGAGATGTAGATTAGTTAATTGTATCAGCAAGTGCTGACTTTGAAGCTTAGATATAAACACATCCTTAATACTCAAACAAGCTCTACTAAGAAGAAAGGATGATTTATAGAACAATGCAGAAGCTGACAGAGCCTAAGGCTTAAGATTAAGCCCTGTCTTAATACTTGTTGATATTACTGCATCCTTTGCCTCCCAGAAGGGATGATACGATACAACACAACCCTACCATTCTATGATTCTATGATCAGCTTTTGGTCATGTTGCTTTCTGGTTCTGATAATTACCTCTCAAGTGTTCTTACTCTGCACCTGTGTCTGCTAATGACAAAGAATCTGTTACAGTTACACTAAAAAAATTTAGCAATCTGTCCTGACTAATAAGCTAGAGTAATGATTTGTCCTGTTTCCCAAAGAATGTGCTTCAGCTTGAGTTTACTTCACAAATTACATTCTAAATACTTTTATCACACCATTTTGACCCTTAAAAATGAACTCTAAAATTCATAGCTATTTTCTTATCCCATTTCGACTAAAATGGCTTCTTTATATGGTGGCTTTGAGCAGTTTTCATGGGAAACAGTGACAAGCTAGTCTGGAAGGCTTAAAGTTCATGTCATCTGTCTACCA
The DNA here is from genome assembly GCF_028858725.1 of Colius striatus. Classification (NCBI taxonomy): domain Eukaryota; kingdom Metazoa; phylum Chordata; class Aves; order Coliiformes; family Coliidae; genus Colius; species Colius striatus. The sequence goes on along the minus strand of NC_084759.1, from coordinate 157,858,466 downwards.
TGTGGATTATATTCTTAATATCATGAATGCAAGGCAGGGAAAAGGTATCAAGAGCAGCTGAATATCTGATCTTGATTCTCCCCTGGTTTATGCAGCTCTGCACAGAAGAGGGAATACAGTTAATGCCACTGCAGCCCTTGGCAGTATCATATGAGGTTTTCTTAATCAAATGCAACATCTATTATATACGTTACTCAATGTGCATAATTTTTCAGAGCCTACAAGTTGCACACAAAAATCTTCATATTGCAAAGAGTAGGACATCCAGCACTGGTCCACAGACAGAGGGTTATAGTAGATCCACAAGGTTTCATTGCTTCCTTCTCCCAGTTGAGGCTGCATTAGCCAGACAGCTGAATCCTCTGTGGCCCAGGATTGTCCATCTCACCACATTGCTCCAGTGGCAGAGGATTCAGATCAGCACACAGACTCATTGACATTGCTACCCCATAACTCACCCCACGACACAGCAGTAGCAGAGCAACTTCAATAGCTCATGAGCTGCCCAAGTCACATTTGGACATTCTGGACACAGGATATGAACTATGAGCTTAAGCCAGCAGGAAATTCCCTGCCGAACATTAGGCAAAGGAGAGAAGAAATTTTCTGTCCCAAAGCATCCTGTAGTTGAGCCTACCCACAGAAGCTGCACAGGTCTAAAGGCTGGAGTAGTCACTTTGGTGACATTATTCCTTTGGAAAAACCTGAAGGGCATTTGATAAGCCTCTCTGGCCCCTATCATCATCAAATTTGTCAAAAGACTATCTTCTTTCAATCCCTCTAAGCTATGGCAAGGCAGTGTGTACTGCTTAGGTAATACTAAGACGCCAAGGCCCTTTGGGACTGTGCACAGTAGTCTATCTTATCCTTACTGCACAGCAAAGCTACATCACTTGCTGCACCTGCTGCAATCGTAAAGAACAGCTTGCCCCGAAGCATACTTTGATGTCTGTTGCTATATTTACTTTCTTTATTCAGAAATTTGTTTTTCTTTCTACCGGTTTGCAAATCTCTCCTAACTACTGTCTGAAAATGTAACTACTGAACAATTAAACTATCCCTCTGCAACATTTCTGAAGCTATTAAAGCATGGAGAGATTAAAAAAAGGGAAGAAAAACTGGTCCAAGAAGTGGGAGAACTGATGGAATTATAGTGTCATATTTTGAAATTCTCCTTGGAGAAAATACATTTTTGAGAACAGCAAATATATGTGCTAGTTATTTAAGAATCACTTCCTTACATATCTTTGCCCCTGCCAGTTAATACACTAAAGTTTAATTCGATTCTTACTAAACATTGCTCTTTTTTTGCCCAAATCATATTAAAACTTAATCAGCAATGCTTCTTTCCTAAATATTTTTATTTTTCCTATTTTTCTCTCCCTGCAGGCCAGCTGGGTTTAGCCAGAAAGCCCCATTCCCCTAACCTCAGAAACAACCAATTCCTTTTTATGTCTTCATTTTTTCCTGTTATTATGCACTTTTATCCTGTTGTGTTTTTATTCCTCTCCAGCTACTGTGTATTTTTTCCTGGGCATCAGCATTACGCAGGCTTGATTCTTGACATAAATATAATAACTCCAGAGAGTTTGTACATGCAGATCTGTGTTCTGGGGCTTTAATCTAGAAATGAGCACCAAATTTAGAACAAATCGGTTACACAAATCAGCTATTCGTATAACTTTTTCCTAGTGTGCTGAGACAGTGGTGCCATATGCAATCAACAGAGGTCAGTTATCTCACTGACACTCACTGCAGGTGAATAAAAACCAGAAGGAGCACACTGAGATTTCATTTTCTTCTCATCATCATCCGTGTCAGTGGTGAAGAACTGGTTATAATTAGAACCTTTAGATCTTCTGAATGTAAGCTTTGCAGGACTCTTTAGAGCTTTGGAAGGAGTTGCCTGGAAGGATTTGAGAAAGAGCTCTTGAGAAAGAGCTCCCTATAGCTTGTTAACTAGTAGCACTATGGAGGGAATGTATTCCATGCTGGTAAAGGTTTATATGTACCTTCTGTTCTCTCTGAACACATGGGTCAATGTTGAAATCCTAACTCAGCCACACAGGGGGATGGTGAAATTCTTAAAATATGTCTGAATCCACTAGTACCTGATGAGTTAAAGGCTTTTTTTCCCAGCCAGAATAAAAAGTAATTGCTTTAGTAAAATGTTTTATAAAATTTTTTAATAATAATTACATGCAAAACCTTTAGATATATTTATGACAGAAAGCAGAGACCCATATCCCTGCACATAGGTGACACTGTTAAGTTTCCTTGTTAAGAAGCTGGGGTTTAGTTCAATTCCATTTATTTGGGTCTTTCGGTTTACAAATCTTGATTACAAAGAACTTTTCACCAAAGAATGCTTGAAATGCTTGAACATTTATTTGTCTTCCAATAATCTTCAAGGTCAAATGAAAAGCTATTTGTTTCCCTGAGTTAAAAAATCAAAGTTGTTCGATCTTGGCTCAAAGTAGAATATTCTTGAACTATCATGTCACGAGAAAGATGCTGCAAGGCCTCAATCACTTCATAACTTGATCAGATAAAAGTGATTTGGAAGTTGACCATGAACCCACCAATAAGTATTTGTAGGCTGAATATATACTTGTATTTGGAAGAGGTGAAAAAGGATTGGCTTCCTTATAGTTTGCCTTTCTATAATTTCCATTAAAATTTTCTGATTGTCAGGTACTGTATTGGCATATAGTGCCCTATAACACATTTGCAACTTAATAAGGCTAATGAACATAGAAGATTTTAGCAACTTCATCTATTGTGTTTTCACCCTTTGATAGATAATTGCCATAATGGAGCACTTTATGATTTTAATCTTGTAGCACATGAAGTCTCATTACAATTGTACACCAATCAGGGCTGTCAGTCCTAGCCCACATGAATAACTGTTTACAGACTCTGCTTTAAAATACTTTGCCTCATGCTTTCTCTTACTATTGTTTCTGCTACTTCCACATCCCTTTTCCTAATTATAAGATTTGAATATTATTTACTGAAATAAAACATTAGTTTCTTCCTATGCCATGCCTCTCTTCTCACCCCCCTTAAACCTTCAAGTTATCCAAGGAGGGAAGGGGAAAGTTTTCAGAAATACTTCATAGGATTAGAGGATAATGCAGATTGGAAAGAACCTTCAGAATCTCTTTAGCCCAACCTTCTGATCAAACAAATGGTCAGCTATGAGATCAAACCAGGTTGCTCTGGGTTTTTTTCAGTCAGATCTCAAAAACTTTCAAGGACTGATGACTCTCTGGGCTCCTGTTTCACATCCTGACTGTCTACAGTTTCACTGTCAATACAGTGATACAAACTCTTTCACTTTCCACACTCACATAGACAAATGCAGTTCCTTGGCAATCTCTGTATAAGCTGTATTTCAGGCCTGGGGCCCTAGAAAGAAAAAGGCGCAACAGTATTACGTTTTCGTTCTTCTCTTCTTTGTCCTTTTATTGAAATTAGGCCCTGACAAGTACTGGCAAATTTAACACCTCAGCTCTTCCTCTCTAAAATGACCAGTACACCCAGTACATGCCCCATGTCGTGTGTTTACAAATTTGAGCTCTTCCATCACATGCAACCTTCTGCATCACATCCCACACAAACATGAAGTTGAACACATTGAGTCTCTGAGAAAAGGATAAATGATTTATAGGACTAAAGAAATGTTGTAAATCAGGTACTCTTGCAGCTTGCCAGCTGTTTTACTTTCCTAAGCCTTCTCCAAACTCCTCTTACTCTAAGACATACTCCTCCTACGAGTCATAAATGTCATAAATGGCTATGCCTAGGAGAAAATGACAGTGTTTTCAGAATAACAACAAAGTCTTCTCCTATTGCAGGCTGTAGGAAAGCAAATGGTGGTAATATAAAAGGTCAGCTATTTTAAGGCCCTCCAAACAATATGAAAAAAATCTCTCCCCATTAAAAAAAAAAAACTAAGAAACTTAGCTAGATGCATGATAGAAGAACTCTTTTTAATACAAATAATTCCAAGATCTTTTAAAGTCATTCTTCTCATGTTACCTTCTGCTACAAACTTTTTCTCCATTCGAGTTTATCTGCATTTAGAAAGTACAGAATAGTCGTGTAATGAAATTAACTCGTATCACATACTTAGTTGCTTGACAGCAGTCTCATCTGTGAAAAGCAGTCTCATCTGTGAAATGTACTTGTAGTCCATTAATATATTTTTACAGTTTGCAAAGAAAACAATGCAGTTCACTGGCTCTTCAGAAACTGATATGAGGCATCTGCTGTACAAATGCCATTATCACTTGCATAAAACAATCAGTCCATCGAGCCAGAGTTCGTATGTCCTTTTGATAAGGTCTTTGATGAATAGACCCACTTATCCTTTGTTTCCAATCTATTATTAATAACATTCTCTGTGATCATCCAGACACAAAGAATTAAGACAATAACTCAGTAAGGGAATACCAGAGCCCTAGCTTGCCCAATGGAATGACAGTCATTAAGTTTCTGCCAAAAGATCATTGCTTCAGGCATAACAACAAGCAATTCCCACATAGTAAAAATATTCCCTGTACTTGGGAGTTGCCCTATGGTAGCACCAAACCTATCAATTAATTTACCTAATGAAGCACATTTCAATATAAAAACAATCTTCATTCCCAGTGTAACCATTTCTTTAGTAATAATATACCAAGAAAATAAATATAAATCAAAGCTTTTGTGTATGAGCATCTTCCTGCAGACAAACTTAATGAAAGAAAAAAAATGGGTCAAGGTAGATAATATTCCTCTGTTTCTGAAATAAGGAAAAAGTTTAGGAACTAACTTTTTGAGACAAAAAGGGGCATATGAAACATGCAAGAATAACAATTTCCTAGTCCAATAAGCTTACCTTTATACTACCTGACTTTGGACAATGTAGGCAGCCCAGAAGAATACTCTGCTAGTCTAACACTAAAAGGCTATCTCTGTTTCTCTACTGTGTGGTGGTTTAACTGTCCAGCAGCTAAGCTCCACACAGCTGCTCACTCACTCCCCTACAGTGCGATGGGAGAGAGTATTGACAGAATAAAAGAGATTAAAATCGTGGGTTGAGATAAAGACAGTTTAATAGGTAAAACAAAAGCCATTCATGCAAGCAAAGCAAAGAATTAATTCACTACTTCCCACAGGCAGGCAGGTGCCCAGCCATCCCCAGGACAGCAGCACTCTGTCACGCATAATGGTGATTTGACAAATATCATAACTCCAAACGTCCCCTCTTTCTCCTCCTTCCCCAGCTTTATATGCTGAGCGTGATGCCATACAGTCTGGGATATCCCTTTGGTCAGTTAAGGTCAGCTGTCCCTACTGTGTCCCCTCCCAGCTGACTATATAGGGAGGGAACTTTCACAGTTATTCTCATTCAGCATTGCAGTCATGAGGTAGGAGACAAGTAATCACAATTTTGGCACTGTCGCTATGAGAAGATGAATGTAGGCGTGACAACCTGCCAAGCTGCTATCTGACCAGTAAGCTTTTGACAATTTGCATGGCATGCCTGCTGCTGTTGGACTGGATACCATCACCCGTCCCACGATCACCCATTCCCATCCTTCCTTTGTATCATATGCAACCATTTAGGACTAGCCACGAAACTGACGTTCTTGGTACATAACTTCAAGATGTTTTCCCATTCAGAAAATGATCTGGCAAAAGAAGAGAGAACACTGCACAATGACCACCTCTTGGCTGTATCATTTGGACACACAAAGGAAACTGTGTAGGGTATAGGCTGCAGAAACTGTAGTCAGCCTTCCAAATCTCATATACCCTTTCAAAGAGTTTTGTACATGCTTTCCTCTCTATAAATGTAGCCTTCACTACCTTGTCTTTTCAAAAGCTGTGAATTCTCTTTATTTCACTCACTAAAATCTCAAACTCAGTAATTGTTTTACCACAGAGGAAGTTTAAATATGGAACTAGCACAAGGCAACACCCCAATTCTGAATGCATCCTGAAGCACAAAGGTATTTGAATCTGAGATACATATCTACCAACAACATCCTTCTCCCAAATATCTCTACTGAAGTTCTGTATCCGGTCTACAGAACTGGAATAATTTTATGTCCCTCCCTAAACTGCAGGAAAACTCAAATCTAGATCTAAACTTTACACACAGGCATGTCTCTTGTTAAGATAACAGGGATATTATTAATTGGTCCCATAGTGCCCATTTTAGAGTTCAGTTGTTCTTTCATTTCCAAATATAGGGAAAACATTGCTACACTCTGCAGTTGCAGGAGTTAGCATATGATAAGAATACATGTTATAATAGGATATCCACAATTCATTCTCCTAAAAAAAACTGTATTATTTGGTATTTTAATCTTTCATCATGTGAAAGTACAATGTTGTTTTACAGAGATGGTCAGACTTCAGGAACTCTCTTCCATGAATACTAAGAAATTTTTTTTCTGAATAAAAGTGACAAGCAGATTAATTAATTAATCCATAGATCTATCTTCTGCCTCAAATAAACATCTGCCTCAAATAAACATCTTCTCATCACATCCCAGACTGATCTAAATAGTCTCTCAAAGCTGTATCCCACCAACTTTGAAATCTTCGAGGGAATTGTACCCTAAGATTCAAATGGCTTGGTACTTGCCAATTATCCTGAAATGATCTTTAATATAACCCAGACTAAGACAAAAGCAAAATTAAGTTTAGTTTCAGTACTGTATTGGAATGGAGCCCCTCTGCAAAGTGTTTCCTTTCTCTGCTTTGTTTTAAAGAATGCCTTCAGGAAAACACACTCTCTAAATGTATTAATCATTATTAATTTAACATAGAGTGTTTTTTATTAACTGGTAATTAATGGTATTTAACTACCATTAAAAACACTAATATAATAATTTCTTAGAAGTAAATTTTGGTTTACAAATAGAAAGTGAATATTTTACCTACTGTATATCCTTTTGCCTCTAATTTTACAATTTTGTGAATCTAAGAAGTTTAAACATATTTTCTGGCTTCTAAATATTATCTTCACTCTTCATGCCTTTTCTTGCACTGTACAGGCCTCATTAACATGCACCTAATCTAGGAATGTACTAACAGTCAAGTTCTCTCATCAACACATATTGCTTTTGACAGTGCATAGTTATAAATAGACAAGCTCAGCTTTTAATCATATGATGTAGAGTTATGAATGGCTTTCCATTCTTAATGCACAGCCTCAATCATTTTTGCTTTTTAAACACAGCTGAAATTTCTTGCTTAGCTCAGAAGCTAGCTTTATTTAAAAATTGGTAAATTAATACTGGTTCAATTCATTTTAAGAAAAAAAAGGCACCTTCCCAAACAAGTGAGTTTCGTAGATGTAAAACAAATACACTTTATGGAAATGTCACATAAAGGACTTGCTGAATAATACAGGACTTCCTTACATGAAGAAACAAGATTTAGTAATACTAAAATTCATATCAAATGCTTTAGAATAACATGCTTACACTTGCAATATATTGCTTATCTGATGCTGTGTGTCTTACAGGCTAAATAAATGTTGCAAGAACTTGTACGTGTGCAGAATATGTAAACAGGCCTTAAGAATGCCAAGCTATTATGCTTAAATATACTAGTAAGTGAATCATAGAACATTCTTCATTTTGTGGTAGACAAACATCTATATACTATTCAGAGACGTACAACTCCTACTCATAGTACTGTTGGTTGGGGGGGGGAGTGGATTTGAGAATTCAAATTTATCTGCCTGGAATAATTCTGAAAAGATGATTTTTCAGACCCAGTAGAACAGTGAGTTCATTAAAAAGTTGTCTAATAGGTTTGTTTAAATTATTTTCCTAAGCAGAAGAGTTGATAGGATCAGGACTCTGCCTTTGTCAAACTGGGCAAATATTTACTATCTTCAGCTATATTTTGTCAGAAGTGCAAAATATTGTTGGTATTTAGCACTAAAATGCTTTCAAAAAGCTTAATCTTTATGCCATTTAAAAAAATGATTCTAAAAATATTTTAGCATTTTTTATTTTTCTTAAACTACGTCAGAAAAGGTTGTGGGCCCCTCATCCATTCAAACAGAAGAGCCTACACAGTTTCTTGCAATATGCTCAGTTAATCTACAACAAAAAAAACTTGACTTTGTCCTGTTGCTTTCTTTTCCTAGTTTCTCGAGTATATCACTGTATCAGCCAGAGAACAATCACACAGCAGAGTCAAATTGATGAAAAAATACTCTCCCTCTCTGGTTCCAGGCAGTAGTCCTTGAACTCTCAGTTACCATTAAGTAAAAGAAGGGGCAGAACCACTCGTTCATTTGGGAAACCTACCATGTTCAGTAATGAGGGCTTACACTGCAGAGACAAGGGACTGGGATGCAATGATGATGCAACTTTAATCGTTTTCTTCTCTCAGTCAGTCTTGCTACAGTGAGACTGGGCAACTGCAGAGTTACTCAGCTCTAAGGGAAAAAGGGTTAGTTTCAGTTTCGTCTTTTAGAAAATCCCAAAAAACGTGGGTCCTTCACACATATATAAACGGGGAAAATTATCTAACTGCACCCCCACTTCCTGCTCCTCTTTGTCCTTTCTTTCCTATATTCATTATTAACAACAAATGGACAAAACCAGGTATTAAGTGTACATCTGGTTCATCTCTGGCAAGAACTCTCAGGATGCAAGTAGCAACAGCTGCCAAGTGCCTTAATTTCAAAATGGAAATTCTCCTATTAAAACTTTCTGTAAGAGACTAACTGATTTTGCTGCCAAATGAAAGGCCAGTCCTATAGTTAAGACATTATTGTAACTCCTTTCCAAACACATACCAGCAAAATGTTACTCATGAATTCAAAGAATGTGAGGGAGGGGAAATGAATTACATTTTTATTCAGATTACTAGAATTTCATTTTATGAGCTGATTTTGTGTAACTTGAATTGGATTTAAAAGACATGATTATTTAATGGATTTAATATAACAAGTAGTAACCTCAAATTTCTGCTATCAAACAAACTTTGAATCAGTAATTTTACTGGCCTCTATAGCAGAATATTTCAGAGTGCCACCAGAGGGAGCCAATGCAATTGCAAACTTGAAACGCTAGCTATTTTCAAAACAAAACAAAACAACCTTACAGAAATATCATTATGCTGCAAGATAGCAGACAGCAAACAAATATTAATATACTGAAGCACAGTGTTTGTGCCTTTTGAAGTAAAAATTTCCACTTTCCAATCACAGAATTAGGAACACACTGGGGGGGGGGGGGGGGAAGCTTTTTTCTTTTCCTCTGGAACAAATGCATTAATTTGCATTGCACTGCACTTTAATAACCCCTCATTTTAATTGTTTATTGTCATCGTGACAATGAATCCCTTCACATTTTGTGTCACATCAGTTCCTTAGCATTTTTCTCATCTTCTTAAATGTATACCTCTAAGCTATTGATTGCAGACCACTATGTCCCATCCTCATCAGCAGTGAGAAAGCTGCACAATGTCCTGCATTCTCAGAATTTTACTCTACCTAGCAATGCATCTGAAATTAAGAGTAATTTGGTGATTGTCAGGCAATGCATTACAGATAAAAAGTAGTGTTAAGCTCTTACTTCAAGCTGCTGTGCTCTAGGCATGTCATTACCAACAAGTTCCTCATTTGTGGTTTTGGCTATTCAACTGACTTTAAATATTAATATCTTGTTTCAAATTCAAAGTGCACTATGATTCATTTCTGCATCTTTTTTTGTCAGGCTTTTACAGTTGAGCAATAGGGTTAACCATCCATCACATCTTAAACACTGTCTTGTGAATGTGCTCATTTGTTTTTCTCTATCATGAATAACAGTGGAAATGGCAATTAATTTCTGCAAAGGCTTTTTAATGTTTTAGTTTATACTATCTCCCTTTTTCCATCTGCTAAATCGAAAAAACTATTGACTTCCCTTTTATCGTTCATCTCTGCACTGAATATTGTGTCAGAAGCAAAAGAAGCTTCTGGCACAGCTGTACAGGACCAGCAATTTCCCCCAGTCTTCAGGCCACTGTTTTCACTCCCATGACTTGGACAAGACATGAGGCATCCTGTTTTTTCTTAAAGATGAAAAAATTACTGCAGAGCAAAGATGACATAAGTAGGAGTAATAATCCATCATACTAAGGATAAAAAACAACTACTGGAATGAGAATTAAGCCCTACTTCATTTTGTTAGTCTTGAGGATCACTTGAGGCTTTCTCAAGCTTCCCCAGTGCACATGGATTACTTCAAACATTAGAGTATCCCCCTGAGTAAAGAAAAGAATGGGGTTTCCATGTTATGTGGCCCTTGTATCATAAGGAAAGGCGGAGGGAGGAAACTGTTCCCCCATCAATCCACAGTTTTGTCTAGAAAGGGAGACATTATTTTCTTTCCCAAGCATAACACAATGAAGGAGCAAATGGTGGCGACTGGAGGACCAGGAATGCACAGTAAAGACAGTATTGCAACAAACTGCTAGAGTGCTGGTAGCTTTGATCTAGTGCCTGGTTGTTAAAATAAATAAGTTGTCAACTTTGTCTTTTGCTGAGACTACTGTTAGCACTTTTGGGTTTTTAGCATTTATCACAATATTTTTTCAGAGCGTTCATCAAATTCTGAAGGTCTTCTGTACTCCAACTCTTACAGAAAGATTGCTAACAGACATTATATGGTTCATACAAACCCCATTACTTCAGATGCCATTTAGAAGATTCCAAACTGTCATTGTTATGCTTTCACAGACAAAATGTACCTTGATGACGCACTATGATGTTTCAATACCAGCTTACAACGCTGTTTTCTCTCTCAGCTACAATGTTTTCTAAACCTTGGATTTTGTGAGTCATCAATACATTTTCTGTCTGTCATGCTGAAACTTCTCAAAACCTTTACAAAAGCACCAAACCATACATAAATTTCCCGTTATACTTCCATAACATGTTCTGATAGTGTTTTCAAGGTGAGGTCAGTTAATTACTAGATAAAAACTATACTGATTTCTAGTCATTCTTGGCTCAGTACACTGACTTTTCTTTTACCCACTAATTTTTCAGTACCACAGAAGTAAAATCTGTCAAATTTAGAGAACACCAAACACTGTTCAAGGTCTGGAGTGTTACTGTGTTCTGATGTGGGAGCCTAACAAGTCTTCTGCCAGATCTTTTGTATATTTCTAATTTCATACCTTAAGCAAGCCCAGAGGCTTTGGTTTTAATAGCACTTCCTCCGTATGCTCATCTTTCATTTCCATGACCAGTTTCCCTATTGTAATTGCTTGTCCTGCACTTACCCATTATATCTATATTGGGAGCATCAGAATGCATAAAATAAGTTTGTGATGATCAGCTTTCTAAGATAAAGTTAGATTCATTGCATATTGTCCCATTTATAGTTTTGTAAAACCAATGCCTTTAAATATCTTTCCACACTTTTTACAGTTTAAGTGGTTTCTTTGTGTGATGCCTTTCTCTCATTATATCTTTGTTTTGGATATCTAACTTCAGTCCGTGGTGCTTTTTCTCACATTACTTTCTGTAGGTTTTGCTATCCCATGTTTTTCCAATCTCTACACTTAAATTTGTTTTATTAGGTGCATGATTACTTTTTTTTTGTTTTTGAACAGTTGTTTACTCCTAGAACTGACACAATGCAAGAGTCAGATCTGATATTATAGCTGTATATGGCAGTACTGGATTTTTTTCATCTTTGTTTCTAGAATTTTCCTTCTTAGGCACATGATTGATTTATTTTTAAGCAAATCATGGCCAATTTCAAGATTCTAAGAAATTTTTCAGACCAAGTCAGACCAATGATGAAATTGTTTGGGTCCACTGCAGTCTTTCATCACAGTGAGAAAGTTATTTCTATGGTTATATGGTAGACATGTCCTGGTATCCAGAAATGCATTACACAGGAATTCTTATATTAGTACACAATCTAATCACGTTTTGGAGTGTCCTTTTATGTCTCTAAAGGTTTTGCTGCATAAAGACTCCTTAAACGTTACTTCAAAATTATACATCTCATATACCAAAAGAGGTATTCTGCATATAAATTTCATTGGTCTTCTTCCTTCTAATGACTGAGTCCTATCCTTTGATTTGTAAGCAGGACATCTCTCAGGTTTAATTTAAATTTAAACTCATTAAAACCAGCCAGCCTCCACTCTTCCTGGTTTGAACTTTCCTATGATATCTCTTCAGTACATTTGCTTGGCAGTCCTTTTTACAGGCAAAAGTAATCACAATGCAGATTCACTCTGAAGAGGAGTTCATTCTTTTTGGAAGTATCCATTGGATTTTAACCATACTATAGGAATACAATTGGCTAAATTCAACTCTTTTCTTTCAGAGTGCTTTTTACCTAGACAGAAAATGCAGTTCTGCATGGGCACTTCTTGTCTATTTTATTTCACAATTGTTAGGACATAAATTTTCAAGCCCTGAGGTTCCCTCAACAAGTTTTTAAAAGGCTCCATTTATTAGAGAGTTCACATGGTGCCACACAGAGGGGAAGCTGCCCAGCTGCATGGCTGCATTTAGTACTGTACAAACTACTAGGCATGCTAATAGGGAAAAACCCCTTAAGTCTTTCCTCCCACTAATCCATCAGGCACTGACATAATCTCACAGTTGCCCTTACCTTGAGTTTCTTCAGCTCTTCAGCTGTTGATTTTACACGCGATGTCTCACACTCGTTCCCTTAGTGATGTAAATTGATTTTTCTAATAACTTCTAAAACTTTAATGTAGCTTAATCAAAATACATTAGCACAGAAAAAGATCACCAAGTCATACAGACCACACAACAAACCCATTATACTGGACAGAAATTCTATAAGGCCAAAAACTATACAGAAGGAAATCCTGTAACTTAATATACCATTTGATAACTCATACATTCTTGCTGAAAAACTCATTAAATCCTGTGCTGCAAACTTCACAGGGTAAGGGTACAGACAAAAATTGAAATTAAAATAGAAGACAGAAAGCAGATGGAGTGTTGGGTATGTGTGAATGGGCGGCAATAAGAGAATATAAAATAGCTGTGAAGAGTAATTAGAATGAAGCATATTCAATTTGCAGTAACTCTTCTGGACTGGGGCTTCTTAAAGACCACACCAGTGAAAGTCTCTGCTTCTTATCTGGGGTTTGTGTTTTCTTTCTTTCATTGAGCATTAATTTCTGCAGCTATAGAAGACTCTTCACCCACCACCACCCCAAATATAAAATTACAGTCATTGGGCTAAAATTACTTGTGCCATTACTTGTGTCTGGCAAGCAGATGAAGGTCTGACTTACAGCTCACAAAACTTACCTGCCAGCAACTGCTGGTTCTGAGGATTGCACTCATTTATTTCAGGCCATGCAGGTCATTGTGGTACCTACAGCTACAAGAGAATTGCTGGTACAAGGAGCTGCCCTAATAGAATTTTTTACTACACTTAGCATATTCCCCCATCAGACACTTTTCAGATTAATCCATAAACTGTAGAAGAGGCAAACCTCCTTCTTTAGCTTTTTTAATTTGCCTTAGTTTGATCCCCTAACATTTTTCTAATGGAGTTATAGACCTCTGTACAACAAATCTAAACCCAGTGACAAATGGTTTGCTTTTCCTAGCTTTCTTCACGGACTCTGGTTTCAAAACCACAAAAGATAACTCTTCTGTATCAGGGCAGTTTCTAGAAGGCTTCTAGAAGGTTTCTAGTAGTGCTTTGGAGGTGACAATGAGCAAGTGTCACTCAGTACTTACTTTGACTCATCTGATGCATACATTTTTAAGTATTCATATACTTTAAGCTAACCAAAAGCTACCTAAGAAAATGGAAATTAACCACAATACCAAATAGCTTCCTATTTTTATGAAATATGGCCATTATGTGAAAAAGAAAGTTTGACATTTAATAGAAGGCAGAGGAGTATGACTCAACAAGCAGTTTATACTGACAGCATAGGTTTATGAGAGTATGAGTTTATACAGGTGTAAGAGGGTTGATCTAGTCCAAGACACTGCTATATTGTCAAATTTTAAGTGGATACTTCAAATTACAGATAGTACCTTGGCTTTGTATTGTTATTACTCCTACCATTCTAGGATTCTACGATTCTATGGCATGTTGCTGGTATCCTGCATTGCACTATGTCAAATACACAGCTTATGGACTCTGGGATGTCAGGGCACCTGCACCATGAGGATATTTTGTGCTGTTTAGCCTTCTGACCAGACAGTACCTCCAACAGCACTGCCACACTTTCACAGTTTGCATCTCAGATCTGCAAAAGGAAATCCTGGTCTCAACATCGCACCTGGGCAACCATAACGCTAGAAGCAGGGGTAGTTCTACATGGCAGGAGAAGTATGAGCATCTGCCACTGTATGGATCCATCCCAGATCACACTGCCAGGGATGATATCAGCTATGTTTGAACTCAGCATGCTAATAACAATATATTTTCACTGTCAAGGCAAATAAGCATCAGCAGGTGACACAGGTGGATGACATCAAACTGAGGGGAATGACTGATGCACTCAAGGGTAGGGCTGTCATTCAGCAGGAGTTTGAGAGGCTAGAGAAATAGGCCAATGTGAACACCTTCCAGTTCAACAAAGGCAAATGGAAAGTCCTGCCTCTTGGATACAACAGACCCATACAACAGCCAGGAGCTGACCCAGTAAACAGCAGCTTTGCAGAAAAGATCCTGGGAGTTCCAGTGAACAAGGATGGGCTTGAGTTAGCAAACAGTCTTCTGGCAATGAAAGCTAACCAGATATTAGGCTGCATTAGTGACACCATATCCAGTAGATCAAGGGAAGTGGTGACTGCTCCATGGCCAGCTGGCACTTGTGAAGCTGCCTGTGGACTACTATGCAGTCTGGGGCACTATGATACAAAAAAGGTATCAACAAACTAGAATGAGTCGAATCAATGTTCACCAAAAGCTGGAGCATGTCTCAAACATGGAGACACTGAGAGACCTGGGTTTGTTTAGCCTAGAGAAGGCTAGAAGACAACATAATTGTTGTCTTCAGATACCCAGTGGGAGGGAATAGAGAAGATGGAGCTAGACTCTTATTAGAGGTACACAGCAAAATGACAAAAGGCAGCTGATCAGGTTGCAACATGGTAAATTACAAGTAGATATATGGGGAGGAATAATTATTCACAGTGAGACTGGACAACCTGTTGTGGCAAAGAGGTGGAATCTCTCATCCATTATGATATTCAAAACTCAACTGTACAAGTTGCAAGCTGAGCTTCAGCTAAGCAAGCTGAAGGGAGGTAATGATGGGCTATATTCCAACCTTACTTGTGCTCAGTCAGAAAGGGCCTCTTGCAGATGCTCTTGCTCCAGGGAGCAGGTTTCTACCGGCTGCTGAACATAAAGCTGGTACAATGATGAACAAAACATGGAACAAGATTGTTACGACTGGACATATGGAATAGCTGTTTGCAGATCCTGAGAAGGCAGATGCTTCACAGACTGTGGAACACTGATACTAATTCCTAATACCTGTTCTGCTTTGCACTTACATGTCTCTGTGACATTTCAATAGGAAATGCATTTGCTCTGTGACTGCATGTCATTGCAGCCTTATCATAGTCCAATCACTTTAAAAAAAGACTTTTGCTGTGCTGACTCACACATCAATGTCTCTTCTTGCTCCCATTTTTAGACAGCTTTGAGTAAGTCTTCTTGGTTGGGGTGCACAAGGATGTCTTTGCAAGGCTTCAGAAGCATATACAGACTTCACTGAGAAAGCAAAGGTAGACATTGTTTTCACCATAACAGTATAGTTGGGCAACTCTTCTTTAGCACTGTTTAAGAATTGCAATCCCCAGCTCAGGTCATAGTTTGTATTTTTAGTAGATAACACTTGTTCTCCCTGTCAAATGGGCAGTGTGAGGTGTTTGTACAAGAGCATGAGACAGCATATTGAGTGGCACCTTTGGTTCAGGGTTGCCCTGGTTAGAAGAAGGTGTGTAGAATGTACAAGATGGCTGATGCAGGCAGAAGTACCTGTCCCAAAATGGGAGTGGTTGTGCAGAAGCAGAGCAGTAAGTTGAGGCATAACCAAGAACTCTTGTAACTAAACTATCTGCTTTCTTGTAAAAACACCCTTTGTACTGAGCCATTGAAAATGGTTTTTCAAGAGTCTGTCACACCATAGGCTTTCCCCATATCTCCAGCAGATTCAGAACTCCCAGACAGACTTGCTTTTGCCCTCAAAGGCAAAGCAAAGAGCACAACAAAATGTCTACACAATTTGTAGAATAATGGCTCCGGAAGTCTCAAAGTGCTCAGCAATGCTAAAAAACTGCAAGACATGTTATGGAGATAGAAGTTGTGTTCAAAGAGAAGACACACCAAGGAGAGAAGTCTGTGCAGAACCTGAGGCAAAACTAGCTCTAAGGTAAAGAACAGCAGCTAAGGAAGATCTGACTTCAACAAGCACCCATTACCACTTACACAAGCAGTCACATCTCGGCTACCTGATCAAGGAACAGAAGGAACTGAGAAGTGTCTGGCAAAAAGGCCTAAATTAGCTAAGTGTGAGTGGTCCCACAAAATGCAAACAGCGAGTGATCTACCAGCTAGTGTTCCAGCTTAATCACTATCATCTTTTGAACCTGCACAGCAAGTTTAGGTCAGCCTAGCACCACTGGTTTTGATCCTGCTCTGGGAGGTTTAAAGCCTATCACCTGATCACAGCCCTACCAGATGATCTCACTATACTGCCTCTAAAGTAATAAAATTATTATGAGACTTCCAATTATTATTTTTCACTTGTCAGGACAAAATTTGCATCTGTTGCATCTGCCAAGAAATATATTTACATTCAAATGCTTAAACCTGTAGGCTAATATTTAGAAATGCTTCCTTTGACAGGTCACTTATATTTAGATGTCTGTGTATCAATTGCAGATTCTTCTTTAGCTATGCTTGTTTAGCTACAAGCTGGGATTTTTTCATCCAAATAAATATTAGCAGTAGCAGAGGCCATCAAAAAAAGAACACCGGTTGTTCCAATTGCTTGTCCATTATATGATGTGAATTCCCCATTTAAGAAGCTAGCAAATTAGAGTTTCCTGTCTAATGTCACTGTAACGCAAACTTATAACCACGTTATTGCTGACCGGGGCAGCATGAAGACATATGGTCAGTATGTGTCCTTCTACCTTCCACTCACAAATCTCAAAGGAACTGGTTTCCATTTCTCTCGTTCCCTTTTAAGGTAGGTAAGAAGCAGGTGCTCCAGTCCCTTCACCCCGAGGACTGCTGACTCCAGCGCTTCTCAGGTTCCCGTAAAAAGAAACTGAACGCGAGAACGAAATGTAAAAATACATCGTGCACGCAGACACTCCAGCTGCAACTCTGCTCCTCACCGCAACCGCTCGGGCAGTTCTCCTGCACCGCAATTATGACGGAGGCCCGCAGGCAGCTCCTACATCGCTCCACCGTGGGGCGGGAGGGCAAACAGTAGCCGCGGATGCGGGGGACAGTTCCTCCGCCTCCCCACGGCAGCGCGTACGGTCCGGAAGGGTCGTGACAAACACCAGCCCCGCAGAACCCCTTCCCCTCCGCTCCGCCCTCTCCTCACTGGCGCGTGCCGGACGAGCTGGATCGGCAGTGCCCGGCACAGCCCCTTCCCTTCGCCGGGCCCCTGCACGACAGCGTTCGGCTTCCGCACGCCGCACCCTCGGCGCTGCCCTCCCGAAGCCCAGAGAGGGGAATGAGGATGTAGGCAGGGGGCTGCGGTAGCCCCGAGAGCCTGCCGGGGCTCCGTGCGTCGCAGGGGCGGCCCCCAGCCCCTGGCCACAGAGGCGTTTCGGCGCCCCTCAGCTCCTCGTTAGTATAGTGGTGAGTATCCCCGCCTGTCACGCGGGAGACCGGGGTTCGATTCCCCGACGGGGAGAGGTTCACTGGCGCGCTTTTTGTTTTCCCCGCTTCCCTCGGCACGAGGCCCCGCTGTTGGCCCTCGGGCAGCAAAAGGCGCTCGCGCCGCGCCCTTCCGCTCGTGTGTAGTGCGTGAGAAAAAGCGATTGTGCAGGTCTCCCCGTCGGGGAATCGAACCCCGGTCTCCCGCGTGACAGGCGGGGATACTCACCACTATACTAACGAGGAATAACCTTAAGTAGGCCCTTTTCCAGCCCGAATTTATGCGCAGATCTACATGCGGTAGCCGCCTTCGTTCGTGGCTAAGGGTAATGGGGGAATTTCGGCCGCGAGGCAGGAGGGGCAGTGTTTGCGTGGCGGGAACCAGAATCCACGAGCCTGCGCCGGCGGCAATGTGGCAGGAGTCTCCTGCCGCTAGGGGCCGGGAGTGGGGGTGTGGGTGGGGAGAACTAATGTATTTGCGCGGGAAAGCGGGAAGTGCAGCGAGGGGTCTGGTTTTAACTGATGCAGTTGCTATACTGGGCGAGAAGGGTCTTCGTCCGTGCCGACCTCACTGACTCCATGCTCCGACCCTCCGGAGCTGGGGTCGGCGCGGCCGGCGTTCCTTGCTGGGCGAGTTCTAACACCCGGGTTGTGGCTGCCCAGCAGGACCTCGTGGCGCAACGGTAGCGCGTCTGACTCCAGATCAGAAGGCTGCGTGTTCGAATCACGTCGGGGTCAATTGCTTTTTGCGGAATATTTTTCTTGCCTCTCTTTTTCCCTGACTGCTTCTACTGACTTTCTCTGTGAGGAAAGGGAGGATCATTTTTTCTGCTTTTTATTTTCTTCTCGTGAAGCTTAAGGTCTCCTCTTTTTGCCTGAGCCTGAGACCCCCCAATCTATCAGCCGTAGGCGGGGACACTTCCCATAAAAGAGAACAAGTCAGAAAGATGTATAGAAAGAGTAACTTTAAATGGCACAAAGGCCCCCAAAATGGCAGGGAGACCCTCTTTTCAGTCCACAAGTTGACATGAAAAAAAGTGCAAATCAAGGCAGGGGAAATAAGTGGTCTGAACAAGCCAAGAGCTTGAGCAGATGCCCTGTTAAGAACCCTGAGGGAGATCAAAACCCTAGCTGAGGGGAGCAAGGTGTCAGGGAAGGCACTTCATAGGTGGTGAGGTTAGGTCCCGGAACAAAAGAGTTATCTCAGAATAGCCACTTCCACACACTAAGGTGCCAGAGGCAGAAAGGCACAGAAAGTACTTAATTTTCATCTAGATATGACATAAGGACACCTAGAAGTAATATTTCGGGGATATGGATGTAGAGGAAAGTTGACACTTAACGACATTTACTTAGGGATGAAACATGATAGTTTGTAAAGGGCCTGAATTTGAGGGACATGGAGAAACACACCAGAGAAACAATTCTAAGTTTGTAAGAACAAATTATTAGTGTTATAAAACGTGGCAGAAAAATGAGAGAATATGGAAGTTTTAGAAACCAGACTCAGCACAGTCATCAAAAATTCTGAGGTTTTTTTTAAGGTAAATACTTTTGTTTTTACAGGCTAATATTTCTTCCATAGTCCCTTAAAACACAGAAATTCTACATCCCCCTCCATCGCTCTGTTCCAGTGGTTTGCTATCCTTAGTGTTACAAAGGGACTATGTGTAGTTTTAACCCTGACATCTCTTTTGCCATAACCTAAATCCAGGCCTCGTGCTATTAGACTGGAGAACAGTTTATTCCCTTCCTTTTTATAGGTACTTCTTATATATGTGAAATGCATTCTGCCTCTCCGTAGCTGTTCTAGGGTAACAGACCGGGTTTGCTGGGCCTCTGATTATTTGTATTGTTTGCCCCTGGAATCTTTCCAAATGAGTCACATTTTTAGGTGCCCAGAACTGGTCACAGTATTTCAGCTGTCCCAGATTTTACCAGGTTTGGAAAGCAATGGAGGACTGCCTCACGTGCTATGCTGAGGAGACTTCCATTTATGTGGTTAGTCTTTTTTTAAAGCATAATCTGTGAGATAGATGCATTTTTTCTTGGATGCATAATCTGTTAGATGTTTCCCTGCTCCCACAAAATATCCCACATCTCTCACCATCCACCAGTGTGCTGGATATAAGAAGCAGTGTCAGTCCGTTTACATTCCTATACTGCTGCCAAAGCAGGTGCTGCTCTAAGCATTCCAGATAGTTGCCAGACAATCGCTCTGGCTTGTGGAGAGGGGTTCATCTAACGATAATATAGAAGATCTATTAATAGGAGTCAAGGTTTGCAGGATGTGGTTTCTACTAATATACTTAACGTGACATGAGTGTGGGTTGTTACAAGTCAGTCATGCTCTGCCCTGTCCACTCATGCCTGCATCTTTCCCCCGTGCCACATGGATCACATCTTGCAACTGTGCAGCAGCAGCTGCTGGCTCAGCATGCAGATCTGGTAGCACAGCTACTCCATCCAACATAAGGAAAGAGTCAGGAGCACATGGTCTAGGACAAGACAGAGACCAGGATCGTCCCTTGCAGCAACAACCACAGTTACCAATGGTCTGCTTAAGTTTTTTTCGTTTTTAATTTGGAGAGAGAGAGCTTACTGTTCCTAAACCAAAATAATCTAGTGATTTTCAAAACTAAATGAAAAAATTAAATGCACCTTGGCTACGTGCAAACCCTCCCTCTCAAATTCCTGTCTGTAAAATGGGGATAATCACTCTCTTTATTCTCATGGCTGTTTTGTCAAGTTGACTCTGTTAATTCTGAGGACTTAAAAGTACACTGGTGGGTATTTGTCTCTCACCAGCATTTCTACAGCACACGTGTCTCTCTGCTTTTGTCAGTATGACAAAGTTTTTAATACTTCATTTTGTAACCTGACTGATGTCTTAACACACTTTTTTTCTCATTACATTGTTGCTAGATAAATATAGACAATAACTTAAATCCACATAAGGGTCAAGAATCTTGGAGCTGAAATAATCACAAACATATGGTAAATATAGCCTCTGCACTATCTCTGTCCATATATGATAAAAAACAGATATCCAAATAATTCTTGTTTGGAAATGATTCAGTGTGGGAAACTGCGCTGCAAATTGTCCTTTTCATTTCCTTTCTGTCATTATACTAAAGTAGGAGCTGATAATTCTGTTTTCAGTCCTCGTTGGCACAGGCCTTTGCCTGTCACATTGTCAGCAGTAAAATGCTTTAAACCAGCAATACCACTCAGCTGTACTCATTTCTTTCCCTGCCTGGGGACGGTCACATAAAGAACTGGGTGCCCCTCTATCCACAACAAAGGCAACCACCCTCCTGCCAACTCGGCATTGCCTGGCCAGTGCCAGTGAGAGTGGAGTCACCTGGCCCATCCCCCTGGCAAAACTATGTCCACTGGCAAATTCAGCAGGAGGTGTAACTTCTTCTAGAAGAGAACTGCTCTAAAAGCGATATGCTCCATTATAGTAAGACATGCTTTTTTTTTTTTTTAGTTGGATTATGCTTTAAAAAAACATTTCTCATAAGAAAGATAGTTATTAAAAAGCCACCTATTTTTTCTAAATTAATCAAGAAATGAGTGATTAATGGTTGGACTTCATGATCTGAAAGGTCTTTTCCAACCTAAATGATTCTAATTTTTCTAGAAAGTATAGTGACACCATGCCATAATGATCAGTCAACTGCTTGTTGTATTTATAGCAATGCTTTCCAGTTTCTGTTGCCTTTCTCAGAGGGAGTATTACTTTTCATTGTGAAACTCACTGTGTGCCAAGACTGAATTAATACTTTGTATATTTTTTTTTTACATTTCCTTTAGCTAAGAAGATGTCAGCTCAGTCTAAGACAAGAACATGCCTGTAACACTTCTTTAAATGCCTTTGAGAAGAATGGATTTATAGCCTTCACAATTTTAATATGTATTATGAGGTAAATGTTTCATATAAATACAAATTATACACCTATACTTCACTGAATTTGGGATACTTTTTTAACAAAAAGACATAGAAAATTCTTTTTTTTTTTTAGTGTAGCACAACAGAAGCTACCTGTCTCATTTTTACAGGTAGCAGTAGAGACTGGGAGTCACAAACCTAGAAACTCAAACCTAGAAATCTGAAGTAGTTTAGATGGCATTCGGTATTTACATGTCAAAGAAGACTATGACTGAAAATCTCTTTCTCCTGCTCAGGAAAGCTAACAAATTCCAGACATCTGGGAGGGTCCTACAAAGGAAGGATTTTTGGCTTCCTCTTTCAGCATATTTCACATTTTTAGGCAAGCTTACAGCAGTTTTTCAACCACTGAAAATGGCCGTCATCTCGCATCATTTGCACTTTTTTCCTAAACTTTCCTTTTGTCACCATTTATACTGACAAGAGGTAAAATGTGACGATCTGTTTCTCTGGTAGAGGCTGGTATTCTGATCTTTGAAAACTAGAACCTGCTGTTAGGGATAAATATTTAAGTAACACAGTGCTTCACAGAAAGCACAGCAAAACAAGTGTTTTGTGCTGCATCCTTTAAGACACAAATTGTCTAACAGGTGTGTGGACCACAATGTGGTTGGTTTGTTTGATTTTTTTTTTCCTCTGTAAAAATATTAAAGTCTTTTGAACTCATTCATGATCTTTCAAGGTCCCTTCCAACCCTTATGATTCTGTGATAAGGAACTTACCACATTATGCCCTTTGACCGCTGCCTTATGCTACAAAATGTAATCTTTTGATGTGGAGCTTTATAGTGATATGTATTAATAAACCTTATACTAACTTATCGCAATAGTATAAAGCTTACTTTTCAGTGGGACAAAATTCACACACAAGCTGTAAAAAGGTCGTGCCTATCCCCCTACACAGTATCTCCGGGGGTCCTCCAACTTCCTTGAAGGCAGAAACCCATTCGGTGAGGGGCCAAGTGATATCTGAAGTTGTCCAAAGATCAGGGGTTAGAAAGCCTCAGGACTTATCAGCCTTCATCCCCAAGGCCCCAAAGACCATCAAGGACTATCACCAGGGAAACATCAGGCAAATGAAAGGAAGACAAGACCTAATTTACATGTGAAATCGGGGATAGGTTGTGTCTTTGTATAAGCGGATCATATATCATATCATCATATGATTTTGTAAGTTTGTAACAAATATAAGCCAAGCAAGTTGCCGAGTTGGGTGCGCACATTTGTGGTGGAGCGATCCCCCGTGCACCCCGTGCCAAATAAACATACCTTCTTTTTAACTTTAGAGTTATACAGTCTGTTTCCACAAGTCACTTTCTTTCCTTCAAACAAAACAACCAGTAAAGGTGCAGATGCTTAGCTGTGTGAAAGTCTAATTGTAGTGTTGTTTGGAGGCTCCAATGTTAACTATTATATGTTTAGGTATTAGGAAGAAGTTCTTCCCTGTGAAGGTGGTGGTGCACTGGAACAGGTTGCCCAGAGAGGTTGTGGATTCACCATCCCTGGAAGTGTTCAACGCCAGGGTGCACAAGTCTGGTCCACCTGGTCTAGTGGAAAGTGTCCCTGCCCATGGCAATGGGGTTGAAACTAAATGATCCTTAAGGTCCCTTCCGACATAAACCATTCTATGACTCTATGTATCGCTCACTTTAGCTTTCACCTATTTATTTCCTTTCCTTTTCTTTGCCTGTTGTTCCCAAGGAGCGACAATTAAATGTGTAGAACCAGGGAATAAAGGAGATGTTTGTGCCAGGGATTTTTTATGGACTTGGCTTCCCAGAGAAATAGAGTGACACTACAGTATCTCATGCTGCTGTTTTAGCTTTTGTCCCCTTGGAAGCAGCAAAAGGTAAGCCAATAAAAGAGTCCAGTGTTATATGAGCACAAAAATGTAATGGAGAAAATAATTCACAGAAGATAATACATATTTCTACAGTTGAGGAAATAACTTTCAAAACGTAAATAGACAGTAAATATGAACTGTACACAATGTTAAAATGAGGCTGTGGCTCCACAACCACTGTACTGGATTTTGAACTAGTAGCTGAGTTTCTGCTGTCTTTTGCTTCTATGCCAGTTTCACCTGAAAGCAAGACAAAAAATACAGATAAAACCAGTTAACCCATCCATCTGTTATGACCAAAACTGAACTAACTGGAAGTGTAACTGTAGCAATGTACTACTTAATAACACATTGCTGTTGCATTTTTATGCTATGCTAAATGCTTTAAAACCAGACTTACCATCAACATACTTAGATTGAAAGGCATGAACGGTCTTCAAGCTCAAGAGTTTTCCTTTCTTCTGTCACTCACAAGAAAAATGAGCACCAACTGTATTGCATATTCTGAATGCTACTATGAGTTGCAAATGGTGGCTGCACTCCTCTAAAAAGCAGTGCCAAAGAACAAGCCTCAGGCCTAATGTATAGTACCATTATTGTCCGTTGGGATGTTAGAGGGTGTCTGTGCCAACTTTAGTCTAGATTTTATTTCCACTGTTAACTTTGGATAAATTTTCCAGACCCAGTTCCGCCTTACATAGCGTTAAAAATATTTTAGATTATACAAATTGTGGTTGTTATTATTCACATTAGCAAGACACCTGAAGAATCTTTCTGCTGCTGCCTTTCTGAAGTATGCTGTGTCAGTCTGCAACTGGTTTCATACTTGAGTAAGATGTACATTCTTAGAGCTGGGGGAAAGCTCTGTTTTCCAAGGCACGTGTAGGCTTTTCAAGTATAAACACACTGGCTACACTTTAAATTATTACTATCAAATTTGGTGAGGAATTCAATTTCCTTTAAGCGTTTCCAAAACACTTGTCATGTGATATCCGTGTTGCAGGAACTTTGAGTCAGATATACTGAAAAATAAGTACTACCATAAAATTTGTTCTATTCAAGCTTAAAAGTGATAGTAGTCAATCCACATTGGTATATGAACGTTTGCTTTATATGCACATGCCATCAACGGGAGAGGTTTCTATGACTGAGTGCCTTTCAAATTTTATTGTACTACAGAAGCGATTCTATTTATATTGCTTTTTAACATGTAAGCCACCACAGTTTCTTCTGAAGCCTGGTAGCTAACGTACTGCATGTAGTTAAGCACTGAGGTAGCGACAACAGCGAGTTCGTTTGCTCTGGGAGAAAACTCGAAGCGCGTTTCAGCAGGCGGCGAGCTCTGCGAGCCGATCACGCCAGGGCAGCGGTGCCCGCGGCGCGGCAGCGGGAACACAGCCGGTGCCACATGTCACGGCGGGTCGCGGGGATCACGGCAGGTTACAGGGGGCTCCTTAACCACCTCCCCCGCTCCTCACTGCACGCATCCAATACTAGAACCGCGACCCGGGCGGGGAGGGCAGCGCGCACACCCCCATGAACCCCCCTCCGGCGGCGGCGGCGCTGAAGGGATGAACGGCTGAGGCGAGGCGGTGCGGGAAGAGATTGGGGAGGGGGCAGGGCGCTGGCGGAGCCGCCTGCGGCAGCGCGCCCCCCGCGCAAGCACCGCCCCCCGCGCCTCTCCCGCCTGAGCCGAATTTAAACTGCGTTACTATTCCTCGCGCAAAGCACTAACGCTGCTGGGTCCCGCGCGCCTCTCCCCGTTTCCGCCCAGCAGCCAATAGTAGGGCCCCTTCGTCCTTCGCTCTGCCAATCGGGGCGCGGCTTGTTGGTGGCTGGGAGAAGCGCTCGGTGCGTGCGCCCGCCCGCGGTGGAGCTCGGTTCCAGGCGCGGGGCAATCGAGCGCTCCTCCTCCCCCGCCCCTTCTGTCCGCGCTTTGTTGGTGCCTCTCCCGGGAGGGTGGCGGCGGCGGCCGGCGGCGATGCCCGAGTTCCTGGCGGATCCGTCGGTGCTGACCAAGGAGAAGCTGAAGAGCGAGCTGATCGCTAACAATGTGAGCCTGCCGGGCGGCGAGCAGCGCAAGGACGTGTATGTGCAGCTGTACCTGCAGCACCTCACGGCGCGCAACCCGCCGGCCGCCGCGCAGCCCGACTTCTCCAGCGACGAGGAGCGGGAGCCCACGCCGCTGGGCGCCAGGAACCGCGGCGCTGCCGTCGGGCGGGTGAGTACCGCCGCCTCTCTCCCGCAGCTGTAGCCGCCCCCCGCCGCCGCGCTCCCTCGGCTTCCCGGCGGCCTCGGGCCCGCTTTCCCGCGCGAATGGCTCTGTCGTCTCCTCCTCCCCCCTCCGCCTGCCGGTCGCGGCTTACAGACCGGCGTGAGGCGCCGCGGCTCTCCGCGCGTCCTCTCTCCTGGGGCCGGGAGCGGCTCCGCCTCGCCTGACTTAAAGCGCGGCCCGGCTCGGCTGAAGGCGCGATCGTGCCCGGCGGGGACGGTCCATAGCGCGCGGGGCTGAGGGGCAGGAGCGCGCTGCCAGCGGTCGCCCCGCGCCAGGAGGCGAACAACGAGCGGCGGCGGCGGGGCTGAGCAACCGCTGGCTTCGCCCGCTGATCGCGTCCAGCGGGTGCCTGCGCGCTTCTTGGCGGTGGCTCTGAGGCAGCTGGCCCCCGGGCTGGGGATGGGCCTGGAGCCGGGGAGGGGCAGCGAGGTCATGCGTGGAGTGTGAGGCTACCTCCCGACTGTGAACTGGAGAGCCTTTGCTTTCATTTGTTGGCCGGTCTCACAAATGAAATACTTGGAGGGATAAAGGAAGATAAAGTGCACGAGGTTACAACTTACTTTAGAAAGAAGACTTCCGTCAGCTGCCTCCGTTGTGATGAAACAACTCTACTCGGTATGAACGACTCCAGATGGAAAGACAAAGCTGTGAAGGGACAGCTTATTTGTTTTGTTTAATGGACTGTTTAGTGTGAAGAGAGTCTGCTTAATGTAGCTGTCTCTCTCGTACCTCTAAGCATATGCTTTATAGCAAAGTGCTTCTCCAGCATGTTTAGCTGGTCCTCTTACTTGCTTTCTTAGACAGACTTTCTTTTCTCATATAAGGGAAGGGAGGGGGACCTGATGCCACTTGAAATGTTTTCCTTGGAAAAAATGAGATTTCCTTTTTTCATTTTTAATAAGTGGTCTGTACTTTTGTATATATGGAAAAAGTAGTCTTCAGTCATAGTTGAGTGCTGTCTTACCTCATGTAAAGCCTTGTATGATTGATAGCTGCCAAAGTAATAATGTGTGAGATATTACAAGTATTGTAGCTGAAATACTATATTTTAAAGCTCACTTGTAAAGAGGGTGCAGAGAAATGGACTCTTTTGAAGGTCTTTCACACTTTAACAAACCCCAGCAAACAGTTATCGAATTAAGAAAGCAAAAACTGCAATTAATAGAGGAAGAGATTTCTAACCAAGTTATTTACCTGTGTTTAACATCTAGTTACTTAACTGGCATTCACTGGAGAAACTGTACAGTGAACTAGACAGTGCTCTGACCTAGTGGTCTGCCTGTCATATTTGCAAGGTGCTTTTGAGTAAAATACGATAAGCTTGAATCTGACACATTTTCATGCTTCTAGAAGGAAAGCCTAATAGGTGCTGGAGCTCATAGACCTGCTTTTTCCTTTTACTTTGCAGTGTTAAGCTTAAACAATTCTAGGTGACTTTTTTTGGTGTTTACGAAATGGGTGGTACTCATCCACTCCTGTTAACAATGTCTGGAAGGCTCTGGACTATTTCTGCTAACCTTGTGTGTTAATATCAGAACACTGTATCATAGTAACTTCCTAAATCTCAGTGCATGTTGTAATGATGGTTGGCTTTGGGTCTGTTGTGCCCCCTCCCCCCCCAGAAAAAAAGAGGTACTTGATGTATGCTTATTGTCTGTTTAGTACAGTTTAGGTAGTTCTGAAACTCCTTGTAGTTTGAGTATCTGTTGTCCCTGTTAATGGCTTCTGGCATAAGAATGCTACTCCAGTCAGCCGCCTGCCCATGAGGGGAACATACACATCTCTGATGGCATGCACCCAAGACAGTTGGAAGGAAGATGCAGAGTGAAGAAGGCTGACGTCAAGGGGAGTGGGATTGTGGTGTGGAAACAAAGTGAAATATTTTGTCAAGATAAGAGGAGACAGGAGGGAAGGCACTCTGAAAGAGAAGAAACTAGAAATAAGGGGCAAAGGGAGGAAACTGAGACTTCAGTCCAGGTGAGTCAGTCAGGTCTAGTATTAACTTGTAAAAACATGTGAAGGAGCGCTTGTGTAGGTTTGCGTTTTGAAGGATTCTGTCCCGCTGTGCTTTCTGCTATTCTTTGGTTTTTGGTATTTCTTTGGATATAGCTTAATATTCTACAGTCCTTAAGGAAAAACAACCAACCCAACTAAACATCATCTCATTGCTGGGATGATGGAATGAATGCTGGATGCACAGAGGGAGGGGTAGAAAAGGGCTCTTGGGGCAAGGAAATGAGTGCTTGTGAAGAGAAGAGCAAAGCAAGTGTAACCTTTTTCTTCTGAAGTGAGTGCTTACTCAGTGTCACCTACTTACTAGGAACAACGTTACCAGTAGTAACACCCAACACAGCAGTTCTGAGTGCTTAACTTTTGCTGGAGTCCAGCTGCCTTGAGCCAGGAGTCCTCTGTGTTGTGTAGGTTGAGATAAACAGTCAAAAAGCAGCCTGTCCTTACTCGATGGACACTGCCTACCAGAGATGTACAAAATACTTAGTGTGAAAATCAGGATACCGTACTGGCCTGAATAAAGGCGGACCTGGTTTGCCCAGCACTGGAGAGATTTTACTGTTCGCTGAGGCTCCGGTTCCGCTGTGCTTCGCTGTAGCGCTGGGTCCGAGCCTGAGCAGCGCGCGGGGGAGCGGGGGCGGGGCTGGGGCGCGGCGGGCCGCCAGGGGGCGCTCCGAGGCCCCTCCCCACCGCAGCCGGTGCGGGGAGCGGAGGGTGCTCCTGCTGCCTCGGGACCGGCCCGCTTTTTCTGTCAGCCGAGCGAGCATGCTGCAGTGGGGACAGCCGTGCACGTTTTCTGTTGATAAAAACTGTAAAGCAATGAGACAAAACTCCGTAGTTTTAATTCTACTACAACTTCAGTCTTTAAAATCCATTGCTCTTCCACCTAGTGATGTCAGGTTGGTGTATTGTGAGACAAGTGTCCATAAGACACAGGACTGCTGCTGTTTCACTTGGGAATTTCTCTTGATGTGGTTTGTGTTTTTTTTTTTTTATTCTGATATAGTAGTGAATATACAGATGATTCACATGCACAGAGGCTTTCTTCCAATTGCATTATTTTTGAGCCCTGAAACCATCATGCTTTGGAACAGCAAATTCTTTAGATAATTAGCATTTTTTTTTGGTCACCTAAAGTTAAAAATGAAACTATTTACTGTAGTAAGATCTTACTTCCCCACAGCAATACTCAGTGTTTTTATGCTTCATAATGTGATGCATTAAAGCCCCCTCCTACTGCATAGTCTGCTTTGTAGATTATGACTTCAAATGCTGTTGAATGCATAAAATTTTCTAAATCAAGGTAAGATTAAATGTTACTCCAAATATTTTTAAAGAAGAGTTTTCCTGTGAAATTTGCAAGTACATTTTTAAATATGGCCACTTCTTGAGACATAATGCTTCTGTGATTCTGGGGGGGATGGGGCTCAATATAATTGAATATATATTCTTACTAGGAGAGAAAAAGCTTTTAAAATCATGCTTGTTTGGGCCTCAGTCTGATAAAATTTTCTGGAAGGCAGCTTGTTCAGCCCTACTAATGTCTTTGAGCAATGTTGTTTTTCTAACCCTCTTTAGCATAGCAGTACTTGAGGACAGCGGCTGGTATGTGAGACACCTTGTTGCTGCAGGGGGAACCAGCTGCATCTGGATGCTCCTGGTTAGTTATGGGCTGAATAGCAAGACAGATAGCTCAAAGGAAAAATAACTATTAGATGGCATTTTTGCATCATTGTCAGAATAGTTTCAAAGCACATACCAAAACCATCATCTTGACACTGTCAGCGAACAGGAGCTGTTGAGAGATCAGAATCTGTAGGTTTTAATAATTTAGTTT
The DNA here is from genome assembly GCF_028858725.1 of Colius striatus. Taxonomy (NCBI): domain Eukaryota; kingdom Metazoa; phylum Chordata; class Aves; order Coliiformes; family Coliidae; genus Colius; species Colius striatus. The sequence goes on along the minus strand of NC_084759.1, from coordinate 157,828,662 downwards.
ATTGATGCATTTAATATTCTGGAAGAATCTCTTCTAAAACACACCAAGTGGTATGTTTTACCTTTAAAGTGATGATTTGAAAAAAAATTGTTCAGATGTCTCCTCACGTTAATGAAGTTAAAATGAGAGCATCCGGACTTGAAGGGCTGTTTTGAAAGGTCATGAAGAGACCTATCAGATAAAGAAGTTCTTTTGTTTTAATCAAGTAGCTAAGTAAATTAAGAGGTTTCAACCTCTTCCTTATTGGAAAAGGGAAGGTAATAATAATAAAACTGCTAGTTAATGAAGATAAGGAGCATGACAGGTGAAACTATGTGCTCATATAGGTGAGAATGTAAAACATATGTCCTACCTGGTGAGGGGAGAGTCTACTTAGTACTTGTATCTCTTAATTGTGCAGTGCAGTTGTGAGCTAGCGTACAGATTAACAACTTTGTGGTCTTTTAAATGGCACTCATCAGCTGTCTGAGTGACAGCTGTGGGCAGTAGGGCTGAGGTGCCTGAGTAATTCCTGCTGCAATGGCAAGTCCTGCCACGCTATTCTGCACCTTCTGATTTCTTGTGGTTCTAGACTTACGAACTAGGGAGGCGTGCTTGTTGGACTGCTGGTGTAAGAATGGTGGTTATGGTTGAAAAAAAAAGAATCCTTTTGAAGGGTTTTTTTTTTTTTTGCAATGCAAAACCAGTTGTGTATCAGGGACACATACCTAAACCAGATCACTAGGTCATTATTCAGTTGATTGAGCCATGAGTTTGCTTTCTTGATATGGTTTTTGTTCTGAATTTTTACTCTTTCACTGAGGTTCTCTGGAAACAACTTTTCCTTGTGTATCATCCATCTGTTTTCAGAGTGGTCATATTCACTTCACCAAATAACCTGTAGTTTAGTGTCTAGGAGCTGAAGGGTGTGGAAAGGTTGAGTGGTCTGTAATCTTAAAAAATTAGGACTATTACTGTACATAGGCTTGGAAGTTCTAAGTCTGGCACTTAACTGAGGTTGAAAGGTAGATAAGTCTTTAAATTTTGTGTATCAGTATCTCAGAATTACTGATACATAATTTCCTTCCCATTGTTTATTTTGTCTGTTGTCCTGTAGCTTTTGGGAAATATTGTCTTGAGGCTTTTGAGGCTAAAAAGTTCAGTGGGACTTGGTTTAAAAAAAATCTATTGCAGGAAATGTTTGTGTGTGATAGAATAAAAAGGGTGAGGGGACTAGAGACCTCTGCATTTCAGAGTCTGTTATTGAGACTTGGCATGTGCAGTTTCTTATCTTCCCCTCCTCTAGAGAAATATTTATCAGAGAGGACACTATACAAACTGAAGAATTAAAGAATGTCCTGTTGGTGTGATTTTTTTTTTGGCTTTCTTAGCTTGCCTTAACCTCGTTCAGAGAAACAGTAAAGAAGCCCTGAGCCTTTCTGCTTCTTGTAATGAAGCTGCACCTGTTTGGAATTTAAGTCCTTGAATAGCCTGATGTAGTTGCCATTGAACTTGGGATTCAAAAATGCTTCTTTTGATGATGTACCATAGTTGTCTGTTATTTAAAGCTTCTTCAAGATGTTATATACGCTTGTCATTGGTGGAGGAGAGCTAGAACTAGTAAAGGAGACCTGATCTATGTGGACCTGCTTTGGCAGGGGGGGTGGACTAGGTGATCTCTAAAAGTCCCTTCCAAACCCTACCATTCTGTGAAAAGTTGGTCTGATAAACTGGTCCGTGGCTGTTGCATTTCTGTTCATTAGGAATGCCAAAGATAAGGTAAGGTATAGCTTCCAGGTCTGAATTTTCATTGCTTGCATTTTCTGCTTCTTTCATTGGTGAAAGCTTTATGATATGAAGATATGATACCTTGAGAAGATCAACTTCTCTTATGTTCCTGTTTTCCTTTGGCCCTAGTACTGAGAATTCTGTGTAGGAGCCCCATGCTTATAATTAACTTCAGTACTGGTTTGAAGGATTGAAACTTAGTTAATTTGAAGCTAAGCCTGACAAATACCACTAACAAACTGCTATCTCTTTGGTGTGAACAAGTCTCTCTTAAATAAGTATGCAGATCCTTTTCCATCTTCTGTTGGTGAGTTTGTTTGTGTGGTTTTGGGGTTTTGTTTTATTAAAGGCAAAATCTAGAAGTATTTTTTTTTAAATGTTGCTAGCTCTGGATCAAATTACAAGATTTTAACATAAGGTTTTGTTAGTCGAGTTACAAGAACACCTACATTACATACAAAGTAGTCAACTACACCACCTTAGCTCAGCAAATCCTGGCATTCACCACAATTTCATTTTAAGCACTTCCCCTCTATACCACATTATCACAGAATCACAGAACGGTCAGGCTTGGAAGGTACCTATAAAGACCATCTAGTCCAAGCCCCTGCTAAAGCAGGTTCACCTCAATCAGGTCACACAGGAACACATCCAGGCAGGTTTTGAAAACCTCCAGAGGAGACTCCACGACCTCCCTGGGCAGCCTGTGCCAGGACTCCCTCACCTGAACAGGAGGGAAGTTTTTCTTTAAGTGGAACTTTTTGTGTTCCAGCTTTTGTCTATTACCCCTAGTCCTGTCACTGGACACTACAGAAAAAAAAAAGTGTTGCCCCATATTCCTGGCATCCACCCTCTAAGTACTTGTAAATGTTAATGAGGCCCCCCCTTGAGTCTTGCCTTTTTTAGACTGAACAGCCCCAGCTTGCACAGCCTTTCCTCATAAGAAAGATGTTCCAGTCCCCTGGTCATCTTGATAGCCCTCTGCTGGACTTGCTGTAGAAGTTCCCTGTTCTTCTTGAGCTGGGGAGTTCAGAACTGGATGCAGTACTTCAGATGAGGTCTCACCAGGGCAGAGATGGGAGGAGAAACTCCCTTGACCTGCTGGCCATGGTCTTATTTATGCATCTCAGAGTCCCATTGGCCTTCTTGGCCACAAGGACACGTTGCTGGCTCATGTTTAATTTGCTGTCCACCGGAACTCTCAGATCCCTCTCTGCAGAGCTGCTCTCCAGCAGGTCAGCCCTCAGCCTGTACTGGGTTCCTCCTGAGGTGCACTTGTACTCGTTGAAGCACATAAAGTTCCTCTCTGCCCTACTCTCAAGCCGGTCAAAATCTTGCTGAATTGATATTAACACTAGTTTAATTTTAGTCACCAGAGCAGAAAGGTATGGGTGTTGGATGTTGGGGTGGAGTCTTTGTGTTTTATTTTGCAATGATACATTTTAAAGCTATCTCTTTTGATCTGTCTCATGTGGTAGTCCTGCGGATAAACTGTGATGATGCCTAGAAAATGTAGTGGTACTGTAATAGTACTAGTAATTAAAGCTCATGCTGTTGCTGAGATTAATGCCACTATACTACAGCTGAGGGATGAGAGAAATTCTTTTTTCCTGTCTTATGCTTCTAGGGAGGGATAATGGCACTTTTCTACCTACACAAGTGTGTAATTTGCATCTGCTTTAAGGAGAGTAAAGTAAAAGTGAAAGTCGAAGATCTCCCAGAGTACAAGTTAGTTAAATCACCTGGCTATATTATTGAAGAACACAGATTACCTGCAACTTTTCATCCATTCCTCACCCTTTTTCTTTGCTGAAACTCGACTATTATGGTCTCAAATACTGCAGGAGAAAGTCAAATGGTACTTGGAAGGAAAAGAAATACATAAGTTACCATGAAATATTTGAGTTCATTTGTGTTAGAGGACCATATTCCTTATTAGTTGCAGTTAGATTTCTGGTAGTTGAGATTTCTGTAAAACGTCTAGCAGAATGCTGGATAGTTCTTCTGGTGTGTATTGTTATAGTTTCTTTCTCCTACCCTCTAAGTGATGCAAAGGTAGATACATTACGCTAGGCTTCCAGTGTCTCTAAAGTACAATTGGAATGTTGATTTCCTGCATCATGATAGTATCTTAGTTAATTTGTTTGATCTGTGCAAATGCCAGAGCTGTTGATAGTCTAAACAGAACCAAACAAGAAAACCCAGCATGTATTTTGGAACAATTCCACTGTTTGGACAGTCTAGTAGTCCAGAAAAAGTGCACTGAATAGGCAATTCTTGTTAATGTGATACTTAACTTGAAATAGTATTGACCAACACACTCCAAAGTAAATACAAATCTCCTGTAGTTGCAGGTTGATTCTTTTGTGTGTACTAGATAAGGACTCTCACTTGCTTCAAAAAGTAATTAGATTTTTGTATGACAGAGGAGTGGAATGTTTGATAAAATGTTTAATCTACCACTTTAGTGAGCCCATCTTTTCTTTAGACTACTTAAAGTCTATCACTTAGAATTAAGAGCTAGCATGTACTCTTAGAGATTCTGTTGCTTAGCACAGCTGATTTTAAGTTTTTTCATGCCAGGATTTTCACAATCCAGGAGCTACAGGAAAAATTAATTTAAGAGTCAGCTATACTTAGGAAATCCTCATACAGTCTCTGTGTAGCTTTAAAATATCAAGACACTTGAGGCAAGACCAAGCCTGCTTGCAAACCAATTTTAACTGGCATTAACAGCTAGGTGTATAATGTTGACTCGTATTAGTCATCTTAAGTCTTTTAGTGCTATTTTACTAAGCACAGCAAGGAAAAAACCCAAACTGTTAATTGTGAATGGATGTTATATTTCTGTGGGTTCTCTCATACTTACCAAAGACTAAAATTCCACAATCAGGCCTTCTGGGCCACCAAGTTGAGAAACATGTTAGGTGCAGAATTTGCATACGTTTATAACCTACAAATTTGAGATACAAATGTGACTTATTCCAAAGCAATATCAAGATCTTTTAGTTGGGAGCAATTGGATCCTAAACATGCGGGTTTTTTCTGTCTTGTCTCTGCACTGTCTTGCAAATCTTGGAGCTTGAAATATCTGTTGCAGTAACAAAGGCTTCCCAAGTTGAACAAATGTTATGATCACTCTGGTTGGATATAGTGGAATCTGCCAATTTAGAAGTAGCATCTTGGCAGATTGTTTTGATAACCATCTGTATATGGTGGTGGTGTGTTGCCAGCTGTTCTAATGTTGCCAGAGTTAGGTTTAGGATCTGATAGAGCTACAATAGCAGAGGCCTAAGCAGACAGGCAGGATTTTGAAAATTTGAAGGTGTTTCTGGTTTTGCCTTTCCTGCACTCCCATTGTAACATCATGTAATCTTACAGAGAACACTAGGAGAATCTGGAATAAGGATTTTTGAGGTCTTGGTTAAGAGAGTGTAGATACTGAAGAGGTTTTTCCGTATTATTAGTTGGCCTACTAGGTAGAAGAGTAAGGTGTAGAAATGCCCATGGAATGTGTGTGTAGCTTAGTGCAGTGATGGTGAAACAGCTTGAAACTTACCTCTCCAGTCATAAGAGAGAAATCTTCTCTTGTCCTATACTTGAATTTCAAATTAAAACATGGGACTAGAATACTGAGTAAGACCATTTTAAAAAAATGACTAGAGAGGACACTTGTAGTGGGTATTTATTTAAGTAGAAAACTTGTGCATGTTTGTTTAGTAGATGTGGGTGTTTGAAATGTTTCACATAGGCTTTACCGGTGGAGGAGAAGAAAGAATATCGTTTTTTTCTGAGTCTGTGTGTTGTTTAGGACTTTTAGAAGTTCTGTATTAACTGTAAAGACTTGACTCTTGTTTCTTCCTCCTACATTCACAGAAAGCCACGAAGAAAACCGACAAACCCAGGCCAGAGGAGAAGGATGACCTAGATATAACAGAGATGAGTAATGAAGATCTTCAAGATCAGCTTATGAAGTATGGAGTGAATCCTGGCCCGATTGTAGGTAGGTCAACTGAACTAGGAAATATTTATCTGTTAAGTGTAGTTCTCTCTAAACCTCAATTCTAGGTGCTCTAAACTTTTTTAGCACCAGCACTATTGCAATTGTACTGAAGACGTTTTCACTGAACTATTTACATTGAGAAGACATCAACCATTGCAGCTTTGACAAGTCCACAGTTTGCTCTTTTTATGTCCTAGGCCAGCTGGACATGTTCCAAATTACGTTCTGAAGCTGCATAACTATTAAAGTTCAGCACCAGGGTAATTAGGTCTTAAATAGAAAATACGTTTTACCTGACAGGATTGAGAGTGGAATGAGAACATGGAACACTCCTTAGAGTGTTTCCTATTCATTACATTGTGCAATAATGTTTTCCTTTGATAATTGGTTTTTTTTTCTGGCCCTCTGAACCTATCATTCTATCCTGCATACTAATCTACATCAGGAGAGATCCTGACCCCAGCTTAATCTCCTGCCTTGAGCGCTCATCTGTGATGTAGGATCAAAGCTATTGCTACTACCTTTTCAGATTGTACTCTAGCCTGTGGCAAGGGACTTCGATTTTACGGCTCTCCAAAAAAAGATGGTTGCCTGTAACGTGCTGAGCCTTCTGTGGAATGCTCTTGAAATCCTGGGTAGATGGAAGGGTCGGTGGTGGAGCCTGGAATCCCATGTGTATTCAAAATCTTGTGTAATATTTTTTTTTTTCTATCTCTGTATGCCTTCCCATTCAGTCTATACTTGCTGAGTAACTCTCAAGTCCTCTGACAAGTTCAAGCATCTATTCAAGTCCACTGGGGAGATACTAAAATTTGGTCTAAGTAAAAGCCTTAGTTCTTAGAGAGTATGGATTCTGGTTTTTTGAGTCTGCAACTTCTTTTTAAGGGTGGCTTCCTCTTATCTGAAGTATTCTAAGGTTAGAGTTTTCTGCAGCTAACAGCTCAGGCATCAGTCACCTCTACAGATTTTTGCCAGCTCAGTATTGATATGGAAGTATGTATTAGACTTTAAACAGCTGTCCCCTGTTCACAGCAGCCAGCCTGAGGATAGATATGGCAAGCAAGAAGTTCTGTTGTTGCTGCTTGCTTACACCACCTCTGATACTTGTTGGACTGACTTTGCCAACAGGGCAAAGGTTAAAATAAGGGGGAAGGAGTGCTAATTCCACAGTAAAGGGATTAAGAGGATAATAATAGAATCTGTCTGGAAACTGTCACCCTTGCAAGATCAATCTCACTAATTTTTGTGTGTGTGTGAGGGTGTAGCAGTGTATTGCAGCATATGAAACAAAACATCTAAGATGCAGGTAACTTTTCTTTCCATGGGGAAATGCTTGTAACTTTCAGTCTACTAACAGGTTTAAGTTTATCTTAAGAATTCTCTTGAACTAAAAAGTTAAAAGCCTTAGAGGTAGAACTACATATCTAGATATATATGCTTTGGGTCATACAGACAGATTAAAAATAAAACCCATACATTTCAGAGATTTTCAAAGAATCTAGAACAGACAAGTTCTAGCAATCAGGTCAGGAAAAATGAGAAGTATATCTTCAACATGTATCCTTACTTGTTACAGCTACTACTAGGAAACTCTATGAGAAAAAACTGTTGAAACTGATGGAGCAAGGTCCTGAATTGAAGGCACCTGTGCCTCTCCCAGTGGTTACTCCAGCTTCAGAGAACACCAGACAAAATGGAAATAACGATTCTGACCAGTACAGTGACAATGAGGAAGGTAAGACTTAAGTGGAACTTGTATGTGAACTATTCAATTTATAAATCAGTAATACTTGTTGTAGAAGAAATATCTAAAGAAGGCATGGTCTTGCTGTTAGGTGAGGCTTTAAGATCCTGCTTGTAGACCGTGTGAGTCATGTACTTGATCAGGCACTGCTAGCACAGTGACCCAGGTGCCTGCTGTGGCAAAGGAAACTGTTTTCTAATAAATGATTCTCTTTTGTCTGTTTTCCTCAGAGTGGAACCCGTAAATCTGATAGGTAGGAGAACTGTGTATCAAGCATTCCAGTGCACTTTGCAAGTGCCATTTTGTATTACGCTGGTCACAGTAATTATTAACTATTGCATAGTGTATGAATGTTTATTCAACTTCTGTACTTTTAAAATGTTTAGTGTCTATAATGTATGACTCAATTGCTTTTATGTGACGTTCTTTATAGTCTTAGTTTGAGATTGGTTGATTGGTAGTGGGTGGTTTTTTTGTGGTTTTAATGTCAAGTTTATGTCACAAAATATAGGGGTAGCGGAAGTAGAACCTCAACATATCATCATACATCTTACAAAAAGTAAAAGCATTGTAGGCTTTCAAGAGTGTCTTGAATGGAATGTTACAAGATGCTTATTTTCTGTGACATGGTTTTTGGGGTGGTGTTTTTTTTTTTTTTTTTGTAGTGGCTGTCTTTACAGCAAATTCCATGGAGACAGGACAGAGTTGAAATAGTTTGAAACTCAGCGGATCTCCCTTGCATATTTGGGCTTGGTTTTGAAGTTTAATCTCTTGTGCTTTCAAGGGGGAAGGACGTTAGCTATTTCTTTAGGTATTTGTTTTTAGGGCAGCCAAGAGCCTAGTCACAACTGACAGCTGTCTCCTTATCCTTACATATGCTTGCTCTAAACTGTTCAACCACTGGGAAAAAAAACCAAAACTGAACTCCCCCGTGCCAGAAAAATGAAGGTTTCTATAAATTCTAAATATGTAGGTGTAATGCTATTAGAATTTGAGAGAGGAGTGGAAATAATATAACCTGTTACTGATAAGGTGACTGCTAATCCTTCTTACGTATATATATGAAATACATACATCCATATATATATGTGATGTATTTTAAAGGGAATTAACTACGACCCTGAACAACCTTGAAAATCTTCCAATACCCTTATTACAATCAATAGTATAATGATACTTTGGTTAAACTAATTGCAACTTGATACCAATTTCTAAGTGGAACTGCTGGATTGGTCAAAACTTATCTGAAGTGTAGGTTTTTTAGGACAAAATTGAAATATTTGACTCAGTGTTTCAAAACATTTTTTAAGATTGTTCTTAAAGAAGTTCCTGTTCCACTACATTCAGTAGAAAGATAAGTTGCCTCTTAATTACTTTTTACATAAAATATAATTGGTTTAAACTAGTACAACAATCAGTAGTATTATAGAAACTAGTTATATTGAAACTGGTTACAGATCCAAAGACTGAGCTGAGGCTTGAGAAGAGAGAACCATTGAAAGCCAGGACGAAGACTCCAGTAGCACTCAAACAAAGAAGAGTTGTTGAACACAACGAGGTATGTTTAATTGGGTGGCATCCTGAGCAGCTACTAACTGCAGGGAATGTGCTTACTAAATACTTTAGTGCTTTTAACATAATGACATTTAACTAAGTGGGCTATGCTAATTTTTTAAAAATTCTTTCAGGAAGCCTAATACAGCATGAGAGTCCTGCAAGTTAACTATCGCTGCTGTTTTTAGCCTGTTTAATATTCAATATTATGGTCTTCTAAAAGCTATTTGTCTGATTTGCTGTATCACCAATTTGAGAAAAATCATAGGCAACCTTAACGTGCTTAGTTTTGGAAACCTGTCAGATTTTTAAGTCAGATGGGCTGATGTCATCCAGTTGGATGTTTGTAAACATCTTGATTCAATAAAAGAAGCTGTTTCTAGAAAAAAAAAGTTTAGAAAAAGGATGTGGGTGGGTGGTTTCTTTTGCTCAAAGAATTGTTTTTAAATACATGTACATACATCATATATCTGGTTTATAGAGATATGTATGCATTTTAAATATACTTGCCTAATTACTGCTTTAAATAGAATGCATGAAGTATTGTGCTTCTGTATATGCCTATATTCATATACATAGAGGTGGGTGTATATGTGTACACTAGCTATTTATGTGACATTTTTCCTTCCCTACATTTGCAGCAGTAGTACTCAAATAGACATTAATTTGTGGGAAAGTTTTTTCCTAAGAAGAAAAAGAAATAGCAAGTTTAAATTTTGCTATATGTGCCACTAGTACTTATAAGTAATATTAATTCTATTGTCTTAATGAGAGGGATTTTATAGAAGCACCTCACGTTCTCAAAGTGTTGGCTAAGTACTGGATTCAGTAGTTGGTGGCTGATCCATCCTTGTGATGTGACAGTGTCACTAAATACCCAGTTCCCCAGCTTAAGTTACTTAGGATCTTTACAGTAAGTGGCAAAGTTTTGCTATAGTAAAAGACTTGCATAGAAAACATTCAGTTAGTAAAAAATCTGACCTATTAATAGCTCAATGTATTTTAGCAGTTCAATTACTTTTCTCCTTTATAAGATGATAAATGCCAGATACTTCACATTTAGGTGGTGTGTATGTATATATTAACATGTTTTAGCTGTGGATGTCTCTAAGTAATATGCTGCTATGTGAGCTTGGATGATACAACAGTTATGGAGATCTGTAACTAGTTTTGCTTATTTTAAATTGGATTTTTAGGGAACAAGCTGAACAGATTTTACTTCTACAAATCAAAACTCAAACTTAATTCAGCAGACAAAATATTCCTTAATTTATTCAGGCAACCTCTGCTCATTATGGTCTTTATAATGGGCATCTGAACCTTGAGGTTATTGTATTATAAAGATTACTTTTTTCTAAACCACTATTCACCTAGAATTCCTTGCCAGCCTTAGTGTAATAGAGACATTTAATTTGTTTATCGGCAAATTAAGCTTCCTAGTTTTCAGGAACCTATGTACAGAATAAAAAAGAAGAGATACTGTGATATATTTTTGTGGCATTTTCAAGTGATGAGTTCTTACTCAATTTCTATTACAGTTTCACTGTAATAACATTGAGTCATTACTGTGGTTGTCTTGCTGTCTTTTGTATGCACAGTGTAGGTACAATATTTTGTGACTTGCATATTTTAATTACCAGCAGTTAATGAAAGGAATATCACTTGATTAATCCAAAAATTATTTCATTTCAAAGTGATGCTAAATTCATCATGAACTCTCTCCTCTCGCTTGTTAAATCTTTTACCTTTCAGCTGCTGACTACTGTGCTTAAAAAACAAACAAAAAACCCAGTGAAACAATACCACAACCCAATAACAGGAAAAAAAACAACAGAAACTTAAGGTGTTTGAAGCCAAGAACATCTCAATGGTTTTGGCTAACAAATGTGTGTAGTCACATATTTTGTTCAAAATAGATGTGAAAGATGGGGAAGATGTTTCTTTTCCTTCCCGCTTCTGTGAAACTGGATCTTAAGTTTGCAACTTGTGTCATGTGACAAAACCGATTCTGCAGAATTATATGCAGTTGTCAAGCACTGGGTGACGTTGGCTCAAAGATTGAGGCTGTGATCAGCCGTGGGGTTGAATTGATTGTTAATGTGAACAGACTTTGTTACTTCTTGGTCCTGTGTGGCAGTAGTTGTAGTCCAGATGTACAAGTTGAAAAGTGATGAAAAGCTGATGCTGCCATTCTCTTAAGAGTGCAAATAGATAGTCTTTAAGCAGGCTGGTGCAAAAGAAATTGGGTGGGGAGGTTGATTAAGCTTATCAGTCAGCAGTGGAGAGCTAGTTGAATTTTACCTTGGCTGTTTGTGCTTAATTGCATTCTCCCCGTGGACTGGATAAGTTGGGATAAAACTCTAGTTAGAATGCCCACTTCCAATCAGGTGTGTGAATGTAGAGTTAGTGGTCAAAAATGAGCCTAAGGCTTCATAGTAGATGGCACTGGACAGAAAGAGGCAGACTAAAGAATGTCAAAGTTAAGGAATTTTAGCAATATAGAACTATTACACTCTGTCCATGAGACTTTTGTATAGTGACGTTCTGCATGTGCTATGTCCCCTTACTCCTTCCTGCTTTTTTTTTGACTGCCCATATAGCTGGACTGCTTACAAATAAAATGTGCAGCATTGCAACTGCTGGCATAGAAATTCCACGTGACACATCTGATAAAACTGAAGTAGTAGCTTAGGTAAACTCATAATCTATAGCACCCATTGAGTAGTACTTGTGTACCACACCATTGTAGCTTTTCCTGTTTATATACAATGTTGGTGTACCTAAGCATAAGTATTATATTCTAATAAGTTTTATTTCAGGTATTTGTGGCATAAGCAGGCTAAGCCTGTTTAGTTAACTGTGAGGATAACTATAACTTCAAACAAAGTTTTTTTTAATAATTTCTGTTGAATATACTTTGAAATCTGGATAAGTCTTGTGCAGTAGAATCTGTTGGGGTTTCTTTTTTCCCAGACTTCTCATGCTAGAAAAAAACCTTGAAACCTGGTACTTAAAACACCAAACTAAGAAACATCTGAAGAATTAAGGACACGATTATTTACTAAAGTACTTCTAATTTTTCATTAGAAGAAAACTAGTTCCTAGTCAAACAGACTGTGGCAGGGGAGCTCTCCATTAGTAGGATGAGGGAGTTGCTGCTGTTTTCCTGAGTGGAATGTGTTTGAGTGGAACCACTCTGAAATAAGTTGTTGTTTTTTTTTTTTTTCTCTAAGCTTTTAAAGAAGAACACATCTGAAATAGAAAGTGTAGGGGTGTGAGGTGGGGAGCCATGATTGATGGTTCCAGGTTAAGTTTTTAAGAAGGAAGAGAAGACAGTGTCTGGTGAATATATAAAGAGGGATCGAGAGATCTTTTGTCAGAAGTCTGTTTAAATTGAAAATAATATTGGAGACAAGCTGAAATCTACAATTCTTTATGAAACATCTGAATCCATTTTGAGTCTGTGCATAAATACGTATCATTTGGTTTTCAAAGCAGCCGAGGACTGTGGAGTAAAGCGAACACTTGTGCTCCCTCTGCTGGATATATAGCAGCTCGAATAGAGCTTCTATTAAGGATCTCAAAGCTGCTCAGCTTTGTAGTTTCACTGGGGTAACTTTGAAGACACAAATTGGTGCTGCTAGACCTGTAACTGACAGTTGCGCTATCCCATGTAACTTCCGTCAGCACCAGTGTAACTGCCAAAAACTTAGTAATACATCAGTGCACAAGGATTAATGTTCAAAGAGATCATTATTAATAAAGTGGTAGATTTTTATTTTGTAACTTAACCAAATAAAAGGAAAATCTTGTATGTAATTTAGAAGAAGTAAGTCTTTATCTGCCTTTCCCTCCAGGTCTGTTTTTTGAATTAGTTTTGAGGAGGACTTTTTTTGAGTATAAAGCTTGCAGTAGGGAACAGGGAATTATCTGTTTGTTAATGACTATAAAGGTTTGCCACTTCATGTTTTTACTTCAGTTTTCAAAGATCTATGTCAGGCTTGATCACTTAAACCTACTGTTACATTTAAATTATGTGAGTTTTGCCTCTGTGTGTGGAAACCTTTAAGATTATAAAAAAATCTCATACCCCTTGTAGCTGGAGACTAGTTCCTGTTGAAATGTTAGATGGCTGTGCCTAAACCATTCCTGTCTCTTCCTGAGAGAATAGATCCCTGTCTGGGTAGAGAACAAGGTGAAGCTTTCTGCTTATGCACATAAATGATTTTTTTGTGTAGACAGGTAACATAATGGGCCTGAAAGTGTGTCAGGCATTCGTGGCTTGATGTAACTACTTGTAGCATTAGTTCGTTCACTCTGTTGCAGTGACTGAATAACAGGTTTTACTGCTGGGCATTATTTACTGAACAGTAATGTGCTCTAATGTAAGCATGGTGGTCAACACTACTAATCTAGCTAGCTATTCATCATTGAATGTATTAGGATCTACTTATTTTTTTTTTTAATCATAGACACAGTACTTATGGAGTATGCATGCTATTCTGGCTTTGGTTGTGCATATCCAATGTTTAGAGCTGGCTTTCATGTATTTGATGTGTTTGATGCTTGAATAGACCTATTCTCAAGATGGAGTTACTGAGCCTGTCTGGACAAGTGGATCTTCAAAAAGTGGACCTCTGCAGGCATTTTCTAGGGAGTCTACAAGAGTGTCAAGAAGAACACCAAGGAAAAGGGTGATGAGAGGCTTCTTATAATAGACAAGCTTTTTTTTTTTCTCATTGTTAGGATCCCAGTGGCTATTTTATTCAATTGTTTTCTTTTGTTTGTTTTGAACGAACAGGTGGAAGCTACAGCGCAGTTGCCTGTAGATGATGCTGTAATATCAGAGAGTACTCCCATAGCTGAAAGTATTTTGACTGCAAGCAACGAGACCCTAGTAAATATGTTTAATAAATCATGCAAGTGGGATTCTTCTGTAATATACCTTTACTGGCAGAATCATTCTGTTTTGATCAGATAGAAGACTACTTTAAGGAAAGTAAGACTATTCAGTAGTCTTTGAAAACACACATTCAGTATCTGTAGTAGCACCTAATGCTGTTTTTTTACTTTGACATGGGACTAGGTAGTCACCTAGGTCCCACCTAATGTCTTTTTGGGGGGAGGGTTGAAAAAAAACACTTTAAAAGCTTAGAACTTTTAAAAATTGACTTAAGTACCTGCAGAATGTCTGCTTTTAAGTTTGGCTTTTCTTGTGAACCAAACAGCTTTTATGTTTCTAAATGGCTTAAAAGAAGCTACTTTGAATGATAAGCAATGTGTTTCCTGTGCTTATTTCAGAGTATCTGTTATATAACCACGTTGAGTTAATTCCTAACATGCATATATTCAATGCACGTAAAGGTTTAATTATTTGGTTCTGCCACCTTCCCCCCTTTTATTTTGTATTTTTGGCTGATTCTGAGTTTGAACAATTTTGAATCTCGGCAGGTTGTCAATAGGGTGCCTGGAAATTTCAAGCATGCAGCTTCTACACTGTCAATCAGTGAACTCTCAGACATGCCCAGAAGAACACCAAAGAAACCATTGATGACAGCTGAAGTAAATAAATTAAAACTTAGATTGCTCTTGCTTACTGTCTCTGAACAAGATTCTTGTGTGCGTGTGCTTACTCCTTACTCAATACAGAAGGGGTGGAGGATGTCATTGCCCAGGTGGCACTGGTCGATATAAATTAGTGTTGTCATATGATATAAAAGAAAGAATATAAACATTATTTTTATCTTACTCTTTCAGATTTGGGGTGTGTATGTGTGTGTGGGAGTCCTGCTTTTTTCTTTTTTTCCTAAGCCAAATATGTTTTGGTGTGGTATTTCTCCTCATGCTGCTATCTTTCGGAACAACAATGAAAAAATATCTATTTTTACTTCAGTTTCAAATTCCTTGAATAGATCAAAGATAGAGGAGAAATGGATTATCTACCTTTGTTGTAAATCAGCCTATCTTTAAAAACCACAATGTGCCTTAATTTACCGAATCAAATAGTAGGATTACTTTAGACCAAAAGTTTGAATTTAAAAAGCATCTGTAGATTCCTATCGGTTATCAAGAAAGAAAAGAATTCTTTTAACCTATTCAAGCTGTCAAAATTATCTGACTCTTGGAGAACTGTCTAAATCACTTGCAAGTATATATAACTGTATTAAAGTAGTACTGTAATGTTGTGGAATTTTACATTCCAAGATAATACTTACTGAATTTAAATGGAGTTCGTTGCTTTGTGTAGTTACTGTAGACAAAACTTGTATTAATGCTTGTAGAGCCTATTCTGCCGATGAGTCTGAGATTTTTTAAATGGGCTGCTTTGTTTATAGTGTGACTGGAATATACATTTAGTTGTCAAATAGGTGGTGGGAAGAGCTGATGTTCTGTTTTGAACTCCGTAAGTTTTTTTCAGTTAGTATTTACTGTGGCATTGTTTATTACAGCATGAAGAGACACGTTTCCCACATCAGTGCTCTTTTAATCATGTTGATCACAAGCAATCCTGTGATCTCCTCAACACAGCCATGATAGAGGTGATAGTTAAGCTTTTTGGATCGTCTGCATCATTGACTGGCAGGTGTATTGTATTTACACGATGTATTCTTTATCTTAAAGGAAACTGAGGAGAACACTGAATGTTTTGAGATGGCAAAAGTGATCAGACCACTGCCTCTAACAAAGGTTATATGAACTCTTAAAACCCAAGAAGTAAACTTCTTGGATGTCACTGGGTGGCTCATTCATTCATACAAATGGCACATGGTTGTGGTCACTGAGGTAGCTGTGCAGGAGCTTTTTATTTTGTGATCTGTTCAGCCTATAACTGTTTTTTTTTTCCTAGGTGGTGGAGAGAACTCCTACAGAAGAACGAAGAGTAGAAAGGGATATTCTTAAGGAAATGTTCCCTTATGAAGTATCAACGCCTACAGGAATTAGGTATTTGTAAGGGTTATGGGGACTTGTTTCTTCATTCTTGTAAGCCTATTAAAGCTGAGAACTATCTTTTGATTAAATGAATAGATTTCTGAGGAGGACAATTCTGGCTCAATGACAGTTGAGATGTGTACCTAGCTCTTCTGCTCTATGTACATTGTTTTGTTAGCCAAAACAGCTGCTTCTTTCTTTAAACTGGAGATGGGAGACCAGGGTTGTACTGTAGTAGGAATTATTACTGGAACTTGTGGATGCTGGAAGTTACATGGAAAGGGCTTCTCTGTGGTAATGGCTCATAGTATTTCAGTTTTTGGGTAGCTACAACTGCTTTAGGCCTAAATTAAATTAAGGGAAGATCTCTGAGCATGTATTTGAGCTTTTTTTTTTTTTTTTTGAAAGCGAAAAAGAATTTTCAGATACCTTTTTTTTCCTTTAATTAGCTGTCCTGTTGTCAAAAATTACCTTTAGCATGAATAAGGATGGCATATAGGAAGGGCTCTTACATTTTTCTTTGCAACTTTGTATTTAAACAAAAATGGAGGTAACCCTTAGATAATTCAACAATTCACAAAACTTTGTCCTGTTTGACAAAAAGTTTCCCTATGTTAACATGTTAGAAACACAGAAGTTTATTTTACATCTTAATTGTAGCTTCAATTTAAATTGCAGTTGCATAAAGTCTTACCATAAGGAGAATATATGGTACCAGTTACTTCTGTTGTGGTATATCTGCTCACTTCTCAGCTTTACTCTTCTCTTGCTTTGAGGTCTGTCAGTCTAGTTACATCTATACCCTTTTTTTTAATTGAAGTGATCGATGTATATAAGTGATGCTTGTGTATAAGGACTTGGCAATGTATGTAGGTTTCTTAACCCTTACTGGTCTGTGTATCGACTTAGCCACCAGTAGGTATTCTAATATCCAGTGATAATCTCAGGTTTAGAAATTTCAGTGGGGCTGCATAAGTGATTATTAAAGATGCAAACAGAGAGATACCTCCTAGAATTTTATTGCAAGTTATGATCCATTGATTATGTGGATAAGGTGAAGCGAAATTTGAGTTTAAGGGATGATTTTTTAAACACTTCTAAAAATAGCTATAATAGATATGTTAAGAGTTTGAGATATTTCAGGTACTGTAATACTAAAACTTTCCTGTATATCTTAGTCTCTTAAATATGCAATATTTTAATTTGGGTTTTTAATTAACAGTGCTAGCTGCCGTAGACCGATCAAAGGAGCTGCCAGCCGGCCTATAGAGCCCAGTGACTTCAGAATGGAGGAAAGCTTCTCAAAGTATGCTCCAAAATATGATACCTCAACTGACATCAGTTTGGAGAAACCACCAACAAAAAAAGAACGCTCCGTTCCTCTGTGGATAAAAGTTCTTCTCTTTGTTGTTCTTTCAGTCTTCTTGTTTTTGGTTTATCAGTCTATGGAAACTAACCAAGGAAATCCTTTCTCTAAATATATGAAATAATGAATATTGTAACTCAGGGCAGTGCCAAATGAGTATCTTTCCAAAAGGCACACCCGGCGCAATCTCCTGTTTTTAATTGTAGAGAACTCTTCTGCCCTCTCATCGGCTCAAGGACTTCTTACAAATAATGTGATTGGAACCTGATAAATTGGATAAATGAAGATAGATAACATTAAATGGACATCGGTAACTTTCTGGACTTTGGACTTCAGGAGATCACTTTGTCATAGGAGTAACATTTTT
Organism: Colius striatus; assembly: GCF_028858725.1. NCBI lineage: Eukaryota > Metazoa > Chordata > Aves > Coliiformes > Coliidae > Colius > Colius striatus. Next base: position 157,810,931 of record NC_084759.1, on the reverse strand, counting down.
TTAGACCTTTGAACTTTTTGTAGGCTTTATTTTTTTAATGTGGACATCCTTTAAATTCATTTTTGAGAAACTGTATATTTGTTTTTGCAAGAACTTGGAAGCTGAGAAGGGCAAAAATGTAGTAAAATGTGAAGCTGTGTTTTTAAAGCTTTTCGTTTGTGCAGAAAAGAAGTTGTACTTTTGTCTCTAGGTTATTGTGGAGGATTTTAATGCAGGTGGTAAAGGGAAATGCATTTTTGTATGCATTTTTTTCAGTAGTGATGTAACTGAATTTGATCTCTTTTAGGGTGTAGGGAGAGTACAACAACCTTTTCTGTAGATTACTGTAACTTTTTAGTAAGTGTAACTGTAAACATGTTTGCATTTTTGTAAAAGTCTTAGTAACTCTGTTTAAACGTAACATCATTTAAATGTATCCCTTCATTTTAGTGCTTACAGTGTCGTAGGAGCTGAATACAAATCTAATTGGCAAGAGTCTTAGAGAAACTTATTTATTAGTAATATGTGTGGAAAATAAAATTGCATTAATATTTGCTACTAAAATACTTTTTTGGGTCAAGGTTGTTATCTGAAGTAGTCTAAATTCTGACTTTAGCAGTGGTCTTTTTTCTCTTTTTGAAAAAGCGAGGTCTTTCCAACACAGCTTTATGTGAGATTACCTTTGAATATTCATATAGAGAAGTATTCTCAAAGCGTGAAAATTCCATATGAAGTTTTATTCTTGTATGAAGAGGGCATTGCTGCATTTTCTGCTACAGTTTCATCTTCTAAGGTGAGATTTACTACTTTCATGCAGTTGAATATTTTTCTCAGTGGAAGCATGCTGAAACGCTCTATATTGTGTAGCTTAGTTGAGCAGGCAGCTGACTTCACTACTACCAATGAGGAGTGATAAGCAACAATTTTTAAAAGTGAATGTATACATTTTGATTTGCTTAAATCTGCAGCATACAAATGTTCAGTCTTATTGCTTGGTACAGAATCGCAATAAATCATACTACTTAAAGTGCTACTTATAAAAAGCCCAGAACATTAGTTAATAGTATCTTTTTACTCTAAGTACAGTTATTGTGTAGACTATAGCTACTGGGAAGCTTTACTTTCTGTGACCTTTGGGACAAACATGGTAATTTGTAGCAAAGCAATAGGGTTGATTTTTTTTTTTTTTTTCTGTTAGGATCAATGTTTTCCTTCTAATCTGCTTTTTTTGAGTAATCCAAATAGCTAAACTTGTGTCCATCCTGTAGAAAATTGTAACAAGACTTTCACTTTTGGTGTCAAAATGCTGAAAAATAAAAATGACTTTAATGTGTGTGGATTTTCCTTATCAAAATAAATGCGTTGCTGAAAAGCAGCAAAAGCAAGACAACTGATGTATTAATGGTGTCATTTTGTGCTGCTACAGTCTTCCATGTTTAAAGAAAAAAATAAATAAATCTGATAGAGCAGTTCATGTCAACACTTGCTGGGAGGAATATTCATCATACTTGTGCCTATAATAAGAATTTTGCACTAAACTCCTTTAGCCTATGTTGTGCCTTTAATTTGGATGGCGAGAAGCTAGTCTTCGTTTGCTTTTCAATGCTTAAGGAACTTCCTTCTCATTTTAAGTTATTTTGCACCTCACTTTGCTATATGTTTTAACATGAAATGTATCTTTCTCTTCTAGTTACATGAAATACTTTCAGTTGACCTCCTTCAAGGCTACTATTAGCTTCATTACAAAAACCCAACCAAACAAACCCCAAACTGAACTGCAATGCAGTTAAATGTCGTCATTCTTTTACTTACGCACTGTTCTGGAGAATCCTCTCAACTTCAGTGTTACTTCAGCGAAGGTAAAGACTTTTCTACATAAGTCTTCAAAGTTACCTACGTGTAGCTCAGCTGTAGTTGAAACATAATGCGTCTTTAAGAAATGAATGAGCTTCTTGAGGCCTTTTATGGTGTGCGATAGCCCCAAGAGTGGTGTCTTCCTTATTTCCTCCCCCAGCCCCAAATATGGGTTTGACAGCATTCCTAAAGCTATTCACATTATTTTAAGAGTAACACACATAGTAATAGTGCTACCAGCTTGAATAGTTGCATGTGCTTTTGAGCCTTCTAAATAGTGCTGTATAAGTTAGACTGAAGTATACTATTTTTTGAATCAAAGTACTCAGGCAGCAGTAGTGCTTTCACTGGTTTTCCTATTTTTTTTTTGTAAAAAAATCTCACTTTTGTTCTGTTAGTTTTATCTTGGCAAAACAGAGTGGTTTTATGAGCTGTTATTAGTATCCAAATTCCAGTTGCAAAAAAATGAGCTGTCTTCTGATGTAGTAAATATCTCGTAAGTCTTCTTTAAGGTAAGGGTTACAAAAGGTCTAGTTGTTTTCCAGACTCTTTTAGTGAGTTTTGTTCTCATGATTAGTCATTCTAGCTTAGAATGCTGTGCTGAAAACATGGCAGATCTTGATTTGCCTGTTTGAATGGGAGCTTCAAATGGTGTGCTAATCTTTTAATATGCACCCAGTCCCTGCAGTCCTGGTATCAGACTGCAAAGCACTAGAGGATATCATATTGTTTGCAGTGTCGAGACAATTTTATGCCCCCTGATCCATAGTGAAGCTGAGAGCACTGATGTGTCTGAACAAGAAACTGTCAAGGAAGATCTTGAATTCTGTGTTGTGAAGCCCTTGATTTGTGTTAAAGTAGAAAGCAAGTTTACTTGCTAGCAGTATGCTCAGTACTGCCCTACAGAATGCTTTCGGGACCCTCCTAGGCTTGATCTGGGGGTATTTTGGTTTGTTTCGTGTGGCACAACATCAAGAAAATCTTCATGGTATTAAAATCCTTAGTTCCTGCTAATTGCTTTCTCACTTCTATGGGAAAAAAAAAATCTTTAAGTAGTTTGTGCAGAGTTAAATTACAAAAGCTATGTATAAAAAGAAAACTTTAAAATAGCTCCCAGAGGAGGGGAAAAATGTGTAATTTTAAGTGAAACTTGTAAAATTGTGTGGCATGACTTGTGCATGGAATATTTGGCTTGCTTTGATACAGCTGAAGCTGTATATTGGGCTGAAAAGCTCTTAAAAATACAATTAAAAGCTGCATCAGACTGACCAAAATACAAGGGTGGGTTGTGATGGATAGTTTAAAATCTTGTGTTTACAAGCCTAGGCATTTCAGTATATCCCTTGTTATCTGTTAATATAGTTTTTACTGTATGTTTGGTAAGTCTACCTACCTTTGTCTAAAAGTTTCCTTTGACTTTTGCTTTTCTTTTTCTTTAGGGAGTATACCAGGCTGCTTTGCATCAGTGCAACAGCAAGCTACAGCACATGTATACACACATGTGTATGTTCATACAGCATAGGGTCTGCAAGTTAATTCAACTTGTAAAATAGTCCAAAGGTGGCATATACACCTATAAGTACTATGTGTATATTGATATAAAAAAGAATAAATCATCAGATTTTATGTTCTACATCACTTTGAATTCTTTGTCAGCATTTGTGGTTAAAACTCCTATCTGCATTGCTGCCTTCATTTGTTTTTTGGGGAAAAAGTGTGATGTTATGTAGAGAAAAAACATGTAATGTCTGGGGAGAATTTAGATTAAGGATTATCAGGCAAGAACACTTACGGCAGTGATAAACAAGAATAGGAGAGGTTTTACTACTGCTTGTGTTTGGAGGATGTGACTGCTGTCGTTCAACCTAGCTGGCTTTGGATCCTGTTGAAGGAGATGCTGCAGTGTTAAGGCTTCCCTTGGTCTGTGAGACCTACTTGCAGCTTGAACTGATCTGTTACTGGCTCTCTAGAATCACGGTCTAGTAGTTCTGGTGTTGATACAGTGAATGAGTACATAAAATAGATGCTTACAACAGGAGCAGATGCTACTTGTGCTAACCTGATTATTGAAGGTGTGGATGGTTGTTTCACTGTCTCATTGTACTTTTTGTTTGAAAACCATGTCACCCAGGGAACAAGCTTTTAAGAGATTTGATTTTACTTACAGGCTTCACTAACATGGTAAAACTGAAAAGATATTGTAAGGCAGGATGTAGTCTTCAGTTTTTTTACTGTATGCTGCTTGGGCTGTTGAGGTGAAGGGAATGGAAGGTGTCTGTGGTGGGTGTTAATAATGAAAGGAGAGATGTAATTAGGAAAATTTTGTAGCTGCCACACTGACATTTTCCTAATCTTGTAAAGTTTGAAAAGCTAATTTACAATAGCATTTTTCACTGTGAATATGACAGAGGTGGGCCCTGAAAGGTAACATCTATTACTGCCTTCAGCATGTGTCAGAAGTCAGATTAATCTAGATGGTTTGAAGTACAGGCTATTTCTATTTTATTCTTTCACATCTGGCAAAAGTTTAAGAGATTTTCTATGTAAAATGATACACATTCAGCAGGAACATAAATTATCTATGTATGTGTTATGCTCAGCTGTTAATAGTACAGCTGTTAGAAGTTATCAGCTAAAACCAGAGAAACTGTTTTGCAGACTGTAACTGTTAGTACTAGTTGTGCACACAAATTGCCACTGGATATGTATAAATACATACAGTCACATGTTCATCCTTTGTAATTGGAAGGAGCAGAGGTTTTCCATATGTTAAAAATTAGATAAGTCTCCAAGAATTGCAATAATTTATATGTAACTCCAAGATAGAAGCCCAAGTCTCAGTCATTTTTAGAGGTTATTATGTAATTAAGTGGCTTTCAGCTAAAACATTGCTACCAGAAAGTATTTAGATGCGAGTAGAACAGAACAAGTAATGGCAAAATGAGCAATTCTGGCCTGTCTTCATTGCTGGCAGAGGCTGTGAAGTAAACAGTGCTTCAGGCTCTCAACTGGCTGCTAAATGAAAGCATTCAAAGAACAAAAGTTTCAAATTACCTTCTACTCAGCAGCTGGAGTTAAGTTGACTCAAGAGGGAGTTGGCCAACCCAGCCTCCTGTGACAATGCTGTTAGGCATGTGTCACTTTTGTCTGTGTATGACAGTCTGCCTGGATCAGATTTGTTGTGCAATAACAGTAAGTAGAGCCAAGTCCTTCCTAGGGCTGGTGTAGCCGGCTATCCTCCAAGGAAGTTCCAGAGGAGCTGCCGAGCTGACTGCAGGCATGTTTCTTCAATGTGGGAGTGCAGGTGCACTGTCAGTTACATTATGGCTCTGTGCCCAGACATAATAGCTAGGATATTCAGTGTGTGCCTCCTGCTTTGCCATCTTCTGTGCTCCTTGCTACAGAGTGCTGTAAAGGAAGGATGTGATTAAGATGGTGAAAACTTGAGAGTTCTTATCTCTTCAGTACCTGGAGTGCTGAACTGTAGTGTGCCAGTTTTGTACTATAAATCCACAGAAAGTGAAATCACACAGTGTTCGAAAAGTTGTGGTTCAAGGTAGGTAAGGCCTTGGCCATGGGTGCTGTGCTAAATAATTATAGAATCATAGAATGGTCAAGGTTGGAAGGGACCTTTAGAGATCATCTAGTTCCAATTCCCCCGCTAAAGCAGGTTCACCTAGACCAGGTCACACAAGAACGTGTTCAGATGGGTTTTGAAAACCTTCATAGGAGGAGGCTCCACAGCCTCTCTGGACAAGCCTGTTCCACTGCTCCCTCACTCTCAGAATAAAGAAGTTTTTCCTTATGTTTAAGCTTTTATCAATTACCCCTAGTCCTGTCACTGGAAACAACAGAAAAAGCGTTGTCTTATGCTGCTGCCATCCACCCTTTTGGTACTTATACATTGTCTTATCCTCCTTTTAAGAAACCAGTAGGTAGCATTTTTCCTGTAGGTGGCTGCAGCCTAGTACTGCAGAGGCCATGTCAAGGTGCCCTGCAAGCTTGTCCTTCAAAGGCAAAAAGGCCACAGCTGCGTGCATTGGTGCCCTACCTCTTAATCACCCCTGGTCTTAAATGGCGCTGCAGTGCCACCTGGGTGAGAGGGATGTTAAGAATGCATAGCCTTGTGCTTACCAGATTCTCTTTAGGAAGTTTAACTAGGTACTAGTAAATGGAGGGGTGGGTGAGGACTTCTTGAAACTCAGAAACTGCAGGGGAATCAAAGTACAAGTGCTGCGGGGCATGAATCAAAGCCAGCCTGCCTCTGCTAGCAGCAGGCAAAGGGGTGATGAATGTGTGAAACTAGTACAGCAGGAATGTGGGAGCTGCCCTGCTTTGACATGGCCCAGGGCTGTACCATGGCAGCCTGAAGGGCTGTGTGGGCCAACTGGCAAGCACACTCCGAGGGAGATAGCGCAAAGGACGGACCGTAAGCTGCGGCACGCCAGAGGACCGAGGCGCCTAGAAGCCGCCTTCCTTCAGCCAGAAGCCCTCGCGTCTCTCGTGCCTTGGCGCTGCTGCGGCGCCAGCCTCACCTCTGCGAAGGCAAAGGCAACCGCCGCCCGCGCCGCGCTGAGACGCGAGAAGCCGCCCCGGGCCCCGGGGCGCCGCCACCGCCCCCCATCCCTCCCTCCGGGCGGCCCCGCGCGGTGGCGTGGCGCGCACGCGCGCTGGGGAAGGGCGTTGTCCCGGAGCGCGCGTGCGAGGTAGTGCCGGTTGTCAGCGCGCCTCCGCCAATCGCCGCGCGGCTTCTTGGCGTGCCGCTCCGCCCCGCGCGCCGGCGAAGGACAAAGTGTCGGAGCGGGGCCCGCCGTCAGCCTCCGCGCCGCGCTGCCGCCAGAGCAGCCCCTCTGCGCGCCGCCGCCATCTTACGAGGTGAGCCCGGGCGCCGCGCGCCCGGCGGGATCCGCTGCTCGCCCCGGGGCGACAGGTCGCCTCCTGGGTGTGGGGCCATCCGCCCGGGACCGCGGCGGGCCTCTCGGTCTCACGCCGTTCTGCTCTTCTCGCCCTCCGCAGGTCGCCATGTTCTCATCCATCGCGCCGCTCGCCCGGCTCAACCCTTTCTACGCGCCGCACTTGCAGCTGTGCCAGGATGGGGTGAGGAAGCGCGCGGAGCCGGCGGAGGCGCCAGCCACGCGGCGGACCTTGGCGGCCGCGTCCGCCGCCGAAGGTGAGAGCGGGAAGGTCGCGGCGGAGGCGAGGCCCGCGGGCGGGGAAGGGGCCGGTGCTCCCGCTGCCGCCGCTCCCGTCGGCCCGTGCCCGCCGGGGTGGCGGCGGGAGGGCAAGCGCCCCGCGGGGCCTGGCAAGTCCAGCGGGGAGCCACGCTGGGCCTGCGCACCCGCCTGGAGGACGAGGAAGGGCACGGGCGGGGGAAGTGCTGGCAGCCGCTTCCGCTGCCCGTGCGGCGTGGGCCGAGCGGCAGTGAGGATCCGGGAAAGGACGCGGGAAGGCTTTGGCACAGAGTAATTACCGAGGCCCTCGATGGAGGCTGTCGTGCGCCCACGGGAGTGCTTTTTCTGGCTCTGCTGGGCCTGCAGCCTCGAGGGCTGAGACTGTGGGCCTGTCTTCTGTGGAGAGGAGCAGCATGTGAATCTAGATGGATTTGAAAGATCATTTGTCCCAACCTCTTTTTTTTTCCTATGTGTTTTTTTTTTTTTTTCTTCTGTGTATTCACAGCTGGACCTGTGTCTGAATATGAACATTCAGACACACGAGATGTACCTGTAGCCGTTCTGTTTGGTTTTCTGGTTTTGATTTTTCTTCTCTCTCTTTGTAGTGATGCAGCATCTACCAGATAGCTCTGCTGTCTAAGATGCAGTGATGCATTTTAGATTTAAGTGCAAGTGTTTCTTGTATATTTCCCGGTAAATTTTGTGACTTCCAAAGGTCAGATCTTGATGATACTTCTATTAGGAGACATAGATGTTAAAATTTGAATTCTTTTAAGCTGTTAGAAACTTCAAAGCATCTGTGTGCTTTTATTTAAAAACAATGAAGAAATAAATGCTTTCAGCAAGATAACTGCTAAAATATTACGGTTAGAAAAGTATGTTAGTGCTCTTGCATGAGCATTCATGTAAGATGGAAGAGAACTCAGTGTTGGATTTTCTTAAGTATTCAAGGAAGTACCATTTCAGTGTAGTAGCCTTGTTGCTAGCTACCTAAAGCCCTACATAACCGTTCAGCAGGCTTAAAAGCATTATGCCTAATCTTCATCCTGTTTGTAGGCAAAGATGACTGGTGTTTCTTAGTCTTTGTAGTCTTTTCTGCATACCTACTATTTTGTGTACCAGTTGGTTCTCTGGCCTTTGTCTTGGGAGAGAACATGTTGCAGAAGATATCTGAGCTTATGCAAGGGCACACAAAGTACAAACCACAAGACCTTTTGAGGTCAGCTAAGGTCATCAACCATAACACAGCTCAGACACAAAGTGTTTTATGATCAGCTCTTGGAATTTGTCCTTGTTAACATGTCAGATCAGAAGCAGAGAAATGAAATAGTTGAAATGTCGCTGTTTGTAGATATGGTTTTGTGCTATATATTTTTATTTGAGTAGCTTCAGGGTGTTTGTCTTAAGTCAGTGTCTAGGTATGTTAAAATAACTTTCTTGCCCTCTGGACTAAATATATGTTTAGCTGGTTCTCTTTTCAGGTAATAGTTTTCTAGGAAGTTTGACCCTACTTCTGAAATAAAAAAGTCTAGGATTGATACACTGTGGCTTTTTTTCCTAATTTTGTTATAGCATCATGAACTTGAGTACTTGTAAGGACCTCAAGCCTAATTGATGTAGGCTTGCTTTATTGCTTTTAAGCACCTAGCCAACTGGTCAGAGTAGGACTGTGATATAAAGCTCTACTTCTCTGTGGCTTCTACGGTTGTCTGTCTGTGTTGGTTAAGTATCACTTCTAACAGGAAATTGTTGTGAAAAAGAGAGTGTGAACAAATGCTGCTGGTATCTGGGCAGCATGGTAACTACTGTGGTACTGCTGTGATGTAGGCCAAAACTGTTTGTGTTTGTTTAACCATTCTGGCAAGTTGTAAACAAAATTTTCCTGCTGTCTGCAAGTCTACTGGTGTAATGGAGCTATTTCAGAGGTACACGTTAAAGTCCCAGACCAGTGTATTTAGTCTTGAGCAGTACCTCAGTTACAAACTTTCTCATAGATTATGTATTATTCTGACTGTTAACTGATTTCTTACTTTAAGTTTGGGCTTAATATGGTGTCTGTTATGTGGTATTTTTTATTTTAGAATAGATAACGCTAGCAGGCTTATCACAGTGTTTTAACTGTCGCTACCATTGAATGTAATGGTAAGCTTTTGTTGATGTTCATGATTGAATTTATTTCAGAAGCAAGAAGATGGGGCAAAGAAATACAGAATAAGATAGGATTTTGCTATCTTTTGATTTTCATTAGGGTTTCTCCAGAGATAGTTCTTATTTAGTTGTTCTCTTTGGTTATATTGAAGTAACACCTCTGGATCTAACAGCAGGACCTTGATTCTATATTCCTACCCTAGGGAATGTTTTCTACGTGGTGTATTGTTTTCTATATGCTTATTCAGTATATTAGTGTGCTTTTGCTTGTATATTTTAGCTATTCAGCATAGCAGCAGAACTGTTTGCTTATCTTGTACTGTTCATTGTAAACTTGAGAGTTTTCTGGTTGCACATAGAAAGCTAGATCTGTAGTTTCTTCAGAAACAGAAGAGGGAAACTGATTCTTGTTTTTCAGGTCTGGTAACTTTGCTCTATTGGAATCTGTGGAAATTAATAACTTGTTCTTTTAAGACTAAATACTTACGTACACAGTACTGTATGGACCAGAGCAAATGAAGTCTCTCTTGATTAAATGTGATCAGAAGTATTTTTAGGGAACCTCTTTTATGAGCATTTTGTGTGTTAATTTAATAACATTCTTCAGTCTCATGAAATGGAAGCTGTATAAAATCTGAGATTCTATATTTGAAAGAAAATATTTTAACAAATCTGTGTAAAGAATCTGAGAAATACCTGAAAGTATATTCATATAAAGAAAAATCCAACACTGATCTCGTAGATCTGGATGGTTTCTATTTAAGTAGAGAAGTTACACTACCACAGAATAATAATCAAAGAAGCTTTGTCTAGAATACCAGAGAAACACTGTTCTTGCTTAATTTCTTGATATGGGAAAAGTCTTGGGCGTTGCAACTTTTGAGCTCTACTTGCAGTTTCAGGGATTAATTTCTGCAGTGAAGGTGTGGTGTGAGGTAAAACTTGACTTTTTCTTCTTTTGCTCTTTTGAAACAAACAAATTCAAGGAAAATCTTAATCTTCTCAGTCTTAAACATTTAATGTAAAACAAGGGAATTGGTTTTTTGCCAAAACGCTACAGCGTAACGCTACAGCGGAATAATACCGTGTGGGAGAAGGTAGCACTCAGTCAGTAGCACTCAGTCAATTTTATTTCTTTTCTGATCTTTGTTTCCTTTTATCATATGTATGTAATTTCTTTTCAATCAACTAGAATACAGCTGTGCATATGGCTCGAACAGATTCTTTTTGCTTTGTGGCCTTGGTGGGATTATTAGCTGTGGAACAACACATACAGCACTGGTTCCTCTAGACCTGGTTAAATGCAGAATGCAGGTTTGTTCTGCATGTTGGTATGTGGTGACATTGACAAAGCATGTTTAGTGTGGTATATTTAATGTACTAATGAATTGGAGGCATAAACTGTCCCCTGGTCATCATTGCCCAACCGTGCATGGAGTTGATGTAAAAGCATGGTGTGTCTTTATTTTTTGCTGCAGAATACAGTTGTGAATATGGCTCGCTCAAGTTTTATGCTCTCTGTGGCGTTGGTGGGGTCCTAAGTTGTGGCCTGACACACACTGCTGTGGTACCTCTGGATTTAGTGAAATGTCGTATGCAGGTTTGTATTGATTTAAACATTTCTTAAACTTTTTCTCTATGTAGCCAGCATTTTAAGAGTTTACAGTAAGGACGCAGTCTTTTCTGGATGATAAGAACTGAGTAAATGTGAGTGGTACTTTGTCCAGTCTACTGGTATGAGACTAACAAAATGCCACTTTCAAGAGAAGCAGAGGCATTTAGGATAATCTGGAGTAATTGTTTTGGATGACTTTTAACTGGCTACATTTGCTAAAAGGTACCCACCACAGCTTGTAAAGCTGTCTAGCGCTATTCATGTGCTTTTGGAAGAAAAAAGTATCTTTGGTGTTTTGAAAAACAGTACAATTTTAACCTGGAGTGGTGTGCACGTATAGTTTGATGCGTTAACACCGTGGATATCACTGCATGGCTTATGGATTGGATACTTTCTAATTATGCCACTTGGGAATATCAGAGTTGGAAATGGTGTTGGTGAGGCCTTCAGTGCTTGTGACTAGTTTCAGTGGTTCTCAATTGACCTGAAGGGACTCGCACTGTGCTGAATTTGCGATACCAGCTCCATATTAAAATCATCTAGTAAAAAGCCATGGATAAAAACAATGAGTTTATTCAGGCAAATTGTGCCTCAGGAATGAAGCAAATTAAGGCATGCTTGTAAATTTCTGAAAATGTAGTAGTTATTGAGTTACCTGTTGCATGGGCCGACAGTGATTCTAAAGTGGTGATTTTGCAATGATAGTGCTCCTGAAATTAGAAGAGAACTGTGACTTAGACCTACTAGTCACACTAGCACTACTGCAAGTGACATTCTTAAAAACTGTCGTCTTCTGGAAAGCCTTTGTTTAACTTTTTTTACTAGAAGCCTTTTCACATACTTGAGAGCATGTGAAATTCTGGTCTCAAACTAGGAATTCTGTAGCATGTCAGACAAACACGGGGTACATCAAATGAGAGCAGCGCACTGCTTTCTACAAAATCTGCATGGAGACCAGGCTGACTGGGTAGGAATTCCCTGTTTCTAGTAGTAGGGAATAGCTGTAGCTGATAATTTGTTTTATTTCTGAAAACGTAGCTTAAGCGCGCTCTTCTATTTTTACGGATTTCAAAATCCAAGATCGGTAGGTTGACTGCCCACATCTAAGGCTGAGTTTCCTGAGAAGGAGGAGATTGAGATTGATCATGGGTCAAAAGAATGTGGCATCTCAAACAGTTCTTAATCTGACCGCAAACTGGGTTAATGAGCAGAAGGCTTAACAGCTGTACAACACTGCCTACACAACTGGGAGCAAGGACTCATACATCCCAGCAGCTTGGTGGGGGTGTTTGGCTTGTGCTACCAGTCCTTCCTTCTCAGGTGTGGATTCCAGGTGTGACCTTGTAAAACCTGTCAGCATTTATCCCCACAGATCCAGCACAGAGCTTGTTGCTAATCTTAGGTTCTTCAGGAAGAAACCTGTTGCCTGGTCTCTTATATCTTTCTAAGAAGTGGTCACCCTTTATGTAGATGATTGTAAACATGGTTTTGAGCTGAACATAGTCTCATTTTGCAGTGCTCCATTAAATGTCCTATTTTCTGAAATTCTGAATCTTAACAAAGCTGACATATTTAGGTGAGCTAGTTCTCAAATAGATGGTTGTGAGGCTGCGTCAGTCACTTCAGGTTGGCATGCGTGTCCCATAGCTCTTTCTAAAAGCTTTGGTCAACTTCTGATGTGAAATCTTGCCTCTTGTCCCTCTGAGGAAGACTGGATGACATCAAATAGGAAAAGTAACAGTGTGATGTGACTTAAAGTTTGTCAGAAGAACCCATTGAAGAACCATATGATATGGTTTCCTTTCACATGAAACAAAATGATTCAAACTGTTCTTTCGTTTAAAAATTTCTAGTAAGTTATTAATGAAATCTCTCACAAAGTTTTGGATGGGGAAAACAATTTTGTATGTAGCCTTCACTGTGAAGTCAAAGTACAAGTGTAGAAGTTCTTGAGTAGTCTTTGATCTGCTTTGCTCCATCTAAGTCTGACCTTGTGGTGGGATCAAACTAACAGTGAATAAATAACCTTTTGTGATTAAGAATCAAGTGACTCATCAGGTTTGGTTTGTGGCAACACTTGACTGTACATACATGTGGTATGTAAAGTGTGTGAGACTGCAGACAGAGGCTGTCAAATTTTAAAATAATCTGATCTAAACGTAAAGGATACCGCTACACTCTCAATGCAGAAAGTTGTGTTGTTGATTGGGAGAATAAATGTAAGCAAAATTATGACAGTTTGGTGATTCCTCAGTATCGAGGAGCATACTGTCTGTTAAAGTAAGTTAGGATTTGAGACTAGCAAGTAACTATTGCAGTTACATTAGTGTAACCTTGTGGTGAATACATCTGCTGCCTAAGGAACCTTAGCTGTGTGAGGGATTGCAGAAGTTCAGATTTCATCTAGGAGTATGGGAAGGGAAATGATAAGCTATATCAAGCAATTAACTGCCTATTCTGTTTAGGTTGATCCACAAAAATACAAGAGCATCTTCAATGGATTTTCAGTGACAATCAAAGAAGACGGCGTTCGTGGCCTGGCGAAGGGATGGGCTCCCACCTTTTTTGGGTATTCCATGCAAGGCCTTTGTAAATTTGGTTTCTATGAAGTTTTCAAAATCTTGTATGGCAACATGCTGGGAGAGGTAAGCCTTCAGTGTTTTACATGAGGCTGTGTGTCTGCAGCCTAATAGTCATGCAGTGTAATCACAAAAGCATAATTCTTTAGTAAAATCCTGTGTTTAAATTCCCTTCAGGAAAATGCCTATCTGTGGCGTACTTCGCTGTATTTAGCGGCATCTGCCAGTGCGGAGTTTTTTGCTGACATTGCTCTGGCTCCAATGGAAGCTGCTAAAGTTCGTATCCAGACACAGCCTGGCTATGCCAACACTCTGCGGCAGGCTGTGCCCAAGATGTTCGCAGAAGAAGGCATCTGGGCGTAAGGATCTCTTAATTCTATTGTTGTAAACTTTTATTCAGATTCTTAATACCGAGTGGTTTGTTTTCTTTCCTAATGAAAGACTGTTGCTAAAACCAGTTGTGGCTTTAGCTTATAATACTTTTTGGTCTTTGTATTGAAAGATAGCAACTTAATATGCTTTAGGGAATCTGTGCTGAGCTGGCTGTCAATTCCACATGCTCCTTAGATCCATCTTTGTGAGTGTCTTTGTGCTGAGTTCTGCTGGATAACTTCAGTTTCTAGCAGTTCCAGTCAGAGATACTCAGCAACTTTTTGGTTGTACAGTCGAAGATGCTTGAGTCATTGGCATGTAAGAGTAACATAACTGCATGTTAGCTTTCTGTTCTGATAGCTGTGAATGTACAAGTCACTTGCCACTATCAGGACTTGGCTGGTATGCAGACAGGGCCATGCCACATGTGTTGTACTAGTACTGTATTACTGCAGTGCATTGTCATATGAGGAGTGATTAGAGAAACAGCTGTGCAGCACAGGGATCAGGTAAATTCTAATTTCTGATGCTGTTTAAAGTTAGTACTTGGAAACTAGTAAGAGTTAAATTTCTGTTCTGTTGGTGTTGAGACACTTCATTAAGATGTACAGTGTCAGTATTTAGAAGCTGTATTCTTGATAGCAGCAGGAAGCCAACTATTTTTTTTAAGTTAGCAGTGTACCTTAAATACCAGAGAAAATGAAACTGAGTTTGTCTCTTCTCGTGTTCAGTTTCTATAAAGGCGTTGCTCCACTATGGATGAGACAGATTCCATACACAATGATGAAATTTGCCTGCTTTGAACGAACTGTGGAAGCTCTCTACAAGTATGTCGTTCCTAAGCCACGAAGTGAATGTACAAAAGGAGAACAGCTGGTAGTCACATTTGTTGCAGGTTATATTGGTAAGGAATATTTAAGTCCTACACTTCATTAATGGAATGTTGCAACTCTAGAAGCCTATTCCTTTTCAGATCATTCAATAACTATAGTTAGAATGAGAGAATTGTAACTGTAAAATGTGAAGGAGGAAAAAACCCCATAGTGTGTAAGAGGAAAAAGAGTCTGTAGTAGACAGTACCCTTAATTACTCCTACCTATTGCCAATGTTAATGTCCAAGTTTGGAAACTGCAACTGATTTAATGGGAGAATCTTGCACCTTTGCTAAACTAGGGAAGGCTGAAGGAAGGGGAGAGAAGTCTGGATGGAAGGGAGATATTCAATAGCCAAAGACTTAGAGTTTTGTGAGAGAAGAAATGCTTCAAGAGCAGGACTCAGTTGTTTTCTGGCATTTGTGTTGCGTTATAAGTATATACCTGCTGTCTTTTTTAGGATGTCAGGAAGCTTGGTGTAATTTCTGTGCAACTTATTAGCAGTTAGTTAGAATAATAAATTTCAGTTGATTGTACATAGTGTACACAGTAATGATACACCTAAACCACCACAGAACTAACATAAAATGATTCTTTCAGCTGGTGTGTTCTGCGCAATTGTCTCCCATCCTGCTGACTCCGTGGTGTCAGTGTTGAACAAAGAGAAGGGCAGTTCTGCTTCACAGGTTCTTCAGAGGCTTGGATTCAAAGGTACATCCTTACTTTCATGTGTTATGGATCAAGTGTTTGTGGTGTTTCGTATTTTGGGCAGGATTTATTTTTTTCCCTGGCTTATTGCACTACTCATGCTTTATATTTTGCCCTGCAGGCGTATGGAAAGGTCTGTTTGCTCGTATCATTATGATTGGTACCCTGACTGCACTACAGTGGTTCATCTACGACTCTGTGAAGGTTTATTTCAGACTTCCTCGTCCACCTCCACCTGAAATGCCAGAATCTCTGAAGAAGAAGCTTGGTCTAACTGAGTAGACAACTCATGGACTGACTATGCTGGCTGCCCCAGTGATGAGTTTCATGAAACTTTTATATATTTGACTCTGTAGAAAACAAACTATATGATGTCATTATTGGCTGTGCCCTCATCTCACATGAGGGTTTAAATTCTACCACTGTCATTGCCTGAAATAAATGAGAAACAGAGTGCTTAGTGTCTGTTTAATACTGCATATGTAAGCTTCATTTCATAGCAGCAAATACCTCAAATATTCTGCCTCCACCCCCCAAAAAAAAACAAGTATGAAAACATTAACCTACTCTACACTTTAGGATCTAGAGAATTGTGAAACAAGAGTAACAGAAATAGGCTTTCACTGTTTCCAGAGAAGTGCCAAGAACCTGTCTTTGCAGAAATGAGCTGCACTTCTATGCACTTTGCATCCACTCTTCTGTTTGCCTGTATTAAGCTGTTGCTGGAGAGGAGCTGGAGTCCTGAAGGGCTGAGGTGCAACTGCAGCCTGACAGGGTGTCTGCTCCTAATAGTGGCATTCTCCATGGAGAGAAAAGGAATGTTATGTGTAAGAGCTGTTTATGCTTTGGGTGGTTATCACAGTGTAACTAACTTTTATGCTTACTCGATTAATTCCTGCTTCTGTTGGCTTTGAACTGCACCAAAGAATTCAGTCCTTTTGGTTGTACTGTGGAATTAAACAGTAGCTGCTACCTTAAAAGAAAAGCTGATGTTAATAAACATTCTTAAAGATAGCTGACCCCTAAAAGCTTACTACAGCTTTCCAGTAAAATAAAAATGGCTTGCCTCTTCTTGTAGTTTGTCAAACTTGCCAGCTTTTCCCTCCACTTTGCTATTTCTGTAGTTTGGATTTTTGGGGGGCAGAGAGGAGGGTGGGGCTCTGAACTAGTTTAGCTGTAATGCTGGGTTTTGGTTAAACCCTGCACTTCTGCGGAGCAAGAAGCCATACCAAGTTGTTTTTTTTTCAGATCTTGATTGATGTGAAGAAAACTATTATGCGGAGTTTTAAGGCAATGAATGTTTTTTCCAGTCTCGCAGAAAGATGAGCTTGCTGCCTTCTGTATCTTGCCTGTTTGAGAACGCACAATTGATAAGCACCAAAAAACCAAAAGACACTTAGTGCCATATAAAAGGTTCACCAGATCCAGCACTACTTTCCTCACTTGGTAGGGCTGGAACTTAAGTGTCTTGTGCAAAACTGGATTTGCTGCTTTTCAGCATGTGAACTTGGCCTGGCATTCACCTGCGTTGTACAGCTCTTTCCTCTTGTGTCTTCAGAGTCAAAAGAACAATTAAGCAGGTGCCATTTGAGCAAGTAACAGTGATGATGCATCTTACCGGAGTCTGGTTTCCTGCTGTTGAGCTCACTCCCTGGGGAAAGAAAGATTTTTTTTGGTTGGTTATGCTAAACAAGCAAGCTGAGCCTTACATTGACTTGCAACCTTTCAGATTCTGGGGTGAAATCTAAAACTGCTCTATTTCCCTGTCATTGTGACAGTAAAAACCTTAGAGTGGTTGGTATCTAACTGCATTATACAGCAACATCAAATTCCCTGAGTCTAAATAAAACATTTGTACAAGTGCTTTGGTGTTGAGTTAAATATATTTCATGACACAAGTACATCATCTTCCCCCATTGTGAGTGGGAAGCTTTGAAATTATTTAACAAATGATTAAATTCTCCCAAGAGGTTCCTTGGAGAAGAGCTTTAACTACGACTTGATCTCATATCAAGACCATGGCTGTTTAATCAACTTTTCATTTAACTTTTGTTTGTGCATTTACTTGTTAGAAAAAAACCTATCAATTTAGTGCACTGAGTGTCCCAGTGTCTTTAAAGGTGTGGTTTAACTTCTTTTTGTTTGCTGGGAAGTATCTCAAATTCCTTCTAATCCTGGGAAAGTGAAGCATTTTTGTCAAATTTTAAGGCTGGCAGAAGAGCGAGACAAACTTGGTACATGCGGTGTGGTAGTCTGGTTGTCAGGTAATCCAGTGATAAGCTAAATTGCTCAAGACTTGTCATTCTATGTGTGAAGCAAAATACAATTTTTCTCTAGAATTGGATCACCTTTGCGCAGCCATTTTAAATATCTGCAGTTAATAAGGGAGTCAAATCTGCTTTCTTATTGCTCAAGGATGGATCTGAGACTTTTTAGAGATGCCTGGATAATTTAATTAAGGTAAATCTGAGATAAGACTAGAAGGGACAGCTAGCTGTTCTTCTTCTGTAACTGAGAAAGGGGAAAAGATACTTAGTGCTGTTTGGAGTACTGTGTTTCAGTGGAAAACCCGAGAGGGGGAGACCTGTCTCGCAGCTGAAGGCTGCATCCACCTTCAGCCACGGGCTCCTTCAGATCCTGGAGCAGAAAGGGTTTAACACAGAAAATGCTGTTGCTTAAGAGGTCTCCCACAGGTACTTTAAGCAAGCCTCAGTGGAAAAAAGAGCATTAAAATGCATTTTAAAAGTCAGCTTTGTCATTGATAACTGCTTTATAGCACAATGTGTGGTTCTCTGAAAGTGGAAAAGATGGGGCAGGGGAGCGGTGATGCTTTTAGTGGGCTTGGCTTTCATTGCAAGGAAAGTCCTGTATCAAAAGGAATGCTCCCATTTGAATTTGGGTAACTCCAGACCAGTCACTAAACCCCAAAATACTTTGTAGAACATGGATTATGTATACGCTGCTTGTGTATATTGTTAGATGAAGGAGAAAACATCCTTTCCTGCTGTTACTGGAGCTGAGATGGGCTTTCTGATTTAAAGCATACTGTCTGTCTACATTTGGCGTAACAACTCCTGTCTTTGTATCAGGCTGTACTACAGATCAAATATGCTGATACTGGTTGAAATGTTTGTTGCATATAATTGAAAAATGGGCTGTAATAATACAAACAGTGTACTTCATTTACATTTCTACATAGAACTTATGTAGGTCACAGTGAAAACAATAAACATTCTGCTTTTTTATAACAAGTTTTTTTGAGTACCTTGGGTAGCTGAGCTTGGTAGCTACATGGTCTTGTCCCAGAACACAGTATTTTGTAACTCCAAGTGATGTGGAAGAAGGACATCCCTAGGAGCAGCTTCTTGGCTGAGTTGAAGTTCTGGTGTCTAAAAGTAAGTTTTAATGTGTTGGGATTACTTTGCTCATGTCATTTTTCAGCACTGATCTTATTGTTGCTGGGTCTTTTTGTTGTTTTGTTTGTTTTTCCTTGTGAGTTGCTGTCAAGAATACAATTGCCTGGTTCTGTACCTGCATACTACTAAGTTAACAGCAAAGACGTCCTGAGTATCATTGCAGGTTGGAGTGAATGGGAGGGTGTGTTTCAAGTAGCAGAATTTTCATTATTACCTGAATCACTCAATCACTTGGTAAAACTGAGTATCACTGAGTGCCCATGAAGTGATCAAAGGTGTAGTTTTACTGGGTGGAACTTCTTCCCGTCACTAAGCCAAGGAGGTGGGGTTAGTATAGTCTGCTGAAATTTACCACAAGTATCTCACACTGCCTCATCTTTTCCACTGTAGAAAGAGCTTTGCCTCTGTCCTTAGAGCAGCCTAATTACAAAGCTAATCTAAAATTTTCATTGAATTTTTTAGTACCGTGAGGTGTGTGCGTGAAGGACAAGTGAAGATTTCTAATCCATGTGTGGATGATGGGAAAATTACTGATTGCTCACCTTAGAGGGCAATATATCCAAGTTTTACTTTTTTTTTCCCAAGTAAACTTTACCTCTGTGACTTCAGCTTTCTCTCTCTTGCCTGGTGCAACAAAGTTTCTGAAAGGGTCATCATGCTGTGGAAAGAAGGGTAGGTGGTCTGCATACATCTGTGGAGAACATTAAATGAATGGTTCTGTAACGTTTTCTGCATACTTGCCTTCCTAGGGAGACCATGAACAGGACTGTATACATGGCTTTTCACTCGTAGATGTGTTCTAAGGTTTGAAGGTTATTCATTTGGGATCTGAAAGTCAAATCAAGGGTTGTTTATGCTGGCTTGTTCTCTGGTGCTTTTTTCATCCTGAAGGACCTCTTTGCTGTCTCAAGACCTCTCAGATTCCCCAGGTAGCTGGAGCATATTTTCCACTTCACTTGTGTAGATGGTGTTCTACTGGTCCTCTGGTTCTGTCTCTCCAGATTTTTACTGGCTACTGACCACAAATGATTCATTCATAAAGCTGAAAAGAATAACTAAAATTCCTTCAGCCCATGATGCAGTGAATCCACTGGTAACTGTTAAGCGGCATCGATTTCTCACGCCACTGTATGGATGTTTTTTTGGTAGCTACATCAGTTGGTGTTCAGTGACTGTCAGGCTTTCCAGTGAGCATGCTTTAGCATGGCGGAGCCTGTGCCACGTCCTTTAATTTTTTTGTCTCCTTTAAATGCCCCTTGATAATTTTTCAGAGGCTTGCTTCAGAATTGTGTGTCAGAACAAAGGGCTGCAGGCTGGTATATAGTGTCTGTGGATGCTTTCTAGGAAAACTGGTCTTTTGACAGGTTTATCCTTGAGGTCCATGGGGTGAACTGGAAAGGGGTAAAAGAAAAAAGGGGAGTAGGAATGGACCTAAGTGAAAAAAAGGAAAACTTGGTGGAACAAAGCATGTGAGGCTGACTGAGGGCAATGAACCAAGCAAGGTACAGGAGACCAGCACCATGAAGCAGGCCAAAGGAGATGGAATGCTGAATGAGGGTGAGAAGAGTGAGGGAGAGGAAGGGTTGTATCTTCCATGCAATTGAGTCAAGTAGCAGCAAGGTGATTAGGTGTGACCACTTAGAGAATTGTTGTTCTCTCCTTTTTATTCCCATTTAATGCACTTTCCCCCCTTTCCTCTGCTAAACTCATTATCTTGTTCCTTCAGTCGACTGCCTACTGCATTTTCAAACATCTCAGGTAGAAACATTTTGTGCTTCAACATTGTTTTATTGTACAAAATAAGCAATTTAATAAATACAGCATCTGTCATCCTTCAGAAAGACAAATACCTGCACATAGACCTGTTTTTTGTTCACATTGTAACTTGTCCCTTGAAATCAGCATGACTTTTTTCTGTCCTTTTCAAAGAAAGAGGACAAATCTGTTTTGTTGTGCTTCTTAAATGAAGCCTTTACAGAAACACAGAATCACAAGACATTATCTAGTCCAACCCCCTGCAGAAGTAGGTCCCCCTAGATCAGGTCACCCAGGAACGTATCCAGGTGGCTCTTGAAAACCTCCAAGGAAGGCGACTTCACACCCTCCCTGGGCAGCCTGTGTCAGGGCTCCCTCACCTGAACAGTGAAATAGTTTAAGTGGAACTTTTTGTGTCCCACCTTCTTTCTTTTACCTGTTGTCCTGTCACTAGATACAATAGAAAAAAGTGATGCCCCAACATCCTGACATCTACCATTTAGATATTTGTAAATATAAAATCCCCCCCCCCCCCAGTCTCCTCTAGACTAAACAGCCTCAGTTCCTGCAGCCTTTCCTCATAAGGAAGATGCTCTAGTCCCCTGATCATCTTGGTGGCCCTGTGCTGGACTCTCTCCAGAAGTTCCCTGTTCCTCTTGAGCTGGGGAGCCCAGAACTGGACACAGTTAAATACTCTCTCTCTCTCTCCTTAGCACTACACACGATGGAGTTAACACTCTTCAAACACTATTATTCTTTAGGCAGTGGCATTTCACAGGGATCAATTCATGCCTGAAGTCTTGGTTATTTCATCTTTTATATCTTTGATCTCAATTTGAACTCGTGTCAGATTGACCAATTTCTCATTCAGTAAAGCAATTTCCTCCTCCCGTCGTAATACATCCTCCACTAATCTTCCTATTCTAAGTGTTAGGTCATTGAGTAAGGGCTCCAAGATGACAAAATCCTTTCTAATTTTGTACATCTTGGGTTTTAAATCGTTTGCAAATGTAACTGTCTTCAGAACCTTTGCTCTGTCACCCTCGAGATTCAGAAGTCTATCCGCATGCTTGTTAAAATTGCTCCTTAACTCAGACAGTGCTGTCCTCAGGAGCTCGATTCTCCTGGCATTACTGGATGCCAAGCTTTGTAGTTTGGTACTTCGGTCAATGCTACTGGTGAGCAGGTCACCTATATTTTTTACTGTTCTCTTTTCACCTTTCTCTACTTTATCTTCCAGTGCTTGCAAAGATTCTGCCAGGGCAGTCACTTCTGAAACCAAGCCCGAAATGCGCCTTATGTCTGTTTTCACTGTGACGATCGTCAGCGTCACATTTTTTGCTACAGAAGCCGTGTTCTGGTCAATGCTTGAAATTGCATCAAAAAGGGTTGTTAAATTCTTCTGCAGTTTTTCTTGCTTTTTAATTAGGCTGTCAGACCATGTTTTCATTGTAAAAATATCCTCCTGCAGATGTTTAATGTGAGAAGTTACTTGAAGATCTTCCAGCTGTTCCATTAAGTTCAAAGCCTTTTCACACTAGAGGGATACAAATAAAAACATTTGACAAGATTTCTAGCTTAACAACTCACACCAAAATTAAAGCTATACTCTAATCTTACTGTTCCAATACTGAAATTGAGGTCAAACCCTGTCTTTAGCAAATAAAATGCTATTGTAACAGAAGCAAAAATTTCTTCTTTTTTTGCCCTTTCAGTATACACAACAAAAATGAAATGTTACTACTTTTTAAACAAGAATTACAGGATAGTGCTATATGACTTTCCAGCATGACCTCTGAAAATTCATGTAATAGAATCATAGAATGATAGAATGGTAGGGGTTGGAAGGGACCTTTAGAGATCTTCTAGTGTAACCCCCCTGCAGAAGCAGGTCCATCTAGGTCAGGTCGCACAGGAATGTGTCCAGGTGGGTCTTGAAGAACTACAAGGAAGGAGCCTCCACACCCTCCCTGGGGAGCCTGTGCCAGGGCTCCCTCACCTGAACAGTAAAATAACTTTGTCTTATGCTTAAATTGTCATCAAATGCAATCTTTCTGATTTACAAAATGTTTTGTATTACACCTATAACCTGTGGGATTCAGCCAAACATACGTAGAAGGATAATCAGACATATCTCAGATGCATACTTCAAAATTCTCTTATCCAAAAATCATGGACCACAATTAACTGATGTGTTTTTATTTGGTAATGGTAACATGCACTTTGAACACACTGTTCACAGAAGAAAAAGCCAAAGGAATGAGGCATGGTTCCCTTTTCACTGAATAGACACCAAAACATTTAACAGGAGAAAACATTACTTGAACAGTCTGCTTCCATAAAACCTGTGTTAATGAGGGAACACCATTGCTACTGTTTTTTGGCTGAATTTGCTACATCTTTTTAGGGGGTTGGGTGAGGAGTTTTTTTTGTTTTTTAACTTTGGTTCTTGGTTTTCAAATTTGAGTGGCAGTACTCTGCTCAATCCCCAACAAGTCAGCATAGAACCTGAAGAGGAAAAAAGGAAAAAGCCACTTGGCTAATCTGAAACACCTTCTAAGAGGCTACAACTACTTTCATCCTTTTCTTGACCCTGGTGGTAAAAATATCACCAAAGAAACATTTTAAATCTTTTGACAGTGTTTCATCCCTCCTTAGCATAGACTGTTTGCTTAAAAACAAACCACCAAAATTCAGGTTGTAGAAAGTTGAGCTGGTTTCCTAGGTAATGCCCTCTGAGGATGAGGATTTCCTGTTCAATTTCGTGTACATTCAGGTTTCAGTAGGGTTAAAGTTGACGAAAGACATTAAACTGGTGAAAACACCACTGGTAATTTAGCCTCCCTTCAGAAATAGATATTAAGTAGAAACACACTGGAACCCACTTGTGAAAAGTAAAAAACCATTTTCATATAGAACAGTATTTCTTAATGGAACACTGAACTCTTTTTATTCCATATCCTTTCTGAACAGCAATTTATTTTTCATTATGCACCAGGGCAGGGCAATCCACTACAACATATTTTTACTGAATATGACTGTAAACAGATACAAATCCATACCTAAGTGATACATATATAAAACTCAAAGGCTTGATAACATCGAGGAATACTGGTTTAAAAGTCTCTTGAGCAGGCAGCATTAATTAGTAAAAGTTTCAGCATAGTTCTAGATAAATTAATGTACAAAGCCAAAATAACTTAAACCTGATCAAGTCATAAGTGTTGGGGATTCATCCTGTCTACTAAGTCATCTCCCTTCCTGAGTACAGAAATCAGGAAATAATAAAGACCTAAGTCTGTAGACTTAAGTCTGTAAGCTGATCTAGATATAAATTAGATACCTCCTGCCCCATAGTGCATAACTCCATGGCACTCATCAATTGCTTTTGCAGTGCTTGGTTCACCAAAGTTTGGGAAAGATGTAAGTGAGAGACTGCTTTTTTTCCCCTTTGAAATACAAAGCAACACCAGACGTGCCTCTAACACATAACAGAACGTTCTGCAAAAGAAAAGGTTAAAACTTGTTTCTAATAGCACCAAAATAAAAACGATGAAAGAAGACTTTAACAGGAATACCTGTTAATAAGAACTTCAGTCGATATGTTGTCCAAAAAACTTCAATGGGAAAACAAAGCTAGGCCAGTGATATTAGGAAGTTTGCCGGGAAATGAGGTCTAAGGAGGCTATTTGCATGGGATTAAAAAAAACCTAAAAAACCAAACATTAGCTGCTACATAACTCCCTGCTTATACATAGCAGTAGAAGATAAGGTTATCAGTAAGGGCTACTTCACCCGTGTTTTCTGTAAAGTTGTTGTATCTAAGCTTCAGCTGTTAGTAATGTACTTAGTGCTTTCCTGCACATAATACCTAGATCACTGTAACAACTCTAACATCGAGAAGCCTGTCCTGTAAACACAAAAACATGGTGGTATATAATACATAAAGTAAGGTACCTGTAGGTCTGCCTAAAGGTGTGAACTTCATTGATCTTTATGTTACAAGTCCATAGAATACAATGCAAAAAGTAACAATATTAAAAACTAACTAGAGACAACTAAATATAAATTGCAATCTGATGTCTCTGGTTTTGATCTTTTTTTTTTCCCTTAAATCTAAATACTTTGCTTTAAATTCCTTTTTAATGAGAAAATTTTTAATAAGCAAGCTGAAAATAATCCTTACTGAAAGACAATACTCCTTGCCCCCTCCTGGTTCCTTGCTCTATGTTATACGTTTGCCTTTCAGTCTGATCCAATGTCTTTTTCAATTGATGACAAGGTTTCAGCTATCCTTAACATATGCTGGAGTCACATTATTAATCATAAAGTGCTCTTTCATCAATCAAAATGCCAAGTCCAAATTCACTTATCTCCATTCTCACCATTTTCCAAGTTATAACTTTCTAAAGTTACTTTGTTTGCTTTTGAAGATTCTTTTATGTCATGCACTACTTCTTCTGAAACCACTATTTCGTTTTGCCCTTTCAACGTGCTGTTGTTGCGCTGTATGCCTTCCAGGACCTTTTGTATCACCACTGTATCAGAAACAGTTTTCAACATATTGTTTTCCACAGTGTGTAGCTGCGTTGTCAAATCTTCTGCCTTTTTCTCCATACTTAGCAATTCACTGGATAATCTAAGAATGGAGTGAATAGCATTTTCAATGGTTGGCAAATGTGTCTTGCACTCTTGTATTTTAGGTTCATAGTTCACAAGTTTCTGGTTCAGGTCTTTGTCCTTGGCTACCAGACTACCCTGTTCTTCTTCTAGCTTTTCAACTTCCTTTGAATGCAAGTCCAACTTTTGTTCAACTCTAGAAAACTCATCATCTTCCTGTCTTTTTAGTGTTTTAATGTTTCTGGCTGTACTGTCTTCCAGATCTCTTACCCTTTCAGAAAGGGATTTAATTCTTTGGTCAACTTCATTAATTTGGGAAGTAACTTCTATGTGTATGGACTTGGCTTCAGACTTTAAACCAGTAGTGTTTGTGTTCATTTCATCCAAGCTTCTTCTCCAGGAACTTGTAACATTTTGGAACTTCTCATTAATGTTCTGCATCTTTATAGAGAGAGTCTGTTCATTGCTCTCAATATAATTTATGACGTTATGAAGAGAAGATAGTTCCTGCTCAAACTCGGTCATCACAGAGATGGATGAAGCAGCTTCTCGTAGGACAATTTCAGAAGACTCAAGCTGCATTTATAACACAAAACAATGGCCATGTCTACTTCATGAAAGAAAAGAAAACCACTTGCATTTATTTAACAGAGATTAAAGTCTCTTAGAAGCCATTTTACTTGGTACAAAGCTCCTATATGATTTGTTTTCATATTTGATCTTTAAAAATGAATTGTTGATTAACCTAGCATGACAAGGTCACAGAAAAGGGCATGTTTGTTGCTGAATTTCCATAGAACATATGCCATTCTCTTTTTTCTTTGTAAAATATATTGCACTACATAAACCCCATGCAACATTTTGCAATCCAAAGTGTGTATGTAAACATCCAAATTACATCACGTGTAAATTACATCATTCTGAGATCAGTGCTAAACAACATCACTGGCATAAGCCATGCTGCACTCTCATCATTATCTGTGAGACATGGGATAATTCAGCAGCCAGTGGGCCCAAGTTTTCTTGATAATGTCACATGTTGATAGGAAAATAAAATAGTAATGAAAAAAATATTTCTATCACTTCATTCTGTCTTTCAGATTATTAGAAAGGGTCTCCTACATAAAAATGTCTGTAAATTTGCTTCAAATCAATGTATATCAGAATCATCACAGAACAGTTTTGGTAGAATGAAGTATATGCAAAGACTTTAAAGATGGTTCAATATCTAAAACATAATACTGAGATACAATGACTATATTCACACACTCAAACAATGGTACGGGTTGACGCATTTAGTCATGTGAAACGTTCTGCAAAGGCCTATCCACGGGCAGGAGGAGCACACTAAATGACAATAAAAAAATAGCAAATGTTCCCCAAAGATTATTCAATTAAGCTGTTAATGATTACCTTTTCAGAAATGAAGTTAACTTTGTGTTCCACATCCAGGAATTTTTCAGCTTCTCGCTGTAAGAAACTGTACTTTTTTTCCATGTCGGCAAATTGACCTGACTGCTGAAATAGGACCCTGCAAGTTGCAAGTAAATAAACAGCAAACATAACTACGTAATCAGCATATATTAAGTGTTCCAGAACCTGATTCACAGCAATCTGCTACTGCAGGGATTTGTGTCCACAGAATTTGCTAAGTTAGTACACTAAAGTGAGGAAGCTGTGGCATGCTCCAAACTCATTTCCTCGACACGTTTTACTGATGTAGTATTATTCAACCAGTGGAAATAAACCACAAAAGAATAGTTTGGACTTTCTTGCAAAGCATCACAAAAATCACACATAGAAACCTTTGGATTTAGAAACGCTGGTTAACTCTAATGCTGCTTAGTTGTCACTGTCCAAGAAAATAAGGTGCATTGTGGCAAAACTTGTATCACTACTGTTACGCCAATGCCAGCTTTGAACAGAGAGAGATCTCAATCCTGTGCTTTATATACATTCTGGATTCATTTACTGTAAACTTGGGAGCTTTCTGAACTGTGAGCACTTTGTCTAGTTAAAAAGGAGATAACCAAGCAAAAAGCCCTGATTTTTGCTGGGTATTTATTCATCCTCAAACAGGGTTTATATAGGGGTCCTCTCGGAAGTTTGAACAATTTCACCTACAACAATGCAGTTCATCTGAAATGCTTTAGTTTTCATAAATCAATATTTATTAGTATGTTGAACAGCATCGTAAGTTTCAAAAGATATACAATATTTTATACAGTTAGAATAAGTTATGTCAGTCAATACAAGCTAAAATGCTAGCTATAGAGAGATAATTCAAATAGACATATAACAGTGAGCAGAAGCATCACTAATCATTTTATTCTACTACGTCGTTCTGTTTCTCAGAGATTTAAACAATGAAATCTGGTAGACGTTAAAATAAGAGCAAATTTTAGCTGAATTTTCAGATTAGCATCTAGAGCGTAATAATCTGGCCTAATATTTGCACAAGAGTTCTGAGAATTTCATCATATCCTCTCTGCATGAAGCTCAGTTTCTGACAGAACTAAGGTACCAACGCTGCTAAGATATTCTAAAACATTTTACAAAGATATTTGACCTTTACTTGAAGACTCCCCCTGATGAACAATTTATCACACTACTATTTACAGAAAACTTCTACTGTTGAATTATTTATTACCTGCCAAATGAGCCTTGCCTTACTTATTGTCAGATTAAGTTGCTCTTCACAGTTAATGTAGTCTCCAAAGCAGGTATTTACAATTCATGAGCAAGGCACCTTTTAAACTTTCAACATGACAGAACAAATTGAGCTTCTATAATCCCTCCTGGTATACCAATGTTTCCACACTTGCAGGAACTGTTTTTCTTTTCTGATCCTTCTAGCTTTAACAAGTTTCTAGCATCACTTAACCCAAACACTATATTCAAATGCAACTAATCCTATTGTCCATAGAATCATAGATTCGGTTCAGTTGGAAAAGACCTTTAAGATCATCTAACCCAGCCTTTGTCTCAGCTCTATCAACCACCATTTACCTAAGTGCAACATCCATCCATCTCTTAAATACCTCCAGGGATGTGGACTCCAGCACCTCCCTGGGAAGCCCAATGCCTGACAACCCTTTCAGGAAAGAAATTCCTCCTTATATCCAGCCTGAACTCCCCTGGAGCAACTTGAGGCCATTTCCTCTTGTTCTATTGCTTGTTTCTGGAGAGAACAGAACGACCTTCACCTTGCTTGCTACAACTTCCTTCCAGGTAGTTGTAGACAGTGATAAGGTCTCCCCTGAGCCTTCCTTTCTCCAGGCTAAACAGCCCCAGATCCCTCAGCTGTTCCTCATAGGAGATATGCTCCAAGTCCTTTCCTAGCTTGGTAGCCCACCTCTGGATCCTCTCCAGCACCTCAATGTCCTTCTTGTAGAGAAAGGCCCAAAACTGGACACAGTATTTGAGCTGCAGCCTCACCAAAGCTGAGTACAGGGGAATGATCACCTCCCTGCTCCTGCTGACAACACTACCAGGATGCCATTGGCCTTCTTGGCCACCTGGGCACACTGCTGGCTCATGTTCAGCCAGCTGTCAACCAATACTCCCAAGTCCCTCTCTGCCTGGCAGCTTTCCATCTCCAAGCCTGTAGTGCTGATGGGGGTTGTTGTGGCCCAAGTGCAGAACCTGGCGCTCGGCCTTACTCAATCTCATGGCCTTGGCCCAGCCATCCAGCCTATCTACATCTCTCTGTAGATCTTCCCTACTCTCAAGCAGATCAACACTTTCATCCAGTTTGGTGTCATCTGCAAACTTATTAAGGGTTCACTCTATCCCCTCATCCAGACCATTAATGAAGACCTTAAACAGGAGTGGCCCCCGTATTGAGCCCTGGGGGACACCACTCGTGACCGGCTGCCAACTGGATTTAACTCCATTGACCATGACTCTTTGGACTTGACCAAGCTTTTGCTTGGTAACAGGGGGAGGGGGTTGCAGTGAAGATCCAGTAAAGAGTTTTTGGACTTTCCCCTGACTCCTGGGTTCACACCCACCTCCGGCCCAGCTGAGCCAATCTGACACCTCTGCCAGCACTATTTAGGGATGAGAATTTGAAGTGCTGGCAGTAAGAGTGGTACAAGATGGAGGCGACCACGTAGACCCCGCAGTCAGAGACAGAGGAAAGAAGGAAGGGGGAGTACCAGACCAGAGACCCCTCTGCAAGCCATGGTGAGAGTGCAGGCTGTGCCCGTGCAACCCATGCAGGCAATGGCAGGACTGAGAGCCACCAGCAGCTCCGTGTGAGTGCACCCGGACAGATGAAAGACTGTCTGAGGAGGCGGCCATGGCATAGGCCGTGCTGGAGAGCCTGTGCACTGCAGAGCAGACCCACACAACAGGCAGTGAGGAGCTGCAGCCTTTGGGATAAATGCGTGTTGTAGCAGCCCCTGCAGGGCTGCTGTGTGTGTGAGGTACCCCGCAGACATGCAGAGAGGACTGGTGCAGAGCCCACCTGCCCTGAGGAGAGACAAACAGCAGAAGCTATCAGGAAGAGACTGACTGAAACCCCCACTCCCTGACCCCCTGGGCTGTTCAGAGGGGGAGGAGGTAAAAAGTACTGGGATCAGGGCTCTGAGCCCGGTAAAAGGGGAGGGGTGGGGAGAAGGTTGTCTTAAAGGGCTGGTCAGACTCTTCATCGTTGTACCACTCTGTGATGGTTTATGTTTGTTATGTTTCAGGGTCTCATGGTTTTGCTTTGGTTGGTGTTGCATTAAATTGTTTTCTTGCCCAAGCCGAGCAGCCTGCTCTGTTTTGTCCTGGACCTTAAGTGGCAATTAAGCTCTTCCTGCCCTTTGGCAATCCTCAGGTCTTTGGAACTTGAGGCTAATCGTGGTCTTTTGTCTCCTGATGGGCCTAAATCACTACAACCATCTAACTGTTTTTTCACCCATGACTGAATACAGAACAGAACACAAAAGAAAACATTAAAATCTACTTCAGCAGGTTACCCACCAGGTCAGCAGCAGGCAGACTGCAAAGGAAATGATGCTCAAGCTCATCCCTGAGTCAAGCCACACGGAATGCCGATTACCACCAGTCCTGGGACTTGCCAGCTTCCCACAGTGACCGTGCTTCTCAGCCTTTGGTGAATCTTCATTGATCTTGGATGAAGAAACACCTTTTTTCCTCTGCTTAACTTCAGACATTTTATGGTTTTAAAAAGCAGACGCAAAAGAGAGAGCTAGGAAAATAAAAGAAACCAAAAACGACTAGTTACTTCTAAATACCATGAGATACAATCTTTTGCCCTTTATTTACAAAAAAAAACACAGCTCCAAAAATGTTTCCTTTGGTGTTTATTCTGTTTTTTGTAGTTATGCAAATGTTTGTAAAGTGTCAAAATACTTTCATAACACCTCGTGAAAATTTGTTTTCTATATCACAGAGCATTGCTTTCCTGTTTTCCCAAACTGAACTTTTCAAACTTCATCTAATTTCACCCTTAGAGAAATGCTTAACCTGTTGTACAATAAGCCATTTTGAAGATATGTTTAAAATCACAAGGACTGAAAGCATGACATTTCTTTTTATAGTTGATTACTGTCACAATTTCATCAGCAATTTCACTACCCAGTGTTACTTGCAGATTAAAAAAAATTACCACCTACTCCATGTTAAAAGGAAAAATCAATGTTCTCATTTTTCAAAACAGAATTGTAAGTCAAGCTTTAGTTTAGAAACAGTTCTGTTTTAATGATTTCATGTCATCTGTAAAACCATTGACATCAGTTAATAGAAAGCTATCAATAAAAAAATACAGAAGATTAATGAAATAATGTGTCTAGGTTAAAAAAACCACCAAACCTGTAATTTCCTCTTTGCTAAAATTAAGGTCTGAATAGATTCAGGCAATATGAATCTCCAGTTTCAGAGAGTACAAAAACTCATATTTGAACCAACTAAGCGGAAATACAGGATGGAATATTTACGGTTTAATATAAGACTAGATTCTTGGTGGATCTGGTTTAGCATGATTGAAGACAAAAATGTTCTGCTTCTTTCTGGATCATTCAGCAGTATTGCTGCTTAGTCACATGTCAGAATATAAATATTTAAATGTTAGAGCTACTTACATAGGTACACACATGCATAAAAGGCATTGTTTAAAATCTAACACTGTCACAAGAGCATGAAGTTTAGAACTCTTCGTGAGTCACAGTACTAGGAAGTGTGCAGAGATTGAAATATGTAAGAAAGAAACCACCTCTTCCTCTCAAAAAAAGTATAAAAAATGCTGGTTTGTAACATTTCAAATATCTTTGGGATTGAGAGCATGTATTATGAAGTTAAAAAAAAGATATCTGAATGATGGTACTAAATAGGGGGAGTGGCTCACACAGCAGAAGGCTGTGCTGCCACCACACGAGACTTGAACAGGCTGGAGGGTTAGGTGGGGAGAAATCTAATGAAATTCAACAAGGGCAAGTGTAGAGTCTTGCATCTGGGAAAGAATAACCCCATGTGCCAGTACAGGCTGGGGAATGAACTGTTAGACAGTAGTGCAGGGGAAAGGGACCTGGGGGTCCTGGTGGACAGCAGGATGACCATGAGCCAGCAATGTGCCCTCGTGGCCACGAAGGCCAATGGCATCCTGGGGTGTATTAGAAGGGCTGTGGGCAGCAGGTCGGGAGAGGTTCTCCTCCCCCTCTACTCTGCCCTCATGAGACCACATCTGGAATATTGTGTCCAGTTCTGGGCCCCTCAGTTCAAGGTCAGGGAGCTGCTGGAGAGAGTTCAGTGCAGGGCCACAAAGATGATTAAGGGAGTGGAGCTGGGGCTCTTCAGCTTGGAGGAGAGTGGGTGTTAGGAGGATGGAGCCAGACTATTCTCAGTGACGTCCAACAATAGCACAGGAGGCAATGGGCACAAGCTGGAGCATAAGAGGTTCCAAACTTCTTCACAGTGAGGGTCACAGAGCACTGGAATGGGTGTCCTTGTGGAGTCTCCTTCTCTGGAGACATTCAAAACCCACCTGGACAAGTTCCTGTGTGACCTACTCTAGGAGGTCCTGCTCTGGCAGAGGGTTTGGACTAGATGATCTTTTGAGGTCCCTTCCAACCCTTAAGATTCTCTCATATTTAGGCAAATATTTAATACAGGAACAACTACTCAGCTATCAAAGGACAACTTCAGAGTGCAACTTGTGCAGCACAGAGGAACAAGCTGCAGCTCCCACAAAATCTCCTGAGTCTCCCATACACTTCCTCTAACGTCTTTGATGTATGTGGAAATAATACAGTTAGAGAATTACAAATTGAACAACAGTGACAATCTATCTTGAAACTATAGCAATGAGAATGGAAAGTCCTCAAAATAGGTAAAGATCAGTGTTGACAGTAACTAATGTCTAAGCAGGATCTATAGCAGGATATAAGGCTGAGCAAGATTTTGGTGGAAGCCAACAGGATGAAGGGATGACCTCTAGTTGCCTTACATCATTATAACACTAGAAACCACACCTCTAGGAGAGACCCCACATGCAGATATGAGACCATCTTAGTATAATGGCTTAGACAGCATGCACAGGGGGAAGATCATTATATAAGCACAAGTAACCAATGGTGCGTTTTGCTGAAGGTTCTCCTTTGTTGTTTTCATCTATATAAGACCCTCCTCGTTCTCGGGAAGGTATGCTGGCTGTGTTACACGCCTGGCACCTTATTCTCCATAAAATCGATCAAAGCCAGTACGTCGACTCAGTGAGTTGACTGGCTTCCCGCATACCGGTGAAGAACCCTTCTGAGGGACAGCGTCTCGACCCCTGTCCCTGTCCCGTTCAGCCTGGGGCACCGAAAGCGGTCTACTGGCACCTCCACATCCTCTCTGCCCTCAGGCTCCCAAGGAAACTTCTCCCGGCCTAGGAGCACTCCCGCCCGCCCTGTGAGCGGGCGACACCCCTCTTCCCGCAGCCCTACCGCTCCAGAGGCCAGCCGCGACGCCGCCGACCTCCAGCACTTCGGGCCGCAGCTCACCTTCCCGCGGCAGCCGGGCACCCCCTCCGGCCGCTGCAACGCACCTCCGCCGGGGCACTCTCCGTACCCTCGACGCTCCCTCGGGCTCGGCTGCAAGGCGGCGGGGGCGGGGAGAGCCGTCCCGGGCCGCCGTTACCACGTCCACACTCCCCGGAGCCCCACCTCCGGCCCGGGCCCGCGCCTGCCGCCCCCTCGACAGCCGCTGCCACTTCCTCAGCCTGCGCCGCGCGCCACGTCAGGCGCACGGCCGCTGCCGCCGCTCGGCCGAGGCAGGGGGACGGGGCCGCCGCGTGTAGCCGGCCCTCTGCGGCTGTGCGTCGGCGCGACGGCGGCGCGCTTTGCCCCGCGCCTGGGCCGGGCTGCCGCCGGGGAGGGCAGCGAGGCGGGGCGGGGGCCGAGGCGGCCTTTCTTCCCACCCCGGGCCCGGAAGAAGGAAGTGCTGGCGGCGCGGTGCGTCTGCGGCGCCGGGTAGCGGCTTGTGCTCACTGTGTGCGGCTGCCGAGGGCCGTGCGCGGCCCCCAGGTGAGATGAGACGAGATGGGGCGGGACGATGTGTGGAAGGGCCGTGGCGGGGCATTGTTGCTGCGGCGCCTCTGAGGCTGACTTCATCCCACGGCTCCGGGGCTGTCCGCTGCGGCGGCGGTTTGCCTCCTGCCCGCTTGAGAGGGCGGCTGAGCAGGGGCTCCCGGGGCGGCGGGCGGGCGGCTGGCTGGTCGGTCGGTCCCAGCGCTCCGGTTTCTGTTTTGTTCTCTCCGCGGCTGGCAGTGGCGGCTGCGATGAGGTGTGTCTGGGTGTGAGGTAACGCTTTGTTTTGTCTGTTTGGGGGATGCTTTCTTTTTACGTATTTATTTCACCTGTGGATCGACTGTTAGCATTATTTTTTAACAATAGACGTTGATCGACTGGGGAGCTGTCCAGTTCCCTTTCCTAAGCAGTGCGGTGGGGTAAGGGTAGGGTGGGCGACTTTCCTAACGCACAATTGTCAGTGAAAACAGGAAAGTCTGTCAGTACGGCGGGAGAGGCGCTCCATCGCGGGCCGACCTGAAGGCAGCTGTTCTGCACCTACCTGGCCCTGGCAGGAGGGAGTGAAGAAAAGGTGAGCACTTCGGCAGGCAGATGCGAAGTTGCCCCGTGAACGAGCTTGTAATTGCCTACGAAGCCTTCAGTCACTGGGCAGGAGCATGATCGGAGATATCATTTAATCATTTGGAACTCTGAGGGGCAACTGATCAGTCCTGGAAAACATTTATGCAGTAGACAATAGTTTTTTGCCTTCTGTTGTCTTCAGGCAATCCTTTTTTTTATGACCTAGAGGAAGAATGCAAGTTTATAGTGTGTATCAGATGCTAACAAAAGAAGGTATAACTTAGAAATTGGCAATGGTGGGTGCTCCGTCTTCCATCATGTGTTGAGACTCTAGTGTACTTGTATGGTGTCCTGAACTTGGAGAAAACTGCGAGTTTATCTCGTGGGATTGAGTACAGAGGGGTTTTGTTTTCTGTTGTAGTTCTGCCTAGTGCTGTCAGCTGTGAGACCAGTCCTCTTTTTCATCCCATTGTCCCAATCACATGATCCAAACACTTAAAAAATTTGAGGGATGTAGTGGATGGGGAGAAGACCTTTTCATAGAGACATTTAGCAAGTTCCTGTTATGTAAGAAGCTTGTACAGACTGTGATTATTTAATTCTTAACAGTTGCTGTGCTGTTTTTTCTGACTTTAAAACCAAAATTCATACCCTGTTTAAAACTTGTAAGTTATGTTCTGGTTTTGACTTTTCCTCTCCCCTCCCCCTTTCTTTTTCACCCTGAAGAAGTATGGATGTCAAGAGTAGAAATTATTTACTTATGAATCGCCAAGCACTGGAAAGAGACATCAAGACCTGTTATATTATGGATCGTATGATTTCTGATGAAGTACTAACATTAGAGGAGGAGGAAAGAGTGAAACTACAGGTAGGATTGTCTCTCGCTGTTATTTGTCTTCCTAGTCCACTCAGATCCTTTATCATCCTTTTTAAAAACAGAAATTTCTATCCCATTCCTAGATTTAGCGTATTCTTAAGTGTATGCCTAGCATGCAGATTTTATTGCACTTCGTAAGGTAGAGTTAAGGGCTTGGTCGAGTTAAAGGGTGTTTCTGTAATTATAGTGAGTTTATAATTGACAGAGTGATAGCCTTAGGTGATTTCCAAGGTCCCTTAGTTTTGTATAATGTCTCATTTAATTATATTTTTTTCTAGAATACACAGAAGGAGCGAGCAGCTATGCTAATAGACATTATTCTTACAAAAGATAATAACTCATATAGATCCTTTTATAATGCACTACTTCATGAAGGGTACAGAGACCTCGCCGCACTTCTTCAGGATGGCATCCCTGCCGTCTCCTCTGGTAATGGAAAGACTTCAATGGATGGAATGTCTTCCTATGGTCAGTGTAACTACAGCAAACCCTGTACTTGAAAGTTAAGACAAGTTGCCTTTTTTCTTCCTTACCAAGTGACTATCTGCAATACTTGTTCCAATGAGAAAGGGAGTAGTTGGCACATTCACTTGTTTTGGTAGCGTAGTCAGTATTTCTGTACTTCATATGTGTAATATGGCAGGAGAGTTGCAACAGTTAGGACTTTTGTAGGTCATCTTGGAAGTGTTATATTAAGTAATATTTATTTTAAAAGAGAGGAAACCTGAATGTTACAGTTCAGAGGACATTTTTGAGGAATGTGAAAGAAAGGCTTGTATATATTAAAGAAATTCAATCTGACATAAAAAGCTGTAGCCTCCAAAATTCTGACATTTATCTTGAAGAGTAATCTGTAACTTCTCAGCCTGTAGTTCCAGTAGTTGGTTTAGTTATTAGGTTGCTTAATTCTTTCCACCACATCTTTCAGTTACCCTACATAAGTTCCTAGCTTTCCCCTACATTGTTGTCGGTATCATCTTGATTGACATGAAATGAATTGGTAGTTTCTAACGGGAAGAGCCTTCAAACTACCCAGGACTAACTGCCATATTTACTGTCACTCTGCATTTTCAGAAGTGTCTTAGGCATGTGTAGTTCTGATTACCTCAGTAGGAGTTCTCAAAGCTTCTCAGTATAATATGGCACTGCATATGGCCACACTGTGCCAGCAGCGGATGGATAAAGTGCACGTTTCTTAACGTGCTGCGCTTTACCTGCTCTATTGCAAGTCATGCTATCTTAAATCAAAGGAAGTCTTGTTTGGACCACAGTGCTGTGCCTTACACTGCATGCTTGCTTTTCTGCTGCATCCATGGACTTAGAGTCACCTCACGGTTGGGTATGATAATATTAAGCTCCTGTGTTTACCATGGTTTCTACTGGAGCTCTTAATTATCTTTTTACTTCTAGGGATTGATGTAACTAGCTTGCCTCATATGTCATTACTAGTTGGAACATTATTGTAGGTGGTAGGCTAGTTACCTGATAAGTAACTTATTTCTAAACAGTATTTATTCAATATTTGGTCTTGTGAATCCAGTAGTTTTTATAATATTCATATGGAACATGAGGGAAGGGGAGGGGAAGGGAGCTCACTAGTTTTTTGGGGTAGGGAGTTGTTTGGTTTGGTTTGAAGAGGCATTGCATTTGGAAATTACTCTTTGATTTCATGTTTCTTGTTTAACTTTAGTTAAGACAGTTCTCTGTGAAGGAGGTGTACCACAGAGACCAGTTGTATTTGTCACTCGGCCAAAACTCGTGGATGCTATTAAACAGAAACTGTGCCACTTGGGAAGTGACCCAGGCTGGGTCACTGTTTACGGAATGGCAGGTTGTGGGAAGACTGTTTTGACAGCAGAAGCTTTAAGGGATCATCAACTTTTGGAAGGTAGGTTTAGAAAAATGTGTATTTCAGTAGATATTACTACAGATATATATGGCAAAGCATTTTAGGTCATATTGAAAGTAAGTTAAAATTTAGGTTTCTAAGTTTCTTATGTACTTACGAAATACTTGTAACTTACAGGTTTCATAATCATTTAGTGCTCTACGTCCACTAAATATTTTATTAATTGATGGGGAAAAAATTCTGAATAGCTTTTCACATTGGCATCTGCTTTGGCTTATGAGAATAGATGCATCATTAATTACTTTGAAGTCATTATTTCTTTTAGTGCAAAATAGTCATATCTAGTTTATGTTCCTTATGGGCATTGCTTGTAAGTCCTCAGACTCTCCTCCTTGTTATGTGACTTTAAAAAAATCTTGCGCCAACTTTTGCATATATTACAATATTTTAATAATGGCAGGAATTTTTGGAGTGATTACACTAGTATCACTTTAGCTGAAACCAAATCATAAATTAAAACATTCAGTGGTTTCTTTTTTTCTGTTCCTCTGCATAGGACACTTGAAAGAGAAAGTGGGACTCAGACATTAGAAAACATGACGTAGAAATAGACAATACAGCATCCTCTGCTACAGCTGACTCTTCTAGATGCTTTCTTGTTCACTGTTTAGGGATAATTTTCACTTTTGAAACCCTGAACTCCTGTCATAGTACAAGGATTAAAAAGGAAATGCTAAGTCAGACTAGCAAGAAGATAAATGCAGGAGTTCTTGGGTGACAGGCAGAAAGACATCTAGAGAGGAGGGATGACAGCATCAGTGCCAGTGTGGATTCTTCTATGGGAACTTGCCCTACAGAGCCTATTCCTTTAAAAATAAAATGTAGTGGTCTTGTAGAACGATCCTTTGCTGTTAATGATAGAGTTGCAAGGTTGGCTTGCAATAGACTTTACAGTTTTATATTTTAATTGAAATCATGTTACTGGTTGATATTGTAAGCTGCTGTTGAATATTTCTAAGTTTAAATGCATAGCATGATTAATATCGCTTTTCTTGTTAGCTTACTTTCCAGGAGGAGTTCACTGGATCTCTGTTGGAAAACAGGACAAAGCAGGGCTCCTAATAAAACTTCAAAATCTCTGTAGTAGATTAGAGCATGACTCTGCTCTTTCTCAAAGACCACCACTTAACATTGAGGAGGCTAAAGATCGTCTTCGTTTGCTGATGCTACGTAAATATCCCAGGTAATGTCAGTAAAATGAAACACTATTCTTTTAAGTGATAAAATTTTGCAGAGTTACTTTGATCTAATCATCTAAGGTGTCTCTGTTGTGGTTACATGTCTCTGTGGTGTGTAATTTGAAATTATATTTTTTTTAAACCACTTCCTAACTCTTCCCCTTTTTGCTTCCCCTGTTTCTGCTTTAGCCTAGATAACTAGGAAGTTATTCAAAGTAAAGCTAATAATACCACTAGTATTTTAATTCTTGGGCTAGGAGTTAAAATCCTCTAAGTTATTGACTTGAGTAAGTTAAAAGAATAAGTTGAGATGTGCACAAAAGCTGAAAGGTAAACAGATACTAGAGGCAGATGTATAATATACATAGTATAACTGTCTCTGTTTAGATTAATTTCTTTAAATGCAGCAACTTAAGGGACACATTGTAGGCTTGTCCTGGATATGAATATATTTAGTAGGCTAATAAGGCTTCTGCTGATACAATATGTTAACCAGCTATGCAGGAGTCACATTTGCTTGAAAAATTATTATATGTTGAATAATAAAAGTTGGGAACAAACAGTTGGAAGTAAGAATTGTTCTCATTGTGAACATAGAATGCTTCACTGGTGTGTGAGAATTATACAGCAGTAAAAGGGTGTGTATTGCTGCAGAAAATATTTCCTTTCTGGAACAGCTGATGTCTTTTTAAAGTGTCTAGAGTTACCAAAGTGAAAGCAGCCTTTCGTAATGTGATCAGTTAC
The DNA here is from genome assembly GCF_028858725.1 of Colius striatus. NCBI lineage: Eukaryota > Metazoa > Chordata > Aves > Coliiformes > Coliidae > Colius > Colius striatus. The sequence continues at coordinate 157,772,057 of NC_084759.1, read as the reverse complement.
TCCAAGAAACCAGTTGCTTTCAAGCTTCAGGAAGAGTGACTTGATTTAATCAAGCAGTGTCTCAGTCACTGCACAACTTTTTCCATCTTTGAGCAACAGTTTTTGCTCTTTGTCGAGGATTTCATTAATCTCTGGCAAAATCCATAACAAATAATAATAAGATTACACCCGAGTGAGATATCTCAGGAGTAATATTCTAACCAGGTGATCATTATAGATGACAGAGTATAGGAATACTGGCATTTTTTTTTCACAGAGGAAAAAAAGATCTTTCTTTCAAAGAAAAGATTTGAAAAACAATGCCAGGTCCTCCACAATAAATCTTTATTTTTTTGTAGAAGTCTTATATGAAAAGTGGAAACGACACTTTCAACTGAAAGTGCAGGTTCCCTGAAGTGTGTTAAATGGTTGTCTCCATTGACACAAATCTTGAGGTTTTTTTGTTCATTAAAAAACAAACCACAATTCTTCAATAGAGAAGAATTTGAATATTTAATTCATACACAACATCACAGTCTCTTCTGAGTAGAAGGGAGAACTGTGTGTTATTTTCTTGTAAGATGTATCCCTGTGACATCAGGAACCGTTACAGAAGTTGGCAGCTATTGTATAGCCAAGTAATGTGACAGCCTAACATGTTTGATATGTTGTGCTATATTGTTTGCAGTGCACAGAGTGACTCATTCAAGAGATTTTTTTTTTTTACATTCTGTCAAAAGACCACCCATATGCTGAGGAAACTAAGAGCAATGAGAAAATACCAGCTTTGGAAACAATTAGGCACTTGGTTTTATTTGAGGGCATTTCGATGTCAGGTATAGCAGTGTCTTCCTGTAGTCTGCCAGCTGTCTCATGTAGGATACCATTGACCTGGCAGTGTTCATTGACATGTTTCAAGGTAAAGTAACAGATGTTAGATGGGAATATTGCACAGGATTATTGCTCCTCAAGGAAAAGGGACAAGAATTGCTAATAAAACTTTTCTACTCTGCTTTTTGCTATTTAGAAACCACACTAGTGTAATCACACTGTTCATCTTAGTCCTGTTTATCCTTTCCCTTCTCTTCCGTCCTAAATACTTTGATCATTTTGCCAATTTTTTCTCTAAAGGTAGGAACTTTGTATCTCTGAAAATTCATTAAGTGTATGAAAATTGATGAAGAAGTTGGATAGAGAAATCCAAGTAGGTGTCTTTGGTGGTGAAGTGGTATACAGAATGAATTGGAGGGAAATCATAGTTTGATGTCTTCCTAACAAGCCAGCTTGGACACATGAACTGGGAACAGGCTACAGTCTTTGCTGCATCCTGCCCAGTTACCTATATATGGGAACGTTGTAAGAACAAACTGAAAGTCTTGCTGATCATGGGTTACCTAGTGTGTTGGTTTAACCCTGGCTATGTGCCAGCTGCCCACCAAAGCCATTCTATTGCTTCTTTTTCTCAACTAGACAGGGGAGAGAAGATATAATGAAAAGCTCACAATTTGAGATGAGGACAGAGAGGTCACTCAGCCATTACTATCACAGAGAAAACTTTAGGGGAAACGATTTGATTTTATTAACAATCAAAACTGAGTAGGGAAATGAGAAATAAAAACTGAACCTTTAAGTACTTGCCCCCACCCTTCCCTTCTTTCCGGGTCTCTACCTCCTCCCCTGCAGCAGCACAGCAGAACAGGGAATGAGGTTTATGGTCAGACCTCCATGGCTGTAGGGGGACAACTGCCTTACCGTAGTCTTCATCACAGGTCACAGGGGAATCTCTCCTCTGGTGCCTGGACACTTCCTCCCCCCTCCTTCTCCACTGACTTGGTGTCTGTGGGGATGTTCTCACATTCTCACTCCCTTCTGCTGCAGTTTAGCAACTGTGCAGCATCTTCTTCCACTTCTGCAATACATTAATCACACAGCTGTTACCTCCACCACTAACTGGCTCAGCCTTGGTCAGTGGTGGGTCCATCTCAGAGCTGACTGGCACTGATGCCAGCAGGTAACAGAGGAAGCTTCTAGCAGATTTTTTTTGTTTTTTATAAAGCCACCTTTGTAGCCCCTCATTCCCCCAAACCTGGCCACACAGACCCACTATGGTCACCAAGTAGGACTCCAGTGCAGAGCAAGCTCTTTCAGAAGCTGCAGAGCTAGTGAAGCCTGGTTTCCAATACACTTGCACCCTATGAGCCTCACTGCCTGGTATATACACTCCTACCTTCTCCCCTGCCTGCTATGATTTTCCAGATGTAGTGGATTGTGTGGTCAGGTTTTGGTAGCAGAGGGGCTACACGGGTGGCTTCTGTGAAGAGCTACTAGGAGCTTCCCTTATATGGCCAGTGCCAGCCAATTCTAAGGTAGACCCACTGCTGACCAAGGCCAAGCTAATTAGTGATGGAGGGTAATGCCTCTGTGAATAATGTATTTGAGAAGGGGAAGAAATTACCACACAGGCACTATAACTGCAGCAGAAGAAGGGAGTGAGAATGTAAGAACATCTCTGCAGACACTAAGGTCAGTGAATAACAAGGAGGAGGAGGTCCTCTAGGTGCTGGAGCAGAGATTCCTCTGCAACCTATGGTGAAGACCCTGCAGCCCATGGTGGAGCAGAGATCTACTTGCAGCCCATGGAGGAGCCCACACCAGAGCAGGTGGATGCCCAAGGGAGGCTGTGACTCCATGGAAAGCCCATGCTGGAGCAAGGTTCTGACAGGACCTGTGAACCTGTGGAGAGAAGACTCCACACTGGACCAAGTTTAGCTGGCAGGACTTGTGACCCCGTGAGGGACTCACACTGGAGCGGTTTGTGAAGAAATATAGGCTATGGGAAGGACCCATGTTGGAGAAGTTCATGGGGTACTATCTTCTGTGAGAGGGACTCCACACCGTTGCAGTGAAGTGTGAGGAGTCCTCCCCTGAGAGGAAGCAGCAGCAGAGACCATCTGTGATGAACTGACCATGACTCCCATTCCTCGTCCTCTTACAGTGCTGGGGGACAGGAGGTAGAAACTTGGGAAGAAGGGAGGGATGAAGGGAAGTGTTTTAAGGTGTGTTTTTTATTTCTCCTTTCCTTACTCAGGATGATTGTTAATAAATCAAACCAGTTCTCCCCAAATTTGGTCTGTTTTGCCCATGATACTGATTGCTGAGTGATCTCCCTGCTCTTGACTCATGAGCCTCTCGTTATATTTCTGTCTCCCTTGTCCAGTTTAGGAGGGGGAGTGACAGACCATCCACTGTGGTTTACACCACAGTGGCCATTGGAATCCAGAAATAGCTGAATGTAAACCACAGTGACAAAAAGTCCATTCAGCTATTTCTGGATTCCAATGGCCATCCCAGTGTATCTCTTGGGAACAGAGTATTACTCAAAGGATTCAAACTGTGAATCTAGCACATTTCTTGGGATTAAAGTATTATTAAAATTAAAACTCTGTGAGCAAAATAGCATTTGTTTTGTTGGATTATGGTTGAAGAAATTGAAGTTACGGGTTATTTAAAGCAAGACACTTCAGAATTAAACCTGTGTTATTACAGTGTTTTGGTTTACTTCTTTTTAATTAAAAAAGAAATATAATCCTAATTAGGATTTAAGATTCATTTGTGTGATCAGGGGAAAAAAGTCACTAGTACCGAAAGACTGAGTGGGCTTTGAAGTTCTCAGTTTAATGAAAAGCATAAAATCAGGCTGCAATTCACGCTGCCCAGCGTATTTTCAAGTGTTAAAGTGCCACAAAATTAGTCATTTATGGCTATGATAGTATTCTTGTATACCCTTTGGTTTATCAAAAGGGTGTTAATAGAGGAATTGTATAAAAATGAGGTACAGGTATCCAAGACTTAGTGAAATTTGAAAATTTGGTATAATGTGTATGTGCTTGTTGTGAAAGGTAAAAATCCTTGTTTATAAGCATTGATGCAGTGATACATTGTAAATTCTGAAAATGCTCTTTGATTATTAAAACACAATACTGTATTTTACCACTAATAGTTGATCTGAAAACTGCAATATTTCTTCTTGCATTAGATCTCTTTTGATCCTAGATGACATCTGGGACTCCTGGGTGTTAAAAGCATTTGATAATCAATGTCAGGTTCTTATCACCAGCAGAGACAGGAGTGTAACAGACGCTGTGTCTGGTAAGGAACAGTTTCCTCTCCTTCACAATAGTTTGTCTGTGTAGATGATTGTGATTTGTTTTTGTGAACTTTTAAAAGATTCTGATAATGTCTGTGTCTATCAACTTATGCACAAGTGGCAAAGTTTCAGGATTCTACTCTGTAAGAGTTTATACTCTTTGTGAAATAAATATGTAGGTGTCAGGAAGTTGGGGCATCCCTTTTTTCTCTTGTAGCTAGCAACAGGACAAGGGGTAATGGGTTGAAGCTGAAACACAAAAAGTTCCACTTAAACATAAGAAAAAATTGTTTCACTGTGAGGGTGGCGGAGCAGTGGCACAGACTGCCCAGAGGGGTTGTGGAGTCTCCTTCCTTGGAGGTCTTCAAGACCCTCCTGGACATGTTCCTATGTGAGCTGATCTGGGTGAACCTGCTTCTGCAGGGGGGTTGGACTAGATGATCTCTAAAGATCCCTTCCAATCCTACCATTCTGTGATTCTGTGATCTTGAAAGTTATATGTCTAAATTGAAGAATGCAATGGTTCTCATCAGGATAAATTAACCCGTGTGACACCACAGCTGTCAGAATTATTATCTCTGCTATCAAGCAGTCACTGCCATGAATGCCTGTAATGCAGTTTTAATTATTAGATTATAGTCTAATGGTCTTGATTCCATTGGATTTTTTTACATAATTTTACTTTTTTTTTTTTCCCATGTTTTTATGTCTAGGCAATAAATATGAGGTTCATGTGGAAAGTGGACTAGTACATGAGAAAGGACTGGAGATTTTATCCCTATTTGTGAACATGAAAATATCAGAACTGCCAGAACAAGCCAACTGCCTTGTAAGGGAATGCAAAGGTACGTTTGCTGCTCTCATATAATTTACCACTGAAAGTATTTTTTTTTCTTTCTAGGTTTTGACCTACAAATAGAGGAGGGAACGTTCTTTAATAGTGTGCACTTTAAGTAAAACACAAATGCTTCTTAATTGCTTTTTTTTTGTTTTTTTTTTTTTTTTAACTAGATAGAATTATCTCAGGTTGGTTTTTGAGTAGTTTTCTTAAGTGTGTCTTCTCCTTTCCCTGCTATTAAACTTAAATGTGATGAGGTTGCAAATATCTACACAGGTAACGTATTTTGTTTTTATATTCTCCACACCTCAAGAATTTAATCAATATATTGGAAGAAATACCTGATTTATTCAACACTTGAGTAAACTATTGGGTTGTCTTCCTTGAAAACCTCTAAAATCAATTTAATCTTTTCCTTCAGGCTCTCCACTTGTGATATCCTTGATAGGTGCATTATTACGAGACTTCCCTAATCGTTGGGAATACTATCTCAAACAGCTGCAGAATAAGCAATTTAAAAGAATAAGAAAATCTTCATCTTATGATTATGAAGCCCTTGATGAAGCAATGTCCATAAGTGTTGAGCAACTGAATGACAATTACAAAGATTACTATAAAGACCTCTCTATCCTCCCAAAAGATGTTAAAGTACCTACTAAGGTAATAATGCAGAAATCTCGTCATTTTTAGTGAGATACAAACAGTAACTTTAAAGAATTCATAACATCTGTAACTGTTGTGTATAACTTTAGCAATTACTATTAAGTTACATATAGCATAATTGATTAAGGTGGGTCCATTATTGTATCACGACTTTTTATTGTTAGTGAAACTAAAAAATTGTAACTGACTAAATATATTCATAATGTTTAAGTTTGATGTACATTCCAAGTATAGCTCTTTCATTAGATTGTAATAGAGCTCTTTGAAGGCTTTAAAACTGTTCTGTGAAATTTGTCTCCTTTAAGAAAAAAGGTATGATCACCGTAAATCAGCACAAATAGACAAAAGATGGGACAATTTGTATGATCTGGTAGGGAGGAATTGGTAACTTACTGAATTTATTGCTGCTTGTAATATGTCTATATTTGTTAGCATGTGTTTTATTGTCAGTTAGTTGGTATGCTTGTATGATAGTCACACGTATTACGCCTTAGTTCTGATTCGCTTGTGTCTTAATGTGCTGTTTTTAGGTTCTCTGTATTCTTTGGGATATGGAAACAGAAGAGGTTGAAGATATACTCCAGGAATTTGTTAACAAATCACTGCTGTTCTGTGATCGTAACGGGAAGTCCTTCCATTATTACCTACATGATCTTCAACTTGACTTTCTTACAGAGAAGAATCGCAACCAGCTTCAGGTAGGGTATTGACTAACCTACTTACTTTTAACTTTACTCTCCAAAGCTTAGCATTCTTCACAAAATGCTCTTCTGTTAAGTGGTACCCTGATTAGCTTCATAGAATAGATCCACAGTGCAGTTAATCATAATGGTGACTTAAATTAAATGCTGACTTAATGCTGACTGAATTAGAAACATTTATTTTCAACTTGCAGCTGTGGAGTAATTTCATGATGGTTCCATGTGAGCTGAGAAACTAAACTAAGAGAAGACTCCATAGGCATTAGTTTTCTGTCAAAGATGTTTCGAGCAGGAGATGGAATGTTCCACTGATCAAGACCATACCAGAGGAAGACTACATATGAAGAAAAGGCAAATTTTTAGACTTGCTTTAGATATACATATGTAAGGGTCTTTTATTGTTGGCTAGCCACAAGATTGCAGAGTGAGACCTGGGAGCCCTGGTTGATAATAAACTGAACATGAGCCAGCAATGTGCCCTCATGGCCAAGAAGGCCAATGGCATCCTGACATGCATCAAGAAGAGTGTAGCAAGCAGGTCAAGGGAGGTGGTTCTCCCCCTCTACTCTGCCCTGGAGTACTGTGTCCAGTTCTGGGCTCCTCAGCTCAAGAGTGACAGAGAACTTCTGGAGAGAGTCCAGCACAGGGTCACCAAGATGATCAGGGGACTGGAACATCTTTGATATGAGGAAAGGCTGTGGGAACTGGGGCTGTTTAGAAAAGAGGAGACTGAGGGGGGATCTTATTAATATTTACAAATATCTAAATGGTGAGTGTTAGGAGGTTGGGACATCCTTTTTTTCAACAGGACAAGGGGTAATGGGATGAAGCTGGAGCGCAATAAGTTCCACTTAAATATAAGAAAAAACTATTTCACTGTTCAGGTGAGGGAGCCCCGGCACAGGCTGCCCAGAGGGGTTGTGGAGTCTCCTTCCTTGAAGGTCTTCAAGACCCACCTGGACACGTTCCTGTGTGACCTGATCTAGGTGAACCTGCTTCTGCAGGGAGGTTGGACTAGGTGATCTCTCAAGGTCTCTTCCAACCCCTACCATTCTATGATTCTATGAATGATTTGATAGCTGTTCTAAACCTAAGAAAGAAGGTTAGCAGTTTGCTTTTCTGTCTTTTAATAACCAGAACGTATTTCTGGAGAAGTCTTAAGCTATAAATTAGGTTAAATGTACAGTTCTGGAAGGTAAGATTTGATTATTTTGTTTGTTGGTATTATGATTGAGAAATAATAATACGTAATACTGTATGTAATATACTATTAATAATAAATATAGTTCCTCAATTCTAAAACCAGTCCGTCCCTTGGTATAGTATTAACTGAAAATATGTTTTGATTCATATTGCAGGAGCTGCATAAAAACATAGTAAATCAGTACAAGAAATGCTACAAACTTAATACACCCGTTGCATCTCAAGAGGATTGCATGTACTGGTATAACTTCCTAGCATACCACATGGCTGGTGCCAACATGCAGAAGGTGAGTTTGACTAGTGTCCTTTTTCATTTCTAAGCCTACGCTTACTTACCTCTGCTTTTTCCCCTCAAGCTTTTTTCCCACTTGAACCTCTCTTCTCCCAGGCCTTTATGCAGCTAGGTAAACACTCAACATAGAGTCCTTTAAGGGCTCCGCTGATAATCACTGTCTGTTATGAAAACTATTTCTACCCTTTATGTCTTATCTTTTCAACCAGTTCTTGAAATTTCATGTTTTGTATCATAATAGCTTGTGACTTCCTTTTCCTTTTTAAGAAGCTTTGATAAGAAATCTTCTCTAAACCTTTTTGAAAGATTTAATACAAGTAAACTGATTTTCTCAGAGGATTTTATTAGATTAATTCTTTTTTTTTCTACGGCTGTCTTGTTACTTTATTTTTTCTTATGTCATGCTAACGTGTATGTAAAAATTCAACAAACAAGTTTGTGTCTAAGATTTCAACAGATATAAAAAGTCCAGCAAGAGTTAGTTGAGCAAATCTCTTCTTCCCAGGATTGCCTTGGCGCCTTTAAAAAATGGATGTCATTTTTCAACCTCCTACTCTTTACGTACTGAGCCTACTATAAGATGCAAATCATGCAGGAAGATTAATACTTCAGTAGTTTCACTTGAATGTCTCTAGAATTCTTGCCTTGAGTAATATTTGGTCCTAGTTGCTGATTGATTTATTTCACATATACTCAAACCTTTTAAGTTGAATCTCTTTTGAGATGGTTCCTCTGACTCATCAGATAAAATACACTTTGTGTACTTACATCTTATATGAACTTTCAAAATTAATGTGGAATCCAAATCTAATTTTTATTTAATCATATGTATTTCACTGTCTCAGTCTCTTTCATTTCAATGTGGTTTTATTTTTAGTCTTTCTACATTTCATGGAATTAGCTTCTCAGAGTTCTTTAGCCTGTTTCATTATGACTGTGCTTATCAGAGTTTACACTCTTAATATTACTTATTCCTCATTGTTTAGAAATGATTTCTATTTGCTGGAAGGCTCATAAAGATAGAAGGTATTATTTTTCTTTGTTTAACCATGGTAATCTTTTAATCCTTGTGATGTTTACTGATTTTTAAATTGGAATAGACTCTGAGCCTGTGCAGTGTTGTCTCTAAGCAATTTTTCTGATCCCAACAAGTATGTGTTTTTAACAAGGGCTTTGTGAAGTACATTAATGGCAAGAGGACGTCTGAGAATCTGGTCGGTGACTGGTCATCAGTGGTGTTCCTCAGGGTTTAGTTCTAAGATCAGTTTTGTTCACTATATATATCAGTGATCTGGATGCAGGATTTGAATGCACCATTAGCAAGTTTGGAGATGCAGTTGATTCTCTTGAGGGACAAGAGGCCTTGCAGACAGATCTGTCTAGAGATTGGAGCATTGGGCAGTGATTAATGGGAGGAAATTTAGCAGGTCCAAATGTTGGACTCTGCATCTAGAATGGTGTAATGTCAGGCACAAGTATAATTTGGGAGAGGAGTGGCTGGAGAGCAGCCCTGCAGAAAGGGACCTGGGGATGCTGATCTACAGGCTCTCCCTGATCTACAGGCTCATCACAAGTGTGTCCTGGCAGCCCAGAGGGAAAACTGCATCCTGGGGCATATCAAATGCAGCAGAACCAGCTGGTCAAGAGAGATGATTGTCCTGCTGTGTTCGGTGGTATTGTGGCCTTGCCTTGAATACTGTGTGCAGTTTTGGGCCCCACAATTTAAGAAGGATGTGAAGGTCCTTGAATGTGTCCAGAGGAGGGCAATAAAGCTGGTGAAAGGGCTGGAAGGAATGTCCCATGTGGAGCAGCTAAGGACTTTGGGTTTGTGTAATTTGGAGAAAAGCAGACTAACAGAACAACCTCCTTACTCTGTACAACTTCTTGAGAAGGGAAAGTGGAGAAGGAGGTGCTGATCTCTTCTCCCTGATTTCCAGTGGTAGGATGTGTGGGAAGTGTAGGGCAAAGCTACACCAAGGGAGGTTTAAACTGGACATTAGGGAACATTTATTAACCAAGAGGGTGGTCAAATACCGCAAGAGGCTTCCTAGAGAGGTGATTGATACCTCAGGCTTGTCAGAGTCTAAGAGGCATTTGGACAATGCCTTTAACAACATGAAGTAACTTTTGGTCAGCTCTAAAGTGATCAGGCAGTTGGATTAGATGATTGTTATATGTCACTTGCAACTGAAACAGTCGATTCTAATAATTGTATTTGCAATTTCTGATGCCTTTTAAGTAGCATTTTAATTTTTAGTTAAATACAACTGTAACAGATTTTTTACTTTAATTCAAATTCAACATCTGTTAAGAAAACAACAGATCATCATTAGCAGTGATCTTTACTATCTTGGACTAGAAGAAGCTTTTTCAGGCTGTATATGAAACCAAGACTTGTGACCTACAGAAGTCAAGATTTGCTTTAGATTCACATCTCTTCTCTGACTGTCTGTATCAGAGAACCGTCCTTTGCATTAAAATAGCAACCTTAGCCTTCAATACCTAGAGCTTTCATACCTGATTGAATAAGACAGAGGAAACTGTCCATTTTTAACATGACACAAATTTACTGAAGCTTTTTAAATAACCAGTGTATTTCCTGTGCTTTGCTTTTCCCCCTCAAATATTGTGAAACTTTGTTCTGAACTTAAATTTGTATTTCTTGTAGGAACTCCGTGATCTTATGTTTTCTTTAGATTGGATTAAAGCTAAAACAGAATTGGTAGGGCCTGCTCACCTGATTCATGAATATGTAGAATATAGTTCAATCCTGGATCAAAAGGTATGATACTAAAAGGTAAATGATCAATCTGTTTCAAATATATTTTTCTGGTTTGCTTTATGTATGTATTTATGGGAGATACATAGGAAGCTTAAAAAACTGAAATGTAAAACCAGTACTAAGTTAAATTTTAATGTGGAAAAGATAAGAAAGAAGAAAACTTACTTTTCAGTTTTAGTTGTAACTTCAATGTGTGCACAAGTTAATTGACCATGGAACTCAATAACCAAGTGAACAGCAATACCTAATGGTGGGTCCATATGGTAGTCTGCTTTTGAGGAGATGTAGAATTTTGTTGGCCACTTCAAGTAGTCTTTCTGATGTTTCACATGGACTGCTTATTAAGTTATTGTTGCCAATATCCTTTTCTTTGAAAAATAAGGATAGTGTGCCCTCTTGAATAGGAGAATAAAATATTTCACTTTATTGTATGTACTTGCTAGAAATAAATAGAATAATAGAACTAAGTGTTTTTGTAAGAATATTAGCTGCATAGAAAATTTATAAAAGTGAAAGGTGCTTAGAAAATAAATCCACTTTCTGTGTTATCAAATATTATCTGCTCTGTACATAGGATAGCACAGTACGTGAGAACTTCCAGGAATTTCTATCTTTAAATGGGCATCTTCTTGGACGGCAGCCGTTTCCTGACATTATACAGCTGGGTCTTTGCCAGCCAGAGACATCAGAGGTGTACCAACAAGCCAAGCTACATGCTCAAAGAGAAATGGGAACGTTTTATTTGGAATGGATGTAAGTAGCTGCTGTCCAACTGCTGATGTGCTGATCCCTTGATTCAAGGAAATCTTTAGCAGGGGGATTGGACTAGATGGTCTTTGGAGGTTCCTTCCAACCCCTACCATTCTGTGATTTCTGTGAAGGAAATAATTCAATTTACAACTAAATACATTGTATGTCTAAAATGAGGACCTTTTTAACAACTGCTGTGTCCTTTTTTTTTTTTTTTTTTTTTTGCCTGGGGAACAAAAGTGAAACAATTTTCCAGAACTTGTGGGAGAGGGGGAACTCTGGATATGTAGGGCCAGAAGTTAGTAACAATTACATAAAAATAAATAGAGGAACTTCTGTACTCAATAATTGTTCCTTTTAAATAACTATACAAAGATGAAAGTAAGATACTTTGAAACTTTTCTAGATATTTTTTTTTTTAAACTGCAATTCAAACATTGAGTATGTTACAGTGTGTTTCCAGGTTTTCTAGTAAAATGCACACTTTTACAAGGAGAGCATTTGTGTTGACTTGCAAAGTTTTTGAAAGTAGTGAAGCGGGAAATACTAAAAGCCTTTGTAATCTTTACCCGATCTTGCAATTTCTCCTATTTAAATAATGCTTTGCTATTTTCATGTTTTTGGAAGTTCTTTAAGAATTCATAGCCAAACATTTTTCCAGCATGGTCCAGCAGTCATCTGACTATGTAACTATCTGTTAAATTCTTCTGTTTGATGCCTCTGTTTTGATATCTATAGCACTTGGTGGTCACTAGACAGAATGACTCTGTCAGGTAATTATGGTAATACTCAGGGAAGTTTATCGAGGCATACCTGAATTCAGATCTTCTCTTTGAATATTTGGTTATTTCATTTTGCATATCTAACAGAATTCAAACAAAAGTTGCACAATTTGGAACGGTTAATCTCCAGGTAGTTCAAGGCTTTCACCTTGGATGTGGGAGACATATCCTGAAGAACATGGCTGAAATCAACAGAACAGATATAGATGTTTTTGTCTCCCATCTTAGGACAAGATTCTAAAAATGATTTGTAGGATATGCAGGTGAATATACTGCTCTCATGACCACTAATTTTCATGTTATTAAAATGTGAGAATAAAAAAGTTGACTTAGGTGAATCAGTAATTTGCAGTGAAAATTTGCTTTCATTCTACAACACAGCGACTTTATTTGAGATATTTCACTCATTATTTAAATCCTAAGTCTGAAGATTGAAACTGATATAAAACTTGAAGTATTTTGATTCATTTTGACTCCAGAAAAAAAGAATATTGTAACAATCTGTGCATCACCAAAAACTGTCTTATTAGTGTCAGCTTGCCATGGTAAGATCTGGCTAAATAGGATCATTGTGATTGCTACTAATTCTGAGTTTTTGTTAAAGCGAGGCAAGAGTCATCTGAGATACGTTAGATTCTGTACTTAATCTCTGATTGAAATGCAGTGATAGTCATAGATGTTTAAGTAATATCTAGTGATTTACTAGATAACTAATATTTTCTACTATCTAAACAAAGTTACAATGTTTTTGAATAAGCTTGAAAAGGAACCTGCAGGAGAACATGAACCCCCAGGGAGATATTTATATTTAGAAATTACACATATCAGATTATGAAAACATCATTAGGAAAGCTGTGCCTTGCAGTGCCACAGTTTTGCCCACAAAATAGCATGTTAAATTCTTGTGCATATACTATCTTTTTTGATCTTTGAGCTGTAACTATTGGAGAGCAATAAAAACTCTGAGTGAACATTGGAGTTTGTGCGTTTCTTATTGCTTAAGCATAAAGGCTGAGAGGTAAGGTATTACGAGTTAGCTGGTTGGTTGTTCTAAAGCCTGTTGCTCAAGATATGTGAATAAACATTATCTTTTTTATAGAGGAATTTGAATAATAAATAGGCACTAGGAAATCCTACTTATGTAAATTCAACTCTCTTGCCTTGTAGAAATAAAAAGTCCTTGAAAAACCTCTACCGTCTGGTTGTCCGTCCACACAGAGATGCAGTTTACCATGCTTGCTTCTCTAAGGATAGACAAAGAATAGCATCCTGTGGAGCTGACAAAACACTTCAGGTAAGATACCTATATATGAGTGAAAAGAGATGCTGTGTCCTATTTTGATAACATTTGTTGACAGTCTGGTCACTTTGCTGTTATGTGGAGATATTTGGGATCTAGAACATATTGGAGACAAGTGCGTGAAAAGGAAGTATTATTAGATAAACATCAATTTGCATGATTAGAGCAGTAGGCATTATTTTCTAGTTTGAAAACTCAGCTGTGTGATTTCAGAGTTTATACCCTTGCTGCTGCAATTCATGAATGTGAGATGCCTTTTAGTGACACAAAAAGCCCACAACCTAAGTAGTGCACCCCAGCATATTCACTTACAGAAATGTTATTTCCAGTCAGACCTACGGAACTGAGATGATTTAGTTACAGCTACATCCCCAGTATGATGGTTTAGTTACAGCTTTACTATTTCTAAGGCACAGCAATAGACATTGTACAACTTTGGTGCTTAATTAGTGAATTGTCTTATGCAAAACCAATAAATCTGGGTAGAAAAATGAACTCGTGAAGCTGAGGACAGTATTAGATTGGAAATGGGTCCAAAGTGCTTAGGAAGTGGATTAAGTGAGACAGAGAGGAAAGTGACTAATATGAATTTGCCAGCAGTCTGCCTGGAGGGGAGCCAGCTCTTGAGAAAACTAGCAATCAGCCAGCCAGTAACCTGGTAAAGTATCCCTATTGCAGACAGCCAAAGGTAAGGGAAAAGAACAACGTTTCTGCAGCCTTTGGTATTTTTTTGGATGCTTGATAAGTTGAGTACTAAAGTAATAATGTTAGTGGTGCTTACTTGCTGTTCATTTGGCTACTTAATGTGTTATTGTGGTTTTATTATTTATTTTATTTGCTGGCTTCTACAACATTGCAATGATGGCATCCACTTACACAGATGCCTGGTGGATGTGTTAATTTTATGCTGCGCTGAAGTTACCGTGCTGGGCTTCTGTACTTAACAGACTCATTATTGAAAATGCAGATTGCTTATTTTTCTCTTGGCTTTCTATCCAAAAGAGTAAAATCTGTGGATTGTGATTGCATTTAAACTAACCTTTTGTTGAAGAAGTGATAGGAAAATTAGCAATAGTAATTTCTTCCTTCTTCAACATAGACCTTATTTATATTTTTGTTTCTAATAGTAGCCCAAGTTTTTTAGTTTTCAAGGCTACTTCCGTTTCTTTAAAATAATAATAACAAAAAATAATGCTAGATTAAGAACAGATGTTCTACAGAATTTACTGTAAACATAGATTTCCTGTTACTTTGGTGTTTGAGTTCTTATATGAATGAGTATCAACCATTTCATCGTCATTGATTCACTCAATGAAAAAGCAAAGGAAAAACATGAGGACTTCACAGCTGTGGTGTCTTGAATGGCTACTGTAAAGAATGTTTTGCTTTAATAGTTAACATTTTGTTTTAATAATTAACAAAATGTAACCTAAGGAGGAAAGGGAGACCTGTTTGTTTTGGGGTTTTTTGTTTGTTTATTTTCCCCACTATTGGAAAGTTAAATCCCGGAATTTTTTGAAATTTATTAATATGTGATACTTTTCCAAGCTGCTTTTTTATTGCCTGATACTAACTCAAGGCTGAGAGTTTTGTCATGCTATACAACTTTTCACTACATCTTTTTTCTTGCTTGTTCCCCAAATCATCAATTGCTGTTGAAATTCTTACTTTACACAGAAAGATATCATATCTATCTCATATCTATCTCATATCTATATAAATATAAAAATATATAAACTGGAATTTCTGGTTTTAAGGATAGTTTAGATTTTGTTAAAAGAAACAGTATTTTGCAGTTACTATTAAAAAATGCTGAGAAAGGACATGGATTTACATGGATTTACATTTAAAGAATAAGGGTAGAACAAATCATTACTGAAACACAGGTTGGATGTAGACATCTTTCTAAAAATCAGTATTCACTATTTCTCTCCCTAACAATTTATATCTGCTCTACAAAATTAAAGCCAAATTGAAAATGTTAATAATTATTGTTAATTTATATGATCTTTATTTCAATTTATATTTTCCCTGAAATTATGAATGCTTTCAGAAGTAAAGCAGTTTTATGAAGAGCTTATTATGTATTTGTGTTTTTAAGTTGTATATGAATTATAAGATTTTATTGCTTATTGTTTTAGGTGTTTAAAGCAGAAAGTGGAGAAAGACTCCTGGAGATAAATGCCCATGATGATGAAATACTTTGTTGCGCTTTCTCTGCAGACGGTGAATTTATAGCAACTTGTTCAGCTGATAAAAAAGTGAAGGTAAAGAAATGGAGAGCAGGCAATGTTTTTTTTTAAATTAGTAATTCTGATTTCAGTTTTAACCAATTAGGGAAAGCTGATTCTTAAGATTAAAGGTTTTTTTAACTTACTTAAATCTTTTGTGGATATTTCACGAGTTAAAGAGAAAAGCCTCACTTCTTACATAATGTAAAAGATTCTTAATGTTAGTGTCATACTTACAGAATTTCCACTTATTGTATTATCAGATGAGGTTTTTTTAAGGTAGAACATAGTGTGTGAGTCCAGTCCTTTCCAAAACATGAGATGTACCCTTTTTTTTTCTCATGTGAAGTATTTGGAATTTTTGTTTCTTCAATTGTAACAAAACCTTGGTGAAATTCCAGTGTTTATCAGATTCTAATCTGAATTGTGACCTTTCCCCTTATAACTTCTTGTTTCTAATTGTAAACTTGTATGCTTTCCCTTTATCTTCAAAACAGTTCCATGATTCTATGATTATTAAAAATGTTTTAGGGCTTTATCTGTATTTCAGCATAGCTTATAGATTTACTTTTTTTTAAAATTAAGTACTTTAAATATGTTTCAAAGTCCTTTTCAACCTTCAATTCTCTCTAGGTCTGGAATTCCAGAACAGGCCAGCGTAGATGTGTGTATGAAGAACACTCAGAGCAGGTCAATTGCTGCCAGTTCAATAACAAAGGCAATCAGTGTATTTTAGCCACCTGCTCAAATGACACTTTCATCAAAGTAAGTGGAAAGGGTTGAGATTATTGTTACACTACTTGTCATAACAGGATGATTATTGATGTATAAATATATTTAAACACTATAAATTAGATTTTTTTTAATGAGTCTGGCAGAAAAGAGATGGCAACATACTAAGAGTACTTGACTGCAGATTTGTAATCAAGATTTCAACAAGGCAGAATAGAAGTATTTATGCTCATTGAAAGAAAATGGGCAAGTCCTCTATTGTTAAGGCCTGAAGGTGAGGGCTTTGGCAAGACTTTTAGAGGGTGGGACAGAAATGGGAGAGTATAGAGCAAAATTAAAAACAGCATAAGAAAGATGAAAGCAGAAATTCAGGATTGAAAACACAAATAATGTAAAAACCTGGATGCTGAAAGAAAAGTCACTGTGGAAGTGTAGCAAGTACGTTTTTTATTAAATAGTAAAGAAATGAATGTGGAAGCCAACAAAATAACAGTAATCAAAACAATAAATCTGTCAGGTTAGTCACCTGGCACTGTTCAGATTGGGAGGCAGAATGTATGAACACAAAAGAGAGACTAGGCAACTGAAGTCTGTATCTGGAGGGAAGGGAGAAAACAGAACAATCAAGCAAGACCTAAACTATG
This sequence comes from Colius striatus, assembly GCF_028858725.1. NCBI lineage: Eukaryota > Metazoa > Chordata > Aves > Coliiformes > Coliidae > Colius > Colius striatus. Next base: position 157,755,013 of record NC_084759.1, on the reverse strand, counting down.
CAAAGAAAGAGTTGCCCCTGCACAACTAAGCAAATCATATAGTTAACTGTCACTGAACGTGCACTAGCAGTATATTCTTGCATTTGTTGTAGTGTGTGTGCTAATCTTGTTCTGCAGTGGTGTAGGGGCAAACTCAGCAAAAACCTCTGTTTGGTGGGGTTGGTGTTCTGCTCATTCAGTTCCCTGTAGCGGCTCAGTTGCCCTGTTCCAGTACAAGAGAACTGCTGTGAGTCAGCAGCAAGGAGTGAGATTGTTAGTGTGAGGTACAACTATCACTTCCAGCTGTAGCTAGCAGGATATGAGATGTTTTAATTGTGATGTGAAGTTTCATCTGAAGAGATCTTGCAAGAGCTTGTGTTTGTGTGAACTGAATATAAAATACAGTTACAATCTGATGTCAAAGTGGAAAGAAGAGGCTTTTGTGCTGTCCTTCTGGATGTCTGTCTCAGGAGATGCATTTGCCATCTGAGATTGACACCATGGAACAGGTAGATTTAGAAGGGTCATGTTTAAAATGATGTTTTTATATTGTAGATGTGGTTAAGGTTTTCGTGTTTGACACTTTCTTCCCTTTCTCCTATATAAAAATAAATTTGGAATCAGAAAGGAGGTATGAGCTATAGGCTTGGAAAACAGTGTAAGTGAGAGGTGGAGAGGAGGATCCCTAAACAAAAAAAAATCATAGAGGAGGATCACTAAAGAAAAAAATCATACAGAATGTTCTTTTAACTTTGTTAGCACAGATGTGGCAAGGGTGATATTTGAACAGTCCAAGACTAACCTAAAAGATTGCATTTTTGTTGCTGTGTGTAAACTATGTAAACTGTGTGTAAACTATGTAAACTATGAACTTAAAAGTTGAAAGGGAAAATCAAGGGGGAACTTCTTTTTCAGGCTGAGGAAACTTTAAGTAACTTTCTGAAGTTCCTGTGCTGTTCAAGGGCCTTGTCTACACGGTACAAGAAGTTTGACTAATTCTGTGTAATTCTGATGTTAATAGTTTTCATGCACATTAGCAGGTGGAGTTAACTTGTGGGGAAAGTGCAGGGCAATTGCATCAAGTCCTGAGCATGTGTGTAAAACTTAAGAAAAAGAAGTCAAGATTTTTGTTGTCAGTGCACAATCTTTGAGAAGATTATGAACAATCTATTTTTGCATAATTAATTAATAAGATGCTATTTATATGTTTATTTCTCATGCAGCTTTGGGATTTGAACAAAAGGTATTGTAGAAATACAATGATTGGTCACGAAAATTCCGTCAGTCACTGTAGATTTTCACCAAATGATGAATATGTTGCTAGCTGCTCAACGGATGGAACAGTAAAGGTACACAGTGTACTTTTAAATCAATTGATAATTTGATACTGCTTTTTTTTTAATAAAATGAAAAATATGCATAAGAAGAGTTTGTGTCTGCATGATCAGCTTTAATGAATTAAATCCTAAAATAGTTGATTATTGGTTCCATTTTTAATGCAGATTTTTCAAATGGCTTGTGCAGTACAAGGAAAAAAAAAGTTGGGTGCTTTTAGTTGTAAATAAATCCTAGCCAGTGTCATTTTGAATCTTTTACTTTTCACCATCTTCCCTCCCACTGTCATGTACTTTGTTAAAAAGACTTGAGGAGGGGAGGGAAATTTTTTTTTAATTAAAAAAAAAATCAGTTTTTAGGTTAAATGAAGTTCTGTCATCATTCAGTATGAATCATCAGTAGACATAAACATGAAAAGCAGTTTCTGTGTTCTGTTTTTCACGTATGCGCTGGAGGAGAATTGAAAGATTTATGTGATTTTCCTCAGAATGTATATTTTTATTGCCTTTACTTGCAAGAGAAGTGTGCTGTTTCAGAAGTGCAATTCTTAAAACACTGTTATCTTTCGATAGAGTTGATAAATCACGAAAGAAGGGTTGCTGTAGCTGTGGTCATTCAGAAGGAAAATTGTGGTGGAGGGAACATAAGTATTCAGGGGATTTTTGACAGGTCCCCCCCAATGAAATTAAGCTTCAAAGCTAGGTGTATACCCGATCTCTCATGCTGAGTGGAATTTCAAGAGTGGCTGAGCTGATATTATTTTTTAGTTTTATTTTTTGTTAAGTAGAAGTTGAGACAGCATCATAGCTGGAATGATATGGGGGGGCAAAAACACAGGGAGAAGGTTCTACAGTGTAGTCCTTTTTTTTGTGGGTGTTTTTGTTTGTTTTTATATTTCTTCTGTCTATGCTGTCCAGACTTGTGAATATTCAAACACTATTTCTTAATCAGGGGAAGCAGTAAAGGCTTTTTATGTTCTGCTCCTCACCCCTCTTCCTTCCCAGAAGCGGTTGGGAGTTAACACTTCCCTGTTGCATTCTGTGGAAAGAGGTTTTCTCTATTTCCTTTCATTTTTATTGCAGCTTTGGGAAACGCGCTCAGCAAATGAACTGAAAAGTATTGAGATAAAAGATTTCTTCAAAAATGCTGACGAGCAACCAGATGATGTGGAGGTTTTAGTAAAATGCTGCTCTTGGTCTGGAAATGGTGATATGATTTTGGTGGTAGCCAAAAATAAGCTTTTGGTAAGTACCTCACTTCAGTAATTTTCTGGAGGTGATATATTACTATGTACATAGAAATTATGATTAAAGATAATATTCCATCCCATTAAGATGATTCAGATATAAAGGGCATAGCTTAAAGTATGTAAAGTAAAGGTATGTGGGCAACAAGTGTATTGTCTGCGTGAAATACCTCCTAAATTCAAGAATACATGCTATTGAGCATAGAAGCTATTTGACCATAGTGAAGTCATTCAGACTGGGTGCTAACTATTGTAATTATGTGTTCACAGCTTTTTGATGTTAAAACACGTGATTTGTTAATGCAACTCATCATAAGTCATCATAGCACAATCCAATACTGTGATTTTTGTCCTGGTGATGAGCTAGTTGCAGTTGCTTTGTCTCACTGTTCTGTTGAGGTAAGTGATTGTTATTACTGCAGGATGCCAGGAAAGAACACTTGTAATGTAAAGTGTTATATCTGTTTTAATAGTTCTTTTATCCAGAGGTAAAAGAAATTGTAGCTATTTTTGGTGGCTTTCAGTGGGCTTCATTCTTTTTAATTTCCATTTGCTTCTGAAATGTAAAATATCAGTTGGAAAATAATATTTTAAAGTTACACCTCCATTTTGGATAATGGAAGTCATAGAATCATAGAATGGTAGGGGTTGGAAGGCACCTTTAGAGATCATCCAGTCCAACCAGACTGGTCTACTGAATTTATATAAAGTTACTGTTGTTACTCTCAGGAGTATTGCTTAACTCAAATCTAACCCTCTTCTATATGATGCCACAGAATGTGATAACTCACTAAAAGGGAGTGAAAACAGCTAGAGTAACTTTGTGACCAACATGGCTAGAGTAAACCTGTACAAGTATCAGTTTTGAAGTGGGTTTTTTGTTGTTGTTTAGAGGGGTTTTTTTTGTTTGTTTTGCAGTCTTCATATGTAATTGAACTTTTATTTTTTAATACTATGAATGATTTCTTTTTTTTCTGTGTTTTTTTTCCCCTCACTTTTTAAAACTAGCAGTCAAAGAGACTGCTTCAATTTCCCTGACCATCAAAATGTGATAAGCAGGCACAATTCTTGTTACATCTGATATCAGAGTGAGAAATAAGAAAATACTCGAAGAAATAGGAATTAAGTATACTGCTGTATCTTTAGCACTGTTTTTCCTGTAAATGCAGAATAAATCCATTTGAGTTCTTCTTTCACATTTTTATTGCAGTTATGGAATATTAAATCTTCATCAAAAGTGGCATATTGCAGGGGACACATGAGCTGGGTTCACTGTGTGACATTTTCACCAGATGGATCTTTATTTCTGACATCATCTGATGACCAGACAATACGTGTAAGATGACATATTTCTTCTTTGAAAAGAATTAATGTGTATATAATATATTTAAATGAGAAAATTATGCATCATGTATAATATGCACATGATGAATTTCTATTCTGTATTTAGTATTTATATACATTTAGAGCCAATATAAATTGGAAAATATGCTTTTTTACTTTACATACTCTATATCTGTATGATTTTGTGAAGTCCAGCAGCTCTTCAAGAGTAATTGTAACCTTCTGTTTTGTTTCAGATTTTATCTGAATTAGGAATTGTGCATTTTTTTCTGGATCTTAGCAGACTTAATATTACTTTCTTTGTTAGATATATTTGCATGTTAATATTTAGGATAGATTTCTGTAATTGTAATGCCTCATTAGAGCCTGTGAAAGTAGACCTATAGCTTACCAAAGTAACCTTTCCTTTGCTTCCAAATTAACAGTTACATTCTTGAAACTTTGAAAGCAGTTGAAGTACGGAAATCTGTACTTGGTATTTTTGTAATTGGATTTTATTAGTGCTCTTCAGGTTAAAAATTATGGACTTTATAGCTATGACTCTAATCCCAGGGGAATCTACTAGTCAGCCCAGAAAAAAAGAAATAGTTCTGTTTCATGTGTTGGAATCCCTATAGTAATTGCACAACCTTCCCTAGTAAATAAAAGTAGCAGAAGCATAATCTTCACTGATTAAAAATTCAATGTTACTTGGAAGTTTATATGACTTTGATTTACAGGTACTCTTACTCAGCAAGTTTTATATCATGTCTATTATTATAACTAACAAACTACTGTGTTCTCCAACAGATCTGGGAAACAAATAAGGTGTGCAAGTCTTCTGATGCTGTGCTGAAAAGTGAACTAGATGTTGTCTTTCACAATGGTGAAGTGATGATTTTAGCAATTTACAATCAGAAGCACTTACAAGTAAGCTGAATTTCTCAATATCTTATTACATTTGAATGTTATCTGTAAATCTCACTAGGAAATAGAGGGGGCACTGAGAGAACTGCTTGTTTATGCCTTTGGAGTGTTGAAATGGTAGCAGATGACTTAATGTATGATAATATTTTATATCTAAAAACTGTGCTTAGTTTAGTAAGCAAAAAGTGAAGTTTGAGGGGAAATTTCCACACTGCTGTCAAAACTGAAGCTTGGTGCTGAGGAACAAAACTGTTTTAATGACTGGGGAGGCTGTGGGCCCTCCAAGTGGCTTAGAGGTGCACAGCAATGTGCAACATGTGCAGCACGTATAGAGTGGGTGTTACACAACATGTAGGTGTGATGCATCAGAACTACTGTGTAATAGCTGAAGGAATCATCTCAGATCAGGGAAACGAAAGGGCTGAGCCGACATCTGCTGGTGGCCTTAGTAGAGCAAAAGGTCTTCTATGTCCTAAATCTTACTAGTGGATACAATCTTATTACTGTGGACCCCTCTACCAAGTAGTAAGCACACTAACACCCGGAATATATTTTTCCATTCCATGATAGCAAATGCATGCACGTCTTCTTTTTTTAATCATGATTCTCTAATACATCAAATAAAGTCAGTTGATAGGATTTTCTTTGGAGACAATACAGTTCATTCAGATTATTCTTTTACTTGATTGTAATTGAAAATGGAAACACTTTCATGTTTGTTACAGAATGCTGCTTATAGGAGTGAATTGTGTGTTAACCCACTAAATGAGTAATGTCATATCGTTGGCCATGAAGTAGCTATTTCAGGTATTTAGCCTAAAGCAGCATCTGAATAGAAATGAACCTTTGTCCTGGGCTGAGTGATCAGTGAATACTTATTGCTGAATGTATAGGTAGATGAGTGCTGGGATACATTCTGCAGCCCTGCACTGATAGATATTGTGCAGATAATCTTTTTATATAGAGTCATGTCCTTTCTGCTAATTTAACTGAAGACAAACATGTAAGCTGTGTACTCCTGACTAATCAGCATGGCTGTTGCCTTTATTTCTAGTCCTAGTGATGCTCAGCTTTTCCTAGGCTGCTACTAGAATGAGAGCTTGCTTTGATGAAACATCTCTTCTTGTTTGCTCTGTACTTCCTGTTTCTCCCTGATTATTTCCTGTCCTCCTCCTTTTGTCTATCCTGTCAATAAGTTAGCCATTTCTTACTCTACCTAAAAATCCAATTAAAAAAGATTAAGTGAAATGGTGATATTTGAATAGTGGTGCATATAGATATAGAAATAGTTGATGTCTCTAATGGAGCCTTGGCAGTAGAAAGATTTCATGCTTGGAGCCAACATAAAATGGTCAATGTTGAAACATTAAAATTGATGTGAACAGATAATATGTGAGAAAAGAGAAACTGCATCTGTTGCAGTGAAGAGACAAGATGAGAAATTGATTAAAAAGACAAATAGCAGTTGAACATTTGTACTGTAATTTAACAGTATATCTCTGCCAGGTTTTTTTTTTGCAACTGTGACGTTGTACACCTTGTAATTTTTAATCTCTCAGAACTGGTGTCCTAGTCATCTTTTGATGTGCAGTATCTAAATTTTTAAACACTTTACACTGATAGCTTTCTAAACTAAAACTTTGTAAATCGTTGTTTTCTGAAGATTTTTTTTTTTCCCATGGGAAACTGATTTGAGGGTGATACCAAATTGAGATTTGGTGTATTGCATGTGCTAATAAATTTAGAGTCATGCTCTAATTTGAGCGTGGAGCACCCTACTTATATGGCTTTTAAAATTTAGGAGTAGCATTGTGAGTTACTGTTTTCTGTAGTCAGACAAACTTTAAAAAAAATCTAATATCAAGTTGAGTTTCCTTCTGCAAAGTTGTCCTATTCAGAGAGTGTTCAATGAAGATAGTTATACTGAACTTCAAAGCAATTGATTTAGGAAAGTAACTGATCCTTATAATTCAAAGGCTGAAACTGGTATGCTGTTCTCTTTGGCATTCTTAGTTTTGTATTGTAATTCATTTAAGTTTAAAATTTAAAATACTGTAATAACTAACTTTCTATCTTGCAGCTTATCAATGGAAATACAGACAGTGTTATTATGCAGACAGCAGCTCAAGTATCCCCCATTTCCTGCTGTTGCTTAAGCGAAGATCTTAAATTTGCAGCTTTTGGACAGGAGAGTGGAACAATAAAGGTATTAAATCCTAAATTAGATTTTTAAAACAATAGGAAAACACTCTTCTTGGGTTTTTTTTCCTTTTAAAGAAATGTCATTTGAATGGCTATGTACAGTAATAGTCCTCAACATAGTACTTTACTGTTTCTATATTTATGAATGATTCCTAAATAACAGTAATCTAAAGGTAGTGCTAGTGACGTAGCTCTGAATTTGATTTTACCCAGGACTTAGGTAATACGAATTTTTGGGTGCTTCAGTCCCTTGACTGCAAATCATATATTTAAAATCTCGTGTTATTTTAGAAAGAATTTGCATGTTCTTGTTTTCCTTCAAGTATGTAAAATAATTATACTTCTTGCATTCTTCATTGTAAAGGTGTTACAGTTGCTGGATGGGAAAATTCTGAAGTCCCAGGAGGCCTACAGGACATCTGTGCAACATTGTCAATTTACATCTGATTGTCAGACTCTCATTTCAAGTGCTCATGATTCAGTTATACAGGTTTGGATGATATTTTAAAAGATTATGCTGTGACTTACTTAGAATTTAGTTTAAAAGTTATTTTATACTATCGATAGCGTAAAAATAGCTACTGTATTGCTCCATCTTGAGGCAAAGGACTGGAGCAATTGTAACCTCCATTATGACTTATGTGATTATTAATATTACACCATTGCTATTTTTAACTTTGTGGATGATAGAAAGGCAGCAAATACTTTAAGATGGGTGAAAAGAATGTTAATTTTCAGACAAGATAACAGTCCTGATTGCATAAGTGTATGGGACCCAGCTACATGTGTCATGTATGTCAGTGGGCTTGCTTACATTTCTGAAGGAATGAGGTAAAAAAGCCTGTGTCTGAGTGGGATAGTGTATCCACTTAGTCCAATACAGTGCTGAATATAGATGCTAGCTAGAATAGCTGCAGTAGTGTAGTGTCAAATTAATAAGCTCTGTCTCTCAGCAAGGTATGCTTGCTCCAGAGAAGTGTTCTGCTGTTTCTATTAGAATTTCATCTCACCTCAAGGATGCACTTTTGAAGTGAATGTCCTGGTCATTTATGCTTACAGTGCTTCAGTTTGCACTGCAGAGCTGTTGCAGGCACGCTAACAGGACATGCTCCAGCCACTAATGAGCATTCAGTCTACACATCAAACTGAGCTGAAGTAAAACCTCCAAAACACATACGAGTGCTGGTCCTCAGCACTGTTTTGCTCACCAAATCTGCTCCAATGTCAGCGGTCTACCGACAGTGCTGGTACACAACGTAACCCGTGTGGCATCGCGTTTGAGCGTTTGGTTCGATCTGAAGCTAGCCAGAGTGCCATCACGCGGGTTCAGTAAGCAGTACAGGCAGTTCGCCGCCAGGTCATCGGCGGCTGGATACTTCTTTGGAGTGTGTCGTGGGTCGCTTTCCTCTGGGTCCTCATCTCCCTCTAGTGGAGAGTGCTGCAACTCCGCGATGGCATCTGAACACCTCCTCTCCGACTTTCTTTGATGCAGAAAGCCTGTTGGTTTGAAAAGCATTAAATCATTGTCATTTGAAGTAAATTCATGCTTAATAGCTTCTATAAAATAAAATAACACTCCTTTATTTTGAAGTGAATAGTTGAGTGAAAAGAAATAGAAGCAATGTGGCATTTTATTTAAAATATGCTTAAAAATATTAAAAAAGTTAATTTCAGTATGGAAAAAATGAGGTTTGACAGGCGATGGAAGTCTATTTGTTGCAATAATCAAATGTTTAGAACCCGAAATTTATGAGATTCCTTGCTTTTAATTTTTAAATTTCCAAAGAATTTTAAGCCTCAAATTCACCTAAAAATCAGATTACTTGTGTATTATAGAGAACTCTCTCCTACCTTGGCTGTTAAATCGTATGTCATCCTTAATCTTCAACATCTCCACTATGTATGTCTCAAAATCTAACCTCTTAATTAGTCGCCACCTCTGTAAGAGCTTTTTATTATTCCCGTGACTTAAAAATCAGACAGTTTGTTCTTATGAACTTACATTTACCACTGAAATGTTTTTTTGAAAAAAATATTCCATTTTTATGATTAGGTGTGGAATTGGCAGTTGAGTGAATGTGTGTTTCTAAGAGGGCACAAGGAAGCAATCAAGGATTTTAGACTTCTGGAAAATACAAAACTTCTCTCTTGGTCATTTGATGGAACTGTCAAGGTAAATAAAAGACTGTGAATTGACAAATCGCTTGAAATCCATTTTACTGCCCCTTGTAACATTTGATATTTCCCGTGCTTTGTGTTGGCACACATTTCATTGAATTGATTTGAAAGTGTAAGCTGACTTTTAAGACAATAGTTCACACTTTCTGCTTTTAATAAGATTGACACTCTTGCTGTCTTTTAACTATGCCAGTAGGTATAATAAAATGTTTGCTATATTAGAACTAAGTAGCTGAGTTCTATCTCTGTAAGATGTATTGTTCTGTAAGATGCAGATGTGTTGACCTTTTTACAGTGTTAGAAAACTAACTTGTTTTTCCTGCATATTTGGTAGGTGTGGAATATCACTACTGGAAACACAGAAAAAGATTTTGCTTGCCATGGAGGTGCTGTTCTTTCCTGTGCTGTTTCACCTGAAGGCAGTAAATTTTCATCTACTTCTGCTGACAAAACTGCAAAGGTTGGTTACTTTCTGTACAAAGATAAAAATGATACTTTATTTGTCCTGAAATGTATGCTATATGTTTTATATTCTGAGGCAACTACTGATTTCTAGTACTAAATCTCCTGTATCTGCGAACATGCTTCTAAAGCTGTTATGGTCATCCACAATTGGTCTTGGATATAACTTGAGGCTGTCCTGGTGACTTCTGTACAAAGAGAATACACGTTTAATACACAAGTTTATGCGCAACTCTTTGTTTAGCTCTCTATGTTGATTTGTTAAGAGCCTAACATTCTTAATTAGGAAACCTAAGTTAAGGAAAATTTCTGAAACTTCCTGTGAAACTGCCGTCTGTAGGTTCTATTCAAATGTTTACTATTCTGGGGCTGCCTCACTGGATTTTTAAAGTGTCCTATTAGATTTTTAAAACATAGTTTTAAATTGATTGAATCCTTTTTTTTTTTCTCTCAGCAGCTTTCAACTTTTTTTTAAACTGGTTCCATTAGTGTGTTATCCAAGGAAAAAAATATACTTATGGTTGGTTCAGTGACCTGTAGCAAATGCATTCTTGGGTGATTCAGTTAATGCAAACAGACTGAAGTATAATAAATACATAAATGCACACACATACATGTGTATATACTTAAAAGTCTTCTGTACGTTTAAATACAAATGCCTTTTTAGAAAGTCGTGATTGTTTTTGAGCTCGTCTTTTTCACTCTTCTGTAATGTTTTCCATTTAGATATGGAGCTTTGAAAGTTCATCTGTTCTCCATGAGCTGAAAGATCATGAAGCCTGTGTGCGGTGCTGTACTTTCTCTCCTAATAACAAACTATTGGCTACTGGAGATGACAAAGGAGAAATAAGGGTACTGCTGTAACCTTGCTGTTTATTGTATAATTCAATTGAAAGTTGAGAGAGGAGTTCTCGTAGTTTGTGTTCTGCATGTCTAATTTGTTAACATTGTGGTAACTGTCAGGGAGTTGAAAATAGCCAAGTTGGCCACATGGAAACAGTGGTTTGTAACCGTATTGATAGATTTATGTTCCATGAATGCTGCGGAACTGCATGATATGATTTACTAATCATTTCATTTGTGAATTACACATGTGATTAAGTCTTCCATACATGATGCAGTTCTAAGAGGAGAACTCATTTTCACTTCCAGTAGAATACTTAATTAAAAGGGTCTTTTTCTTTAATATAGAAAAATACATTTAAATTTTCCTTACTTGAGATTGGTGTTGTTTTTTTTCCCCATAAAGTTTATTTATGTACATAATCTTCCCTCTCTTTTAGATTTGGGACGTTTTAACAGGTGCATTACTTCACTTCTGCTCCCCAGTTACTGTAGACGAAGGAGAGCCAACACATGGTGGCTGGGTAACAGACCTCTCATTTTCTCCTGACAGTAAAATGCTTGTGTCATCTGGAGGCTATCTTAAGGTAAGCTTTGAAAGAATAAAATATCCTGACATAGAACCATAGAATGGTAGGATTGGAAGGGACCTTTAGAGATCATCTAGTCTAACCCCCCTGCAGAAGCAGATTCACCTAGATCAGGTTGCATAGTAACATGTCCAGGAGTGTCTTGAAGACCTCCAAGGAAGGAGACTCCACAGCCTCCCTAATGAAATGGCGATGGTCTGATAATTGTAAAGAAAAGTGGAGACTAATTCAAAGAACCAATCCTGAAATGTTTTACTTAACACAAAATTGCTCCATTTTCATGACGTTTTACTTGTTTTCTTCTTAAATCTGAAAGCATCCTGAAAAAATCTCTTAAAAATTCAAACTTCAGTCTTTGTTTTTTTCAACTTGAAAACAAGACTTCAGTTTGTTTTCAAACTCCATATATTCCATTTTTATTAACTTCTCTAATATTAAAGAACCTAGTCATTTTTTACTGCCTTAATATCCACTGAATTTCAACAGTAATTTCTTTCAAAGTCTACAGATAGATGTATATGATGTGCATGAAAACACACACACAAACACCCTTTTTGAGGTGCATCCAGCTATGTACTATTGAACTTGCTGTGGTACCCACTGGTCCAGCACCTGGTCCTTTATCCTTTATTAGTTCAGGAGCTAATTAAGATACTTCTTTTTTTTTTCCTGATTCTCTGTTGTATAGCAGACACTTTAGGAAAAGATCTTTTTAATCAGAACATCATAGGTGGTAGTTGCAAATCTGTATTGTGCAGACAGCTGTAATATCATGTAATTTCATGAGATGAGTAAGCTAAAAAGTGGTAATACCACCTGCTTTTATAGATGATCAAAGCTGAAGGAAGTCTGTTTTGATGTTTTGCTACTGCACTCAAATTTTGCAGGAATAGAGGGTAGACTTCATATTGGAACAATCAAGTTACACATTTGTGCTGGATTGTGTTTGTGGTCTAGAGTTTTTCTGAAAAATGTGAAATTTCTGTCTACGTTCATAGAATCACAGAATGGTGTGGGTTGGAAGGGACCTTTAGAGATCATCTAGTCCAACCCCCTTGCAGAAGCAGGTCCACCTAGACACAGGAACGTGTCCAGGTGGGTCTTAAAGACCTCCGAGGAAGGAGACTCCACACCCTCCCTGGGCAGCCTGTGCCAGGGCTCCCTTACCTGAACAATAAAATGTTTTTTTCTTATGTTTAAATGGAACATTTTGTGCTTCATGAGTAAACTGATGGTCCGAGGTTTCTCTGTATCTTTGTTATTAGTGCTTACTGTGTATTCTAAAAATAATTGCAAAATTTCTAATCTCTGTCCTGGTTACACAGCTGCAAACAGATTCAAATGTGTATATGAATGATCCTCTTGTGAGTTTTTAATAGATCCCTAGTTTCAATTATGTTGTCTGGCAGTGTGTTTCGTGTGTTCATTTGGTTGTATAAAAATACATAATCTTTTAAATTTTGGCATGTTACAGTTTACATCTGTTGGTCACATTTTGTGATGGGGTAAGGGGCAATACTCAAATCTTGTTGTTTTATATGCTTTCTTGAAGTTGAACAGCTTCAATCTTTTTGAAGTTTCTTTTCATCCAAGCCTCTTATACCTCTAGTAACTACTCTTAAACATTTTGACTGAAGTTTGCCTGCATTTTTATTTCTAATTCTACTTCTCTGGAGAAAGCAGTCAGCAAGGCTTGCCATGCTAAGTCTGTTAATGGAATTTGTTCTAAGCTTCCTTCAACTGACCGAAAATACCTTGTTGTCTTTTCCAGTGGTGGAATGTAACTACCGGAGAATCCTTACAAACCTTCTACACAAATGGAACAAACCTCAAGTCAATACACGTGTCCCCTAATTTTGACACGTATGTGACTGTTGATAATCTTGGTATTCTTTATGTATTACAGAAGTTGTGATTAATGTGCTGAACGCTACAAAGATAATTCATGTTTTTAAGACGGAGACAAAATTTTGCCAAATGTTTGTCTGACACTCATTAAGCTGTGAACTGCATTTCATTGTTGTATTCCTGATGTTTTTATGCATATTTATGTACATTTATGCATGTTTTTTTTCAAATGAACTTGCATTCAATCTTGTTTGTAATAAGCGTTTTTATATTCCTTGAGTCTTGATTTGCATCTTAAGTATGCTGCTTCCAATTTTGCAAGGAAATTTATATTAAGATTTATTCCAATTAGTTGTAATTAATAGCAGTGAAGAAGTAATAGGAATATAATACTTTGAAATTCTATTTTTTACTGAGGCTGATGGCTGAACGCTCTTCAGCCATGAACACACTCTAAAAGATGCAAAAAATGTTTTTGATTTTGTTTGTTATGGTACAAGGATTTTCATTTAGAACAGAATGGAAAGAATCAGATGCATCTTTCATTTGAAAAATGAAACTAGCTATCTTGGTGCTTGACGTTCAAAACCAATGAAGTAGCTGTTCAGTTTACAGCAGCAGTGCTTCCCACTTGTGGTAAGAACCTTCATGCTTCCAAGCTTGTGGAGGTGGAGCACGTTGTAGCACGTGTAAGCTGTTCCTATTAAGGGGAACGTCTTGAGTCTCGTTTTCTCAAGGCAAGATCTGAAAGGATATTGCGATTGAAGTCAAAAAGATTATGCCATGCTTCCAGTCAAGGGATGAATACAGCAAACCTGGGAGTGGAAATGATTTTAAAAGATATATATTGAAAAATATAAGAAGATGTGTGGTTATTTTTCCTTTTGGAATTAGCATCAAATTTCTACTATGGAGACCTTTTACTGTTGTCAGCTTTGTTTACATGGGATTCTATGAACAGAGATCTCTTGCCTGATAATATGTGACTTTCTTTTTTAATTTTTCAAAAAATTTTACAGTCTATTTATAGATTCAATATAGGGTAGAAATGTTGGTGTTTTGTACTGATTATACTTGACATATCTTTTGTGAATAAACGGATAACAATTTTCCTTAGACACCCAGTAAGCCTTGTTCTAGTGAATTGCCTCTCAACTGCAAAGAGCAACTGCACAAGGATTAATGTAATGATTTTCATACTTTTGTAGTTGTCAGTAGAACACTCCAAGTACTTGATGGTAAAAAGTACATTAGCAAGTGTCTTAACTGATACTGAATAATTGAATTCTCACTTTTAGTATTTGTGTGTGTGTGTGTTTCAGAAAATGTAATATACATTCTTAACGTTTTCTTGGTTTTGACAATCACTGATGTTTCGTCTTTTTTAACTTGAAATTCCACCGTTTCTAAGGTGCTGTTGAATACGGGTCAGTATAATCAAAAGTACTGCTGGCAGAAATGTAAAGAGAAGAAATTCAATAGAAACCACATGATGTTTTGTATTCTAAGTATGTACAGCGTTCAATAAAGATAATCCAGATAATATTGGCCAAAGTTGTAAATGAATTTGAATTCTTGAGTGTTTTGGTTTGTTCATTTTTTTTTTTCAGGGTAAGAGTGAGGGGAGATTTTCCCTCTCTTATTGTCTTTTGTTGTTTAGGTTGAAAATAAAACCACATAATGCTGTTTGCAAACTAAAATGGCAGGTAAGCAACAGTACTAAATATGAGGATGGAGGAGAAAGTGAACAAGGGGAAAATGAAGTCTTTGAATATGTCCTGTGGTGTTCAGGACAGAGTTGCTTCTACTGTCTAGTTTGTACAGACCTCACCAGTTCCTGAGCTGAAGGTGTCAAGAGCAGGAAACTCCTTTCAGCCGGTGCCCCTTCATTGTGCATGCTACGTTGTCCTTACTGCACAGGACCATGTTGGTCTGAACTTAGAGACTCAGCTAGGTAAAACGACACAGGATAAATGTTTCACATGAAGAACCAGGGCAGAAAGATGTTTTTTGTGACAATGGTAATGAAACTGTGATGACAGGAAAAGTAGGTCATGGTTTAATGAAGAAAGTGAAAGGTAGATGAGCAGAGTTAGTAGACTATCTCAATTTTGAAGCAAGTAGAAAGCAAGTAGCACTGAAGCTTGAAGAAGTGTGAGATAAATATTGCATTTTGGAATGATGCTATAAGAATGACAACACAGCAGCATTATACTTGGTGCTGGAACTGAAGAAGCTGTGCTTAGGAGAAGATGGTGTAGAGTCAAGAATGGTTGTGTTCATGTGCAAATGTATGGAGTTGGCTGGAAGTCTTTGTAGCTGGAGTGAAAGAAGTTAATGATGAGCAAGTCTGAAGAGCCAAATGGATTTGTTTTGCAGGAAGAAGATGACAAAATTTAAATAAAAAGTCGTTTAAAATGAGGGCCAACCAAGACAGTTACTTCTTTTAAAGTATCTAAGAAGGTTAAGGCCGTGTACTGTAACAAAAAGTGAAGTCCTGCTGTGTCATCAGATTTAGCTGTTCTCTTTGATGTTAGATGTATTTTAGATGAAACAAAAGAGAGTTTAGCCAGAAGCAATTTATATGTAGATGGAACTTAGTTCTTCCCTTATCTCTTGTAATGCAGGATCAAACTGAATGTCTGCATTCAAATTTATCTAATGAGTATTGGTAACTATCTAGTTCTTTAACTGAAATTCTAACATGTTTTTGTGTAAAGGTTTTTTAGGTACACTTCCTATTAATGATGCCTGTAAGTTTTTGTAGAAGTTTTGAGTCTCTTCGTTTTGACAATTAGACATACAGCTCTTTCACAATCTCTGGTTTTCCTTGATTGACAAGGAATTGTACCCACATGCAATACAGCTGCTCAAAAGGATGCTTTTTATTGCCTTGAACTGTGCCATTCCTTTAACCATAGGATTCCCCTTTCCCCTTCTCTCATCCGACACAGTCGTTTGAAATGGAAAGATCCCGTTACCACCTGAGGTTTTCCTGTGTAAAGGTTTATAGATCTATTATAGCTCTGGAGTGTGTGGATGCAGCTGGGGCTGGTAACCCCTTGCCAGTAGAGGAACATCCTCCACCCCAAAATTATTCTACCTCCCCTAAAAAAAGGATACAGTTGAACTCCCTGTTACAGAATGCTGTGCAAATTTTGCTCCCCCCCCACTCCCCCAATTCTTTTATTTAGTGAAGCCTCTGTATGGGACCCAGTTCCCCAGGTGGTATCTGGCCATGACACAGTTTGTGTCCTTGTCCCTGCCCTCCTTGGGTGTTCTACAGAAGCTAATGCCTTTGTAGGTTGCAGGAGAAAGCCAGGTTGAGACAGCAGTCTGACTTGAGTGGTTTCTTCTAATCTCCTGGAACAGAGCATGGCAGAGAGGCCACTCTGCCTGGTCTTCAAGAAGCCAGTAAGCGCAGAATACTGGTAGGTCACAGAGAATTCGAGTATGTTCTTGAAATTACTACTAGAACATGGTCCCCTTATCAAACTCTGGTTGCCCTTTGTCCTTCATAGCAAGTACAGGTGCTGTGGCAATGCCAAGGAGTGCAAAAGTCAGCCTTGCAGCTGAGAGATGCTCTCTAGTATTGTCTTACCTGCTAATGGCGCACACTTGGGTGGATTTGTCCATATTTTGATTTCCTCCTTCTATCTACTATGAAAAGACACATTTATTTGGGGTCATAGATGGTGACGATAATGCTCAAGAGCTCTGAGGACTTGGAATGCCTAATTTTTGTTGTGATTTCAAGAGTAGAAGCCAAATGAATCTTACTGTTTGGAGAACAAGGAGAGTGCCAGATACAACACTTTCAGGGTGATTTTTGTGCTTAGCTTCACTTTGCTCTTTCAAGCTAGGGAAAGGGATCACTAGCCCTGCCAATATGCAGTAAGAAGTTCAGCTGACACTAGGGTTGTTTGTGGTATGAACTCTACAGTAGGGTGACCTGCATTTTTCAGCACTTCCAAAGCTGCTATCCATGTCTTTGCATATTGGTATGTTATTTTGGGGAGTTGGGGAGCATTGGGTTTGGTGGAGAGGTGGTTTTCTTGGGTTTTGAGGGGTTTTTGTTCCAACCTAACTTATTGCACACCTTTCTTCTAAGGAGTCTCTCTATGGAAAACCTTACAAATGGGTTTGATAGAAGTCTAAGCAAGGTCTGTTCTTGGGTGCATCCTAAAAGATCCAGTGAGTACAAAAGAGTAAGATTTTCAGTCTGTATGTGTTATTGACAACTTCAGCACCTTCTGTATCATCTCCTATGGTTACACTTGTGGGATATAGCACCAACCATGTAATAGTTGGACTGGATGAAGTATTGAAATAGCATGTATGTTTATTCAGAAGGATGAAAAGCTAAAGTATGTCATAATCGTTTCAACAGGCAGTTTCTCTCTTGGGACTTGACTGTTTACAGAGCAAATTAACTTCCTGTGTTTGTTTCTATTTAGCAAACCATACATTGCAGGTATAACAAGTGCTGTGAGAATGGTTAGATACAAGTCCTTCAGGCTAGAGAGGATTCTTGTTCTGTACTCAAGAGGGATCATTCAAGTACTTACTGAGGATGCCACAATTAGACTGTGTGTTTATGTGGTATTTTTCATTTCTTAAGTATTTACTTCCTTCTGATTATTTGCATTTCTCTGTGATTTTTTTTGTTTAAGCTTTGTCCAGTTTCTCTAATATCATGAACACAGATGAATTTTGCAAGTCATGAGGTTTAAAATGACTCAAAATGCGGAAAAGAGAAATTTATCTAATCCAGCTGCGTAAAAGTAAATACAATACTACTTAGGTAAAATGTGCGTTGTTTCCAATGCATGAATGCCCATAAAGTATGCCTAATAATTAAAATAACTTTTAAAAATGGTATTTTACATTACTCTTTTTTCTAAAGCAACAGAATATTTAAATTTCTGTCTACTAATTGCATAGCAAATTTAATTTCTACAGATAACTGATGCTTTTTAGCACATGAGGGCAAGGGTTTTCTGTCGTTCTAAAAATCATATTATTTGTCTGTAATATTGTCCAAAGATAAAAATAACTAGTCCCTGCTCCTCTTCCATGGTGGAGTTCAAGTTGATGTGTGCTGAGACTTTGGTGTCTGCTGGTTGAAACTCTTACTCTAGTGCTAAGAAATCTTAGTCTTGTCATGTTTTAAGACCAAGTTTCCTAGTCCCAGGAAGACAATGACTGGGACATTTCTTTCTGTGTTTCCCAGTTGGAACCTTTATATTCATTTTTTACTACTAAGATCATTATTGACTGTTGTTTATAAGCCTCTTGCCAGAAGTAGTGTAGGAAAAAAAGATTAAGGAAACACTGAAAAATATACTTTTGGTTTAACAGCACTGCAATAGTGCATGAGAGGGATGGTGTATTTTTAATGTGAGACTTGGAAATGCTTAGAGTTTTGTCTTTCTAGGTTTATGGTTTGTGGTATGGGCTTGGGTTTTTTTTTTCTGCTTATTTTGTTTTGTAGAGAATAGATGAATGAACAGACATAGACATATTCCAGTGGATATCTGTCCCTAAATCATAGAATCATAAAATAGAATCATAGAATGGTAGGGGTTGGAAGGGACCTTTAGAGATCACCCTTGTCCTGTTGCTAGATACCATAGAAAAAAGGGATGTCCCAACCTCCTGACACCCACCCTTTAGATATTTATAAATGTTAATAAGTTCTTCCCTCAGTCTCCTCTTCTCCAGACTAAACAGCCCCAGTTCCCACAGCCTTTCCTCATATGAAAGACGTTCCAGTCCCCTGATCATCTTGGTGGCCCTGTGCTGGACTCTCTCCAGCAGTTCCCTGTCCCTCTTGAGCTGAGGAGCCCAGAACTGGACACAGTATTCCAGATGAGGCCTCACCAGGGCAGAGTAGAGAGGGAGAAGAACCTCCCAAAATAAATACAGATGAAGTATTTTGATTTAAAGAGTACAACTTTAAGCCAATGGTCATGACTTAGTGGTTGGGCACTTAACATATGTACAGTAATATAAGTGTATGTACAGTAATAATACAGTAATATAATAAGGAATGTAAGTAATACAAGCACTTAGCATAGGTATAAGTTGGTAGTTTCTACATTTTACAATGTATTTTCATGATTTCTCACAAGGTGCTGTGGAAATTATTTATATTTGGCACAGGATAGCAATTATACATTTTATATTTCCAGTTGTACAAATGAAGGATTGGAGGAAATGTGTGGAAAGGGTCTTATCAATACGTGACTTAAACTTCAGAACTGGGAAATGTAAGGAGGAACTTTTGAAGAGTTTAAACTAATTAAATATTGGTTAAATTTTACTTCTATTTGGTGTTTGACAATAGCAGTGAAATTCACCTCAGTGCATCTGACTTTTCTTGTAGATGTTGCACTCTCAGTTGCTCAAAGCCAAACAGTTGTAGGTTTGTCCTCTCTAAAAATTATAGAGCAAGTAATAATTTTTTTTCTTTCTACAGCATCTCACTCAGCAGCTGTTTTTTCATAGTCTGGAGCACTGGGTTTGAGATAGATCTTCTGGGTTTACATTCATTCAAAAAGAATGGTAAGTATCCAAACTGAATCTGTGGAACAATGGCTTGTTTTTTCCCTGCAGGATTGTAGCTGTGGATATCTGCCAGAAAGAGGTACAATTCAATGGAACTACACATGACCTGGAAATTTCTTTGTAGCGTATGTTGACGATTTAGATTTAGTTAAAAATACATCAAGCACAGTAGAAGGCAACAAGCTGAAAGTATAGCAATTTGATTGGTTTATGTCCTTTTTTTCCCCAAAAATACCTTTGTTTGTAGGATTAAACTGTTGGTTATGGTAGATATGGAAAAAATGTATTTTCCTTGAAGTGATGCTCAGTTTTTCCTCTGAGACTTCCACTAGCTGTGAAGCTCCTTACACTTTGCAGTTTTTCAAGCTGCCTTACCCCTCATTACATCTCATATTTAGTCCTTATTTACTGTTGTCAACCTGCTTTCAAATGGAGGTTTCCATTGTTCAGAGCTCTAGTATTGGTAATGGCAGGAGAAGAAAAGAAAAACATGTAACAGTAATAGTTGATGTTTGTACAGAGACTGAGAGAAATGGTACTTTCTTAACAGTTAAATGCTTTTTTCTTACCATTTGAAATACAGGTTTTGCTTTAGTGGATTCTTGGACTTGGCTTTTTCTTCCTGTAAGCCAATTTTAGAGGCTATTTTGAATTGGATATTCAAATAATTCTGGCATTTTTCCTTAAGAACTGAGTAGAGTTTTAAAACTGAATACCTTAATCTATGCTTCCCTTTCAGAGTTGTTTTTTCCTGACAGATTCTTGCTATGTTAAACAAGTGAAGCCGTATAACAAACATTTTGATAATGAGGCCAACATAAAGTACTCATAAATTATCACCAGGCAGCTCTAAATCTGTCATAAATTCGTACTGACTTGTTCACAGGAATGTTTATGTAATTGAAAGAAAATATAGAGAGGAAGTGAAGTCTCCTTTTTACAAGTTAAATCAACTACAGTGAGATGAAAAACACCCACAGCCTTGGCTTTGGATCAGCAGAGATGTTCTTGAAAAGCAAACCTTTATAACATCTTTATTATGAAATAAAATTCAAGGTGTAAAAAATTAGCAGCTTTCCAGCTGTCCCTAATTGGATTCTTCTTGAACATTCCTTGTCTATTAAGGTATCACCTTGACCAGGCAGGTATAGATTTGGATATAAAAATGTTTGGCATATCTGGGAACATAGATGTAAAGAAGGGTGTGTTAAATCTGGGAATCATTGAACGAAGTCCAAGGAGTCACATTTCTGCAGATGTAGGGGAAAAAAACCCACCAACAAAACCTGCTGAATGAGATGCTTTTACGTCACATTCCCTTCAAAATGGTGCAGAAGCTGCAGCGTAACACTGATAAGTATGTTAGGAGGTGTCTAGGATACTTTTAATTATAGGAGCAACTGATATAGGTTTGTACACTGAATGAAATATTGATAATCAAAGTAAATGAGAGGTTATTAAACCTATGCAATTAACAAAAAGTAACTTGTTCCATTGATAAATATAGTGTTGGAAAGACAGAATATTTGGAATATATTCTTCACAGGGATAGGAAATTTATAATCTTAACAGAAGAGGTGACAAGGATGTATTTGTTTAAACTAAAGCATTTTGAAACTGCAAATCCAAACAATAAACAGCCAAGTGCCTGAGAAAGACAAGATGAAGCATCCTTTGAATACATCTGGTAAAATTTATTATGAGAAATTTCTAAAGGATAGTGAATCATGACAATTCAGGTGTTTTGAAAGGGGTCCCGTGTAAAACAGTTCAAAGGCAGATTTAAATTTACATGGAAAAGTAGAGTCTATTCTGAAAATTACATATTTTCTTCTGGGTGTTGCTGCTTGTTGTGGTTTTAAGAGATTGATTTTGGCAAATGTTACTGATAGAGTTTTAATTGGTTTTTTTGCAATCTTTTTTTTTTCCCAAAAAACCCACATAGGTGTTAGTACATGAGCTTTGGATTTCTTTAGGGAATTTGATTTGTTATGACATCATATTTGGATTTGAGAGACCTTCTATAGCACTGGTAGAGAACATACTAGATGGATTAAAATATGGGTCACGTTATTGGCACAATGTTGTTTAATCTTTGATGATACATCTGCAGATTATCTAAACTGGCTAAAGAGGGAGTTGCAATAAGTAGCTATCACAATATGGTGCATGTCTGCTTTCAACATCCAACAGCATGTTTTTGTAACCTTATGGACAAAGGATAGCTTTGTCATACAGAGCAGACTTAAGAATGCTAGACAGAGCATCTTCAAAATGGTGGTGTGGAAATGACAGTGGATAGTATTATCCCTACAAACTCCGAAGTGTCTGCAGTGGGATGTAAACAGGGCCAATGGGTACATAAAGGGGATCTGTCTTGAAGGAGTGAAAAAGTGATCCATGTGCTTTATTAATGAGACATCAACTGGAGTGGTGCATATTCCTCTGGTATTTGTGTTTTGAGAACAAAATGGATTTAACCAAAGATTTAGAAGAGGACTACAAAAAGTGATCCATGGGCTGGGTGAAAGTCTTGCAGTGTAAAGTTTGAGTTGAATTTGTTTTGTTGAATTGGAGAGAAGCCTAAGAAGTGACATATCCATGACATGTAGGAGAGAGGTAGGACATTTCAGCCTTTCTGATGAAAACCAGAATTGTCTGGAGGAAAAAACAACTTGTAAAATTACATAAAACAAAGGGATTAGATCTCAATTTCTAAATCTCTATGCAAAACCGAGTCTAAACAAACACCTTAGAAAAAACATTCTGTTTCTACTTAAATGCTGCCAGCTGTTCTGTATGCTTCAAATGTTACGGGTTATTATAAAGCTAAGACCTTTATTCCCTTGCTTTGCATGTCTCAGCTAGAAGTAAGTGCAGAAGGAGATCTGATAATATTCCCTGCCTCAGATCTGCATAGTCTGTGCTAAGAGAGTGATTGTAGTGAAATGCTAAGATTCAAAGTGCTTATTGGTCATCTGTGGATCAGGAAGATCTTCATTCCTGTAATTTGACCTTTCCATCTTTTCACCTTCCTTTGAGACTGGCTGCTTTAGGAAGTGCAGTATGTAACACAGGTGATCTGTGCCTTCAGGTGCAATAGATATCAATCTTTTTGTTTCCCCAGTGCAGTTCTCTTGCAGACTGCGTTATATAATGACAAGACTTCTGTCTGGGAAATGAGTTTCCCCAAAGTCAGATTGTCAGGGATATTTTTCCTATCTTTTTCTGTAGTATAGGAGGCTGGCTGTGTGCATCACCAGCTGGAATTACTTAGCCCTTAGGTGAGAAGTATCTTTCCTGCCACATCAGGAGATGAGAAAAATTATGGCACCTTAGTAGTTGCTTTACTTTTTGTAGCAATGTTTAATTTTCTAGGTTTTTGAGATATTTGGTCTAGGTAGTTCTTGAAGCTTTACAAAAGTATAGCTGGGTGAAATGTCATGACAGAAATGGCCATGATGAATGGTCTTAATCTTTTAACATTAACATCCACTTATGCACAGCCTTCCCAGACATTTGGAGACTTCAGTAAATTCACTCAATTCCAATGCAGAATTTGTCACCTAATCTGTCACTGATACCTTCCACCCAGTATATAACACTGCAAGAATATAAGGGTAAATTAAAGAAAAAAAACATTAATTTCTCTTTGCAACATAAACTCAAGAAATAAGTAGTTCTACCCTCAATTATATACATTAGGATATTTTTGCTTAGGACATGCCCAAGCCTTTAATTCTACAGCCTAGCAATTACCATTATCCAATAATCACAAGTGCAAGAATGAAGACTGCACTGCATCTAATGCATTTTTAGAATTAGTGTATTCTATTTCTTTTTTCCTCATGGTGTCACTATAGGATAAAGTTAATGTTTTTTGAGTAGACTCTATTCTCTACTGGAGCATATTTCCATTCCTTTGTCTCACTCGGCTTTCTGGGTTTTCTGTTACGTGTTTAGAAAATATAATGAATATACTGCCTTCAAATTTGAGCATATTCTCTCAAGCACTGACTCACCCTTAAGATTGTGTGTGGACTTTTCATTTTATTGGTTTTTATGGTTTTTTTTTTTTAAATACAAAAAGGATTTAACATTAGAATAAATGTAGCTTTGGATAAGGATTTGGAGAATTTGAGCAGTTCTTTTACTGATTTGAAGGTAGGAATTGCTATGTTTAAAAATCTGACAAAAAGGTACGTATCTTATAATTCAGTGAGCTTATGATGTTAAATCTGTGCTGTGTTTTCTGTGTGTGGGGAAGAAGTGTAGGGCCCTCAGTTTCTGTCTAAGCATCACTTATATGGTTATAAAGTGTTCTATATTAATCTTTCTTGATTGATAGAAGTAGTTCTCTTTTCCGTACTCTTGGTGGCACACTAGAAAGGGATTGGTTTTTTTTAACATACTGATAACATTTTTGTCTCTCTAGTTGCTACCAGTTTACCCAGACCCATATTCTCAAAGATATCTTGGTAACTGACTTACACAGAGGAAGAATGAAAGACATCACTAGTGAAGTAGGATCCAAGAGAAGTTTGCTTGAAGTTGTTCTACAAGGGTGGAAGCCGAGCGTGGAGGTGCTGTTTCCCATTCCTGCATTTGAAGCACATCCTTCCTGAAAGGCAAGGCCATTTCCCTCATTTTCTTTTTCTGACACTTGAGTAGGCCAGTGGTGTTTGGGCTGGTTACATTTAGGATAAGTGTGACTGTTTAGTCACTAAGAAGGAAATAATTCACCAGTTCCATAAGATCTAGTGTGTCTGTGTGAACTCTACAAGTGAATTTTGTATGTTTGTTTCAGTTAGCTGACCTTGTTAGCCTCTTGACCAGTTAGCATCTGTCTAGCTTAGGTTATCAGCTTACAGGAGTAAAAGTTAACTAGAACCAGTGTCTTCAAGGGTAGACTTTTCAGCAATATGGTCAACTTGCTAGTTTAGCACAGAAGTTGGTTCACCTAAAGAAGTTACAGAGCACTAAACAGTTACAGAGCTTTTCTGTAGAAGCCTGAGCTGAAAATCCTGTCAATATTTCCAGGAAGTGAAGTCCTTTTTTCTCCTGCTCTCTTTCGCTGGTCTTTGTACATCAGATAACACATACCCCTCTTAGCCCACATGTAAATATCATCTCTAATCCTTAGGCCATGTCTTTCACTTAAATGCTACTACTAACACACAGCTCCTCTGTAGAGTCAATTGTTCTTTGGGCTGGTAGTTTAGAGATTAAGTTACTATTTCTAGACTGTTGTCTTGATGCTATCTTAGCCATCATCCTCCACTGAAGTGTGAAGCAGGACAGCTGAATGACACACATCAAAAGAAATCTAAGGCAAAATTAAATGAGAGTTCTGCACATGGCACAAACAGTCCATTTTAATCTAGAATGGCAAACATGAACCATTTCAGTTGGAGGTGAAGGTTTATTAGTTGCCTATCATGCTGCTTTACTTCCTAAGGGACTAATACAACCTTCTTCATGACCTACTAATTCTCTTCCCAGGGGTCACCCTTGCATGGCCATGCCAGCTTTTGATGCTGAGACGCTGGTTTCAAACTGCATGTGTAACATTATGGTTCTGAAGAAGCAGCTTGTTATAAACCTATTGCCAAAATACCAGAACCAGATATGGTGTCTCTTCCTTCCAGCTGTGAGCAGTAGCTCCCCTGCCTCTTAACAAACACGAGACCACATCAGAGAAGTCACCATGCCCAGTCTGAAATGCAACATCTGCTTTAGGAAACCTTCCACTTAAAGCATCCACAACCCAGAACTTCCCTGTTGTTTCCACAGGAGTTTCTCCAGTCTTTAAACTTTCTTCCAGCAGCAGCTTTTTTTTTTTTTTCCCTATTAGAGACCTCACTACTCAAGTAATTCTCAAAATCGTTCGCCACCCACACTTACCTCACTTTGATTCCAATTTCCTTATCTCTGATGTCAAATGCAATCTCCTTCTGTACCATCCCTCTTTTTTTCCCCCCCATTCTCTACCTCCCCACTGTAAGGCAGTTGTTGCAATTTAACTGCTGGTTTCTCAACATCCAAACACTCTGGTTTCTTCACATACTCTACTTGAGTACCTCTGCTTTCCTCTTACCTTGAGTAGAGGTCAAGAATAGCAATTCTCCTTACTTTCCGATCTTTTGAAGGTGTCCTGTGCCAGAGGGGACTCAAGGGACTTTTCTCCAGCTGACTTAGGGTGGTATCAGCTAGTGAGGGAAATGTTTCCCTCTAAAATCCCAGGTTTCTGCAAATTCAGACGTGCCTGTTAACTCGTCTCTTTCAATTTATGTCTGCTGTGGGGGCTCCAGTCATTCACCCACTCACTGCATCCCCAAATTTTTCACACTCATTGCCTGTCCCAGCAGTCTTTCATCAGTCTTGCTAGCCATAGTCACTCTCTTTTGCCCAGATTATCTCTCCCAAACAAGTTCAGCAGCTTACTGTGCCACCTTATCTGCTTGACTTCCCTTTGACGAATCTAGATCAAATTGTTCCTACAAGTTGTCAGTTCTTCCTCTTGTTTCACCTTTTCCTTACATCTGCTTTTTGTGCTGCGGCACCTGTCTCATCCTTTAGTTTTAGGGGTCACTCAGCTACATAAGAGGTGCCACAGTTGTATAGCCTGAAAATCTGGCCACTTGGTACTTTTGGTTGCCTGAAGGTATTGTGTTTTTAACATAACTCCCTGTGTGAGTCTTTAGAAGGTGCGATTAAATATGGAAAGTCAGCAGTTCAGTAATGCACTGAAGAACTAGTTAATTAAGGACTTTACAGATGGTAAATACTTCAGTCTTTAAACAAAATCTGTATTCTAAACCAAAATTATCTCCACGGCAATGGCTGGCTCTGTGTGAGACAAGATTCCAATCGAGGAAAGGGGAGGCCTTTAAATATTTCAATATCCTTTGGATCAGGCCTCTTATGTACTTTAGCAATGATAAAATGATGCACAAAGCATTGGACTGTACAACTTCATTTTATTTTGTGTGCTTTTATAGGATATAAATAAATGACAAAATTACAAAATTTATAACTGGAAGCCCAAGCATATTTACATAAGTATTTGTTGCAGTGAGGCTACTATTTACTGTTCCCCTATACAATTTTCCTTTTGGTACCATATTTTTAGTGTTAATTTTTTTCTTTTTACCGTCAGTTGACTACGTACATATCAACAGTGAATAGGCAAAAGTATGTACAAGGAACTATTTTGTTCAAGTAAATTGAATACTGTATTAAAAGTATGTCATCACTCAGCGCTATGATTAGGTTTAACTAAACCATATACAATTATCAGGTTCAAAACAAGTTCAATTATCCGTTTTTTGGAGTTCACCAACTGATGATCCTAACTGAAAACCTCAGTTGGATATGAAATAATAATTAAAAAAACATTAAGACAACCACACAATTTATCAATATCTCTATAATGAACTTCAAAATGATTCACAATTTGACTGGATAGAACAATATACGTTAAAATGTCATTTTTCTTCTATAGTGATATTTGCACTGTTATAATTTCAGTTCTACACAAATATACATCATGGTATTATACAAATACTTCACAGACATTAAAAAAATTAAAACAGTTCAAAGAAAAGGTAAGTAAATCTTATTTAATCAAATATTAAGCAAATGCTTAACTATTTTGTTCCATGAAAACATTTTTATTACTTTGGAATTTTGAAATTTTTCTTGCTATTTTTATTTAGAAAATGTGTTGCAGTAGGATTTTATCAACATTCTTCCAAACAAGCTTTCTGTGACAGAAATCTTGATAGCAAAATCCACAATTTTGATTTTTTTTTTTTTTAGAACCACTGAGATTATTTTTAAAAAATACAAGTAGAATTCATGGCTATAGCAACGTTGAACTGCATAAACTATATGTAGGTGTAGTAGAATGACCATTCTGCTTTCATTCCAAACTGATCACACAGAACAACCAGTGCACTGATGCTACAACTCTTATAATTTCCATAATGCTGCAATAGCAGTGGTTTACTTCACTTTAAAATAAACAATATTTGTCATAGTTAATCTGGCTTCCTTCCATAAATATTCATATGTTTTCCTATAGTACTTCTCTTCCATAAAAATATCTAATAAATGTTTTCTGTGCATTATTAATACCTGTTTCTAACCATTCATAAAACTCTGATCCTTTGTTACAATGCGAGAGGCTCCTATTTCTGTAGAGGATCAAAGGACACCAATGATTACATATAAAACCAGCGCACACAGAAATCAGGGTGCCTAATTTCTTGTCACTTTAATGAGTTCTTTATTCAACACAGTAATTATTAATGAATTCAGTGGTTTCACAAACACTCTATTTAATAATTCTGATTACATTTTGATTAAAAACTGCCAAGATTTAAATAAAACCAATCAAATATTCTACTCAGGCAGCATTAGTGTTAGTTTAGAGACCTTTTGTTTTGTTTTGTTTTGTTTCTTTAAAAAGTAGAATTCTAAAATAAGAAATCAAAGAAAGCACTGTGGCAAAGTCACAAGGGAGAACTGTGTGGAAAAATAAGGTTTCTCACTCCTCTTGTGGACTGTAATTTTAAAAGTCTTCATATAGTGCCATTCTTCTGTCAGTGCTGCAGGAAGAAGAACATCACCAGAAATGACTATCAGCCTTTTTTGTTAGTTACAAGGCCACTCATACAGTGCAGTCTTCCTCTCTGCTGGATTGAAACGTTGCCATAAAGGAAAGGCTGTGCTGTGACTGCTTGGCGTGCAAGGCACAACAAGGAAAAAGGGGGCAGTTTTTTATCAGAAAATTGTAGTTTCATACTTGGTATTAATGCCTCTTTTGGCTTCTTGTCCAGGTTCAACAATCCATGGTAGATTCGCAAGAGTCTTTTGTTCAGATGGATCTATCTGCTTTAAGACAAATGCAAACATAGATGGGTTACCATCGCTGTGCACAGCATTTCTAGCAGAAGCTTTTCCTTTAAACGAATAGAACACAGAACAAATCCTGTATCCACAAAGTCCTACAGCAGCGAGTGCGGTGGTCTACACTCCCCCTCTTTTTCCTGTTTAGCTCAGAGCTGTGTCCACCCCCAAGCTATAGGGCATCATAGTTCTTGATCCTGAGGAGTCCTTTTGCTACTGAGACAGATGATGGCATCAGGAAATGTTCTTTCTTAAAATTTTATGGAGGAAGATTCTGTGGCAATGGATGACAAAGTGTAGAGTCATACATTATTTTCCCCTTCCTCTCACCCAATAACTAAATATCACAGAGTATGGTTCACACTTTATAGCCAGTGCATACGACACACTGTGTGGTCACTTTCCCCCTTTCCCTCCCAGATCACCCTATGCCTGTATTACACGTGATTTAAGGTAGTTTTTCTAATTTTATAAAAGCTCCACCACAAAAGATTATTTCTCTGTCATCTATGCACTTCAGAAGGGTGCTTTAAAGACAATCAATATGTAGGCTCCAATGAGCTTGGATTCTCAGGAGTTTGGGATTCCCAAGAAAATATTGTAAAGGTATATTAAATCCCAGGTTTGGAATAGAAGAGTCTAGGTCAAAAAAAAAAAAAAAAGAAAAAAAAAAGAAAAAGAAAATAAAGGGAGTAAGACGACAAGTTGTTTGGTGTGACAAGATAATTGTAAGTTGATTTAGATTTGGAATTTGCTTAGGATACATATGCAGTGATCACGTACCAAACAACTTGTTGGATTTCTCAACAGGAGATGAGGAGAGCCCATAAACCATAGAGAGGTTTAGAGGTTGTGATCCTCAGCACTTAAAACCCCCCCAATACATTGGAATTGCACCGTATCGATTAAAGCTCTGCAATTATTATACAAGACATGCACAACTGAAACAGGCGGTTAGTCAAAACAGCTGCCCATTGGCTGATGAGCAGAGGTGGCATGACTGGGAAATGGAGCATTTCTGACTCCACAGTTATATTTATCTATTTATACAGCTTCTACTATTTCAGCTCTTAACTGAACTTTGGGCTTTTTGCATGCACAACTACCTTCTACTTACCACTGACTTCCGAATACTAACACGTGGTTTGGGAATAGGCTTGGAGGGTTTATTTTCAAAGCTTTCTGGGAGGGTTGAAGAATGGCCCCCTTTTCGTGCTTGTAGTGCAAGCTGATAGGCCACCTCAAATGCTTGTCCTAGCGTAAGAATGATTTCGTAAGCTAAATTCTGGAACAACAGAAAAAAACCAACACAGTTAAAACTGGAGTGAGGTTGAATTCTCAGATACATTAAGTGGGGTAGCACTGTCTACAGAAACAATTTGTAATGTAAATAATTTAAATCATGCTAGTAACAACTTCCCCTGTAATATTAAGAGCTGTCATTTGATTTCTCATTGATTAAAAACAATCTAAACGTAGTTTGTGTTAGTGAAAGTAATTGTAAAAACTCCGAAAACATTGTGTCCCCAGACATGGAAACAGGAGTGAGTGAGTGAGTGTTCATCACCTCTTTTTAGAAGCAGCACATTAAGCCCCACACCTCCCCAGCTCACCCTCTTATCTGCTGCTCTCAAGATCCCACCTATCCCACCTATCTTGCACTACTGCAACCTATCTGACATTCAGTCTTGCTCTATTTCAGGACTCCTCTACTGACTCGTCCTCCTCGAGAGCTGGCAGCCTGATGTGCTGCTTTCCCAGGTATGTGCCTTGGGATGCTCTGTGCTCTCACCTAATGTCTCAGGAAGAGGATGCAGCATTGATATGATGCTTCCAGAAGGAAAAAAAACCCAGCATATGTTGAATTTGCATGCTGTGGTTCACAAATACAGTGCATCTATGCATGTATGAAAGTGCTCCATTCAGATGTATGCATCAAGTGCTGGGGAAACCTCATGGTTTTGTTTTCTAGAAGTAAAAATGAGCTTAAACTGGCATGTCAGAATATTCCTGTAAGCAGGGAAAGGAGGTTAGTGTGTATAATCAAAGAGGTCAGACTAAGACCAGTTTCATGGTATAGGTAGAAAAAGTTCTTATTGTATATATGAAAGAAAATCTGTTGAAAGGTTTCTAAAGCATGAATGAGGAACCGAGAGGGTGGTAGGAATATTTTTTCCAGTACAGTTTTACATCAACGAAAAAAGCAGCTGCAAGTTTAAAATTTCACCTTAATCTAAACTGCAAGTAAAGTTCTATGGTAATTGTTTCTTCAGGTTCGTGGGGTTGTTTTGGTACATTTATTTCTAGGCTCCTACTAGAGCCTATTTCTGGGCTACTAACTTTTCAATAATGTTTTGAATGCCTTCAGAGCAAAAGCAAGCCTGCAGGCTTGCCTCCTTATTTTGTAAAGTCTCCTTAGAATAACTGATAAATCTTTGATATAGCTCAGAAGTCACCCTCCTCTTTGTCAACCTCTGTAGTCCATAGTTGGAAGCAATCCTGCATTACTTTGAAACTAGGTGAGCCCTTAAAATTCCCACATGTTTCTGATATAATTTAAAAGCAGATATCTCTTTACCTAGTCAAGTCTAACTGTTGAGTTTGCAATAAGCCAGAAAGCAATGTAAGATACTTGGAAGTACAATATATGCCTTCAGTCATTAAAACAGATTTAAAAGGATAAGCATTTTATTTCATATCCTACACTGTAAATTCACTGTAGTAATGAAGAAATTCCATCCCTTTGTTATCACACATGTATAGTAACACTGTATAGGCTAAGTTCAGCATGTTTAGCTCATTATAAGATCTGCTTACAAAGGTGCCAACTCTAGTCTTTGTTAGGTCAGACAGAAAACAATTAAATAGCTTCACTGGGTCATGCTCTCGGCTGTTACTACTGCAGTCAGCTAGACAAAGTTTCATAGCTTCCCAAATAAAAATGTCTCACTGATTTGATAGCAGTAGGCTCCAAATTGTCTCCTTTTCAACTTCAGGAAACTGTCCAGGACTGAGAAACACTAAGGATGCAGTTTGCTAGTGGAGTAATAGATGAAAGACTAAAGAGACTATTATAAAGTGCCTTGCCTTTTAGCAGAACATTGGCTATCAAATTAAGACCAACAGAGTATAATTGTTAGCAATGTACAGAATAATATTATTTGAAATGGATCATGCCTATAAGCAGCACAAGAATACTTTTCTAAAGACATCTTAATCAACTTTCATGACACTAAGATAGTGTACTGTGTTATCACGAAATTGCCTGCAGTGGATATTATTATTGCTAAGACATACATCAACAGGACTGGATATAGTAGTGGTTTGCAGGAAAAGCAGACTGTAATACTAGTGGGACTGAGAAAACACACCATCCAGTGTGGCATACAAAAAGGTCACTGTGAGACAGGTCTGAAAAGCTCAGAGATAAAAGTGGAGACAAGTAGAGTTTGCCATGCTGAGCCACAAATCTAATCTGGGTCCTGCATCTTGTCAGAAGCCACTATGATTTGTTTTCTTTTGTAGTCAGTAAAATGAAAAAAAAGGCCTACTCTGGAGCCTGAAAGCCATGGGAAACGTGTAACTGTTTCTGTGGTTAATAAATATTTGAAATATAGCAAATAAAACAGAACATTCACTGTCTGTTCAATATTCAGAATGTAAACCAAACTGTAATTTGTACAGAAATTTTATCCATTGTGTACTGCAGTGGAGCCTTTGCCAAGAGAAGTCTGGAAATGGAGGCAAGAAAAGAGGGCCTTGCAAAATTTCAAAAAGCTATCTATCTGAAAAATCTCAATCCAGGTCATAATATCCATCCCCTGGGATGAAATCAGTTGCCTACTGCTTAGTCATACTAAAATCTTCAAGGCTAAATACTGAAGATTTCTACTGTAAAAGCCTGACAAGAAGGGAAGGTTACTTACCAGTAATGGGAGTTATGAGAGATGCAGAGCACTGTTAAGTATACCTACGCTTTATCCTTCCACACCACAAATTTATTACTTTTGGGTGGATCTGTAAAGGGCATTTTCTGTGCTTTCCAGGGTGTCAGCATTCAAGGAGAAGAAAACTCAGCTCACCAAAGATGGTGTGATGAGACCACCATGACTGGTATTTGCTTGTAACAGCTGTGGACTCCTGGGCTGCATGAGGCCTTCATGATCAGGCACTCCTGCAACTCAAATTCTTGATCCTTTCTCCTTATGGATTTAAAGCAATCATGAATGGCACAGAAAGATCTCTTGCATGCAATGGAAGGATGGCAATAAGCCTTCAGGGTAGGCCTTTCATAGTATTGCAAAAGCCATTGATATATACAAGAGAGGAAAGATTCAGTTGCTCATGAACTGAAAGCTCCTTGTACCTAAGCGGCTCTATCTCAAGACATTTGCCAGAAGCAACTGAAATGGTTTTAAACATCTCACCTAATATTCCCCAGGAAAGAGACTGGTTCTGGGTACTGAAAAAGAAAGAAGTTTTCTGTTGTAGAGACATGGGAATGCTACACTTGATTTTACCTGGATGATTATATATGAATTGAGAAAAATTTCATAAAGCCCTCTCATCTCCTGGAAGAAGGCAATGAAGAGAAGTTTGAGCCCTTGAATGCATGCCTTTCCTTCTCTGCTATGTATGCATAATAGTGGTTTCCAATTCTCATCCAGCTCAAGTTGGGCCAATAAAAGACAAAAGAATAAAGAAAAGTCTAATGGTTGGCAAGAGAAAGAGCAGAAATTCTTCCACTTGATGCTAATTGTTTTTATACATGCATTGGGCAACAAAGTAATAGCTGATGGAAATTACTTTGGGTGTTTCCCATATATGAACCAGAATTTGGTATAGGAACCCTTACGATGGCTTGTTTCTCCAGAAGGAATCCTTTACTCTTAGTTTTAGGGCTGCTTTATAACTGAGAATGAAGTGGATTTCAAATTTTGAGCAATAAGTCCACTTCTTCCCTCTTCCCTTGTCCTCTTCAATATTCATTAATCAAGTCTGGTGCGTTTGTAATTTTGATTATAGAATTTTAACCAAGTAGACAAGTTACATGGACAGTCACTACTAAATAATAAGTATCAGTAGGTGGCATGGTAGGTGACATGTCACTCACTAAAATACTTTCCTATCTGAAAAAAACTGTTCTTGACCACATTTTCTAAGGAACTGAAAGACCTAAGAGAGTGAAATTTTCTTTACATTGTATTTACCAAAATATATATTGGAATTAAGATGCATCATTTTTACATCTTATTGTGGATTTCTATCAATTTAAACCTTATTTTTTATAACATTATTGGACTTCTATCCATTGACAAACAGGCAGGATTATTTCTAATAGCAAACTGGAAGCTTAGGCTGACATAAGTGTTAGACTTTAAATAGAAAATGTAATTTATTA
This sequence comes from Colius striatus, assembly GCF_028858725.1. Taxonomy (NCBI): domain Eukaryota; kingdom Metazoa; phylum Chordata; class Aves; order Coliiformes; family Coliidae; genus Colius; species Colius striatus. The sequence continues at coordinate 157,721,196 of NC_084759.1, read as the reverse complement.
CATGCTTACATTCTGAATATCTATTATACCTGAGTTTATGCTTGTGCTGATTATTAAACCTATAAATGAAACTGCAGTATTTTGAAGCTATTTAAAAGTATTTAAATAGATCAGGAGAAAAGATAACCTCAGTCTAATTTTAGTTGATTCACTAAGATGTATATACTGTAACATCTTGTTGACCATGGTCTATCTATTTTTAACACAATTTCAAGTTTTTTTTCTACTCCCTGTGGACACTAAGATGTCAGCAGAGGACTTAAACAACACATGCACTGAACCAAAATGCTAAAATTCCTTCTAACCTATCATCCTGCACATCTTTTTGTTTAAATTCTCCTACATGCTGTCACTCAGCAATGTTGACTATTATTTCCCCAGTCCCAAGTAAAATGCCTCAGTTCAGATATCTCTATATTTTTTATTTATTTATATTGATGTAAGCATGTTTCAAGAATTCATCCACATTATACTGTATTGAAATATTTTTTTTTCTTGAATGATTTAAGAGTTTTAATAGCATCTTAAATTTCTCTTGAGCTTAACTCAAAGGGAAAGTACTCCTGAAACTTTTGGAAAATAGGCCCTCTTAATACTAAAAATTAAAGCCATTACTTATTTCACCCAATTTAGCTGAAAACAACATGACTGATTCATTGATATGTGTTCATGATTTCTTGAAACACTAATAGTCTGTGCATCACCATCTGAGAGGCATAAATACAGGAAGAACTTTCCACCAAAATAACAGCAGCTGTAAGGACTTTTCCTGAAATAACATTTCTGAGATTTTTTAGGCAAGAAGATTGGAATAAGGAAGTAAGAATTGAAGCACTCATTTGCTATTTTCAAAATAAAGGTAATCTTTTTGAAAAGGTAAGGGTGCTGCTAAAACAAAATTTCCACAAATTCCATATCCGCATTATTTGCTAAACTAAAACTCCCACTGATATGACAGAGAAGGGAAGGACCATCTCATAATAATGATCTGTTGATGGTTACAGAGGTAACCTCTTACACAGGAACAAAGAAAGGACAATGCACAGATCTCTTATTGCAGATGTTTCAAATCTTTCAGATTCAGCGTGGTAGCCAAATATTCCAAGACTTCTTGAAATAACTAATTAGCTGCTTGTCTGGTCTCTGTCAGATCTGTGTTTTGGTTCTCTGGTTAAAGTAAATTCATTTTTCCAGTTTATTCAATAGAATGTAAAAAATTCTAAACAATACTTAGGAGAGACATTTGAGTCCTTGGGACTGATCCAGATTAACACTGAAACACTAAACTTCACGGAAGGGCAGGGTAAGAAATCCGAAGCAACCACTTACGGTGGTAATGCCTGACCTCTAGTCCAAAAAGCAGTTCTCATCTGCTTCATGAAGGTAGGATGTGTCTCATCTCAAAAGGTCCTCGCAAGAAAGTCCAACCCTCTCATCCCTTGTTGGCTGGCATGGGATGGACATATGAGGGTAAAACCAAAAGGCTGTATATCACCCAACCTGTTCTTCCCTGACCACACAGGTGGTACATTTCAGTCAAAAAAATGCAGGATGTCCTGCAGAGGTCAAGCTAGTTCCTGAACCTACCTCTTAGCAGGATTGAACACTGTATACATTGCACATTGATCCAGTCCTGATTTATTTGGTGTGCACAGAGATTTCAGAAAGGGTGGCCAAACCTACTTGTTACAAACGTTTTCTAAGGCTATAGCTTAGAAGAATTACATGTCAAGACTTGCATGAAAACGTACTCACTAAGTTCACAGGCAAGGCTGAGATTACAGAGGTAAGTTATTTCAGATGGGAAATGAACTCATAGAAAAGAAAACTTTTTCTCTTCTCTGGAAATGTCCTTTTACTATCCCATAGCAGACTAGTCTTTTCATGTGGTAAATGAATGACACCTTCCATTAATCACTATGTACCCTGAAAACATTTTAATGGAATTAAAGAACTATTACTATTACAAAGAATTATTAAATGAAGTATCTTCTATAAACTGACCACATCAAACGCCGTGAATACGTGGCAGTAGTGGTGATTAGTCTTCAAGTCTTTAGTGATGTACGCAAATGTAGAAAGGTCTTCGGGGTCTTGTGCAGCACAGGAAATGTTACGGATTTCATGTTCAGCAATAATATTCTGTTTAAAAAAAATATTATCAATCAATTTAGGAATTAAATTTTAAGAGCCATAAAAGTGTGGTTTTCAGATTTGCATTTATGTTCATCTGCTGTACTCAAGTATTTCAGAAGTTTCTTAAGAAGAAGACACACATCCCATGCGTGACCTTACACTTGTTGGTGGAATTTTAACCCTCTCCAATGATATCTAAAATTGCCAATAACAATTACATTCTAGAGTCTTTCCTAGAAGTCTGCTTGAGTTTTGTACTGTTTATTCAGTATCCTATGACACAGAGATATCTTTCCTGGCATACAGCTGTAAATACACTTTCAAAGCACTATACAAGCATCTTATGATCTACTGGTTTTCTACATAATGATGGCTACATAACAACATTGTTTCAGTCTACCAACAGACAGAGTCTGGTGAAACCCAAAAGGCTTGATATCCAGGTTTTTGCATATGTTGTTGGACAAATTTCATCTATACTCTTTCAAGAGAAAAAAAAACACCAAACATCACTTGTAATTGAAACCCTGAGCTCTTGAAAGGCTTCTGCTTAGTAAAAAGATAACTACAAGAAGATCTGACAACTTTTCTCCACTTACTGACAACAGCATCCTGTAAGAGAGATGTAGAAAAATTAAACCATTCATGCACCGAGCAACACTACTTGCGACAGCCAATGTAAGCTATAGCACACTACTGAGACAGAGGTGGGGCATGTCTGTCCAATGAAATAAAAGAAAGTTGTCTTGAAGCTTTGGAGGAAGTTATGAATATTCATTACATAAATTGCTGATATGTAATTATTATGTTCAGGCCAAAGGAACCATGAAGCCAGAGAAGAAGATACTGCAGAGCGGCTTATGATTAGGCCTTGCTTCAGCAACACATACATTTCAAATGGTTTATTTAAAGAGAAGAATGATTCTTTGGGTATGAATTTACTTAATATTTAGTTCATACAGTTTGCTGAATTGTGGCCCTGCTCCACAAAACCCCATAAGTGAAGGAGCCTGCTGCAGCATGACATCGCTATTTCACCACAGAACATGTGACGCGTCGTGTCCTGGTCCCTCACAGAGCCACTGTTTGTTGCTGCCTCAGTGGTGTCTGTCCAAGTTAAAACAATCTCTGACCATCTCTGGTTTTCCCTCATCTCTTTCTTTTCCTTCCCTCCTGCTTTCCTCCCCCTCTTTTTGTTTTATAAAGAACAGGAAATATATGCAACTGAGTCGCTTAAGATGCTGTGCCATATCTTCTTTCATTTGCTAAGTGGCAACTTTCCCCCTTGCATGTAGGTGTCAAGTTTTCAAAAAGAGATATCAATATTTCTAATTGAAGAAATCATGGCTTAGGAAAAATCTTAATAAAAAGCACTGTAAATTTCAAATTATTGAAAAAAACAAGATAAGGAAACTTACTGAAGAAATGAAATAATCCTTTTAATCTTAAATTGTTGCAACATACTTGCTTCTTTCTGTGTAACGTATTATTCACAAAAATGACAAAACCAGTACTTATGTTTCAATACATGTCAATTTATAATAACACGTATAATCTCTGCTTAACAATCATTGGCTTTTTATGTTACTCTAAGCATTTTATTGTCTTTGTTCTGAAATGGATAACTTTTACCCTCAATAAATATTTTGAGGAGAATTACAATTATACACAAACCAGGGATTTAAATTTCCACAGATACAGTGGTAATAACTGTCACTGATGTTGTATTGGCAATGTTGTAGGTTAGAAAGCAGAAAGAATTAAAACTTGGAAGGTCTTAATATCATGTGAAGTATTTATGCCAAATCATGAGTCACAAAGTAATCACCTGAATTTATGAAGAGCTCTGCTGTGCTGAAACATTTCCTAGATGACCTGGGGTTGACAAGAGGCTTTGCTCTCAAAACTCACAGTAACTATTTTAATGATTTAACTTTGAACCAAGTTTGTTTTGAATAAAATAAAGTATACCTAGATCCGCTGGGTTAGTAGTGAAATTTAGCTTTTCCCTAGCTTCTATAGGATATGCTCTGTGATTGCCTTTCTAAATTAAACATGCTTTCAGTGCACACGTTTACTGTTTCCTAGCGTCACTACTACTCCAGCAGACCCATAGTCTTATTACTCTGTAGAAACTACAAGGCTATGAACCAGCTGACTGTTCTGGATACACTCCTCAGGCATTGACCGACACTGTACAATCATCCTAAAATTTATCATGCATATTGTCAAGAGAAACCTCCAGTGCTTCTCAAAAAGTAGGCAAGCTGTAAGTCAGTTCTGTTTCTGCCAAGTAGAAATACCTTGGAGGGATCAGGTTTTTGCTAAGCAGCCTTCCTTTTACTTGCCTACCCCGTGCCAGTCAATCCCCCTCCTGTCAGAAATCATCCAGAAGTTAGGGGTAGCTGTGACCCACGAGAAAATTCTGCAAGTCTGCTTTTTTCCTAAGCAGCAATTTCTTTCTGGCCTCACTTGCAAAGAAATGGTGTCATGTCAAAGTGGTGTCATGCCAAGCTTCAAGGCGCCACTGAAATAGCTGTCGTGGAATGAGGTCAGGGTCCCTTTGTCACCTGAAGCTTTGCCTGCTACGACTCGGAATACAAATTCTTAGCTTGGTGGCATAAAGGAAAAGGATGAACAGCCATGAGAGCTGAGTTTTCAAGCACATAACTGCTAGCTACTTTTGTCATTAAAAAGTATGCATTTACTGCTAAGTGGTGCCCAGCGCTGTCAACTATAAGCTCATATGGAAGCAGTATAAGTCTGAACAGGATCTCACCTTAGTGCTAATCTGTTTTGGGTCTTGAAGGAATTGAGTACAGCACACTGTGGACAAGGATGATAACAACGCTCCTGGGAGAGTTGCAGGCTATTACCTGGTTTTTACAGAAGGGAAAGGCAGTGCAGGTTTTGAACTGGAGAGAAAGCAATCTACCACTTGAGAAAAAACACAGGAGTGTGGCATTATTTACCTCCGTCAGAAACATCTATCGCACTACTAGGCATAAGATTTTAGTGGGACTGGTCTAGAGACACCTATTGCAATTTGCCAAACTTCTTTCCATCTTACATGATATTATATTTCCCGTGCAAAGAGATACTGGAAGCTCCTTTTATTCTCCTGGGTTTTTTTAAAATTTTGTTTTGTAAACCTAAGGACATTACAGAAGAGCTAAAACCAGCCCTATCCAAGTTAGAGTTAATAGCATTACAGTGTCTTGATTTATGCCCTGCACATCAGAAAACATAAAGGAAATGAGGGCTGTAGAAGCTCAGTTTAGAATCAATGGAAGAAAAAGAGGCTGACAGGAATCCCTGGCCTCTCTGCCCTGGCAAACATGCCAGACTTGACATGACAGTAATTTCACCTCTGTTTTTCTTTCATGCCATCTTCTAACCATAGATATGGCTTCCAAACTCTGACAGAAGTTCACAAATCTGCTTTCGTTTCTTCACTTAAAACCCAGTCCAAGTTAAATACCTTTAAAAACTGACTGATTTAGCAAGTTTGACAGATACTGGGTTAGATGTATCATGTGCTCTGAATGTTCAGCAGTTATATACATTATTAAATTGGTCAGGTAGCTGGGTTTTTAGATTTATTTTTTATATTGCTTGGTGAGTCTTAGTCATATAACAGAAAAGATAATTTATTTTCTATTCATATGCAAGAATCAGTATGGGTTGCATATTTTGTTTTGCATTTTAGACTTATAAGAAGAGAAATTTATTCATCACTTTACCCCTGATTACAGAGCTTGTACATTTTACTTTTGCTAAGCAATAACCCATTGTTCTATCTATCACTGAGTTCTCCGAAATGTAAGAAACAAAGCAGAGGGGCATTGCCACACAGGAAGATGAAAAAAATATGGAGCAACAACTGTTAAGAAGCTTCTACAGCTCAGGAAGTCAAATGGCCAGTACCAAGAAAATGGCTCTCAGAGAGTCTCTGACATTTGAAAAGGACATAAGGACATTCAAGGCTCATGTTTCTTATTCTTGCAATGACTTCCCCTGGATAAAACCTTGCATCTTTACCCTTCATTGAGACTTTTTTTTTTGGCCAAAATTATATGAACGAACACATATATATATATCTTCTGCATATTTAAGGAAATATATAAGGAAATGTATAGGGAATATGTTAAAGGATTCCACAGAGGCTTCCTGCCAAATGTCTTTTTTGATAAGCTTGCCTTTTAATAGCAAAAGGCTGGACACAATGTTCTCCAAAAAAGCCATTAAAGCTACATCACCTGTCCTCCAGACTGAGTTTCTGGAGAATGACAATGAGATTACATCCATTTTGTAAAGAAGGAAAAAAAGAGAGGAAAACTCAAAGTGCAGCTCTGTTCCCCCTCTGACCTCGTGCTCTTACAGAGGCAGCCTCATAGTTATTCCTATTTGTGAGAAATAAAAGCAAATATTGAACAGCTGCACATACCTTATTTGTTGCATCAATAAATTTGACTCCCTTGTAAGAAACAGAGAGGACAATGGTTGGTACTTTCTTCATTTGTTCCGTAGACTTCTGAAAGCAAAATGAAGACGTTGTTAGAGTTGTGTTGTATTACAAGAACAGTGCTCTTTTCTTCTTCTGACAAAATATGTAAGTTAACAAAAGGTACTTATCCAAATATTTGACTTTTTCTTGAGGTGACTTTGCTACAGGCTTTTGAAACAGCTGCCTTGTAGTTACAGAACTAAAAAGAGCCTTACAGTTTGTTGTGAAGATGGTAACAATTCTACTTCTTCCCCGGCCCAAAATAAGTTTGCCAAGCTTTGAAAGACCAGTCATGCAATCAGGGGTTTCCCAACATGTGCGTATTCAAGACATCTATCTGATACGTCCAACTCATAGCTGCCTCCCCTCCCCTCTTCCTGGCCTTCCCAGCTGTAAACACTGTGGTACTTCTCGTAGTACTGTTTCTATGCTACAATTAGTTGCTATTTGGAAATATTTCACTCTCTTACCTTCTTAGGGTTGATTTTGTGACACTAGGTATTCCTGCAGCCCTCTAAGCCTGTCAGTCAATCTGTCAGTCCAACACTGCATCTTGTCACGCCTGACCGTCTGCAACTTCCTCCACTGCAGCTGCTACTAGAAGCTGCTTTACACATGAATTAGCACTGAGCCTTATTCTGCATTCCATCAGTGCCAGGTTCTTCTACCGACAGTTCATGACTTCCTATAAGGCTATTTTTCCTTTTACACTAGTCTGCTTCTGTGGGCCTTTCACATGATGAACATAGCAAAGACATTTCCTGATGAACAGATTGGTCAAATATTTAGGATAGATTTGAGTTCTCTGCAGAAAAACCTGTTGATTAGTTTACAGATTAAATTTACTAAAACAACTCAAACCCCAAACAAACAAAACCTCAAATATGGCATATATTAGTTTATAGCTGATTTGGATTCTTTTAAGGCAAAAAGCAAGGATGGACTAGACTATTATTTACAAAACTATTGTAGATAAAGTAGATAATGCTCAGAGAATGCTCAGTCATGGGAGTATCTGCAAACAAGGTCTGAGATCAACTGAACATTTTCTTGAGAGAAATGAGTAAGTTCAGTTACAGCTAAATATGTAGAAATATCAGCATATGGAATGAGAGTGTAAACACTCTGAAAGGTCTAGAATTAGCACTTAGAAAGATCACTAGAGAAGCTGACAAAAGCAGCAGTGGTTTTGTATTCTTCAAGAAGAAAACTACTGGCATAGACACAAGCTTGAAAACACAGATTGTATCTGAAAAAATATCAAAACTGAAATATAGGTGATAGTATCACCAGAGAGCAAAATAAACAAAAGCTTAAAAGAAAAAGATCTGTAATCAATTCCTGTTATCAGATCTCACTCCTTCCAGATTAAAATGAGACTCCATTTTTGCCAGCATAAAATCCAAAGCTACAGATCCAACTATGTTCTGCAATTAGCATCCATGCCATGAAGGCTAAAACCTCTAAATAAAGTCTTGAGGCAAGCCCCACCCATCCATGCAATAGGGAGGACTGTTGTATCTCTCGGTATCAAACGATAAGAGACTCGAGATGACAATCAAGTGCCAATTCATCCTCAGAAGGCCAGGCACTTTTAAAAACCCAAAAGCTTAAGTGGTAAAACATCAAAAAGAATCTAACTAAATCTGAAGGAAGACACCAATCTGATTTGCGTGTCTCCGAACTGAGCGGAGAAAGAAATGTTATCTCTGCCAAAAGCAGAGCAAGTACATACCTGTGTGTGCATGTGTGTGTGTGTGTCTCTATAATAGATCTCAAATAAGCTGTTTCATAAAATTCCATTTCAATGCACAGAAAATATGACAGTGACTGTACGGAAGCTGCAGTGGGTACATCTATCAGAATCACGAGTAATACACCCCACACATGCTCGTAACCAGACAAAATATTCATAAATATGACAACATCACTGTAGTCATCTGGAAACCCAGCAATCATCTAACTTTTGTCCTTTCTTTTTATCCCGACAGCTACATTCAGGAGCTCTTTGTCTCCCATTTTGATTATTGTAATTATCTCGCTGCTTGCCTCCTTAGCAGCAAAATTCCTCTTCTCCTCCAACACAGTATACAAACATTGCTACCAAACTAATCTACTTCAGCTTTTTGGTCTAATTTGCACTGTCTTCCATTTGCCATAAAGTTGAAGCTTCCTGTTGGCAAAGCCACGTTGTACTAACCATCTGGGAGTCTTCTTTCATCTAGACCAGGAGTCTGTAACTTAATCATCTTCCTTATCTGCTCGACATTCACCTGGGTTTGTCTAGAGCAGGACTGATCTTTAGTATTTAATCAAGGTCATGAACTGCCAGAAGACTCTGAATGAAACAGCTCACCAAGATACTATTAAATTATGGCTGGCAAATTAGGAAATGAATCAGAGATTGAGAGACATTTGTAATTTATTAAGCCAATCTGTTTCAGCTGGTAAGGAGCAGGGGATGTCCCTTATCAAGTTGCTAACCATATAAACACCCCAGGATTTATGCAAAGGTGTTCTGGAAGTCCAGTGTAGATACAAGATTTTTGGAAACAATTCTGCACTTGTACCCACATTGCAACAAACAGTTAGGAGGTGGAATAACATCCTTTGTTGTTATGACAGTGCTATGGTGGTGGAATCCACCATGTAATTATTACTTCCAAGCAGTTTCCAGATTTCAAGTTTTGAGTTGTCATGGTGAGCTCATGCTATTTACTTGTTCCTTTCTTTTTAATGGAGGAGGTGGCTGCCAGGATGTGTAATGTAATTTTTCAGATACAATATGAATACCATTCGCTCAGGCACTGTAAGTGCTTTGGCTCTAAACTGTAGGATGTTGAGATGAAGTCCCACAGCTTTCATGGTCAGACATTTCACACCTCTTTGCAAGCCAAGTGGGCATCTCTTGCTTGTGCCCGTGACCAGAATCTGAGAAGAAGGTGGGAGACAGGAGTCAGTATTCCCTTTCCATGGGCTTTTCAGGTTCTAGTACCATGAGGACATGATGAAATGACAAAATACTCTTGTCCATCTGGTGCCTCTACGGGAAGCACATGGACTTGAGCCAAAGTTATAGGAGCCACAGCTGAGGGCTGGCACTGGATGACATGTGCATGCTGACATATGGTCTAATGCTCCAAGGCATGTTCATACCATAGTAGCAAGGTTAGATTTTACCTCATGTAGAAACAATCATACTGACAGGACCCTGTCTTTGGACAAGTGCTCACTAGCTTGGAACTGGTCACAGTTCCTTTGAACTCCATAGTTTGTGACTGCAACTTTGGCTCTCTGTTTTAATACACTTCTTCAGGAGAATCATCTGGATGAATGGCAAGTATATTCTAGGCTCTTTGCCAGTGCCTGTCTTTGATCAGCTGGGCATCTACGTAAGGACAGATGTGCATGCCCTGTCTCCTCAGGTGCACTGCTTTTGCAGCAAGGAGTCTTAAGGCTGCACAATCTGCAATACCAGAGAGAGTGAGCTTTTGTACGACTTCTGAAATACTTCCTACCAGACAGGTTGATGACTATGTGGAAGCAGGCTGTGTGTATCTCAAGAACCATAAAATGAGCTTGAATGCAGACATAGGAAGATGAAGAAAGCATCATCATCCTAAATCTGATATGTGACATATGTTCAGATTCCCCAGATCCTTCAAAAGACACTGAGCCTCTTTTTCTTCAGAATAAAGAGTACCAGGAATGTCAGTCTTGCCTGCATTTGGATGCAACTGTGTCACATCCTCAGCACCCAGAATGGAGATCCATTCAATGGAAGGAATTGGAAGGCACTTTTTGCATAATTGCTAGTTATTACAGTGCTTGCTTTTACATTAAATGTCTGGATTTAAGACCCTTCTGAGTTTGAATGTGAACCCACTGTAGGCATCACACAGGATAGCGCCAAAACCCTGAATAGCATTGGAGAGGACTGCTCCCAGTCCCTCCATTTGAAACTGGTCATAAAGGGATGCAAGAGCACTGGTTCCAGAGGGAGAGAGTGAGAGAACAAGCTTGCTTCTGATCTTATTTATGAATTTTCCTTAGTTTCACTGCAAAAAAATCACCATATACAGAAGTAACTTCTGAATAGATTCCCATGGTATAGTACTACAAATTGTCTTAAGTGGGCAAAGCGTTTCCACCTGTATTTTGGTTTTGAGCTAAAGGCTGTGCAGAACTGCTAGACATTTATTTAGAACATTAACTAAACCCCAAATAATTTGAGATCCACTCAGCAGTGTACCTAACAAATCAAGATAACTAATAATATCTTAAGAGGCAGATGACTTTGTTCTAGGAATAAAGCAATACAAACTAGCCATTTATTTTTGAAAAGGCAATACACACAAATACAAAACATAGAACCTAAAGGGCCTTTAATGCTTTCAAGGCAAGGCTATAATAAAACAAGCAACACCTTGTTCTGTGCAGAACTGAGAGCACTAATCTGACATTTTTGAATACACCTGCAGCATACAAACATGGTATCACACACACACACACACACACAAAGCAGCTGAATGAGAAATTCAGGAGCGTACGCAGAATGGTATCTGAGTAAAATGCTCACGCACTGACTTGGTATACTACAGCACGCTGTGTAAGCCGTCCCAAGCACACAATGCTTTCATCTAATCTATTTATCTCCTGCCAAGAGGAACAGGATACACTGGCGTGTCTACTTTGTCACATTGACCACTGTGATGGTTTAATCCTAGCCATCAACTAAGCACCACACGGCTGCTCACTCACTTTCCCCTCCCAGAGGGATGGGGACGAGAATTGGGTAAAAAACATGTAAAACTTGTGGGTTGAGATAAGAACAGTTTACTAACTAAAACGAAATAAGTTATAATCATTACAGTAATAAAATATGAAATAATAATTGTGATGAAATAGAATATAACAAAAAAGAGAGAGAAAGAAAGCCCAAAGGAAAAAATCCAGTTGCCCAGTCCTGACCAATACCCAAGCAGTGATCTACCACTCCCCAGCAGCTTCCCCCAGTTTCTGTACTGGGAATGATGTCCTGTGTTATGGAATAGCCTTTTGGCTAGTTCAGGTCAGCTGTCCTGGTCACGTTCTCTCCCAGCTACTTGTGCACCCTCAGTCCACCTGCTGGCAGGGCTGGGTAAGAAGCAGAAAAGGCCTTGACACTGTGAGCACTGCACAGCAATAACTAAAACATGCCTGTGTTGTCAACAGTGTTTTCAGCACAAATCCAAAACATGGTCCTGTAGCAACTACTAAGAAAATTAACTCTATCCCAGCCAAAATAAGGATAATTTATTTATACATGTATAACTGGATTACTCAGCTTTCATATAGTGGCCAAAATGAAACCATGTTCATTTTTAGGTTTTACTACATAAGTAATTATACTCAACCTTGCAAATACACAGTAAAATAGACATTACTCAACTATGCCAAGTCACTGACAATTCCATTTATAATTTTGAGTAAAAGTTTATGAGCCTATAAAATCTTAAGATTTCATCTTTGCTTTTTACTTCTGCAAATGAATCTCCTAATTGTGTCATACTGTTTTTTAATAGCTATCCAAAGACTGTAGCTGGCAATTTTCCTATTCAATAACGTATGGGAATCAACTTCACAAAAAGAGACTGAACATTTTCCCATACTGGTAGCAATTATTAATTCCAAATGGCATCAGAATGCCCATTTCAAAATATGTATTGGTATCACCTACTATCATATCTGCAAGCCTATTACTTATTTGAGGTGTATAAAGCTCTGTGAAACATTTCATTTTGAGGAAATTACTTTAACAATGTCATGCATGAGGAGAAATCAAAAGAAAAAGACAATTTCAACCAGTTAGTTTTGAAGTCAATTTTGAAACTACTATATGGCGTGTAACAAATATTTACTACCTTTTCTCAGTCCAGAAGACTTAAAGATGCATCACTGATATAATGTAATACCTCTTAGAATAAGATAGCATCTGTAATCCCTGTGGTACAAGACTGTTTACTTCTCTACAATTAGTGGATGCCTCCAAGCTACATCATTACTATGAACACTGCACTGGGGATGCACCTGCAACTTTTCTACTTGAGAATGCGAGCTTTTTGTTGCTTTTGCAACATCTATACACACTTACCTGCTGGTGATAGAGCAGTGCATTGCTCTTCCACCTTGGATTCCTTTCAGTCACAGAATTCAAGGACATACAACCCTCTGAAGAATATGGGATGTGCTAAGAACTGAACATTTTTAAGACCTCTGTCGGGTTTGTGTGAAGTGGTTTCTGGTAATGGGGGAGGGGCTGCAGTGGTGGCCCTTGTAAGAAGTTGCTCAAAACTTCCTCCAGTACTAAGTCAGATCCACCTCTGGGGCTGAGCCAGTAAGGTACCTCTGCAATCACTTTTTGAGGAGAAGAGGCTGGAAGAGGGGAGATTAGAGGTGATGGAAGGAGTGGGATGAGAGAGAAATAACCATGTGGACTCCAAGGTTAGTGAGGGAAGAGAGGAGGAGGTATGCTGAAGCAGAGAATGGCCTGCATCCCATGATGAGACAGCATCTGTCCCTATGCAACCTGTGGATGGCAACAGTGGAGCTGAGATCTGCTGTCAGCTTGTGGAGGACCCCACAGCAGGGTGGTGACAGTGCCTGGAAGGGCCATGACTGTGGGGAGGCGGCATTGGAGCAGAATGTGCCTGGAGCTGTACTGCTGCAGAGGAATCCCACGCTGGAGGAGTCTGTGAGGAGCTGCAGCCCTTGGTAAGGACTCACACCAGAGAGGTTCATTAGGGCTGTATCCCACGTGAGGGACCCCATGTTGGAGCAGAGAAAGATTGTGAGGAATCCTCTTCTGAGACGGAAGGAGCATCAGAGACCATCCGTGATGGGTTGATCATATTCCCCATTCCCTGCCTCCCTGCACCACTGAGGGGAAGGAGGTTGAAAAATCAGGAGCAGGAAGCTGAGCCCAGGAAAAAGGGAGGGATGGGGGAAGGAGATCTTAAAATGCTGGTTGTATTTTTCTCATCATCATGCTCTGTCTTTGCTTTTTGTCTGTTCTAGTTGGTAGCAGATTAAACTGATCTCGTTTAACTCAAGTAGCTAAGTCTGTTTTGCCAGGAACTATAATTGGTTGTGATGCCTCCCTGCCTTTGCCTTGACCTACAAGGCCCTTGGTTATCTTTTCTTCTCCCATCTCACCAGGGCCTCTCCTTTCCCACCATGGGGGTGGGGGTGTTTGGGGGAGTGAGTGGCTGCACGGTGCTTTGTTGCCATCTGGGCTTAAGCCACAACCACTTCCACCACTTTGTTTTTCCTTTTGAGTAATATCCATGTGTCTGTTCCACTGCAGGCCCTCTCAAAGCAGTGGCCACATGAGAGACACAGAACTACAAGTTGCAAGAGAACAAAGACTGAAGAATCTAAGCTCTCAAATAGAGTATTGATCCTGATATGGTATTTGCGTGGCTAGTTTCATTAGAAGGCCTATGGAGAACACTTCTGCTTTGGGGGAAAAATGACATGGAGCTTGAAAAGTAGAAAGGGATTATCAGAAACAAGATGATTGTCATCTATATCCAGGTCTTCCTTCTCCTGTATGTAAGAAGAAATGAAGGAGAAAGAAGAAATAAGGAAGAAAGAAGAAATACCCCAGATTCTGCCTATTTTCAGCCAAAGAGTCAACCCTGTTTCATCTTCCTCTCCAGAGATAAGAAAAGCAGATTTTGTAACAATTCCAACTTTGACATTTTGGTCTTAAGTCAGCAAGATATTTTTAAACACCTGCTTTGTGAATAGAATTATGCTGCTGGTTCTCCAGCACTTTGACTTGAAATGTAAGAACCTCTTTTCTAGCAAGAAAACATTTAAGAAACATAATACTCAGGAAGATGGCAGGATCCAAGAACAAAATCTAAGTTCCCTGCTGCTGCAGTAAATACCTACTTGTTTCAGACAGTGCAAGTGGAGTATGCAACACTAGTGATTTAACATTGCTGCAAGGAAAGAGTCTACCTTGCTGTGGTGTCCATGCTAGTAGGTATAAAACCATCCCTGTCCCACCTGGTCAAGGAATTCAGATGTGTAAATACTAGATGGAGTCTACTGTAGAGAACAAGCCTTTTCCTAGGTCCTATTAAACTTTATTCCTTTATTTTGATGTAAACATATTTTATTCTTGCTTCGTGTTCCTATTTTGATTTGAAGTTAAGGCAACTTGTAATATTTCCTATTCCATGCCAAGAAAAATGAAAGCTCTGAAGATCTTGAAAGCATTTATCAAATATAATTAATAAATCTATTCTAGCCAAGACAGCAAGATTTAATCTTCAAGTAGCAAAGGTCAGTTTACAGCAGGTGGGGAATGGAGATAAGGAGACAGTGCTGTTGACTGCAGAGGGAGTTTGTGAGAGAAAATAGCTGGAAAAAAATAGGAAACTATAAAATATAAAACTCTGCTTAGAGTGCAAATCTGTGCATGGAAGAACAAAGTACTATCCCTCTAATAGGCATAGTTCTTGCCAAGTATCCATAATTTTGGATGGCTGCAAGAATTTGGGTGGGAACAAAAATAGTGTATAACCTTGACTTCCATGCTGAGCTCAAGCTATTGCATCTGCATGATTTTCCCCAAACAAATCCATCATCTGCTCTGCTGGAGCACATTGCTGCACAGCAGATAGCCAAGAGTTATTAAGACAGAGGATTCAAGGTTTTTGGTTTGTAATTTTTGGGGGTTTTTTTGTTGTTGTTTGTTGTTGGATTGTTTGGTTGGAGGTTTTTTTGTTTATTTTCTGTTTGTTTGATTTTAACATTGTGGAAGATTTACCATCTCTCCTCACTCTTAAGCCATAAAAGAAGGAGGCTGCTGTAAGCCTTTCTGTGGAGTCACGTGAGGGATATCTGCACAACACTTTCCTTGAGAATCAAAACCAATAACTGAAAGCACAGGAAGCATCTACAACTAACAGGGAGAGATCTGCAGTCAGTAAATATAATTTTTGTTGTTTCTTTGTATCTACAAATGATTAAGGAAAATCAAGATACTTTTGCTCACTGATAGGCTTCTTTTGCCCTTGTGCATCTGCCGACTGGAAGACATCCAGTGAATATCAACCTTTTTTTGACCAGCATGAGGCTAAAGATGGTGAAGCTAAAGCCACATTGATAGAAAAATTAGCTACCTAATTTTCATACATTTTCCTTAAAGATTATTATGTGGCTGACTTTAGAAAGACTAAAAAATTATAAGGAAGGACTTCAACATGGCACAACATTATGTGTGATGTACTCCTTCCAAACACATTTCAGATTACAGCATGTAATAGATTGATTTGAAATATATAAATGGGAAAAAAAAGAAAGAAACAATTTAAAATGTTGCTCTGTCATGTTAATACAACCCTATATAAAAATTTTACGGACTTTAAAGAGATCAGACAGAATTCAGTACCCGATAAGCTGCCAAATAGCTTTTCATTTATTTTTTTTTTGTAAGTGAAATGTCCCTTCCAGTACATTTGAAGTAAAATGTAATTACAAAAGAAGCCACATTTTCAGTGACAGCCCAGTGGTAGTTGAACACAATGAACATCACATCAAAACATGAACTCTTAATTCATAGGCATCAACTTTCAGAGCACAAGTAGAGGGATAACGTTTTGCAAAAAGATGCATTTTTCTTACTGGGAAACTTACAGTAAGATAATAATCTGTTCCCATTAAGTCAATGTATTTTACCTGAATAAGAATATGATTAAAAGGATTACATAGAAAGGATAGATGAAATCCCAATTAAGAACTGCTTTATTCAAACCTCTTTGTAGTAAAAAACCCTCAAATCAGAAAATAAACATTCTCAAAGCACAATCATTTCAAATGAGAATGTAAAAAATAAACACGTATAAACTCTATCACTGTATTATATAATTGCCCTGTATGGCACTATAGGCTGTTAGTGCAACTCTGCTATTTTTATAGAAAAATTATGATTTCAATTAAACTCATTTTCAAACATTTTTTCAGGTATATAATTTAAATTTGCTAAATTTATCAATTAAAAAAAAATTAAATCACTATAAATTATTTAGAGTGCCTTTTTGATGTTAAGCTTCCTAGTTCAGTCAAGTAACTTACTGAAGTTGTCATATGCTACTACGGTGTCAAATTCTAGCCTAAGATCTGCACAGGCATATGCCTAAGAAATTGAACTGCTAAGTCTGACAGTTTGAAAACTGGATTGGAAGATGGTATGCTTTTAGCCTTAATTAATTCCCCAGAACATATATATGTGATGGTAGATTCCTCTGTGCCAAGCTGTTGGGTTTTATTGAGAAGAGTTTAAGCCCAGGTAAGGAATGATTAGCATGTCATTAGCTGAAAAGCCACTGATCTTCAGGCAATCTTGTAAGTGCGAATTACTGCCTGCCCTTAGCTAAAATAGCTTGTACAAAATCTGTGTGCTGCAGATATATAACCAGTAGGAAATGGTTGTCTGATGGTATGAATTTTACACATCTTCCAGCTTTCTAATTGATCTGAATGCTACAGCTAGTGCTCAGAGGCATCTTGTGTAAAAGACTTATGATCCACAGAAGAAAGGATTTCACCCATTCATCTATGTAGCTTTGCATGTTTGGTAGATTAACAAACAATTGTATTATTCATTACCAAATAATTATATTCTTCATTAATTAATTGAGCCAGCCCATGCTATGTTCACCACCTCTGTGAACAGGTGCATGCTTACTGCAGCTACATTTAAGAATAAATCATGCAGCTGGTCTGTAGCTTGTTTTGAGCTCCTGTTTCTTGGAGACAGACAGCCTCATTGTAATTTTCTACAAACCAGTATCAGGCAAAAGAGCCACAGGAAAACCAGTTTGAAGGAAATCTGCCTGATTTTCTATCATCAGGTGAAATGGAATTAGACCCCTTTTCATTCTTCTGTAAATAAGCATTTAAAGAACTCATATACAAGCTATAAATTTATAGCTTTGTTTATAGCAGCAGTGTGATATCACATTTAAAGTCTATCAAAAGTACTTTGAAACAAAATATTCAAGAGAAAACATAACAAACATTTTGGTTATTCTTAGATACAACACAGAATAAAAATCTACCCTTAAATTTTGCTATTACATGAAATTAAGATGAAAGGCAAAACAGACTTCCTACTGAACACCGATGTAAATGAAAGGGCAATGAAAAAATGGATAACAAAACATTATAAAAGCAAAATGCACACAGTATAAGTAATCACAAGGTGATCTTGTTCATTATTACGATGTTAGAGAAGGAGACTTACCCGCATCTTTGCACATGCATCCTGTGTTGACTCTGTGCCTCTCAACTCTTTTACCAGCATAGAACCTAAATACTAAAATAAGAATCCATTAACTTCATTAATTAAAATTCCACAATAGACAAACATCTGCAGAAATGCCCTAAAAACCCCAGAGTGGTAGGAGTCACCTTAATACATTGCTTCAGACATTTTTTGTAATCTGCAGTTCTCTGATAAATAATTTTAACCACTGTATTAATCAACCCATGAAACAAGAACGCACAGTAACAAGTGTATTGCATCAGACGCAGCTCTTTGAAATGGTATCTGAAAGTCTTCTAGTTTATCACCTTAGTCAGTCAAACAACAAGCAAATATTACAGATTCCATCTTAAAAAAAGCCACCTTATTAAAAAACAGAGAATCTGCCTTTTTTTAGCTGCCATCTGCCAAATTCATTGCTATGCGTGCAATCACGGGGATGTAAAGGCCAGCAGCAACACTAACCTCTGTGTACTCAATCTGTAACTCATTTAATTGCAAATAGCAGAATCCAAGGTCAGCAAACATCTGAACTGAAAGACAGTTTAAACCATTATTTCTTCCTAAGAAAGGACTGATCCTGAACTATTATTTTGAAGCTTTTACTGATCTGAAGGAGGGCTGGTTGAGAAGATGCAGAGGGGTGCTGCTGGTGGGTCCTGGCTCACCTCACTGAAAGCCACCAGGTTCTCAGAGAATCCTGGTCAACTCTGAGGGCACATAAGGCAGCGAATGCCTCAGTGACACATTCCCTTTCCGACTTGTCTCTTTACCATTATGTCACTTGCTGGCACGTGCAGTTTTGAGCCCTTCTATACTCTGACAGCAGGCTTTCTTACTCTGGATTTACTCCTCTGAGGGAGTCTCAGTATCTCTCCACACCATGTCTGAATGCTGCTACTCCTCCAGGAACGGCTGCATCATACCTGCTGTTCTTGCCTGGCAGGAAGCAGACTTGTTATTGCTAACAGGGCTGTGCAAGAGCCATGCTCTGCATTTCTCCTACAAACACCCCAGGTGTGTGCAATTGTGAACAGTGCAGATAGTAGACTGTGCATGTGCACATACACATGATCATACAGCTCTGTACAAACAGGATGTTTCTGTACATGACATCGCATGTAAGTCTGGCTTAACTGGGGAAAGAGGATAGCAAGCCACTCTTTGTGTTCTCCCCAGGGAAAGAGATGGCTCTCTTTGCATTCTCACTGCAGTGCAATGCCATAGCTTCAGTCCTAAGTCATGGGAACTGAAGAAAAGTCATGTCAATGGTCAGAATGGGGTAGGTGAGTGGCAGGACAGAAAATACCAGTGGCACAGAGTCGAGTTGGAGGCCTGCGGCCAGTGGAGTTCCACAGGGATCAGATCTGGGGCCAGTCTTGTTCAATATCTTCATCAACAACCTGGGTGATGGCACAGAGTGTACCCTCAGCAAGTTCCCTGATGACACCAAACTGGGAGGACTGGCTGATTCCCCAGAAGGCTGTGCTGCCATTCAACGGGATCTCGACCAGCTTGAGAGTTGGGCAGAGAGGAACCTCATGAGGTTCAACAAGGACAAGTGCAGAGTCCTGCATCTGGGAAGGAACAATCCCCTGCACCAGTACAGGCTGGGGGTCAAACTGCTGGAGAGCAGCTCTGCAGAGAGAGACCTGGGAGTCCTGATTGATAATAAGCTAAACATGAGCCAGCAATGTGCCCTCATGGCCAAGAAAGCCAATGGCATCCTGGGATGCATCAAGAAGAGTGTGGCCAGCAGGTCAAGGGAGGTTCTTCTCCCTCTCTACTCTGCCCTGGTGAGGCCTCATCTGGAGTACTGTGTCCAGTTCTGGGCTCCTCAGCTCAAGAGGGATGGGGAAGTGCTGGAGAGAGTCCAGCACAGGGCCACCAAGATTATCAAGGGTATAGAACATCTTTCATATGAGGAAAGGCTGCGGGTACTGGGGCTGTTTAGTCTGGAGAAGAGGAGACTGAGGGGTGATCTTATCAACATTTATAAATATCTAAAGGGTGGGTGTCAGGAGGGTGGGACATCCCTTTTTTCTAGTAGATAGTAACAGGACAAGGGGTAATGGGATGAAGCTGGAACACAGAAAGTTCCACTTAAACATAAGAAAAAACTATTTCACTGTTCAGGTGAGGGAGCCCTGGCACAGGCTGCCCAGAGGGGTTGTGGAGTCTCCTTCCTTGGAGATCTTCAAGACCCATCTAAACGTGTTCCTGTGCCACCTGATCTAGGTGAACCTGCTTCTGCGGGAGGGTTGGACTAGATGATCTCTAAAGGTCCCTTCCAACCCCTACCATTCTATGATTCTATGACAGGAGCCTCTTCCTAGAGTAGGCTGCAGCCCATTGCTGCTGCCTGACCCCTTTCTTTCTACTACATTGACATCCCTTGGAAACTGACTATACTGACACAACCAGACAGCGAACCAGCTTTGTTTTAAACAAGAACCTATAAAAATAACTTCAGTTACAGCTGAACACAAGCTGTATCTGAACAGGAAATGTACTGGGTTCAACTCTCTGGCCTCCTGACCTAAACTGAGATATTTTCTTTAAAGCCTTCAGTTCACACTAGGTACCATAGGAGTCTCTGACCTGCAAGAAAAGGCATAAATATTTCAATGTAGGCAGTAGCCAACATGGCAATTAGTGAGGAATGCTTTACAGGGCATTATAAATGGAAGGGTGAGCAACACCAACACTACCAGACAAGCACAAGCAGAAAGGAACGAATGAAGGGCATTCCTGGAGGACTGCAGATGTGAAAGATTCATAAACCAAGCAGCTGTGAGCCCAGCTGCAGGCTCAGTGGTGACATGAATAGGGCTTTGGGCATTAATTTGATGGGATGGCTTGATATCGCCCTTGCAGAGAGCAACAAATTTAAAGCAAGCTCTGAAAGCAGAAAATTAAACAAAAGCATAGTGTCTTTGTCTGGATCCTGCTGTCAGACACCTTTGGTCTCCTTAGCCTTCTCTGGGAAGGATGTATTTCATTCCTTCATTTTTAAAAAAATGTGTGTTTTTTACAAACTATGGCACAATGAACTGGTATTTCCCTGAAAGCTACCAGTTCAGGGAACAAAAGCAGTGTTTTGAAGCTCACGACTGAACAAGAGGATAAAAGAGAAGAGAAAGTCAGCTCCTGTCCCATATGGACGGCAGCAAAAAACTTCAACTGCAAGAAAGCTGGAGGCCTGTGGCCAGTGGGGTTCCACAGGGATTGGTTCTGGGGCCAGTCTTGTTCAATATCTTCATCAACAACCTGGATGATGGCACAGAGTGTACCCTCAGCAAGTTCACTGATGACACCAAACTGGGAGGACTGGCTGATTCCCCAGAAGGCTGTGCTGCCATTCAACGGGATCTCGACCAGCTTGAGAGTTGGGCAGAGAGGAACCTCATGAGGTTCAACAAGGACAAGTGCAGAGTCCTGCATCTGGGAAGGAACAATCCCCTGCACCAGTACAGGCTGGGGGTCAAACTGCTGGAGAGCAGCTCTGCAGAGAGACACCTGGGAGTCCTGATTGATAATAAGCTAAACATGAGCCAGCAATGTGCCCTCGTGGCCAAGAAGGCCAAGGACATCCTGGGATGCATCAAGAAGAGTGTGGCCAGCAGGTCAAGGGAGGTTCTTCTCCCTCTCTACTCTGCCCTGGTGAGGCCTCATCTGGAGTCCTGTGTCCAGTTCTGGGCTCCTCAGCTCAAGAGGGACAGGGAACTGCTGGAGAGAGTCCAGCGCAGGGCCACCAAGATGATCAGGGGACTGGAACATCTTTCATACAGGGAAAGGCTGCAGGAACTGGGGCTGTTTAGTCTAGAAAAGAGCAGACTGAGGTGGGATCTTATTAATATTTTCAAATATCTAAATGGTGGCTGTCAGGAGGTTGGACATCCCTTTTTTCTCTTGTAGCTAGCAACAGGACAAGGGGTAATGGGATGAAGCTGGAACACAAAAAGTTCCACTTAAATATAAGAAAAAACTATTTCACTGTGAGAGTGATGAAGCAGTGGCACAGGCTGCCCAGAGGGGTTGTGGAGTCTCCTTCTTTAGAGGTCTTCAAGACCCATCTAAACATGTTCCTGTGCCACCTGATCTAGGTGAACCTGCCTCTGCAGGGGGTTGGACTAGATGTTCTCTAAATGTCCCTTCCAACCCCTACCATTCTATGACTCAAAAATGCTTCCCAGGACTCACTGTGGAACAGACAAACAAAACCAAAGGTACTGCTTCAGTGTAGCTGTCAGAAAATTCTGAAATTCTAGGAACGAACTTTGCTTTCCTTTGCCTTGCTGTACTTTTAGAAATGTTCCTTCTCAAAAATCCTGAGCACATGGGAATGACACAGAGGACATTCAGCAGGCTCAACTGAGCGATGTGGTATGAAATGAAAGCTGTCCCTGTTACACCTTCCAAGCCAGGGTTTTACTCTATAGGGCTGAACAGCTCAGGCAGTTGAGACAGTGCAGTGATGCATGATCTGTAAGAATGGAAAATCTTTCCTTAACCAACATAACTTGGATATTTTGACTTGTTGATTCCTTAATCAACAATAACTGGGATATTCCCAACTCCATCCCAACTCCATTTCTTTAATGATCCACACCCCTCTGATCTACTACAAAGGTTACATCTGATTATGAATTCACTGCTGAATTAAGTAATGAGATGAGGCACTCTTGAGAAAATTTGTTCACTTCACTGAAAACTATGAAAAAATATCTAAATAACTAGAAATCACTAAGCTTCCTTCTGAATTTGAGCTGCTACTTAGGAAGAAAGCAAGACAGATCAGGCAAGCTGGACCATGACTGTAACTTGCTGAGGAAGGCAGAAGTTCTAGGTAGCGTCCAGGAAAAATTACTGCATTCATGGCAATTTCTACCACATAAAGGTCTGATGGAAGATACAAATGTGCTCCAACCAGATGCCTGTAACACCCCTGTCTCTCAGTGGTAGCCAGGTTCTGTCTCATCTGTACTTAGTTTCTAATTCCTTATGTGCTTTCAGTCAGGTCCAGTAGACTCCAACTCTTCCTCAATATGCCTCAGTGTTTAGTGAACAGAATATTACCCTAAAAATCACTAAGGATCCAAGCCCCTTGTTCTGTTGATAGAGAACTCAAGGGCTTCAGAAACTTGATTTTCATTTAAATAACAAAGTTTTCCAATGTGACTTTCTGTACTTCAGGAGAACTTCCTCTCCTTCACAAGCATTTTTAACAGCCAGAGAACACTAATCATCTTTAGCTGTATCGAGAAGCCTTTTTTCTCCAGAGATGGGAAGTGGAAATTCAGCTACAGCTGAAGTAAAAATAAATACACTGCCCTGAAGGAATTGACTGCTACTGGTACTTCAAGCAGTCACCAGTTTGGGAGAGGTGTGAATGTGCTCTTGTACCATGGACAGGAAACACTGCTTCAGGACCCTGATCTCCATCTTCCTAGCTCCCTACCCCAAAACCAAGTGTATGAAACTCAGGTAAGGCAATCCTTTTAACTACTGCACACACAGTACTAAGGTATACATGAAGATCCCACACTATGGTTTATTATTTTTCCAAAAACACTATAAAGGGATTTGTGACAGATGAGAAGTAGGGGTGTTTGCTCTCACTGCCACTTCCACCGCACATAGTCACTTACCCACAGTGTCATTTCTCTAACACTGCTGCTACATGGACTGTAATGTTTCATATAATTCATAGCAAAAAGTACTGTGCATCCTTGTTTCCCATTTATTACAATTACACTATTTCAGAAGAAGAGCCTCATTAAAAGCAACCATAAAAATACTTTACATTTTTAAAACAACAACAGCCTACCAAAACCAAAGGTTAACATATCTACCCCAAATCTAACCACCAAACTTGTCGACACTTACAAATGCTTTATAATCGCATGACTGGAAGATGAGTTTCTCTGGATGATGTTGCCAATATTGTACAGGCGTTGATGCTGTGGCTTCATTTGGAGGTCGCAAAGTAATGGAAGGCTCTCCCCAGTCTCCTGTCTGAAAATCACAGTTTGAGATATAAGAGAAATTGCAGGCAAATTTATGATAAAATAGCCCTGCACTGTTGTACTCAAGTAACAACAATTTATTTTCTACACAAAGCCATGTTACTAAAATAAGGGAATCCAATTCCTACAACATTTTTCATGATTTAATTTATAATCCAAAGTCATCTACTGTAGTGTTTAATGAGACCTTAATTAAATCTATTTGCTTTGAGAATAAAATAACTAGGCACCGGAAATGTGCCTTAAAAATAACTGTTTACAATATATCTATGAGGATAAGAGCACTTGAAAAAAAAATCATGAGATGCACAAAAATGCCACTCATAATTTCTACTATGTGTTTTACAAGCTTTTCTACACAGTTAATAAGTCTTTCATTATCCAGCACATATAACCGATAACTAACTTTCCTTAACAGCTAAATAACGGAGACTTTGCTTTGATCTGAAAACTTACTATACATTCTTTAAAAATACGAGTCATTCTTTAATCTCTTTACAAATATTTACTTTGATGACCTTCTACTGATGTCTCACTGTACGGAGTATTAACAGTGCCCTTTCACATTTATCATTACCATTGATATAAGGTGCCTTTCTGAGCTCTCAATCTCCCGTCTTTCCTGAAAGCTCTCAGAGGGGTAGGGTAGGGCTTCAGTTCACTAATAAATCACTTTGCAGGACACTTTAGTCCCAAAAAGAACCAATGCAGACATTTGCATAAGAATGGCTCCATCATAGCAGTGCTGGGGTCTCACCTGCCATTGCATAGTTTTGGATGTGGCCTTATTGGACCTGGACTGACCTCTGAGGGCTCCTTCCACCTTGCAGGTCCACACATATAAAAAAATATTATTATTTTGAGATCATTTGTTTTTTAACTATATCTCTCCTATTTTTAGTTCACATGGACCCACGCTGTCCATGTCCTCAACACCAGCGATCCTGCCAAACCAAGATCAGATAACTGTAACTGAAAATGACCCATGGATGGAGCCTCTCTACTCTTCCCTATCACCAGCCCCACTTCTCCCCTACTCTGTCTGGTCTGGCCTGACTCTGAGTTTCCCTCTCCTTCCCACTCTGACTTTTGGGGATCAGATTTCTCTTCACTAATCCTCTTTCCTCCCTTGCTTGTTCTCTCTCAAACTATTTTACCCTCTCCTATATGATTACTTCCATTTGGATTATGCTACCCCTTCTTTACCTGCACTTATCTCTGTATATTTTCTATGCACGTCATATTTTTTAAATATGTGTTGAAGTTGGTAATGAATTGTCATCAACACTTCACACAGAATATGGCTAGAAGTTAAGACTTTTAAAGCAGAAAGAAGTTAAGCATCAAAAGCACATGAAAAAAGAATCTTATCGAAGACATTCGTAAGTCTGGCAAACTCACATCCTACTAATTAAATCAGGACAGAGTAAACAAAACAAGTACATCATTTTCATGTGTCACAAAATAATGAAATGACACGCATTTACACAACTCTGCAATGAAAAGCAAGAGATAAATCTGGAAACATCAACATTACCCTGCTGATGTGCAACTTCAAGCAACTGAACATCATAAACCAAGTAAAACCTAGTTAATATTGGTACAATTAGCATATCTACAAATTATACAGTATTGTAATTTCTGTTTTGCCTAGTTAGGTTACCTATATGCTATAAATGGAACTTCAACCTCAAACACTGAAAGGAAAGCAACAGGAGCAATGGCTCCAATTTTTGGCATCCTGTATCCACAGAAATTAATCCTTCTGTCCACAAATGTAGAAAAAAACCTTTCTGTCATATTTAATCTGAAGTAGGAATTTGATTTCATTAAGAAGCAGTTCTCCTTATAAAACAAGGTTTTCATCATATTACAAGAGGCAAGGATCTGCATCCTTATTAGTGGAGTTTGTATTTGACTACAAGAGAAGATGGATTACACCTGTCAAATTCTCACAGTGTGCTCAACTGTCTCTTATGAAATGTTCAAAGCTGTAGCTAACAGACCACTTGAAATAGTCCTTTTTTGTTTTTTCCTAGTAAAGATACACTCCTGCACATATCTCTGGAGGTATATCCTATCCATTTAGTAAAAGGTTACTACATTGGAACAGGCCTAAATCCAGGATAGAGAAGCTCTAAAAATACAGCTTTTGGTCCCTGGTGTTTCCACCAAGGAAGCAGAAGGACAACTATAAGGTAGGACCAGAACTTCTAGGGAGCAAGTGACCCTGAGGCAGTGCCCCAGACTGTTTTGCTGTGCTGGTCTGCATGTGACTTTCATCGAATACAGAAAATCAACAGTACCACATTATTTTACAGTTTGACTCCCTTTTGCAGGCAAGCTACTAAAGGCATGGAGAACTGCATTGCTTCTGTCTGTAAATGAAGGGTGGTAACATGAGGAACAGTGATTACTTGCCATATTGGTTTGATTTTATAAGGGAGCTAGGAAGGAAACCTTCAACTAGGCTAATAAAACTGGTGTATGAGACGCTTCAAGGGGGATGGAGTAGAGACTGTTTGTATCCATTAATTGCTCTCTAAATATATACAATCATCTTAGTACCTAGTCCTTTTAAATCAGACAAAACAGAACTGATAAGACTGCTGTACATGTCTCTGGGATGACCTAAACATGCAATACAGCTGAGGCTCGGGAACACAGAGATACAGGATTTCTGCTGTCCACAGACTGCTGCACCCGAACATCTTTAATGTATTTCAGTGTCTCTAGCAGGGAGCAGCTACTGAGAAAAGTTGAATAAATTTAAACATCATAGGTATAGATTATTATGATGGATGAAAAAGGCGTTACATATAGCCATAAAATTTTATTTAGTAACTGTATCTGTTCTTTTAATATTCAGCAGAAGTAGCTTCTGGTCTCTTTTCCTTTTGTTTCACACCAAACTCCTTCAATTTCTAACCATACTATTGGTGGTATTCATTACCTATTTAGATTGAGTTATAACAGGATAGTGTCCAAAGGCCAGGTCCATGAAGATATTTAGAAGTGTAATTTCAATTATATATTCCCTAAGCAATTTCCTTTTTTTTATGAGGAGAAGAAAGGCTTTTAAACAACATTTAGACAGGTAAATACTTTAATAAATCTGGGTCTAAAAACCTCTACAGGAAGAAAAAGAGCTTCTCAGATGACTGGCTCTAGTCAGATACTGAAATTATGAGATTTAAAATGTAATGACGGCAATCAACTTCAGGTCAAATATATAGTAGGAACACCTTTGACCTAGAGGAGACTTGAGATAACAACTCTCAAGTTTGAGGTGGAAAAATATGAATTACTAATAGTCCCAAATCTGAGGAATTGGTGTGGAACAACTCTTGGTGATGTACTGAGATTCAGGACATTCATAAGCACCTAAAACATTTTCAATCAGTATAGAAATGTTCGTAAGTTGCCATGCAGGACCAACTATGATGTTTGATTTCATTTTATAAAATAGATACGTTAGGATAAGGATTTTCTGGTTTGACTATTTAATTTGCAATTATGAGAAATAATCAAACACTTAAGCTTATGTATATTTTATGACATAATACATGTATAGAGATTTTTATCTCTCTGATGAAGTAGAAAGGAAAGAGATAATTTATTCCTCATCTAACTTTACAGCTCATCAGGCAGCTGTGCAATTTATCACATGGTTTTCACTGTACTGCCTGTGTTTTAGTATTCTAACCTCCCCACACCTTTAACCAGTGCCTTTCCTCTCTCTGGCTGCAGTCACCTTGAAAAGAAGATTTTTTTTTTTTTGCTCCATATTTTGCAGATAAAGAATCTACAATCATAAACCAGCCTGAAGTCAAGTGGTAAAGTCTGAGTAAGATTCAATGTGATATCTTTACCGTGACAACTTTTAATCATAAAGGTCATAGACTTAAAGACTAATATCTCATGCTCTTGCAGTGCTTCATAACCCTGAAGATGGGCAGATGTGCACTTCTCAGTGCTCCAGAATCAGATGTTTGACATCAAATGAGCTACAGAAGCAGACAACTGCTATTAGGTAATTTTTTACAATTGTTGCACATTTTTCTATCTCATCTCATTCTCTGAGAACTGTATTTGACTCACATTAAAGGCATCTGGATGCAGAGGTAGTCACAGGTAAGAAGCAATCTCAATAAAACCTCTATAAAATGTAACGGCTGCCTCATCTTTTCATGTCAAGTTAAAAATGCTCCACACTACAGGAAAAAAAAAAAAACAAAAGGGCCTGGCTTTGAGTGGCTGGAATGTAGTCGTTTTTAACAAGGACCACATCTTATAACTTTTCACCTGTTAAAGCCTCATCCCTAGTTATGGTAACATGCATTAGTCACCATGACAACAATAAATTGGAGCACACACAGACACATGCTTTTGGTTGAAAAATTAATAATTTTCTCCCTGTAAGATCGTTAAATGTTCTGTGGCTATGTTCTGTGGGCTGGACAAATTCTCATTATTTGCCTGTGTTTTAATTCATAGAGTGAGAGAATTTTCTTTTTTTTTTAGCTCCTTATATCTTCAGCTTTTGAAATAATGGAAATAGGTTTGTGGCGTACTTACATTTTAAAAGCTTGTAAAGCTCGGTAGGCAAAACGGCTGCTTTCTGGCAGAAATGCTCCAGGGAGGCAGTTATATGAAATTAGGGGAAATCTACAGCTCCTCTGAAATACTGTTCCTGGTGAAATCTTAACGACTGGCTGTCGTCCTTACAACGCTGTATTACGGATCACCAGGCTTGCTATCATGTGCATAGCAGATGTGCCTCTGCCACAGAAATGGTGAAAATCCTGAGCACCACCAGCATTACCTCTAACTCACTAAAAGTCCCTCTGAAAACATAACATGTTTCTCATTTAGGCAAAGCCTATAGATTAACACAGAAAGGGCAGCACAACACATTGCGGGGGTGAAACTGTGCAAACCGAGCTGTTTACACGGTTTCCGGCTTTGGAAAAGTGAGCAAACAAAAACATCAGGAACAGAAGTCAAAGCTCCCCCTGAGCGAGACTGCCGCTGGCAAACCCTCCATGACCTGTATGTACACCATACAGCCAACATATGCCAACCACACGGCGTGATACACGGATGTGCGCACACATAATCCCCAAAGAGGGTGGACAAGCTAGACACTCTGTTTATTTTGTCATTTCAGTGACATGACACCCGTAGATAACACCACGGCAACAGACTGTACATCCACAGAGTGACAACATAGCCATTTATTGCTGTATCTTACATTATGAACCTGATGAATCGATGAGAAAGGATATCCTGCATTCTGGTTGGTCCAGATCTCACAGACCGAAGACTGCTAATATAAACAGAAAACTACATCTCATCTTGTAAATATTAATGCACTGCAACTGCCAAAAGGCAAGAATAATTAAGAAAAGGCTTGCAATAACATTAAAGAAGGAAGTTAAACAGCTGTTAAAAGTAATTTTTTATTTATTTGCTGACAAAATATTTTTTGACTGTCTGGAAGGAAACAAAGCTTATTTGGAGACTCTACATGAGATTTCAAACTGTGAGTACAAGAAAACAATTTAGCTAGAAGTGCTGGTGATGTAAAGAGATAAAGTTATGCAGGCATAAAACAGAAAACGCACAGAGAAATGTTGGTTACTTCCAGTTTTTGGCAGGGAAGACGTTTGAAGACAACATCCCAATTAAGTTTTGAGATTTGGATCTCTCTGCTGAAGACTTTCACAGGAAGAGAGGAAAGGAAAAATATGGCAATATAGTCAACAGGAAAAATACGTTTGCTTTGAAACAATTACCAGAAAAGAACGTATAGCAATTAAGTGAAGCAGTTGCTCACCATCTACTTCCAACAACAGTTCCTTTGCATACAAAGATACAGATAATATTACCTCTGGTATTGACCATGACCCCACAGTGTAAATGAAAGATTTCAGTCTATTTTCTGTAGGTACATTATCCCTAATGTACAGATAGTCTGTAGTAGCAAAGCAAAGTAAGCATATTGTAGCAAAAGCAACAGAACTAGGCAAGCACAGCATTCCGCAGCATCTTTTACATATCTCCTTGTTTGGACACTCAAGAAAGCATCTGTGACACCTCAGCAAAAGCTAAGATAATGTTTTACTGTAGCCAGGCAACTAAAACAAAGCATCAGACGTAGGATCTACCCACAGTATCTTCGTCAGGCATGAACAAAAGGCAATAAACACGCATGAAAAATGCAACTGCAGCATCTAGAATAGATAGCAATTAATATATCCGTAATTTAACAACAGCAAGAATGTGCATTGCTGGTTCTTGTCAGCCACACCAGCAGGAATTCAGCATCGATGCTCAAAACAACCCAAAGAAGTCTAACTGGATCTTGCTCTTACCTTTTGTAGCCTGAAACCTGGCTGGTGGCAGACTAGGTTATCACTTCTGGTTACTGTCAGAGTAGGTTGGTATCCTCTGGATTGACTATCAAGCACGGCCAGACAGGCTGGTAGCTGTCTAATGTTGTTAATTTACTTCCTTTATGATTAAAAATGCATGCACATACATCCTAGCTTCAACAATGCTTCAACTTTCCTGTATCCGGTTAATTTCTTCTCCCTCATCTTGTTTCCAAAGGTATTTGATTCTCCTTCCTGATGCTCAGGGCTGTACATTTTGATAGCATTAGCTACTAAAAACTTCAATTTTGTTATATTGTCTTCTACCTTGTACTTTGCATCTTGCTACAAAACAGTCCTCCTCTGTTTGATGGACACACATTCTCAGTGCAAGGCCAGTGGCAAACACTGTTGCAGCTATTTCTGTTGGATATTACAATTAGGACATTAGGACATTAGTTGGCACTAATTACCTTTTTTTTCCATGTGTCAAGCAAACTGACTTGTGGATGTTCCAGCCGCACCTATCATCATTGTGCCTATTTTTTTTGCCTGGATGGATTCCTGAATGGGAATCCATGGTGGGAGGTTGTGCCTCTGCTTTTCAGAAGAAAAGAGAAGGCATTTCTATGCGAAGTAAGTGCAGCATCCCCAAGCATCTGGTAATCAAGAAAACATACTGCAGTGCTATTTAGAGACACTCACTGATGTCCTGAAAGGAGTAAGGTAAGGCAGCATGGTACTATATGCTATCAGATGTCTTATTTTTCCCTGGCACTAGCAGTACTGGCAGGGGGTGTGATAGCGTCTTACCATACAGCCAGCTCTCACCATCTAGCTAGTCTGGAGAAAAAGATATCTCTTTAAATCCTGCCCTTCCCAAGGACTTGTGTTTCAGCAGTGGTGTGGTGCCTCATCTACATGAGCTGGAGCCGATGCTGCATGGGGCTCTCTGGCAGTTCTGTGGCAACACATACAGACACCACACACATCTGTCAGTTACTTTGGTGCTGGCTCAGGAGCACGTCTGATACTGAAGGAAGTGTGTGTGCCAGCTTTAAGTTGCTCCATTTAAAAAAGGGGCAAGGAATAAATCATTTCTTATGAATGCTGATGGTACCTATCCTGTCCCTTCCTCCCCAGCTCATCTTCTCCCAAACACAAACTCAAGGGCTGGCACCCTTTGCCCTAGGAACTAGGAGCTTTCAATTTGATGCCTTTTTCTGACAAGGAATTCATAGCTATGTGTTTCACCTTCCTCTTTTACAGGTTAAAGCAGCAGAAGATAGGCTGTCTTCAACCCCTTTAATATATGAAGGGAAGCTCTTATTATCATTTTTAATTCTTAGGAGAAAGAAGAGTGCATAAATGCAGAGACAAGTTCTGAGTCCAGGTTTCTGTTCCAAAGACTGTTTAACTGAACTCCCCCCATCACACAGACCTACCTCCAGAATGGTTTGGAGGTTTGGAGGATCAAAGCTTAAGCTAAATCATCTTGACTTGATTTATGAAATCAATAATAAATCTAGCGGACGAGCAGAGACTGAGAATTTCCCGTGACTGTACGAATGCCCAGCCAGAAGGGCAGCAGCGCAAAACTCATTACTCAGTTCTGCACTTGTTAATGTTTGAATGACTAATGAACTGAAATCCAGTACAGAAAAAACATTAATTTTATGGAAGGTAATGAATTCAAATTCAGAAACCAATCTTTTCCTTGCACTACTGTAAAAATATTTAGCATTTACTATATACATATTTTATGTCTTTAAAATGCTGATTTTTTTAAAATGAATTATGAAATCCCCAGGATAAGTACTTAAAGTTGCATACCCCTGTGCTGAAGAGGAAGAAATGAAGGAATGGAAAAAAGGTTAAGTGAGTATCTCAGGCTAGGAAAAAGGCAGTAGGAAGGAGAATTGGGATTAGGCTTCTAACACTCATAATTTTCAGTTCCCAAAACATACGCCCTCAAAAAGAAGGAATTCAATCTATTCCTGCACTTCCACCACAGTAAGCACAAATACACTTAGGCACCTAATGCCCCTGACAGAGAGGAGCTGTGAAGAAGAGATGAATAAAAAATATTTTCCCAAGTAATACGGTAAAGGAGAACAAAAACTCAGGATTGGCAATGGCTAATTATCAAATGTGCGTATCTTACTCTTCCCAAAAGATAAATGCTAATGAGTAACATTGCAACAACACTCTACTGTCATGATACTGTTTCTGTGATGGCTATAGATGTCCCACACATAAAAGATTTCCCCATCTAGTCACCAATGAGACACAGTTCTGATGGGTAAGAGGGGAAAAGGAAGGGGGAAGGGAAAGGCCTGTTCTGCACAGCTCCTGCCATCTGCTACCCATAACACAGGTGGCTGGTTAACTGTGTGAGCGGGAAGGAATGCTCTCAACTCATCCATCTCCCTTCTCTTCCCAGAAACTGCAGTTCTGACATGATCTCCTAATCACTTTATGACTGACTTTTAAATGAATTAAAGATATTTTAACTTCTGTTTATTTAACTTAACCTGCTTGATTTCAAGAAAGCACATTCACATAAGAAATAATATTTCTTACCGTTCTTCCTAATTTCCTCCATGATAAAAGACAAAAAGGCATAATTACTTCAGACACTTCTTGGAAAGTCAGTAGCCAATCATGTCTGCATATTCCCATCTACTTCAAGTCTTTCTAACTACTCATGTATTTGCTGGAAAAGCTGTAGGACAAGACATACACAGGTCTTCAATGCTGAAGATCATGTTGGAGACAACTTAGTGTTTCATAAGGTGAACAAAATTACCCACAGAAAACTTAGTTTAGGCTTTCTCCCTATAGGCACAGAAGACTTGGTTGATAATCTGAAGACAGAAAGTAACTGTATTGAAAGTAATTATAAACCAGTGATTGTTCATGGAAATTATAAACTTTCTAAGGGGATGACAGGAGGAAAACAATAGGAAGGAATACCTGGACAGCATATGCAGAAAGAACGGGAGCTGGGTGGAAGGTAGTCCTGATATATCCATCAGAGCTTAATGAACTTCATATAACAGCACTTTAGTGAATGTCACAGATTTACCTAGACAAGGAGCAATTATCCTTGGAAAGTCATAGAAGATACTGAAAAGACAAAAGAAGGGCTAAAAGAATATTTAAGATGAGAAGAAAAGGAAAATTTGCAAAGTTTTAACCAGCTTAAAGGAGGGAACTAGCAAGTTACTAGGAAACGTTGTCAAAAAATCCAGTCAACACCCCCTGGTCCTCATGGCCTATGAGATATTGCTCCTGGCCACCTTAAGTAAACACTTAGAAATATGAGAATAACAAATAAGACGCACAATATTGCCTGCCATGTGTTACCTGACAGATCTTCTATAGGCCAAGAAAAATTCAAGATGTTTATAGTGAAGTTGCTCAGAATGAATCATCTCAGATCAAATTCCCTTCCTATGTTGGAAAACTGGCTGGCTAAATCAGCAGCAGCAGGTAGAAGTCCAGCAGGACTTGGACACTGATGGTGCAACTCCTGATGTGGCAACACACGACATGCCCCATACATAAACTAGCTTCAGTCAAAACGCAATGGATGCACACAAAATTGAAATGCATGTTTAGAGACTAATTATTGGTACTGAAGTACTAGTGGACTGAAACACACCAAGGCAAATTGGCAATGACTTGCTTCATGCCATGGCTTGAAGGAGAGCTCAGGCTCTCTGGGGAGGATCCAGAAGTGAGGGATTCTCTAGAAGGGGGTAAGAACTGAAAATAGATTTGATGAACTGCAGAAATCAGTCAGATGAAATTCAGTACAACAAGAACATTTCCTGGGAAAGTAAGATTAAATACATAAATAAAACTTCAAATAAATTAAGAGAGTGATTTAACAGAGAGGTGGGGAGGAGACAAAAAGACTTGGTATAAGATTTGGTATAAAAGATTTAGTATAAAAGATTTAGTATACTTCAAATTAAACACAGCAGTCTTGCAAAAGAGTATACATCAAAGGGTGATTCAAGTTGGAAGGGAGCTCGGGAAGTTTCCATTTCAACCCCAGTTGAAATGCAGTTCAAAGCAGTATTAGGTCTTGAAAACCTCCAAGGATAAAGATTGGACAGTAACCTGTCCACTGCCTTGCATGTCCTCTTGCCATCCAGTCAGTGCCTCTCGTCTTTCAGTTTTTGTACCTGAAGCCAACTCATCTCCAGCCATCCCTGGTCCCCCAGCTTCTCCTCAGGGGACAAGTACTTCAGCCCATGACCACCCTGGTGGCACTTTGCTCAATTTCCTTCTCTTAAATTAAAAAAAAAAAATAATGAGGCATTTAATAATAGTAGCATATTGTAACACATGAGAAGGAACTTTTGTGCTGTACAGGGCAGCCACCAGCAAAGTCTCATATGAGATGGCATCCAATTTTAGCCACCGCACTTCAAGGAGGATGGAGGCACACTGAGGCAACCCAGGAGAGAGTGACAACCACATACATAAGTACAGAAAACACCAAGGCATGGCCCTGGTTAGGTAAACATGGACCCTCAGTGCTCTGTTTGCTGGTGACTCCCAATCTTCTACAGCCTTCTCCATCTCTCCTTGGCAAGGCTCACCCTCATTCATGCTTCCATGTTGCAGAGCCAGTGCATAAAAAGAAGAGAAGCTGAGTAACGTAACCTCTGAGCTTATTCCCCCACCACCTGTTCCTCTGTGTCTCACTGCAGGGCTGAGCCTCAGGAAATCCCTCCCATCTCCTGGCACTGCAGCCCCAGTAAAGTGCAGGAGGGAAGAAGAAAAAACACCAGCAAACCCTGCTTGCTCTGAGGTACATTATCTAGCAGTAACTTACTAACTATAATTCAGTCTAGCTCCAGAACTGAAAATAATTTTGGATAAAATCCCAGAAAATCACTCTTGGCATGGTGAACAATCTTCAAAGGTGCAACAGCTGAAAAAAACAAATGAAAATCGGATGAATGGGGCTGTCTGGACCCTTTTGTAATCGTCACTCCAACTGTTTTAGTACTGTGGGAGAGCAGTTAGGCCATCTCAATAGATGTTGCTTCCCTGAATGTTCCCAGAACTCTGGGAATAGCTTGCCTTACTGTAAAGAATAATAGCAGATCTTCCTTCATCTTCAGAGATGGAGAATGAAACTCAAAATCAGTAGTTCTTTTAGAGAAGCAGAAATTAGAAATAATATTTCTTATTAGAATAAGCACGTGTCTTGCATTGGTATATTTCTTTCGCTTCTCCTGAAAACAGTTCACATAAAGACTTCCAGAAAACCATTTGCCATCTTGGACAGCTTTCCTGCAGGCAGACTGTGGGTGACAGGCATCGTCAGTGACACCACACTCCAGGTCAGTGCACCCAGCAAGGTTTCACAAGAAGGTGCATGCCACAGCCAGCACACCCAGGGAAGGAAGATGGCTGGCCCAGGACCACAGCAACTCTGCCGACTGTCCTCTCCAGACAGCGACAGGGCAAGAGGAAAGTCAGCCTCTGGGATGAGGGTTGGTGTTCTAGGTCTATGCACCTCCACCTCCTGCTCCATGCAGAGCCATACTTTGCACCTTTAACTCTAACAAGATAAAAGACTATTAACACAGTCCTGCTTCTCTCTCAATCAGCCAACACCTTCATTCATGCAAAGGTGGTCTTCTCTGACAGACTGTCAGTTTTCATATGATTTCAATTGAGCAACTCAGGAGTTGGGTTCCTGTTGTACAGGACAGACTGAGCAAGCAATCCCAAATGGTTGCCCAGGCTGCAGAGGCCCTGCCTGGCTCCTGGAGGTGCAGCTTTACAGCCCCAATCAACTCCTGTTCCACTCCTGCTGTCACTCAGAAGTGTGCCTAAGCCTTTTAGCTCTGCATACAGGATACAAACTTCTGGACAAATACCAATAAAGATTATGAGATTGCTCTCTGAATATTAGGTACAGGTATCTACATTTTAACCAAAATAAAACAAGAAAAAAGCAGGCTCTTCAGAAGAGCATCCCTAATTCCAAGTACAACTTTGTCCCAGCAGCTTAGAAAAATAAATGTTTGTTATTGAAATCACATTTTGACTCTGAAATATTAAGATTGTCAATAAGAAGTTTATTTCACAGTAGAGACTAACTCTCCTTCAGTTTTCACACAATCTTTCCAATACAGAACTTCAAGCTCACAAGACTGAGTGTGAAAAACCGTAAATTAATAAAGAACATCTGTCCCCATCTTGAAAGAACATCTGTCCCCCTTCCTGGTGCTGTATTTCTGGCTTTAGTTTAGATCATTAATACCAAATGTAGAAGTCGCTTCCTTAATTCCATATGCTGAAAGTTATGTAGAAAGCATGTAGTTATGATCTACAACCCACAACTTTATTTCTAAAATGCTAGCTTCTCTAACATTCTTGAAAAAATGGTATCTTTCTCTTCAGGCAGAAATGCCATTGATTTTTCATAACGTCTTTATCAGTTCACTTGTCCATTAAATACACAACACTCAAGGGATTCACAGATTAAAGTTTGCTGAAATTTAAAGTTCAAGATACAGCTCTCCATGGCACTTATCTCTATCTGAACTAAAAAAACAACTGTCAGTAACAGCTATACCATGCAATCAAAACAGATTCAGTTAAGCATTTTTGTTTTGATGTTAAATTTAAGGTGTTCATAGTTCTGGCATCTTTCCATATTAAAAATATAATGCACCTAAAATTTTGAACGTTTGAGTAGTTTGTTTGGGTTTTTGTACTTGTCTTTAAAATGTCTGTTCATCCTCACAACATACACTATTTTATGCTTATAAAAAAATGGAAGTAAAAAATCTTAGAACAAAAAAACCCCAGAATGAACTAGATACAAAAAGACAGGTATTTATTGCTTCTTAAATCTACAGGTAAAGAATTTTGTTATTTCAACAGTAATTTCAATCATTGATTAAAACTCTTTGTGCACTGCTTCTTAGATAATCTCATTTTACACACCTGTATCCTCCTGGGCATATTTTCCACCCTTCACCGTAATCTTTAAATCCTTCCCAAGCAGAGAAGGAGACAGGAAAACAAACAGGAAACAAGCTAAAGCAAAAAACTGTCATAGTGTGGTTAAAAAACTAAAGGTGGGTCTTATGACACGAGAGTTTTATTTTTGTCTCCTTCAAACTTTCAGTGTCATCTTAAGTCAACTTGCAACATCTCTGTACATCAATTTTCTTAGCTGTAAAACGGACATGATTTTAAACCACATAGTCCCACAGTGCACTGGAAATATGAATGCATTGCTATATGCGACCTGATCTAGGTGAACCTGCTTCTGCAGGGGCATTGGACTAGATGATCTCTAAAGGTCCCTTCCAACCCCTACCATTCTATGATTCTATATGGAAGACATTACTGAGTTGAAGGTCTTATTTCAGAAAGCAGAAAAATTATTTCACAATTTTCATATAAACCTGCCTTCGTGAATCATGTCTCTTATTTTTCATTATAATTTCCCTCCACTGTAGATAAAGGAACTCTGTTACTAACTCCACTTAAGTGACTGTCTCCTGCATATCAATCCTAATCCTGCAATGAATTTATTATATCTCACAAAATAATGTTACAAGGCAGAATCTCAACAATTGGGGCTTTACTTGAAACTTGCTACCCACTCATTACAATGACCTTACATTTAAGTTTTCTTGTGTGGGGCTTTTTTTAAGTTTTTTTTTTCTTTTTTAATAGTACTATCTCTCAGGCCATGGGACCAAAGAACCTAGAAAGGTTTTCAAAATTAAATCTGGATCCAGTACCTCTGGGAAAGAACTTCTTCTGCCAGCCTTTGTGAATAATTTTTCCAAATCTCAGAGATCTTAAAGGATTCTCTTTCTTCCATCACAGCCCACTGGGGTGCCTCTCATAAGGGCCATGACTAGGTTTATCCTACCAGAAAGCTTACTCTGACTCATTTTGGTTTTCCTCCCAGAGGCAGACGCAGCCTGGAGCTTTCCCTGGAGCCCTAAAGAGGCAGCTGCCCACCTACCCACCCACTACCTCCCGAAATGCCAGACCTATCCCAGTTTGGGGTTCAGCACTGCAGGGAGCATACACGTCAGCATCGGGGTGATGCCTGACCCAGCTCTGCTGCTGTGATGAGGAGAGGAGCACGATGGGCAGGAGGGGCTCCCTGTACCCCCTACCCACCTACCATGGGGAAGATGCTTCAGGCTCTTGCTCCTGGCTCAGGGCAATGCTCTGAACACCACAGCAAGAGCTCTTTTGGTGCTTTTAGCCACTGTGGTCCATATGCCACTGGCTGGAGCAATAAACAGCAATAGCCTCGGGGCTGGCAGTCTGGGATATGCTTGCAGCTAATACCTAAAGCTTCTGTGCTGCCTGGAGAATTGCAGACTCTAAAAGACTTGACATTTTAATGGGTGTATTTTCACAAACTTCTTTTTAACCTCCAAAGCTCTTCCTGAAAATATATATTCCCACCCTCCCACGATTTCAGGAGTGAATGAAGAGCCCTATCCCTTCAACAGGACTTCTCGTGTTGATTTTGTATCCAAGGTCCTTAGGCTTTGCCTGTATTACTTCACTTCTATTTTAAAAAATTAGGCAACCTTAAAAGCAATCTCAGCTATTTTAAACTACATTAATTTAATCATATTAATCTACAGTTTGCAGGCTCAGAAATCAACATCCACAGTCCAAGATGTCTCAGACAATTCGATTCTTTCTGGATTTTTTTTTCCTTATTCTTCGGAAAACAGACTGTCTCACAACCTTCAGTGTTACCTTTTCGGTAGATGAGATTCATACAACCAGACGTCAATGACTTTCAAAACTGGATGACCAACTAGATAGTTGCATGATCAAATCTATTCCAGTGGGGAATCTAAACTGGTTAGACTCATTGTTTATATATTAGGATTTTCCCCTCTTAGGTCACAAACAGTCTGCCAGGGAACTGTGAATGAAGGTACATGCTGGCCTTGAGACAAAACCACCCACATTAAGTAAATTTAAATCAGTTTTTCCTCCAAGAAACAAAGTGTTGTATTACTTACAAGCAGATTTGATTATGGTTTAGAGAATTATTTAAACTCATTTTGCAGATCAAAGGAAACCAGATTTAAACTGATGTGCTCACTTTTTTAACAAACACTGGTTGATATCTGATGCAAAGATCGACATGCTTGATGACTCCCATGTAAAAGTTTAGTGAAAACATTGGTAAAGACAAAACATAGTAAAGACAGAAACATTGGATCTCACTATTTTCTCAGAATATCTTCAGATTTTAGATTTTAAATTTAGGCAATAAAATCAAGTTAATGAAAACAATACCATGAAGAAGCTCTCAATACTGTGTTAGCTTCTCTCTTCAAGGCCATAAAAATACCCATTAATCTCATTATCAAGAACACACCCTAAAACTCTGTCAAAAAAAATTCACAGCATCAACAATGTCTTTACGCATGTTTGTCTACTATAGCATCCAGTTAACATGCAGATTCATATAGCAGCATGCAAACAGCCTTGCAAAGAGAGAGTTAAGACAAAGACTATCTTCCAATAATTCCTCTAGATCATTCTGTTTGTTAGAAGGATTCTATCTGGAAAATTGGCCTGATGTAAACTCAGCAGTTGTTGGTGATCTGACATAAGCCAAAGGAACCTGCAAATTGCAAGGAGGAAGTTGCTAGACAAAAAAAACCCCCAAACATGGAGAAGGCGGCTCATGTAAGAATCACAATTGGATTTCCTTTGTTTTCCAGAAAAGTTCTTTTACCTTTAATTTCAAACAGGCTTTGAGGGAAAAGGTTGTAGGAAATATAGTTCATTTTAGCAAAGCACATATTGCAAAAAATAAATTTAAAAATCTATTTTTGGACTAGAATGGTTGAAGAAATCCCTGATTAGCCTCTTAATGGGGTGAGTCTAATTTAGTGAGAATGATCACCAGAGGGAGTCATTGACTTTCCCATTAAAGTCAAAGGGACTTTTACATACATCAGAAGTGTAGAATCTCGGGGCAGAGCTGAGAAAGACTCCAAAGAGACTGGAGTTCAGGGACTAACACAAAACATTGTTTTATGGATTCCATCTGAATCCATTTTCCCCTTTGGTTACCTATAAGACACTGCTATATTCCATGGTGAAAGTTAGAGAGAAGGCACTAAGTCATTCATTCAGTGCATACAAAATCCTAAAACCCATCCCAGCACTTAATTGGTTTTGAAGTGGTTTGGAGTATTTTAAGTACTAACCACTCACTTTTCTCTTTAGATATGTAACATACCACAGTCCTTCTGGAAAAGGAATTTTTTACAGCCCAAAGGCAATCTCCTGGTGTCATATATGAGACTGTATCATACCTCTTGGGAATATCAGGACTCCAAATGGGAAAAGAAGAGAGTAAAAAGTGACAGGAAGAATTGCTAGTATGGGTTTTTTTTGGAGGGGGTGGTTCTGTTTTTTTTGGGTTTTTTTATTTTTCTTTTTTTTAAATGTTCATGACTGAAAGACCAAGTGAGAACAGGGATTTGTGAACTAAGTGATAAAATGAACTAAGCAGATGAACTGGTCTACTCAGCCGTGAACAAGTGTGTTTTTCACACTCAAACACTTAAATTTCATGACTGTCAAAGAAATATTTTCATGTTAAGAACTGGGCTCTTACTTGCTAAACTTTAGCTCAACCTTGTTCTTGCCACAAATGGTGAGCATTTTGGTTTGAAAATAATCTCATTCACTAGGCAACTTTCCCCTTAACTCTGTACAATAAGATTATACAGCAGAAAATTACAAGATTAAAAAAATGCAAGGAATCAGCCCCACCCAACCAAATGCAATTTCACTTCTCTAGAAATGCCCTCTGAACAAATGGAATTCAATTTGTTTCTGTGTTCCCAGGTAACAGCAGCACCTTGTTTTTCTTGTTATTTAATTACTTTTTCTTGTTCATGCAATTAGCTGAGAGACTGCTGTCTTTTGTTCATTATGTTAACTGTAACATGGTTATTTGCATAGCAGTTTCCATTTTGAGGATGAATTTTGGATAAAGGCTCTATTTTGAGCTGCAGTGGGCAGAGAACCACTGGGAAGTCTCATTCACTCTGTTCCTTCATGGAGTCAGTTGCTCCAGGAATCACTCTGGCTGCCCATCTGCTTATGACAACAAAGCCCTATTTACAACGTGTGCTGCAAAGCATCCCACAGTTTCAGATCTGGCTGGTTTTTGTCGTTATGTAGTACCAAAACACATTTAAATTCACTCTAAAGCATTTTTGTCAACAATTGACCAACCTTAATTTTACTGCCCTTTACAATGGTACAAGACACCCTTCAATCGATGCATGTTTCATGTAAAATCATCAGTACTCTTATTGTGGCTGGGTTAGAGATGGGGGCTACTTCCAGCTTTCTTTCATGAACAGTTTGACTTCACATCCACTTGAGTCTAGGGCTGTTGCTATGCTTAAATAAGTTGTTGCACAGCTGGTTCTTGTTTGTTTGTTTGTTTGTTTTTAAACACTAAAGAAATATCCCCAGATCACAAAGTTTAGCAAAATGCTGACCCTCTCCATTAATAAATGCAGCGGTCGCCACCTTCCAAGTCATCTGAGTTTCTGGCAGTGAGCTGATAGCAACTTTTTTTAATCTAAGTTGCTCAGAAATTGAGAAATCTGCCCCTTCTTACAGAAACAAGAAGCAGTCAGTGTCAGTGGGAGTCTGCATGCTCTGGTGCACAGCAGGCACCTTTATCTCAGCCTCCAGGCACCTCAACACCGCCTAAACTTTACCTCTCAGGAGAAACTGCACACCAAGTTACACTATTGGAAATATAGAGAACTGAAACAGAGAGATTGGAAAAATTGTCAGTCTTTGTCATTTGCAACTCAGCCTTTATATACGACCCACATCTACGGTTAGGATTTGTTCTGTAACCAATTGCAGCAGTGTAGTCTTTTAATAGCATCGTTTTAACCCTACCTGTGCCATCTGCCTCTCCAGCTTTGACCGGGGAATATCATCAAAATAGTTTTCATTTCTTCTTCTCCTTGCATCGCCCTGCATGATAATGTGGGGAACGTCCAGGGAGCCACCAGTAGTGAAA
The DNA here is from genome assembly GCF_028858725.1 of Colius striatus. Classification (NCBI taxonomy): domain Eukaryota; kingdom Metazoa; phylum Chordata; class Aves; order Coliiformes; family Coliidae; genus Colius; species Colius striatus. Next base: position 157,678,721 of record NC_084759.1, on the reverse strand, counting down.
GTGCTTTGGCTGAGTGATGGAGACAACTGAGGAGGAGTGTGGTTACCGCTGGGTTCCTGGACAGAGAGAGGAAAAACGCAGCGTAAGAATAGCATATTGCTGACTTCAAAGTGTATTTGAATTACTGATACAAAAATATTAAGGAACAATTCCTGAATTAGAGGTTACTGTGGACCAAGTTTTGAGATTGGCTACCTAAGGTACGTATTTAAGGAAAAATAATTCACTATTTACGTGAACCAGTGGCAAATCCCCTCTCCAAAACCTCCTTGTGTAACATATACTCCCTTCTAGGACTACTAGAGAGATAAAAGAGTGAGTTACTTCTTGTCAAGGTCCAAATACAACCATGACTTAGGACTAGCTATTTCTAAGATGAAATACATTTTCACCACTTCTGAGCAGCGAAAGTGATTTGAACTCTAGCAATATCTCTTGCTGGCAAAAAGAAATGCACAAACATTTAACAAATACAGACACTGTGCAATTTTTACAGGTCTTGTGGTCTTTAACTTGAAGTACTGGATATCAGAAACAAGCTAAATAACAATTCCTAGAATGCATGAAAGCATCAGAGGAAAAATATTTTACCAGATTTTGCTTGTAATCTGTGCTGAACTGTGACCTTGCATCAGTCAGCCTGCAAATATCACAGCAAATTAATACATGAACTATATCTAACAAACAGCTAAGCATGTCCTCCTGATCATACATTTTCCCAGGATCTACCACCACATCACTCACAGCCAGCCACTATATGTAAGGTTGGAAACATTCTCATGCACATCACATCACTTGTTCAAACATCAGTAACAAACATTGGTGCCTAGCTCCACCCTTCAATCCTGTCCTGGAGATTACAATCAGTAGCAGCAGCGGCAGCAGAGCTTCAGTCGACTGGCCAGCAAGTCTGCACCAGCCCAGCATGAACTGTAAAACACTGTCATAGCAAACCAATAGGGAAACACGTTTGTCTCTTGTGATGTAGGTTACTGGACTCGATATATCTGACACTAGAGATTTCTCTGATAGTAAGTCCTTTGGAGGCAGAACGCACCCAGGAGTGTGTTTGCACAGTGCAGACCTTGTCCAAATTACCTACTGGTGCAACCCTACTGTTTTAGTACTGGACAACAAGAAGGGACTTGAAGATATTAGAGGAAGCAAAGACCTGCTCTAGCATGTATGGAGGGTAAAATACCCAGTCTTTCTATTTAAGGAAAGAAATACAGTGGATATTTCACACATGATTACATTGAAGAAAACCTAATTCTGAAATGCATTGAGATACTTTAGTCCATGCTGTTAAGAAACAAGATCTGGTGTAAGAAACCAGGGAAAGCTGCAATCTCTTACAAATGGAAAGTTGCAATTCTCTGTATACATTGAAGTGATAGTAACATATTTGATATTTGAAGTGTAGGAGTCTATTGGATGCTATTCCTTGCAATCACAGTAATGGAGCAGTATTTTTCATGTTGGTTGACTAAAGTCAGGGATATATAGTTGTTTACCAACTTTTAAGTATCTGGAATTTGTTTGTTTGGTTTTTAATTCTGTAGCTTTCCTGAGACAAGCACTTGACATTTCCCTGGGCAAAGAAAGAAATGTTTTCCTCTCAGGAATAGTCTTTTTCCTTCCTTCACAAAAATCCACCTACATTTGGCCCAGTTAAAAGCTTCTGAGCAGCTGTGGTCTGCACATGCTCAGTGGGTTTGGTGAGGCATAATCTCTAAAATGTACCCTCCAAAGGCCCAACTCTGACTAGACAGATGGTGCACACGCCTCTGCCCTGAAAATAACCCGAGTACAGGGGCCAAATGAGATCCTATCTAATGACTGCTACCTGTCACTCCAGCCAGGTAGGTAACCTCTTTCTGCTCTGAACCATGATTCACCCACAGTTAGCAGACTGATAGGGCCATCAGCACATCAAAGTGACAGGTGACTGTGAAATGAACATACAGGTTCTACCTCTCATTGAGCTTTTTGGATTTTGTCAAACTGCATAGAAAGAGGAATTTCACTCAGAGATCTGTATTGGAAGACTACTAGCAAGGCAATATAGACAAGAATTACAAAGTCAAGAAATAAAAGAATTGCAGTTCCTCTGCATTATGGAACAGTATGTAATTCCATGATTTTATGCTATTTTCTCAAAGTACTCCTTCGCAGAACAGATGGATCCTCAACTGTGGAGCATGTTGCCATATACTCAGCACTGTGTTATCATTAGTTATCGTGTAGTCAGTATTTTATTCTCACCTCGTTTCTCAGCCCCAAACCCCTTCCCTTAACTTTATTCAAATCCTGCTCTGAAGATAGGATGACTAATATTGTCATTTTCATGATGCTCATAAGTGCTTTACAAACATCAAGCAATTTCTTTTCACCACGCCCTGTGACTTCTGGCATTTTATATACCCCCTCTTCAGTGTGGGGGACCCGAGACACATCGACAAAGGTTAACAAATACCAGTCACTTTGGATGCCCAATTACAATATCTATTGCCTGATTTTCCAAGTGCTTGTATTCAAAGCTCCACTTCTGTTGATCTAATTTGCAGTACTATATGCTCAGCGCCGGTATAAATCACACTCCAGACTCCAGTCAAATATGCAGAATGCTGGTAACATACAATTAGTGACTGTTTATGAGGCAATTACCTAAACAACTCACCAAGACTTATCCAAGGCCTTTGTGGCCAAAGCAGATGCAAATCTGTATTTTCATAGCTACAGTCATTCCTTTAATCACGAGTCTCTCTCACGTTCTTTCTTCATTCCTCCATTCACTCCATACTCACTTTCTCTTCTGTTGAACAAATCTGCAGACCAGGCATGGATGCCTGTGCAGTGCTCAGGTGTCCTCTGTACCACGCTACTGTTAGTCACCAGGTATTCATACCATGTTTCCCCCCTGTGGTGAATGCATGGGTACATGCCCTGTAGGGATGCCTCAGCATACATTTCACTATCAAATTCTTCTTCATCCCCACCTCTCAGTCCTGCCAGTTATATAAAGCTGGAACCAAAGTTGGGAGGGAAACTAAAAGATCCTTCCCCCAGGCTGCCTAGGTGCACCTCATCCTCCACAGATGTCTGTCTAACCAGTTTCTAAAACCAAAACTTCTCTCTAGTGAAATAATTTTTGTATCAAACTATCTTTACTATTGTAATGTTGCTTCTCCAAATTTTCAGCCTAAATTGTTGTTCCTTCAGTTTAAATTTCAGCCTCCAGAGCTGATAAGGTGAGGATGGGGTTCCACAAATAATGTGGAAACTGGACCCATAATTAAAGACTATAATGCACTCAAGGAAGGAACACAAGATTGCACAGGTAATCTGGGATCTGGACTTTTCTAATTTTCAAGTACGTGACTTTGAAATCAAAATGACTTTTTCTTAATACACAGTTATGGGAATAACATATTGTGTAGATATTTTTAATGTTTGCTGTTTTTCTTCGGTAGTTAACCATTTTTTGTTCTTTGAAATAATTTAAAAGCTAATACAAAAAGGGTCACAAAAGATGAAGTGCTAGTCATGCTAACATTTGAGGCCTTAAAATGTTGACCTGGAGGCCTTAAAAGTAGATTCTTTAAACAACAAATTATCTTTTCTACTGATCTATAACAACCTGATCTATATACCTGCCCATGGCAAAGGAGTTGGAACCAGATGATCTTTGAGGTTCCTTCCAACTCAGATCACTCTGTGATTCTGTATAAATAAATGCAGTAGTAATAGACAGTTTATCTAAACTATTTTTCAAGCTAAAAGTTATTGCAAACTACAGACTAAATACTATGTCCTCATCTTGTGTGAAATAGTATCGTAGCAGCTAATCGAAAAAAATCCTTAATCCAAACTCATATCCTCCTCTTTAGGGTTCTCTATGAAGACTCCAATACCATGAGGTGACGAGTGACATTTCGTACTTGCCCACATCAGTAGCTCTAGCTGTGGAGCTGCAGACAACTTTTTATCATTTTAACTATAGATGGAGGATATTCAGTTTTCTCTATTAAATGAGACTATACAGTCCTAACCAATAAAATGGGCTGTGGAAACTTTCCCACCTGTGAAGAGGAACCAATTGCCCAGCTCAGAGCACTGAAAGCACTGAGCAAAAATGTGTGACTTTCAAATGATTCCTCTTTCCTGGAAGTATTTTAACACCCGCCATACAACAGGAATCATTTGTATAACACATTAAAAAACAAAACACAAGATAAAAATCCACATATTTGTGCATTGTGCCTTAGAGCAGGACGTAATAGATTTGTGAGACCTTTTTCACCATGGCATTAGGAATTGGTTGAACTGAGGAATGATTGGTCTAAAAGGTCTATATATGACATCTGAAAATAAGCAGGGTGAAAACAGGCTGGTCAGAAAAAATTCTAAGTCAATGTAAAAGTAAGTCCTCATTCTGTCTTTCTCTATTTCTCTTTACACCAGAAAATTTATCTTAGGTGCATGGATACTCTCTGACATTTGGCAACTTAGTCCCAAATGAGATTCCAGACAGAAATGTAGTCCCATGAAAATAATTAGATCCAATGAAATGCAAAAGGTGACCTAAAATAGCAAAATAAAAAGTGTTGATATGAACTTTCTTGGAGAGAACATAGTAGGAATGGGCCATCAGACTACAACTTAACAAGGGTAACAGACAGCAAGGAAGCTAAGGTATTGGACTGGAGAAACTGAAGGAAGGTGATGCAACAAAAGGAAATTAAATCTGATAAAGTATGGAAAAACCCTAGAGACAATGAAACAAGGTTTCTAAGAGAGGGAAATAGAGATTAAAATTAAAAACACAACAAAACTTCTCATACACAGAAAAATATTAATGTTTCTGTCTTAATGGCATCTGTACCTCAGCAATTTCAAGAAAGCATAAAGCATATGTCTGAAAAGTAACTGCAAACATTTAAAAACACAGAAGGAAAATGTTAACTCTCTGCAATACTGATAAGGTGGACTGAGATTCCTGTGGGCAAATGTAGATGTGCAGCTTGTACATATCTGGTCCTAAGCTCCTTTCTTGAGCATGGAAGATAAACTGATATTTCTAAGCTGCTACTTATCTTAAGGCAGACAGCGGAAATAGTCAGATGAACCACCCTGTGTAAAATGTCAATTTATCTCCTCTGGTTATACAGAGGGTGTGACTGAGCAGGTCAGCCTAAGGCGTACTCACTGTAAACTTCTGAAGTGAGATAAGTTGAACCAACTAGAAGCAGTCATTGTTTTCAGGTGTTATGAAACGTTTGCCAGTTTTTCAGGAAATGCAAATAAGTTTTCACAGGGACTCACCCTGAGGGTTATTGACCGAGGGGGTTTCTGAGGAGGATCTTCGTGAAGCCTGTCTCCCAAAGATGCCAGGACGCGCTTCCGGTGGCCAATCAAGCTAATTTTTAAGACCTGAAATCATAACAAAAATATCTCATTAAAAAGAACACACTTCAATCATTAAATGAAGATCCATTCAGAGTGAAGTCATTTTCTCTTTAATCCTTTTAACAAGTTAGACCACAAGCCAACACAGACCAGTGTGAGACAATCAGCAAATGAGAAGTGAGATCGAACAGATGAAAAACCTTCTAAAATGAAGAAAACAAAACAGGCGCAGATGTGAAAAACTGGAAAACAAACAAAGGACTACAAAATGAGTAAGGAAGTAAGGAAAATGAAATAGCAAGAGAAGGCAACAGAGTGGAAGCAAAAACAAGGGAAGGGGAGGAAGAGATAAGAAAGAAATGTAGAAGTGCAGGAAAACAGTGAGTGATGAGGATTAAAGGGATTCACAGGATGGATGAGGAAGAGAATGAGGAACAGCCAGCAAACGCTTAGAGAGAGTAAGAAGGGAAAAAAGAAGCCACACAATGAATAAGTGTTATCACTTTGGAATCTATTCATCATGCCTTTCACAGGTAATCTCTGAAGGACACGCACAGTTTGCATTATCACATAGAATCATCCTTGCCTAAGAAACACAGGATGGACAAGCTTTGTCCTGGAGGTCCATTGCTTTTAACTCAGGCACAATGAAAAAAAATGTCTTTTGCACACAAATGTGACTATCAGCAGATAGGTTCAAATACCTCATGCTTTTCCAAACTCCAAGAACATTGACAAAAAGGTGTTCCAAATTTGGGACTACTCCCCACTTGTATCTCTCTATGTCTACAATGGCTTCAAAGTGTAAAGCAGCCCTCATTGTAGAAGAAAGCCTCTGCTCTGCCAACAGCAGTGTCCTCATGTAACTCTTCCAGGCTGCATATATGGTTTCATACACTAGAGCTCCTCCATTCCCTCTCAGAAGACAGTACTTTCCACTATATTTAGGACTACTGTGTGTTAACACCTTTCAGTGGAGAGGAATTTCTCACTCAATCTAGAAAAATAAAAGTCCCCAAAATCCCCTGAAAATGATACCTTTTAAGTGAACAACTACCTCATTTTAAGCAGTACCACGAAGATCTACCATTCGTAAGAAGAAATAGACAAAACTCAAGCCCCAGCAACACTCCTACAACATCTCTTAGACCCAATATCTCAGGATATGGTCAGAATATGGTACAGCAGCATTTTGTCATTATTCAGGTGGGTGAACTCCTTCCTATCAATAGGCATGTGAATTCATCCACACTTCCTCTGTTGGATAGCTCTCTGCTACCTGATATTGCTGAACATCAAGAACATGTTGTTTGCCTGCATCTACAAAGCCATGGGCTATGACAGGAAACAGATCCAGGCCTTCTTCTGAAAGGCAGCTTACAGGGCTGGTGCAAACCCTGCAGCTCAACTGCAGACCCAAGTTGCAGAGTCCCACAGGCCTGCCATGTTCTCTCCTATTAATCAAAATCTGGAGTAGCACAAGTGAAACTGAGATAGTGCAGCACCCACAAAAATGCCAGAGGCATGCAGCAGACTTAGTTACGTATTCAGTTTACATTGAATGTTAAAAAGAAGGGTGCAGAGTTTATCTCCATATTTAACTACATGAAACACGTGAATGAACTACAGCTGCTTTAAGCATTACCCAGGTAATGCACTTCAGTGAACCCACTTCTTTCATAATGACTCCCCATCATCAAATTCATTTACCCAGGGATTTTTAAGTCAAGCTACAGTTCTTTGGTTGTTTCGAGGTCCTCAGCACTCTCACTGCATTGTTAGTCATATCGAACCACACAAAGCAAATCTCTATGACTTTAGAGAGCTGTTGCACAACAGGAGAGAAAAGGACATGAGTCTTGAGGGACTTTGCACATAAGAGATCAGCAGGCGGGTCTAAATGGTTTTATTATTTCAAAAATTGTGCTCAATTTGAAAGCAATACAGATCTTTAAACACCACAAGCACTGCTAACTTTACTCCACATTTTGTTTTTCAATTAAAATGGAGGTGACCCCAAATCTGAAGCAGTAGAGATTTAAAGATGCAACCTACAGAAATTAATAGCTCTCAGTCAATAGGTAGCTGCATCCCAGCCTCATCTGGATCACACACTCTGTTAACTGAAGATGCCTGTAGTCTGAAACTGGACTCCCCAGTAACTGTAAAACTGTAACTTGGAAAACCTGTAACTCAAATATATAAAATACTGGTTTATGAAACATTTCTATATTTGAGTTATGAGAGCTTAACAAACACCCTGAAACTCTGAAAACTTATTCTGTGATGGATTATCCTTGGCAGTATTTCTCAAAAAATGTCAAATATCACAAATATAGGTCAACAGCATGCAATGTTAAAGTTGCCTAAAGCAATATCTTAGAAGTATCTTCATGCTGTGTATCAGATAACCAATAAAAGTCTTGCACTTAGCCAACAAGTTAGCTCCCTGTGAATATTTTCTGTATAGCAGGTAACAGTGAATATGGTAACATTGAACTGTAGGGACAGTCAATACAATGCACCTAAGCGTTATTCGGTGAAGCATTTTGTCAAATGGATTGTAGCCTATTTAATAGACGCAAATAAAATGAGCTTTGCAGTGTGGCTGCAGGAATCAACTGCAACATCTCATGAAACCATTGAGGGTAGATTAAGGCCCTCCACAGCCTGTCATTTCATTACTGGGACAAAAAAAAAATCATGAACATGAGATGCCTCTTTCCACAAAACCAGTATGATGTCTGAGATAAAAATAATACAATTCCATCTCAGATGGAATTTGATCTTGTAATACAATTAAAGGAGAACAAGGCAAGTAATTTGTCCAAAGAAATTACACATGCGTACAACTTATTCCTGTTTTTACCTCTAGCTTCTCCAATGATAGCATAGAAAATGAAATTCTACCAGGAAATGTAAGAAATTCAGAAACGTAACCAATGTAACACTTTGCATTTAGATTTCCAACTTAGGTGACAGATGTTTTAAAAAACAAACACATGTAGCCTAGTAACTCCCTGATGACTATATATGTGCAGATGCCGGAATCAACAAGCTATTCCATCTAAAACTATTACTATCAAGCTATTTCATCTAAGATTGAGCATTATCTCTGTAACATTATTCTACTGGATCTTTCCTAGTGTTGAATAAAAAGATCCAATACTGTATTTTAGAAAATGATTCCCTTTTTTTTGAGTATTCTAAACATTACTGAAATTCAACACATCAATTCCCTTTCTTTTGGAATAATCTGCAAAGTAACTGTATGGGCTAAATTAAGTACTGGTGTAGCATACTAAAGATGTAGCAGCAATCAGACACTAGCTATGAAATGGAAAACTAGAGAGCAATCAGAATAGTACTAGTGATTCTCTGGTAGCAGCATCAGACACTTCAGAATTTAAACAAAATGGTAAATACAAGCCAACAAGGTGTGATCTTCCTATTTTTGTAAGTCAACAGTCCAAAACACTAGCTAAATTCAATTTTGTTAACTATTTTACTGCTGGCTATATTGGAATAAAGTCCAGGCTACCTGGAATTGCAGTTGAAGCATACATTACTACCACTTTCCTGCCACAATGCTGTCCCACAAGGTTAATCCCAAACCACAACAGTACCCAGAATAGCCAGGAAGCGAGCACAGACCAACCAGTACAGCTCACCTAATGGTCACCATTCTTTTAACTGAAACTTAGAAAAAGGTTTAAATACACTTGCTACAGAAATTCCCAACATGGACAACTGTTCAGAATTTTACAAATCCTATCCGTAAAAACCACTGGTGACAATGAACTAAAAAAAAAACCTAAAGAAAAAAACCCAAACCAGTCCAAATCATATTAAATTTTTGTTGCATTTTTCACATATGGATACATTCTGCTCTTTCTCATCCTGATCACAATGAACAATTCCTTCCAACCTTAAATTATCACAAACTATTGCTGTTTTTAACAGTGCAGGGATTTCCCTTTAGAATCATGACTGCCAAGCAAAGCACAGGCATGTGAAAACAAGGGAGGCTCCAAAGCACCCTACAGAGCAAAGACTGCAATTCTGCTAGATGCAAGAGTTCTCTGGTTTCCACATCTGTGGTGGAAGCAATTGTTTATTATGCTTATGAAGAGGCTTGTAAGAGACTTATGATTTCATGAAACATTCACCATTATCCCCCTAAATTAATTACCCAACTGGAAGCAAGTGTCAGTTGTCTTGGTGACAGCATTTCACAAAGACAGATGGCTGCCTAGTAAGTCCTGTTTCTATACATTATCATGCGGAACTGATGTTTGGTGTGTAGCGTCCCCCACCCCAATATATCATTTAGTTGCAGAGCTCCAGTTTAATGGTACTGAGAAGCCAAAGCCAAGAGTCTTCTCCAAGTAAAGATAATTTTGAAGCTCCACTTACACTCCTCCGAGCTGTAGTGCTGTACATGCTGCCAGAACAGTTGTGTTGAAACACTGTGCAGCCATTGCCATTCCAGGTCAGATTCAGGCATGTCAGGATTTGTCAGTTTTTGAAGGAGTTGCCAGGACAGCCTTTAGTACTACTGGGGCCGATGGAATTTTTGTCCTGACATCGCAGACAAGCCATTTTTGTTACTAAACTGTTTCCCAAATTCTCATTAGTTTAAGAATTGGCTGACTGAAAATATCAGGTGCTAGTACTTCTTGCTCCATTAAAGATGTAATTGATAATTGTAATTTATAACCCTTAATATTTCAGTGGAAAAATAAAAGTGTATTTTTTCATTAATAAAAATCAGGAAAATACAATGAAACAAGACATAACCAATACTGAGACCTCCTAAAGATGGGTCGCAGGCTACATGCTGAACTGGTATTAAATTTTTTTTCTTTTAATAAAAAAGAAGTTAAATACATGGCCTTAAAAAAAATAAAATCACAGTTTAATGATTTTGCAGGCCTCAGATGTAATGACAAATATTACATATGTTCATTTTTATTACATCAGGCTCAAACCTCATAAATCAGAAATTCTGGAAATCTATTATACATACAAACACTGATTATTGCTATAATGATTACTTATTCTATGAACCAAGGCTGAAAATATTTTTTATGTGAAGAATAGTGAGCACTAAGAAGGTCTGCACATAAACTGAAAACATCCCTTCTGTTTTTACAGGCAGTAAGTGGAAAAAGTATTGGACAGTTTGAAAGCTGGAATACATTCCCAAATTGAGTCCTAGAGGATAGGCTCCTTAGACTGTTCCCTCCACTCAGAACATGCATTTCCACCGGTGTGTTGAGCAAATGACAGATCCATCACTGGTTCAGATCAGATTTGGAAAATGTGTGGTCACAGAGATGAGGAGCATTACTCCCAGCCAACCTCTTTGAGGTCTTCAATGTTAATCATACAGCACTACGAGACAGTATTTGCAATATGTTATCCCACAATATTTTGCAGGATTACTCACATAGCAGATAAATTATAATTAAAGTTACTGGTACTACAACACATTTCATAATGAGCTAATCATTTATTTATCTATTTTAAATGCAATTATCAGCAAAGCACATTAATCTGTACACAAGCGTAAAATATAGCTACTGTAACAAGAAATAGGAGTTAAAATACAAATCTCCATAGAAAATTTTAACAGCTTTAAAATTGATCCTTTTCCTGTCCTTCATTAAATTTCATCATGGATTTAATTCCAAGTAAAAGCAAAACAAACCAACTATTTAAGTCTTTTTAAAGAAAGTGACATTCATCTACTAAATAAACAGCTTTTTTTTATAGCCTTCTAAAAACATTCAGTAATTAATATTTTCACACCATCAGAAGCAGCAAACAGCCATTCACCGCTCAGAGTAAAAATGTAGATTACTTTAGCTCACAGTTATAACCAATGCAGTCATCAAAAGGTAAGCTCTGTAATATGAAAATAATAACAGTTAAGTATAAATATAATTGAAAAGAATTTATTTTTATATCATGCAATTATATGGTCTGATAAAAATGGCAATAAAAATAATGAAAAACCTAAGATGGTGCTAAATATCTACTTGTATACTAGAATTTAATGGAGGTCCTTACATTCGCTTAAAAAAAAAAAAACCCATCGACATCTTTTGCATACACAATGACTACAGAAAGACTGTCTTCAACATACAGAGAGAAAAGTCAAACACAGGACAAGAGAACCTGGATCAAGGATCAGAATAAATGCTGTTATTACAAAGAGATGTTATTCCGAACACATTCCAGTTCCTAGTTTATTTGCAAGCAACCAGTTGTATGCTGAAGATCTAATTATTACTTCATTAATGTATTTTTGGTTAAGTAAAAATATTTCTCTGTATTGTAAAACACTCCAATTAAAAGCATCGGCTCCACTCTTGAAAAGCCAAGCACAGAGTCTTCCCATGGCTTGCATTCAGGCTGTGCTCTGGAGCGGCTGACACAGAACACCACACACAACAATCCAAAGTATGCTTATCCCTGTAAGTATTAAATATCCCAGACTTGCAAACTTGATCATGCATTACTGTTCTACTGCTAGCATTGTTATTTATCCACTCTTGAAAGCAAAGAGCTGTAAAAGCATCATAAAGATAAAAATGTGAAGTGTAGCCTTTGACACAAGAGCCATGACTAGTAATATCAATGCTCTACTAGTATGAACCGACAGCTCGACGGCAAAAGACACAACCCATCCTAATTTGCTGCCAAAGTACAGGTGAATTGTCCTCTAAGTCTCGTGAAAACTGCAAGGAAATGCTTCCCTAGAAGAAAGATGATCTGCAGAAGAAAAAAACAGGGTTCAGTCTGACAGGAAGGGTTTTGGGTTGCACAGTGGAAGCAGTTGTGACAGAATGACTTCTCAGGGTCTCCTGGAGGGGACGCCATCCACCTTAAAAACAGAGCTGGCACGTGTGAGGGAGCACTCCTCTGTATGGCAAGCTCCTCATCTACTCCCTTGACCACAGAAAACCCTACATTGGCACAAGTAAATGGGCAAGAAAGTACGATCAAGGATGAGGAGTGAGGAAGGGGTGGAAATGTCATTTTCAGCAGCTTCTGCTTGTGCTTACAACAGTGCAAACCAAACAAAAGATGCATCCATCAGTGAAACTGCAGCTTCTTTCTCGCTGGGTTACCCAAAAGAAGGAGGCAGCTAGCATTAAAAATAACCCAAAACCTGTAAAGAACCTTAAAGCTAACGTTTTAACAGAAATCATGGTCTGTGACCCTATGCTATTTAGTATTCAGTAGTTCTTAAATTTAGTTTTCTAGTTTGTCTGTCAAGTGTCTGCCATTTTCTCCCTGAGGACTGGAACAAACTTGTCAGAGATGGGGTATCCATTTAATCAGAAAAGTTTTTTCTTTTCATAACCATTTCTGCTTCACCCCTAATCAGTGTGGATTCACCCTAGTGCAGAGGGGCTGTTCAGCCCTGACCATATTGCTTTCCTTAGCAGTATTTGGCACACTAGATAAAGTAAAACACATTTTGTGATGTGCTAGTACCCGTGCCATTGACTCTGTTTTGGGAACCACATGTTATGCTGTCCAGAGATGTCACTTCCATGAAAATCTTAATTTCAAGAAATAAGCAGCTACATATAAAATGTGATGTGAAGAGTGTCCTCCATTACCACTCCAGCTGCTCTGCTGCAACAGCTAGCTGACCAATTTCATCACTTTTCCTTCAACGAGGCAGAATAATCTTTGCATGACCAATAACCTCAGTATAAATTGTGGGGTGACATATGACCTTAGCACAAAAACAGTAAATAAAAAACCTTACTCCATCAACTTATTTTCCCAGTTATCTTACATTATCTTGGCTTCCAATCTTTGCTCCTTTAAGCAGTCATTTAATTAAACTCATTGAAACAATTAACACAGATTCTTTCTTGATATAAATGGTGCTAGCCCCTCTTCCCAGGCTTCACAACCACCTCCACCTTCATCAATTTCATCCTTTAACACCAAATGAAAGTATCTATTATGTTTATAAAAGCTACCAGTTCATCTCAACTGCAGCTATAGTAATCTACTGTTTTCTTTCACGTACTCTAATTGATTAGCATAATTAAAATAAATTAAAAGCCGTTTTGTCTAGCCTACATTCAGTCTGGATGTTGCTTGTCAGATTCCGAACCCCAAATCTTTTCTACTTTCCAACTACATGATGTGGCTTTAATAAAAGCTATTAGTTCTCCCTATATCCTTGCCTCATTTATATCGTTTATGCCATAACAACTGTAGCAATGCTACCACTATCTCAAGAAAAAGGCAATGGCCACCATGGCTGAGCAAAATCACACATCATAGGCAGAGCTGGCATCATGCTGTACTTTGACTCTTAATCTGTGAGGAGGAAGCACCGTGGGTGGGAGAGAACAGGCTCTATGAGCACAGCAGGATAGCTGGATTAACTCTGCCAGGGGCAGCAAGGGGACAGCAAAAGCATTTCTTAAAATATCTTTTTCTTTCATGCCTTGAGGTAAAAGCAGGAAGGAACACCATCAAAAAGTGGGGTTACAAAAGGATACAAATAAAGTGGCAAAAATGTTCATCCGTCAATACCTCAAGTAAGTTCTTCCCTTGTGGCTCTGAGCAACATGATAAATTCCAACATAAAAGATTATTGTCAGCATGATCTGAGATAAATTGAAACTGCAAGGCCATTCAGATCATACACATCTTATGCAGATTCCTTCATTAAACATTCAGCATTAGTCTGGCTTAAGGAAGAAACATTTTTGTACATAACCAATTTAGAACAAAGCAAGTGGGCAAGCTGTACTGAAGAGCTCTCCAAACAGGAGGCTGATTTTGTACTACGGTTAAAAAAAATGGTAAACTGAACTTCATACTAACTGAAAACAAGGAAACTTTTGGTCATCTCAAACTTGTTGCCTTTAAAGTTATTCTAGAAACTAAAAAGAATATAGATATGTGTATCTTTTTGAATTCCACAGTTACATTCCACAAGCAGATACATTTTTAATGAAGCACTCTGGTAAAACCCACCAGTGAGTGGGTTATCATGGGAAAAGCTTTCTTGATATAAATTCTATTTGAATTTTCTCTGTGAGAAGGACTGCACAGGACTCCTTGTACAAGGTAGTGTAGCATGTTTTCTTCACCTTTGCTCTTTCTCTCTTTTTTCATCAGCTTTATCAAAAGTTCCTGAAAAGGAAAGGTCTCTTCAGAGGGAGTGTCAAAAAGAGGGTAAATCTAATTTCCACAGCTCAGGCTTTGCTTTTCTTGTTCTTTACCTTAGGCCCAGCCACCCATGCAATAAAGCCAAAACGAGGACAGACAGGGCCAAGGAGTTCATTTCCTATTTTCCTCATCAACAGTGGTAACAGCAGCAGTCCTTCTTTTGCAAGCAACTTTACATGAAGGGATTTTTGGACCTGCCCAAAACCCAAATGACTTAGTAGACATATGCATGCAGCTAATGACAAGACAATGGCCCCAAGTTGCAAGAAATCAGAGGCTTGGAACCATGTCTATAATGATTACCAGACCACTCTTAACAATGTTGTCAAGATTATCTCCCCGATCCCTACTCATGTCCTTTTATAATTTTAAATATGGTAATTTAGCAAATATCCTTAATACAACAATTAACCATTCTGATTCTTGAATTATGCTTTCGTTAATATTTAACCTAAATTGTCTCTTCTCTAGCTCTTGTTCCGTCCTCACTGATTTATGAAAATAATTCATCATTATCTCCTTTATAACATCCACTTACATGTTGGCAGAAATTTATGTTTTCCCTCAATCTTGTTCCTTCTAGAAGGAACATGTTCATTACGCTGGTTACAAGTTGAGACACAGTCATGATTTCTAATGCACAATGAGAGGAAGAAAGTCAACAATCCCCCTTTCCTCATCTAAAGGCAATGTGAACACACAAAATATTTACTCTAAAAAGAAACAAATGTAAAACAGAAAAAAGAACAGTTTTCCTTCTTTTGCAAGTCATTTATCATAACATCCATGTAATTTTGTAGAAATCTTCTACCAAGAATAACTCCCATTCCTAAATTTAACTGGACATAAAGAATCATAACATATAAGGATATTATCCCATCTGCAACATAAAGAGAACCACACCAAGGCCAGAAATCTGCAAGTTTTTACATACACTCCCCTCATTCATATTATCACAATCATATATCATTCACATATCACATATATCACATTCATATATCACCATCCTTTTGTTGTGTTACACTGTTGACTGATGTTCAATCACATATCCAGTATCTCTAACTCCACCTGTCCAGATTATTCCTCCAGTACTGCTGGTCAGTAATATACTCAGAGCTTATTATATTCTCTCATGTGATCTGTACTTCCAAAATATATAGTTTTCACATTTCTTCAATTAAATCTTACATAACTAATTCAGCCCATTTGTATGTTACAAAGATTATACTCTATTTCAATCCTACTTTACAAATGTTACCATGATGTTAAATAATCACTCTTCAGATAAAAAACAATGTCACAAAAATTCACGTTTGTTTGGGATGACAAGTTTTTGCAGACCTTTAGCTTTGCTGGAACTTGAAATGTTAAACCTGAGAGAAAAGAGGTTAGTTTAATATGTGTATTTACCTATTGATTTATAGTATTAGATATAATAACCAGCTGCATTATTGGGAAGCCAAGTAAGTTTCTACATCTTGTCAGAAACATACACTACAAATCACATTAACTCACTATAACATAAGAAATTTTGTCATGAATGGTTTATGCCAAATCACCACATGAACCATGATTAACAATGAATCAGAAGAGTAGATTTATATGAATAATAAGCAAAGATAAAAACCCCTCTTATTATGGACAATTAGATGATAATGTAACTTGCGTATTTGTGATGTTCTAATATGTGGCCACTTGGGATATAGTCACGTGTGACTTAGACTTAAGATGTATTTCATACTAAAGAATTAACTAACACTTTAGGCTTTTCAAATGAATAAGTGAGCCTAAATTTAGTCACTGTTAATTAAGTATAGTTTTAGAAACTCTACTATTCAAGTACATGTCTCATTTGTGGTTTGGTTTTTTTTTTTTAAGTTCTTCCTGTATTTGTGATCCAGATCTGGATCCAGAAAAGTGTAAGGCTTTTCTCATTTAAAAACCTTGACATTTAAACTTGTTTCTGCTGTAATATCAACCTATGAATCATAAAATATTTTCCATTCATGATTTGTGTTCATCCTTTTCAATCAAACAGATTTCTCACAGATACTCAACAGCATAAGTAAACCAAATTTCTGCAGAGTTTAAAGTAACTCATGATGTTACTTCAGTAGCAGGAATGAAAAATACTTAAGGAAATAGTTAAAATACGCTTTTAAAATGTTATGTTTTAGGATCACATACTACTTAGTCAGCTGTGGGCAATATCTCAATTTTCAGGAATGCATTTTGTGTCTCATCCTAAGTTCGTTCAAGGTGGGTACAGCTGATCTTCTCTGAATTAATACCTATCACAAGGAATTTATCAAGTGCTGATGTTTGCACCAAGCCCCCAGGACTTGTGTGCCCTCTCTGAACATGATCCCAGAGGACAGAACCAGCATGAGATGGTGCAGCCAAGTTTTCCCATGCAAGTGCAGCATGGATGGACTTGGAAAAAAAAAATCTTCAAGTTTGAAGAATCTGGAGACTGAGAGTGATACATTAAGATAACAAAATATGTTAAAATAAACCACTAAATGTATTGGTGCTTCAGAGCTGCCCAGGAGAGAAAAAGCTACATTTCAGTTTGGAAAACAGAGGGAGCTAAGCATGGTGCACCCACTAGCACCCTGAAATTCCAAAATGTGTTCACAGAAAACAGCTCTCTGCTGTCAGAGACCGCTGGGGATTGACACAGAAGTGTCATTTCAAAAACTGCATGCTGAGAGGCTGCGGGATGGAAAAATCTGAAACACAGTGGGATGCTTTCAGGGGCATTTCCCCACCATCACCTTGGTGTGCCCTTCCCACTCAGAGCTGCGTTGTAGCTGTCCTGCAACCGGATTGCTGCAAAACCAGTGTTGCTTGGGGTCACCCTGAATTTGTCGCTGTGTGCTTCATCTCTGGGACACATAGGCAGCAACAAACACCTTCAGAGAGAGCTACAACAAATACTGCAACCTACATTTGTGCTACAGACTGACGTGAATTGACACCTTGCACAGGCCAGGGAACAAATAGGAAAGCAAATAAATGACAAAACACTGAGTGCAAATCATAAACCAAAAGATGGCGAGAGACACTATGAGATACAACTAAGTCCTAATTGTACAAGGAATTACATCTTTTGAGAACTTCAAATGCAAATGTTAAGTTTTATTAATTCACTCTTAACTGCAGATACAACCAACGCAAGCTCCTGAAATAATATGGCAAAATGGGAATTTGGAACTTAGGAGAGATAAAATGAGTGCCAGAAATTTTAAGAGGATGAATAACACAGGAGCAGAACAGGATAACCAGAAAATGGGTCATTATAGTAATCAGATGAGAAACAGCTAATGGAAGGATTTACATTTTACAACAAAATTAAAAGGTAACTATTTGAAGGATAGCAGTGGGTGACATCTACAAAGCCTTTGTGACAAATCAGGGTACATTATTTTATTTATCCATTCTGGCTATTTGGATAACTTCTGTATTTTCTTTGCAAATTCAACTTCTTCCTCTCTCCCTTCACATCTTATTTTAAGCTCAGTGGACCCCAAATTCCTTTCCCTCTCGCAGCTTTGCTCCAGCTCATCTTTATTCTATTCTTTTACTATGCCCCTTCCCCAGCTCAGTAATTTAACATGCCTTTGCAACCATATTCCCACCTTGCCAGCTGACCACTAGAGAGGTGACAGGGAGAAATGACAAGAGAGTAAGTCAAAACTGCTGAACAATGAGTAACGCAAAAAGGCGATGAAAAAAATGGAAAGGAAGCCGCGGGATTAATAATAAAACCACGTTTGATTTAACAGCATCTGATTTCCTCCACAGGCAGGGAAATAACCACATAATAAACATTTAAAATGTGTGTTTAATGTCTATTATATATGTAACTAATGGGACAACCAGCCAAGTTTGCAGAGAAAGACTGCCTCATTCTTCAGCAATCTCTATCCTTATTTTGCACCTCTAGGATACTGTTGAACAAACACCCACATAAGTTTCTATTCTTTCATAGTCTGTACAGTGAGTCTTCTGTACAAGTGGTGCTGCTAGGAACACTGCAACCAGCTCCCCTTATCAGTTGTGACCTAGAATGACATAGTATACTACCAGGCCTAGTATGATATTTTAATTATTTTTTGAGTTAAAACATATAGAGAAAACAACACTTTATCAATAGGAAGCATTTTGCAGAATGGCTATTCAACAATGTTTTGAAGAAAGAAGTGTTTTTGTGAACATGGGCTCCTGGTACGGAATTTTTTTTAATTGTGCATCTAATTTTAGCTATTTAAAATCTGATGAAATTGCTTCGCTAGAATACATTTTCCTACTGTCTAAACCAAAAAATTACTACAGTGTCATGATCCAAGAAATATCAAAAATTTTCTTCTGTATTATACCACTGAGGTACCTTGCTAATAAATTTTGTAAGCCCCCTGGAATTATCATATATGTTAAAATCATCTAAGGTCAGCTTTAGCAATTTACAAGCTTCAGTGGTTCAGAATTTCATATTTTTAAGAAAACATGGCATGTGTTTGTATCAGCAAGTTTCATCCATCATTATCCATCTCCCTCCTACACCTTTCTAGCATAAAAACCCCTTCTGCTTGCTAACAGAATACTAATTTGGCTTCATTTAGATGCTTAAGCAGCATAGTCCAGCTATCTCATTTAAAATATGTGTAAAGCCATGAAACAATTGACAAGCGCAACGAAGACTGTCTGTCTACCATAGGATCTTCATGGAATTACTTTTCAACAGACACTAAAAGTCAAAAGCCTACACTAGTCACTTTTTCCTCTGCATTTATCTCTTAAAATCAGAGAAGGGAAATGGGTAAGTAAAAATATTTACCTAGCCGTTCACCACTTCATACCACCTGTTAAGATACCAGGCCAGGTGATGTATATGCAGAACAAGGCCAGTTGCTTATTCTTGTAAATTCAACCACATTTTTATTCAGTGTGTAAAATAATGCACATTTTCTTAATAAAGCCTGCATCAAATATGAATCGAGAGCAAGAGGAATTTCCATATATGAATAGTACAAAACCCCTAAATATAGAGCACTCTATGGACAAGAGTTGGGCTGATATCCCTCAGCGGTACCTTCCAGTGACCTGCATTGACAAATCTCCCAGACTATCCTTGTAAAGGCATAGTTTTAAAGTATAAAATGGAGACTATAATGAAACTTGCATTGATATGATTTGTGGAGTTGATTCCAGATACTTGGTGTGCAAGTATTTGGAAGCATGTATATAGGGTTTAAATAAATACTGTTTCATGTACAAATATTTGAATACACATACACACACACACATATCAATAGAAAGCAGGTAACAAAAATGTGCAAGGGACCCCTCATATCCCTACAGAAGAGTCAGCAACAACATACCTGAGAAACAGTGACCATGAAGGCCTGGATTTGACTAGTGTCAAATTGCTCCATGTTGGAGCAAACTGGGAGCTAAGCCCCATATGTCTGGGGTGCACTACTGAAGAATTACTAATTCAGAGGTGCTCACAGAAACTCACACAGTCTATTTCAACTTCAAAGTCAAGGCAGTTTAGCTTCCCCTCTCAAGTGAAAATGCAGACACAAGCCCAGTTGTGCTAAAATGTTCCTCACAATGGCAGTGAAGGTACATGGGCAAATGGGATAGCAAAACCTGTTAAACTTTACACCCAAGATTAAACGCGAGAATAAAGTAGACATCTTTTCTCTTTAAACTCTGCAATTCCTGAAAGGTTAAAAAGTTGCAGACATTTATCAGCAGAAGAGCCACTAATAAAAATAATTTTTTTTCAGAGGGTAAACATAACTTTTGTTGTGCAGACTGAAGGAAGACAGTAACTGTCATTGGACACATCAATATTTCTAGATATAAACATCTCATCCACAGACCAGTATTTTAAAGAAAGAAAGAAAAAAACCCACATGGAAGACCTAATCATAGTTCTAAACCTGCTTTGTGCAATAAGAGTAATGCAAGACTGAGTTAAGCAGCTGACCCATATACTGAAAAATAGGATCTAAAATTAAATGGGAAAATGTACATCATTATTTTAACTTAGCTCAAAGTTGCACAGCTAAATCTCTGTGCAGCAAACGAAAAAGTTATCTATATACTGCAGATTATGATGCACTCAGTTAACATATAATATTTAAATCATTTTTGCCATGTTAGTGGTATTGAATTTTTCATGCATTTTAAAGTTGGATAAATGGTTAGGAAAATACTTCAATAGGTCAGTCATTTCATTAACTTAAATATTAACAACAAAATCCTCCAAGCAGAATAAAACTGCCTTCCCCACCACCCCCCCCTTGCCTGTGGACCTATGTACTTGTAACTTGTTACCAGTAACAAGAATGAAAACCTTATTTTCTTGATGTTGATGGCAAAATACCATTGACTGCAATGAAGCCAGTGTCTCACTTGGACATGCTGTATTTCAGTAAAACAGGGATTACACTGCATTGCAGAACTGAAAAGGATGGGTACAGTTAAAATGAAATGCTAGAATGAAAGCTGACTGTATAAAAATAGTATTTTCTTATTCAGCAGACCTACCCTACAAATATATTCAATCTCATAGCTGCTTATACTCACGGCTAGAAAAAATCCCTAGGATTACTTTTTATTCCTATCTCAGAGATGGCACATTTATGGTGAGAGTAAGCAGATCCTGTTTATATTGTCTCTCACTCTTGTGATTTCATCATGCATCTCATCAAAGTCTATCTTCCTCTCAAAACCACAAAATTTTGAATCTCAGCTTTTGTTAGGAAGACAAACACAGTCTCAAGTTTTATGACTGTATAGAAAGCTTTGAATCATCATATCCAGGGGTGTGGGGGGGCAACCACCCTCCTCAGTCTTAATTTTCCTATGATATTTCAAACCCTGAGGTTGACTAGCATTTAATCATCTATATAACTGCTAACTAAAGGACAACTGAACTTCTAAATTCTAAACACAGGAACAGCCTGCACAAGCTGGAGCAGCCTTAATATAATATATTGCCTGCAGAATCCTTATTACCATGTAAAGGCGAGAAAGACAGCCTTTCATACACCAAATTAGACTTGCAGGCAACATGTATACTATAGTTCGGAGAAACCTTTTATTTCCAAACTTGACAATTTTTATGCTGTGGTCCCTAAGACAAAAAGAACACATCACTTTGTTACCCTTGAATAAATCTTCAGCTTTTTGGAGTGCTGGGTTATGAAAGGTTCTAACTTTTGCTTAGGTAAAAGGAATTTATTATCTCTCAGAGATGCAAAGAAAAGCTTGGACACAATTCAAATGTGACCAAACTACTAAAACCAAAATTCACTTGCACCGATGAATAACAGAAGTTGTATGGTGATATTTCTCCCTTGCTGTGCTCTGTAAAGGACTCTGTTGAGATTCAGGTGCAAAAAATACCATTAGCACCATTCCTCTCCTCCCAACCCACTGATGTAGCATGTAAAGCTGAGGCAGATAGAGACAAGGGGACAGTGTGTAGTTTTGACATGACTCTCCTTCCTCTTGACCCTACAGGAACACAGGCTACCCTTCCCTCTTCCAGGCTGCTGCTGTCAGTGGTAAGCAAGACCCACAGATCAGCTTATCCCAGTCACGACATTAGTGATGTACAAGATGCAGACAGTGGGAACTTTTACTAATACCTGCTCTTGATCCTATATTTTAAATTTTCAACCTTTCCAGCCTGTTTGTTAACATCTATGTTTTACTTCAGCAGAAGTACACAAGGAGCTAAAACAGTCCAGGTCTCAAGAACAATGCCCATGGTGGAATGAGTGGAACCAGATGCATCTGATTTGGTAAGATTTCTCCTTATGTCTCAGCTGTCCAGGACGTCTGCCACTCTATTGCAAAGTACAAGAAGAGATACAGCCTAACAAAATGAAATGACAAAGGGCTGTAAACAGAACATCAAATGAGTGTGGAACTCAAGAGAGCAGGGAGCAAGTACGTATGCTCAGATATGGCTTCCCACCTCACTAGATAAATAAGAATAGGGTTGAGCACTGTGATTTAAGAAGAAAATTATGTGACACTATGTTATATTTCACAGCATGCTAAAAAATGATTAGAGAAATGTGAAGAAGGGTAAGATACTTGCTCTTTTAGCTTTACTTTCAAATACAGCAATATAACACAGAACCATTCTGATATGCTGCTGTATGCATCACTTCTATGCCTATTATCCAGCTTAGAAAAATGAAATTCAAACCTACACATTTTATCTTAGAGCAGCAGCATTGGTTTCATAGAGTGAGGGCTTACAAATGGTAAAACAGGAATTTAGCACGGTGAAAACACAGCCCAAGTTTATGGGTTTGTCCTCATTGCTTTTATACTTTAAGTATTCAGGAAAATTACCTAGAAGCTTTAAGAGCAGAATAAACTCCTGTGAAATGAACTCACAAATGAAATTAAGAGAGGGAGAGAGCAGTGAATAACTGAATCCCCTGAGCCAGAAGAATGCAATGCTGGAGTGTCACAGGAGAATGTAAAATATGTGCTACGGTGCACCTACTTTTCAGCGGATCTGTGTAATTTATGAACCTGACAGCAATGCCATATGTACCCAAAGGCTCTTCCTAACCTCCCTCCCACCCACCAGCATCCTTCCACAGAGAACTGCCAAGGAGACTGACACAATGCAAATGCAGTGGTTTGGCTGCCTTTCAACCTTCTATATACCCTGGAGACAGAAGGATTACAAATTATTAGCAATTAAGAAATTTAATCCACCATATTGCATTGCATATGATCAAGCTTTATTGTACTCTAATGACCCTTACACCATAGTATAAACATCAGATTATAAACCTATTTTTAAATGCATCGACTTTAATTTTATATAGAACTTTCCCTGTTGCAATGTGGTCCCTTCATTCTGTAATGCTGCTAGAGTGTGGCTCTTGAGTCTCTGAACAAGGTAAGTGTATGCTTCTGTCGGTGCATAGGAGAAAAAAGAAATGCTAACTTGATTTCTCATTCCTATTTTCTTTTTAACAAATGAAAACTGGAAGCACATGTGGGTCTACTTGTAAACTTAAGGCTGCAGATAAAATTTGGCATATTAATTGGAATGAAAATTACATCTTCTAGATCCCAGTGCTGTGTTTTATTGACAAAATCATCCTGGCCTTACTTGCTTTATCCACACATCCAGAATGGGTGAAATAAGGCATCACAAAATATACCCACTCTGGGTGCACTCTGGCCAAGCACTGTAAGTAGTTCACAGTCTTCACACTATCCAAGGCTAAAAACAGATGTTCCGCATTGTTTTCTTGTGCTGCTCTTTCTTCTCATAAACGAATGATGATATTTATGAAAATCACAACACTCTCTCTTACGGATTGCTAGTTTAAGTGAAAAACTATGATTACATAAGTGACATCATTGCATTTACTGATCACAAATATGAAGGGCACAAATGTTATAAAAATCCTTACTCTTTGCACAATCAAGGATTAGCAAATATTAATCTTTGTAAAACAGTAAAATATCTGATTAAAAGAAGATGAGAAAGCAAAAGTGAATTTTTAATGTAGCCATCTACCACGCCACTCCACCCCCTTCCACTCCGGGTGGAAGGCATATTTATCTGCCTTTGCTTTCCCTACCCACTACATAGCAACATGTACACTGAGGAAGCCTTTCTCACAAACAGTAATGTTCTGCTAAATGCAGCTACTCTGTGTCACATGCACTTCCCCTGGGCAGAAGACAGGAGTGAGTGCTGGGCGCTCCTCACCCTCGTCAGGCATGTCGTGCTACTGAAGGGCACATAGCACAGGGAGGAGAGTGGTATGAGGAACTACTCGCCAACAAGCAAGTGCTTTTACATAAGCCAATATGTCACTCCTCATACACTAACTGATTTTAAAGAGGCAACTGCTGATTGACATGTGTCACCAGCAGTGTAAGTAAGTAATGGTGCATTTTCCTATAGATTTTTCCTTACGTCTCCACAATCCTTCCCTTGATCTAGACCGCAAAGCTCTGTACCTCCTTCTCTTCCATATTATTTCCAGCTTTCCTGGTCCTTGTAGTAATTCACACCATGGCTCTACTACTTAATAGCAGTTTTTCCCACGGCCACCACTGCAAGTAACAGTATCCCTTCCACAAGGATATTAAAAGGGTTTCTTCTCATTTTCATGACAGTTGTGGGAACTTAATTCCTCCAAAATAAACTATTCTTCCAGCTCAAATGCCCAATCGGTTTGAAAAATCAAGTCTGACAGCATAAGTGCAAAACATACTTCTTTAGGCTAAAAAATATTCCTCAAAAGGAAACTAATAGAGTAAATCAATGACCAAAAGTTCTAAAATACATGTCTCTTAGTAACAATTATCTTCCTGAGTAAGAGCCTAAAATCTTTTTTCTTATGTAACTTCAACATAACTGCAGTTATTTAATCATCATTCATCTCATACAATGAGTGTGATACTCTTAATGCTCTTCTGCTATAAACAAAAAAGACAAAGCAGCCCAAATTTAGACTCAATTCTGTCCTTCATCAGCAATCAACACAACTCAGTGAAACAAACCTAGGCTGTGCATTTGTGTCTACATAAATGACATGACGTTTATGTAGAGTGCATGTCATTCCACACTCATGTCAGAACAGTGATTAATTAAGCAACTGTCTTCAGTGATTTCTCTCACCTGAGCATGCACATCCAGAATATCTACACAAGAATCTTTCAACTGAGACTGGAAAGAGAGATCTGCTGCTTAGGACAAGCAAGCACCAGATTGATTTCCAAGCTTATAACATGCCCATATAATCATTTTAAAGCATTTTGAAACTAGAAACATTCCCATTCTTTGATGATTTATCCACTAAGGAAAGCATTTTTATCAAAATATGCATTCAGATAATCTCCTATTCAAGGAAGAAGCAAGTCATGAACCTGACTGTTCAAATTATGAAAACATCAAGCAGGCAAATGTTGTCCTCTGTGAGAATATGATTATTACGACTGGAGAATTTTAAACAGCAGTGAAACGAATTACACAAAGCTCACTAAATCCAAGGAGTTGAGTCCAATAGTTCAGGTTAGTATGCCTCTCTGTGATGATAATGATCCAAGGACTTTCCAGATGCTCTGGCTGCCAAGATAAAGCACCCAGGGCAGCTGCACACCAAGTACCACTAAGATGCAGATAGGCACTGTCATAAGAACTTCTGAAAATGAAGGGGAGGATAAGCAGACAAGTAGTGACTGACCCTGGATGCATAAGCTTCCTTTACAGTACATGAAAACATCTCTAACTTCAAGACAACAGAATCATATATCCTGAAGGCCTTATCCTGTAATGGTTTCAAATACCTTCCTTTTGATGATTCACAGAAGAACAACATCCTCATGTGTCCCTTTGACTCACGCTAAAACATAATTGCTGCTCTTTTTTATTGCTGCACTCATTTTATCTCATCTGTCCTGTTTTCCTTTTATTTCTCTTAATTGTCTAAATTTAAAGATGTAGAAATAGCTTTCTAAATCTTATTGTTTTTAACTCTCTTGCACTTTTAACTCTCTATATTTAACTCTCTTCTTTCTTTTCTGCAAGTTTTCAGGAAGATACTGTAAGAGTGTCATTTTGCCTCTTTTTATTTAATCTGCTCATTTCTTCTGCTGAAATGAAAGCCAAAGGACCAACAATACTTTAGATCTTAAGACACAGTCCAAGCCTGTAGCTATTTACTTATGAACTGATTATGTGAATACGTTAGAAGTCATTAGAGGTCTAAGCAGTAATGTCACATAACATAGAATATAAAAGCTACAAATAGGTTTTCAAGTAGCAACATAATATGTTACCCATGTCTGCAAATGCTTGTTAGCACAGGTAGGCACATCAAGATCAACTTTGTTGTCTACATTACCCTGATTTTGTCTGATCATCAACTGTCACTCACAGACTGACCTTGCTCTCCACCACAGGCTGATAAACATCACTTTAATTCTGCTTAAATAAAGTAGGATCTTGCTCTGTGAAAAAAGACCCAAACCAAACTGAATTATCAGGACTATAGTAAACAGCCTTTTGAAAGAGAAATCCACCACCATGTATCGGGAATAACTCCATAGTGAAGGTGAACTGTAGCTTTCTGGAGCAATGTGTGATAAGGCAGCAAGTCTGGAATCCAACAGGTGAGCTTGTGGGTTAAAACTGACTGATGTGGGGTAAAGGTCAATGTTTGCCCTAAAAATAGCAGAATTATACATGATGTATTATTAAACTTCAGTCCTTACAAGGAGGAAAGGTGTAAAAACTTTAGGCAAGGGTAACTTGAATCTTACTAAAAAAATGCTCAGCCATACTACATTCACTAATTTGGTTAACGCTGAAGACAACTTTCCTCTTAAGTCAGTGTAACTTCCTGAAAGAACAACTGTTCTACTTCAGTATGACCACAGAAATCCTACTCTATGCACTCATAACAGTCTCCCTGGATCCATGAACAGCAGTGAAACCTGGTTAATACATCTCACGTTACAGACTGGGGTGAAGGTATTACCTGGCTAACAGTAATCTAACCTAAGAGGCGCAGCAAGACAATGGGGAATCCACTAAGGCTGTATATGTGCTCCTCTCCCAAACATCAGCAAAACTGAACAAAATGAACGTCAGTGACATTTTTGGTCATGGATACAGCATTCAGCACCACCTAGCCAGTCACATTTTTGGTCATGGATACAGCATCCAGCACCAACTAGTCAGTCACTATGCCAGCAGTGGAAGCAGGTGGCATTTGCTTTTGCCCTGAAGGCAACTCTGACCATTCTGAATTTCCAAACTTGTGTAAGAAAGGAGGCAATGGAGTGGCCTGCAGACACCTGCTGGCCTCCTTGGAGGCAGAACCGAGATGGCAGCCTGCCACCGGGAAGGAGCCAATTTCTGCCCTGGTGACTGACAGGTTTGGTCTTGATCCCCAGAGGAAAACGTATTGCTGCTGGAAAAGCAAGCTTGCTCATGAAAGGCCAAACAAAAAAAGGTATGAATGGATAATTTAGAGAAATAACTACTTCTTATAAATCCGTTTTTGTCATTAACACTTCGCTTCTTGTTTTGTTTTATAAATGTCTCATTTTAAGACACTTAAATGATACAGATTCTGCTGCTTCACTAAATAACTGAACATTCTTCATAATTAATCAGTTTTTCTACACACAGCAGAAGGAAGTATTCCAATGAATTGACTTTCTTTTTTTTCCCCCCATGCCATCAGGACATAAAAATAAGCAATTTCAATAATCATTATTACTGCTACAGTATATATTAATACATCTTGGATAAATCATTGCCTCTACTATCAACTCAGCTACTGCTCCTGCAAATAAAGCAATACCTTGTTACCTAGCAACTGAGCAAGTCTCTGCTACACTGCAAAGAAAAAAAAAAAAAGAAAAAAGGAAATATATATATTTATATGTCCTCTTGGTTTCATGTTGAGTGAACATCCATAAAGAACAAAGAATAATCCACTCCAATACCCTGAAATTCAATATTTAAATAAAATGCTTGCTCCTCCACGTTTCATGAGCATCTTCAGAAGCTAGGTCTAGATTAAACATGCACTACCCTTTTACCAACAACGTAATATTCTTGCTATGCATTTCTTGGAATATTTTATTAATGCATATATCAGTACACCGACGTTACATATCTAAGTCATGACAGGCTCTTAATGCTACATCTGATCTGTATTAGAATAGGAATAGCTATCACGGGGCTCTTTTAAAGTCTGTTTGCTTATTCTAAATCAGTTCCTTTCCCATTTAACACAGCAATGCACAGTATCACCTCTTACTGATGCAATGTCTCCTTTTGGGGTTCTGTCATTTGTACAAATTATTCCTTTGTGTTGCATTAAAAAAAAAGAGAGAGAGTAAGTACTACAAACCTCACCACTCTGTTGCTTTATACTTCATGTTTGTTTCTGACAGATTGCCAACACTGTGCAGCTCAAAAATGAACAAAGATAGCTCAGGAGTCCTACTTGTGTGGACGAGTTACTGTCCCAGGCAACAGACAAATTCAGAGACAGCCTCTGAACCCTCTGGTTAACAGCATGTGTCTGGTCCATGCTTTACTCAGAGTTGAAAAAGGCAGCAGAAAGATTCATGGCTCCATGACCACACAGTATGAAGACATACCCTTCACTGTGACAAGGACTGCCAATATGTGCAACAGAGAGAATACGAAGCGATGAAAATTGCTGAAGGCCCACAGTTTAATTAGTAGGTAACTGTCCTCACATTCAATATTGTCATCACACTGCCCCCACATCCAATGTGAAATACAGCTGAAGACAATGCAAATTTCACTTCAGTTTTAATGGTTAATCACAAACCACTACTGCTAATCACAAATTAGACGATTACTAAACATCATGCAAAAAATTTTGGATGCTGCTCTCGTTAGCAACATCTGTAGTGAAAGTATTCCTGACACACGTTGTTAATGTTCTCCTGAAACTTTGTGAAGTCACGTGTCTCTCACTATACAAGGGTATTGGCTCAGTTAATCATAACACAAAAGTACACACAATCTATATCATGCTGCCTTGAACATCTGCTACTGCTGTAATACTTGGTAACTCATAGCAGAAATATTCAGAAAATTATATGCTCATATCCAAAGGCATCTCATTTTGTGTGGTTCTTACCATTATCTCCGAGCTCTGTATACCAGTTTGAAGGTTTTTTTCAGCTTGATTTTGCCCATTTTTAAACAATCTTGCAGCCTTTAACAACTAGGTACCACAGTTCACCTCCCAGAGCAAAATGTGAAGTTCAATAAAATGCATAATGCATCCAGATAGGTGAGGATGAAGTATCAGTTACTGTGGCATTCTGAAGCCTCTTGCAATAAAAATTTTAGAAGTTGGTGAAACTTACACTTCATACAAGGATACAGCAAACATCAGAGACCATACCCTACAGGCTTTGCATGACGAAGTCTGTGCATATTGTCTCTCCCTCTGGAACGCAGTCTTCAGTGACAGATGGCACAACCACTACCTACAGATGGCTCAAATGGGGGCTCTATAGCTTTGATAAATACTGCAATCAACTCCTAGGATAGGTATGGTTTAGGCAGCAGAGAAAGCACACAGAATAAATCCCTCAAAAAAATTAACTGAAGAATAATCACATCCTGAACAGACAGATGAAAAGTCTTGGGCTCTTACTGAGCTGCCAGAAATTTGGGACTACTTAAGAGGAGGTCAGTAGTTTAAGATAAAAGTGTTGGAAACAAGCATCACTCAGTTTCTTATCTGCTTAATCCAGAAAACCATTTCCACTTTTATCATGTACCATACACTCCTGGTGAAAGAATTCTTGCTTTCCAGTGGGATTTGTTATACTTTGGAGGAGCAATCAACCCTATCACTGACAGAGCTTGGTTTGGTTGGTAGAAAACATCCTTGCCTCAGACAGATGATTCACTACAGTGAGCATAAGTACTTGAATCACCGCTCCAAGAAAATCAAAACTCATGGACTGATACTAGGGCTATTTGTAGCATACAAGCATAATCTTTTCTAATCTATAGAAAGCCATGAATAAGAGCAACCAGAGTAATTTCATAAAGGAGTACTTGCTTTGGTTGAGCACACATCTCAGAGATCCTTCTCTCTCATTCCATGCTGCTGAAAAAAACAAATATGACTTTGCAATGTCTTTTGTGGCAAAGCAGGGATGACGGGCCATGTTTGCTACCCCTCTTTCAGCAACTCACACTCTGTGCCATTTGGGCAAGAGTTCTCTACCAAGTGGCATCTGCCAGAATATTCCTGGGATGCATCAAGAAGAGTGTAGCCAGCAGGTCAAGGGAGGTTCTTCTCCCCCTCTACTCTGCCCTGGTGAGGCCTCATCTGGAGTACTGTGTCCAGTTCTGGGCTCCTCAGCTCAAGAGGGACAGAGAACTTCTGGAGAGAATCCAGCGCAGGGCCACCAAGATGATCAGGGGACTGGAACATCTTTCATACGAGGAAAGGCTGTAGGATCTGGGGCTGTTTAGTCTGGAGAAGAGGAGACTTAGGGGGGATCTCATTAATATTTACAAATATCTGAATGGTGCATGTCAGGAGGATGGGGCATCCCTTTTTTCTCTTGTATCTAGCAACAGGACAAGGGGTAATGGGATGAAGCTGGAACACAAAAAGTTCCATTTAAATATAAGAAAAAACTATTTTACTGCAAGGGTGACGGAGTAGTGGAACAGGCTGCCCAGAGGGGTTGTGGAGTCTCCTTCCTTGGAGATCTTCAAGACCTGCCTGGACATGTTCCTGTGTGACTTGATCTAGGTGGATCTGCTAAAGGTCCCTTCCTACCCCTACCATTCTATGATTCTATGACCAAGCACTGCAATATTATGGCCATATACACAATACAAAATGCATCAGTTCCAGAACTTTTCAGATCTTCAGTTAAATAATAGGAATAAGTAATTTTCAAGTTGATGTCAGGACACAGAAGGGATGCACTCTGATAAAACAAGCATGCCCTTTCCTCTAATATGCATACTCCCTATTACATAGAGGTATCATACATACCCAATATAAACGTATGTAGGTATAAATCTCCCAGATACATTAGGGAGAGTGGACTAAAGCTCCAGAGTCCTTGTTTACACGAATTCCCCAGACTACACGTGCAGTATAATAGAAAATAGTATCTCTGCAGAATCCTCACAAATATAGCTCCGAAGTCCCAAAAAGTAAAACAATCTCACCCCACCATTAACAGACAATATGATATTTCAAAGCAGCCTTACAAAAATCAATCAAAAATTATAATATGCCTACTGGATTCTTGTCTGAGAAAGAAGATACCAGAATACAAATATAAACTATAATAATTCATTACAGTCCAATCACTACAGTATATAGAATCTCTCCTGGAGACCTGAAGTTTCTGTCCCCTTCTGCCATCACTTCTTTTCCAGAATATAAAGAGACAATATTAAAATTGTCTGTTTTCAACCACCCATGTCCACAATTCAACAAGTCTACTGTCCCCAACTTCCAAACTTCACATCCTGAAAATGTAGAGTTAGGAGAGTCCACTTTGTCAGAGATTCAAGAAATAGAAAAAAACCCAACTATATATATATATTTTTTTTTTTGATGATGAACTACCTCAACTTTTATCCCTTTTCAGATTACAGAAAGCTGTGACTGACATTCTTTTTTTTGAGGAGACATTCTTCTTTTTGAGGAACTGCCGTGTACAAAAGGCAGACAGAAATTGCTATACTGTTGATGTAATTTCTGAATGCATCACACAATGTTTTGCAATAGGCCAAAAGTATAAATAAAAACACTCAATGTGTCAGAGTCTACAAAAGGTATCAGGTTTTATAGCATAATGATGCATAACAGCTCTCAATACTTCTGATAATTCAGTAATTATGTAAATACCTTCAAATTTGATTACACAAACTCATGCACAGCATTAAAGTTTGAGTCAAATTGAGATTGCTTTACATGTGAATGCAGCAACATGAAAACCTTTAGGCTGAACTCAATTATGTCAGTTTTCACACTGCTGGACTAGATCCTCTGCTCACCACAGTAACAGAGAGCAACTGGAACTTATACTATGAGCCCCTAATCCTCAGTTTGAAACTGCAGGACATGGCGATGCCTTAAGGCATTCAACCTGCTTCTTCCTATAGGAAAGGAGATCCAGATCATTGTGTCTCATCCTCTTCAGCAGGGCCCTATGCTGAGGTAGGGGAGCAGGAACAGGAGGAATGATGGGAAGCTGGATGGTGAGATCCACCTCAGAAAGCCCTGGGATTCTTCACATACACTCCAGTAGTGCAGCTCCACCTCTCCTGGTGCACAAAGGCACCAGGGCAAAAGCTTACAATTTGCTTTTTTTTTTTAAATGGCAGATCTGAATAATGAAGTATAAGATGTATAACAAAAAAGTACAAGTTTCAGACTAAAGAACCAGGGGGGAGGCAAGTGGCAGAAAAATGTACGATAAACCAAAAGGGCTAAATGTCACTTAATTTACATGTTTGAAGCAACCGTTTTCTTGTTACTACAACTTCAGGAGCACCTGACTTGTAAGCATTTCCTACATCCCCAATAAACTCAAGTAATACGTCAAGGATGTTACTAGCTTTTAAATAGCCCCCTGACTCTCTTAGTTATGTCATCACTGCATTAGGATCAACATAACGGAGTTTTAACCAGAACAGGTTGTGGTGGCTGAAATAAGATATTCTAAAAATAAGATTTACAAAAATGTGACACATCAGCCCCTAGCAATAGCAACAATACCAGATATAGCTTCTGTATAATGCATGAACACAGGATTACTTCCATGAATCAACATCATCATCACATATAGAGAACTAAGAGTGAAGATTGGTAGAACAGAGGAAATTTTATTTTACATGAGTACCTGTACCTCCACTGATATAATGAGATTATGAAGGTCAAATAACAATCCTATTACTTAAGTTACATAACTCAAAATAAAGTGCATGTCAACACAAGAAAAGCATGGAAAGATGACTGCTGTTTTGTATTTATTCACTGCTTCTAAGTCAGACTTTTTTCTTTGGCAGTAAGTATTTCTGTTCCAAACTGCTTTTGCAAAAGAAATTTTCTTACATAGTATCTACATTCTTATACCATGTGACAAGAAAGATAATTTTAAAAACAGATTCTATACTATGTTCTGTAGAGAAAAAGGGATTCTTCTCTTGTAGAGCTCCCAGCATGGATTACAAACCTCATACACCAAAGAGCAGCAAGTTGGGGAATCACTTCCCAGTCTGACAAAGCCACTGCCCTCAGCTGGTGTGGTCTGACTGCTACAGGGCACTACCAACTCCTCAGGTACCACACATGTACAATGCTGCACCACATGAAGAGTCAGCAGAAATAAGTGGTGGCTTTGCTTTACTTGTGAAAACTAGTAGGGAAACGTTTGTCCAAAAATAAAGAAGCTTCCTAACTTTTTGTTGACTGGAGTGGTGTTCAATACACATAATAAGAAAGAAAATATAATCTCGGTGAGGCCAACTATATTTCCTCTTGTAAGTGTCAATTCCAAGAGGAAAAATTGTCATTTTGGGGGATATGAGTTACTCTTTAGCTTATTTTACATTACCAGTACTCTTATTACAGAAGTATAGTCCTGCAGTACTATCCTTATCAAGACAAATTTTCAAAACAGAATTTTGATCTAGGAAAGTCACTTGCTTCTATACAAAGTAGAACATGGGATATTTAATGAAACATAGTTCACGGGAAACTTCACAAACTACAGCCAAGCTTTCCAGATGAGGACTGTCTAATGCTAGTTTCCCATTTCCAGCTAGTATTTACAGATAATATCAACTACACTAATGCTTCTCCTAAAGGCAGCTTTCCCTTTGGAAACCATATACTGAATTACAAATTTTAGAGCCTAATTTTTAGGTCACAAAGATGGAAATTATTGATAGGTCTTGAGCTTTCCTCTTCAGTATTTTATCTTCTCTGAAGTTTTAAACAATTAATTGGTCCATGGAAATTAATCAAGAGTAAATAAAATCACATTAAAAGGTGGCATTTTATCAAGAGTCCATAGCTTCTATCAGTGTTGGGGCTTTTGTGACAGTGATAGGGACACGCTTACTACCTTCAGAAAGCTACATCAGGAGCTGCCCAAATACTGCTTCACAGCAGTTATAACTTAATGTACTCTATTGGTTGTCCTTCTTTCTAGTATCCAGGAAAATTACTCCTGACAAAGTACATGAGACATGATTTTCAGTCTGTGCAGTCAATGAAATCAATGGTGCTATGACAATTTACACCAGATGAGAACCTCGTTCAACATCTCCGAGTGCAACCCCTCGGGGTACATGGTGCTTTCTTCTCCTGCCCTATGCTTCCTTGTGTTTATCATCACTGCTGAGCTACTGCTTAGTCCCAGACAACTCCATAAAGAACACAAATGGTGACAGCCAGACTTAAAGAGGGAGCAGGAATGGGCATAAACCAGCAGCAGAAGTAGAAAGGGTGTATTTCACCTAGGTCAACCCCAAAGATTATCCTGTACTGGCTGGTGAAAACTTATGAAATGAACACAAAGTGGACAGCACCAAATAAATACTTGTTATTAATGTGCTGTGATCCTAACTAATACACACAAAAAAAGTATTTAAAAGACAAGTATGGAGCTTTTTGGCAGTGCACTGCAATGGTTGGGTGCAGACAGTGGTTTGGAAGCACTCAAGTCATGGCACATGATGACCCCAAAATCAATATCTTGTGCTCAAGCAAAGGGCTTTTATATCTCACACAGATCAAAGATACTCTTTCCAACTACAAAAATTAGAATCAATAGAATCCAAGTAGAAAATGGTAGCCATAATATTTAGTGCTCTTCCCATAGTCTTATGCTTAAAGAAGTGCAAGTTTGACAATAATAAATATTAAAGACAATAATAAAGATTAATTGCCATTTTACATGGACAATTAATGAAATTAATAAGCAGGGGGCAAACACCTAGGAAAATGTTATTGCAACAGATTTTTAAACCTGTGACCATCTGTTAAAGTTAATATTGTAAGTTTTTAAATGAAGATGAAGTTCAGAAGTATTTTTATAACGTGCCTCATGTAGAGCAAATCTTTGCTTTTGAGATACCTGAGCTAGGCATAACAGATTGTAATTAACAAGTACCAACAAAGGTCTTAGAAAATCCTTGAATTCTTGTTTCTTGCTACCGCTAAGGACAGGAACACCACCATATCCAGATTTTAAAGAAAAATAATGATTCTCATTCAGTTTTGTAATGGCTTCAGTAAAAATACAAATGAGTCATACAATACTTCCCTTAGGTTTTGCTGAAGTATTTTCGTGTGTGAAAACTCACTCCAATATCCACTTACCTCTGTGGTGGTTTATAAATATTAGTACAGAATGTTGAAGTTCCATATATTTTTATCATATAATAATAATGCAGGTGTTTCACAAATCAATGTGAACTCATTGAGTACTCATCAATCATGAGGTTTCCAGGTGACTGAACTATTAACAAAGTAACACTTTTCCTAGATTTTAGAATTACCTCTGAAAACATATCTGGTAAATAACAGCATTAGCAAAGCATGATAACGGTACAACAACTCTTTGATTATAAGATCCTGAAGGAGATAATTAGAGAATTTTCAGTTATCTTAACTTCTAAGTGTTTTAACTATTTGCAAACTGACATTTACCCAGCATATTTATTTATGCATTAAGTGACAATATCTACCAGTTGCTAGATTATTTCTAGAAGCATTTTTCATTAATCTATTTAAACTGAGAGCCTTAATATCAATTTCAACAGGGTAAGATGAAAGCCTAGAAGCCTAAAACCAGTCAAATGTCCATGTATTAGAGCAGTGAAACATTTATAATGAAAGTTATTCCTATTATATCTATATATACACATATATGTACAGACACATTTTACTATAACATAATAAATCTTGACTGCTGGAATTGACTTTGCATTTTCCCAAGTTGGGAATAATTACACCAAATAATTTTTGTGGCTTACCAGTTTACCCGTGGCTTTTACTGTCATTCACAATACTCAGAAATAAAAAGATACCATGTTTAATAGTGTTCTTCAATGAACAGATACATTAAGAAGAAAGAAAGTAAGTATCCTCAGTATACCCTTGGTAAAAGAGACATATATTCTTTGTGACATCTTTGTAAATGCTTTACTTCAAAGGATACAGAAGTAGTCAAGGCTGCATACATGCAAATACCCAGAAGCATAGATGATCTAACTCCACTCTGCAGTCTGGAGAGCCAGTCAACTCAATGAAGAGTTTGGATGATCATCCACAATTGGACAATCAAAACAAGCGTTTATCATCTTCATGTTTCACCATGTTTAAGTGTACTGAAAAAGTAAATATTTATTCTCCACTGTAGAGAAGCACTTTCTTGAAAAAAGTGCTTCAGAAATTAAACAATGGGATAAAAGCTGTCAATAGGCAGAAGTCCCTGCTGACTTCATCTTGCTATAACTGCAACTACTATTAAATTTACCCTTTTTACAGCATCAAAATATTCTGAACAATAGAAAAACTTCTTTGGATATTCGTTGACTGCAGGATCTAAGGACAGAACAAAGAAGAACAAACCAATTACATGTAACAAACCTCATACAGAACACCCTGGATTTCCTGCATCAAAAAGCTAGAAAAACATAAGCAAATGAATATATCTTTTCTTAATACTCTGTTTCATGTTTCTAGAAAGAGCAAACTCCAAAGGCAAAGGCCTGGGAGAAAGAACTTCCATCTGAAGATTCAAGCTTCATAAGACCTTTTTTCCCCACACTAGACATTTATTTCAGGTACGGGCAATAGGCGCATAGCATGTGTGGTATAGTTAGAAAAAAAAAGTAATAGCATGGTTACAATTACTTAGTTCTGGATCAGCTGGAATTTCCAGTTGGTTTTGCTCTAGCAAAACTGTCCTCCCTTTTGGTTGTTTAGCGAGGGATCATGCAAATTTCAGAAATTAGTCAAGATGCAAACATCTACAAGGGGGGAAAAAAAAAAAAAGCACAAATCCACCCTCAGAGTGAATATGTCCCAATATTGAAGATAATTTTATAATATTGAGCAAGTGCCCTCAAGTGATAGAAGACCCAGAGACTTAAAAAGATCCTCAGATTACTTCTCATGATCAACCTGTATTTCAGCCATTTGACTTTAATCCAGTCTCAGTTCTCCATGCATGGATATATTAAAATGCTGGGTATCATTATTACACTTTGACTTCTCTAGAGGCATCACAAAGAGACTCTGCAACTGCACAGGAACGGGCCAAGGAAAGACTATGTAAATATCTTTTGTCTTTAAGAAAGGCATTGCAAAATTCTCCAAGATGTTTCTCAGTCCCACTAGCAGGAGCTTGAACGCAGGAAGTAAAAAATGGAGAAAGACCAGAGATGGTCCTGGATTTTCTCCTTTGGGTTTGAACATTTCCATGATAATAAGAACCTGTTCAATTCAGTGACCCAGGACAGAGTCTCTAGGAAGTCTATCAGCACTTCTCAACCTAGAATCACTATTCTTTAGCCAAGTAATAAAGGCTATCTCTCTGATGAGTTTCCTTTGGTTAAGATTTGTTCAACACTAGCAGCATCACTCCATTATGCTAGACATAATGGTTACTATCTTCAGCTAACAAGATGGCCATTTATGTTGTTGCAAGATGATTTCACTTCAGCGAAATTTACAAGGAGGTGACAATGTCAATAAGATCCTTTCCTTTCTTTAACACTATGCTCAAGCTTGTGAGAGCAAATCCAGATCGAATTTGAGGGTTTTCTAAAAATGAAGAATCTTTGGAGAGAGCAAGAAATGTTTACTAGTTGACTGAAGGACCTTTAGAAAAACTGTATTGCTCCAGATTACGTAAAAAGAAAGGTAAGAAAACAAAACAAACTCAACATCAGGTTCTTCTCATAGACTACCAAGCAATACATAATTCCATGTCAAAAGTAATATGATCACTGAAAGTCTCCCAAAAACACCTCATTCTCTTCACATGTCATCCATAAATCAGATGATCTCTCGGAGCAATTCAAACAAGGCAGCAGACTGATAATGTACAGAGCTAAATTGTTGAGAATAAGGTATGTAAAGACCTGCATCTTTAAATCTCAGTGCTCAAGATACTCAATTTAACACGTTCAGACACTCTACTGAAATTATCACATCCCAAAGTTCTCCTCAAACGCATAAAAAACCCCAAACCCAACCCAGAAAGACTATAGAGACAACACTCAAGTTACGACAACAAAATGCTTTCCCTAGCTTGATTACCTTGTCAAAGACCAGTTTATCTAAAACAGAACCCTTTGATACTTGGAACCAATACTACTGTCCTGTAGACAAGCTGGCATAGTTGGCACATGGACTAAAAGATCAAGTACAAGCAGCCCTCTGTTACTGCCTACACAAAGGGAAAAACTGCATTGGATTGTGAACAGTGCCAGGCTGGTACAATTTTCTGAAGGTGTTATTCTCTAGAATTTGACTGTGATTTCTTAACAACAAAGGAAAAAAAAGGTTTGTAGCTCATATAACTGTGAAGACAATATTGAAAATATGAACTAGTATAAGCTAACATGTTCCTAAATGTGAAAACCATCTCAAATTGTATCTCTAAGAGTAAAAACTGGTCAGTTCATCACAACGGTTGTTGATTGGGGAGACTAATGTAAATTTTCAACATCTAGTAAGTAAAGCATTGTGTTAACATGATTATCAGGAAAAAAAGTCCGGTCTTATAAATATAGTCATGCTTGGTATTTTGCAAATGAATAAGACTGGACCCAAAATGACACCATTCACTCTCATCTCTGCTTTAACTTACAGTCTGCATGCAGAGCAGGTCTCAGAACCAATAGCCAAGACAGTATAAGTTCCAAGGCTCGTCAGTTTGTCAGTCTGCTCACAGCAAGGTGGAAGTTTACTATTTGTGAAGAATATTTGTTATTTCGATCACTAACATTTAACAAATAAGTACAAAGAAACTTACAAAAACCTCACTTGTTCAATGCTAAAGCAAATTTGGCATCCTCACGATTGATGGAAATGAAATGAGCATTTCCAAGATGGAATTCTGATTGCTCCAATACAAAAATGTCTTGATCTTGGAATGCAAGTCAAATAATGAGTGACTTGGGTCAGAGCTCCCTCTTCAAGTTCCTCAGTAGCAAAACTCTTACCTAGAGCCAATCTGGTTTAGTTTCTCAGTCCTGTGCATCCTTCTTTGATGGCAGTTTCATTGACAGCTCTGTTTCTAATTTTCACATCCTCTACCCTCCCTTTTTACCTCCACGTGCCCATTTCCAGTTACAGAGAGTCATCCCTTTGACAAAGAAAAATGCTAAGAGAAAAAGCATCAGGCTCTCAGATTTCTGAAATAATTCTGGGGTACTCCATTTAAATGTCTTCTAAGTAGAATATATATATATATCTATATATATACACTATATTTTAATTTGCATTCTTTGTGCATAAATTTCATCCATCCTGACTATCATATCTTCTTCCTCTGAAGAGAAAAAAAAGGGAGCTCACCAATATTACAGAAAGCAGAGCTTACTTTCAATACATCAGCGAGTACTTACAGTTCTCATCTGTCAACCATTTGCACAAATTCTTGAAATGGAATTTCTCAGGTGTGCAAGGTAAAGAGGGTCTGCAAGCGGCCACATGACTACAGCTTGTATTAATTATATACACATATCAAAGAGAACAGATCTCTTAGAACATGCTGCCAGATCGCAAGTCATCAGCAAAAATCACTCTCCGTTATTTTCAGAGTATGACTGAAATTTTTAGGATGCCATCAGAATGGAGTTTTAACTTGTTACAGTAATTACACACTGCAAGATCCAGGTTTAGTACTTAGCAAACAAGTATCAGCTTTACATAAATACTTGCAATTTGTATTCGTATTTATTCAGGAAAAATATCCTCATTATAGTGCAATAAACTTCCATCGAGGTGTTTTTTTAGCGGATTATTATATTTTATATTTTGGCATATGCAGAAGGTGACACAAATTGCTTCTTACTGCACATTCAAATGAGAAGTTACTATCCATCATGATAGGTCTACTTTAACACCAGTTTGTGTCTCATTAAGTTAAAACGTTCTTTAAGGAATCATTACGATACGTTATATCAGTAATCCTGCCACAGATGGACACTGTAGTTTTCCTCATCCATGCCGTTGCTGTAGAGAACAGTGCGGAGCACACCTTGAATTTCGTGCATGTGTGTATAGATTGCCACTGCTGACAGAGCAGAAGGAATTTTGCAAGACACATGGCAACATTCATCAGTCCACATGCTAAAAATCCTCGTTAAAACCGTTACTGCACGTGTGCAGCAAATTGAGTTCGCAGTCAAATTCTCAGGTATCATTCGTTTCTCTCTCTATACCAACGCTGCCTTCTTCCCGTAAAGTAAAATAACTGTTCGTTAAGACATATTTTTCAAACACGAGCTTTTTCTGAGATACTGAAGCATAAACCGTCATTCTGATCTCTTCACACTTCTGCTTTTCATCAACGCCCCCCTTCTTTTTTTTTTTTTCCAAATAAAAACCCCACAACCGTAGCACTTCTCTCAACTAGCGTTCCTCACAACAACCGAAAGGACAAACAACGGTGCCTTGAAGCCGAGAGAGACCTCATTCGACAAGTTTTAGACCAGGGCGTATCACGGCCAAGTTACAAGCCCTAAGAAAGCAGAGGTTTGCAAGGCGAATACTGACACAGTCCCCCCCGCCCCCTTGAAAGCAGCAGCAGCTGCAAGCTCCGTGCGCCGGGCTGCCGCTCTCCTGGGTTGCAGCACGCCAGGTAGATGCCCAGTTTCTCCCCCACCCCCGGGATTAATTACCCCTCGGAAAGGCTGGGAAAGAGCACGGCGGGGCAGGCAGGGCTGCTCGGGGCTCCTTCCGTCCCCTTCCACGCCGGCCCGGCGCAAACTCACCGGCCGATAGAAACGGCTCTGTCAGGCGGCTGCGATTCCGGCAGCCCCGCTGCCCGCCGCCGCCCCCCGCCCGCCCTGGGAGCGCGGCGCCCCGCAGCGCCGCCGGGCGGGAGCCGCCGCCGCCGCCCGCCCCAGCGTCGGCGGAGGGGGCACCGGCGAGGCAACGGCTGACATAATCCTGCGAAAGCGGAGACCGCAGGCAGCGCCGGCTCCCGCCCGCCCCCCGGGGTCCGCTGCCGGTGCTTCTCTTTCCCTGGGGGGAGCCTACGCCGTGTCCCTCGTCCCCCTCTCCCAGCTGTACGGCGAGGCGGGGGCGGCGCCCGGTGGCCCCGTGCCCGGCCCCCCGTGCTCGCCCAGCCCTCCCGTGTCCCCCGGTCTCACCTAGGAGCGGTGGCGGCGGCGGGCTGAGCTGCTGAGCCCGGCGGGGGCGGGGAGGGAAAGGAGCGGAGGGGGGAGCCCGACGTCTGCTCCGCAGCCGCTACCCCTCAGCGCTGAGCATCTTCCCCGCGCCCCGCGGTGAGTCAGGCAGGGAGAGCGCCGCGGATCCGCGCACACCGGAGCCCCCGCCGCCCTCCCCGTCCAGCCGCCGCCGCGCGCGCCCCCGCCGCTGTCCCCCCCCCAACCCGCCTTCCGCGGGCGCGCGCGCGCGCGCTCCGGGCCGCGCTGCCGCGGCGGGGGGGAGGGGCGCGCGCGCGCGCTCACCGCGGCTCGGTGCGGTCCGGGCGCCGCGCGGGCTGCGGCGGGCGGGGAGCTGCCGCGGCGCCTCCCCCCTGCCCCCGCCGTTACTATGGATATGGGCCCAGCCTCTCCTCCGCGCACACCCGCGCGGGCGGTCGGCAGCGCAGCGGGTGCTCCCGCGGGACGCCGCTGCCCCGGACCTGGCGGGGTCCGCGGGCGGAGCCGCCGCAGGTCGGAGCCGGGAGAGCTACCCGCAAAACTCTATCTGCGCCGCCGGCTGCCGAGCTCCTTTCCCTGCGCCCTCGGCAAACACACTTCTTTTTTGTTTCTCTCTTTTTTCTTTCTTTCTTTTTTTTTTTTTTTCCTCCCCTTAACACTAGTGTCTAAATAAATCTTAGCAGAGCTCGAATTTCGGCATTAATGCGAGCAAATGGGCTTCCCGCGGGATTGTTTACTTCAACAACCGCATCCCGTTAAGCAGCACCCACGCTGTCTAATAAGGGAAATGGAATACAAAAGATAACGCCCCTGTAATTTAACTTTCCAAAATGTCAGAGGACAAAGTTGCACTTTCAGCCCCCCATGGTGGCTCTTATCTCTTACTCTGTTTCCCGGAGGAAGTTACACACTTGATGGCTGAGCACATTATCTGACATGCTCAGCCAGCAGAGGCTGGATGAAACATTTTGCCAAGTCAAAAACTTGGCCTCTGTTACGGCAGGTAAAGCGATTGGGGCT
Organism: Colius striatus; assembly: GCF_028858725.1. NCBI lineage: Eukaryota > Metazoa > Chordata > Aves > Coliiformes > Coliidae > Colius > Colius striatus. The sequence goes on along the minus strand of NC_084759.1, from coordinate 157,636,099 downwards.
ATACAGCTTCTAACGCAGGCTGCATTTTGCTAGCCCACTTCCAGCAGACCTATCCAGGAGGTCACCTGAGGTGCCCCAGGCCCTGATCCTAGCTTTGGAGCTACCAAGTCTAAAGGAGAACCATCTTTTCCATCTTCTGTGGAATAAATGTGAAAGAAAAATTGGCACTCTCTGGACATGTTTTGCACAATCAATTCACAGTCCTGAAATTCACAGTAATTTCCAGCCTCTGCAAGAGAAAGACCACAGAAAAATGACATAGAAACCTAGTACACTGGCAAGGCAAACTTTCCAAGCATTTATACAAGTCTGTAATCTAAATTTCTCAGGGACCTTACATTTGATTAAATGTAGAAATCCAATTCACCATCTCTTTGGTTTGGCATGCCCACCTGCCAAAGGACTTCAAGCATAGATGGCTTTGAACAGCAAAGTAAAATCTTATTTGAGACTCTGATTGTATGTCCCTCTGAGCATTAATTTGGTCTTAAACTAGTGCTGAGCTGTGTTTTTTGAAAACCAAATCTTTCAAGTAAATGATCACTGGAAGAACTTTTTTACTAACAGGGTTATTAAGCATTGATATGGGCTTTCCAGGGAAGTGGTGGAGTCACCATCCCTAGATATATTTAAAAGACACATAGATGAGGTGCTGAGGAACATGCTCAGTGATGGGCTTGGGGTTGTGAGGTTAGTGGTTGGACTAGATCTTAAAGGTCTTTTCTAATGATTCTATGATATTCATAAATGGTTCTCTTGGTTATAAACAGTGATGATAACACCCTTTCTCTAAAAAAACCACTGCTGTGGCATGCACACTGCCAGCAAGCTCAGCTGGATGGACTCAACTCAAGCCCAATATAGTGCTGACTTTGAATGCACTAGTACATGGGTGAGTAAAGACAGCAGAGTCAAGTTTTCCTATGAATCCCTGAGAGTAACTGTTTATTATTTAAGACTTGAGAAGAGTGCTTAAAGTAGTGATGCAAGCTCCTACAGACACAGTGTTCTATATCATAACTGTTTTTAGTTAATTAGCCCTGCTGAATGAATGTTTGGAACCCTAAGCGTTAATTCAAAAGCGCTTCTTAGGATAAGGTTTGAAAAGTTCTTTTCATTTTATCTGAATACTCTGCTTCTTCCCATAGCTCTAGTTTTTCATTAAAATCTTATGCAGTTTGTTGTTTGTATTGTTTTGATGTAGCCCATATGAAGGACTGAACAGAGGACAAAAGCTTAGTTTCAACCTGAATCAGGAAAAAAACATAAACATTTTGAAACGTATTCTCAATAGCATTCCAAAGATTTAGACTGTAAATATGAAAATGACCTTTTGAAAACGTTTAAATACTACCTCTAAATTGTCAGTGTCATTTTTGTTGCAACATGAACAGGTCTTTTCAAAGCAGATGTTTTGGCACTGTTTCCTTAAAATGTCTAATGATAGTTATGGATTTGTCTAAACTCCTCCAATACCTTGGATCTCCACATCTCTATCCCTTCAGCTAACAAGACTTACTGCACAGTTCCAACTCACTTTGTCCTGCACTTTGTGATCCGTGTTTGTAAATTGAAATCAGATCTTTAGTATAGGTGAGATGTGATCCATTAACAGCTTTCTGAGTTAGGAGTGATACTTTAATGGAATTGTTAAGACAGAGGAGGAACAAGTTAAGGATGTCAGCATGAGCCTGACGTGATGATGGCAGAGCATGGTAGAAGTGCCATCCGTTTTCTATACCTGCCATAAACTTCATTACTTGCATTGATTGTAACATATTGCAGACTATAGCAGCTCTGCATGCAGGAAGCAAGTGTGTAACAACTAGCAAGTCCTAGGAAAGAGTGAAGGTTTCTAGCAAGATGGTGAAAGGGCATTTTTGGAAATTTAGAAGCTTGTTGAGGAGACAAACATGAATCCAGATCATTGTACTGTTTTGACTGGGAAGGTCTGCATAATTTCAGCACGAGGCACATCTCCCATTCAGTCACTCTCACCTTCAACTTGCCTGGAAACCTTTTCAGCCAGCAGCTCTTTCTAAAAAGGTCTGACTACCTGTAGCTGAGTAGGTGTCATGGCTGTGTCAGTGGTGACTGAGACATCTGCACCTGCATGCTGTCATCAGCTCTCACACTGCTCTTATCTTGGAATAGAGTAGAAATTTAGTTACCACACATCCTGACAGGACCAGATAAGCTAAGATAAAAAGAAATGAAGTGCTGGATCATTCACCTCTGTCATAGAAGGCATGTATGTTAGGATACTTAATAATCTGTTCTGTCAGAGAGATCTGTTACTATAAAGAGAAAAATTTCGCTTCCCTCATAGCCATGGACAGGCCATTTCTTCAGTTGATGTTCTTGTGGATCTTACATGTTTGCCAGAAGTGGGGTGTGAGAATTGAGGACTGTTGTCAGGTTGCAGTCCTGGCTTGAGGGCTGTGTGGCCCATTGTGTGTCTCAACAAATCTGGTGAATATCTTCTTCTGAAGTCAAATTATCAATTGATTTTAGATAGAGAAGAGATGTAGAAGAGACAGGAATCCGTTTAATGAGTTTTAGCAAATATTTTCAAAACTCCAAAATCTTAGATGTGTACGTTGAGGCCAAAGTCTGTCAGCAATGATATGGCCAGATCTGATCAGACCAGAAATATAATTTTATTTTCTTAAAAATTCTCTGTGCTTTTCATTGAATTGACCAGCAAAGTATAGTGATATGATAACTACAGTGATTAGAGCTTGGTCCAACACTTCATTTATCTGTAGATCACTATGAGGATCTGTTCTAGTGGCCATAATGATTCTTGTAAGTAATTAGACATCTTGCTTTATCTTTTACAGCAAAGGGACAAGCCTGTCACATTGTTTATTCTTCTTGTGAGTGGCTTCAGAATTTCTGAGGTGCTGTTATACATTCCTGCAACCTTTATCCATTGCAGTTGATTTATGGACTGATTCTCACTGATGTGATGCTAGAGGGAAACTCAGGCTCTAAACGTTGGAGAACAGTTCAGTAATTTCAGATGAGCAGGGCTAGTTGTAAACTGGCCTCAAGGGAAAAGACTACCATTACCATACTTGTCTGAATTAAAAAAAAAACTTGACCATTGGGGTAGTATGATGAGGAAGTCTCCCTTCCTAGCTAGAACTAGATCTGGCTTCCTAAACTTGTTTTTGTATCTATATGTACCTTAAAGCCAGGTACTTCAGGATATTTCTCAGTGTTACAGAAACCACTTGTAGGCAGAAACATTCGTGATCACAAACTCTAGATCCAAGTCACTTCTATGTAAAAGTAATGGAAATGTTTTATACAAATGGGATTTCAGAAATTGGAGGGTTAGATTACCTCTGAAAAAGCATCACCCTTCATTTATAGTAAAAGGACCATTTTAAATGAAGAAACCAGTTATCACATCCATAGAGTTAATTACACCCCAGATTTCGCAGGCTCAAACCACAGGTGTCACCACACTGCTCTTTGATGAACAAGTGAAAACAGACTTAGATTTTTAACAAAATGTCTTCTTTTACTTTTTCTACTGAGAATGTTATATGTATTTTCAGGGAAAATTAAGTATCTTAAAACTAAGGGAGGAAAAGAGTTTTCTACTGGAAATTCATTGTTAATAAAGATTTAGCTAGCTTCATACTGGGAATTTTTAGTCATAAAAAATTATTGTCTAGCAATAAAGTTTATTTCTGAAAATAAGTTAAAACTGCTTTATTTTAGTAATATTTTAAAAGATTACATTCTGATTGTTCAAATAATTCCCAAAAAAGTTTGTGCTAATTTTTCTCTTTCAATAGATCTGAACATTTCTGCATTATGATAACTTGACTCTTTTGTTAGAGATAAGTATTTGTTAATTTGAGCTGCTATGCTGATATCCCCACTCTTACTGATCAAGATCAAGGCATCTAGAAAGTCAGAGCAAGATAAAATTAATTGTTTGCAAGTAGAGAAGTGATCTTTCATAAAACACAAGATAAAGCAATTTAAATATTTAACAAGACTACTTTTCTCATAGCTGAACGCATTGATTTTGTATTTCCTTAATAGAGACCAAGCAGATTTGCTCCCTACCATAAGTTGTTACAAGGCCACGGAAACATAATATTCAGATAACTGATTCAGTATTCAGGTAAGATAACTATTTAGGTATGTTTACTGAGCAAGCAAAATTATGTCATGAATCCAACAAAAAAGGTCTTAGAAATCTTTATTGGTAAATTATACTTGCTGAAATGAGATGCCAAAAGACTCTGTAACTGTCTGGGTGTGAGTATACAGGTGAGAAAGGAAGCAGGGGAGCAGGAGGGCTGCAAACGAGTCATAGAAGTCTGGTATTGGAGTTAAGTGCTATGCATGATCCTTAAAGAACATTAAGCATACAATGAAGACTATGCACTTGGTAAAATATATGTACATAATTCTTATGATATATAACTTGACAGAGACTGTAACACTTCCAACAGTGCTGTAGCAAATCAGAACAAAGGTAATACACTAACTGAAGATAGATGAAGCTATGTTGTCTTGGGTAAGAAGCAGGGATCTAAGTTTAAATGGGGAAGAGAAAGGAAGCTGTCATCTAACAGAAAGCTGTTTTAAGCAGGGAACATCTCATGGGGAATTTACTGCTGGTCCTGCAAGCTGGCTTTATTTCCAGCTCTGGGTCAGCACTCAGAGGATAGGATCTTGCTGTATAGGACAAACACTTCTGATAGCTTAAATATCCTAGAGGAGAAGAGTTAAGAACTAGAAATACAGATATTATACTAAAACCAGAGTTGTCTTGATAAATTTATTTTAATTCCAATATTGTAATTAGAAGGTCAAGTACCTATGTTTCAGATTAATTAATAATTAATTTTTTACTTTTATTCTTAAAATTATCTAGTGTTCAAGAGAATTCAAAAGAAGATAAATAAATTTGGGCTGTGCAATCTCATTGGAAATAGCAAGACCAAATAAAGTTGTGTGGACATGCTGTTACTGTAGGACCCATACCCAAAGAGAAAACTGGGGCTATCGTCTGAAAGCACTGGAGTCTCTGCAGGGACTGCTGCTGCAATGTGCTGGGGTTTAGGAAGGAAATCTCACTGGCAAACACAGATTAGGCTCTTGTTTTTCCAAGACAATCTCATGGATCTCTAAAAAAAAATCAAAGAAGAAATTTAATATCCGAAGATCACCTGAATGGGCAGAGATGTCTGGTTCCTACAGGCTCATGCAACATCTAGTTCTTGCTCACTGAGAACTAGCTAGTACCTGAGTGTCAAAGGAATGGAATAATAACAAATCACCTTAACCTGCCTTTGAATAAGGTATCCAGAAATGAGCTGAGCAATTACTGTTGGTAATTATAAACACAGAATATTTGTAAAGAGAGTTTTTCTGAGTGCAGAAGAGAGCACAAGGGAGTTGCTGGGATAGTACAGGTTTGAGGCTTTTTGGTTTTGTTTATTTCACTGAAAGGACCCCAGGAGTCAGAAGGCATCCCCAAATTGACAGAAAAAAGATACAAAAATAGTTTCTATAAAACCATCTAGAACTTAGTTTGAAGCCTCTAATGTTTCCAGACGGACTATCTGTGTGAGTATAAAGTATGATCTGGTTTCAAGTAGGTTAGTGATTCTTGAAATCTTTACAAGAAATTTAGGAAAAGTACATAGATCAATTTTATTCTTGTGATCCAAATGGTTATTCTACCTTTGAGTAACTAGAAAAGAAAATAAAGAGATGAATGGATAGATATAATGTCTGATCAGAAAGCAAAGCAATGAAATAGAGTGAAAATCTGTTGTCAATCCTAAGAAATCTATAAACTGGAACATTACCTCAGAGCTGTATAACAGAGTATTTGCTTCCTAATAATTTGATAACAGAGACCTGTAAAGTAAATGTATGTGAATGTTAATGTGCATGTTTTTATTGGGAGAAGTGGAGCAATAATGGAATATCAAAGCTTAGGAGTAAAGATATACTTGACTCGGCCAGTTGGCCATCTTTGTGTAGGAAAAGAAAGCATAACATCATAATGATTGTTTTGTTCTATAATTTTTCCTGTAAATGGGCTATTTGAAAAACTTATAAGTCAGAGGAAGGAATAAATAGTTCACAGAGAGTTACAGCTAGAAGGCTAGTTGAAAAAGAATAATTTTGATCTGGACAGTATAGCTACTCCGAAAATACCATGAGATGATCAGCTTTGAAGAGAAAGGAAGCTTCCCTTGACTTTAGAAGTGCATGCAGAGGCATGCAGAATGTATATCAACACTAAATATAGGGCTTCAAATGTATATTTAATGGCACTGTAAGATTCATGTGCATGTTTTTTAAAAAATCTAAACACTGAATATTGGTAATGGCATCAAAAGCCATGCTGCAAATAGTTACTGTATTGTAATAGTGGCCATAATATTAAAATCCTAGATACAAACGGCCTGTTTCTGAGACTCTGCAATGCAAAATTGTCAATATATTATTCACAGATTGATAGATGGATTACAAAGTAAAGTGAACAGAAAAAAGTCAGAAGAGAATAAAAAGATACACAGTATCATTACTGGGTAGCCTATTTGCATATCCTAATTTATTGACAGATGGAGTTTCTTCACAATTAACATGTTACATTAAAAATAACAAATTTTCATCTCAAAAGTCTAGTCAAAGCTTTTATTCCTGGAATGGTGTGTTTTGATTAGGTAAACCAAAATGAAATAACTTCCACATGAATAATAGGAATGGATAACTTTTTTTTCCCTCTCCAAGTCAGTGACTTTCTCACGGGATCTATAATTAAGATTTCTACTGTTTTCCCAGAGGATAGGGTCCCTCAAGGTCTGTCTTTCACTACAGCACAAGATTCCTTCTGAACAAGTACCATGGTGAATCAAAAGAGTCACTAGACTACGACTATGACAAAATACATCTCTGAAGACTGATCCTGCATGAAAATGAATGCAGTAGGCTTTTAAACTAAAATGCTACTGTTTTATTTTGGCTGGAAATCAAAGCAAACAGCTGGCTATGTCCAAATTAAACTTTGTCAGAATATTTTCTCCATCAAATATTTTGTGATTTCAATTTCTTACCATGAAGCAGAGTTGAAAGACCTTTTAAAGGTACAGAATATTCTCTGGATGATAAAAACATTATAATTTTATGAAAATTGTCTCTTCAAATTTTAGGAATTAATTTAAGACAAAGATACATTGTAAATATACCAAACTGCTTTCATTATTCAGAAAATTTCTATCTTTTAGGGCCAGAAGGGATTGCTATATAACAAATGCAAAGCAAAGGTATGATGACCTAATTCCCCAGGATCAAATAGAAATTGATCCTGTGTTAATATTTCACACTGCTGCAAGGGAGAGAAATATGTTATTTTTCTATATTGAGATACTGGAATGTCATACTGTAAGACAGTTTATGGCAAAGGGGATGATCTAAAGAACCTGCCTTCGATCATGAGAAGGCAAGAAGGGCAACAATACACATACTCCTACTGGACTCATGAGAACACCATCAACTTTTGCTGTTCTCTGATTACAACTGACTGACAGGTAAACCAGGGGAGAGAGTTTTAGGGCTCCCGGCTCCTGTCCTTCTAGGGTTCCCTTTAGGCTCAGATCTTATTTTTCATTCACTCTGGAAAAAAAACAACCCAAATACTGAGCAAGATGGCTATGCAGTACTCACCAGTGATTAAAGATCAGAGCATTGTCTAGGGATGCAGTATTTAAAAGGATGTGCTTTAGCCAAGGAAACTAGGTGGACTGTAGCTGAATGGAGATATTTGGGAAACAAGATCTATGTGGGATTATAGAGTTAAATGCCATCCAGAGGAAAATGACATAACAGGAACTGTCTACAAATAATTAAAGGCATGTCATAAAGTAGGCCATTTTTTGGATTAATCAAAGAAGACTGAAGAATTCATTTAACATGTAGAAGGGAAAATTTAGGTTACACCTTAGGAAAGACTGTATAATATCTGAACAAATAAGAGCACATATAGAAAACAGAGAGTGCAACTACTAGCTTAAAGAGAAAAAATTGTTCAAGGAGTCTTTAATTTATTGGAGGGATTTAGAAATAAATAAACCCCGTGCTTTATAAGAGAAAGTATCAGGTGACCCCTAGAGGTCACCTGAAGCCCAAGCAACTCTTTAGCTACAATAACCCACAATTTTTGTTAAAAGGCCAAAAAAACCCCAACCCCACTTGATTTACACCTGTGCATTTTTTACAATTATACTGTATTTTAACCACTCTCTAGGTACTTTAGACATTCACCACTACTTATGCAAACCATTAATTTTCATAAATGTTTTGCATCAAATACTGTTACATTAAGGAATTAGGGTAACTTTATAATTTAAACAGAAAACGGTGACTTATGGGCATGAGTGAATAAAAAACAGACTGAAAAGACATATTATGAAAGAATACCATTGGTTTTGAAAATGACAACTTTTGCAAGGCTGTACAAATTAAATAAAAATTGCTGTAACACTGAATTGTGCATGACAGTCCCCAATCTCGTAATATGCATTGCAGTGAGATGATACCCACAACATGCTGTGAAGCCTGGCATGGATGTTGCCTACTTTAATTCACTAAGAAAGATTTCTAAGAAATTACTTTCTTGCCTTTTCCATTTCATATGCTTTTCTTGGGACATCTTAGGAATTTCTTTCTTATTCCCAATGAGCTTTTGTGGACAATGGAAATAGAGTTTTTTCTTTTTAAATTCTACCTCTTCCTCTCAAATATGTATTATTCAGTGTCAATTTTAACAATCACTTTTTTGTCATGGTATAATCTTATAGATGCTTAACTCATTATTTCTAAATATCATTCATAATTATCAATCAAAATAATTTCTTGATTTGGCTTAATATTACCTATGAAGGCCAGAAGGGCTGTTAATTAAATCTGAAGGTCTGATAGTTATTATAAACATGATTTCAGCATTACATCAGCACTCCATGGTGTGCAGGGCTGTAGGAATGTAGAATGGGTCTCAAAAGACAAAAAGTTGTCAGTTGGTGATGATGCAAAATAATTTCCTGTCCATTCATTTGCAACAGGATGGATGGATATATTGAAGGGTAGAATTACTAGGAAACGGATTTGCCTGCCTGGAAGAAGATATAAGCAGGGTAGTCAGGCCAATTCAAATTATTTTTCTCAAAATTTTGCCGGAATATAAAGTATTCTCCCCACAAACAGAAAGGAAACAGAAGTTTAGCTAGCTATATGACTGAACTCGATTCACCTGTTTTATGCCAGTTTTTAATGGTACCAGCATCTGTATTAATGAGTACATAACAAACCTCAAACTCCATGTATAAGCACAGAAAAATGTAACTGTGGTAATCCATCTTTCTGGGCAGTTTAGTTGGAAACAATTTTGGACCAACAGCCTGAAATTGCCCTGCACCTTTGTTGTCCCATAAATCCTCACCTACAGCATTCAAAATACTTTGAGTTCCTTTTGTAATTTTTTTTTTTTCTCAGCTGTTCTGTTGCTTGTTGTGCCATTTCAGGCAGAATAGGGCAAAATATTAGCAAGCTTGAGCCTGTTCCTGAGTTGATTCTACCTTTGTTATACTCAGCTGAATCTGGACATGCCAGAAAGAAATGCTCCTTTTTAATTTCTCTTCTCCTCTCCCCTACCCCTGCCACCCGGCTTATTTTTCATTAAGATATGGGAAGATGCACTGGCTATAATTTTCATCTTCCCCTATGATTCTATAATAGCCATGGCAGGTGGTGAGCAATGAAGCAAGAGCTTTCAGGGTATCAGAAAAGGTAGCTCTGGGATAATGAGCATTTTGAAGTTGTTGCATGAAATCAAGCTGCTTCAGTTTACGACACATCCAGGCAGTTTTGTCATTGATAAGTAAATATAACATGTATAACCTTTTGCAGGATTTACATAATGTATATATCAACTGGTATTTACTCGAGTAATGCACCATGTCAATTTATTAAATAAATTGCGTATTTTAGAGGCCAAATCACTAAAGTAAATCATAACATGAAATCAATTCTGACAATTTACTTAATTCTGCTAAAATAACCTAACAAAATACAATCTTAAATAAACACAGAGCTCAAATAGAACTATCTTAGTGACATTTTTAATACTTTCAAATTTTGAACTAATATTTTTCTTTCTTTTTTCATAACACCTTGCATTTTTGCCACATGCACACCGCTATAGATCTCAGCAAATAAAGAATGACAGAATAACAAAACATAACAAAATTACTCTTTACCAATCTGGAGTGTGGTATAGGGTTTAAAGCAAGTGGACCATGCAACCAGAGCAACCTACCACAACTAGAAAATTATTCAAAAGTAAAACGCTTTTCAGAAGTCTGAGCCTAGAGAGGAACAGAGCCTTCCCAGATAAAAATAGAGAGGAAAATATGCTAATAGCTCGGTTAAGATGCTCAGTCTGGCTTTGGTAGACAATTAAAGTGAAGAAAATTTGTTCCTGTTTTCTTTCTAGCCTTTCTTTGGAAGTTACTGGTCCCTTGGGATTTATGTAGAAGGTAACTCAGCTTTACTATTTCTGTATACCATTTTATAAAAACACAAACTGTTGCATTAGCTGTAATTATTCTTTGCTCTCCACTATTGCATAATCAACAGTGGATAAAGTAGCTGCTAAATTTTCTCTCCTCTGTGTTAGCAGCAGCTGAAATAGTGATTTGTGGAATGAAATATCATATATATCACTGGGTGAAAACTTATGTTAACTTCTGCTGCCAATGTGCTTAAACCTAACTACAACAGCTTGTTTCCAGCATGAAAATTCTCATATGAAAATCTAATTTTTGCTGATATTTTAGAAATATAAAATAATGTATATTTCCTTATGACTTCTAGCACCATGGGAGTTGCATGGAATACTGCTCAATATTTTTCATATTCCAGGACAAAAAATAAGCTCCTGTTCTACCTCTCCTTGTACTCTTTGTTCTCTACATTACAATACTGTCTAGTGGCACACTTGACATATTTGTCTAGCTAGGCCTGTTACCAAACATACAAAAAGACCCCTAACTTGTAACTAAATAAAGTAGCCTTATGGATTTCAAAGACAAGTATATTTACACTTACATGCTTATCTACTGCATTGGGTAAAAAAAAGAAATAAAGGAAAGGATAACAGCATCAAGATAAGATTCTGTCTTAATGAAAAATGTGTGTTCAGCAAGGGTTACTTTAACTTAAGTATTAAGCAGTGACAGCAACAGTTAATTGCCTGTAAGATCTGAGCAAAGAGTTGCCAAGAGCAAGAAGTTCAGGCTGGGGCTGGGGTCATCTTCATGAAGCAAAAGATTGCCTTTCCAGGAAGAAATTAAGTAAGTTAGAGAAACTGGATGATTCATTTTAATGGAAATGCTTTGGTTTATCAGGTTTGGATAAAGGAAACTGATCACAAGAAATATTTACTGTTCTTATTCTCCAGGCAAGACTGTTGAGGAAGATATTTTTCAGGTCAGTTAATCAATTGCTGTTATGGTTCTCCAACGAAGACTACTTTTGAGCTAAGAAAGGATGAAGATCTTCCACTGAGAATGAGCTCCCAGTAAGAAGCTTCCCTGAAGAAGTCCCTGATCTTGATGGAAAGACTGGATCAGTAAGATAGCTTAATTACTACTATAAGACATTTTGAGTGTGTTAAATGACAAGGAACTCCCTAGCACATCTAAATGAGTGTTATCTGAGCATAATTTTCTTACAGTCCAGTCAGCTGTTCAACACTTTTGCCTGTCTGTACTGAAAATATCACTTGGCTTGAATATAGTATCTGAACATAGTTTGTCTTGGAAATGGTGAACCAATCTGAGGCCACAGTCACGTACTTGTTAGGACTATGGAGCACTGATTTAATGACACAGAAACTCCACTGAAACCGTGAGTGTCAAAGTAGTCAGAAAACAGATAATGCCAACTTCTTACACAGCATACCTTTTCAATATCCTTGCCTGAGTATTTACAAGATCTTTTCTTCTAAATATCAGGGAAAAGGGTGCTAAGACTGTCCAAGCTGCCAGCCTACACGCTGCTCTGCAGCGTGAGTAAGGAGGTTTGACACTACAAAGAAAAATTTTCTTATTTTAATACTATCTTTCTTCTCCTCTAGTCCACTCCCTTATAGAACAGCTGTCCCTCGCTGCACTCTGACCAAAACAGGAAACTGGGAAATGTTTTCTGGGTAATTACCTTCCTGATAGGCCTCTAAAAATTTCTGAAAGTCCATGTGCATTCAGAAATGACCATACAGGATGGAAATGCAGAAGTGCTTAGTATGTTTAGAGATTATTGTGGGCTGTGGCCTGCTGGAATTATAGTTAAACTGCCTTTAAATTATCACTTGGATTCTGTAGTTGTCAGCTCTTAGTAATTGGAGTCCTTCTTATTGTGATGGATCTCCTGTAAGAAAAACCCATAACACTGCACAAAATGCTTCTGGTGGTTTAATGAATGGTGCTCTTCCTTGTGAGTAAATAACACATTAGTGTACAAACCACAGGCCATATCATATAAATATTATGCCTAATTACTTGCAGTTATAAGGCGAAAAATACTTTTTAAATGTTTCTGAGAAAACAGATATATTTTACTGACTTATTTTGGATAATTTGCTTCACTGTATTAAAAAAATTGGCAAAATTCTGTTATTCTCAATTAAAAAAAAAAAAACCCCTAAATCTATGATCAGTATATTTTTTTACTATTTCCCTTTATTTTTCTGCCTATTCCCTACATTAATTTTCTGCATCTGGCATTCTCTTATCTGCACTCAAAACTTTTTTTCAAAAAGCTGTTTTAATTTTAAAAAATCAATTTGCAGTAATGTAAAAATACATATGAAGTGAGTATATTCCAGATAATTGAATAAAACACTTAATCACAAGTCACAATTTATGAAAGTTTCTACTGAGATATCAAGGATTTTGATGAAAATGTGCTAATAATTTTCCAGTTCTGCTGATTTACTGGAATTTTAATCATTACTTTTATCTAGAACCATTTTAATAAAGGAATATAGACACACAGACAGTTAGTCTACCATGTTAATCTAAGGGTTGGAGATTCAATTTCAGTACTGATAAAATACAAAAATATTTCTAAAAAGATGAAAGCATCCAAATAAAAAAAGAGTAGAGAAAAATCAGCAGTAATGAGATCCTACTTTGCAGTTGTTCTGGGAATAAACACTGAAATAAACAGGACTGATTCTGTATGTGGTTGCAGGACAGAAGCTTAAGGTGGTGAAAATATACCAGCAGCACAGGGCAAATTGAATACATGATGAAGACAAAATATTATTGAGAACCCTGTATTTGAAATGGGTTTCTGTTACATCTTCCAAACTATTAGAAGGTTTAACCTCTCGGGAATTTTTCATTAGTTGTACAAAAAAATGCCGTCAGCCAGCTTATCTTTTCCAGTCAAAGATTCTTCACAAGAAACACTGTGTAGTGTCTGGCTTTGATCTTTGTCCCATTATTTCAGTCTCAAAGAGTCTTATAATATCCACTTTATGATAAAAATAATTTAACTGCCAAATGAGAACTCCCTTGATAAATGTAGAATTTCTGGATGTTATTAAAAACATGACAGAATACAGTAAAAATTACAATAAAACACACCCTTTTAACCTCTGAAATAAGCAAAACAAATTGTATTACAAAATAAAGGATTAAAATGGGCGCCTGGGACAAAAGAGTAATCACGGTAAATGTGAGCAAGAGTTACAGTAACATCAGCTTTGGAACAGTATCTCAAGATCTGGTATAAATTGGAAATGTGAAAAGGAGTTTTTTTAACAGTGATAAAATTTGGCATCCAAGTTGTTTCTAGATCCAAGGTACAATCTTTTTCTGTCCTAAGTTTCATGGTAGGAACCCTAAAAAGGTGATGGTCATGGAAGCCCAAACAGCAGACATTCAAGGTCCATAAATGAGTGTCTGAAATGGAGACTAGGGTTTCATATTAAGACATTTGAGAGACAAATTTTGCAAACTGGAATTGAACATGCTTCCATTTTTAGTCTAAAATCTTATATTTTTTCAATCTTTTTTTTTTTTTTTTTTTACTAAGGAACATCAGCATAATATTACGTCCAAAGGTAAGAGCTTGCTTGTCTTTACAAGCGCAATTTCTGTCTATAGTATAGTGCCACTGGCCAAGGAAAGTACTTTAGGGTTACTGATTCTCTGTGTGGCAGTTTCTTCTGTTTATTGGTCTTGTCCTCTGAGGATATGTCCTTGAAATTTGTTTGTTTTCCTGTTATGACATATTGCATCAATGGCTTAAAGTTGCTATATAATATCAACTTTGTTTTTTGGTTTTTTTTCTCTGATCAATGGCCATATTTAATGACCATTTGAAACATAATCTCAAATCACTTTCTGTATTTCACATCAGTATTTAGAATTACCCTGCATTAAATTGAGTTATAGAAGTTAGAGATTCTCTCTACAAATAAAAGACTATTCCTACCATTTTCTAGTTTCTGTCCGGTCTAGATTAAAAGGTTTTAGATGAGAAAGTTTCAGCTTCTTCCACAGTAATCTTATACAATGTATCTCAATGGTTCTTTATCCCACTGGTACCAAAGTCTCAGTCTGGATTTTTTTTTTATTTTTTCTTCCCCCTCTTTTACTAATCTTATGCATTTGCTCCCAAACATTCTTTTCTGGATTAACATCATCTCTTTCTTTGGTTCTTCAGTCACTTACAGAATAATATTTTACTACTACTCAAAAGTGATGAAAATATTCTGAAAATCACTGTCCTTAGTTGAATCAGATCTTTTTAATGCTTTAGAATTTTTGTATTTAGTCTCTCAAGCCCAAGATTTATTTGCTCCACTGTAGGTTTTAGTACTTCTCTGACAATGTTATTCTCACTATAACACTCGGTATTATTTTTACATCCTATTTCTATAGTGATGCTTCAAAGTAAGATAGAGGCCATTCTAAAGTCTAATAAAATTTTCAGTTTGGTCTAAATAAAGCATTTTATAAAGCTGAAACAACTGTTTTATCGTATTGAGCAATAAATACAACAACATAAGGAACAAAAGAAAAGACTTAACCACTGGAGGAACTGAGAATTACCAGAGAAGAAATTACAAAAGAACTATGGCAGAAGACAGACTCCAAAGTGAATATAACCAGATGCTGCCAATGCAAATAGGTATGCTAGAACTGGAGAAAGCGAAAGGGGAAAGAGAAGGGGAAGGGAAGTAAAGGAAGAAAGAAAAGGAAAGGGTAGACAGCAATCCCTAATAAATATGCTATACACACTAGGATTGTAACATTTTGTGATGTTAATCGCTACAGTAGGAAATTGAAAATAAAATCACATTGCCCAATGACTATTTGTTGAGAGTCTTCAGAAAGCTGAACTGCATCATGGCTGTTCTCCTCAAAGTCCTGTATTTATTTATGTATCTTCTTCCTCATCCTATTCCATTTTCTTCCTCCTTGTTTTCCTTCCCTTTCTCCTACCAAACATTTCCCTTGTGCACAAAGAGAGATTCTCTTTGCCCAGGGTAAACTCTAGTTGCTTAAAATGTAAAGCAGAAGATTTATGTAATTATGAAATTGCATGCTTTTAGTGTTGTGACAAAGAAGGTAAGGAAGACAAATGGCACAAATTAGATAGCTTGGATGGTAATAATTATGAAGTTTTACAGACTAGTCTGAAAGTGACATTTGTTTTTGACATGTAGTGGACAGTTAGAAAAAGTAAATGAGGAAGGAAATGTAGACCCAGGAATTTGCTACTTAATGGTTCTTAATTACTACTCCCAGCTTCCTTTGTGAGAGAATAGGGAGGAGTCACGCTGTTACTTACGGCAGAGGCTGTTGTTTGACAACACCAATTGGAACAGCCACTTTTGACAGGTCTTGGAACTTCTTTCGGAGAAATTTTTATACTTCTGCCAGAGATTTTACATAATCTGAGAAAGTCACTTTATGCTAACTACAGAAGAAGGGAACAAATGGTATTCACCTGTCAGTCATATTGAAGAAAACTCTTGGGATTTTCCCCAAATTGAAGATGACACAGAAAGACAAAGTGCTGGAACTAGTTACCAAAAAAGTCACAACCTAGACTTGTGAGAGAATTGTGAGAGAATTGTAAGAGAAAGCATCCAATTTTTTTTTTTTGTAAGAAAAATTTGCACTAAAAATTTATCCTTTCTTGAAAGAATTATTAATATACCTATTAAGGAGAAATAATAGTACAAGGACAACATTTTCCTTGAGCCTTTGTTCAAGTCATTGGAAAGATTGAACCACAAAAAAAAAAAAAAGCGTTGTCTTTGGAGCAGAACTGCTTTGAATACTACATTTGCTGTACAGTATTCTATTGCCACTGTAGTGGGGTCAGATAGACAGGAAGCTACACAAACCATACATAAGTACAGACTTCTTTGGTAGCCCAAAACTAATGGAAAAAAGTTGAGCAGGAACAATAACCTCCAGCAGATACCTGTAATTTTCAGACCAGAGAGCAGAGATACTCAGCTGCAGAGGCAATAGTGAGAAGAGTTTTACTGCCTCAGCACACAAACTGCTTAAGCTTTTAAATTAGATTAAATCTCTTGATGCTAGTGCATGAATGGCATAGTAATGCAGTGGTTCTTAAACGCTTAGGAAAAAATCTGATATGTCTGTAAAATTGTTCACAAAAGGAAGTAATCTCTTTTAATATGATAAGGATTCTTTATGGTTAAAGGAGTACATAATTGAATATAAATAGTGCAGTGACCCATAAAACCTCAGGTTCTAATATATATTCATAGTTTTATCTGAAGACTTTGACATTTGAAAACATACTATTTTTTTTTTCCTGTTTCACTACAGACCTCTCAACCACCATAACTGAGAAGGAGGGACCTGAACAGTGTCCACTGTTAATAAAGCTGTATAGAAGCTCCAAGCAGTTACACTTGCACTTCAGCACTCAATAGAGGCTGAGGGAACTGTTCTTGTTCAGTCCTGGTAAGAGAAGTGTAAGTGGGGATGCTATCGCTATCTTCAACAATCTAATGGGAATGTACAGAACAGATGTCCCCCGACTCTTCTTGGAGATGCACAGTGACAGGATGAGTGGCCAACAGGCACCAGTTGCAATACTGGAATACTAGATAACAGAAAAAAAAGTGTTTAC
Organism: Colius striatus; assembly: GCF_028858725.1. NCBI lineage: Eukaryota > Metazoa > Chordata > Aves > Coliiformes > Coliidae > Colius > Colius striatus. The sequence continues at coordinate 157,618,867 of NC_084759.1, read as the reverse complement.
AATGAGTAGAGAAATACTGGAACGGTTACTCAGAGAAGATGTTGAACCTCCATGCTGGAGATACTTATACTTCACTGGACAAGACCTTGAGCAAGCTGATGTAACTTGGCTCTGTTTTGAGCAGGTGTTTGGCCCAGATGGTTTCCAGAGGTCTGTTCCAACTTAAATCACTTGTGATACTATGAAAAAGACAGGGCATCATATGGAGTCAAAGCAAATAAGACCTGCAGATATTCTTGGTGTTAATCACATGTTGAAAAGAAATGAGCTTCAGTGTTGACAGCTGGTATTTAGAAAAATGTCTCTATTTGAATGATGAATTTATATAAGCCAAGTTCTGCCTTCAGTTACCAGGTACTTTCCTAATAACTCCCTGGGACACTGGAAACTGATTAAGCAGGATATAAACTAGTTTGATAAACGTGGAATGCCACCAGGCCCATTTATTCTGGAGTATTTATATAGAGTCTTTTAATAAATAAATTATTTCGAGTCAGACGATGACACATTTACTTAGAAAGATTTCTGTGACATTGCCATTTAAAGGGAAACTCAGCTCAACATAAGCAAGAAAGACAAAGGTAACTTTGAAAGATTTTTCAAAATAGAAAAACTATAGTTCAGTTAAGTAGTCTTCCTTTTAACTTCACTGAAAAACCTCATTTGACAACTAGCAATTGTATTATTCTCAAATTGCTGTTCCTTGTCATATTTGCCATTAGATGTGAGCATTATACAATATGTTTATTATATTCTTAAAAATTTCAATTTCTATATGAATATGTGAAGGTTTGACTATCCATAAGTTATAAAAAAAACTCAAGTAAACTGTAACGTGTAGTAACAACTAACTCCGTTAAATGACACAGTATTTGCCACATTGTGGTTTTATTGCATGATAATTACCAGAAATTAATGTAACTAATTTAACATGTTATTCTTTCACTATAAGTCACTCTGGGAATGGCTACAGCACATTTCTTATCAAGATACTCCATCTTGTGAAAAATCTATGGAATATATTACTTGGCCTGAAGCATTAAGGCAGGGTATGCCTCAAGGATTCATGCCCAAATGGCAGGTGCAGTATTTGGATCTAGGCAAAGACCATGCCCAGGTCTGTTATAGAATGAAAACTCCCTACATTCAACACAACAAACCCCCCAAATATAAGGATTTGCCTTTGCCAGTGACCTTTAGCCAAGTCCTGGATATGTCAGAATACATTATTAAAGGCTAAATGCTCCTATTTGAATAAATCGCTCACTTTATTTTTTTTCCCTCATTTGAGTAATGTAAAGATTTCTTATCAAATTTACCATGATAATTCCACCAGTGTGTGCAATTCAAGGTATTTTAATGGCAGTAAAGAAATTTGGGGAAAATACCTTGAGTGTCCAGTCTTTATCCATGCGGAAACAAAGTAATATGTTTTCAGCAGAAGCCACTGAAATTATGAGTGTGCTCTGCCAATTAGTACTGGTCTACCTTTTCCTCCATGAGGCTCAGGTGGTTTGCTGGACTTCATTCCTTTTGAGTGACAGTAAAAAGCAAGAGCAATTCTTAAGTCCAAATAGCTGTACTGATAATGAGCTGTTCTTCAGGATAAGATTTCTAACCTTCAGGTTGTATTCTTTCACTTCTCTTATTCTTCATCTGACAGAGTTAATCTGCAGTAAACTGCTATACATATCCCTCAATCTTTAAAATTAAGAACTTCTTTTGAGTATTACATGCAACCAGAAGTAGACTTGCTGCATTTTTTCCCCTTTTATTTCACATATTAATTCAGTTTCCACACAGTTTTTAGGTTTTGTGAAATAAAATTCAAGTTACGGTAAACAAGAGCTGTTCAGAAGAATTACTCATTTAACCAATGACTATAAATACCTTAAAAATAAAGCTGAAAACAAATCTGTGCATCCAGTGGCACAAATGGACAAGTTACGTGAAATGTAACTTTAAAAGATGCTAGAAGTTATTTCTGATTTGTCTACTGACGTGCCTCAATATTTTTATTTTGTAAACTACTATATGTAAAGTATTACTATTTGACCCTATGTATAGACGAATGCATCTATACATGGTCAGAAACGTCTGGCATTTATGCTAACCAATGCATAGGGAATAACCAATGTCCTTTACAACACAAATACATCCTGTAAAATGGAAGCAGTCAAAACACCAGGACACATACTAAATACAAAATATACCAAGTAAACCAGATAATTTCCTCCAGAAGACAGAATTATCAGTCCCTCTCCACACTTTTTCTTATTATCTGTCTTTTACAGCCCTGGTTTCAGCAGGAGCACAGTATCGCTCTCTGGGTTTATGCCTCTAAATGTAGTGACCCAAAGCAAGCCAGTGGGAGCCACAGGTACTTGGGAAATTGCTTCACAGTTGCAGAACTGGAATTGAAATTGAAGAGTTCCTAGGCAAGTACTCCCGACAGCGTGAAGTACGGGTGATCGTCCCTACGGAGTACATCTGCACTGCCAGCAGTGATACGTGGCATACTTATTTGAAATCTGGTTTTGATCGGTTGTTTTTTGTGTAGCTGGGCTTTGAATTTCTGCCACATTCTCTCTCTTTACTATAGGAAATGTTTATTCTTACGTAACTGTCAAAGGAATATTTTATGAGAAAACAGAGATTTAAATGCCCAAGGGATCAACTTCCCACCAGACTATAGAACAGAAAGTCCAGTCCCCCTCCATCAACATCCATGAAGAGGTTAGAGACTCTGAATTCCTCCCTTTTGCACCAAATTCTAATCAGCTCAGTTTAACTGAGTTTCTGCTTTTAAAGAGATGATCAGTGACTTCTAATTCATTATTTTTTTAATAGCTCGCGTTCATACCTGGATTGGACATCCCAAGAACAAGCCTCCTCTAAAATAGCTATTTGAGCAGCAGCATCCTAAAATAGAAGATCAATGCCTTTAGTCTGGTAACATTTATGAACAAATGAAATTCTCCAAGCTACTATTTGCTTTTACCTGAAACCGTGCACACAGTTTTTAAAAGAAAAAAAAAGCTGTCAATTGGTCCCACGGCTCACTGATAACTACTTTCCTTGCCTTATCAAGAAGAGATTTAGCATCAACCTCATGCTCAATTTTCTCAGTTTAAAGATGAATAGGGCTGCAGATGCCAAACGCTTAATCCCTACAGGTAAGAGGTGTTTTCTATATTGCCCAGCAGTAATTCTTCCAGGTGTTAATGGGTTCTCAAGAGAATCCTGTTTTCCTAGATCAGGACTCAGTGATTAACATTAAAATGTTATTTAGGGTCTTGTCCACAACAGCAGAAAGAGTAAAACAGGAATTTTAAATTGGGAATCTAAGAAGCTCTTCTGAGGCACATTTCATTGCTCATATATTCTGAAAAACACTCTACTCAACTTTTCCTTGAACTTCAGGGGATTATGGATAAATCATGAGGAGAACACAAATGTTGCTTTAGCTTTTTCAAAGAATGAAAGCATAAATGAAAAGTTCTGTCACTGGGGGAGGAGAGGAAGGGAAAGAGATGACTAAGCCCTGCAGTTCTGGCACACTAAGGAGAGGACAGGACTGTCCTGAAGCAGGAAAACAATAACCTAAAAAATAATAAGAAAAGTTATTAAAGCAGGCAGAAGAATTTTTCTTTATTTAACTGTAAGTTTAGTTCATAATCAGATTTTTTTTTTCTATTTAATACTGATTTTAAAGAAGAACTGCGGATTTTTAAGGATTTAGAATAACAGTAATATTTATTTTTCTAACTACAAAAAGAATTTCAGGGCAGATACTGGGCAGAATTTCACTGGAAAGGATTTCAATAGTTTCAGCTGTTAACTCAAGGTCTGAGCATGGCAGCCTTGCACAATAAAATATACACTACCGTGCCTTCCTGCAGAAATTTTAGCAATACGTAGCGTCTTCAAAAAGAAACATTCAGCTGCTAGCATGACGAGAGATAGTTAAGAAACTAGACAGAGCGTGCTAAAAGAGAATAATTTTCAAAAAAATGGATGATATACAAACAATAGAGACCTTTTTTTCTTCAGAAAAGCTTTTCTAATTAGGAATAAACAACCTAGCATTTGACAAAGCAGAGCAATTCCTTTAACAGCTATATATGTTATCACCCTCACTTCATACTTCCAATAGAAAATTAAGTAGAAGGGGGTTCAGATATGATTTCTCGGGAGGCTAGTTCCATAGTGAGCTGATGAGTTTCAAGAAGATATCACTACTTTTCCTCCTGTTGCTATGGGCATTTGACCATACTCATATTGAATTATATATATAAAAAGCAACAGTGATAGTTACTGCTGAAAATCTTCATGTTATTTGAATAAGGAACTGTACTGTTAACAGTTTTTTACTAATCAGATAGTAAATCCAGTGTGAGGAGGGAGGAACTATTTTGAAGTGCTCTAAAGTGAAACGTTATTTTTTATTTGTATCATGATTTGAATTGACAGTATTATGTTAGTGCTTTGGCTGACATGCTTTGATAGCCAGTTCCTCCAGATTTAAGGGAAGCTTTTGAGGTTGTTGAGGAAGTGCTTTTGCTGGCTTCTCCTGACCGATTATACTGAACTGTGATGTTTTTAACAAAACCTGAAAGTCTGTCATGCACAAAATTTAAACGAATGTATTTGATTTTGTGAAACTCATAGAAGTTTGGTGTGTTTTTTTTTTTTCCCTGGAAAGTTAAAAATAAGCCTTTTGGCAAATGGAATCTTTTCTATCCAAATGCAAGTCTTCTCTATACATTGGCAATTTTCATAAAACAAAGATATCATTTTCACCCTATGTAAAATTCTGTCCTACATTGGTCTATTTGATCTTGAGTTAGGTTTTTATAATTATTTCAATTATCTCTTCAAGTAGTCCTTGCCGCTATTACAAGCTGCATTGCTCCATATCATGTCTCTGCTTAGAGAACTACTTGTTCTTGTACTTTCTATGATTCCCTTCATCTGATGCCCCACCCCATTTATTTAAACTTAGACATATTCAAAATTTGGCAATCTGTAATTTCAGCTAATGACAAAAGCTTCAACAGTGCCTCAGCTGCATGCAGAAGTCCTGTACTTTTGAACAGCCATGACACAAGATCCTGGTGTTTCACGCCCTTGAGAAAATGCACATCTTTGTTTCAAGTGTGTCCTAGTACATTACAGTAAATGGAGAAAACATAGAAATCCTGTTTCCAAAGGACAAGTTCCTTGACAAAGTGCTGAGGGTAAATTATCAAACACCAAAGACAAAATAACCTTTCTCAGTGCACTAGTATATTTGCATACCCACTGCCTGAGAAGCTGGATCAGATTTTACCTGGCAGCCACCACAGAACCATGATGTGTTGAATATTTTAGATCTGACCTGCAATACAGCAAACATTTCTCTGAGACCATGTAAGTCATCAAAGAGTCCAGCCAAGAGAAATAGCTGCTTTCAGCTGTTGTCAGCCTGTTATCTATTCAGTGAGAGTCCCAACATCAGAGAGTCTGTGAGAAAGCCAAGTAACACTACTGAAGAAAGTCTCTAATCCTGTAGGTACAAAGTGGTTTAAAATAATTAGGTGTTCCCTTAATGAATAGGATTTGAAAACTTTTTTCTACCTCTATGTTTTGTAATTAATGGCAGAAGACAGGTATATCTAAGACTCCAATGCCCTTCAGTCCTACAACTGCTTAGGATTTTCTCTATTGCTATAGGACAAGTATTACTCAAGCAAGAGAGCAGAGCAGTAAAAACTGCAACTTTTTTCCCCATTGTATATTTTAATCTCTTACCTCTAAATAAAAATTTACTACTTCTCCTTCCTTTTCTGATTTGCTTGACTGTTTCCTACTTATAACTGCTTCTAAACCTGATTTTTCTACTTGGCAATGTAGCACACTCAGAAATAAATATTAATGCCCTTGAATTTACCATGGCCATATATTAAAACAAAACAAGAAAAATCCCAGAAATTTACCAGTAGAAAATTAGCATAAGGTCACAAATTTGATGTTGTCCTGAACTTTTACAGATAATAAGATTTTCTTATATGTAAGATGAAATAAAACTTCACACTTGAGGTTAAATCATATTAAGCTATCTTTTTTTTAAAAAAAACATATACATGCTGTAAGATATTATTATAGCAAGGATTAGAAATAATTTTTTTAACAAACTTTCACTTATAAATAGCACTTAAATTTGTGCCAGGTTATATGCGTCATGATAACTAAATAATTACTACAGATACTACTACCTCACTTTGCTTTGCATCTGGGTTTGTAAGAGAAAAGTTCAGTCAAAGAGATCTAGAAAGTTGGCTGCATGTACTTTGCTTTGGAGCTGGAGTTATGAAAGAAATGTTCTAGCAAAGAGATCTAGAGGCTTGGCTGCATACTAAATAGGTATTTTTTCCCCTACTTCATCACCATCTTGTGAAAATGGAGGTTGCTTTTTCAGTGTTAAATCAGAGTTGAGATATGCCAAAGTTTCATATACTGTCTGGATTTTTAATGCTTTTAATAGCCTTGTGTGCCTCTATTAGCCCACCCCTCTGAATTCATGCCTATCTCAAAAGTCAGGCCACTAAAGGGAGACCATGATATTTCCAATGTTTCAGCTCTTTTTTTTTTTTTCCTGACAAATTTTGACCTTATTAACATTCTGGTCAGAATCACTTTCCTTCTCATCCAGAAAAGAAAAGTTGAGTGGAACCTAAAAGTACATGAATATTTAATATCCATTCCTTCTTCAGTCATCCTCTCCGTATAGCCTCCATACAGTCTTTTGACCTTACTAACATTTTGGCCAGAATCTCTTTCTCTCCCACCCAGAAAAGAAAATGTGAGTGGAACCTGAAAGTATATGAATATTTAACATCCCTTCTTGAAGTGTTCTCTCCATACAGTCACAGTATATTTCAATCATTATTGAATGGATATTGAAATACTCTTCTGCCAAACTAAGCAGCTGACCTAGATGACAGATCTAATTAATACAGTTCTGTTGTGTGACTGGAGATCCTTCAAGAACACAAGTATGTCAGAGACATGATAACTGTATGTCCACTGCTGCTTTAATCAATTTAATAAAAATTCACACAGAAGGATGTAATGAAACTACCCTATATCCCTTTCCTATATCCTGACTACCTATATAATGACTGTGAAATAATCTTTCTACAGTTGCCATAAAAGTAGGAGATAAAGCATAATAAGAAATACAAATCTAGGGGTTTTTTGAAACTTATGTGTATTGTATATTAACCACTGATTAACCTGAAATCTGTATTTCTATCCTCATTCATGAATAGGAAGTCTTGGATAAATAAATAAAAAAAAGATATAAGACTAACATGATAGTCAGAGCCTGCCTTATAAGAAAGACTCTAGGGGAGGTTAACTTTTTTAAAAAGAGCAAATGCCACCATAGCTAGCAAATTCCTCTAACCTTGCAGATGTCATGAGTCTTACGAAGGCTGCTGAAAAATAGATAAATGAAATAAAAAATAATCAGCCATGTTTTCAAATGTATCCAGACTATATCCTTTCTAAATTAAGTTCTCATGACAGAATCTCATCTTTTACTGGTGAGCATAAAGTAACAAAACTTTTAATATGTTTTAAAACCATATCATGTGCTAAGGCAAATTTACTGTCTTCAGGGATTTAATGTGCTGCAGCTGCTCAGTGATATTCTGACAAAAGATAGAAATCTGTCTAGACCTTTTAAACAGAATAAGTATGCAGAAATGCATTGTACTCACGTGGGATCAAGATGCTGATCAGGGTCTAGTTTAAACATTTAGCTCCCATGATATTTTCCTGGAATTAATCATTCTGCATCTCAAAGAGAAAGGTTTTTCAAGGACCATTTAAATCCTTTATCCCCTGTACAATAAGAGAGCTTTGGTGATACATTTTCTTGTGTTTATGACCTGCATCTTGTATTACTGGCAGAAACTGCTGGAGAAATGAAGAACCTTCACAAATCTTATCTTTTTCATAGAAAGTCAATAATACTGTAAGTTATAGTTTATCGTATGTTGTTTAAAAGGAAAGGGCCTTTCTCCAGTGTAATGTATTTTTCCCTCAGTTTGGAAGAATTTGATAATGACAGCTTATCTTTAGCAGTTTAGGGCTGAAGAAAAAGTTAAACATATCTCATTGAACTAGATCTTTTTGAGTGTATTCATTCATATGTGTTGTTCCCTGCTGACTTGATCCTCTTAGTCATTATCCTTGCCTACAAAAAGTAGCATTTTTTTTTTTTTAACACTCATTGGTCACTCTTGGATTTTATGCCATTTGCTAAATCCTTGTTCTAATGACACTGAGGAACTTTGAAGGTAAGAGCTGGAAAGGATTCATAAGAACTAACAGACTAATTTTCTGATGGTACATCCCATGTTCATAATCCTGCAGTGGACAATTAGTACAAATGCAGAACATCTTTCCAATTATCACCTTTTTTTTTATTAAGATCATACTTTAATTCTGCAGGTACATGGAAGGTACTTTCTTCAGTATAAGGACGGCGTGTCTTGTGTGGGTTAAAATGAAGCTACTAGTCTTACTGCTTTTGAATGCTTCACCTCTGCTTAGGTAGACGTGATAAACTTTGAAAAACTATTGTTCGACTGTATTGTAAGGTAAACATACTAGAATGAAAAAAAAACCCCTTTACAATCTTACTGCTCTTCCTGGAAAGTACACTACAGAAAGTGAATAAAAAAAATGTTTCTTTTTTTAAGCACCAATCACAGCTCAACATGAAGAGAAAAAACTAGTATCAGTAGTTAATAACTTGCTACATCTCTATAGAACGATAAAGGGAATGGACGAGGAGAATTGTGTTGTTTTAACAAAACCTCCAAGTCAGCTGTGCCTCCAAGTCAGCAGCTGAACAATAACAGAAAAGATTAATATTAGAAGTGAAGAATGAAGGAGAAGAACTAGAAAAATTCCAGAAATAGTCTAGAAAAGGAAGACTGGACAGGAAAAGATACATTCAGGAACGTATGCTGGATATGATGCAGAAGAGGTGAACTCACTGAAGAAGTGATTGACAATGAGCAAGTGCATTGGGCTTGGGCTATCTAATTCTGTCCTAAAGCTTACTGAGAACACAGAGCACTGAAAGCCTTTCCGTTCTTCTAGCTGCATGGGACAGACAGACTGTCTCCATGATAAGAGTTACAAGACAACTATGGTCTCCCCTACAAACTGTTGTGGTTCACAGTTGTATAAATATGCATTTGCCCTGCACATTGACTATTTCTATATTACTTTAGTTTTCCAGTATACTATGTTGTTATATGTCAAAGTTATAGTTTTGTTACTCTGGAATTGCATCTCCCTAATGTATTTTACTAACAAGATCAAAGTGGATACCTTAGTATATAATAATTTCATAGATAACATTACCATTCACAACATAAAATCTATTTGCCAAATAAAGTACTATATTTACTTGCCCATGACCCCAAAGTTCAAGAGGACATCTGAAGAAACAGCTTTGCAGCCTATTGAGAGCATTCCGAAAGACTATATGTCTGATCTCCATCCATCATCTCTGATGTGCAAACACTACAAACATCTACCAAGCACTACAAACATCTAGCAAAATGAATATCACTCTATAATTTGGGTACAAGTAATGTCTTTCGGCATTAAAGGAGTTTATGCATCATTTGGAAAAAATGTGTTGAAATATTTTGAAAATATTTCTGGCTAGGGGGAAAAGAAGGAATGTTATTGTAATTTCAGGAATTTTATCCAGTAGATATCTCAATATTCAGCATGGGAAAATACCTTACTGTGTCAATATCTGTCCAAAATGTTATGTAATTGTTCTTAAAGATGGTCTTCAAGAGATCCCAGCCGCCTAACATCATTATTTCTGATGAGAGGAGGAGAAATGCCTGCCAAAGTTGAAACTTTGTAAAATTAGTTTGTTAAGGAGAAATAAAATATTCTTGCTGGATATCTCCTAAAATAACATTAGTAAACATTGGTGATTTTACGTGTGAGTTTATGTACATGTGAAAATGTTTTTTATAATATGAAACTTGATCTATTTATAATAATGGAAAAAGTGATAGCCCATACTAGGATCTTATCACCAGCTACCACTTTATGACTATCTTCTTATCAGTAGCTTAAAAAAAATATGTAAGCAGGCTTTTGTGGCTGGAAAACATACCTTTTTAACAATAATTTTTGTTAATAACAAGTAGAAAGTGAGTGAACTAACTTTAATTGTTATAATATACTTGAAATGTGTTTTTCCAGATACCATAAAAATGCAAAAGAGATGATCCAGCCACTCAAGTATACAATATCTATCAGTAACTAGCTTAGAGAGAGAGAAAAAAAAAAGAGTTAAAAATAATCTTTTCTCAGGGGTGTAAATAGCAATTAATCACAAGGCAATTTTGAGATTTTCCCCGTTTTGATCTTATTCAATATTCATTGTCCTGTGAATTGTTTTTTTATAATTTTCCCTATAGTAATTATTATTCAGTTTACTATTATATTTTCATTTTTTTTGTTCATGTTCACACTTTTCTGTTTTAACTGCTTCCAACTGTCTCTCTGATCTTTTTTGGTCATTTTGCTCATTCTTGCAATCTCACATTCCACCACCAGATAAGTATATCAGTTCCTGTTGCAAACTTCCCCATATCCCTGCCAGCATTCTTCAAACCATTTTTGGAAGCATCGTCTCCACAGACATGCGAATAATTTTTCCTTTGAGCACACATAGTCTTTAACCAACAACACTGACAATTTGTGACAAATATAGAAGCTAGAATGGCAGCCATGAAATACATTTCAGATAGTCCACTCCAGGACCATCAAATGACAGTATTAACAACTCAGCATAAACAGCTAGTGTCAGCTTAGAAGGATTTCAGATCCAAAAGGAATGAACAAGCTCTGTATGGTGCTCTTAATTCCTCTGCCTATCTATCTGCAAGAAAATGTGAGTGTGTATGTATGATCAGAAAGGAGTTCAGTCTTCCTTGCTACTCTAAAACTCAATTTTCTTGTCAGCATAGATTACCGTACTACACAACTAACAACATTGAAATTTTAAAAGGATGTAGTAATAAACTGTACCAGAATTACTAGGCACTGGTGTCACTGCAGCATCACAGTCACCAGAACATGAATCTTGGTTTTGGTTCTATACTGTACTCACTGGTCCAACACTGTTCATCTGCTTTTGCTCCCTTGACCTCTTAATACAATTTTTCCTGAAAGCTGAGGAGATTCTATCTGTATAGTTACCCTACAGATGATGTAAAATGCCTGAAACATATCATTCATCATGGCCTGCAGTGTTCCTCCTTCTCCCTCACAAATGCTGAAGCAGTAATAGCTCTGAGTTTGTTTCATAAAGCCCTAGAAGAGAGTGAGTGAAAAACAGTTTTGAGCCCATATCCCAGGAAAGCTGCCTAGGAGGAGAGTAATCTGACAGGATACAAACATAACTAACTTCAGTGTTCACCATATAGCAAAGTTCCCCCATGATTCTTGTCCACTGAGATCAGCCTGACTGGAGAGAGAGAGAAAAAAACATAAATCCCACCTATGGTCCCAAAGCTGTGGTGACTCTGTACAAAGATCGAAAAGAACTGTGATAACTTAAATCTACCATGATTCCTTTTTCTTATCATCTTTATCAAGACGGTATCAAGTTATACAGTTCATAACTAATCTGATGATGCTCTTCTAAGATATCAGTGCTTATCTACTGTGCTGTGCTCCATAAGCCATTTTCAAAAACTATATATTGTATCAGAATATCTTGCTACAAGTCTTAAGCTTTAAAAAGGAAATGGAAACAGAAATAACACTGTAACATTAAACACAAATCTTTTATAAGTAGATGCAGTATCGATGGAATAGATGGGGCGTTTTGTTGGACTTCATGTTGACTCCTGCTGCCACTTCTCTCCCTTTGCTTATCTTTATGTCTATTTTTGCTTTTCAGTGGTCAGGGTATCACCATTCTGGCTACAGCTTCTAGAGTAACAGTAGAAGTAAAGCTATTTGAGCCATGCTTCTGTACAACAGCACTTTCCCTTTGGCAAACAAAGGGCAATAAAGAAAGGCTCTTATCAACATCACAGCATTGCTATCATGAGATCAAGTGCACCTTTAAAAGTCTGAGCTGGGTTATCTCACACAAGAGAAAAATACATGTGCCCCACAGTATAACCGGCAGTTTTTATGCTCATTTCACTGCTTCTTGGTTTGTTTTTTTTACAGTGAAATTCTACACCTCTGCAAGAAAGAGAGGTTGTAAGATTTCTCCCATGAAAACAAAATGCTCTCAATTTTTTTAGTTTTATTGAACTTTTTTTCTTTTCACCTATGTCACTACAATTACGCAATAGTGATTTATAATTTCTTTTCTTGCCAGTCCAGTCTCTAAGGCACAATGCTTTTCAAACTTCTCATTTTCAAAACTTTACTGTTTTATATCAGCACAAGGAAGTCTAAGCTGTACACTTGCAATGCGAATCCATCAAAATTACTGCCACCTCAAATAAAAGGAAATGACAGAGCAATCACAGTACTTATAAAATAGTTTCAGATAACATTTTTTGAGTCATCTGGGAAAAAAATGACCATTTTTTACCCTGAAGCAGACTATTATTGCAAATGAGAGACTTTTCCTTGAGAATGATTTTGAATTATCACAGTAACTGTACTCACTAATTCTGAGTCTTATTTGAAGAGAAATGGAGGGAAAAACAGGAAGGAATAACACAAACAGTCCAACTGGGTAGAAGAAATCCTAAGATGAGAAAAGGAAATATGCACCATCTGGAAGAGAAGTTTCTAAACATAGACTATTAGGTTATATGGTTCATGTTTAAGATCTGGCAAAACTTTTCTCTGGCAGAACAGACAGTATCTTGACTCTCGAATAATATTCATGATACTGCTGCAGAACAGAGAAGAATATCAGCTTACAAGGATATGAAGTTCTGGGTCTCCTGGGAAGAGGCCAATCTCTTGTTTGAGTTGAATGCATTCCACAGATGAAGAGGAGGAAGAGAGAAATTTTGCTTAGTTACCCTGGATGTTATCAGCTGAGGAAAGCAGTTTGGCATAGCTCCTTACAGTGGGCTGACATCTCTGGGCTAGCAAATATCTGTAATAATTTGATTTCTTTAGTCAAAAAGACATGACTCTCTGAATCTGTCCCATAAATTATTTGAATTTGTAATTAATCAATATTTATAGTTCAAACTGGAGCACTGAAAAGACTGCTTGAAATGTATTTTTAAAAACGTAGATTTAGGATTAATTTTTTTAGTTGTGTCTGTAGGCAACTGTCACTTATTAGTGAAATTATGCAAGATAATTTGAGATTGGGATCTGAGAGTGAAGACACCTGACGAATCATTTGCCCAGACATTACACCAAAATTTCCTCTATGTGAACAAAAAAAGGAGACTAGAAAGAGAAAATATCACTCAGAATAATGTGTAACAGAAGAAAAAAAGTATAATTGCTTATCTTTACATTTTTAGCTGAGAAGAAGCATTTTCAATTATGGCTATGCAGTACAATTCAGCACTCAGCAAACTGGTGACTAGCAGCATCACAATCACACCAGAGTGGTGATGTGCTCTGTCCAACATACATGACTTCTTGGCAGAACAAATCAAAGCAAGCAGAGTACAACAATGCAGCTATAGTGCTTCTTTCCAAGTAAACTTTCATGATCTTTTGTAAATATCCTAGAGACTAAATCTTCATAAAACCAATAAATAAACCAATAAAATTCTTTTGGGTTTATAGATATTTTTGCAGTAATAATGTAATTTTTTTATTTGAGATCATTCTCAAATCACAACTTGAGAGTGTCATAGACGAGATAATCTCACTATGTTTTCCATCCTTATCCTCAGATTCTAAATAAGTTGCTTTTGGTGGAAATATTTTCAGTTAAGTGAATATCTCACCTTCCTCAATCAGTCTCCATGTGCAAAACAGAATGTGAGCTTAAAGTGGATAAAAAAGGTGCATGTGGGTTAGTTTATTCACCTTGCAGACATTTAGACAAGACTTCTTTTAACGCTTAACCGTTTCCTTAGATTTCTCAGAGGCTGCAGGATATTCAGGGTCACCTTGCCTTTACAAGAAGAATAAATAGGCTTCAATCCCCTCAGGTCAGGAACTATCACAAATGGAGAATCTTTTTCTAAAACTGATGCAAAAAGAGATAAACTACAATTAATGCAACAGTGTGGTAGTCTAAAGTTGGAGCTGCGTGCATCTGATTAAGAATCAGAAGAATTATTCCTGTGAATTATAAGACACAGTGGGATAGATTAGATAGTGTAACTGTTGGGTAAAATTTTATGAAAACTGTTTTGGAAGATTTCATGAGCAGATTGTTGCCTGTTGGTCTGTTAAGAACATCAGCAACGTTTTCTTCAGTCAGAGTATGGAATCTTTCTCCCTTTCAAGACGAAATGTCAGAAGTTTTTGATTTACTGCAGACCAGCTGGGTGCAGGAAGCACCTTCCTCTGGAAGACTGCAGAAAACCATTTTTCACTGTAGGCCTTGGGCAGCTGATTTAGTAGAGAAGCGAAAGAATGAAGGTAAAATGAGCTAAAATAGCTAGGAAAGTGGCTTCTAGTATTTGAATGCATAAATACACATGCTGCAGCTGTGGCATTACAGAGGCAATTAAATGGGTGTTCCATAATCTTTGCTTGACTCACAAGCCGAATGGGACGTACCATTTTAAAATTCTGCCTTCATGTACTACATACGTGAATAAGTGCTGTATAATAATGTTCTCTCTCCAGATTAGTGGATACAACATGACTAAGCGTGCTATTTTAATCACCTTTGCAACCATGATTACTTTACTGTAAGATACTTTTGAGAATCTTTAATCTAAGACTAGTCATTCATTTCCATTTCTTGTCACAATCCACACAGATGCTGTCTAATGACCTTTGTGCTCTCATTTCACTACGCTGTTTGCCAGAAGATTATTTTTAATCTGTATATTCCTTCATAACAAATATGCTTTATCTCTTTTTTTATACAGACAAAAAAAGAGAGTGTTTCTCTTGATATGTATGATAATCTGTTTAAAGTAGTACAGTGGAAGGGAATGCACAGGAAATACTCTAATGTCATTTCATTCTGCCTCTTCTATCTGTCCCACCTTTATTTTTAAAAAGGGTTACTTTTGTGGAAAGCCAGAAATATTGGATAAAGCTGCTCTATTCATTAAAGGACTGTCAGTGAGACACTCTCTTTGCAAAGCCAAGGAAACAACCTTTCTATTCCTTCTGTGTTATCAAATTTGTATACGGATAAATAACAATGATCTTTAGTTATTGTCTGAGGATGTGAAGCTTTTTCGAGAAAATAAATTGCAAAACTTGTGTTCACTTGGTGCTGTTTAGTTTGCTACATCTTCACTACTTCACTTTTATTTAATATAATAAAATAATTATGATCACAAACTAGTGATCTCAGAGGGTCTCAGGTAAGCCAGCAACATCCTTGTATAATAATTATTTTAAAGGGGCTTACCCAAAATTCAAATGGAGGGCTGTGTGTTATCTTCTGTTCTTTACAGAAAGTGTAGAAGAGGTGATGGACCAAAACCTCCTATATATCTGAGAGCTCCCATTCTGCTATGCTCCAACAGATGGCAGGGCTTCCAGGAATTTCTAGGGTTTTTCCTGCTGGGATCCTATGTAAGGTATGGTTGTCCCTCTGCGTGAAAAAAAGGCAGAAGAACAAGCCATCATAAAACATAAGGGATATCCGTGTCTTTAACTTTGTTAATTGAATTTATGTAGTTAGAGAAGGAAAAAGCTGTAATTTCTCTTTTTTGGTTAGTAGACAGCATTGCTGATTTTTAAAGCACATCTCTACAAAGGGCAAAATATAAAAGTTCATCTTGTTCTAAAGATAGTGCTTTGTTGTCAGAGCATACCTGCTCTAATTGGTGGAATAGCTGTGGAAAGATAAAGGGCATTTAGTTGTGTCTATTGGATATTCAAGACACTAATTTATTTACTGGCTTCATAGTTTTGTGTAAGGTTGCCAGAAGGAGCATCTGTTAACTACTTGAAACAAAAAACAGGCAATTAAGATATAGAGATAGGAGAGGATAGTAGTTTGTGGAAACTCTGACCCTAATTTGGCCTCAGTCATCTTTCTGTAGGAAATAACTTTTCAGAAAGTTATTAGTTACTTTGAAATGCAAATATATAATTGAAAGTAGTATTTGCTATATGTTTTAGAAACGGAGTGTTGATTTCCACCTGAGACTATAAAAGTGAATGAAAATGGAAGCTAAAAATATTTAAGACAGCACTTTACTAACTGTCTTGCTGATAACAATAGCCATAGAAATGCTACTTGAAAAGAGTCCTCAAGAACATTGGTAATTAAGATATATGAATTAAAGTTTCTGATATAGAAAACTTACAGAATATTGGATTGGGTTGAATCAGCTCCATGGAACACTTAAGGCTTGCTATGAATTATATGTCATTTCCTCTAGTTGGACTAGTATATGCTTGATTTTAGTTACCATGGAGCAGGAAGAGCAGAAATAACAGAGTAGAAATAACAGAGCATTTTTGATTCCTATATGTCTCAAGTTATTCTACAAAGAATTTAAGAATATTCTGAATTTTGAGTTAGTCCCACTGAAGTTTTATATCTAAAGCACATGAGATTATTACCCTTCCGATCCCTACCATTCTATGATTCTATGATTCTATATATGTTCTGGATGTGACCCTAATGACATCAGGGATATGAGTCTATACTAATGAACATATTGTCATTTATAGCTTTCTTTTAAATTATACTAATCACTACCCAACCGTGGAGTAGGTAATCAACACATTTTGTTTGTTACTATCTCTTCCACAAATTATTTGAGGTAAAAGGCAGGTTAACCAAAATGTAATAATTTCATTCCATTAGAGAGTGTGTGAATTAGGTGAGCAGGCCAAAAGTGACCAGCTTAATTCAGTATGATGTATCAGCAAAACAGAACAGCTGCCTTGAGGTATTAGTGTCTCAGAGCATTAATTTTTAATCACAACATATAATTACTCATATGTCAGAAATACACTTCTGATATAGAACTTAGAGTAAGAGATATATATAGGTCTGATATATATAGGTCTCTTAACCCTTCTCTAGAATCAAGTCCAAGTGCTAACTCCTTTAGTGGTATCAGAGTAGGCAAACTGAGTGGAAAAATTAGTATCTAGTTGCATCCAGACATTTTGGGATAGCATTAAGTGTTTATTACATGAACTGAGACACTATAGAGCACTAAATGCCTTTTCTTAACTGCAGCACAAAATACTTAAGAATTGCAAATGACCTTTTCTACTCTCCCTTTTCCTCACAGTTTTCAAGATCTAAATACTTCATTCATAAAGTCACTTCAAACAAAATATGTCAAAGCACATTTGAAATGTGCAGTTGATGAGAGATGTATCTACTTGAGTAGAATTTCCAGAACTATTTACTTGGGAAAATGCTGACTTTACTGTGGCTGCATTTGGGCTCATTTTGAGTGTAATTTTGTATGCATATTCAGGCAAAGGAGTCAAATAGCAGAATAGTTTGCAGAAAAGGATGTTTTAAAATGAATGAGAACACAGCAAATTTTGAACTTGTAAATGTGACTAGTCATAAAATTTATAAGTTTCTTTTAGCCACTCCTGGAACAGAAAAATACTCTATGACTCATACATCCAATCGAAGCTCTTTAAAACGTCTTAGAAGTTGAATTTCAAATATTTGCAGTTGTGAACAATGTACACACTAAAACTTAGTCAAAGAAATTATCTCATGAATACATTTGAGAAAGTTATAAGATGTTCATGGTAAAATCACATGCAGAAACAGAGCTAAAACTAATTATATCCGTTATTCATCAAGAATTATTTGAAACTTCTAGTCAGTATCAGATACCAAGCTTGAGAAGCAAGAGTAAAACTTCTTCAAAGCAAGAACAGTATCATTCATAGCAGCCAATGTTAACACCCTTCCTCATAATTATATGATTTACGTGTATTTTTAGGTATGACAGAATACAATCACTCATTTTTATGTAGTTTTACATTTTTATTATTTTTTTTTGTTTTAAATGCTCAGCATTGTTACAACTGGAAACATGATCATAGAATCATGGAATGGTAGGATGCATGACTTACAATGCAAACAGAGGAAAATTAACTGTGTGCCAATGAGTTTATGGTAAGAATGTTTTTGCTTTAGCTTTCTGTCAATATCTTGTAAAAAAAAAAGACAAAATGACTGATTATTAGTAATCAATAGGCACTATATATTTGGATAAACAATAGAGTCACAGGCTTCTATGCAAATACATCATGAAATAGCAAAAGAAAAAAGTTTGGAATATAACAATGTGCAGAAAAATTATTTATAATCTTTAAAAACATTAATTTAGCATGAAGTTTTAAATAATTTAAAAAGGACCAAGCAAGTATGCTACATCAAACCAATAGTATGGCTTTAGACCTACAATCAGTCAAGTGATCTGGTCATGGATTACTTAACCTCTGCTAAAGCTGTTTCCTATTGATGGGTGGTCACCAGAGAGAGAAAGAAACCAGAGTGAGAAAAGCAACCTTTAAATTGGAGATGTGCTAATATTTCCACACCTAATCAAGAACAAATACCTAATGTGGTAGGTGCTTTGAGGAGCTGTGAATTCCCCAAAAAGAAATCTATTTAAGATATGCTCCTACAGAAGGAGGAAGGCTGTTCTGAGAGCCAGGATCTCAGTTTGAACTTTGAGGATGATGGCCCATGGTAGAG
The DNA here is from genome assembly GCF_028858725.1 of Colius striatus. Classification (NCBI taxonomy): domain Eukaryota; kingdom Metazoa; phylum Chordata; class Aves; order Coliiformes; family Coliidae; genus Colius; species Colius striatus. The sequence continues at coordinate 157,599,996 of NC_084759.1, read as the reverse complement.
CTTTTGAATGGTTTCTTTCTCTACCCAAGAAACTATGTGAAGACTGATCTCCCACCAGTCTACAAAACACAATTACATACAATTGCAAAGTGGAACAGCTGGTTTAGTAGTCATTAAAAAAATTTTATTTGAGTAATCTTTACTTCAGTGCTTGCAATTTTTAAATTCACGTTCATAATTCAAGTAGATGACTCTGAGAATGACCTGAGAGACATACTGGTGCAGGGAGAAGAGAGACACGATATCAAGTATCTTATACAGGTGGAACTTTTTCAGAGCAAAAGGTAAAGAGAAAGAGAGGGTAATGCAATGCATTGAAAAGACAGCACTTATTAATGGACTAAATTATTAAAATGGATGTTAATTACTGTGAAATGTGAACACTGATTATTTCTGTAACTTGGGGCTGTCCTGTAGTTCAGTCTCATGATTCACCAGTGGACATAAACAATAACATGAAAGTTCTCCAGTAAGTTACTTCTCTGTATTCATGCTAACTTTTTCAAGAGAAGACAGAAATAATATGAAAGGCAAGCAGTCTATGGAAATAAAGAAATTGTTTTAGAGAAAAACAAGTCTTTCATCACTAGCAGCAAAACTGTAATTCCCTCATCATGTTTTATTACAATCCTGACAAACTCAGACAAAAAAAGTGAGTCTGTGCTTACCTTTCCTATAGTCATATGTGAAGGAGGTTATCAAGAACTGAAAGTTTAGGATACTTTCAAAGACTTACTTTTATTTCCTGAAGAAGGCCAACTACTCTGTGCTGGATATGTGGTAAATAGGCAGGCACATGCTAAATCAGACTGGTGTGTTAGTAGAAAAGCACGGTTTGGAGACAAACCATTCCCTAAAAAGCGAAAAGCTAGATATATCACAGCACCTTGAATATCTTAAAATGCAGACATCTATGTCTGTGTGGTACCAAGGAAGAAGTCTGTTGCTTGTATTTTTGTTTCTAATGAGAGAAGTCAATAAGGAAGTGTTACAGGAACTTGGAGGACTTTGCCTTCTGGAGGGTAGAGATTCTTCCAGAATGTTCTCACAGCTTTTCAGTCCCATGAAGCAGAGCCAGGATACTCATGGAATATCACACTTTGCAGAAAACAAGGCTGTTATTTTTTGCATATTTTGTTGGATAACAGGCACTGTAATTTTAAAGAAACTCTTTTTCCACCTTTACTTTTTTTCCCCCCTTTCTGCTTTTACAGGGGAAAGAAGTGTTTTGTTTCTCTGCTAATTTAGGGTTGATATACACCACACTTGACCAGGGATAAATGACAACTTGTGTAAGTATTTTGGTGTCTTCATTCTTCAGAAAAGAAACAACCTTAGGAAATCATTTTCACTTTTTATTTCACTTTCTTCTGTAGTATTTTATTGTTGTTGATCTCCTCTTTTTTTTTTCTTTTGTTTTTTTTACTAGTACCATTTTGATATGGTAAGCATGAAATCTCTGTGGAAAGCCAAAGGGCTTCACATCCTATTCTTGCTTACTCTCTTCTCCTTATTCTCCTGGCTTTTTGCAATTCAGTTTATCTTCACAATTCCTTGCATGAATCATAGAATCATAGAATGGTAGGGGTTGGAAGGAAGAAGTCATGGTCCCTAAGTCTTCTGTTCTTCCAAAAGTTCAGTTGCTATACAGCTGACTTCTCCTTTGGCCTCCTTCTGTTGTATGACCATGTGTAATGTCTTCTCACTCTCAACTGCAATATCTTGAAAGAAAAATAAAAGGTATGATAGGGTTAGCAGTGATATTGTGTACTCCATTTTTCATCAAGTTTTAGATATGTGAAAGATAAGTTGGCAGCAAAGCAGCACTAATTCAGATCATTTGAAGACTTCAACATTAATACTGATAAATCAGCTCTATGGAAATGCTCCTTTTTAGAGGACCAAATCAGGATACAGCAGCAGATACTGCAAACCCGCATGCTCAGTTCTAATCCAGGTCCTGTTTGCACTGACTAGTGTTAGTTATAGAAGATGTGGAAGATCTGTTGGCCTTGCATACTTTAGCTTTCAGTGTTAGTAAATTCAGCTAACAAAAGTCAAACTTACTAAACCAGCACAGTGAAAAAATCTTGATAATGTGTAGCAACCAACTATAAGCAATTACAGTTTGAAAACTGGATAGACAGCTATTTCAGTGCCACCATCTAAACATGTTGATCAAGTCATTAATAGTAAATAGTAGATAGGACACAAATAACTAGTTAGGCTAGTTACTTTCTAGTAAATGGATTTAATGTTTTCTTTGTCTTCTCTGGAATACTCACATTCTGCAAGGCGTGTATCTTCAACAGTGAGAATGAGATTCAACTTTCACTTGAGGGGCCATAATACTTCTTATATCAGAAGTGAATATTAAAAAACCAATAGCTTCTTAAAGTGAAATGTAGAGCTAAGAAATGGTCTATAAAGGATATTGTGATTGACTTATGTGAATGGTTTGTAGGGACATTAATGAAAAAATATATCATGTCCTGGATGCTGTGTGATGAAATTATGAAATGTGACATATATTTTCACAAAAAAAGTAAGAGCTGTGACATTAAAAAGCAAAATACCTTGTCTGGTATCTTCGTTTCTTTTGATATCAATCTGTTTCACTTCTTATAATACGCTCTCCTGCTGGTCCAGATAGATGTTTTCCATTTCAGAACAGGTGCGCTTATTTTCTTGATCGCCTCTTTGTATTCTTCCTGCAATACCTCCCCTCCCCTCATTATACAGGAGATTGTTCTTTGGTGCTGTTCAATAACATGGTAGTCTCTGCAAATGCAAAACAACCTATTCCAAATCATTGAGGAAGAAGCAGATCTATCATCCTACCACAGAGATTCATTTGTTTTACAGACTTAGAAAGACGGGGCTTAGCTCTTGGTTCCATCACTCCTTGTTGCTGTAACCAGCTTCTGAATGATACCTGATGAATGCTGGGAATAATCAAAATGAGATGTTGAAAGTGTTTGTTAACATTTCTCCAAGATGTGAGAGCCGGTGCATCTTCTGGTTGGTTGAAGAATTTAGTAAAACCAACTTAGAGCCATTACTGACATGTAAAAAGGTCTTTTGATCATAAGGAAACAATCTCATCTACAAATACTGATGATATAAGTTGAAGACCCAGGTAAGTAAATAGAATGAATTCATTAAGCCTCTAGAGGTAAGCATTTGCCTTCCCCTGGCTTGGGAAGGGCCTGTTGCTGCAAACCATGCAGACACAAGGAGAGTCAAATTGTCATGGAACTACTACTAAGGCATAGGAGAGTGAACTGGGGCAGAGTCTGAACAAAGGCTAAAGTCTGGGGCTACAGCTTCATATTTTCCTAGTGTTTTTCTCTGCTCTTCTGGCAAAATAGTCCTTTTTGTGCAGTAGGGAAAGAAAGAATTATAGTTCTCATAAAAACAAATACAGACTGCTGCAAATCTAATTCACTCATTGCACCCAAGAGAAAAAAGTTCAGAGATCTGAATTTGATAAGCTGCTCTGTGTGTGTGTGTGTATATATATATATATTCAAATATTTATTTTTTTTCTTCCTGTAGAATGGGATTTGTGACTGTGTGACAGGGTATGTTTTTTTTTTCTGTACACACAGGACCAGATTACTTGGCCAGGTTACTCCGAAGTTATCTTTATAAGAAAAATGCAGAAAGACTGCATGAAAGAGAATGTGATATAAGCTGATATTTTACCTGCCATCTCAGGCACCAAGTTCTGCCAGTGCTGCAAGAGAGAGGCTCCCATCCATTTCTCTTATAAAGCAAAGCAGGAGTAGCAGACAAACAACCTACTGTACAGTCCACTGTACAAGACTAAATCACAACTTGCCTTTGAGTCAATCAACAATGCCCATTAGTAAGCCTGAAGCCTGCAGAGAAAAGCTGCTCACTCCAAAAGGGATACCTCTGTTTATGACTAAACTGCCCAGTGGAACAGAGCCAGCGAGTGAGCCCAGGCATCATTAATTAACTGATAGCCTTCTCCCTGAGATGGCCAATTAGCACTCTCTGAGGCACAGTTCACAGGACAGCCTGCTCCAGGGACCATTCTCGCTAGCTAGTTAAGGCACAATCAACTGGTTTCTTTGGAGGGGTAAGAATGAGATTTTTGCTGCACGGCTACTAGTCAGCTCATGCTATTTAATTTCAGAGCCTAGAGTCCCTAACTGGTTTAGTTAACAATCTAACTCAGCCTCTGTATCACTAGCCCTCCCGTAAATATTCTTTTAAATAATCTCTAACTTTTCCAGTACCTACCTTACCCTATCTAAGTCCATCAGCTGAGAATAGCCTTGACAGCTAATACCTATAGAGTGTTTCATCACATGCAGGACTTTACTGCTTTCCTTAAATTCTTTAAAAGTTCATATGCTCTGCTAGTTTTTCAGTGTTCTTAAGGCATCCGACAATAGGAATGAAAGAAATTCAAGCTTCAAAGCTGTAAATACTACTTGATAGCAAGAATTGTCAACCAGAGGATTTCCAGAAACCTTTTATATTTCAGCATGAAAGCTGTAGAAATATCAAGCAGCACTACATTGTTTGAAGTACACAGCAGTTTTGAAATTCAGAAATATCTCCACAACTATATTATACATGACCTTTTCTGAGTGGAAGTATTTTGCTTCAGAAATACAAGTTATTATAAGAAGATAAGTTGTTTTCAAATCCTTTTAGAAGAAACTTCCTTCCCTCTGAATTAGCCCTTATACCAAAAACCTTGGAAAACTCAACCTCAGCGAGCATACAAATTCTGACTCCTCTGGCTGTTGCCTGCTTCTGTTACTAAGAACATTTCTGTGCTTGACATATTGAAGTACTCGATGTAGCACAATCTTGATTACAAGAAGCTCCTGGGTCGCTTTCCCTCCAAATCAGCACAGAGGATCTCCACACCACTCAGGTTTGGTGACTCACAAAGCTCAGAAGTTTTCTGGCATATTACTTAACACTTAGTCACTGCTATGATGCAAACATTGCATTCATCCATCACCACAGCAGAAGAGATCATTACCCAGAGGTAATGACATAAATTTTCATCAGAGCAGAGCTCAGTAACATGGAATCTACATATTTTCTTAACACATTTTATTCTCCATCATGTGGTAGCCCTTTGCACAGCAGAGGTCAAATGCACCATCTCAAAATAAACCAACAGTTTAACATAAGCTAGTTAGTCCTGTAAGGTACCTATTTCCCTCTACTGAACTTAGAGAGTGCCTTTACACTAGCAAGTTTAATAAACTAATACACCTATATAAAAAATATCAAATAATCTGTCTTCATTTTCATGAAGTTAAAAATTACATTAACTAAAAATATCTTGCTTTGATAATAAACAACAGAAAATTTCACCTAACATAGCTTATATTTTCATCTTTGAAACGGAAAGAGAGCTAAATGGTAGGAACACGATATTTTGTGGAAAGTATCAGTTTCCTATCAGCATAGTCTGATCAGCTTAATATCTAGAAAATTATGACAAAGTTTAATTAATTTACAGAAACGTAGACAAAACAGACAAGAATGAAATCACCATGCTTCATTTACGTCTTAATTAAAAGAGTTAGACTGTCAAACACAAAAGACAAGTAAAAGTTAGATATCCTAGAAATGACTCAAGTAGAAACACTGAAAATGTTCCTATATAATTACCTATATTCTAAAAAGTTTCTCAATAGAAGAAAGTAACCTGCTACATCCATGCATCAGTGATCCTCGATAAAGCGATCATGACTCAACTCAGATTTTGTCAGAAAGAATATAAATAACTAGACCATCACATCCAGATCTATGAACTTGCTGAAAGGTCTTAACCATCTAGAATAGCTAATAGAAAATTCTCAATATACTGTAAACCATATAAGCAGCAAGGTCATTATATTATGGAGTATTTTAACAACTGGAGCAAGACAGAGTCATTATGCACCATGTCATTGTCACATGGCATTCAGCTGTCCCTATAGTTCTGGTAAGGACCCAGAGCACACCCCTCTGATGTCCATAGCTTCATGGAGACCCTCGACAGCACTGTGGGAAGACCCTGCATGACCATCCTGAGGCCATATCTAACTTCAGTCCCCTCATTGAGAGTGATCTTGATACCCACCTGTCGGCTGACATCCTGATGCAGCCTTGTCCTGCCCCTGTTCCCAAGGAGGTTTCTGCTGCCTGGGGCTGGGGCTTCCTGCTCCTGACTGGGACAGGCTCTGCCCTGCTGCCTGAGGAGCCCCCAGCACCCCAGCCCAAGCCAGCCCCCGGCCTTAGGGGACCCTGACACTTCTGGATTCTTGCTACATCTTATTGTTCCTCTCTGTTCTCAAAATCCATTCTTTCATCACTGATGGTAAAAAATTGCTTTAAATCTTCTGCAAAATGACTCCATAAAACAGAGCATGGATCTCTGCAGCATGCATTACACATCAGCTTAGTTCAACTTTGAAATAATATGATTTAAAATAACAGTGCTTGAGACTTCTGTTAGTATCTCATAGAAAAGCTGAGTCATTTCTGGCTCAGGTGCTGCCAGTAGTAGGGAGAGAGGTGCAGCTGCAATTGAGGGTGTTGTCTGCACCAACATTGATGTACCTGTGAGGTACATCTGACTGTTGAAGTGCTGCAGAGCAGTCAATGCAGTATCAGGCTCCCCTGTGCCATTTCTTCCATAACATGAGACAGGTAAAAGATTCCTGACTGAAGCGAGTCATTGGCTGAGACATACGTAAGCACCAACTTAACAACTGCCCAAATGTGTGACCTCAGCCTGTGCCGACATATTTGGCTAGAGCAGTTGCTGATAGCACTGCACCTGTGGTATCGTGGGTTTAAAGAGACATGTCCCTGCATAAAGCTTGGGGTTGTTCAATTCAGTTGTAAAGGATAAACCAGCCAGGATGTATGAGATCTCTGAAATCACACCTTGGTGCTGCAGTGCAGACTGTCAGAGCCACCCTGTTGGTGCAGGTCAGCAGGGAGAGTCTAGTTAGCTTGCTTTTTTCCTAATCAGATGGAAATAAAAATAAAATAATCCATAATAAAATATGAATACGGCTCTTTTTTATTCTGCCAGAGTGGACAGAAATGTTGATCATGAATTGGGAAGTCACTGCTCTAAGTATTGTGCATACATTAAGTTGATCCCTGCTCTGAGGAGTTTGCAATAGTAATGTAGTAATGTCTACAAAGTGAGCAACGGAAGAAGTAGCAGGCTTTAACTTATGGTTGATATCAAAGTTAGGAAGCAGTCCAAAAACTTTGGTATTGTAGAATGTGAACTTGCTGAAAAGCAGAGAAAAAATGTTGGAAAGAAACAAAATGATAATTGAAGGTGCATCACAGCAAATACCTAGGTTATTCTCATCCATACCTTGTATCAACTTCTAAAGTATTCTTCTGAAGTTACATATACCGATGAAGTAAAACACAGTAATAAAACCAAGCTGCCAAATAGTGTTTACAACACAAATCAAAGGAGTGTGCTGGAGTACACATTAAAATTTAAACCTTTCATCTGCTGCTTGTAAGACAATATTGTGAGGAGGACAGAAATGAAAAACTTTTGGCACTAATTAACACTCCTTGTTGAGATCCAGGTTGTTAGAATTTCATATAAAGTGTTGTCATAGCAAGACAGTAATCAAGATGAGTTTTGGTATAACTGAGACAAAAAGGACTGGGAGTTAAATATACACATTTATCATTGCAGATAGCACAGGAGATTTCTAAGGTGGTTGAACACGTGTCTATACGTTATGATACCAGTGCAAAAATCATGCTGAGGGAACTAATGCACCTGCCTTTTCTGGAATACTAGAACAAAATGCAATGAATGGAAAAGCAGAGGAAGAAGCAAAAAAGAATCTTCATTTTTTCAAGCAACTTTTAAAAAGTTATTCTAAGAGGATCTAGGCTTGACAGGACTATAAAGAGGAAGAGTGAAGTTGTTAGGTGTCATCGACCTTTCCTAATAAATTGCTGGAACTTAATTGTTTTTAAATACCTACTTCACTTTAGTAATTTTATGGATTACCTATGATGGTCTAAGAACATTAAAAAAATTAGATTACATGAAAAGCAAAAATTACAGTAAAAGAAACTAAAAAGAGGACAATATTCTAAAAAATAAGATAGTTGAAACATAATTTTCAGGCTGACAGTGTCCGTATCGGTTCACAACAGTGTCAGGGTTGTGATATTCTCTGAATCTTAAGTGTGGATCTATAACCATAGCAATAAATTATATTTGCCCAAGAACATTCCTGGGCATCAAGGCAAAATTACATTAAACTGTCTACATCTGTGTTAGTAAATACTGACTGCAAAGCTGAGGGAGAGCATGGCTGTTGGGAATGGCTTCTAAAACATCATAGCTCCAGATCTGCATTTGGGAATTGTTGGGAAGCCAAAAGGATACCTGGGTCCTTCTGAATGTGTGCTCTAGTTCTTGGAGACACTTTCTGAACACAGTTTAATTTACTAAAGACACATAGGTGGGGAATCTATTGTCCTAAAGTCACAACTAATTTGGTAATGTACCATCAGCCAGAGAGGTATGTCAGTTGCTTGCTTATTATTGCAACTGGTACAAATCCAGGAATAACAGAAGCTTATATGGAATTGGAGAGGTAATATCCTGGGTGGTCCTGATGAAAATGCATGCAATAATCACAGAATCATAGAATGGTAGGGTTGGAAGGGACCTTTAGAGATCATCTAGTCCAATCCCCGTGCAGAAGCAGGTTCACCCAGATCAGGTCACACAGGAACATGTCCAGCTTTGCAATAATAGCTTTGGAAAACACATTTGAAATCAGAATTCTAATCTAAACCATTCTTCAAAGGTTTATTTTGGCTCTAGTGTCGTGCTAAGGTGTGTCAAGAACCACCAAGCCAATTTAAAATCTGCTATGCTGCTCTGTTCCATTTTATGTGCTCTCCTGAGAAACAATATTCCATAAGAGGTTTACTTTAGAAATAAATTGCACAATGACAAACATCATTTAAGGTACAACAGAAATATTCTTTTGAAATACCAAGAAGAAAGAAATACATAAGTTCAGACTTCTGGGTTTGAGGTCAATTCTGGTAATACCCATTATGAACCATACGAAAAAGTTGTTCTTGCCAACATGACTCACCTTTGTGTTCTTTATCTTGAGAAGTAAGACAAGCTTGAAATGCCCAAATGTTGTCAGAAAATCAGTCTTCACGTGACACACACATTTTGTAAATAATAAATAATGGCATTCTAAAAGTATATACTATTCCTTTGTTTAGGGTAGGGTTTGTGAGTAGAACTGTAGCACATTAATGTTGCTTCACCGATTGTACTGCTTAGAATAAAAAAAACCAAACACCAAAAAACAAGAGAATGTTCTTTTCCAGTTCTTCACACTGACAAATTCCTTAGTATTGGTTACAATAGTCCCTGGATGTGTCAAGCAATAGTAGTAAAAATATTTGAAATGTAAACTTCCATTAGCTGTTAACTCATGAGATTGTGGATTTTAATCATAAAGACTGAACAGGTTTTGGTTTTTGGTGTTTGTTTGTTTGTTTGTTTAATTTCAAAGGCACATCTGTTCCACCTTTGCTAACAAACTCTGGCAGAAATAAATGTTGCAAATTGATGCATTCCTGCACCCAGACCTGGCTAGTGAGTGCTTAATTGCATTACACTAAATGCTTGGCTACAAAAAGCTTTACTTTCTCTCCACATACACATTTCTGTGTTGTAACATCTAGTTCTAAATGGTCTTATGTCTTTCTAGAGTAACAGAAGACACAAGGGTATTTCAACACATAAATCACAATCCATTGCATGTTTGATCTTATATTTATAAGCAGTTTGTAGGTGAGCTTTCTAGAGCTTAGCAAGCATTTACATCACATCTTTACAATACTTGTCATATGAATGGTTGGCTACGGCAAGATGAAAGAATGAGTTTTACCAAAAGTGTACCACTATCTGTGGTAAGTATTTTCCTATAGTGCCTTCTTCCTCTGTATAGAAAGATGGAGTCTGCTAGCCAAATCAGAGGATTTTTAGACATGTCATAACACTTTTCAGATTGGTTTACTCTTCTTGATGAATGTTTTTTTGGATGTGTTTGCTATTGCAATCTTTTGAGATCCTTGTGTACAAGGATATACCTCTAGTTCTAGTCTTGTTCGGTGAAGTAGATCTCCATTCTACACTTACCACGAGAAGAAGAAGGTTATTCTGGTAAAGTAAGATACCAATCCAGTTTCAATTTCCTACATAGATGGTATGGCATAGCATCACATGAATAAAGCTGATGATAAGATGTTCTGCAACTTTATATTTAAAAGCAAATGCACAGCCTGATTTTACAAGCTTTCTTAACAGTGGGTTCAAGAAATAAAAACATCACCTGTAGAAAGTATCCACAAGTTCTGGAGATAATGATTATGTTAATTACTGGAGCATTATTAAGTACTAGATCCAAGCTACCACAAATACAAGCTCAGAAAAGCATGGGCCAAACACAAATTAGCGGTGATTGTGTTATACAAACTATTTGTAAGATGGGAAATTCTTCCAAAGTTAGGTTGAAGAACTAGAAAAGGATATGAGGTCTCATTTCTGGCTGAAGGAGAGCTTGTGTTGCACTGTGGAGCAACTTGGTTCTGTCAATGATTTCTAGTGTTCAGCAGTGCTACTGTCAATAGCTTTATATTTGATGCATATAAACCATCAGAAAAAAAAAAAATCTAAGAGTACATATACTGAAGCAGTTTAAATAACATTAATTATAAGAATTGGTTTTCTAGTGTGCAGACTTGAAAATTATATCTCTTCTGTTGTATTTTCTGTAATATTTCTGTAATATACTGTAAATTTCTCCCATGAACACTCCTATAAAAAAATTTATTAGCATATTAGGAAAATGCAAACACAGCTGAAGCAAACCAAGTTCTTTAGTCTGTTTGTGGAAATATTTGGAGTAGTTACCTAACATTAATAACATGTCACATGGTAGAAAAAATAACCCACAGCATAAAACCAGAAAGGGCATAAAGGAAAAACTTTTCATACTTCCTTTTTTTTGTTTTTTTTTTTAAAAGAAAAAACACCTTTTATAGAATCAGTAACACACTCTAAACCTACTCAAAAGAGTAATATTTGTAGTAATGAGTAACATCTTTTACTAAATCAGATTGACACATTTGGGAGATGCAGGCATTTGGGCACAAAGACCTTTCTTTGTAAGACCAGCCTTTAAAGATGAATACAAGCTGAGAATATGCAAGCTGCATATCTCAAGTTGCATATCTCAGGCCATTTGAGGAAAAAAAGTAGTTGGCATTTGTGAAACAGAGGAATTGCAAAGGGAAAAGGTGATAAGTATAAGCTTATTTTAATAAAAATGCAAGAGTGACTGCACTGGGTCACAGTAGAGCTCTAGAGCAGAGATATGTTTAAATCAAGATTCTATCTTAATCAAGGACCCACACAAAAATAAAAGTCCAATGATTGCATAGTTGTTTGTGTTTTGTTGTCAGCTACCACCTTAGATAATAGCAATGCTTAACATGTAATAAACACACTCATTTAAAATTCTACTAGATTGATGATAGCTCACATAGAAGCCTAATTACAAGTCCATCGTGATTACAGTTCAAGTTTACAAGTTGAAAAAGGTAATTTCAAAGGCTAAAGTAAAACATAGCTCTAAAAATGTAACTGATCAATACTAATTATCTACCAATGGAATTTTATAATATTAAAGACTTGTATCTTGGTCCTATTTGATCAAGAGTATTTTATTCTTAATCAAGATATATATTATTAACTCCATAATTCAGTACATAACTAAATATTTGGATTCTGGCATTCTCAGAAAAGTTAGGAAAAAAATACAGCAAAAAAAGAACAGACCTGCCGTGCACCAACAGTCTTGTCCCTTGTTAGAAGAGCACCAGAACCACCTAGTGGAATTTTCATTTATTACAAGGACTCTAAACTCTTGTAAGCAGTATAGCCATATATGCTGCTTATGCTGCTTTATGAGAAAGTTAATATCTGCTATTGCCACTGAATCATGGAATTTAGGGTTGGGGAGACTCCTACCGGGCTTTTGACACGTTTTCCTATCATGCAGGGCCATGACACTGTTTTTCAACTACTTTAAAGGTATCAAAGGATAATGTTTACACTTGACCTTCTGAGAGTTTTCTGACTTCTCACATCACAAATAATTTTTTCCTTTAACTAATTTAAAAGCATCTTTTAAAGGTAATTTTATTTTATAGAAATTGAATACTTTTCTTCAACACCTTTCAGGTTTTGCACATCAAACCTACACAGTTATGTATTGTCCCTTCTGTACTCCATATCAGTATTGGTAACAGTTTTAAATTCTTTTACTGTTATCTTCTATATCGTCTTTGCCAGCTATCTGCTGAGATTTTGTTTACTTCTCTCAATTCGCAGAAGCACATCTTAGTAACTTTCTGGTGATGTATGCAAATCTGCATGAAAATGATGCACAGAAATATCAAGGGAAATCGAAAATATGTTTTCATAACATGACTTTTAACAGTAATTTCAAACCTGTTTTGTATTTTAAACAAATCTTAGGAATATGGGCAGGAGTTGGTGATTCTGTATGTACGGGTCCCCTGTTTTCAGTGGGTAGGAAAGTATAATTAAAATTCATTCATTCTTTGCCATATTTGTACACATTTTATAAGACACCACCAGAAAAAAAAGTTTGTAAATGTAATGCAGATATATCAGAACCTGGCATATGTACAGATCCATACTTCCAAAAAATGCTTGATTTAACTGCCAAACATAGAATTAATTTTTATTATCATGCAATGAAGTTTCCAAAGTATCAACTTGTATAAAATATGTCCTTAGAATGCACCTGGGTTCAAATCTGGAGGCAGAGTTTCTGAGACTAAGAAACAGGTTTCTAGGGGAAACAGATTTCACCTCAGAAGTTTTGATGCTGGAACTATTTTTTTCCCTGCCTATAGCTTATTGTTTTTCTTGTATATCATATTTTTAGTCAATAATTTCTATTGTATTTTTTTATGTATGAAGCCATGTTCAGTTTTAGAACAAGACTCGTGGAATGTGAACTATCAACAACAGAGTACTCACTTAAGGGTCTTTTTAATCTAGCAGAGAGAAATAGGCACCTTTAAGGCATGACTCATTTGATGTTTAAATGAATCATATCAAAGAAATGACTGCATATCTTCAATGATTATACCAAGAAGCTAGACCTATATCTACTGTGACCATGTCTGAGTTGTAAATATGAATTTCACTGATATAGCCAGCAACTGAAATTTTATCCCTTCACAGGTCCCTCTTTCGATAAAGTAGAATATGAACTAGGATGTTAAATACAGGTCAAAGAAAACACTAATGATTTCCTTCCAATTGTCTGAAATGTCAAGTGATCACTTAGCTACATGAAATGCATTTTCAAGATGATACCTTTCTATACTTTATAAATGCAATTTTAAATGAATGTATATTTTAAGTTTTTTAATTTTGAAAAATAAATTAAAAAAAAAAAAAATGTTCTTTTCAGAGCTGTGATGCTGTTATGAAAAACAATGTCTGTTTCTTTAGCCCATTTGTTTTAGCAGAAATTAAAGAATCCAGAAAGTTTCCAGTATATCCGTGATTGAGTACTGAAGCACTAATTGTTCCAAGGAACTTAAAAATTAACACATGTAAATGAAAAGCATAGGCTTTTCCAATAATGCAATGTCTTACTACACTTGCACCCACTTAATTAGTGGAATATGTAAACCCACTAATTAATATATTATTCAGATTAAAGACACAGTTATGAATTTTGCTCAACATTGCCTTTTTTTGGCATAATTTAGTAAAGATGTGCATGAAACCCCCTTTTGGAAACTTGAAGCATTTTGGAAATGTCTGGTTAGATGATGCGTGCTAAAATACTGACTAATGTAACTGAGGTTCCCTCTGTTTATCTGTTTATCTGTGAGAAGAGAGGGAGTGCTTGGGTCAAAACACTGAGGGAATATAATTGGTCTTGTTTTTTATTGCTCATACTCTAATACCATATGAAGGCTGTCAAAGGCAGCCTTCAAAAGAGTAAAAGCAAGGGGAGATAGGACATGAGTAATTTAAACCTTACACAAGAAGCAGATTAGGTAAGTATATATGAAATTATAACACCCTGTTAAATAATTCTTATTTATATTACTATGTATGCAGCTTTACATACCATTGAAAGACTGCACAGTGCCTTACTGCAACAGTCACTTCAGGCCATACATTTAAAACATCCTCAAGAGCCTCATGGCAAAAACACACTGAATAAGCATGCTGAGTTACTAAAATATCAATTATTTCATGAAGAGATAGAGAAGAACTCCAGAACTTTACAGACACACATGCACACATGCAAAATGACATATGTACTGCCAAGCCAGGTTTTCAGCTGCTTGCAAGACTGCTTTGTTGAAAGCACCAAAGGTACAAAAACTCCAGATATGTCCAAGAATGGACATTGCACTGACCACCATTTGTTCTTTATATACCATGACAACTTACTTTCATCATGTCAGCTAAACAGGATTAGGAACTCAGGTGGGAAACTCAGTGAGAGCAAACAGAGCTCCGAAACATTTTCATGGAAATTGCCTTTGAGATAAAAAGGATGAAGCAGAAAACAAAATGAACAACAAAAAGAATTGATTCCATGAAGTATTTTTCAAAGCAAAGTGTCAGCTTCCGAAATAAACATGATACATTCTTATTATTTTACTAGTTGCATATAAAAACTAGTTATAAAGAGATACCACCTTTACCACATCATCTAGCCCTCATTTTGACAGAACACTGTGAAGTTTGGGTTTGCTTGCCTTTTTTTTTTTTAAAAAAAAAAAAAAGCTATTTTCAAGGCACTAGTAGGATATGACAAAGATTGAATCTGAGGACAAGATTTCAGACACTTAAAATTATATCTGTTGTGATTCTGATGATGGATTTCTGCAGTATCAGTAAACACTTTTCTGACTCTTGTTCATTTAAACTTACCTTGACATTTTCCCATCAGAAGATGGATATTTCAGACTGTCTGAGTATACATACTATCTTGATAACTGCTATATACACAGTCAAATCAAATAAGTGAGTTTCAGGACCAAATAAAATTCTTTGCTGTGCTACTAATGGGTCTGTACTGAATTATAAGCAACATCTCCTTTGATTCTCAGAAGAAAAATACTGTAGCTCATTGCATACTTACACAGAAAAAAGTACTTAAGAGAACAACAAACAAATGGAATGATAAAATGCTGTTGCTTATATAAATATAACAAATTGTCGGCACTAAACACAAAATCTCAGTCATTTTGTTTAACAGCACCTCCTGCAAAACAGTGAGGGGCTTTTATCCCTGACACATTGGAATAATCTGCCTTAAATCCCTGGGGAAATGCAGAAAAGATAGCAGACAGTTTGCTTCTCTTCCTTATCTGAATTCCGGAGAGCATGAGAAATATTGTGGTGAAAAGCTGGAGTACATGATACCAAAATCCGCAGGAAAATATTTTGCCCAGAACCTTAGCTTAAATGAAACACCTTCAAAGAATCTTATTTTAAACTCTTTCTCACAGCAAGGTATTCCTGACTCAAATCTTCTTACCTGAAACACTATCCAATGATTTATTTCTTCTGTAATGTATGGTATGATCATCTTTCACATTTTCTGTATATCATCATTTTGACATGCTGCAATTGTTTATCAATAACAATAATAAAAATACCAAGAAAAACTATAATTTTAGATGATATTTTAGAGAATGTTCTAGGAGCTCTCTATCAAACCATGAAGATGATTCCCTGATGCAAAAAGCCAGCAAGCTAGTTTGAATACTTGAGGAAAACAGAGAACCTAACTGTGAAAATATTTTTAAATGTTTGAAAATCTCTGTATATTTGTGTAGTTACTTGTATAAACTGCTTTATATGATACTTAAATATCCTGTGTATGTTACTTCATTATGTATTTCTAGTCTTTCTTTCTAAGCTCATTAGCATCTAATGGCAGTTGTTTGCCACTCTTGACATCTCATCCTTGCATATAACTCCCTCATTTACTACTAACTCTTCTCAGCTCTCGGTCTCCTCTTTCCCACGCTTCAGTTCTAGAGAATTTCCAAAGCCAACCACTCCATATGCTTAGAGGCATATTAAACTTGTCATTTCTCTTTTTCCTCCCCCCACATTAAGTCATATCCTATGCTTCTGCTTCCCAGGGAGCCACAAATTAACAAAGAAAATGTTCACAGACCAGAGCAGATGACCGAAGATAAAGAACTTTTTTGGCGAATGTCATGTGCTTTGCTGCTAAAAGCAATTTGTTGCTCAGCTTCAACAAAAGAAGCACCGTAGATCTATCACTACTCTTTATCAATGTAAATTTATGAACTTGCCTGGTATTTTGCCATCAATCCTTCCCAGCTATGGCTTTGATGCTTATATAAATCTTACATAATCTCATACGACAGGAAGCACAAACTACCTTGTATTTGGTTATGTTCACTGAAAACAGTAGAACCATATGTGTGTGGGAACACAAATGTTTAAAATACTTAGCTCTGCATAATTCTTGTTCATTTGCTTTCTGTGTGCACATGAGTGCATATGCATTTCTTTGTGGCTCATTGGAGAGGTATTTTAAAGGAAGACATTATGACTGTTTTCTATCTTCAAGGAGATCATGCATGCTGAAGAGGGGATGATGAGAAAACCTTTTTGATGATAGAAACTGCCAGACAGCCATTAACAGCTCATCTGAAACTACCCAATATTATTATTACAGAATTTGTTGATTTAAATATTTGCATGGAGTTTAGACCCTGACAAATCAGAGTGGCTGGGAGCTTGGACTATCTCTTCCAAAATGATACAAATTGCTATTTTGAAAATTGATGTATATCATTTTCCAATTAATGTGTTCATGGAACATCTGTCTCAGGTTCTGATCCAGCTTTTAGTACTTGAACAAAAGTATAAGGTCTAATTAAAGTACCCAATTCAAATGCAGTAATGGTAGAAGCTACTGGAAAAAAAAAATAGTGATATCGCTCATTTTTCTATTAAGAGTAACAGATTTGCAGCAGCCATATTATAACTGATTGTCTGAATATTTTGAATATCATTACACACAGAAACGCGTTTAACATTTTCTCAACTTCTCTTTCAAATATGGCAGTTAATTAAAATCCATACAACATATTCCTTTTGAATGAATACTGCATTTTTAAGATCTCTACATCATATGAAGAACATTCTTTAAAATAAGCAACAAATAACTACAAACTGAGAAAGGAATATAAATCAGGAGTTAAATGTATAGAACCTTGTAGTCACTTGATCATTATAAAAGGAATCACAAATACCTGCCAATAACTATTTCAAAGGTCTAAATATTGGAGCTGCCAATGTGTTATTTACATCCATAGGAAATTGATAACTGGAGGTAGTGGCATGTAATTTTGAAATAATACAGACTG
Organism: Colius striatus; assembly: GCF_028858725.1. Classification (NCBI taxonomy): domain Eukaryota; kingdom Metazoa; phylum Chordata; class Aves; order Coliiformes; family Coliidae; genus Colius; species Colius striatus. Next base: position 157,582,437 of record NC_084759.1, on the reverse strand, counting down.
AATATGAAAGATTTCTCAGCACCACCAGCTATTAGAATTTTGAAATGCCCTTTATGGAAAGCAACCGAATTTTTTCTTTGTTTTAAAGTTAAAAACAATGAAGGATAAAATCCTTTAAGATTAATTTAAGAACTCAAACCCTACTGGCTGTAGGCTGCAATAGGATCCTTTATTGTGTTAAAAAATTCTGACCTTATTTCTATTAATAATCTCAGTATAATATAATACTTTTCTTTTTTGAAATCCAGGGCTGCATCTGTATGATACAAATGCAGTGGACTGCAAGGATATCCAAGCTAGCTCTGAACAGTGTGAGAAGTGAGAATCAGGCAGAAGACCTTGGATAATGCTGCTGTCCTATTTCTGGCACATTAATCACTTGGATAGGTCTGTATGGCACAGCACTGCATTTGCTCTTACACCTGAGAATGTTAACAAAATCTACTGTTTCTAAAATGTTTCTAATCTTCAATGTCTGTATAGCTAAAATGACTGTCATTCACTTTTCTTTACCTTTAACTATTAAAACCAGTCATGAACAAAAGACAAATGATGCTAGTCAAGATCTTTGGGATTATTATTGTAAATATCAGTCTCTCACAATATCCTATGAAACAATGAAGAAGCAGAGAAAAAAAAGTAAAACATTTTAAAGAGGATTGATTTCCTCTTTTCATATTGCTGAATGGCGAGTTAGTTGAAAACAGTGTTCTTTTAAAAGCATTAAAATAGTACTGCAGTCCTTGAAAACATTATGTAATAAATTCTGCAGCTTTATTTCTTCACAAAAAGGGGATACTTCTTCGTGATTGTTATAATTTCCTCAAAGTAAAGGCAGAAGTATTTTTTTACAATATTAACATCTTTGTGTTCCTCTTTGCTGTTATCTACCATAAGCTTCAAGTATGTTACACTGACCTTCAATCATCGTAATCTGTTTTAAAAGGCTATAAGCTAGAACTATGAAAAGTAGGTTTTGGAGGCAGCAAATACAAACATTCAAACCGAGCAATTTATTCCAACAGAACTAGCACAAATATTAGCTAGAAAATATAAATATTCATAACAAAATTGTTTTAGAGAAACTACCTTTTACTACAATCTACAATCGTAATGAAAGATGCTATCCTAAGAATGCATATTTTTGAGAACAAATTAAAAATAAGAAATGTCTAAAATTTCTAAATTAATATCAGATTAAAGCACCTGAAAAAGGATATTATTTTAAAATAGAACCACAATGTTCGTCAACACTGAGAAGGTTAAGCTGGTAAAATATAACTCTTTATCCAGGGCTTTTCTAAGCTGCTGAAGGGAGAACAAGTTGTTGCCTAGGACAACAAAATATTTAGTGACTATTTTACCTGTTTTTTTAGAGATATTGTGGGCTGGGAGGACAAGTTATTTTCTAGCTTTTTAAAAAGGAATAAGTCTTGGGTTGCACTGATTCTGCTATACTCTCTGGAAAGGAGATCATATTCTGAAACTTGAAATATTAACCTTCTTATAGAATGCTAAGATTTTAGACAGAAAATCAGATGATAAAGCAATTTACTTGCTGCCTGAATGGAGAGAGATTTTGTTAAGATACTTCAGAGACAGTATCCTCTCTGGCACTAGGCAGAGAAGGTTGCTTTAATAAAGAGATTATCTTGCATTATAAATCAATCATTTGTGCTACCTAGTGTGTTACAGGACAAGAAAATGATCCTGCAGGTGGAACACAATACATGCTAAAATTGCTTAGCTTTGATTATTAGTGCTAAAAATTGCTGCCAATCACTACCTGATTATAATTTGTTTTGAAGAGAGCGTGGGGCAGAGGGAATGAAAAAAGAGAAAAAGAGGAGAAAAAAAAAAACCCAGTAGTTTTAAGAATTCTAATATAAGAGCAAAGATTTACCTCAGAATAGAGATAAAAGCCACTGTTAAAAATGTATATATAACATCTTGATATGACTAAAATTCTTACATTTAAAAATAAATGCAGGAAATGGGAAAGTTATTAAAAGAAATCTGCAAATTTGAATGGCTACATTTACTGATCAAACATGGTTATTTTACTGTCAGTTTTTAATCAGAAAACAGTATATTTTTATTATTATTCCCATGATATAAAGAAACATAAATACGAAATTAGAGAAATAATTTCAAAGTGCTTATAAAAATATCTTCTATTTAAATAACCTCTAGTGCAAAATGAGACCTGATGGATTATGTAAGAATCATTGTAGTACCAAGAAATAAATGCCATGAAAATGTTCACAGTGCAAATGACTTCCCTCTCTTTATCAAACTGAATAAAACACTGTATTTCAACTAAAAGTAGCGTTTTTCTTCACTGCTCCCAATAGTAGATAGTTTGAAGAAATTGCCATAGCCTGATCTTTTGCAAATAACAGAATAGAGGAAAGAGGAGATTGTAGTAAAAAAGTATTTTTCACTACCATGAGGAAGAGACTAATTTATACATCAAATCACTCAAAGACTACGAGATCATTTCCTGTGCAAAATGTTACATGAAGAAACTGTACATAAGAGTTAAACCCATTATGGAGTTACAATACTGGCACATGGATTTGTTGAGGATGAAGAGCTTCCAATGACATTTCTAGAAACAGCCACTTCAATTCTACAGTGTAACAACGCTTTCTAAATGATCAGTAACTTCTACAGCCATTTAGGAACTGAATGACTGATGGAACTGCTACCAGTATTCAAAGCAGAAAGAATCTGATTGCAGAAATAATAATATTCAAATGCAAGATCTGATGGAACACATTTACTATATGATTGCAATTGGTAAATATTTCATTCTTGAAATAGTAACAAAGATGTGCATCATTAAAACCCCTTGGCGACGTCTGTTGGTGCTCCAGATGAACGGAATCTACACAAGTATAATGTATAGGAAAAAAAGAGCTATTTCTATAAAATCTCATAACTTTTTTGTACATGCAACAAATCTACTGATCCCATTTCAAAGGCAAATAGACCACTTCAGAGTTATCCTTTGTATTTACAACTGTAGCAGCTAACACATTAACGTAACATAATTTGCAACTTTGTTCTACTAACATAGGTGCATCTGAGCAAATGCATATATGTCTTACTTCATGAAGAACTAATGCATCATGATGAAAGCTGTTCAGTTCCAGATCCATCTTCAGAGTATTTAATTTGATATATATAAGCAACTACTCTGTTGTCAAAAAAATACTTAATATTTGGTCCTATTCATTAGCATAATTTTGCAAACAGATAAGACAACGAATTTAAATGGATATTGAAAGTTTCCTTCATATTTCCTCAAATCAAGTAAGGTTGTGCATTAATAATTTAAAACTGTAGGGTTTTTAACATAAAAAACCACCACAAATGTAATAGAAAAGATTTTCTTAAACGTTTTATGCATCTTATATTGACTGCTACTTTATTGAAGGGTGAGAAGACCCAAGTTCAGTCTGTCTGGCAGAGAATAGGAAAGATTCCCTGAAAACTTTGAAAGACTAGAAATATTGATTCCTCAGTACAACAGTTATGTTTGTTTTTGCAGGATGTCAGAGACATTCTCCAGCATTTTAGTCTACTTAGGAACTGTGAAATACAAGACTTCTGGTTTTGCACCGGTACATCAACATGATTGTCTCTACAGAAGTGATATTTGTATTTGAAGTGTGACAGTCCATCACTTACCTATCTGAAGAATTCTTTATTTTCAGTTATACATATTTACATATAAACACACACACATGTATGTGTGTGTATAGCTGTACTTAAAAGTATTATTTCACTAAATTAACTTCAAGAACTTTCTTAAACAAGTACACTTCTACTATGGTCCTGTATCTTTGAAAAGAATGAACAAAGAAGTAGTCATACAGAGAATTTTTTAAACTCAGTAACTGTAAAAGTTACTTTCAATAACAAAATACCTAATAACGTGAGATCCCACAGCCTATTGCTAATGCAGACTTATGGTCTTGAAAGCTCTTCTGAACATCAAAATTGTTGGAGCCATTTAGAAAGTAACTACAGGAAGAGCTACTGGTATCTTTATCAGTCAGCATTATCTCTGGGAGATCGGAAAGGAATGTGGCTCCAAACACACTTGATTCTTTTCAGATCTGAAATCTAGCACAGAACTCTTAGGTAGAGAGGTAAAGGAACAGGAATTGTGGACCTGCAGTCTCAATATCTGAGAATATGATACTGAGATGTAATGTTTCATTCCTCTTCAAAAACTGTCTCTGTGGACTGGCACACTTGGGAAAATAACTAATAATAAGAAGAGTCAGAGAATAATTTGTCAAACAGAATCTGAGAGATAGCCTTCATTAGAAAAAACATCTTTTCATGCTATAGAGCATGGGAAATTAAGCTGTCAATTAAACACTGTACAAAATCCATCAATTTGGTGTGTTATTACCCAATCAAGCTGAGGACTTGCTATCTGCTTTGCCGCAGTGGATGAGGAGGCTGCTGAGACACTGACGGTCAAAGAATTTGAATGCAGTATGTGGTCTATTTTCCTTTCAGCAGAGATTAGAAGTTGTACTGACATTGTAGGTGCATTAGTTGGCTAAGGCCTCATGAAAGCTTTGAGAACCAAGTTCAGTGCAGTGTTTTCTATTACTTAGAGGTATAGGCTCAAGCTAAATATGCATAAAGTAATTTTGGTTTTGAAATTAGACAGGTATAGCTGGCACTCTGAGTATTGGAGCTGTATAGAGAAGGATTAGAAAAATACAGAGCAATGATTTCTGGACGAATGAAATGGATAAATGGACGGAGACTCTTCAGTTTGCAAATTAGATGGCTGAAAGAAAAAAAATATAGAAGTATGTAAAATGAACCATGTCACAGAAAAGACAGAGAAGGAATTAAAGGATGAACTTGCTGAGTTGCTAACAATGACATGTAACTTCTTCCTTAAAACCTTCTTGTTATCTGATGACTGTGGAGTGACAAAATTGATGCCAGTTTTTTTAAGAGATTCATGGAAGATTCATGGAAATACTAGCCTGTAAACTTGTCTCAGCTGAATTAGTAGGAATTTAACAATGCATACCAGTGGTGGACACATGGATAAATATAACCAGGCAGTTGTAAATGCATGTAAAGACTCCCTCCTATCTCAAAAGGTTATTGGTGTTCTTTAAAACAGTCAAAAACATTTAGAGAAGGTTGATACCTACTTGACCTGCTTGTTTACCTGGATTTCTGAAGTCTTTTGATGATGAAGCCACTCTTAAAAGTCTTTCAAGGAAAAAACCTAACTGTCGTGGCCTTAAGTCTCAAGAAGAGACTGTTTCATGGAAAAATAGCTGGTTAAACCAGGAAACTGTAGGATAAAATGCAGTTTTCAGAGTGGAAGAAGGTTCCTAGTGAACTCCTGAAGAGATCTGTGGATGGATCTCTGCTGTTCAATATGTTTATAAATTCCACAGGAAAGAAGACCAACAGTAAGATCACAAAGCTTGATGATGATAACTCATTTGAGGAAAAAAATCTAAGACCAGTTGGAATGAACTATCCCAGTTCCAGAAGTTCCTGAGCTGAAAATCATCAATGATTGGAAGAATGCTATGCAGATAATTCCTAATATACTTGTCCTATCCGTGTAGTCTTCCCTGCACATCTGTTGACAGCCATTTTTATAGACACAGTAAGTTAGAGTCTATGAACTGTTTCACACTCTTTCATTCCACCATGGGTTTACATGGAGCTGCTTTCTTGCTTGGTAACAGGGAAAGGGGGCTGCAGTGCTGATCCCAGTAAGCAGCTCTCAAAACATCCCCCAGCTCTGAAGTGGACCCACCTCCAGCCTAGTCAGGCCAATCTGGACCTCATTATTTAATCTGGCAATCATTATTTAAGAAGGGAAATGTGAGTCAGAGAGGAGGTGAAGGAGTGATACAAGATGGAAGCAACCATGTGGATTCCAGAGTCAGAGAAGGAAGGAGGAGCACTGGGCTAGAGGCCCCTCTGTGACCTGTGGTGAGAACACAGGCTGTCCCCCTGCAACCTATGGAGGTCAATGGTAGGACTGAAGGTGACCAGGAGCTCCAGGTGCCTGGATCGACAGGAGACTGTGTGAGGAGGTGGCCATGGTGCAGGCCGTGCTGGAGAGCCTGCGGGCTGCAGAGACTCACACAGGAGGTGGGGAGGAGCTGCAGCCCTCGGGATGGATGTATGTTGGAGTGGTCCATGCAGGGCTGCCCAATGTGTGAGTGACCCTGTGCCGGAGCATGGAGGACCGGTGAGGAGTCCTCCTGCTCTGATAAGAGACAAACGACAGGAACTATTCGGGAGGTAGGAGGTAAAGACACCAGGATCAGAGCTCTGAGCTCAGGAAGAGTGGGGGGATGGGGAGAAAGTGGTCTTAAAGGGTTGGTTGTCCTTTTCATCATTATACCACTCTGTGTTGTTTTCTGCTCGTCTTGTTTTTGGTTGGTGGTGGATTAAACTAATTTTTGTTTTCTTCCCCAAGTTGAGTCATGTCTGTTTTGCCTGGGACCATAAATGGCAAGTGACCTCTCCCTGTCCTTAGGGTATCCCAAAAGCCCTGTCAGCCCATAGCTGATTGTGGTCCTTTGTTCTTAGATGGGCTTAAACCAGGACATGTTCTGACAGTACAAAACCTAGTGGGCTGCAGGGAAATGATCATGTAGCAGCTCTGAATAAGAATGAAGGATCTCTTTTTTACACAATACATAATTTTAAATTCTGAAACCTGTTGGTGACATTGTGGAGGTTCCAAAGTATTTAGTTATAAGCTAATGGAAGGCAGTCCATTGATAGCTATTTTCTCTCTCTAGTATCTGATCTGATCCTGAACAGCAATCGTGCCCTTCTGTAAATCAGGAATGCCATTTGTGATACAATATCAAGAAAAATTCCCTAAAAGCTCAAAATCTGGACAATAATTGAGTTTAAGAAACCATTTGGTAAACATTAATTTTACAGAAGACAAAGACTGAATTATCGATGAGAAAGATGGATAGATGAAAAAAGAGGCTCAGAGTGCAGGATGAGCTAACTGAGAAGAAACGTAAACCAGGCCACTTACGTCTAACCCTCTTCCCAGGAGTTCAACTATCTGTGATTCAAGGCCTGCTTTACAGAGCAGCTATGCAACTGTTCTCAGTTTCCTTCTGAGAAAATTGCTAGGGTGTGAGAAAGAGCTGTGAGAGAGTGTACAAGCTAGATGCACGTGAGATAAAGGTAAAGTTGCAGACACAAGAAAGGTTATTGAGACAGGGGAAATTGTCACCTCAAGCATTCAAGGATAACAGTGCTCACATGAAAAGGTACAAATTCCAAGAGAAAAAAGAAAAATCAGAAGACAGTAACTCAGCAACATCATAGATCATCCTGTTCCAGGAAGCAAAAGAGGCCAGCCCTCCCCTACCTGAGTGATGACTACTTGCCCATTAGATTTAGTGACTCATTTGGTGGGAGTTGATTTAATGCCTAGTTCATTAGTCCTACAATGAATTGTGTGTGTTAGACGATAAATAACTTGCTTTGTGCTTTTAAGCTGTTTATATCTTGCCTGAAGAATCTCTTTGGTAAAAGTTCCCTGAAGAGAGTGACTCCCCGAGGGGGTGGGTTATGTAAGTAATCCAGAATAACAGACAAGAATAATATGATTAGTCATGTAAAAGAGCATTTATACTTTAAAGCATAGGTGCATAATTTAGATGGCTTAGGGGATTTCAGAACATAGTGGACTTTCCCTCCCATCCCCCTCAGCAAATCATATATATTTCAGGAAAGTTCCATATAGCTATAGTACTGAATAAATGACCTGAATCTAGATACAGCATCTGACCTCTCTAATAAGCCAAGAAACCTAGAAGCAAAACCAGAAGGAACGGGAAAACCAATGCTGAGAGAAGGCATTCTAAATCCTAAGAATCCCAAAACAAGGAAATTAGAACCATGCTTCCCAGAAAGCATGTACCTGAGAAAATAATTAAGCAAATGGATCTGGGAAAATTCTTGATTTAAACAACAAATGAATTAATGGAACAGAATCTAAATTTCAACTCTGGCTTGTTGAAAAAGATTGAAAATGCTAGTAGGGGTACACGAGAAACATGAATAAATAACTTTTAAAATGACTCTTTTGAGTCAACTGTTTTAAGCAATTGCTATTGATTGTGCTTGAAGAAACATACAGACTATACATGTATGCATAAAAGTCTGAGAGAAACTTGCGTGTAAGAGCATGCATCACTGTGCTGGAACAATTTGCAACAAACTGTAGGAAGATGCATATTAAATTTCTTTCTCAATGCCAATGAGGTAGCTGGAGGACCAGAGAATCTGAGGGAAGATGATCTTTACCACCAGTGTCTCAAATCTTCTCCCCTTTTAATATGCTTCCTATTCTACTTCCAGTTTTCTTTAAAAAAAGATGGTAACATCCAAGGATGGTAAAACAGTGTTGGAAATAGTTTAAGAACTCTTCTTTCCAGGAAGATAAGAAGATTCAAAGCTCTTCTCATTCCAGAATCCTATGGGATGAGGACTAGCTCATTATGGTTAAATTTAATCATATAATCATTTAGGTTGAAGAAGGCCATTGAGTCCAACTACTAACCTAAACTTTCTGCCAAGTCCGTCATTAAATCATGTTCCTAAGTATCATGTCTATACATTTTAAAAATAACTACAGGGATGATGACTCAATCATGTCCCTCAGTAGCCTGTTTCAGTGCCCAACAATCTCTTCGGTGAAGACATTTTCAATATAATATTCAATCTAAACCTCATCTAATATTCAATCTAAACCTCATCTGGCGTAACTTGAGGCCATTTGCTCTCATCCTATTGCTTGCTCCCTGGGAGAAGAGATCAATACCACCTGGCTACAACCTCCTTTTAAGTAGTTGTAGAGAGTGATAAGGGCTCCCCTCAGCCTTCTTTTCTCCAGGCTGAACAACCCCAGTTCCCTCAGCTGCTCCTCTTAAGACTTTTTCTCCAGACTCTTCATCAGGTTTGTTGCCCATCTCTGGACATGCTCCAGGATCTCAATGTCCCTCTTAAAGTGAAGGGCCCAAAACTGAACACAGTGCTCCACACCAGTACACCCTCACTGCTGACTATAGAGGCTTAATCACTTCCCTAGTCCTCCTAGCCACACTACTTCTGACACAAGCCAGTATACCATTGGCCTTCTTGGCCACCTGGGCACATCTGTCTGTTGACCAACAGTCCCAGGTCTTGTTCCTCCAGGGAGCTTACCAGACACTCATCCTCAAGTCTGTAGCATTATGGAATGCAGTTGTGACCAAGTACAGGACCCTGCACTTAGGCTTGTTAAATCACAAAATTGTCATGGCTCATTGATCCAGCCAGTCCAGCTTCTTCTAAAGAGCTTTTTTACTCGCAAACAGATCAACACTTGTACTAATGCTAATCTTCTTAGCATGTCTGTATGTCATTAGGGACATACAAACTCACCTAGGAAGTAATCCAGCTAGTCAAGCGTAATAACTACCCTGAATAACTACTCTTCTGGAGGATCCTTTCTTTGGCCATCCTTTATAAGGGGAATTTAGGGAACCTAACTTCTTTCAGCTGCAGGGAAACTTTCAAGATATGTTTTCTTCTTTCTGTCTTTCAAAGAATGACGTGTTTGCTTTAATAACTTAGTTGAAAAGATTTATGCCCCAAAGTTGAAGAAAAGAATCTTGGTCAGCACCACACATGGAAGTTCAGAGACATGCAGTAAATAAAACTCACAATAGTATATTGAGATGCATTATGATAAAGAATGATCTTACTACTAGTTTATATGAAGAAAGAAACAAACCTAAAACTTTCATGAACTTCATCAACAGGCATGTGAGTGAATGATCACAAAAAGTGCAGAAATATTATGATAAAGAATTTTCATTTTTTAAGATGTAAAGAAGGGCTTGTGAAAAATTAAGTATCCCCTTTTCTCCTCTGTCCTTTCAGGTACACCAGTTTACCTAATAGAAGATAGATACTACCTCTACCTTTAAATCTGTTTCTACCCCTCCAGAATCCATGGATGATTTCCCAATGCCTTATAGAAAGAAGCATAAAATACGAATCAAGGGATTCCTTGCACTGAAGTGGGGATGGCTTTTATGTAAAATTCAGTGGCTGCAACTGTTTAAACTGAGGGCAGTAGCTCTTGATACATTTTTATTGTGTATTTGGAATAATTGCAAACAAAACTTCTTGTTCTATCTACAACTTAAGCACCAGTAGCTAAAGGTGGTCTGAATTCTTTTCAGGATATTGAATCTGTTTTTTTTTCTTTTATTTTTAAAGTGGCTGGATCTTGTTCTACTTAAATAAGGAGTCCTATTCCAGAGTTAGTGGCTTTGAACTTTATGCATTCCTTTATGAACAACTTTCTGTAACAAGCTCGCATTTACCATTGCCTGAATGGGAAGTGAGACCTTTGAAATCAATTTCATACAGCAGGCCTGCTGGTCAGAGATAAGTATCTTGTTCTGCCAGACTGCACAACCAATTTCTTGTCCATTTATGAAAGATTCTCCTCAATTGAAACAGAAAAATAACAGCAAATGCTTTCTAAGCTGCAATTTTTTTCTGTGAACATATTATCACAGTCAGCTACTACTGATTTGTGTGAATCAAATATGTATTGACTGGACTAAAATAGAAATTCTGTGCATGTAGAGCTGTTTTATTTACCAAGTCATTGGACGATATAATCCAATATTATATCAGGTGGGAGAAATATTTATCTGCATAGGTATCCATATACAAATACTTAAACAACTGTTCAACAGCCTCTGCTTGCAACTCATGGCAAAAGTGACTGTTTTACAGTGAAGTAGGGGCCTTCAAAAACAAATATGTTGTAAAGCTTTAGAATTAGTGGGATATATATATATGTCTGTGTATATGTATATAACAGAAGTGTATCCTGGTTAATATCAGTGCAGGTATTTCTCTTTTCGTCTGTTTAAGCAAGTTTGGTATCAATCCTCAAGCTTTTAATGACGTTTTAAGGATCCACTTGGGGGAGCTAAAGGGTAACTTGTTTCTGAATTGATTATTGTAAAACGTTTCGGAGGCAAAATTAAGTTAAAGAAGACAATGTGAGCACAGACTCACATTTTCCATCTCAGTGTTGCTTGTTAATCTGTATGAACTTCTGGAGCAAAGGGTCCCCAGTTGTTATTAAAATCCCAGCCACTTACAGAAAAAAAGTATCACAGTTACAAATAGCTTTGCAGCAGACACCCATTTTAGCATCAATCATATCCTGACTTTAATTATACATCTACAACATACATTGAATGCCACAGATGTAAGTGTAAGGCAGAGCCTGGTCCTTACTCTACATTTCTGTGCTAGTTAACATTAAGTGTAATGTGACAGCAAGAAGAGAAATTCTAAGATGCAACACTTTTGTCTTTCAGTTAGCATGAAATATTTCCTTTCTTTGATTATTTTTCTCTTTCTTTTCTTAGATGCTGGTCTTGAGCTGTACCTACTTGTGCCTCATACACCAGTTACTGTGTTGAGACATGGCTTTGCATAATTATTATGTTCTGCACTTTTCTGTCTGAGATAAACTGTTTCCCAGTATAAAGCTACCTCAACTGCTTTATCTTCTGCTTGACTGGCCATGGATATTGGTAGCCATTTGACTGTTGTGGGAGTTAGGTACTAAGTAGAGGCAGAGATGTAATATCTCCCATATTGTACGGAAGAGCAGAGCCTTTTGTTTATAAGGAGCTAATTCAATATGACACTGGGTTTTTCTCCATGTAGGGATTGCCCTAAAGTTCAGAAAAACTGACAATACAGTTGATTTCCAAAGCCACGGCAGATCCAAAACTATAATATTCTTCTATAAAAGGAAATAACCAACTTTCAGACACATAATGTATATGAAAATTCCATTGGCAAATCTGTATTGTCATTGTCTTCACTGTAACAGCACAAACTTTATCTTACTCTAAATTATTCTGCACTGCAGTCCACATTGAAGCTTATGGTTGCCCATAAGTCAGTATCTAACTTAACGGACTCATGTAAATCAAGTGTCAAGCACAAGTGATGATTAAATAAAATATTTTGCTCCTTTAACATTTCTTATTACCTATATTTAAGGTTTCCATATTTTATGCTTAATTTAGCCAGAGTATGTGGAAAAAGTCTAAGTATCTTTACAAGAAGTACTGTTGCTAGGCACTTTAAAAACAAAGATTTATGCTTTGTAGCTAGAAACTACCAAAATATATTTTTAAATGTCGTTCAGCATCCTGAAGGCAGTCACAATCATTCTGATTGAATACCGTGCTAAAGATAATGACAAAGCAAATGGAAGCAAAGGGTACAGTCAACCCAGGTATACACATGAAGGCTGTAATCATTAACAGTACTTGATGACAGGATTTGTAGTGCAATATGCATTTATGCTTTATCTTTTATTTGTAAGGACAAAAGGATTTATATTGTATTTAGGAGGAACTACTGCTATAAATTGATCAACTTACATTAATTAATTCGATCTCCCAGATTTTTTTCACAAGGTCCATCGATGTATAGCCATTAATTAGAAAGGATTTGGTATAGTCACCCAGTTCAATGGAATCCAGCCATTCAGCTACAGAGGTGGGGTTGTAGCCATCGTGACCAACCTGCTTCATCTGAAAACGAAGAATGAGTAAGAATTACTTGTGATATTCATTAAGCACCTTTCAGAACAGCAGTTATATGTATTATTTGTGTCACAGTAATCTTATTCTCTGATCAACACTGGTTTAATGGTTAGTACAAGGTAAAACAGTTTTGTGAGCAGCTGCAGTAATAAATATTAATTTTTAATGGATATTTTTCTTAGTGCTGCTTGCCTTTTAAATCAGACTGTTCTAAGACTATAGCTACAGTTCAATTCTTACTAGACATCGGAGAATCCATAAGTGAGAGAAGGCAAAAGGGTGACAGAGACATTAATATCCTTACTGCACAAAAATGTCAAATTTGCATCTAAGATTTCCTAGAAGGGTAAGAAGTTAGACTGAACCTTTTGGTATCACACTGCAAATGAAATATATTGCATCGATTATGTTATTCCTAATTTATCAACTCTTCTACTAGATTATCTGATATTTTATAATGGTTGAAGCTACATTATATTTTCTACAAGGGAGGTTTAAAAAGTCTCTTTCCTCTACTTGGTCACATTTTTCATGGAACTCTTGAGAATTTAACATATTTTACATTGCTCTCTGTCTGTAAAGTTGCTTGAGAATGGACAATCGAACTAAATATTACTGGAACACAACTGACAGAATTACTTACATAGGAGCACACCATTTGCATTTATGTAACAACACAGGCACAGAAGGCATAATCACATAAATCTTGTTTTCATAAAAACTAAGAAATACCACTGGCATCTTATTTTTCTGAATATTGTTAAGCTTCTAAGAAGTAAAGAGATGTGATTTCTCTTTCAGAACTGCCTCTTAGTGACATGAGGTAAGATTTTCGAGCTAGACATTAAAGATAAAATGTATAAAGACTTTACCTTTGCAGCTTGTTGCACGATGTTGTTTTTATGAATTTTAATGTAATTTGCAATTGATAGAACAAAGTAGAAAAAATTTTGCAATAGCCTCCATTTTCAACAGTATTATATGCAAATCATCTTTCTATAGCAGTGTAAGTATTGCTAACTTGATAATGCACTGGACTGGTAAACTATTAAGAAGCTTTAGAGGTTTAAAAACCTTGTATTTTGCACAGAATCTCCTAACTCTGCATGGGTGGCACTGCACATATGAAAGCCAGTTTTCCATTTCTGTCTGCTTACGTACATTGCCGCTGTCTGAGAAACAAGGAAAGTGTGATAGAAACATAATGCTTTGAGCTTAAGTTTGAAGTCAATGATAAAGTAATTTAAAAAGGAGAATTCCTATCTTAATATCTTGCCAGAACCAATTTATTTCTCACAGTTTATTTGAAATACAATTTGAATTCAAAGCAGAGAAAAAAAATTAAAAGTCTGCGTTTGAAAGCCACAGTGGTGTTCATTGATCTGTCTGTTCAAATGCAGAAAGCCAGCATGTCATGGTCTTGATCTTGGTTTCCTACAGTATCAGAGAGGAGGCAGGAACACTGCATCAGGGATATGACAGTTTACTCTTTGGTCTTTTGTTGCGGATGTTGAATATAAAATATTAATGGAAATATTTAAATGATGTAGTGAAATCAATATCTTAAATCATAAAAGAAAGACAAAAGAAAATCACATAATTAACCATGGAATCAGAGCCTTTCAGGTCACTTCTGTAATCAAGAACTCATTTTAGAAAGTGAGAATTCAGTTTTGTCGTTGAACTTGACATCTTGGAATTTAGTTTCATCCTAATTTAGAATTAAATTCTCAGGCACCAAAAGCAAGGTGTTTATTGTTGTTCAGACTTGGCAAATCTTAGACTGACAGTAGTATGTCCAGCAGACTGCAAAACCATTGGAGAAACCTGGGAGCTTGGCTCCTTGGAAGCTTATTTCAAGAGCTGATTTGAAACAAGGCATGCTTAAACACCTGACACTTGAAAAGGAAGGACCTGATAAGCTGAAGAAGAAAAATCTAATAAAGAGAAGACATTACAAAGATGTACTGGGCCCACAGAGAACATGTAACTTTAAAAAAGTATAATGTATTTTTTTCTCCTTTCTCTAACAAACAAAGTACCTTTAAAACAATTTTCAATATATCCAAATGGGCCACGTTATGCAAATTATTTCTTTTGTTGACTACTATTGGATCTTTATTTTTAAAAAATCCTGATTTTTTTGACCTGTCAATTGAGAAAACTCATATAGTTTAGTTCATAATTCTGGCAACCCATTACCCTCTATGGAAAACAAACACATGAGAAGTTTCTGAATTCTCAATTCCTGCTGCAGATGTCCATCAAAAGGGCTGTTAAAATAGATATCACTCTACTATGGTGTGTTGCAAAGGGCTGCAGGAAAGCAAACATGAGTGAACAATCCAATAAGCAAGAGGCCAAGAACAACTGAAATTAATGTGACAATTACACTCTTTGGATTTGGTGCCAACAGATAAAATTATCGTTACGTCACTCAATAGCCTGCATGAAAACACATAAGCCTGATGGGCAGCAGCAAGCTCTAGAAGCATTTTTCCTCTCCCTGCTTGGTGCCACTCCACCTTCTGCATGAACTGCAAGTGATGTGAGGTCCATGTCCCTGACACAAGCCTCAGCTATGCTGTAGGTGTATCTGTGCTTGGCCATGCACCTTGCTGACACTCACTAACTTGCCTTCCTGAATTAACCTTATCTCATCCTCATCCCTGTGGATTTGCCCTGGGACACGGTTGTTCATGGTCACTCTGCCACTGCCCCTGCCCCACTCGCCTTGTGCTGATGGTCCCTGCCTACCCCATCCTCCATCTTCAGCTCCCAGTCCACCTGCCCTGGTGGGACAGCCTCCCTCTGCTGCTCCTATAGCAGAAAATTAATCCCAGAGCTAGAATCTTTGCCAACAGTTTCAGCAGAAAAGCTGTACTTTGTTTTCTCATTAATCAAGAACCATTCTCTTATCAAAACCAAGTTTTCTAAAATGTGTCTAATATATGAAAATTAATAAACTTTCAGTATCTATCCTCTTATATGGAAGGGGTTTTTTCTGTCTGTTAGTAACATCAACTAGCTTATTAACTGTCATCATAGTTGGCTGACTGTTTTCCTTTCAAATATTTATTGACAGATTGGTTTTCTAGATGTGACAGTATCTGAGCATCTGCTTCTCATTTAAAAAGTTATGGAGTTTTTAAATTAAAAAAAAAACCCCAATGCTTTGAAATATCTGTCTGGAAGTTCTGCCCCTTTATTTTATTAGAACTTCCGTTTAGTTCTATCTTAATGTCAGTCCTCCTTAATAGGTCACAGCTCTTGGATTGCTGGTATTGTTTTTTCTTTAAGGCACCATGATCTTAGACTCCTCTCACAGATCATTTACATCCTGTAGGCTTCCTTGCTGACGCTATTTTTTTTTTTTTTTTGAAAGAACAAACCCCCTCCTATCTACTGATTGTGTTTCCATGTATAATATTTCAATCATTTCTCACCAGCTACAACACATGCACCAGTGGTGTCAAACACCCAAGCAGCTATGTGTATACTGTTTGACTCAGCACAGTATGAAATCTCTAAGCTTCAAGTCATGTCATGACAGCCTTCCAAATATCAGCTGCTCATAAATAGGGGCAGTATTGTTCTTTTGCAGACACTGCTACTAGTTTATTTGGTTGTTATCTTTAAAGAACAGTATTAATGTTAGCTATTTCATTGCAGGTGATTTTAGCATGCAGACTATGGAAAAGGCTAGGAATGAAGCCCATAGGATTTAGAGAAAAGTATATGTTTGAGAAAATATGGTATAGATGAAGCATGGAAGAAGACACAAATCATAGGAAATTTCTCTCCTCGGTCCTATCGATCTATTACTAGTATAGCTTCCTTTGAAATTAATAGAAAGCAGAAGGCAGAGAGTATTGTTTCTCACAATAAAATAGTACTGTCAAGTTGCATCCTAATGGGTTGAGAAATCCTTTACAAGAGGCTGTGTGTATCCATCTTTTTACAGGTGCATCACTGCTATATCTGTATCATATTTTACATTAGGACAGAAGGTACTTGAGATTTTGACTCCAAAAGAGAGCCAAATAAACACAAATTGACCTTCAAAGTAATCACATGCGCATCAGAAGCATCAAGGTGAATTCAGTAACAGAGGCTATTACCAGTTTCCGCCAAAATTCTCAGATAGATGGGGAACTAATGTTATTTTCTCCACAGGTAATATCACTATTTCATGGATTCAAATACTGTGTGCACTAAAATCAAGCTTTTTATCTACTATATAATAAGAAATAGACTTTCACAGCTTTGAAAATGTTGGCTATGAGTACAGCGAATTTACACATGTTAATTTGCAAAAAAGATCTTTTTTGCAAGGAAATAATGCTTTCTTTTAAACTGCTGGCCTACCCGAGACATTTGGGCAGCACTTTTGGGAACTTGTATGAACCTATCAACTATCAATCTGAGTAATTTTGAATGACTATAATGGGGGTTGAGGGTGGGGGTGGTATCAGGTCTTTTTTTCCTGTCTTTGTGAATTGTCTGTTACATATTCTGTACTATTACAAATGCGATCTGTTGGACTCATGTTGTAGGAAGATTAAATTATTCCTCCTCTGGAGTAGTGAAAGAAAAGGCTCAAGAGAATGACACTTTAGAAAACCACAGGGCTTGGCTGTCACGGGGGCAGCACATGGAGCTGATGCTTGCAGCACCTATACAGAATTTGACCCTGCAGTCAGGGGGACAGGCATAGCTTCCTAAGAACCTGAGAAGACTGCATTTGCTGCTCTTGAGAAAAGCAAAACCAGGGACCTGACTGCAAAGACGTAGTGAGTGTGGAAGAGCTGTATATAAACCTTTTGGTTTTCTAGTCATCTTGTCACATATTAAGAAAGTTACTTAATTCAAGCTTGTGTTTTATTAATGTTTTGCTTTCTTTTCTCCTAATCAAAAGCCTTCTGTCTTCTTGTGGAGCTTACTATAAAAAGACAGTACAGGCACATTCACTCCACAGCACACCTGATTCAGGATATGCCCCAATCGCAAATCCAGAATGCCACAAACTGAGTTCAGAGTTTCCTATGTCAGGAAGCCAACAATACAATAGGCACCCTTTCCATGTTTTTTACAGTTGGAATCTGTCATCTCAATTTAAAGGAAAACAGATGCACACACATACTTTTTTCTTTTTCTTTTTTTTTTTTCTGGAAAAAGTAAATAGATTCATGTCCAGAAGTCCAACAAGCCCTTCATCAAACAACATCTGGGACAAGGTAAGAACAGGTCTCATTCAGTGTTACTGAGGACGATGTATGCAATAGTTCAGGACATTTCCATTGTATATCATGTAACCTTAAGAAGACTTAAATCTGTAATTTGTAGACCATGTGGAAGCTATGGCTTTTGATCTCAAGAGCTGCTATGAGTACGATTTGTAAAAGCAGTCCTGTGGAGATTTGTTGGCATTTCAGTTCATTGAGCTAGAGCTTTACAGGAGTGCTTTCAAAAACTGGACACTAGCACAGGCTGTCATCTCCAAAGTCGAACTTTCATCCTCTGCTGGGTCCTGAGTAGCTCTGCCTGTTTTATTTTAGATAACATGCTATTAACTGCATGTTTAGTTTTTTATTCTACTCAGACTTTGAACTAGAGGGTGATCTTTTTGCCCCAACTGTGCTGTGGTTTAGTGCCACAGACTTAAAAGTAATCTGATGATTATATCTACTTCACATTGGTTTGCTTTCAAGAATAGCCTGAGAATGCACTATCTCGCTTTCTGCTTGAAGGAAGTCAACAGAAGATCAGTATCAATCATGCACCAAATGCATTTCAACCCCTAATATAGGAAAACAAATATCTGAGGTGTCAAGTGGTTGACACCCTTACAATCAAGTCTTTCAATGAGAGACAACACATATGCACACATGATATGGACCAAATGCTAGTGGTATACCTTTTTATTTGCTGTCAGCTGCCTTTAACTCTTCATGACTCATATCCTTCCCTTCCTTGATACTTTTTCTGGTTTAATTGCATCACTTTCTGTTGTCTTACTCTGAAATCTACTGAGTTTCTTTTTGCTTCTATATTGATTTTATCATCATCCACATTTTATTAATGCTATTTTTTCTGTTCAAAAAACTCCTCAATCTCTTCAGCTTCACAGAAGATCCTACAGGGTGCAAACTAGAGCTCCAAGGAAATGATGCTGTTCATCATCCTGTGCTGTAAGAAAGTAGAAAGTTTCCTGATAGAAAGATAACCTGGTGTCAGCTTCAAGGTGCTGCTGACCTCATGACTGCTGTGAGGAGGTATCTAATTATGAGCAGTGGGACAACTGCAGAACCAACAAGAGACAGATTAAGAAGGTTAATCTTCCCCAGGGCCAATCCTGGGGAAGAAATGCTGCTTCCATGGATAGGCAGTCTTATCTATCTCAGTCTTGCAGACCCTTTCTAGGCATTCGAGTTGCAACAGACTGTGGTGACCACTGAAAACTCTTCTGTTCTTCCCACAACTGTAAGTGCTTGGCCTGCTTGTTTTGTTGGGTCACACTGGTCAGTTTCTGTTGTTGTTACAGTGGGCCATGCCAGCCCACAGTTTTTGTCATTAGTCACTAGGATTTTTAGCTTCTGTTTAATGCTGGATGTCTTCCCTAGCAAGTGTGGCTAGGGCAGCAATGATTATGAGCTGTTCATGGCACCTCTAGAGGCCACCTTGGAGACTCTCTGGAACCCTTTAAACCTCTGCATGTGACATAGCTATAGAGAACTTGGCCAAGGCATGCAGGTAGATATCATTCTTGAGACTGGAGAGGTCCATCTGGGGACCCTCTGGGACACAATGCCATGAATAGAATGTTATAACAGCCCATCATAAGACTGAAAGCGGAGAGTCATTCTCTGGAAAGACTGTTTCAATCAAAGGCACAGGCACAAGGGAGATGAATCATTTCTCTTCATAGATGAAATGTGGGAGAGGATGGGACAAAAGCTCTTATTTTACTGGAGGAAGGGGAAAAGAATATAGAGACTGGTTACTTAGTGAGAGGGAACGTGGAAAAGCTCCTGCTGACCTAGTCAGCGCTGACTCTCTAGCTCTTTCCCTCCCCAAGTTAGCAGTTGCTGACATAGGCATTCAGCCATTCATTCCTCCCACCTCAACGACTACTTACAGCTAAAACCACATTTTTTTTTGTACTGAAATGGCCTGCATAGTTTCCAGATGGCACTGGAAACAGAAATTAATAGCCATGCACAAATAGGCTGAATAAACATATATATCAACCCAGTGCCACTGAGGAGTGGATGGGTGAATCAAGTAAGACTCAGAGGCCATAAAGACATCTCCACTCCCTTTGTGTGAAGGTGGGAGTGGGCATAGAAATTCAATGACACAAGGAATCAGAGATCCATGCATTTGTAATCTTCCTAATACATTTGAAACACTGCAAGAGACATATAGTGTTAATCTAATTTTTTCCTAATTTACTTTTGTCATTTCTGGTTGGTTTTCCTGTTATCTAGAAGGGTACAGCAGCCTGAAGACATGAGCCATCCTTGGTGCTCCGAAAAGATTCAAAGAGAAGAGAAGGCTATGCTTATGGATGTTGAAGAAACTGGCCATTGCTATTTCATTCTGTTATAAACTTAAAAAGACTTGACCGTGTCCTTGTAGGAGATGTGCAGAACACAGCCCAGATCTATAGTCTGGGAAACACTGGAAATATTTGTTTTCAGTCTGCCATGCTATCCCCTTTCACACAGCATGTGATAGAGATACAGTTAAACTGTGGATATATGGTCTCATGACTGGGTGATGCAGAGAGTACCTAACATTTCCCATGAGGCAGACAGTACCCAGATGCTGCTAAAATTATTGCTGTCTGTAGAGAGAATGTTAGCGTTCCCTCTGAATGTAGCACTGGAATTATGGACCATAAGTTTATTGGAATTCCTTTGGATGACCTGAAAATGTATTAATAAATATGCCTCAATGACTGAAATTGCGGGACAACTGAGTGATATTCTGTAGTTTATAGCTGCCTGTGTGCAGGTTGCAGACAGGAATGGGGATCCCATCAGTGGCCCTTATTTCATGAATACAGGAAGGGTAAAGGCCTGGGGCAGAACGACAACAACATAGGCTCCCAGAAACTAATTTTCCATGTCTTCCTTCTTCGACAAAAGGATGTGCAGTAAGTCAGCTCACTCAGGTTGTCATCCTAGTGTATTTACCATAGAAAGAGAATAGTGCTTCCTCTCATATAGCTTATTTCCTTGCCTGCGGACTATTCTCAGAGCAGCCAGTAGGTATTGTGGAGTCAACCACAAATAAGAAAATATAAAAGAAAGAGGCAGACAAATAAGACTTACTGTAGGGACAATAGTGGCAGGACCAGTGGCATGCTACTGTTATCTACATAATGCAGATAAATCACAGCCTGTCGTAGGAAGAGTATAGAAACTTTGCCAAAGCATGCAGAGTTGCAAGCAGGAAGGTTAAAGCCCTTTCAGAATTAAACCTAGCCAACAAAAATAAGAAGGGATTTTTCAGGTACCTCAGTAGCAAAAGGAAGGTTAGGGGGATGTGGGTCTGCTGCTAAACACAGAAGGTGCCCTGGTGACAGAGGATGCAGAGAAGGTTGAACTACTGAATGCTTTCTTTGTTTCGGTCTTTACAAGGACAGCCCTTGGGAAGCCCAGTTCAGTAAGGATAGTGGGATGGTCTGGACAACAGAGGACTTTCCCTGGGTGGAAGAGGAAGAGGTTAAAGACTTACTGGTCAAGCTTAACGCTCATAAGTCAATGGGTCCGGATGGGATGCATCCTAGAGTGCTGAGGGAGCTGGCTGATGTGGTTGTTAAGCCGCTCTCCACCATTTTTGAACTATCATGAAGGACAGGTGAGGTGCCTGAAGACTGGAGAAAGGCCAATGTCATGCCAGTCTTCAAAAAGGGCAAGAAGGACAACCCAGGAGACTACAGGCCTGTCAGCCTCACCTCTATCCCTGGAAAAGTGATGGAACAACTCATCCTCAATGTTGTCACTAAACACATGAAGGAAAAGATGGTTATCAGAGTGAGTCAACATGGCTTCACCAAGGGAAAATTCTGTTTGACCAACCTGATAGCCTTCTGTGAGTGCATAACCAGCTGGCTAGATGAGGGGAGAGCAGTGGATGCCATCTACCTTGACCTCAGCAAGGCTTTTGACACTGTCTCCCACAACATCCTCATCAGAAAGCTCAGTGTGGATTGGATGGGTCGACGGTGAGGTGGATTGAGAGACAGAACCCAGAGGGTGATGATCAATGGCACAGAATCAGGTTGGAGGCCTGTGGCCAGTGGAGTTCCACAGAGATCGGTTCTGGGGCCAGTCCTGTTAATTGTCTTCATCAATGATCTGGATGAGAGAACAGCAAGTTTGCTGATGACACCAAACTGGGAGGACTGGCTGATTCCCCAGAAGGCTGTGCTGCCATTCAGTGGGATCTCGACCGGCTTGAGAATTGAGCAGAGAGGAACCTCATGAGGTTCAACAAGGACAAGTGCAGAGTCCTGCAACTGGGAAGGAACAACCCCATGCACCAGTACAGGCTTGGGGTCGAACTGCTGAAGAGCAGCTCTGCAGAGAGAGATCTGGGAGTCCTGGTTGACAATAAACTAACCATGAGTGCAAAGTGCCCTCCAGGCCAAGAAGGCCAGTGGCATCCTGGGATGCATTAATTGTATCCAACAGGTCAAGGGACTTTCTACTCTCTCTTTAGCCTGCTCTGATGAGGCTTCATCTGGAGTACTGTGTCCAGTTCTGGGCTCCTCATCTCAAGAGGGACAAGGACTGGCTGAAGAGAGTCCAGTATAGGACTACCAAGATGATCAGGGAACATCTTTCATATGAGAAAAGGCTGCAGGAACTGGGGCTGTTTAGTCTGGAGAAGAGGAGATTGAGGGATGATCTTATTAATATTTACAAATACCTCAATGATGAGTGTCAGGAGGTTGAGACTTCCCTTTTTTCTACTGTATCTAGCAACAGGACAAAGGGTAATGGAATGAAGCTGGAACACAAAAAGTTCCATTTAAACATAAGAAAAAACTGTTTTACTGTGAGGGTGAGGGAGCACTGGAACAGGCTTCCCAGGGAAAGTGTGGAGTCTTCTTCCTTGAAGGTCTTCAAGACCCATCTAAACGTGTTCTTGTGCCACCTGATCTAGGCGGACCTGCTGCTGCAGAGGTGATCTCTAAAGGTCCCTTCCAACTCCTACTATACTATGATTCTATGATTCTGTGTCTAGAGTGGCTCACTGATAAGCTCAGTTAAGTAGGAAAATGTGACGCCGCTTTCATCAGATAGCTCTGAAGCACATGCATGGAGGGGACATTTGTACAGGAACAGTCTAAACCTAGTCTGAAGTAAACACCCTGAACTATAACATGGATGTATTTAACTGTCATGTTTTTTATCGATCTGTTCCTATGGCGCTGCATTAAATAATGAAGACTGCCCATTTGAGTTTCAGCATTGAAAAATTAATGTTATTCTGGATTCTAACACTTATTTTCTTTCCTTAAGGTCTTACAAACTGTACAGAGAGCAGATGAGTGGACTCTTTCTGAACCAGGGAAATAATTCTCAGAGGCATTAAAAGAAGAGTAAACAGTAGAATAGAATGCATTTGCTTCAAATCCTGTTTTTCATCTTCCCTTCCAGCAGACCAGAACCAAAGATTCACAGCCAGAAAGGATAGCAAACGTTATGATATCGCTTTGCAGCATCTCCTAGTTTCAATGCTGTCTTTAGGAAGACATTTAGCTGTGCTAAATGTGACAGATTGAAACACTAGGATTCAAATCAGCTTGTTAAGCTCTGGGATAGCTAAGACAATGGCAATATGGCAATAGCAAACATATGATGTGGTCTTCCTTTGTTACTTACACAGGAGAGTTAACACACACATGCACAGTAGTTCTGCTTTCCTAAATGCCAGACTTACTGTGCTTGCATAAAAGAGTGTTACATATGAGTAATAGCTTCAGCACTTTTTGGAAGCACAGCTTTACTGCTCCTATAACACTACTCAGAGAGCATGTGCTCATAGCCTGCTCATGTCGTACTTGTTGTCTGGCCTTGCAGAGCACACAGGAAAGCGGCTGGCTGACTGCACACCACTGCTACAAGATTCTCAAACTTTCTTTGTGCTGAGACCTCTGTGCAGGAAGGAACAAGCTGCACACTTTAAGAATAGCTCTGAAACTAGGAGAAAGCTGCTTTCAGCTAACATCTTTCTTCCATCTGTCAAATGAGAGAATGTGTTCCCATTATGCGTTGGGAGAAGGAGCCATACACTGAGCATCCCACACAAAAACAATCCTTTTTCTTGTCTAAGTTCTCAGAGAAGCTATTATAATTCTTATTAAAAAAAAATAGCTTTTGAGGAACCCATTGAGAAGTCACTTGCACATAGGTTTTGGGTGCCAAAACAACTTGACAATGGTCCTTAGGTTTCCTGTGTCACTTAAGTGTGTCAACAATTTTGCATTACTGCTACTTTTTCTTTTTAGTCAATTAAACATATCCTACACATAGTTCTTTTATCAATATCATGTTTTTTTCTCAAGTCTTTGACTTGTAACTTTAGTAACTTTTAAGTCATTGTCTACCTTTCAATGTCTGAACTTCCTTTTAATAAAACATATAAAATCCTTCTCGACACATTTACTGATTTCATTATTTTAACAAGAAAAATCTTAAATGCAATATCAAACTCTGTTACAAAATTTGCTGTAAGATTGATGTTGTATAAAATCTTTTCATTTCAAGAATTAACTTTACAAATGAGATATTTCTACTGGAGTGTCTTAAGCTTATCTAATAATAATAAGCCATAAAGTGCTATAGTTAATATTAATGTGAAACCTGAATAACTTAAATTACATTAGTGTGAGATGAAAATTTTAGCTCCTAACTGTAATCCAACAAAAATAAAGGATATTTTGAAAAGAACAAATGTAACAGAAACATTTCAATGTTGCCTATCTCTTACAAACCTACCAATTCACCCTCTTATGAAACGTTGTCCTCAAATACAGAATCATCAGGGAAAAAGATTTTGAGAAATTTGAGTAAACATACCTTTTTATACTGGTTAAAAGACTACAGTGATTAATTAATTTATATTTGGACAGATGTGTGACATTTTTTTTCCTATTTAAAACTACTTCAAGATGTAGAAACTGGTTCCGAAACAGGTTACTGGTGTTTGAAATACTGAAATTCATAGCTCTTTAGGAAGCCAGCAATTATGAGTAAAAAAAGACAGTCTTTCTTTTCAGCCACTAAATGCCTGTTGCTTTTTCAAAATGCAGACATGAATATTGATGAGAATACCAAAAAGAGCTTTTTAGAAAAGTATCTTATTATCCTGGTTGATAATAAACTAACCATTAGCTAGCATCGTGTCTTTGTGGCCAAGAAGGTCAATGGCATTCTGGGATGTATCAAAAACAGTGTGGCCAGCAGGTCGAGGGAGGTTCTTCTCCCCCTCTACTCTGCCATGGTGAGGCCTCATCTGGAGTCCTGTGTCCAGTTCTGGGCTCCCCAGTTCAAGAGGGACAAGGACTGGCTGGAGAGTCCAGAACAGGGCCACCAAGATGATCAGGGGACTGGAACATCTTCCTTATGAGGAAAGGCTGCGGGAACTGGGGCTGTTTAGTCTGGAGAAGAGGAGATTGAGGGGAGATTTTATTAACATTTATCTAAACATTTATCTTATTAACAAATATCTAAATGGTGAGTGTCAGGAGGTTGGGACAGCCCTTTTTTCTATTATATCTAGCAACAGGACAAGGGGTAATGGGATGAAGCTGGAACCCAAAAAGTTCCCTTTAAATATAAGAAAAAACTATTTTTCTGTGAATGTGATGGAGCCCTGGCACAGGCTGCCCAGGGAGGTTGTAGAGTCTCCTTCCTTGAAGGTCTTCAAGACCTGCCTGGACACGTTCCTATGTGACCTGATCTAAGTGAATCTGCTTCTGCAGGGGTGTTGGACTACATGATCTCTAAAGGTCCATTCCAACCCCTACCATTCTATGATTCTGTGAATCTATGAAAGCCTTAACAATAGATTTGTTGCTTGATTTTTACCATTTAAGCTTACTGAATACTGCCTCATATAAAGTTCTAAGGAAGTGTTGTTCCATAGATGCTTTTTAAAGCAGTTAACTTCCAGCTCAAAACCTGAGTTTAAAAGCATCACAAGACAGGAAACATTAATGGTAAAACTAAAAATAACATCGTCAACAATGTTATTAAGTACTGAAACACAAGGAGTCATCAAGTTTTAAATCAAATGAGGAACACAAAAGAGGTACATGTTCAAAACAAATAATCTAAAGGAATATTTATCTAATGAGAATCAAATTAATGAGACTCCAATTATGGTTTGAGGTCTTAAAATATTTAGATGGCATGCATTATTTTGAAGGCATGATGACAGAGCTGAATTTATCAACAAACAAATAGATACACAGACATATTTCACAATTCCTTGCATATAAAATGAAAGAATATGAAACCTTTTTAGACCTTCTGCAAGATATTATGAATATAGTGACGGTGGGTTCCATTAGACAAATCTTAATGAGGCCACACACTGTAACTATTACAACAGTTGTGTCTTCAAAAGAATACAGTTCTGTATTTTTACTATGTGAGCTCACTTGCACTGTTGAATCATTTCAACTCTTTTGTGTGAGGAATGTGGTAACAAGGATTGTTTTTTTCCAGATCAACAAGGAAGCTGGTAAAGACTACCTCATTGTTATTTAGCCCATGCTTCAAGTTGTTTTGTGTTACTTATTTTTGGTTCAGAAGACATTGATTGTTTCAAATAACTGCATAACCATCTTATTCTCAAGTGATTTCAAGACTATCTCTTGATCCTGTACGCCTTTCTTACATTAAGTACATTTTAAAAAGACCTCAGCTGGAGTTTTTTGACAGAATTTAGTTTCAGCTTTAGTATACTCTCCAAAAACAGGCATTATTAACAATTTTTTCACATACATCAGTTACTGAATTCAGATTAGATAAAAATTTTGATGCATTAACAATCCATTCATTAATTTTGAAAAATAATACAGGAATTTAAGAAAGATGATCTCTCTAAGAAGTATGAAAACCAGAAAAATATTTTATCAGTTAACAGCAGGGAATAAGATTATAAAATTTTCTTTGCATTATAGCTTTGCTGAAAAATTAATAAATTTATAATCAAACCTTAAATATCTATTGCAGTTCACCAAATATTACTTTTGTATACTTTACTACTTGCACCACTTGTCTCACTTGTCTAATGTGGTATGTGGAATATTATTGTCTTGAATAATCTTAAGTGTTTTAATGCATAGTCTCATAGTATATATGGATTCATTAACATATCCAGATATGGAACTTGTTCACAACTTCTATTTTTTCCTATACAAAAGAACCAAGTGGTCCATCAGTAAACCTTGATGCATAAAAAAGCCCCTTCCACTAATGTCAGCCTCATGTCATAGACTGAAAAGTCCTTCGATAACTTCTCTCATTTCCAATATTATCAAACTGCAAGCAGATTAATCTCCATTTGTCTTAGTTATTCTATACATGCTGCTCCCAGAACATCCTACACAATTTACACTAGGTTGTATTCCTACCCTAGTGTCTTGTATTAAGTATCTGTATCACATGAGGCAGCCTTCTGAGCCTTACTGTTGTCTACTCGTCCTAATTAATTCTCCTTATACACCTTTCCAAAATCAAACTGTACGTTTTCATGATAGGCTCACTATCTCTTTTGTTTGGAATGCTAGTAGAAGCCTCCACTGACATATTCTGGTATGCAGACTATAAGAAAAGTCCTCTCTATCACCGCTTTTAAAATTTGTAGTTTAAATCAGCTAGCACTAAAAGTGATGGGGAAAATGACTGCAAGTTACTCTGTCCAGAGCTGAGAAGCAAAATTCCTGTACAGTGCAGCAAATTAAGTATGAAGACTACAGGAAGTCTGCATCTTACATGAAAGGCATATATACTAGGAAAGGAATATTTCTTCCAGAGTTTTTAAAAATATGTATATAAGGGGCAAAGTATTTCCAGTCCTGTTTCTATGCAAAGCCAAATATTTGGGATTTATTGATGGCCTTATTTACATATATTTAATGACAGTGTATGGAAAAGATTCAAAAGCCAAAAATAATAAAAATAAATTATAAACAGCTATCACTTCAAATTACAGATTTTATTCTTCTTCACTTTCTTTGTCAATTACATATACACAAAGTGAGTTCAATGCAATGACATTACTTTATATTTCATGTTTGCATATACAAAAAACATGTCTACAAAAGCAGTAGAGAGTTATGTTCACCAATCAAAAACATGTTTAAATAATGTGAAAGCTGGAGGTGTTGGTTCCCTCACTTGGATAATTACAAAAACTATACCTTTGGGAGAAGCTGGATTGCTTGGAGTATTCTCTGTCTGTGTCCAGAATTAAGGATTCCTATTTCCAAAAGATCCTGGTCCTCCATTACGTTGCTTCCCTAAAAATGGGAAAAAAGTGGAATACAAATTAAAACAAATAACAGATGCCTTCAATGGTCTGAAACAAGCCCTTCTGTTGCATTTAAAATAGAACACTTTGCTTAACGTATCATATTTGACAAGAATCATAAACTACCGATGATTGCATTCATTTTCATGATGATAGAATACAGTGGAAGGTGCATGACCTCACAGACAATTGCTATATTTCTAACAGCACTACCAGTGAAGAAATTGTAGTTCTCACTCAAGTCAAATACCAGATGTGAATCTTTTTTTTATTTGACTGGAACCAAGGACATGACTACAGAAATGTTCAGAAACTCATAATTTTTCATTTCCCCTCCTGCCTCACCCAGCCATGCATGATATTAATTTTTTCCAGTCTGGAACATAATGATCACAGAATAAGATGAGTAGAGTGGATAAGGATAAAATTATTTAATTACTTGTTAGCAAAATGGTGGGGAAATTGAGTTGTATCAACAAACCCCCTAAATTTAACTGTACCAGCACAATCCTAACTTTACCTGTCACTGTTCCTATCTCTCTGCTTGAGGGCATGTCAAATAATTCCTAACATGGAAACAGCTGAAAAGACCATCTGTTCCGAGAATACACAAAATAATTGCCCACAAAAGTCCATAAAATAAGCCTCCACAATCCATTCTCTATTCTTAGGAGCTGCTAGCTGTAGGCGAGGACCTATAGCTACACAAACAGGATAATACGACTCCTAAGTTCAAGGAGTCTGACACCATTTCAGCATTTGAAGGTTAAGGTACTTGATTAGCTGGAAGTAACTATTTGGAATTGCAAGAGGAACAACAGTAGCTCAGAAAGGAAATTGCAGAGATAAAATCAAGATGGTTCAAAGTATACTGGTGATCTTGTATTTTTTAAAGTATCTCATTTAAAACAAAAATCTCAGCTTAAAAAAAAATATTTTATTATTAAAAAGCTTCTAACTATTACAGTTGCAAACAAAACCTGCAAAAAATCCAAATTATTTGTCTTGAACTCTAACCCCTGGTAGAGTCTCTTGACACTAATTTGCTAGAAGCAAGAATTCTTACTATTCATACTCATTTCTCATCATCATGAAATAGACTTTATTCAGGCAAATCCATGAAAAACTTTATCTCCACCTTTCCATTTGGCTTGCTGCTTCTGACTCAGTAGAGCTCTTAAGCGGCAGCAAAATGAAAAGCTAATAGGCATGTAACCGAACATACTTAAATACTTTGCTGAATCAGGGTTTAATAATGAATATGAATTCTTTCTGAATATCAAATCTCCCATGCCACAGCAACATAGTTTTCTTTTAAAAAGCAGACTGGAATATGCAGTACTTCACCCTGTTCAGCTGTTAAATCTTTACTCTTTCAGATGAACTGATTAATTTACAGATGTACTCCTGAAGACTCTCAAGTGCTACTCAGCAGAGTATCCTGTAATATCTTGGGGGATGTCTTTTTAAGGTAATCATGGAAACTTCGCAAAGCTGTTGAATTAAAAATTGTGTTTCACAGTAAGTGGTATGATTTAAGACTACAAGTCTGCAAATCATAATCTGAAAGAATTTGTGTGCAGCACTCAGAATAGGGGCAGACAGAGACCTGCTCTAAATTATGCTGTTTTAAGTAAATCACATGGTGTAAGAGTACATGCAGCACAGGCTGTGCAATCAGTGATAGTGATGAGGTGGGTTTAATAAGTCCTTAATCTCCCTGCCAAACATGTGCAAAATATAATTTCTATCTTCTTCCTTTCTCCTTTATATAATCTAATGGAGGCTGTAAACTTCTGGGAAGAACTCAGGAAAAAAACCCCTCCTTTTTGGGCTGGATTCTCCAGCTGCTGGAAATAGCTTGCATGAATAGACTTTCCTTAACTGAGCCAAAAGAGGATCCATTCCAAAACAAAAGCTATACATTTTCATTCATTTTAATAAGGGCAGCTATTTTGTTTACAGCTATTGCTTTCACTTTGTTTCATTGTTTTTCAGATTTCACTTTTCATCACTGCCTGATGTTTACGCACAATCATGGTGTACTCATCGCTGAGCTACTACACAGTGTTTACTGGTGTCAGTAACCTTGGCATTCAGCTTCAAATATTGCAGTGTTTAAAAGCCAATTCAGCTAACACTTAGGCATAGGAAAAATCCTGCCTATTTGCACATAGTTGCTGCATAACAGTAAAAGCATGATTTTATTAATTCTTTACCACTGTTTTCCCATATGTATTAGTTCATACATTTTGTTTCTTTGCAGTTGGCATTATAAATATATTAAAGCATGTAAATGCCACAAAGGCAAATATTTAAAACTCAGGAAAGTCTGGAATTCATGTTACCTCCTTGTCCCCTGTCTAAGAAGGCAACAATCTAACCTTTCAATGTGCTCTTGTTTGGGAGCTTTTGCTGTGTGTCATTGTGTGGCATTGTTTCAATTCAATGCCAACTCATCTCTTCTATAAAACAGACTCCATTGTTTCCTGCCATGGAGCTAAATCAGCTTTTAATCTCTCAACAAGGGCAAACCAGGAAAGTTTAGACACTATTTCCTAACACGGGAGTGTAAACTGATAGTAGTAGAAAGTTGCTCTCTACTTTGCAGACATATCTGTGAGGAGAAAGAAATAATCCCATGTATTCCTAACTCTAACCATGTCTACTTCCATTCTGCCTTTAAGTCGAGTCCCACATTCTTTTTTTGTTTTGACCTGATTACTCTTCTTACACTCTTCCAATCTCCTTCCATGGGCTTCTACACTGAGAGCGTGGAAAACTTAACTTTCTTCTGCAGCAGACCAGATCAAGAGTCTTACTCTTAGCTGCCATGCACACATTTATTATGAAGTGGGTCAAATTTAACCTCGATTAACTTTACAGAGATGACAGAGTAAATGTAGTGAAAATGAATATGATTGCAAGTGTGTCTTTTCACATTATTTCAGGCTGAAAAACAGTCAAGCTGTATTAGCAAAAATAGTCACCAAAAAGAAATTGTTCTAGTAGACATCTAGAGAATTTAAGTCCAAAGATTTAAAGTTGATATGCTTATATACAAAAAAGGTTCTTATAACAGGAAATATAGGACAGTAATCTCTGCTGGGGTTATGATGCTTTTATTATGTAATAACAACATAAGAGGCTTTATGATACTGTAGGTTCTTAACTGTATAGGAAAACTTAGTTGGAAGGAAAACTCAGAAATAATATAATAAGAATATATCAGAATTGCTTATACTAGGACAGATTCAGATCTCATTCACTTCAGCTTACACTTCTGAAATTCCTGTCTTGGTAATACATAAGAGAGAGTCTTGCTTATGAATTAGAAAGTTCCTCCTTCTGAAGGAATAGTTACCAAAGAGCATAGCTGACTGACCACTTTGGGATTTGTAGTTCTGCACAACTCTCAGAAATATCATCTTTTACCCTGTAAGCACATGCAGGTAGCTAATATTCTGAGTAAGAAGGCAGTAGTTTCACAGAACAGTTGGGATCAAGAATGTAGGAATGTGGGAGACTAGAGGCATATGAAAAAGAACAGAACTAAAAAACCACAGAAATTTTGCCAAAATTTGAGACAGTTCCTATGAATATGTTCAGAACAAAATTTATAATGGTACACTATGAGATAATGATTTTACTGGCATTTATTTTGGTTATTCCCCACAAAATCAGCTATAGCACTCTTCACCTGAAGATAACACAGTCTTTCCCAAAACTGGTGAATCAGATCTTTATACTAAATTGCAAATGTATTTAAGTACAGATATATATATATATATTGAATATTTAGAAAACAACTTAATTAAGAATAAGTTATATTTATAGTAAAAAACCCTCTTTATATATAAAAATAGCCTAATTTCAATACATCAAACATCTCAAAGAACCTTTCTAATCTAATCAAAGCAAAAGATTCATAAACTTGTAAGCAACTTCATTTACTATCCAAAGAGGATATCTCTCAAGATTCTTAAAAAAAGACTAAAATCCCAAAAACTCAGATTTTGCATCCTGCAGGAACAAAAGCACTTTGAGGATTTGTTCCTGAAGATAACAAAATATGGAGATTAAAAGGATATATAAGGATGGTAGGAATGATTGCATGTTTCTCATTGCCTCCTTTTTGTGCCTACATTTTTAGTCGTCTTGCATAGAATTGTTTTGGCCAGAAGAGACCTTGAAGACCATCAAGTGCAGCCTTTGACCCAGTCCTATCAACCACTAGACCATTTCCCTAAGTGCAACATCCAACCATCTCTTAAACACTTTCAGGATGGTGACTCCATTACCTCCCTGGACAGGCCATTACAATTTTCTGTGCTGGAGATCTATCATGAGAAATTCCAGTCTCTGCTTCTGTTACATAAGTAAATTGATATAGAAGATTTAAAACAACTGGCAGATACACCACTAGACTTATCGGAAAACTCAGTCACCTAAGTTGGAAGAGACAGATTATGAGGAAAAAAACCACCAGCATGTGCTTTTTGGTCTTATTTCTGTTCTTTTCCTTGGCTGACAGACTGAAAACCCAATAAAAAGTTGGAGGAGGGTTTAATATATTTTCATTGCAAAGTTCTTGGAAAAAAATCCTCACTGCATCACTTTATATAAATGGAGTAAAAATGGACTGTAAAAAAAGACAATGGAAAAAATGATTTTGCATTTAAGGCTTTTTTCTCCCTTAAAAAAGAAAATATTATAATGTAAGAAAGAGAAGATTTGGTAGAATTCTGAGTATAGGCTGGCAATGCCAATTAAACCATCTCTTTCTATGCTCAGCTATGTCAGCTAGAGGAGGAGTAATAAATCTGTTGCCTAAAGTTGTGTAAGAGCTGCTACTCACCAGGTTGAGTTGAATTAATTTTCTGTGCAGTCATTATTGAGACCAAGTTTAGCTAGAGATGCCAAGTCATACTGCAGGTGGCAACAAGTTCTAGTAACCTTTTAATGCTTCTTTACATTTTTTACTTTCTTAGCAATTATAAAACCCACAAAAACAAAGAAAAAAGTGGAAGAAAGTTTTCCATGTTACTGCCTTTTTGTAAGGAAGTAATAATAAACTACCATTGAAATGTTAACTAAAAAAGGCTATTTCAGTCATAGGTAAGATTGAAGTGATAGCAATTCAGAGTCCTAATCTATCAACTATGCATAAAGATAGTAGATGGTGTAAGTAGGATCAGCTTAAAAAAAGAGTCCCAACAAAGTCATGTCCCATTCTGAGTTTTAAAGAACTCTCTCTGTTTCACATTCAGCAATTATTTGGTTGATGAGGACTGGGTTAAGAATCAATTGAGCAATCTGGATGTACATAAATCCATGGGCTCCAATGGGATGCATGTGTGGGTGCTGAGGGAGCTGGCAGAAGCCACTGTTAGACCACTCTCCATCATCTTTAGTAAGTTGTGGAGAACAGGAATGGTGCCTGAGGACTGGAGGAAAGTAAATGTCACTCCAGTCTTGCAAAAAGGCATGAAGGAGGAGCCAGGTAACTACAGATGGATCAGCTTCAACTCCATCCCTGGAAAGGTGATGGAATAACTTGTCCTTGGTGCTGCCTCCAGGCATTTAAAGGACATGAAGGTCATTAGGATGGATCAACATGGTTTTACCAAAGGGAAGTCATGTTTGACCAACCTGATAGCCTTTTATGAAGACATAACCAGGTGGATAGATGGTGATAGTGCAGTGGATGTGCTTTATCTTGATTTGAGTGAAGCATTGGACACTGCCTCCCACAGCATTCTCACAGCAAAAGTGAGAAAGTGTGGGCTGAATAATCAGGTAGTGAGGTGGATTGTTAACTGGTTGAAAGAAAGAAGGCAGAGACTTGTGATCAATGGAGCAGGGTCTAGTTGGAGGCCTGTGTCTAGCGGAGTCTCTCAGGGGTCAGTGCTGGGACCAGTACTGTTCAATCTATTCATTAAGGACCTTGATGAGGGAACAGAGGGCACTGTGAGTGAGTGCTGATGATACTAAACTGGGGGTAGTGGCTGACAGACCAGAAGACTGTGCTGCCATCCAACCAGACCTGGAAAGGCTGGAGAGTTGGGCGGGGAGAAATCTGATGAAATTCAGCAAGGGCAAGTGTAGAGTCTTGCATTTGGGAAAAAATAATCCCATGTACCAGTAAAGACTTGGGAATGAACTGTTAGAGAGTAGTGTAGGGGAAAGGGACCTGGGGGTCTTGGTGGACAGCAGGATGAGCATGAGCCAGCAATGTGCTCTTGTGCCCAAGAAGGCCAATGGCATCCTGGGGTGTATTAGAAGGGCTGTGGGCAGTAGGTAGAGAAAGGTTCCCCTCCCCTTCTACTCCGCCCTTGTGAGACTGCATCTGGAATATTGTGTCCAGTCCTGGGTCCCTCAGTTCAATGAGGATAAGGAGCTGATGGAGAGAGTTCAGAACAGGGCTACAAAGATGATTAGGAGAGTAGAGCGTCTCTCTTATAATGAAAGGCTGAGGGAGCTGGGACTCTTCAGCTTGGAGAAGAGAAGACTGAGGAGTGACCTCATTAATGTTTACAAGTATATAAAGGGCAGGTGTCAGGAAGATGGAGTCAGGCTCTTCTCAATGATGTCCAATGACAAGGGGAAATGGGTATAAGCTGGAACATAGGAGGTTTGAAAGAAAAACAAGGAAGAATTTCTTCACTGTGAGAGTGACAGAGCACTGGGACAGATGGGTTATGGAGTTTCCTTCTCTGGAGACATTCAAGACCCACCTGCATGAGTTCCTATATGACCCACTCTAGGTGGTCCTGCTCTGTCAGGGAGTTGGACTAGATAATCTTTCAAGGTCCCTTCCAACCCTTGAGATTCTGTGATTTTGTGAACCTGAAGTAACCAATGCCATCAAAAGCTTTTCAAATATTGATATTCAAATAAGCATACAGTCACAGACCTTTCACACAAGAGTAAGAGTTTATTAAAGTACAGTGATAATTAAACAATACTGATAGCTGGGACAAGAATCCTTGCAGGAAGAATTTCTGCTATTTTTATTCCTTCTTCCTTGAAGCACTGATTCATTATAACCACCAGAATTGTCACATGCAAATTAGCTGCAAAGATAAGGTGGCAATTGAAAAAATTACCTCTGATGTCACGCTTGGCCCACTTAATTACTAACATTGTTGACCTGACTCTGTCTGCCTATTTAGTCATAACAATTCAACAAAATAATTATTAATACTTACCTAAATTACATCTTAATATCTTGAATGTATATTGTGAAGATGATTTCACTTCATTTGAGTAATGAAAATTCCTGAGAGTCTATATTGTACCATTATTCAGATTACTTGGGATAAATGCTATTTAGCTTAGATGCTGAATTTCTCAAAGGACCCACTTTAAAATCAATATTACTGTAAGCTAATTAAGAGACTACTAAATTCTCAGAAAATTATTCTTTTCTCCAATAAATGTGTAAGTCTGGGGAGTGCAATAAGGGGCAAACATGATATTTTCAGACATAACAACAATGCTGAGTATCTGCTCTACGTGAAACATGGAGTTCTGTTTAACCTTGGAGGTAACACTGGTATTTTTCTGATAACTGTAAAAACTCTTTTTACCTACCGGAATGTATCACAGAAGTATTTCCCTCCTCACATTTTTATCAACTCCAGTCATGTTTAACATGTGACCCACCCAAATCAGCCTGGAGAGTACAAAATAGAGTAAAAAACTGTAACATTCTGGGCAGGATCCATGTATTAAAAAGAGAATACTCACAGAAAAGGGCTCTGAAATAGCAATAAGGAAAATATACACTCAATAAAATACTGAAACCTTCACACACTTATGCTCTGAAGTTACGATGAGGTTTTCAAAGTGCTCCTGCCAGCAACTTTACCTTTGGGCTAGCCTGTGTTTGAGTTGTATATTTTGAGCAGACAGAGCACCTTGGAAACCATGTCAGACATTCAAGTGAATTTAAAGAAGGAACCCTTCTCTTAGATGGCATCGGAACTTCATCTGCTCAGAAGTCTCAGAGCATGTCCAAGGCAGAAGTGGAGGAGCATGACATGAATTGACAGTTGCTCTTTCTTGAAAACACGATGGAAGGAGAAAGAATGGTTGGTTCCTTCCTTCCTTCCTTCCTGCCTGCCTGCCTGCCTGCCTTCTTGCCTTCTTTCTCATAGCACAGTCCAGCTATTAGAGAATTCATGCAGAAGTCAGGAGATCAGATTCATATGTCTGTTTCAAACTTGAATTTCCTAACACAAGAGCAACAACTGATAGGAAAGGGCTCTCTGGGATTGATGAGGAATCATTCACTGGTCCTGCAAAAACTAAATTTCTGTGAAGTTCAGTCAGTAAGCCAGAAAGGAATATTATTCTTTAGACCAGTGACAGCTGGCTGTGCTAAATCAATCTTTTAATGCTGTTGCTAGAAATGTTTCTGGTTTACATCCAGTGACTGTCAAATATAAAAAGTAGAGAAAAAGCTAAAGATTCAGAACTTTCTATCGATTTCAGCCAAGTATCCTAACTTCTGAGCTACAGACTCGTGCTTCTGGTGCATACTGTAATTTGAGAGAAAAGAGAGTGAAAATAGAAAACAGAAAATAGAGTGAGCTATCTTCATCCAAAGGGATGACTTGGATTCAGGATTGAATGGTGTCTAATGCAAGGCTGCAAAATGTCTCAAAACTTCACATATAACTCCTGCTTTGGAATATCTTACTCTCTTCCTCTGCTTAGCACTGCAAACCCCTTTCTT
The DNA here is from genome assembly GCF_028858725.1 of Colius striatus. Lineage (NCBI taxonomy): Eukaryota > Metazoa > Chordata > Aves > Coliiformes > Coliidae > Colius > Colius striatus. Next base: position 157,545,444 of record NC_084759.1, on the reverse strand, counting down.
AATGGCTTTTACAGGAGTTATACAGGATCTTGTGTACCTAATTCAATTGTAGCAATCCTGCTCACAGAGCTGTAGAGTCAAGAGTGGTGATGCTCATCATTTTTGCAGTTAACTTCATTTTCAATACGGTCTTGGAGGTTTCACCTAGCTGTTTGGAGTCCAGTCTGTGTGTGATGCAAAATTAAAGCACTGCCTAAGTTTCAGGTGCTCAAACAATTTTCAAGACCTGCCTCTTGTAATTGGAGGCTGTTAGGTCAACTGACCTTGCTGTTTTGTTTACTATTACTAAATAATAACATATGAAGCAGCTCCCAGAAATGAGAAATACTGGAAAATAAATGCTGTTTTCTGTGTGTCACTGATTTCCTATGTTCTAATACATTTCATGTTGCATCACTTTGCTTTTGATCTGTAGTGGTGAAGCAAGGATAAAAGGCAAGAGAACTTGTAAGCTAATAAGGAACTGTAATATACTAGTTTTCTCCAGGTGCAAGTTAAAAGAGTGTAGGGAAAATACACAGGCTTGCCTGCTAAATATGGTCATACTGCTGTGATCCATTTGAACACATCCTTACAGATTCTATTTGCCAAGGTAGGCACAATGAATAGCAGCATTGAATAAGGTATTGTCATGTCCCACTGCACACAGATGAGATTTCTGTTTCATGAGATTTTTCTTATACAAACCATTGCAATTTATTTCCCTGGTATGTACAGAAATATTACTAGCCACATCCCTGAAGCCCAAGAGGTAAGCAGGGATGCTCTCCATTTTTTTTTTCAAATCCTTTCTAAAAATAAGAGAACATTTGATTAAGGGTTGGCAATTTTCTTTTCCTCCTTTGCTTGTTCTTGTAATTCATGTTGCATGGGAAGTGGGCTGTGTTTTTCTTATCCCTTCCAATTCAGCAGTTGGGTGGCTGGCTTTGCAGGCCCACTCCCGTCACCACGGCAACCAGCAGATCACTGCGATGTGATCCCATGCGCTTTATGTCACTACACTGTGCTATTGTTCTCTGGTAATGATTTAAGAGATGCATTTCCCTATTCTCATAAAGGAGGATTTATTATTGTTCCAGTGGTCATCCCATGTGTTACACATGGATTACAGGAACCATGTTAGGATGCATTTTGCTTCACATGCAGCAACTTAAAGAATAGCTGGTTTGCACATGAAGCCTATGTTCAGCACCAAGCAGACACTACTCCTCAGCACCATGCTAGAGAATCTGAATCTAAGCTGTAGTTCTCAAGAATCACCAGTATGACCATATTAGGTCAGATCAAAGGTCTCTCTAACCCATTTGTTCAGTACCTCTGCATAGAAAAGCAAAATATATAGATAACTTGTCTTATGTATTTTTTTTCAGTCTCATCTTTGCATTAATATAAAGCTAAACATATGGGCAGTTAGCTAGCTACACTAGAGACTGAGTGTTGGATATATAACAGGCAGAAGAGCTGATTGTGCTCGATAAAAATTTGGCAATCCATCAACAGTGGTGTTCCTCAGGACTCAGTGTTGGGGCCTTTTCTATATAACATCTCTATCAATGATCTGAGTGAGGACACCGAGTGCACTCTCAGTAAGTTTGCTGATGACACTATCATCAACATAATGGGAGTATAAACATGCATGAGGGCAGGAAGGCTTTTCAGAGGGGTCTGGACAGGCTGGATCAACAGGCTTAGGCCAATTGTATGAGGTTTAATAAGGCCAAGTGCTGGGTCCTGTACTTGGGCCACAAGAACCTCAAGCAATGCTACAGGCTTGGAGCAGAGTGGCTGAAAAGAGATCTGTTGGAAAAGGACTTGAGGGTGTTGGTCAACAGTTGACTGAGTTTGAGCCAGCAGTGTGCCCAGATAGTCAAGAAGGTCAATGGTATCCTGGCTTGTATCTGAACAGAGAAGTGATTGTTCCCCTGTATCGAGTGCTGGTGAAGACACATCTAGAATATTGTGTTCAGGTCTGGGCCTCTCACTTCAAGAAGGACCTTGAAGTGCTGGAGCATGTCCAGAGATGGGTAACAAAGCTGGTGAAAGATCTGGAGAACAAGTCTTATGAGGAGCAACTAGGGGCACTGGCTTTTTTTTTAGTCTGGAGAAGAGAAAGCTGAAGGCAGACATGATCACTTCTACCTGAAGGGAAGTCCTAGTGAGGTGGGTGTCAGTCCCTTTTCCCAAGTAGAAAGTGGTAGGTGAAGGGGAAATTGCCTCAGGTTGCACTAGGGGAGGCTTAGATTGGAGATTAGGAAGAACTGTTTCACAGAGGTGGTTGTTAGACACTGGAATGGGCTGCCCAGGGAGGTGTTGGAGTCACTATCCCTGGAGATATTTAAAAAACACAAAGATGGGGTGCTGAGGGACATGGTTTAGTGGTGGGCTTGGCAGAGTGAGGTTAGTGGTTGGACTTGATGATCCTAAACATCTTTATAATTCTATGAAATCCATCATAGATTTCAATGGGTACACAAGACTCAGCTGCTCTGTGGCATGTAGGGGAAGCTGATTTACCATCGCTTTTCTTGATTGCAGCAAATCATCTCTGCACTGCAAAGCTTATTTCTTGTTATGTGTTGAAGAGATGGAAGAAGCTCTGGTCTAGCCTTCTTAAAAATTAATTTTGGGATGATATATTCTACAAGAATCAAGAGTAGTTCTTTCAAAATTGTGTTATGATGACAGGCCTAAACTTGTAAAATGCATGCAAAAAATGATACTTATAATCATAGAATCAGAAACACACAATGGTTTGATTCAAAAGGGATCTTCAAAGATTGCCAGTTTCAGTTGGGGATTGGAGATTGGGGACATCTTTCACCTTGCTAAACACACTATCCCTTCTATGGCATCCCTTCAATGCATGAAAGGGATATTTCCCTTTCAGTCCTTTACAGATCTCTAAACCACTTGAATAATGTATAACTGAACAATTCCAAAGAATGAGGGAAAGATACTCCATTTATGCTTTTTTTTTTCCCCTAAAAATTAAAGGTTCTATTTTGGAAAACAACTGAGTAGCCATTGATATGTAAGAACTGCATCTTAGATTAATTCACCGATCACTGCATTTCTTAATATTTTTTTGTTACCCCATGACAACATATATTTAATATTACACAGCAGCATGTCACTCAGCATGGCTAGCTATGTCACCAATAATACAGCAACTGTCACCCAGAACCTATAAAAAAAGCTGTGTAGCTATTGAGTGAATCTCATATAAAATATTAATTACCACAAGCATGAAAAAAGTTTGCCAAGTTTTTAAGTATCTTGCCATTGAAAAATAACATTTATAATTGTGAACTGTAAAAATAAACACATTCAATAAACAAACAAATAACTGCAGAACCAAATTTGTCTGTGCAAGCCAGATACTACAGTCTCTACTTTCTGTTCCCTTCCTCCCTTCATATCTGTTTCTTCTCCCTATGCAACTTATTCTCCATCCACATACTGTATTCAGATATAGTTCTAATATGACCTTTCTGATCACATTCTCTGCTTTATTTACACATTTTTAACTTTCTTTTTCTGCAAATATTCTTGTATTTATCTCAGATACAACACAAAACCAGTAATTAAGCTACTCTAGCTCTGTGTTTTCTATCTATAACTGAACAGTTAGAAGTCACAAGTACTTACACACCATGACATTTTTATACCAATCCATAAATTGCTTGCATATATAATGGCAGGCACAATCTCCTATTGCCAGTGAATATAAGAAAAAAGTCCATGCATTTAAATAAATCTGTTTGGAGCAATTAATCTATTCAACTTGTCTCCAGCCAAAGCAAGTACTAGCTGTAAAACTTAAAGTCACATATTTGTCTCATATAGGCAGTCCTAGCAGCTTGAAGTAGCCCTTTGAACTATCCCTTCTGCTAGAAAACAGTGTTTGGTTTCAAGAATCTTCAATATGAAGGAAACTTGTTCTGTCTTTTGTTCAAAGGGATGATTATTCTTCCCATAGACATGCTTTGTTTCTTAATTACTCTGTTTGAAATTAATGAGAGAACAGCTTGATAAGTTCTCATGTAGTATTACCTATATGCAGACTGATCCAGTCCCAAAACACTATGGAAGTCTGCAATATTGCTACACAGCTGATTTTCCAAGTATGCACGTTAGGATACTGTCATAGTCCAGTAATCTGACACTCTATTACCCTATTTCTCTCAGTCATAAGAAAACCTTCATGAAAGTCAGTCCACTTCATCTGTCACCTTCTTCCTGATTCTATTGTGGTGAGTGTTTCCACCAATCTCTTTCCCATAGGGAGATGCTGCATTTGACAGTTAACATTTAGGGAGTCTTTGAGGTCTCTCCTTACCCAAATTCAGGCAGTTCTTTTAACGCTTCACAGATTTCTTTGTAAGCAAGCTTTTTCTAATTTTTTCTTTGCTCCTGGTGAACACTTGTGGTTCTCACTGGTCTCTTCTATCTCTAATATTGGGTCCAAGACAGACCACCACTACAAACAAAACAGGTAATAAAACTGTAGGCTCCTGATCCAGTGACAACAAGTCTGTGGGAGACTGTAACTTCACTTGATGTAATTTCTATATTTCAGTAGAACTTCTTAAAAGGAAAGGTTACTGCAATGAATATAACAGACAAAATGAGAATTGCTGATCCTCACTTATTATGCTCACGTTAATGCTGCAAAGTCACAAAGCTACAAAATACCAGAATGGAGACTATTGGAAGAACTGGCACACCACTCTTCACCCCAGGATACATATTCTGCATGGCATTATATACAGAGTATAATTATATTTCTGAAAAAATCCATTAATTCAGTGCAGGGGGATGTATGGTACTTACAAAACAAGCTAGATGATATTTCTTTTTTTAGCCTTTATCATTCACTGTGTGGGTTCATGTCTTATATATAGTTTTCCATTGAAGACCTCACCAGTAAGAATGACTCACTTTCTTCTAACTTTTATTTAGACATTCATTGAAATAATATCAGACAGCTCCAAAACAGGAATCAATATCTTTTATAGGACTCCTACAAGACTAGGTGGCATTTTTATACCCACTGTACAGATAAAGAATTGAAGTAGAACAAATTAGGACCTGAATTTAAAAAAAAAAAAAAAATCTATTAATTCTAAGTGCCTAAACGCAGGGATTGTTTTCTTCTGTTTCAATGAATACTTAACATCTATCTACATATGTATTCAAAAGACAGCGGTAGTCAAAATCAGTTTTAGCTGTGAGCGCTTACATTTCATCAAATCCAAATTCTGCTCCTTCCCTTATATCTGTGTAGCAAAGAGGTTTCACTGCAACTGTTTTGACAGAAAAGTTTGCCACAATGTGTAGCTAGCTGTTCAGGTAAGCCAGAAGCTTGAGACACCTTAGAAAATGGAAAAATCTGAATTATATGGTACTATAAAGCATACTGGCAAGCATAGTCAGCTTTCTGCAAGGAGTCAGCTTAAATCCAGTCAAAAGAACTATCTCTCATTTAGATCAGCTCTTTTGGACCAGAGCTGTCTACCAAAGAGTGACAAGAATGTCTCTATGAGAATCATCCAGTTGAATGTCCCTCTATTTTTGTTGAAGACTCTCTAAAATGTATTGTCAGTATAAGAATGTAGATGTGAAGCTTCTCTGCCTTCCCTTCCCTTCCCTTCCCTTCCCTTCCCTTCCCTTCCCTTCCCTTCCCTTCCCTTCCCTTCCCTTCCCTTCCCTTCCCTTCCCTTCCCTTCCCTTCCCTTCCCTTCCCTTCCCTTCCCTTCCCTTCCCTTCCCTTCCCTCTTTCCAAAAAGAAAGACACACAATAATCCCAACTGAGGAAAGAGGGAACAGCAAAAAAGAGAAAGTGGGGAGCACAACAACTGTTCAGTCTGCAGGGGTAGTGTGGCAGGAAGAGAATTCAGAAACGCGTGTATTTTTTGGGAGAGGGTCAGATGCAATATCCAAAATAAAGAGAAAGGAAGAGTGCTTACTGGATAGATCCACGAGAGACAAGAGGAATGCTAAAAAAGAGTTTCTGCCATGAGTTTGGGTTATAGATGCAATAAAAAGCATTATTTCAAAATTAATGACAAATTACACATAACTAGTTTATACACAGAAAAATTTCTGCTTAATTTCATTTGGGCATAAAAATATTAGTAATACTTAAACACTTGTTTTGTTTTCCTGCACTATTTTTAGCTTGAGTCCAATCATTGCAATTGGATTTATTCAGAACTTAACTGAAGGTACTCAGTGAGATTCCTCACGTGTTCTGGCTACCTCTATCTCCCTCCTGAGAAAATGGACTTTCCAACTACAGGTACTTAGAAACCTGTGCTATCCAAGGACAGATACAAGTAGATAATTTGCTACAAGATAGAGATACTTCTATCTCAGGATTCTCTCTTGATTTCATATATGTGGGTAAGCAATGCTATGTAATTTCCTAGACAGATAATGAAATAATAATCCAAATCAAAGGCTGACCTCAGAAAAGACCCTTAGATATTGTCCTATATATTCCCCACAGACCAGACTTCCCCTGCTTGTGCTAGCATTTTCTTTATTCTCTTTTCACTGAACCTCCACTTCTTATTCTTCAAGAAGGAAGGAAATCAGTATGTGCTTTAAACAAATGTGTATAGGAAACAAGCAGAGGGGTTGGACTAAATGATCTCTACAGGTCCCTTCCAACCCTACCATTCTATGATTCTATATACATAGCAGAGTTATGAGACAGAGAGAAATCAAACCATACAAGCAGGAACAGGAGAATTTGCTAACAAAAAGCCTGATTTTATAGAGAACCAAAGACTTATTTGTATCTATATTCTTTGGCATAATATTCCAGTCCTGCTGCATAAAGTGATTTTTTTTTGGGTGGGCGGGGGGGGGGGGGTGCAGAATATGAAGATCTACTATTTCTACGGGCAATAAAACAAGTACTTAAAAAATCAGGACACCAGCAAAGAAAAAGTTCATGGACAAATTTTCAAATTCCAAGAGAGATGGAAAATGGAAAAAAATAACTTGCACTGTCGATTCATAATTCCTTCCTGGCAACAAGAGTGGTGCCTAGAGAGTACAGAGAAGCTAACAGAACTATAATATTCATACTATTTTTAAAAATGGATCAAGGCTGAAAACCAAACAATATTGTGCAATCTTTTATCCTAATGCAGCATAGCAGCTAAGAACTATTATTTCTTTATAAACACCATCTTAACTTCAAGAATTGGGCTTTCTATGTGGTTTAAAAGGACGCTGTTTGGAGAGAGCACACCTGAAGCAATGAAAAAGCTGTTAAATAGTGTGGCTACTGAAGAATAGAAGCTATTAATCATTTCAGAGGTTTTAAGAGCTGTAAACAGCTGCACATGGATTTGGTTTTAGCATTAGTTGGAAGGTTCCAGTGAATGTGATGCAGATTTTTCCTCCCCTTTTCCTAATTGCAAATTCATGGCTAATAACTAGACAGAGGAAATATTGTTTGGGATTTATATCAGAAAGGTCATTTGATAGGTGTTTATCCATCATACTTTTATTCATGGTATTCCAGTTTTTAATACTTAAACTGACAGTTAGCACTTGTATGCACAGTAACCTTATCCCTCCACATCTGTCACCTGGGCAAATACTTTGTCTTTTTTACTTCAAAACTTATATCTAGAGCTTGTCATTGGATCCAAAATTTTTCAAATAATTATTATCCAGTCAAAGACTTACAATACAAATCTAGAACTGCTATGTTATATCTTGCAAATTTAATTTGTTCCCATCAATAAACACAGAATCACAGAATGGTAGGGGTCAGAAGGGACCTCTAGAAGTCATCTGGTCCAATCTCCCTGCTAAAGCAGGTTTACATCGATCAGGTCACACGGGAAGGTTTTGAAAACCTCCAGAGCAAGAGACTTCACGTCCTCCCTGGGCAGCCTGTGCCAGGGCTCCCTCACCTGAACAGGAAAGAAATATTTCCTTGTGTTCAAGTGGAACTTCCTGTGTTCCAGCTTGTGCCGTTATCTCTTACACTATTACTAGGCACTGCAGAAAAAAGATTTACCCCATCCTCTTGACACTTACTCTTTAGGTATTTATAAGTATTGATAAGGTCTCTTCCCAGCCTTCTTATCTCTGGGCTTAACACCCCCAGGTTTCCCAATCTTTCTTCATAAGAGAGATGTTCTTGGAGTAATAATGTAATTAAATTAAGTTTCAAATAATGAAATAAAACACTGCATAATACTAATAAATGTTTTTAACATGAGTTTTCATTTAAGTTGTGGATAGTATGTACGACAAGTATATATACCACCATTTCCATTAGCACCCACCAGTCTAAAACAAATATAGTGTATTGTTGCATGGAGATTTTATCCCTTATACACAGTAATTGGAGCTAAAAGAGGGACAGCAAAAGATACAGTATATAATACATTCCATAGTGAATAAAATGTTTTCAATGTTTTATATAGTGTTTTAAATTCTAAAGAAGTAAATTATTGGAGAATAATGTAGCATTTGTATTACTTGGTTTTCTTAAAATACATTTCAAGCAGGAGTGCACTAAGAAGACCAGAGACCAGGTATGAGTTTCATTGTGTGGTCTTGTGTTTACAATGAATAAAAGCTTGTTAATCAATTATGCTTCTGTTACATAAAATCATAGTTAAGACAAGGTAGTTTGCTTTGTCTGCACTAGGCCTTTACCTTATTTTCAGCAGTTGAAGAATGTAACTTTTTTCCCATCGAAAGTCAAGAACATCAAACTTTCTCAGAAATGAACCTGTACTTAGACCCATATAAAACACTTGTGCAAAGGTTTTGGAGGTTACCTCTGATGCACAGTGCTCAGCTTCTGAAAAATCATGACAAAAATGTTTCACTCATTTTTAATTGTCTAAAGTTATCTTCTGAAGAATTGTTCTTCTTCCTAATGCTGTATGACCCAGTTTCTAAAACACAAATTCAAATTAGAAGCATGTTTGGATGTATAAATACTTTAGAGTGATAACAGAGTTCTGCGGTTCCAGGGGAATGATGCTAGACAAGTGTAAATGCCGAATGAGAAGGCAGTTTAGGGGTCTCATCATTGCTTTAAAAAATCCATTGGGCTAAGGTTGTAAAATAATTAAGCAATGCAACACCAGAAAAATAAAAATAAGTTTAATTTTAACTGCTAGCTCTTTAAAATGTGTACTTATGTACACTCAAATCTCAGTACATTGAATGAGTGAGGAATTTTGAGGGAAAACATCAGCAGAGAAACCTATGATTGAAGATGATGAAAATCTACACTCAGGATGAATCCCATGATCTAAAATACATATTGGTATTGTATTTGCATTTTATGTGTACCCTAATCATTCATTCATTCTCCAGGGGTTTTCAAATACGATTGCTAAAGGACCTAGTATTTCCTCTTCAGTTTCTTAAGACTCTTCATCAAATATCAAATAACCTAGATGATTCATATATTTTAATTAATCAAGTATTCTTTTATCTACTTGCAGTATGACCATCCTTTATCTATCTCTTCCTCTCTCTCTCTAATATTTCAGTGGTTTTCATTTACACTGTATTTCACTAATTTTCACACTTTGTTCTTTATGCTAAAACTAAAATGACTCTTATCTTACTTCTAGCAGTGGTTGTAACTTTTTAAATATTGCTTTTATCTGTAGCATATTTTTAAAAACTTTTCTGAATGCATTCTACTCATATAGTTAATGAAATGTAATTTTCTCTCCTAATGTTTTCCTTGTTTTGCTTATCTATTATTTCATGATGTATAGTATCTCTACTTTGCTTTAGATTAGTTCTGTTTTATTCATCTGCATTAACACTTGTTCGTATAACTACCTGAGCATTTCTTACATCACTAAGGCTTCTTTCATAAAGACTAACGTGTCCAAGAATCTTATGCTTTTTTCCAGTTATCTGTTAGTATCCATTAGTCTTTACCTGACAACTTCAAAATCCCACCATGTAACTATATGTCTTCAAGCTCCTCCATAGTGCTGTATCATTCAAACACCTTTAACTTAGGGAAGTCTGTCATTGTTTGAGATCAGTTTACCTATTGGTCCAGAGGCCATTTAACTGTTTCTTGTTGAACAAAAATGTACTAAAACATTAATATACACAACTGTATATTGTATTCCTTTTAAAATTCCTTTTATTGTCTGGGTTTTTTAATTATTCGTACATATTCGCATACAAAACAACTAAGAATAAACTATAACTTTCTGTTACAAGGTGACTTGCTCAGTGGATGAGAAAAAGGCTATGCTCATCGTTTGCCTGGACTTCAGTAAAGCCTTTGGCACCATTTCCCACGGTGTGTTGGAGAAACTGGCTGCCAATGACTTCGATTGATATCCTCGTCATTCGGTAAAAACTCTCTGGACGGCTGGGACCACAGAGTAGTGGGGAATGGAGTTGAATCCAATTGGCAACCAGTCACCAGTGGTGTTCCCCAGGGCTCAGTCCTGGGGCCTGTCCTGTTTAACATCTTTATTAATGATCTGGGTGTAGGAATCAAGTGCACCCTCAGTAAGCTTACAAATGTCACCAAATTGAGTGGGGCTGTTGATCTACTGGAGTGTAGGAAGGCTCTTCAGAGGGATCTGGACAGGCTGGATCAATGAGCCAAAGCCAATGCTATAAGTTTCAACAAGGTCAAGGGGCAGATCCTCCACTTGGGTCACAACAACCTCATACAATGCTATAGCCTTGAGCAGAAGTGGCTGGAAAGCTGCCTAGCAGAAAAGAACCTGGGGGTGTTGGTAAGCAGGTGCCTGAATATGACTGACAGTGTGCCCAGGTGGCCAAGAAGGCCTGTTTGCATCCTGGCTTGTGTCAGAAACAGTGTCCAGGAGGACCAGGGAAGTGATTGTTCCCCTGTACTTGGCACTGCTGAGGCTGCACCTGGAACACTGTGTTCAGTTTTAGGCCTTTCACTACAAGAAAGACATTGAGGTACTGAAGCATGTCCAAAGAAGAGCAACAAAGATGGTGAAAAGTCTAGAGCACAAGTCTTATGAGAAGTGTCTGAGTGAACTGGGGCTTTTTAGTCCAGAGAAAAAGAGACTGAGGGGAAACTTTGTTGCTCTCTACAATTATCTCAAAGGAGGTTGTAGTGAGGTGGGTGTCAGTCACTTTTTCCCGAGTAGCAAGTGATAGGACAAGAGGAAACGGGCTCAATTTGTACCAGGGGAGATTTAGATTACATATTAAGAAAAATGTCTTCACTAAGAGGGCTGTCAAACACTGGAACAGGCTGCCAAGGGAATAGTGAAGTCGCCTTTCCTATAGGTATTTAGAAGATGGTAGATGTGGTGCTTAGGGTTTAGTGGTGGACTTGGCAATGTTGATTGAAGATTCTAAGATTCTATTACACACATGCCACTGGCTTTAAGTCTACTGTTGCCTTCCGTTTCAAAGCTCTCTATTATTTACCTATAATGTAAATACAATTATAAACTGATCATCCTTTGAATCTTTAGTTTATCACTCTGAAGAGTAAACTCTCTCAGGCTTTCTGCCTTTCTTAACCTTTAAATTCTCTGTTACTTTTAATGATCTTTAAATATTGTCATATTTCCCATATTTTTAATAAATTATGAAGAATAGCATTATACATATCATTCTATACACAAACATATCCAATTCTTGAAAATTTAGCATTGTCCTTTTTGGTAACAAAATCAGTTGCAAGGTTTTGGCCTTAAAAAATAATAAGAATGTTCTATCAGCACTAAATATCTTATTAAAATGTCATTTTTTAATATAATTGTTAGAATTTTCATCTGCTGTATCAAGATAACTTTCAGATGAAATATTTGCTACCAGTTTCTCATAAACATTTATATATGACCAATAGACTTTTCCTCACATATGTACATACAGCTCAGAATACAGCTCATCAGTCTTTGTACACCAAGCTGAAGGCTCATCTCTGCACTAGGCAGGCTTTCAGCTCAAACACATTTAACATTAACATTTAACATATTGTTAGAACAGATGGGACTAATTCCAGTCCTTAACTGTCACAGTCACAGATATGTACCATGAAATAGTTTCTCTTTTAGTGGTGACTGCACATGCAATGGCTTTTAATATCTGGATTTGTCCCTTTGTTTTTAGTGAAGGTAAGACTGAATCCAGTACATTGATATGTACAAGTTCTATGGATAAGTTCTTTCTCTCAGACTGCTGTACTGTGAGCTTCCAAAGAGGCATATACACAGTTGATGTCACTAACCCGAATGGCAAAGGTGAATAAAAGGACATTCTGCCACATATATTGGCACCTGGATTGCCTATCAAGTGTACAGCCTAAAGTTGTGCCAATATGCTTTGTATGAATAACCTTGTGAGGAAGAAAATGGAAATAGAGATATATTCCAGATCAAGCAGAGAAAACCTTACCTAAAGGTTAACTTAGTAAAACCTATTAGACAGGAAGATGGACTAATCCCTGATTTCACCTCCAAGACATGATTATTAAGAGAAGTTTAGACGAAAATATCTTGCCTCTGACTCTCAAGGAATCCACCATACACGTGTCTTAATATAGTCAACAGTTTGTTTGGAGAAGGGTTCCTTATGAATCACTTGTTCAAATGAAATACACAAAAATTCTGGGTGAGCATGTGTGTGTACACAGAAACGTGCACACACACAGAGCAGCAGATTCCTCTAAAATCGCTTTCCACTGGGGAATGAGCACTGCCTCTCCAGATCTACATGTACTCGTACAGGATGATGAAGAATGATCTGAGACTTCAAGAGGGAAAAACAATGTAAGCTATTATTTACACAAATGATACTGAGGACTATGTAGGCAACCCTTCTATTTCTCAACCAGCTTGAGAAATATCATGATGGAAGAATTAATTGGTGCATGTGGAATGGGAATATTGGTAGAGAGCTGTTGCTGTTGCAGGATGACAGGCATGATCTCTGTCTCTGGCACTCATCTGAGCTCCACTTTGCAGGTTTTATAACAAGAAATCCTACTAGAATGAAAAAAGAAGATCTTGAAGTCCCAGGGCTGGACATTCTGAGGGAGCAGAAAAAGCTTTAATAAAAAATACTTTTGTTTCTTTTTCAGAACACTGGATGGATTCTAACAGAAACCAAGCCATTGAAATTTTTATGCTTACATGATAGCATCCTAGTAAAAAAAAAAAAAATCAACATGGCCTAGACAGAGATTCAGCTGACCAGATGAATCTACTTTAATTTATCCTAAAATAGGTACCCTAATAGTTATTCAGCCAGTCAGCTAAATTGCATTCTAGGCTCCATTGACTTTAATGGCTGATTAGGTACTTCACCTAGTTGCCCACAGATACAAATTTTGAACCATTGGAGGTGCGGCAAATACACATTGCCTGAGATCCAATTGAAGCTCCAGATGGGCATGGGTCTTCCCTATCCATTATCATATTTTCCAGGTCTATATAGATGTCTCAGACATCTTAAATAATTCCAATATGAGAGCAACTGAACTGAGTTCTAAACTAATAACTGGTGAACATCTAGATGTCTAAATTGGAACTTTTACTCTTCCCCTCTATGTTTGGCTAACAGATTGGACAAAGGGAAGAGCTGGCCTGCCTCAGGAGACATAATCACAAAAAGATACCAAGATGAAAGAGAGGAAGACTCAGAAGAGAGCAGAGTAACAAAGACCTACTTTGCTCAAGGAAATAGCCAGGGCCACAGTGGCACTGCGAGGAGCTCTGCAGTTTTAGTGTCAAACATTGTAGATCTGCTATGAAACTAAAAGTAATTCTTGGAATTTGTAAATGAGGTCCAGATAGGGGACTGAAACTCATGGTTTCAGGCATACATTCTAACATTTTACTAGATGTCCAGAAAGAAATATTAGAACACAGTTTATACCAGCATCATTGTGCTGGGATTTGTGTTCCTTCTACTGTGCTAAAAACGTGGCTTGCTGCATATCATTAACTGCAAATTTTAAAGTTGCCTTAAACAGTTCTTCATTTCTGGGTAAACAACACACAGACAGTGCTCTATAAATCTTTTTATGCTTCAGATCATGCATAAGTGCCCTGATAAAGTCTCTGCAATATCTATGATGGGCCTGGAGAGTTCAGAGTCTGGATGTTGCAAAGGTTGATCTGCATTCCTAAATGCATTAGGAGTTGGCTTTTGAAAGTCACTATGGACTAGAAACCTTGTCAAACATTGGCCTCTTTTTCAACATCTGCAGCATAGTTAATTTAAGCAAGCTATTGGCAGACTGACTCACTACTTCAAGCTTTCATTCATTGCCAAAATAATCAATCTCTGCACCAGGTATTTTTGGATAAAAGCTGTGGTGGTCTCTAAAAGTGCCACTGCACAGAGAATTTCTTTCAGATGTGTTTCACTCTGAAGAAATAAAATTGCTTCTGTCCTTTATACTTGATACAGAGTTTAAGGACCTCTAGAGAGATTAGAGGCAAGAATTGCTACGTATTCCAGGACAGCAAATCCCAGGAATGACACACAAGAGAGGATAGTCTCCAGATAAACTTTGGCTGACTAATAAACACCCACACCTAGTAAAAAAGAAAAGAAAAAGAAAGCAAGCAAGCCAAAACAAGCAGCTAAGAAGGACTGAGAAGGCAATCCGTGCCTTGCACTGTGAAACCAGGTAAATGCTTGTGCAGGTAAGTTCACAGAAGGAATACAAATATAGTAAGTTATTGGAAAGAAAAGAAATGCATATGAAACTAAGATAGTAGGTGGAAACTCAAGATATCTGTATTCAGTTCCTAGAGATGTTACAAGCTCTGTGTGAACTGCAACATTTAAGAGGACTTTCAGCTGCATTAAGCACCAGGACTCTAGAGCCATCTGAGATGCTCAGTGATATCCCACCTGGACTCCAGTTGCTAATCACAAAGGGTCTGGCTGTCTATATTCCTCAGTAATACCTGCCAGTCTCATCTGGATCTCCTGGATTCCCTACAGTTTCTCAATTCATGCCAGATGCTTATATTTAGAATATTGAGTTAATCTGTTAAACATTATGACTGTAGTCATTTTAAGAACTAGCACCCCTTTTCTCAAATATTTAAACAATTATAAATTCCACCATGCAGTTACTCTATGCCTCAGTTTCCCAACAGTTACTCTATGCCTCAGTTTCCCAACAGTTAAAAAAGAGAGAATGAAATAAACATATTTAAGCAATACTTAGATCAGGCAATGCAAGCCATTTAAGTACTTGAAGTGGTAGATACACATGTCCATAAATTCACAGCAGAAATAAAAGTCTAATGTCTAATGTCAAGTCAGATTATCAGTTGTTACTAGTGAGCAATATTTTGGAATGTCAAAAAAGACAATAAAATATTTCATATGGTTTGTTAGCTCCCTTTGGTTGTCTAGTGCCTATTTCTCTCATACAAGGATTTAGAAAAATTTTAAGATCTATTATCTTCATCAAATTGCATCATTAAGCAAGTCATAAAATTTAAGAATATCTTAAATGATTAGAACAATCTATAAACAGTCATTTACAGTCCTTAATCAGAACTAGTCCCAGTTGGGCAGTGATTTGATTGAACTGCTTTTATCTCTGTGAATCCAGAATGGAGTCTTTGAGCCCAGACTTGTATAAAGCTGCATGCAAGGACCTAGTGAGCTTGCACATTTGTTTTTTTCATCTGTTTCTTTCTGTAACCTTCTTTCTCAGAATACAAGTTATGTAGGCCTGCAAGTCTGCATGAAGATCATAGCATGTCCCAGGGATATCTGTGGGACCTATGCATCAAATTATGTTCAGTGACTCATTAGGTTTTGTTACTGTTTATATCTAGTTTATATACTGTAATTTATTTATGTAATTTATGTAATTCACATTAGGATTAGTTTAACTGCAAAATAGCCTTCACATTATGGAACTGCAGTATCTTCTCTATATTAAAATATGGTGTATCTCTGCATAAAGTCACTACAAATTCTTACATCTGAAGGACACTGCAGCCTATTACACAACAAATCAAACTTAATAATGATTGTATATATATATATATATGTGTGCATATAAATAGATATATACACACACACACACATATTTGAGCATGATTCTACTCCTACAAAAACATATGGATCAAGTCTTAGGACTGAATTTTCCTTGGGCCTACTAAATATTATGCAAGTGTCATTCCTGCGCGACACTGATAGTAGGTAGGAATTGCACTGGATATGTGTGCAAATATGCTGCAAGTAAAAATAAAGTAGGTCATGAAGGCAGGACTAATTTTTTAATACTATGTTTCAACCTGTTTTAAAAACATATATTGATGAACTATGGAAAAATTTTTGCACTGTAAAGTTAGCATGAAACAGGCTATTTCTTACTATAAAGTCCACACAGTTCAGGTAACATAAACAAATCTTCCTAAATCTAAGCGTGGCCTAGTGAATAACTTTCCTAATCAGTAATAATTTTTCTGATCAGCAACCCTAAGGGGACTAAAGACAAAATGTTTATTTCTATGATTTAATGAATGATTAAATATGAAATCTTTTTATCTGAAAAACACTTTTTAATTAGAATGCTAATTTAATTAATATCATTTTACTGTTGAGAGTATTACAAACAGAACATATTTTTTCTCAGATATATGCTATTCCATGAACATTAATTATATCATTGTGATATTCCCTCTCCTGTTCTGAACATCTAGTAAGACCTGTACTACTAAATCATACTTAATAGGAGTGTGATGGTTGTTGCTTAGGCAACAGAATGAATAAATGCAGGTCAGAATGTGCTTCCAGAAAAACAAAAGCAGGAATATGGTACAGAATGAAGAACAAATATGTTGATAAGGTTTTTACTGCATTGAAATATTAGAGTTCTTCAGTGTAAAGCAGCTAACCTATTTGAATCATTCAATTTAATAGGATTGTAAAATATAACTTAATATGTAAACTGCTGCAATAAAGGTGAAGCAGTTTGCTCAAATTAATGAAGACTACAACATTGAAGTTTGGAATAATCTGAATTTTTCTCTTAGGATAGCAGTCTTTCTTCTCCCATTTTTCTATACATTTTCCAAGTTTAATTTTGTCTTTAACATTTTGCCTAGAATGGGAAAACATTTTAAAAACCAGTCATTTAAATTTTCATGAGAGGCTTTTCTTACATAATGTTGAGATTTTCAAAATAATATCATATAAAGA
The DNA here is from genome assembly GCF_028858725.1 of Colius striatus. Lineage (NCBI taxonomy): Eukaryota > Metazoa > Chordata > Aves > Coliiformes > Coliidae > Colius > Colius striatus. The sequence goes on along the minus strand of NC_084759.1, from coordinate 157,528,245 downwards.
AATTGATGTTCCTTAATCATTCTTAATTCCAATAAAATATGGGAAATACTGAAGCTCTGGTACAAACAAAAACTGAAATATATAATAGCATGACAAATAGTGTGAAATCAATAAATTAGAAACTCCTCAATTACTGAAATTATACATCTTTTATTCCTAGGCAATTTTCCTGCTTTTTGTTTACTCGTATTTCAGAGTCTAATCTTCCATTCACATATACATGTTACCCAGACTAATATTAAGAGTAATTATGTATTTTACCTGTGATATATATTTGAAAACAAGCCACTTCAGAAAATGCATAAATTAAAATGACCGGAAAACATTAGCTAAGACACGAGTATGCAGGCAGAACTTAATCTGCCTGATAGTTAAAAACTTTGATTCGTGTATTGAATAATATACAATTTGTATGTTTACATAAGTATGCTCATAAAGGCCAGAGGAAATGAGAGTCTTATAGTTCCCCCAAAACATATTTCAGGCCCCTCCACAGCCAGGGAACAGCTGGAAAGCCCTCCAGGGTTGTTTCTTTGGCTCCCCTGGTGCTCATCATTTACCTGTGGTAGGTGTACCTCTCTGCATTTGTTATGCCACCTACAGCCTCCTGTAAACAATTTCCTTAGGTAATCTCTTTAAGGCTAAACAATCATCTACTTATGTAACTAACGCTGCAACATATATAAGAATATGTAGCAACATTTTGGGAAACTGTATCTTGAAAGGCATTTTGTTCAGACTTGCTTTTAACATTGCTGAGCTGAGAGTAGATACTTGCAGCTTTGTTTTTAAGAGTATCTAAAGGTACACATTCTAATGATTTTTACTGATATAAGCAAAGATCCACTCACATGGTAGCCATGTAAAAACAGGAAGAAGCCTCCAAGTTATTTTAACACGGAAATGGCAGAGATCTGTGCCTTAATTTTCTGATCAGTAACCTATATAGTGATATTGGCAATATGATATTATTGGCAAAATAAATTAAATAGAAAAAACACAACTAATGGGATGATTGGATAATCATAATATCCATTCTGTTCCACTCACGTTTCTTAAATGCCAGGTGTAAGTTTTGAAAAGTTAGAATTTTACCAAGATATACATTGTTCCTAAAAATATCTATAAAAAGGGGTGATCAATAATATTTTAAGCACTGATACTTTATAAGAAATCTAGTCAGGATTTTTGCAAGACATTCAAGTAATGGGAATACTGAAGCAGGTAGAAAAGTGATTATATAACAGCCTTACAAGTATGCTTCCCTCTTTACTGTCAATATTAATTTTAGTGGAAAGTTTGTGCATGACAGGTCTTTTTTACTTTACACCACATGGTTATACTGTAAATCCTGAAGTGCATGAAATTTTATTTCATTCATATTTTCCTAATACGTATCTAGATTTAATCATGAAAAAGGGATATTAAAAAGGAATGCATTACTTTTTCACAGAGGGCGTAAGTTTCAACAAGTGAATCCCATAGCCTGATTATCTAAGATGCCAAGAAAAAAATATTGAGACATCCAGTATCATTTGCATAGAGAGCACACTTCATTAAATAGTTTTCTATTTTTAAAATACCTCTCAATGCAAGAATAGCAGTGCATGCTATTTAAGCATTATTACAATGATGTTAATGTTTAAATAAAAGTAATAATGTGGTGTACTGCAGATAGAGGTGTTTACAGCTTTTACATACTGTGAAAATCCTGCAACGGATTAAAAGAACTGTGCATTTTTCTTTTTGAATCTGAAGATTGATGAGGGGGAGAAAAAAACCTTAATATTCAGGTTTTTTCTTTCACCACATCTCTGGCTAGACTATTTTGTAATGTGTACAGTTTGGAAGTCTATACAAGGACAGTTTATATATTAATTTAGCTAGACATAAAGTGAAACACTGAACAGATCTTCTTAGTGCAATGCAGAATAGCTCTAAGGTTTTTTACAAGCACATAAGAGACAGACAAAAAAGGCAGCTACAGTGTATATACACAGCTATGCACAGAAGATTTCTTACCATAAATTGCACATTGTCAAATCCATTAGCCAGCAAGTGGTTTTCATACTGAGGTAGCCCAATATTTTCCAACCATTGTCCCACTGTCTGGACAGGGCATCGGGGTCCTGTAGGAGGGTGAAGAGGGAGGCGTTTAAGCAACGAATAACCATCCACTGGATAATAGCGGTAGTCCTGGGCTGAGAGGTGGCATTGCCACATCGTGTTCCTGGGAAAGTTGGTATCAAAGGAGCCCGCCAGCTTGACAGATTAATGTTTTCAGCAAGCAGAAAAGTCAGAAGTAAAACATAGTTTACAGGGCAGTATATAGCGTAAGATCTGATGCTAGCTCTACATTTCTTAGTTATTAATCTTTACTACAGACTGGTACGTCATACAGTAGGAAAGGAAAAAAAAAAAAAAAGCATATCAAGCTGTCAGCTAAGCTGTTCTCCGTTATATGTGATTGTTGGAATACTCCACAATGAGCAATGCACTGCCAGCAGCAAGAATTCTTTTTATCAAGTACTCCTACACTCATCAGTATGCAGCTCCATGCTTCTTGCTCCCCCTCGCTCTCTCCCCTTCATTACCCAGCCTAGGCTACACCTCGCATTTTCAATAATAGCCATCAGATAAGGCAGATTTTTTTTTTTGTCTGCAAGCTGTAAGCCTGCTGCTGCTGCTTCCTCCTACACACCCATCCAAGCGTCAATCTTGAATGATGAGAGCAGTCAAAACAAATGCAGAAAATAGCAAGATTCAAAAGCAACCTAGAGCACTTAAATCTGAATAGAATCTTCATACCAGTTACGTTTTACATATCTGTTTGTTGTAGATTTTTCCATTCCACAAGAGATTAAGAAATGTGATACATAAACCATAGCCTATGGCATGGTTTACTATGCCTTCCCCTTCTTTTTAATACAAGATAGGTAGTGGTATGTATCTCTGCTTTTCTAATAGCAAAACCCTTTAATGAATTGATAATGAACCCATTTCACAGTTTCTCTCCTGTAGTACAGCAAGAGACATAAACGGCACAACAGTTTTAGTCAAAGTAATTAGATTATCTGCATGATTTCTTCAACCATAAAACAGTATAAGACATGTGAAAACCTTCATGCCAACATGTAATAATTCATCTTGAAAAGGTCACCATTTCAAATGCATAATTAAGAGCATATTTTTACTAAACAAAATTGTAAGTTTATATAGTTTTCTTACAGAAATAAGAATGACAAGAGGCCACATATACGATTTGTGTGATTTAGAAAAAAGATGTATATTTTATCAACTGTAACTGGAAAAAAAATGAACTTAAAATGAAAGTACAGTTCATTTTTCTGCATAAGAAACTAAACACCTCAAGATGTATTTTCCATCAATTTTCCATTTTGAGACTGTTTCTCTCAAGATTGAAGCATTTTACACCTTTATTCTGAGAGGAATGTTTACTAAACTTCTGTTTTTCATAACGGGATCAAAGGACTTAGTAAAAAAGGCAAAAAATGGCTAGATTCAGGATACGATTCTAAGAAGAATCCTTTCTAGTAGAACTTCATTTACACATTAATTACCTTTCTTTGCTTTTCTTGAACATTGTGAATCTCAAGCAATGACTATCCCTAAGTAGGAATTTTAATCCAGGCATGAGGAAATTATAGATAGATATTACAGATAAATAGTATATATATTACAGATATCTATCAAGTGCATCACTTGGGATGTTTCATAGAAATTAAAATCTACAGTCTGATTGACATGTTGTAATACAAAGTCTATGCAAGTAGCAGTAGAGACTCTAAACTTTGCTGGATATTTAAAATGAACAAAACTGTAAGAGTTTCAATTCTAATCTGACTAGTTCTTGGACTAAAACGGAATGATCTTTTACTCTGATATAGCTGTTTGTATTTGTGGAAAATTTCATGAAGCTGAAGTCTGTAATGACTTTGTAGGATTTTAACTGAGGCAAGGAAGATCTTTTATGAGGTTGGAAAGCTGCCTAAGACAGATCTGTTATGAGATTTTACATTACTTCATGTCTTCTTGTTCATTTGATACATTACTACATAAAATATGGAAGGTTCACCAGGTATCTCAAAAAAGTACTGGAAGCTTACTTGGAGCTGGTAAACTTGTAATTGCTGAAGAAAGTTTTAGAAGTTTTCTCAAGTACTGAATAAGAGTAGTATTTGAATATATGAAATAGAAAGCGTGTATTTTAGGTAAGAGTAGAGTTTGCACAAATAGTTAAATGTCCTTGAAACAGATTAAAGGATAATATTCTCAGATATACTAAATTGATAGGAATCTAGGTCTCATGGAGATACAAATGCATGTGTTCACATCTGTCTGTAAATCTTCCCTATTTCGCAGAGTTTTTTCTATTCTGAAGCATTGTACGTAACCAGAACATAATCCCTTCTGGGTTGTGACTAGTCAGTAACAAGACTGTAAGGAGAAGGATAGGCTATGTTGAGTTGAACTACAGTGGACTTCTCTTTGGTAAGCTAATTTGAAAGGCTGAGTAAGCTCTTCAAAGAAAAATTTGAGAACAAAATGAACAAGATGAGAATTAAATACTAAATTTTTCTTAGTTGATTGAGAAATCATGAATTGCTTCAAAAAGGATTCCTGACTCTGTCTTCCACTTTCCCCCTTAAGCAGAAAAAATTGATACCAGAAAGAGACATAGTGAAGTATAATCCCACTCTTTGAAAGGATTTTGCATAATTGACTGCCATATTTCCCACATATGCACAGACACAAATGTCTATGCCCCTTGCATCCCCCCCACCCCATAAAATGTTCTGCTCACAATAAGCCACAGCCAATACTCAATATATCAGTTTCGTGGTCAAATTGCCTCTTCTTTACTTACTATAAACAGCATGGAAGTTATGCTGCCAGTGATGAGAAGTGCTTGGCTCAATGCCTAGCAAAAATATAGGCAAAATTCAGTTTTTGAGTGGATCCCCAGACACATTTCCTCATCTAGCTGTCAGTAATGTCTAACTATCTCCATGGTCCCAGCACTGGATGATTATAGCACTTCTGGTCCCACTGCACACTCTTCGCCAGCTCTGTCCCTTGCCAATATAACCACAAATCTGAGCCCATCAACACAACATAAGGTAGCTCAGCAAGGGCAAAGAAAATAAGAAGAAACACAGTCAGTTTGCTGCCTTGTCCTTATCCCTGACTATTGTGTTGTTGCTTGAGTATCCTGTTATCTACAAGACTTTTTTTCTCTCCTTCTTCTGACAAGGATAATAGTAAAGGTGAATCAAGGCACAGAATAGAGCCAGGAATTTGCTTATTAGGATCAAATCTTTAATTAAGGCAACTTGCAGCAATTTTAGATCTCCTTGTTCTTTGCCAGTCCAGGAGGCTTATCTTAGAGAGGCTGCCTTGATATTTTTTCTGAGCCAGTGCAAATGGAATAGGCGTTATTGTTTCAAGACTGGAAGACAACCTCTTGATTTTGCTAGTCTATGATTCAGTGCCAGCCCTATCAGTGCTCTTTGCTTATGCTTAAAGCTAGTCCTGATACTGAAAAATGTCATGCAAACTGTATGAGATGGTCTCAATGGAAAAACATTTTCATACTACTGTGTTTTCCTATGATTTCAAAGAACATAAAATTCACGATAATCCTTAGAATCATAGAACGGTAGGGATTGGAAGGGACCTTTACCAACCTCCTTGCCAAAGCAGGTCCACCTAGGTCAGGTCACATAGGAATGTGTCCAAGTGGGTTTAGAAGACCTCCAAGGAAGGAGACTCCACAACCTCCCTGGGCAACCTGTGCCACTGCTCTGTCACCCTCACAGTAATATAGTGTTTTCTTATGTTTAAATGGTACTTTTGGTGTTCTAACTTCTTTCCATTACTCCTTATCTTGTTGCTAGATACAGTTGAAAAAAGGAATGCCCCAACCTCCTTACATTCACCATTTATATACTTTAAATATTAATTAGATCTCCCCTCAGTGTCCTCTTCTCCAGACTAAACAGCCCCAGTTATCGCAGCCTTTTCTTGTATGAAAGATGTTCCAGGCCCCTGATCGTCTTGGTGGCCCTGTGCTGGGCTCTCTCCAGAAGTTCCCTGTCCCACTTAAGCTGGGGAGCCCAGAACTTGACACAATACTCCAGATGAAGCCTCATCAAGGCAGAGGACAGGGGAAGCAGAACCTCCCTCTCTGTGATACCACAATCAAAAAAGATGTACCTATTCCTGCATGGGAAAACTGGTGCATGTGTCTCTTATAGGGAGAGCAATACTTGGTTCTTTCTTCTCAAGGCAGTAGAAGCACATTGAAGTGCTGTCTGCAAAAAAGATGCCATCTGGTATGCTATACAGTAATTTCTACAAGATGTCTTGTTCCCAATGAGACTCAGAATATCTTTATTGTAGGGTTTGGAATTGACTGAATCTGTGATATCAGAAAGCACATGATTTCAAACATGTTGCAAGGCAGATTTGCTCTAAACGCAAAGGAATTGCAGGTCCCTTCTATTTTATTGTCTCTATCATTAAAAATGAGTATTTTCCTTTCTTTTTAATTTTTGGTTGAGGAAAAGAAATAAATAGAGTGATTATTTTGTAGAGGAAATGCATCCATAATCATTATGAATAGATTATTATAAACCGTTTTCTTAGCTAGGTAAATACCCATTGGACATTGGTAAACACTTCTTGTGTTAAGGAATAAAAATCTGGAAAATTTTAGTAGATACTGACCAGGAAATTTCTGAGTGGAAACTATAGCACAATATGAAAGGATGAATCTTTTAAGCAAATACATGGCCAGTTTAGCAGAGCTGGAGAAGAAATTAATGGTAGAATAAGTATTGTAAACATTATTATTATTAAAGCTTTCAGCCTTTTCCAACACTGTGTAGGACAGCATTTTCCTCTTGGTATTTAAGATTTCAGACAGATAAAAAATAAATGCTCTCTCAACATTGTGACAGAACTTGTGCTACAGCAAAGTTAACATGACTGTGTGTTCCAGTGAGTAAATGAATCTAACATGTATTCCTGGAGAGGAGATAAGAATAGTTAGGAACAGGATGTTATCTGAGAAAAACTATGTCTAACATCCAGCAGACCAATTTAAAGTTTATTATGGGAGAAGTATAGCAGGTTTTAAGAAATGTATGAAAGGTTTTGCTTTATCTTTTGCACTTCAGTTGTAATATTAGGCTACTAAAAATGCTTAGATTTTAAATGATCTTTTTCATAAACTTCTGAAAAACTTGGATGTCGTACATAAAATCTGTAACGTCTATCAGCAGCCTAGCTCTTTGGATAATGATATCATTTTGGATGATCATGTTTTGGTGATGCTTAATATTTTCCTGAAAATATTTTTAGAAACATTTTTCATGGCATATACAGAAATAAATCAAAATCAATAGAAATTCCTTGAATTTAAATAACACTATCTATAATCTAAAGGTTACATTTCATTGCTCATGTGTGTCTCAGTGCACAGTGTCTCAAATCACAGCTAATGCAAACTAATGGAACAACCCTCAGTGACTAGGAAAATCATCCTCTGAGTTCTTTTCTCATTTTTATACCAATATCTATTACAATATTACAACTATGTAAGAACAATAACTGTATCTAGAATAACTATAACTACCAAGTCAGCAAAGACAATTCATTTTACTTGACAGATCATTCATCATCAGTGAAATGTACTTTGTGAACCCCATTGGCCTTTCTATAGGTTTGTGTTTCTGACAGTTGATGTATCATTCACCCAGGAACAGCTCTGTTGAAGTACTCCACTCCATCATCAAACATATTTTTATTACAGACATTTCAAAGTTAAGATATTTTTCATGTTCAGTTGATTGCTTTGGGACCTTTGATTTAGTCTCCTTCAGAGCCCACCCTGTTTAGTGAATGAGGGATAGAAAGACATTTCTTACTGGAAAATGAAAATACCTGTTTTGTAAAGCACAACCACTGAACTGGGACTCAGGGTGCCTTGTTCTATTAAAGAGTATCATTACTATGATGCTGAGCAATATATATGGTGAGACATATCACCATAGAGCAAGACTGCTTGAGATACAGTTGGCCTTTCTAGATTCTGATTTTGTATTTTAAAGGGATAAAATTGGGGGATAATTTATTTCTAAAGACAACAGGAAAATCAAACTATGTTACACAGCATTGTAATAGACATGACTTCAGTCAGATTTATATTCCTGGCCTACAGAAATATAAGATGCAACCTCCTGAATTGCAAGAATTATTTTAAGAGCAGATTGATGTTTCACTGTGACACCACAGGATCAATTGCATTAGATTCACCACAGCTCTGTCTAGCTTCATCTAGCTTCAGACATTTACCAACTGCATTCACAGTGGCTACTATTAGATGCCTGCAGAAAAGTATAAAAATAAGATGGACACGCAGTGATCCTTTCCTAGCATTTTCCCAGTTTCCAGCTATTTGCAGATCAGTGCCTTCCTGAAAGAGAAATTATGCCTTTATGCTTAATACTCCTTCACGGATTTTTCCTGACAGCTTGATGATTCATTAAATATGCTGGGATAAGGAGGGTTGCAGGGAGAGCTCCTCACTCCATGACTCTGTTCTACGGGAAATGGAGGAAACAGAGGGAATATCTCTCTTCATGTTAGATGTCACCACAAGGTTAATAGGTTACTATAACCTTGTACTGCACTTAGAAAAAAAAATCAGTTAAGATGCAATTAGAATTGAGCTGTTTTTTTTCTCCCCTCCTCAAGAGCACTGAAGGAACTCCTACTGCTGAAGTCAGTGTTGAGCAGGTGATACGAATCCACATCTCAGTGGATCCCCACTGTACTATGAACTTATTCTAATATAAATTCCTTCAGTGGGATAAGGAGTTTTCAATTGCCTGTCAGTTTTTGAGGAATCATATTCACATCCAAGAGAAAAATGTGTATGTCCTTATTCTGAGTTCAATGAAAGTTAATAACATTTTCTGAAAAAAGGAGTTAGTTTCTTAGACCATTTTCTATGCTTGCCTCAGGAACTTCTGCAGGATAATAGTAACACTACACTCACCACCTATGAGTAATCATTTTCACTGTTTTTGTCTAGCAAGAAAAAAAATCTTGCAAATTTACATGAAAGCATGACCAATGGAAATATTTTATTTAATTCAGTAGAGATTTTAGACTACTGTTAAAAACAAGTACACTAAATGTTCATATATATATACAAACTACATATTCTTGCTAAAAATACTACACGAGCCCAACCCTTTATGTTGTAATTCCTGGCACCATAAAACCAAATTTATGTAAATTCAAAATTGTGCAAATCTTTGTGTGGCTCTGTGCTAAACAAGACTGGACTAGTAAACATGCAGAACTAGATAACAGAGAAATATTTGAAGAAATTGTTCAAAAAACATTTTGAAAGAACATTCATTGCACAGAGATATCTTGAAAAAGGTAAATACAGCCATTAAGCTGTTACAGTTAGTAACAGTGACTTCATAGATTTGTTAACTGCTACAAGGTCTTGTGGAGAGCTGTTGAATGAGACACCTGTACTAACACTGCAGTAATCGTATATTTGAAAATATGAATCTTGAAAGTATATGTGATGAAAAATTAAAGATTCCTCCTGTGGGTATTTTAAAAATCAAAATCAATCTAAGATAGTGTGGCGCTTTGTCTCACTTGTTTCTTGTTTTTGCCTAGTTGCACTCTGAGGCTCCCTTACCCATAACGTACCAGATTTTAGAGTTCTCCTTTGAATGAGTTCCCTTCTCTTCTTCCTGTTTTTTCTAGCTTCATTTTATAATTCCTTTTCTACCTTCCTTATTTTTTTTGCTTCTACTTATTGTCCTTTTAAGTTGTGATCATTTGCTCTTTTGTCATTGTGTTGGATTTGTGTGGAGCCATTTCTTGTTAACAGAAGAAGGGGCTGCAATATTGACCCCCATAAACAGTTGTCAAAACTTTCCCCAGCTCTGAGTTGGATGCATCTCTGGCCCTGTCTAGTACAATCTGGTGCCTCTGCCATTTAAGAAGAAGAAATCAATAGCACGTTGGGGGAGATGGAAGGGCGGCACACAATTGAGGCAACCACATGGTCCTCCCAGTCAGTGAAGGAGGAAAGGAGAAGGATTACTGGACTGGAGACCTATTGCGGCCTGTGGTGAGAGAGCAGATGTTCCCCTGCAACCCACAGAGGGCAATGGCGGGACTGATAGTTTTGCTCTTCATAATTGTCCCATTCTGTGTTGCTTTCTGTTCATTATGTTTTTGTTTGTTAATGGATTAAGTTTTGTTTTCTTCCCCAGGTAGTCCCGTCTCTTTTGCCTGAGACCATAAGTGCTCAGTGAGCCTTCTGTGCCCTTAAGGAATTCCAAAGGCCCTTGATTAGTCTTCTCGTCCCTGACCTGCTGGGAGAGAGAGGAGTGAGAGAGCGGCTGCTCATGGGTCTTTGCGTCCAGCTGGACCAAAACCATGACAATCATCTGTAATCCGTAACTACAACAATCTGCTGGTTTGTTTCACATCTACCTTTTTCCTTTCACTTGTTCTTTTTTTCTCCTCTCACGTCTCCTTTCAAGTATTTTAAAACAGGTAAAAAAATTGTTATTTTTAAAATTAAGGTACTTATTTAAGATTAATTATGCCTGAGATTTGTCTAGAGTTGAGATTAGGTTGGATTTAGGTCTTTGAGGTAGTTCTAACTCAACTTCAACATTTTAATAGATTAAATCCAGGACAATATAATATCTTCTACATGCATTAGCTCTTCAACATTAACCAATAACTAATTGTACAGATGATACTCTAAATTTGCATTGGAAAAAGTGTGTTTTAACGGGAGCAAAGGTAACTTGAAGCTCTTTATCATAAAAAAAACATTGAACATTCCCCCTCACCTATTTCTTTCCTAGAACATAGAATCATAGAATCATTGCATTGTTTCAGCTGGAAGAGACCTTTAAGATCATTGAGTCCAGCCTTTGTCCCAGCCCTTTCAACCACTAGACCATTTCCCTAAATGGAGCATCTATCCATCTCTTAAACACCTCCAGGGACTATGACTCCAACATCTCCCTGGGCAGCTGTTCCAATGCCTGACAACCCTTTCAGTAAAGAAAGTCCTCATAATATCCAGTCTAAACCTCCCCTGGCACAACTTGAGGCCACTTCCTCTTGTTCTATTGCTTGTTACTAGGGAGAACATTCAGAATCTCAGAAATTAATCTATAAATCCTGAATAATTTACCACATTTCACTGTGATGATGAGACAAAATTATAATAATGAATAAAAAACAGAGGTTTCAGGGCTCTGAAGGCACCAATGGGCCTTGCTGCCCATGCTCAGCATCTCCCCAGGCCTCCCTCACCCTGCCCATGGTCCAGCACCCCATTTTAGCTCAGCATGTGGCAGTCAGTCCCTGCCTCAGCAATGCCACAGCAGTGCTGGCCCCTAGCTCTGCCTCTGGCCTTAACTGCTGGATAAATGCTGGATGTACACTGTAGATAGTCTGTTTCCTGGATGGACCCCTTGGACATACATAGAGGCTTTTTCCAGTCCTGTCTCCTGCAAAGACTGAACCCATGTTACAGCCTTGTCCCATTCCTATCTCTGAGTCGATCTCCTTTTGCTCTTGTCTAGGCTCCTCCCTTAATGGACCCTGGACCCAGGTCATCTCTCAGGGGCCTCTCTTGAGTGCTCAGTGGAACATGTTACCAGTACCTGGCTCTGCCTACTGTGTGCAGACCTCATGGGACTGTGCCCTGTGAGCGAGGGCACAGCTCACTGCCATTACATTACAACCAGCCCTCTCTGCTCCCTGACAAGAAGTTAGGTTCTCAATAGGAACTTGCTTTATTACATAAAACTCTATAACTGCCTTCTGTAATATTTATCCCCTGGCAACACAGACTCTGCAACACCAAAAGAAAACTGCGGCATCTTTCAATGAATAATAAAGATGTTACTTGAGTGGGTGGCATGCTGGCACAGCTTTGGCAACTCACTGGACTGTTTGCATATGGATGAGGTTATATAAACCTTGTTCATCCCATATGAGAGCTCCTTTATGCTGATTGCTCAATAATTACTCTCCCACCTCTGGAGCAGGACCTCTGAGCGGTCCTCCCCTACCCACAGATGGAGCCTAGCATCCCGTGTCAGGAATTCATGTCGATGCCTACAGACAGTGCAAACACCCCTCATGGCATTGTACTTAGTCCTGCATGGCTATTTGGTTTAGAAATTGGAATGATAGAAATGAAACTTTTCAGACAAGTTTAATAAACTGTATGCCAGGCACCATTCCTTCCATTGTTGCTTTGTCAAGGCTAATGGATCTCAGCAAGAGCTTAAGTGATCTTACAGGTACAGATCAGCTGAAAACATACTCCTCAGATTGGTTTTGTAACATGTTAGAATTGTTTTCTATACCACGAACAAGATCAAAACTAGACCTTGGTTAATAAACAAAATGAACACCTACAGCTACTGGTCTAGAGCTGTTTAGCTACATTCCCTGCTATTTGCTGTTTGAAAACTTCCATGAACATAAATTTATGCTTGCATAAATTTGAGAAGAATGTCTGGTCTCTATATGAATGCTATGTTCATATGTAAATAGGAGGATTTGTGTACTGACAAGATAATTTATTCTTTGGAATTATGCTCTATAAACCATTTCAAATAGCCTACTAGAAAACAGAAGTAGTAAAAAGTAACTGACATGGTCCATTATATCCCATAAATAGAAAAACATTCAAATTGCAGAGTTCATTAAAAATATACATGTAAACTAATTCATGAAGTAATAAATAATAAATACACTTCAGAAATAGTTATCGTAACTCACAACTTTACACTAAATGCTGTTATTGGCATTTAATGAAAATGAATATTGGCATTCAATAATTTAACCTCAGCCACCTCAAATTGGTAATAATACAGTAATCTAAAATACTGAGCTAAAGAAAGCAGTGAATAAAAGTAGAACAGGTTTGGGAACTTCCTTGTGTCCTGGGTTATGAAGTAGGGGTGGTAAGTAGTAAATAGCAAATAATTTTTCAATGATTTAAAGGTATTCAAATACAATATCTTCCTGAACATAGGACATTGAAACAAGACAATACTGATTCTAGTGTTACAACCATGAACTCAGGTTAACAGTCTGGGCTAGAAAGCAAATTAACACGTTTTAGTTAGTTCAATATTCTAAATTACTTCATTTTCCGTAGGTGGAACTAAAACTAGTAACAACTCTGTGTGCTGTAAATTCTATATTCCCCAAATATTTTTAACTAGCATGTGATGTTCTTGTGATTACTAGAAATGTGAGCTTCCAAGGATTCATATCTATTTAAATCTAAAGACTATCAAATTAAGAAGGAAACACGAGTGAATCAACTGAACTTTCAAGAAACCGTTACTAATTCAGTTTTAGTAGACTTAAATCTCTATATAATTTATGAAAGTTAAACTTCAAAGTCTCACCGGCAACATCTTTAACCCTAACATATTTGTAAAGGTAATACCCAAATCATCTCATACAAAAGACTGTCAAAGATACTGAACAAAGTTTTAGAGATTCAACCTTAGTAATCACTTTATGGTTTTCATACAGTCTGTTTTAGAAGTTAGGAATATTCTGTTCTCTTTAAATGATTTGCTGGTCTCATTTTTCATCAGATGCCTTTAACTCCACTGAGGTGATTTTTAACCTGGTATTGAACTTGATTTCTCTTTAAGGAGTAAATGTTGTTCAATTTAGTGTCATCTATCAATTGAATTAAATATTAATATACGTGAGTGTAAATAGTTACGTAGTTGCAAGGTTCAGATTAAACGGCAAGGAAAAAGCTGAACTTAAGCAAATGACTTCTAAAACTCTCAAGAAATCTGATTATTCCTTTCATGTCATTTATCACGGCTTGAAAAAAAAATCTCATAATCTCTGGAATTACAGTGGGACAAGTATGCAAGCATTACAGAATGAAGACATGGTTCGCTTGTCACTTTTTAGGCACACAAACAAACATTGGCATTAAATGTGTTAAGTCCAGTGAAAGTGTCCCTGGGGAGATAACAGATTACAAATACACCTCCAGACTACCATGGTTCCGTGGAGAAACAGGCAAAACCTCAGTCCTACAGGAAATACCTTTGTAAAGTGTCTTAAAACACTTTTTTTTTTTTAAGTTCTGAAGTCTACAATACACCTTTGTTGTTTCTTTTATGTCCTATCTAGACAGACATAGCTCATCAATATTCAATACTGTGTTACAAGAAGATACAGCATGTGCAGATCAATGACTTCAGCAATGTCTGACAAAAGAGAATTGTCCAGACTGCAGTTTTAGCATTATCATCCTCAGAAATGTTTTCAAATCCACTTAAGAGTTAGAGAACCATTTGCTGCCAATGGAATCTAGAAGGTAACATGAGTAATATTTTTAAGCAACTTCCACAACCAATTTATTAGAGTTCTAACTGATTTTATTTGTACTGGTGCAACCTTATATATAGGCAGGTATATTCAAACTTTTAAAGTTAGAATAAATGTTATTCACTTAATTTGTTTTTCTGCACAATAATGCATACAGTTTTTCTTAGCATTGTCCCCAAACACGTTTAGACATCATCCTACTTCACTCTCCATTTTATGATTAGTTGTCTATACTTCTGCACTGCATGCCCTTGGAAGTCAATGAAAATCTGATTTTCTGAGTTTTGTATTCTCTGTATTCACACCACTCTTCACTCTGTCTCTAAACAAATACTATTGGTGTATATGAACATAGTATAGGTCTAACTCATGCCATATGTACTTATTAACATACACGTCTTTATACGTCAGTGCCCCTCTCCCTCCTTTTAATGAAAAATCAGTTAATGTGAGAATATTTTACAAATACTGAAACAAGACTCTACAAACAATTGTAAGTACACTAATTAAATTTTCATAGATTTGAGTAGTATATTCATACTGCATAAATAATAAATTATTCATATCTGTGGTCATATAGACTTTTCTAACTATGTTTATCAGTAGAACATAAGGATCAGATAATAAATTAATAAAGAAATGAAGGAAGAGATGGTAGGGATTTGGTGTGCATAACTCCTCTTTCAGAGATTAAGCCTTTCTACAAAATAATTTTTTAAAAAAGTATATTTAGGTCTGACAAATATTTTACTGAGTGCTCTCCTAAAAAAAATCCTAAAAGGAATACATATTTTTCCTTAATTCTGTGAGACAAAAAATTACACTTTTCTTGCTCAGAAATATTAGTATAACTGACTAGATTGCTAAGATTTTACCTTTCCAAAGAAGAAACTATCTATATTGGAATAGGGTCTGAATCCCCTATACTGCTTTACTAAAAAGTTACATCTGATGTGGGGAAATGTCTCTGAAAAGTCTTAGTATATTAAGTCAGTCAAAATTACATATTAATCTTCCAATTAAAAGAGAGTTTGTAGAAGATTCCATTATTCAAGTAGTAGTGTTGCAGAATATCTAAATTTAGCATGACAAGATCTGATGGTCACAAGTAGACTACAATCAAAATTGACAAGAATTAGGCTATACATTTATTCACTGATGAATAGGAATATTTACAACACTATAGTTCTGTTGTCTTCAGTTTCTCTGTTTGTTGTCAATCTTCTTTATTCCTTCTAAAAGACATATGCCAGAAATAATTTATTCAAGTCTGTGAATAAGATGATTGAATTGCTTTGCAATGAGTTTTGGAAAAAGAAGCTTAACATTGAACACAAAACCACGGACAGAGATAAAAGGTCTATGTTGATAGATGCCTATAGAGAGAGTGGAAATTAAAAAGAAAATGCATCAGTTAGAGTAGCCTGTGTCTTCATTTGTAGCAGGCTGTTTCAAAAACAGCTCTGATTAATTGGTATATGAAGAGCATGTAACTGAATATTACTTTTATGACACTACAGGGTAAAATTGCCGGTATAATAAGAATACATGAGTAACAAAAAATAAGATAAATGCTTGCAGCTCTTTGCATCCAACTCCCATTGTGTTTATTTTAAAACATAGCTAAAAGCTCTACGATTATCCTGCAGTTTGCTCAGTCTTCTGTAAGGTTTGTTTGGGGATCTAATGGATCATTACAACAGATGCATCCTTATCTCGTTTAGGCTTTCACAATGTCCAAGTCAATAAAACATTAATCCAATTATTTATGATTTCTTCTGTAGAATTTATATGATATTTGGGTAAGTTCAGTGTCACACAATGCATTCTGACCATCGTGTCCTCAGCCAATAAATGATTAAAATACTTTGTCTACATCTTTTACGGCTATATGTCTTCCGTTCTCTATTATTTTGTAATCTAGTCGATTATATACACTTAAGTTACCATTCAAACAATTCAAACTGGAAATATTTGTAAAAGAAATATGAAGATTGGTATGCAAGAGAGGACTGCAGCACCTTTCCTATGAATAGAGGTTGAGATAGTTGGGGCTGTTCAGCCTGCAGAAGAGAAGGGAGACCCTAGAGCAATCTTCCACTACCTAATAGGACCTACAAGAAAGTCAGAGGGATTTTATTACAAGGCTATATAGCAACAGACAAAGCATAATGGCTCCAGACTGAAAGAGGGTAGGTTTAGATAGTAGGAAGAAGGAACAGGTTGCCCAGAGAGGTGGTGGGTGCCCCATTCCTGGAACTTTTCAATTTCAAGTTGGATAGACCTTTGAGCAACTTGGTGCAGTGGAAAGTGTCCCTGTCCATGGTAAAGGGTTTGGAACTAGATAATCTTTGAAGATCTCTTCCAACTCAAACTATTCTATGATTCCATAATTCTATGAATAATTCATGAATAGAAATTCATGTGTAAAAACATCAGAAGAAACAGTGCTACAAAAGGTTAAAGTTATGGACTCTATAGATAAGCAAGGACACAATTGACAGTGTTAAAACACTAAGGGATGTATTTCTGTCAAGGCAAGAAGGATTGTGCTCTTAAGAACGTCAATGATTTATCTACTGAGGTCCCTACGCTACATAGGGCAGCCACAACATTAAAGCATATTTTGTGTCATATTCATCTTTCTGTTATTCCAAAAGGGAGAATCTAGCCCTAAAATATCCAAGATAAGGAAGCAAAAACAATGAGCATCACTGAAGCAAACCAAATTTTGTCTCAAAAAGATGGTAGTGTAGCAACTGTTAACTCTTAAAGATCTATCCAAAAAACAGTTTGCTATTGCTAAACAAAAGGAATCCAGTAGGTGCAACGAGAATACAATAGTCAGACTTCTATGTCACAGACAAGTGACCATGAACAGGTAACTAGATCCCACATGTATTCACTCCTTGGTGCTTTTGGGCACTGAGTAAAGGACATCCATAAGGGAACATGAGTGACTGTAAACAGTTTTCCCTGAAACAAGAATCACCATAACATTTCATATTAACTGCAGCTGCAAGAACTCCCCCCAGCAGTTCTGCCACTGCAACATGAAATTCCACATTCACTTTGCAGCTAACAAGAAGTGCAGAGTCAAACCCAAATGTGTGGCTCTGTTCCCTGCAGTGCAGTCCTGTAATTGATGGTAAAGAGTTCAGACTGGCAGTTTAAAAATTTGAAACTGCATGTGCATTTCCTATTGAGAACACATCAAATAGCACTGAGAGCGGAGACTAGTTGTTGGAGCTGTCTCTTCTCGTGTCCCTCTTCTGTCAGCTTCTCAGGTTCTCTTTCCTTCTCTTTTTTTTCTCCTTATGATGCTACAGATATTTTAGTCTTTTTGCACAGTACATCAGCTGCAATGGCAAGGTGGGAGTTGGGAGGTCAGTGATGTTATCCTTATTTTACATTCTGGTTTCTGTGGTTGGCTATTGTAAAATTAGAGTGTAGATTTGAAACTGTAAGCTAGAGGTCCCTCACTTTGTAAGAGGGTGCATGGATTATTTTATTAAAATCTATGCATTAAATACACTTTATCAAAATACTTAGTTTAACCACAGTGAGATTTACAAAGGGGAAATAACTGCTGCAAAATAAGACACTAAATTACAATTAAAGTATATACTTTCAAGTATATGACTTACCACTGTGCAAACTACCTTATGCCAACATGCCTACACATATCTAATTAAAATTCTGCCTTAATTAAGTACTTATATTTTATCTGTTTTCTGCCCTTGGAGGAGGGAGGATATTAACAGCTTCGGAGGTAGACCACTTTGCCAAAACTGCAACCATATGGCAGCAAACAGAAAAGGGCCAGCCTAACAAGGCTTCATTTGCTGAAAGAAAGTTTGACTTCTGAGTGAAATTTTAGCTTTTACAGGCAGCTAAGGAATATGAAGCCTTCATGTCTGAGTAGTGGTAGTGGAGCAGATGGAAGAAAACACAGAAATGGAGTATGCAGCTTCTGGCAATCCAAAGGTCTGTGCAATATCCATTATGTGTTAACAGCTGTACATGGCACAACATGATCTCTTACTCCTTTCACTCAGTTTTTCTGGATTGGGCCTCACTTTATTCCATCTTTTCCTAGCCAGCAGAAGTCATGTCTGCTTTGCTTTCCCAAGCTTTGTGGTCAAAAAAACATGCCTCTTGCAAATCTGACAAATAAAATTTCTACCAATATTCCTCACACAGGAGTCATTGATGACAACAGCCTTGGTCATATCAGTAAAGAAGGCAAAATAAATAAAGAAAACAACTTCTGTATGATGACTGCTACAATTGTCCTCACACTATGAAAGATCAGAGAAAGTTCACTAAAAAATCTACCCTAAGTGATCAGTGACTCACTGTCAGTCCCTGGGATGCACTATGTACTACATGACATAGAGACATGTAGGTAGTGGGTGCATCCAGAAGCAATGAAGTATTGCTTGTGGAAAAACTTGACATAAATTGCAGATGTAGGGTTTATTCTGAACACAGTGCAACTTATTGAATCCTGCTACTTTTAAATGAGATATGGCTCATGTGGAGTCAACTCAAGCATAGCTGTCAGTGTTCTGGAGTCTTTTTGGATTCAAAATAGCTCTAGAGGAGTCAATTCATGGTTCTCAGAAATTGTACATATGACAATACATACTGCTAAAGTAAATATTATAGAAGATTCACTATCTCTGTTGGAAGTGGCTTTTTTAATAGGATATAATTCTGTTGCATACACCTCTTCCAGCACCAATCAGTATGAATCTTTGAAAGGCAATCACTCAGCCTCAGTGAGTAAATTTTGAAGACTTAATATTAATATTTAGATATAGAAACTCAATGTGATACTTGTCTCTAAGCATAGGGAGATTGTACCTGCCCTCCAGCGCCCTATTCTCAGCTGCCTAAAGAAATCCTGACTACAGTGCATTCGTATGCAAGCAGCAATTAGGTAGTACATTTACACATAATATCCAAAACAGAATTCATGATTATCAAAACTATAAAATTGTAAATCACACTCCATGTCCAAGAACATGCTTGACAGAAATGCCTCTTTCAAAAGCCCAGCACACTCCTAAACTGATTGCAGATTATTTTGATATTGAATGACCTTCAAAGATTATTTTCTTTGCCGTTATTTTAATTGCTCTGACTTGAAACAATTCTTGCTTTAATCATGATGATGATATGATATCTATTACCCATGTTAAGAAGAATTGTATCTGAAGTAGATTACTTTTTGATTATTCCCTTTCAAGTGACTTCCAACTGTAAGTAAACTCTGAATCACACACCACTGAACAGCTACTGGGCTCCAACTAACACAGAAATATTGTTTTGTGTGCCTTGAAAGAATTTTTTATTGTACAAAAAAAATTATAATTAGACAAAGAAAATACAAGAATTAAGTGTTTCTTCTTTTTATCAGGGAAGTGCATATGGTTGATATTTAAACATATTAACTTTTCTAAATCCTTTGCAAAATGCACATTACTAATCAGTGCAAGTGTCTTCTGAGCCAAAAAGAAAGACAGCTGTTTCATTTATTAAACTTTACGTTGTAGACAGGTTCCATCTAAACCATGTTATCACAGTAGTCACAGAATCATTACAAAATAAACTCAAAGTAACTGAAAATGTTGACTTCATCTATTCAACTAACTCAAGCCAAGTTCAGTTATACACTAGTCATTTATTTTTTTAAATTCTGGCAAATAACCAGAAGACTTTAACACACTGTTGAATGTAACAGAGGTTATAATCTCCCTGACAATCTATTTAGATGCTTTAATATATTGCCTTTATAATTTTGCCTTGGGGAGAAGAGGTGAAGATTAATTTCAGCTACTTTTAGGCAGCTACAGCTGAGAAGGTCCTCTATGCTCCCTTTCTAGATACTTGCATGGCAAATAGCTCTGCATAGATGTATGGATTTTTAGATATGATGAATGATATCAAAGAAAGGCCTGCTTATCTAACTCAGTATTAGTGTCTTGGGCATTGTGGAAATCTGAATTTAGACATTAAGAATAGATTAATCTGTCTGACCTATCAATATTTTCATCAAGCCCATGTTTTTTTTAATTTGCTTACAAGAAAAACATTAGAAAATGTAAAAAACTTAACTGAAGTTCAAATTCTGGGTATCTACTGCACTTACCTTACCTAGAAAAAGTGATAATCACTCCTAATAGGGAATTAAGATTGCTTCAGTAGGTTTGCTCTTGGCAAATCCTTGTTGCCTCTTACTTATTTCTTTGTTATTTTGTAACTACCTCAAGCAGTTTATCCATTCAGTGACTTTCTGATTAACTGAAAATAATTCCCCACATTCTCCTTCCTTTTTCCTTTTGAAGATAAGCTCTACATTGTTCTCTTTTAGTCTGTTAGTACCTCATCTATTCTCCAAGAATTCTAACAGAAACCCACTGAGAGGTCTAAGTTTATTTCAGACAGTTATGTAACACAAAATAAAGTTCACTGAATCAATTTTGAGATACTTAACCTATGTAACCTATTCTTTCCTTATCTGCAATTGAGGGTCTAGCCCTAGGATTAGCTGTACATGTCACATGCTCTCCCATGACCTTTTCAGTAAATACATGTGATAAAAAGTCAGTACAAGTTTTTGCCTTCTCTGCACCTATGAACAGTTCTTGTTTTCCTGCAATACCTCTCATGTGCCAAAGATTCTTTTCTTGTTCTTCTCTTTATTAACATGTTAATATAATAGTGTTTCAGTAAATCTTCATTTCTCTTGCTACTTGCATCTCACCGAGTGCTTTGGCACTTCTGTCTTGTCTGTACAAGCATGTATCAGTCTATCATGCTTAATAAATAGAGAATTTTCCCTCATTATGTCTAGAGTGAAAGAAAAGATGACAATTTATCTGAGCTGGTCTTTTTCTTCACATTGGTGAAGCTCACTTATGGTATTAAGTAGTGTTCTGTTGAAGAACCCATGGATTTCTCTCTAACTTTCATCCTAGAGATTTTTAAAAAGAAATTCTTGAGACTACCTTCTTGAGACATTTTTTTTTCCCCCTGAGCAGGCCATCAGTGTAGTTTCTTTTCCAACAAGTGCTGTGGTAACTAAAATCTCACACTATTATCATCAAGTCCAATGGCTTTGGATACAAATCAAGAACAACCACGTTCTTGTATGTTTTTATGGATATCAACATAAAAAAAAAAAAAAAAGCTTTAACAATCTCAAAACAACATCATATCTTTGAAATACAAGCCAATATGTCCTCTCTTCTTCCCTTTCCCCTTCTTACTGAAGAAGTTATAATCTCTACATGACTGGACTACTAGTGTAATTTATATAATAAATTTTCTACAATGTCAACTTTATCGTATCTTCAATTACTTCTTGTTTATTTCTCATTAATTCTTCTGTTAATCCTTCTCTGTTCCTCCTTCTTCTACCATTACTATGCAAAGAGCTAAGATGTCCGGCAAACTGACCCATGTCTCTTTGCCTAGTCACTTCTTTAATCCTGCCGTAAATACTCCTATCTTTCGTGATGGTACAATTTGCATTACTTAAGGTGAAGAATTTTGTGCTTTCCACATGGTTCTTAATTTGAAGTTCTCTTCTCTCAGAATAGAAATCGTCGTTATATTTAGAGTGTATTTGACTGACACTTGACTGAGACGTGAGAGGAGAAACAATCATCTCTTGAATCTTCAACCTCTTTATCCATTGCCACAGGGTGTGATAAAGACTTTTGATTTACTTACGATCATTCTTGGCAGTACTACTAGTATCCTTTATTATATGCTAGCAATTGGTCAAATCCTTCACAACTGTGCAAATGTGGACCTTTGTGAACAAACACACCAGCCATAATGTAAGTGCAAGGTGATTCAGGTGACCTTGCAAGTCAGCACCATCTTTTATTTCCTCTTGGTAACAGAGGTTTTATACTCCTTGGGACAGTGTTATTTTTGTCTGTTATTTGGATTAATTGTTAGTCCCTGGTCAGTACTCCTGCTTTTGATTTCAGTGGTAAGCTATTCAGAAGTTCAACATTACGTGCCCTCAGAAGACACTGTCATCTTCCACTCTGCAGTTTCAAGTTTCTCCGGTACCTGTACTGTTACTAGACAGAAAGCTCTGATTTAATGCTTGGGATTTTTCTAAATCCATGCTGTAAATGAAGTCCTCATGAACATACTCAGCTAGTTTTGACTTTTTCCTTTCACTGCTCCTCTAATTCCTTCTTAAGAGATCCTTCATGAGACCTAAAATAAGTATTTATAGGTCTCTAGTAGGAAAACAGTCCAAAGTTCCTGTAAATCCATTCAATGGTTTCATCACAAGATGTCATCATTGTTTAATTTTAAATATAGCTATTGAATTATTAGTGTATGACATACTTCTCAATTATTTTTCACTGAGAATGAGACACTATGAGGTATAAAAAGCACTTCATGCTTGGTAGATTAAGAGTATTTGTGCTTGAATTTAATATATTTTTTGTTTTACTAACAGTTCATAAAAACCCTCAAGTATAACATGAAGCACAGAACTAAGTAAATACTGAAATGGAGGATTCTATATCAAGCTACATCTGCTCTTCAGTATCATCAGAAATTTTACTCTCTGCTAAAAAGCTATTAGACAAGGAAAGTGAAGTTTTCTAAATGTAGTTCTCAATAATCTAAACATTTTCAGTTCAAAACTAAGAGAAATCTCTTGTCTTGTACAGCCTGAATATTACATACATTAGTTTTAATGTGTACTGGATAATCTTTTAATTGATATATTTAAATAAAGCTAAGAAAACTCATGTATTTATATATAAATAGATAACGTATTTTAAAAAGATATTACCTGGAACCATTTATATTGATTTATTTAAAACAAAATAATAAAATATATAAATATGTTTATAAATAAATGAATTTTCTTTATTTATTATTTAATTTCTTTATTATTATTACTTGGAACTTAATTTTTATTCCTTAGTATAGGCCAGATCTTTATATTTGGTTGTGTTATGCTTAGCACAGAGCCAGAAGGAAAACAGGGTGAACAAGTTCTGAGATGGAATATAGGTCCTTAGTACTACAACACTTGGGCAGACAAATCTCTTAAGTAAAACACATAGGGATCTAGACCATGCCAACTTCTGTAAAGTAAGTAGACAGGGGTTACATGGGGCATATCTGAGAAGCATTGAGGTACCTGAGACACTTCTTGTCAAGGAATGGTAGGAGCTTAAATAGAAGTATAACACAGAAAAGATGATTTGGTCCAGAAAATGTCAAAGCAACCCCTTTACTGGAGCCAAAGACCTATACAAATCTCTCTTCTTGTATTATCAGTAAGAAAAACCTGTGTGATTAAGTACCTCCTGGAAGTTAATAAATGGTGATTAACACAAACTAAAATCTTAAGTCAAGTAAAATCTGTTAAATATTTTGACAGCACTGTAATAAGTCTCCACTTGATTGGTTAGTCTGCTAACTGTGAGAAATAAAGACTCCTTCTTTTTTGCTAGATAACTCTATTATTTTGTTAATAAACTAAAAAAATAGTTGATATATAACATGTTTTATCTAGTGCATTTAAAGCATTAGATATGGTACTAGTTCCCTTTGCTTTGCTGCCTAACCTGTGTTTGTCTGAACTTGGGAAAGGGAAAAAAAAATGAAAAGTGGAAAATATAGATGTGAAGCTGCATTTAGCCAGCTCTACAGCAGAAAGAAATGCATTTATTATGGTCTACAAGAAGAGCAAAATTTATTATATATTTAAAGTAGTTTTATTTTGATTAATAGCACATACCTTGATTTCTTCATTAAGAGCAAAATCAAATTGTCATTCTAAAGTAGCTAAGAAGCTGACAGAAAGGAAAAAAATGTTGTTTTGCAGGAAGCTGCACACTGAACAGACAAAAACCTGGGACTCAGAGTCCTCTCTGGGAAAAGAAGCAGCAAAGAAAAGAGTCGATCCCCTGATCTGATGCCAAGCGAAAGAGCTGAAGAACCAAATGCCCCCTTTGAATGCCAAGAAAAATGCATGCAGTAGATAACACAAAATGGCTGATTTGTGAGACTTGAGAGGTATTATCTGATCTTAAAGCAAGCAGAAAAAGAAAAGCAGTAGCCAGTCATAGGAAGAGTAATTCTTACACACCACTTGCTTGTGCAAATTTGCACATGCATACTGTTGCTTTCATCTCCTTTTTATAGCTATTACTTGCCATGCAAGATCTTAATGGTTGCCCGATTTTGCATGTGGTGCCTGCAGCAAAAAATAATAAGCAGCAAATCTTGAATTACTGCTAATATCTTCAGAAAATAACTATCTCCAAACCTAGAGTTGCTCTGTAAGTAATTGTCCCTTCCAACAGAAAGAAAGAAAAAAAGCCTGACAGGACAAAGAAGGACCTGCCTGTGCAAAGAAAGGCAATGAAGCTGATGAGGGGTCTAGAGAACAAGTCCCAAGAGGAGAGTCTGAGGGAACTGAAGTCGTTGAGCCTGGAGAAAGGAAGATTGAACAGAGACCTTAGCACTCTCTACAACTACCTGAAAGAAGACTGTAGCCTGGTAGGAGTCAGTCTCTTTTCCCAAGTAACAAGTGACAGGACAAGAGGAAACATCTGCAAGTTGTGCCAAGGGAGGTTTAGATTGGTTATTAGGAAAAATTTCTCCACCAAAAGGGCTGCCTGTGGAACTGGTTGAGTCATCATTTCTGGAGATACTCAAAAGATGTGAAGACATGGCACTTCAGGGACATGGTTTAGGGGGGTGTGTGGCAGTACTGGGTTAACAGTTAGACTCAATCTTACAGGCCTTTTCCAAAGTAAACGATTCTGCGTTTAGCACATTTCATGGTATTGTCCCTTACTATCTTATTAAAAAATAATCTGAATCTGCTTGCTATCTGCAACTATATTTGCATTAAAATAAGTTTTCTCTTTTTCCTAGAGTCCTTGCTCACTGACCAGCTACTGTTAAAATATGTGATAAATACAATTTTAATTAATAAGACATAGTTTCATCCTGTACAGGTATAATGCTCTATAAAATAGACAGCTGTCATAACTGAAAAAGCAAAAAATTAGTTTAAGTGGTAAGGTACATAGTTTCCTGCCCCATACCTAAATCCAAGTAATTGCATGCAGTTGCTGGCAGGGATATACCAGTACAAGTGAGTTGGTATAGCTGTGCCTCAAGGCCAAATTATTCACACGTACAAGTCAGTTTCTTTTCCATCAGTTAGGAAGAAGACATAATAATTTTTTTTCAAAATTTTTATCAGCACAGCTGCTCAGATTTATGCTGACACACCAACAGGTTAAGCATGACTTGGAGTTCTTACAATGCACTGTAGTAGGGAAGGTTTGCAATTTTTCCCATCATTGCTAACGCCAGTCACTGGCTGTCAGCAAGATTTTCAGCCTTGTGCCAAATATTTGATAGAATCTACGTTAGATAATATCATGCTTTAAAAGGTGTCATCAGCTATTGGATTATATATTTTCAGAGTCCCGTAAATCCAAACAAAAATTTAGTTGACAAAGATTGGAAAATATTCCCCTAGTAGAAAGCTTCAATACAAAGATATTTACAGAATACATTCTCTGATAAGATTTCAAAACACCATTAATGACTCCAATATGCTATTTAAAGTAACAGCTCCAGGATACTAGGCCTAATGCATCTCTAACAGTAAACAAAATTGGTCCTGTTCATGGTTATTCAAATATCTACAAACGATTTCAACACAGTGGGTCACTTGGCAGTGTCTTATCCACAACTTCCCTATAGATAGATAAGTAAAATAAAACAAGTTAGTTGGTTTTCCTTACTTGTATTGTGATCTTTCATCTCCCCCAGTCCAGTATTAATTCCAGCATCTATTGAACTCATGATTTTATCGATCTGCAAAAGAAAGAACAGTGAAAACAATGGATGGGCCCCATCTTTGTTATTTTAGTTTAGTTTTTCATGCATAAATTTGTGGCATTATTACTCTCACAAGGAAAACAACAATCAAGATTGCAAAATGTGAAAATCAAAGGTAGGCAACTAATTTCTCTGCTTTGATTTTTATTTTGCAATGTTTGTGCACTAGCAAAAGCTAAAGCTTAAGACCAGTATTTCTTCTACTACAGTAGAATTCCTTTCAGACTTTGGCTATCTAGGTATAACCACTAGAAGTCTCTTTAAGCAGTAATAGTAACACATGAGAATACTGTTTTGTGGGTTATAAGGTACTAAAGCAATTATTTAAGATTTCCAGACAATTTTGTACCTCCCTTTTTCCCATCTGCCCCAAGGCCACTGAATAGGCACGAAACATAACTATGTCCCCACATACTGCAGAATGATAACTGTTTGTGAAATAGCACTATGTTGATCCCAAAACTCATTTGCATATTTCTAAATGATATTGAATTTGTTATGTCAAAGGTATTATAACTGTTTTATTTTCCATAAGAACAGAACAAAACATGAATCAAAAGTCTGATGTCTAAGGTAGCAGACACAAATAACCAGGTTTTACTGAACTTAATATTACGACTATACTGTCTCCTTTTTAAAAACTATGCGTCACTAGTGACAAGAGAAGATCTGGGAATTATGTGAGGATCTGCAGATTTAGACTTAACATTTTTTTATTTTTACAAACTGCATTTTTCTTACTCTTCAGAACAATCAAACCTTGATGTCCCCCTAAAAAGTCAAATTTGGACCTGACTTATGTCAGGATTTCAGAACAATATATCCAAGTTACTAAGATCAAAATCTGATCTTAAATATCTTTATACAGAGAACAACAACAACCACTTTCAGATACCCTATCAAATCAGACTTCTGGATGAGCTGAAAACCTTTTTCTAGAAAAATAATCAACCACACCAACAAGCTCTGGGTTCTTTCTGAAATAGAATAGCACTCTGAAGACATATACCTTCCTCCATAGCAGTTGTTTTAAAGAGTAATGTTTGCTTCTCTGTAATAGCAGTAAAGATCTATACATTTCCCACTCTTTATCTGCCTCAGTAAGATAAGAACTCTTGTGCCTATGAAAAATCATTTAAATTCTTGAAATTTTGCACAGGAGAAAAATAAAATATAAGGTGTCAAAAAATCATTTTAGGTTTTGAATTTGATTTAAAATACAAGACTCTAGTAGGAGCAAACATGTGCACTACAAACTCACTGTGGACATTTCTTTCAATAGTCCTAAATTCATTGTAGCTACTTCACACAGGAGTTCTGTACATAGGCTACATTCCAGTTAGAGGATAAGTTACACAGGGAGAATTTGTAGAATGCATAATCCATCTAAATTTATCAGACTCCTTTACTGACATTTTCTCTTGTCTCTCGCTGGTGAGCATTGCTGTGGTGAGGAATCATTAGCAAATATGTAAATAATGAGGTTAGTTATAAAGAATTTCACCAATTTTATTAATGTTAGTGGTGAGGGCTTTAGTACAAAACAATTTCAGTGTCACAATAAATTGTGGAATTACTTCTGGTTAACTTCATTTGTTATGGAAACAGAGGACTTCATTAAGTGTGCAGAATTTTGAACAGGCACGCATTGCATTTTGTGCTAGCTGTCCAACTACCATACATTACAGTATGACATACTCTGAGTATTTGCAGTTTGGAAGATTCACATTTTATTTCATCTCTGAAACCGAAAACAGTATCAGCATTATTATAAGATTTTTTTATGTTCTTGTAACTAAAAATGAGCAAAACTTACTTCCTCCCATTCTGATGTGAAGGAAGGTGTTCTCTCTGAATTCGCTTTGGAGGACTGTTTGTTTGGTGTGGGTTCACTCCAGTTGCTTCTTGCTTTTTTGTCATTTGGTGGATGGGTGATAAGATTAGAATCAGATTTCGAAACATTTTTGCACAAATGCATTTCAAGCAAAGTCTTTGGTAAAGATCGTATTCTCCCAAGCGTGCATGCTCGCTCCACAAATCCCCCTGTATTAATAACCCATTGTTCATTTATCCTTGTTGATGTGCCAACCAAGGTATGATTTTCTACTGGTTTAGTTTTAGTATGAAATATGGTTCTGTTTACAATTGGTGGCTTTTTTTTCTTAACAGGAGGATCAGTGTTGCTCTCTTTCCGTAGCTGCATCTTCTGCACCGTGCTCTTGCTCAAAATGTTTTTCTCTAGTAGAGCGCTGCACTGGTTTGCTTTGCTGTATAACTGGAGAGGATTATCAGGTGGGTCACATGCAGGTGAAGATCCATGAAGTAAGCCTGCAAACTGTTCAGCAGGGTGTCCTTCAGGAAGTTCACTTTCAGTGGATGTTTCTCCCTGGCAAAGACGCTCTGAAATGAGAGAATACTTTGTAAAAAAAACAGAGTGATAAAATACTATGAACAACAAACTCCTTACTCTCTTCAAAATGGTATGTTGCTTGGTTCTTATATACAGAAAGAAAACATAATTATCCCATGAACTGACATGTTAATTTCTTAAAAAAACACAGTTCTCTCCTTAAAACTTACTATTTTATCCTGACTCTTTGAAAAACAGTCAAAACACTCAGTGCTACACAAAAATTCTAGGAAAACCCTCAAATTTATAAAATAGAATAGATCACTGCTATTCCATCAGCTTGATTGTTTCTCTTTCAATTTCTTATTGAATTGAAATGTATACAAATTGTGCAGTTTAGTAAGATGAATTAGCTAGTTAGTTTGTAGATGGTAAAACCACAAAGAACCAATATTGTCAGGAGTATTGTTAGTATTTTTTCTTTTTATAGTCCTTATAATAATAGTGAATTTACACTATGATATCTTTTTACTGACAGCCTAAAGAATAGATTGGAGTGTTGTTTTTATTTCTGGGAACTTTTGAGAATAGAATCAGAGTAATAGTAACCATTAAAAATAAAGGATAGGAAATCAAGTCTTTCTGAAAGGATTTTATATGCAATTTATTGCACAGACAAAAAAATAACCTACAGAAAAATGCATTTTTGGCACAGTTCAGAGAGGACTGTTAAAAATTTAGAGTTCATTTTATGCCAGTTGCTGTAAAGACTAGGAGGAAAAGAAAAAAAAAAAAAAAAAGATATCTTTTTCTACCTAGTCTGCCTCATTTAAATTGTTGATGTGGATAAAATCACTATATCCACATGATATTAATTTACCACATTCTACTCAAAATAACTTTGTCCCCACTAACAGTTGCATCTGCATCTCTATAACTACCACATTAAAGATAAATACATTAATAGCACGCTTGCTAGAAATTGTATGTTCACATGCAGACTCTAATTGCAGGACCTGTATGGACAGGACTAGCCACCAGAAAGAACAAAACACAATATCATGTCATAATTTGCAAAGAAATCAAGCAGCTTCCTCCTATTTGCTCAAACATCTGCTTGTAGAAAACATCACAAATCTCAAAATATCACTTCTAAAATAAGGCAGTATTTGATTATATGAATGATAGAAGTTTGGCATGTACTTCAAAACACCATCAGCACTTTTACTGGTCAGAAGCTTAAAAATGTAAGATTATATTTTTCTTATTTTTTAGAATACTATGATATTCTTTAGGAAACAACTTGGGACTAGACAGAATTTAAGGAATCAATAATGCCAGAGGAATTTGTTTGGGGAAAAAAAGCAGGGGGAAAGGATGACATGGAACATTTTCATTTTCTTTGATTTCTGAAAGTTGCTGAATTAATTTTATGTCTAAATTTTTGAAGGAGAATGGCTGACTTTGGTGTTTTTCACTTCCAGGAAAACTCAGTAGCTGTGATTCTGCTCCATATTAAGACATCTCATTTTACATATCTACACAGGTAAGAAGTATATAAGCTCCCACCATAGTAACAGATAATACCGGTCAAGTTGGTGGATCCTAGTGAATGATGCTACTCACTATATGTTGTGGTCACCTGAATCACTTCCTGTACTTTGCTTACTGTGTTGACTAGACTGTCAATGACTATAACGGGAATCAGCATGCAGTTTACGTTCAGATACCTACATTTAGATGTTGAAATCTTATTCTACTATTCCAGAGATGTATCTTATAGCTGTGTATTGAACTGATTTCAGACATAATTGCTTTTGCCAGGACAAACTAAGAAAGAATCAGGAAAACCAAAAGTTTACAGACTGGGTTGCAAGGTTTTCCCTGATATCTACATCATAGATACGTGTAGCAAAGATATTGATATATTCCTAAATAAAACTGGTCAATAACTATTACTAGGCTCATGTCCTTGAAGCTAAACCCTCTTCCTTCTCAATACAGAGCTGGCCCATCCAAACAACACTGGTAATGGTTTCTGGTCTTGGCTCAAAGTGCCACTATGTCTGGGTACTGTCTGGGTTAGTTTTATTGAGGAAACTTTGCCTAAACCCACACAACAGCTCAACTGTATAGACTGCCAACCACCAATGTAATCTCATGCCCTGGTTTTGTTCAATTTAGTACTGTAAATGTTTCTGAGAACTCACATTCCTCTGTGGTCAATAAATATGTGTTAGAAAATATTTATATGTCTCACTTTCTAGCACTGCTACAGTGACAGCATATTACAAAATTACATTTGGTTATTTAGTTAGTTGAAGTGGCATCAGTTTGCAATGTATTCAAAGACTATTTTGTGAATCTTTTCAGATTGATTTTTCAGTGTAGTTTTTGTATTGTGCATATATAAGTATATATATTCTACTGTAACTATAATTTTCATCTTTAAAATACCCACACAAACATTTTTAAGGAAGTCAGAAAAGGCAAAAGTGAAGGTTACCTCTGCTGTGTTAGCAGCACTGTATTTCACCTTTAAATGATCACCTACTAATTTTCAAAAAAGTCTTTCCTATGTCATTTAGTGTTCAGAATGAAGTCTGCTCAAAGAAAAGCTCTTCAACATTTCACATCTGTGTTCAAAAATGGTAGTCCTATTATCTATTTACCACACAATGTTCAATTTCTTCTTTGAATGTCTACCTATTCAGCAGCTCTTCAGGTTTTTTACGACACCCATTATCTAAGGGGTTCACAAATATGAACTTATATATATTTACAAGGTGAGGCTGTAATTTGATAGTATCCTAATTTGATAAATGTGAGACAAGAAACAAGGAGATAATGCTGAAAATGTCCACAAATTTTGGGCAACCAATTTGAAACTCTTTAAGATTTGCTTTGTTCAGAATACTTCAGACTGTATAACACAGAATATTTTCAAAGAGCGGTTGCTATTGACAGCAATAGCTCTATGTCAGATCCCTAATGTCTCAAATTCAGCA
The DNA here is from genome assembly GCF_028858725.1 of Colius striatus. Taxonomy (NCBI): domain Eukaryota; kingdom Metazoa; phylum Chordata; class Aves; order Coliiformes; family Coliidae; genus Colius; species Colius striatus. Next base: position 157,496,496 of record NC_084759.1, on the reverse strand, counting down.
TTCAAAAACTCAAGGAATGCTGTTAATGACTACTTGGATAAAATTTGGTCTGTAACGATCAACATAACAAAAGCTCTGACAGAGACAAAGCCTTGTCTGTGTGACATTCAGCTACCTCAGCTGTCAGTTCTTTTCTTTGATATCTTTTGCTTTAACTAAGAGTGCTGTTAATTATATAGCAAAGGAACCAAAGATCTCATAGCTATGCTTTTTTCATCCCTTGAATTTGAGCAATACAAACCACATCTGTATTGTGCAATGAAAAAAGACAGGGTTTTCTTTTCAGGAAAAAAGTAGTATGTGGTCATGATAAAGGCTAAGAATCAAGGAGCACCGCATGGTGCACTGGATGCAGAGAAGTGGCATCTCCATCCTTGGAGTTTTTCAAGATTTGGCTAGAAAAAGTAATCTCCGATCTGATGTGTCCTACTCCAAACAGGAAGATGGACTAGGTGATCTCCAGACAGTCCTTACAACCAGCACTTTTATGATTCAGTTTTTATTCTGAATCTTTTGACCTTTGAACTGATAACTGTTAAGTCTAATGCTCTTAATACAGATTTGTATTATAATTTTGGTTTTCTAATGCACTTGATGCTTAATACTTTTATGTTCAGAGAATAATGACAGTATAGAGATAGACTATACCACAGTTCTAAATAGTATAGTAGTTTAGCACTCACTGTATTGTTGTAAAATCACAGAAAGAAAAATAATTTAATGCAGTAGGTGTAATCAAGTAATTTGCAAGAGCAAACTTTTGCTTCTTATTCCAAGTCAGTATTTGTTGACCTAAGACCTGAAGCATTAGATACTAAAATATCTCTTCAAACTGCACCATATCTAAAACTGCAACTATGTGTCTTCACTGCTCATGTAAATGTTCAAGATTTCAATTCCAAGATACAATTCTTATTCTATATCCTTGTCAAAATAGGAAACTTTACTTACATAAATAGAAAAATCCTTCCTTGGCTTCTAATAATTACCCACATCTGAGATTTTGTTGTTGCATATTTCTGCAATACATTTTAAGACAACTCATACCAAAATCAATATTTTTCTGAGGCTTAGGAGAGATGCACAAAATATGATATTTTATGTATTATTTTCCATCTGTTTTTAAACTAATCAAAATTCTTGTGTATTGAAAAAAATCCTTTCATTAAGTTGTCTACACCGATGATCTACATTCTGTGTGGTTAGAATTAATCTTAAATCTGCAGATATATCTGAGAAATTCAGACTCTCCATTCTTATTGTGTTCTATGCATTAACTTCATCACGTGCTTTTGAACCTTTTCATTATGCGTGTTATTTTTATTTCTTTCAATCAACTGGAGATAAGAAACAATATGATATGTGATTACCTTGCACAGGTCTATACTTAGTGAATAGAAAGTTAATGATACCAGTTTTGCTTTCTCATGGGCTTTTGAGTATGTCTTCTGAGAATGGACTTCAATAAAGAGCATGGGACATCAGGGAGAGAGAATAGATGGAGAAACCCTTGGATTGAATCCCAATGGAGAGAAGTTCTCTGCTTGTGATTTTTTTTTTTCAAGAACATATAGTTTTGTAATTTTAGAAAAAAGAGATCTTGTTTCTTCATCTGATACTGCTTTACTTGCCATCTTATCTTTTTACTTTTAAATCCATCTGAGTGGATTACTTCTGAAAATCACTGTGATACTGCCATATCTGTGTGGCATGCAAAAAATTACATTTGGAACTACAAATAAATTCAGTTTTACCATAATCTCAAAGCCACAGATACACACTACTATTATCACCAGTTCATATACAACCAAATAGGCATTTAGGCAGCAGATTGCAATTCAATCAGCTATTTATTCACACAGTAGTGCATCCCAGCACATTTGCTTGTGGTACATATATAGAACTCTGTGGAATACCATTTCCCATTTGCTGTATTTGAGAGTTATAATTTACAGATGCTTCATCACTCACATATCTATTTTCTGAATCTAACTCCAAGACTGTAGAGCACATTAAGAAAATCAGGAGCATACTAAATACTGTAAATTTTGCATTCATATAAAGTTGGAAATCAGCTTTTCACATTTGTATTTCAAGAGATTCCATGTTGAAAACTAAAATATATTCAGAAGAGTAACAGTTGTTAATAACAGTAATGAAAAGAGCTGTAATAGATAAATTATAATGACAGTTACGTCTTTAACAGGCAATGCTGTTGCCATGGCACAAGTTTCTAATGTAAAGTAAAATGCACTAGAAATTTGTTCTATAGCTATGGTAACAACTGTATCGTGATACCTGCACTATTAAGTTCTGGTTTTATTTGATCCATAAACATTTTTTTATCAACAAACTCCAAACATATAATACCTGCCTGAAAAGGTATTCTCAGCCCCTTTTTCCAGGTACTCAGTTGATTGACAAAGCCAACAGTCATAAATGAGTAATATTTCTCCATCTATTCTAAAGAGAAGTATTCTTTCACAGAAGAAGGGTAAGCAAATAAGTAATCTTATTTGAATGAAGATTTGGACACAGTAGGATATCTTCAGTAGTGATGATATTGTTTGTATTGTCAAAAAGATATAATAAGTGAGATAATCGGTAAGAAAAGGTACAAGAGAAAATTAATAGTATTTAAAAACTGAAGCAGAAACATTTAGGAAAGCATTATTTCACACTGCAAACAACATGGTGCTCTGACCAAGATCCAGCTTTGATGGCAGCACATTGGCGGCAGATATCTTTGATAAGGCAGTGCAATGTTTTCGCATTCTAGTAGAAGTTATAGCAAGGTAGCATGGACCTGTGAGAGAGATGTAACAATGCAATTACTAAGCAATTAATGAAGAATGTAGGCTTCTACTCTCACTAGCAACACAGAAAAAGAGCAAGAGTGTCCAGCCAGATTGCTGTTTACTCTTCTGCTTCCTCCTAAATGTAAAGAAGCCACCAGGAGGAGGTTTGCAAGGTTGGTGTCAGCAGCATCCATGTTCTTTGCCCAGATTCCAACATCACCGGCTTCTCAAAGCCATACAGTTCCTGAGAAATCACAATAAAAATCTGTGGATTGTGTAATTTGGTCCTTCTAGCTTCATAACTGCCAATTCAATCTCTTAAAATGGCAGTCTGCACTTCACTCTGTTTTTTATGTTAGATTTTACTGCCTCACTACCTTCTTAGTGGTTTCACTTTCCACATTTTACTCATCTGTTTGACAATGACCCATCAGGAAACAGAAAAGATGAGAAAGATTTTGGGGGAAAGATAGTTCCATATGAAGTTTTATGAACATTGCTTGCCAGCCTCTAATGAATAAAAAAGCTTTCATTGAAGAAGGAAATTAGTTGGTAAATGCTACTAATTCTAACCACATTAAAATATCTAAACCTAGCTCTTGCCCAAAATTTCAGCACCAGTATTAATCTGGTGCAAACAGAGTTAATATTAACTCTTATAGAGATGTATTGTCTCTTGTGTATGATTTTAGGAATTTGTTTTGATACTTGTAGATTCTATATTTGAGGAGAACACAGATGTAATTTTTTACATAGATCACAAAGGGTTAATCCTTAACTGCAAAATTCAAGCTAGACAAAAATACAGAGCTGCAGCTGCCACCTCCATAATGCCGTTTCCATGAGGATTTCTTTCTATGTGACTATATAAGGCATGGTTCCTAGACATCTTAATGACAGACAGACCCTTCTAAACCATCACATTTTTACAGCACAAAAATCTGCCTTATATCTACTCATCATAACAAAAATCCTTCAGAAAACTAACATGTTCATTGACAGAAAGTTAGAAGCAGGTAACATAATGATCAATACGCCCCAGGTGAAACACTGGATTAATTCAACACCCTTGTTCAGGCTAAAATTCTACTAAAATATTTCAAATCTACCATGCAGCAAAAAACCCCCAACCCCACAGTATTCCTTTGTAACACTCAAGCACCCTTTCATAAGGAATTCTGAGAAATGAATGGAAATTGATGCAAAATATAATTTTGCAGAAAGATCACGTACAATTGCATTGAGAAATTCTGTGGTAATCTCTTTTTGCAGGAGAAGACTAGCAGTTGAGTGGGCTGTGGCTGTACTCAGAAAGTACAAGTTAATTTGACAACGTAGTACAGCATGGAACAGTAATAGAAGAGAAAGATTTGGTGACACTTCATAACCAAATTCAGTAAAAAGCAATATGAATCTGACAGATGAGCTCTTGAAACTATACCATTTTGTTAAAGACTCGAATGAAACCTTGTTAATTGTGCCACTTTTGATATTTCACATATCAAATGCTAAGAAGGAATAATGAAGTCCTCCAACTTCGAAGGACAAATCAACTGGGAACAAAATTTACTAGTTGTCAAGGCAAAAGAGAGTGGAAAAATAATGGATGAGTTTTAAAATGCTGTTTCTAAAAGAAGATGGTGCTCAACAATTTCAACAGTTTTATTTGTAAGGAAAGATTTGCCTAAGTAACAATTCAGTTTCCCCAAGCATGAGACAAAAGCAGAAAGTATACAAAATATGCCTTCTGGCATTTGCACTGATCATATATTTTTGTCTTTTCTCACCTTGGTACAGAATATATTTCCGATCTGAGCACTACTTTTAAGATGTGATACAAAGTAGTTTGCCTCTGCTTTCTCAACAGATAAGCTCACCTACGCTCTACTCTATATCTTACAATTACATTTCAAAGCCAGCAATAACAAAATCAATGCTTTCATAAGAATACAAACTAAAGGACTACTCATCCCAAATTTAATTTTTACAAAATTTCTTGGCATATAGTAGAAACAAAACTGTAAGGATAGAAATTGTATAAACATTTAAAATATCTTTATCTGTAAAATTACAGGCCACTACTAATTGTACGTACATGCAATCATGGAAGAATACATCCAGAACTGCAAAGTTTCTTAGCTCTATGTGGAACATTTACTGAAATTTTATATAATTACATGTAATTGTTTTGAAACTAAACACTCAAAAATCTTAGTCTTTTAGCAACCTTGCAACTCTCTCTATATTTTTCTTGTAAATTCTGTGTGGGAAAAAGAAGTGAATAAAAAAAAAAATATATTATCTATATCATTTTTCCATTAATGATTTATTTGGGGGTTGCAATTGTCAAAGGAGAGCCCTAAAAATTATTTTAAAAAATATTTATACAACATAAATGTTCTTATTAGGAAAAAAACCCCAATCTAAATTATTATGTGCAAAAGAATTTAGCTAGGAATACTCATTTTCTGGCCAGACTAACAGTATCTGAAATACATTTCCTTCCTAAACTACAGTTATTTGTGAAAAGTAATGTCACACATAGGATGCTTAAAAGCAGCTTTTGTGAAAAGAAAGGAACAGATTCAGGCGACTAAACACAGGTATATAGGCCATTTTAGACACAGTAAGGTATCCAAGGTGATTGCAAGGACTGACAGATGTGACACAAAACTTAATGGAAACCAGCATCTTTCTGGAAAAGGAGCAAGAGGCCAGAAAGGGTATCTTGGGTGTCTAAATTGGTCTATACATCTCTGTTTAGGCACTTAAATTGTCAGGTAAGTAGACAAGAAGTACTAATGGTACAATGCATCTCAAAGAACTCATTAATGTAGAATAAAAAATTGCACATATGCATAAATCCCACTTTAGATGGCTCAGATACACTTAAGTTAGATAGAAACTGAAAACATGTCAGCTTTTTAAGTAATGAGTGTTGGATACTTCTACTAAATTAGTCATCAGGTTAAGAAGTCAGACCACCTGAGCGGCACAAAGCGTGAAAGTTTGGCTGACACCAGATATCAGCTCAAGAAATTTTGGAAGCGTATGTGCATTTGCAATATGGAATTAAATTGCTATGAATAAACTATGAGTGCTAGAAGAGTCAATATGAAGCTTTATTAAGCTACTAGGATGCAGAAGAGCACTAGGTCAATTTCAGATTTAGTTACAGGAAAAATAAGCAGTAGATTGTAACAGCTCAGGCACAGAAGTACAGTGAATATACTTGGAAGACATTTCTTAACTTTCAGGCTCCATCATAAATAACACTACACTAAGCTCTCTTAGTAAATAAACAAGATTATAAAGAAATGAATTTTACAATATCAAACTGTATGTATGGTCAACTAGTTGCTGGTCAAAGGCCACCAGACAGATATATCCTTGATATTTCCAAATATAGGTCAGTTATCTTGGTTAGAGACAGAAGGTCTACTATCCCTGTTTCTGAACTTCAAAGTTTGATACAGAAAGGCAAACCTTAATCCAATTAAAACCCTACTTGAGTAAGTGGCTGAAAAGTCACACAAGTGCTATACACAGAAATATTGAATGATTTATCCTCTGTTAGACTCATGTAAAAGTTAGAGAACAGTTTCATATAGCAAAGAGCTGTGGCAAAAGAAAATATTACCACCCACCTTGCTGCTTTTCAGCCAGAAGGTATCATTAAACAGCACCCCTGCTAAAGCTGTCTCTAAGAATGGCCTCTGATCTGCTTAGGGCAAATCAGCTGTGCCAGTTTGGGTAGGCTTGTTGAGTTCATCTGGTTTATTTCGCTTGAGATTGATTAGAAAGTTGTCACATAAACCCTTCTGATGAAGCCAGATTTGAGGGCAGCCACCTATCAAAGAAATGCAATGACAAGAAGGTGCTGGTAATATCTTCATTCACTTCCACTGAATTCTGCCATTCACGAGAGAATTACACCTTTCTGCAATATAAGGGTCAGCTTTCCTCTTTAAAACACATCAGGTGCACCAAACAGCACTGCTTTTCAAATAAGTTACACCTACTGAGAATAGAATTTTCTCAAGATAGGTGAAATAATGTGCATAATGAAAATAAATATTTGTATGGTCTAATAAAGGTGACTAATTTACTAAGCTAAAGGATTTAAGAGCCTTCCGAAATGGCCTGCAGACTGGTAGAAATGGCATTAATAGTCTGAGAACTGTAAATGTAGACTGTGAGTCCAAAGGATTAGAAAAGGTACTAATATTGGTGGGAATTATCCCATTATAGGCCCACAACTGATAGACCAGATTTTGCTCAGGTAACAACCTGATCAGAATAACAGGAATAATATATTGTAGAAAACTCTTCCTCATCAGAGAACACCATTCAGCTGTTTGCACATCCTTAACAAGCACATGAAATTTCTGTACTGTTTAAGTAGATACTTTGGATTTAGAAAGTAACTTATTTTCAGAGTTAACTAGTTCTTATCTACAGTTGCAGAGGAAAGAAATGTTTCAATATAGCTTATAACAAATTCATCAGGTCCTTAAACCAGATATCTCTGAAGCAAGATAGGCCTAGAATGTTATTACTCCATTCTGCTCTAATTTACTTATGGTTCTTTCAGTATGAGGAAGCAAGATGAAGAATAACTGTGTTTCTTTGTAAACTAAGGAGCCATACAAATCTGATCTTCTTTATCATGTATGTATTTCTGCTGTTTAAGCAGGTGTGCTTACATTTTAGCTGAAGAACAGGTGAGTACAGAACAGATCACTCTGATGCTGGTTTGCAGGTATGTAGATGGCCAGAACCTGCCTCAATAGGCAAGTCCCATATGAATGCCAGGTGAGCATTATTCCTGAAGACAAGAGCTGTGAATTCTGTCTTGATTTCACATTTTCAATTAGAAACATCATATGAAGCTGAGGAAGATTTCACTTATCGGAACAGATTCTCCAGACAGAGAACTCTGACAAAGGGCAGGGAATTGCAACTAGGAAAGCTACAAAATTGCATGGAATAATCTGTATCTATCAACTGCAGTATGCAACAGTTTAAAGTGACAGTATTTTTAAAGGAAGACTGTATATCTAAGAGGGCAAGGATACAGGAGAGGTAAAAAAGTAGGACAGATTTCCTAAAAGCTTTGTACAGCCATTATTCAGATAGGCTGTTATGAACACTTCTATGAATGCAGAAAAATAATTAGAATATCACCATCATCTAATTTTTCAATTCTTCTTTTGAAGAATCCCTTCAAAATCTTCCTAGAGTGAAACAGTTAACAGACTTACATTTGAAAAATTTGGTAAGCTCTTCAAAGATCAGAAGAGCTGAGAATGGAAATGACAGAGATGGGGAGTTTTTTTTCACATGGGATAAGTCACAATTTAAAGAGTGGTACATATATATACATTTATGAAAGAACAGGTTTACTGTTTTCTCATGTGCATTATGCTGTAACTTGGGTGCTAAATTGTCTCTTACTTCCATAGATTAACATGTTTGTACTATGATTAAGCCTCAACATATCTTACTGCAGAGTATTTCTAAAATGTGGCCTCTACCTTCCCAGCTAAAAATTGCTATCCAAACCATTGTCTTCTATCTATTAAATTCCAGGCCTTCTGCTTTTGACCCTTTCAAGAACTCTTCCACAAAAGTCAGCTTCTCGGTCTGTTGCACTGAGTATGTTACATGCTTTGGCTTTCACTGTTGTTCTTACAACTTGAGGCGTAAAAATTCTTTCTCAATAAACCTGGAAGTCATCTAATAATAATTTCTTGGCTTTCAGGTGCTGGCAATCCCTATTATTACTGTTTTTTTATTTTCACTTCTGCTGAGAAGTAGCAGAATTTAATAGTTCCAACACTTCATGATTCAAAGGGATTGTAAAATAACTATGTCTTTCAACTAAATGGACTAAATAAAAATTAACTTTAGTATACATTATCCTGCTGAAAAAGACAAATTCTTGCATTGCCACAAGACCACTGTTACTGCTACACATATTAGTGGAGGTTCAGGGTCAACTTGCTTTGAAATAATACTGATACTTCCAATGTTTTCTTTGATGAAGTTGTACTCTGGCAAATTGTCTAACCTACCAAACACACAGAGGAAAACTGAGTATGTAGAAGTAGTTCATTAAGTCAATCAGAATTAAAAAATAATTGCAGACACAATATTACAATTGTTTTAATTAGCATATTCTTCGTTTGAAATAAATTGGAGATCAAATGATCACAATCTCCTGAGAAATTTACACAAGTAACTTCTTCCTCTTTTGAAAGGAAAAAAGCACCACTATCGGCTCAACATATCAAACAATACTGTAAAAGACAGAACAAAACCTGGCAGATGTTTACTTTTTTTTTTTTTTTTTAAGTTTTTAGACTCAGTTAGTAAAATCTGGAAGCCAAGCCTCTGGCATGTCTGGAAGTAGATAACACAGTCACAGATAATCTCTGGACCAGTACGAGGAAAAGACCACTTTGGGCCCCTGAAGAAAAACCTTCAAGAATTCCAATAATATCTAAAAACCTAAGAGACAGGGAAGCAAAGCTCAAGTAAGCAACAGTCTGAAAGGAAGAAAGGGTCAGAGGGAAAAATCAGAATACCAAAGGCATTTTTGACTTGTTTCATGAACTCATGCCTTTCTTGTGAGGAGCTGACCAGTGCTGGACAAAAAGCCACAAAACAAACCAAACTCAAACACACATATCCCCATTATTAAATAGACTTATTTTTGGCATCACAAATGTGAATCGGAAGAAAATCATGTGTACACTTACAGAATCTAGTTTTCCTGATACTAACTTTATAGAGAGAGCTGCAACTTAAAAATGTAAAGTTTTGTCCTGTATCCTCACTACAAAAGCATTCATGGAAGTTACACCAAAGAAACAGACGGAGTTGGAGGGAAAAAAGGAAAATAATCAGGTAAAGGAGTCATAGGATTGTATGACTCTAATGAGTATTACAGAATATAAGGATGAATTTTAGCCTTTTTACAATGCCTTTCAGCCTTTTGACAAAAAGGTTATTTGATGAGCTACAAAATTACACACCCTATCTGCCTCAGTCTTTAGAAAATGGAAACACTGACAATATGTCGATCCAATGTTTATGACAGAGCACAAAGAAAGTTTGGAACTGTTATGCCCGAGACTGTTATTGTTCTGCTTCCTCTGCAACTACAAAGACTTCTAATACAATTAGGCTCCCACATATTTTAAAAATAAACTGGTGAGCTAGGCAGACTTCTTTCTTAATTTCATATATAAACACTGCAATTGACTTGAAAGAATGAGCCATAACTGAGTACCAGATGTAGCTATAATCCCTTGCACATTGTCTATACAACTAAACAATACTAACACAAGGACATTGTGCAGAGCCTTTACTGTAGCACTCATGACAGTATCAAGGGGACTTAATTGACAGCTGGGATCTTAGAGACACCAACAATCATTTTTCAGATGTAGTTCATTTTCTCTCATATCCTACTGCAATGACACATCTGGCATAAAAGGCAGCATTCGCTACATTGGGCTCTAAGCAGCTGTTTCTAATAATCCTATCTCCAGTCTGAAGTTTTCTATCTTCTTACCAAAAATTCCCTTCCCACAATTCCAGTGAGAATATTGTCAATCTGTCAGAAAATATATTGTAATGTTTCTCTCATAAATGTGCCATCACGTCAAATTTCCACTATCCTAAATTAAGAGTAGCTTTTTAGATAACAATTGCTTTTGCCTGAGAATTAGGGAATGCAAAAATGGTCCTGGGAAGATGTCTTTGCATGCATGACATCAAGTAGCTGAATAAGACTAGCCATTTTGTGTTGAAATAAAAATGTAACCAACTTGATTTTTTCACAGTACAACAAACTACCACATCGAGTAAAGATTTTACATGTTTAGGAAGAAACTTGATTTCCACTGGACCCAGGTGGAACAGATTTTCTTGAAAGAGACTAATTATTTATTAGAATATTACATACTATGGAATTCTGTAAATCAAGAGATTGAGATTAAGAGATTAAGATAATTCTCAAGAAAATAGTTTTGGAAGTATGAAGAGAGAGAAATGCAATATAATTTAAACTAAGGCTGAGTTTGCTTTAAACACAACTTTACTGATATAAAATGTTGCTGTGTACCAGTTGTTAACTGAATATTCCATAAAGAGTTTGAACCCTCTAAACATAAATTGTGGTGTTGAGTGAAAAATCTGAACTACTTGAAGTAGCCATGTACCTTTCACTAAAGGAAAATATGATTTTACAGACCTCCTTCTAGATACAAAAAAAAGATACATAGATCTTGTTTATGTTTTCATTACCTAGTTTATTGGCCAATTTGCTTCATGTCTGAAAGACTCTCCAGATGATGGAAAAAGTGTATGAGAGAAAAAGTAATTTGATGAAATTAAGAGTATGTATTGAAATTCTGTAAAACATCCCTTTGCTCTAAGTATTAAGAGAAGTGTACACTAAGACTCTGCAGGCACAATTACTTCACACTGTCTTGTTGAATAGCTGCATACCCACAGAAAATCTACAAAAATCACTTTGATGTAACTCAATACCTTTGTTTGCATCAAGTTCTTTCATTGGTATTTCACATTGCAGCTGAATCGTAATAAGTGGAGAAAAGGAACAGGTGATATGAAAGGTCAGCTGAAAGGAATAAAACTGAAACTACTTAAAGGGACATGATATGTGACCACACTGCAGTCACAGCAAAGCTACGGTGCACAGTACAGACATACATAGCTTTAAAAACCCCCTGAATACTTACATATCTTGCAACATCATGCAATTCATGGCCTTTGAAACTTGCTTCAAACCTTCGAGCAAATCAACCTATGCTATGCTGTATTTTAATACCGGTTCTCAAGCTAGAGGCAGTTAAAAGATGGCACAATTGCCAATTTTGTAGCATTATTCTCTACAATTTAAGTAAAATACTGGGGCTGCCAAGAAACACTACAGGCAGTAGGTTTTTACTTCAATTTGCCTAGCTTGCTCAGATACCTCTAAAAATATCAGCCTTTATCTTTTTAAATCTAAAAATATGCAAGAACAATGTTACACATTTTAAATAACAACCTATTTCTCTTAACGGGTGATTGTCTAACTAAACTAAATCAGAATATAGGAAAAAAAAGCCGCTGCAGTCTGAAATAAAAACTGTTGTATTGTGACTCAAGAATTACTCCCAGTCTTTTCAGTAGTTCACCTGGTGACTTGAGGAAATCAGTTTAATACTAGTTTGACTGAATTTCCTTGGCTGCAATATTACCAACCCTTCTAAAGGGCTTTAAGATCTGCTTATGAAAACAGTGGTGTATGAGAGCTAAGTACTATCGACATCTTGTAAGATGCTTATCAGATCATCAAAAATCCTCAGTTTTTAATAAGTTCTTTAAAAATGCTTGTGCTGTGCTTTTATACTTCTTTGTTGACAGTTGTAGGAATCTTTTATTAACATGAAAATAAATGAATATACAGGAGAACAAATTTAAGTAGAGCGTATACAAAGTATTATTATATATATTAAACTGAACAAACAGATAATTCATATAAAGCCCTTTGGCTATATTAATGATGTTTTACTTTTAGGAACATATATTTCAAGAGGAAAATGTGTTTTCGTGATTTTGGTTTAACTCTGATGGAATGAATTTAAAAGATTTAAAAGATTTAAACTCTTAAATATTATGTTGTAAGACATGACTTTTCACACAGTGTGATAAAATGAATTTAAATCGGAGACAGAGGGTACCTAGTATTCTCATAACTGAGAAGACTGGTATGTCAGACAATCTAGCAGGTTTTTTTGTCTTTAAGACAAACCGGCCCTCTAGGGTCCTTGAAAACCATTTTTTTCCTGTAAGGGCAGCTAAAAATACAGTATTCACTTAAAAGCTTGTTTATGGTTCTTACAGTAGCTATACACAAAAATATATGGAGTAAAACATTCAATTAAATGCCTGACCCATTTATGATCTTTCCCACAGCAACCTGTTTAGCTCTCAGACTTCTATTCATCATCATTTTTTTTAAACACAAAATGTATTCATATTCTTTAATGTTGGCAACCAAATTCTCCTGAAACTCCTCAAATTATCTCAGCAGATATGACCTTATTTCAGAAGCAGTAGCTGCCTTGCTAACAGGTTGTGACAAATCTGACCACTGGCAAGACAGCTTTCTGAAAAACAAATCAATATTTATTTAGAAGAGACAAGAAGAAACTAGGAAGAGAAGAGAAGAAATTATCTTATAACATTATAAATGCTTTATGTACATGTCTAGGTAACTAGGTGGTCATTGAGATTATTGTCTAGAGGTTGAAATGATTTAAGGTCACTTGAGTGACCTAAAGAATTTAATTCCAAATGAAATTCCATATTCCATTCCATTCTCTGAAAAGGCACATCACTTGAGATTTTATATCCACCTCTGTTATGAGAGCTAACCGTAGAAAATATGTGATTCAAGACATTATCAATGCATCTGTGAAGCTTCTATCTAAAACATTGCTCTTTATATTCCCACTGCACAGATCCAGCTGCTCAAACAGGGTATCTATTCTGTGCCAAGTAGTCTTCCCTCATCACATCAAATTAGAATCCCAACCCATATCACCTACCTTCTCCTATGCAGCTCATCTTCTCAGAAAGTGACTCAGTCCCTATGCTTTCTAACACTTCTTATCTGACATCCCTACCAAGGAAAGCACATCAAGCAGCAGTTCTCCACAGCTGTGTTGTGGAGTCTCCTTCTCTGGAGATATTCAAAACCCTCCTGGGAGAGTTCCTGTGTGACCTGCGCTAGGAGGTCCTGCTCTGGCAGGGAGGTTGGGCTGGATGATCTCTCAAGGTCCTTTCCATTCCTTAAGATTCTGTGATTCTGTGAATGCAATTCCAACATCACAGTACAATATCAAGCAAACATACAAGTTCTGGTCTGAGGTATAGTCTGGTTTGTCAATCTTATTGTTGCTATCTAATGAATTTGTCTATTTAGTGCTCTCTCTCGGGACTAACTAGTCCTTATACAGGTCCACAGATGAATTGCTTCTTGTTCCTGAACTGTTGGTTTTATCTTTCCATATTCATGTGCACAACACAGCAGTATTGTGAAATGGAGACAACGCTGACCTTTTTTAAGATGGTATGAGAAATAATAAAAATACAAGTTTAAGAACTAGATATTGTTATACTACTACTACTACTATCATAAATGTTAAAGATTATCAAACTATCTTACAAATATTTTCTTCTCTGAGCACAATCTGTTTGCCTTTGAATAGAGGAGGGAAAAGGCATTTAAATTAACTCAGAGTGATTGCTTTTTATTTCCAGGTCTTCACCAAGACGATGCTTGTACTGTACAGAAACATGTCATTTGTATTAACTACCATCCACTAACTTCAGTTAGAAGAGGAGAACGTAACACTGATGAAGGAGTATCATCATTAAAGGCTGCACAAAGGAAACCATGATGGGGTTACTATACCTAGTCATTCATAAGAGCAGGAAGAACATCAGTACTGAAGAGTTGAGAGACTATCTACAGACATGTCATGAACTACAGATCCCAAAAGAGTTCCTAAAAACAATTTTAGAAAAGCAATTAAAAAACCTCCCAGAGCTTATGCTTCAGTAAATTGGCAAGAGAGATCAAGAGCACTTTAGATGTTCTTGGCTCTTTCATCCCCACAGAATTCTTTGGGTGAAAATACCCAGAGGATCCTCTGATATACCTAACATTCATGAAGCTGTTAGAATAGTTCCTGACTAATCCATATGGTGTTAACATCTGTCACTTTTCAATATAATATTCCTTATTTCCAGAGTGTCACATTTCTCACAAATAGCATGAATAACTACAAAATAATGATTTTGTGATCATTCTGCATCTGAGAAAACAGAAAATGGTGACAAACAGACATTAACTTTGGCCTATGAAGCCTTGTATGAAGTCTACTGAAGTAAATAAATGTATGATACTGCCTCAGAACAAATTTAAGGACTGTATTTTTTAACATGAACATCTGCTTTACTGTTGTTTTATGTATTAGTCCTAATAATGTTTACAACAATTTGTGGCTTTAAAGAATAGCTGGTAATTAAAGAGAATGTCAAAGTATTTTTAGAGTCAAGTCTTTTTTTTTTTCCCCTAGAAAGATACATTTATAACTTCCAGGATTCTCTGGCAATTTTTTTTTTGGTGTTTCAAAAAAAAAGTAATTGAGTGGGGATTTTTTTTTCCAAGAAAAGCAATGTATTTTGACTTTTTTTTTTCAGAAAAGGACAATTTTATATCTATTTCTGTATATGGGTAACTTCATTGAGTCAATAAATAGTCTTTGTACACGGTTCTTTAGTAGAAGAGATGTGTTGAATAGAAATATGGCTTTTTCATACTCCCACCCACCCCCACTATGTAAGAGAAACATGTAGGGAGCCCTTGTTCCAGTGTTTTAATGTTTTGAGGACTGCACAATGCTCCCTGTCGGTGCTATGGACCATTGTGGTTCATAGCTGATGGAAGACAAGGACAGGGAAAAATGGAACCCTTAAACTTATCATCTCTCCCTCTGGGCACCACAACTGTGCACTCAAGTCAGTGAGCTAAAAGCATGAGTTCCTTATCCACATGTGCAGGAGAGTTATGCTCCATTCCTTTATGCTAAATTCACATTTTATTTTCTTCACCTCTAAAAGGAATTTTAAAAGTAATAGAAGTTTTAAATTTTCCTTTCTCTGTATCTATCTTCTTAAAATACCTTCTTATTGTCTCAATTTTTACTGAACACAAAGTAAATAAGATCTGCTATAACAGCTCTGTGGAAAATATTCATTAAAGAAACCACAAAATGTAAAAAAAAACCCCAAAACCCATGACAACAATTACTTTCAAAATGAATGTGAGATATCAAGTACTTAAAGCCAGGAAAGACAATGTTAGTGTAAGAATATCAACTTTTCTTGTATAAACTAAAAAACAAAAAGTATTTTTAACATATAATTTTTCTGGTTTTCATATTACAGCAGCTGAAGAGTATTTTAATTAATATATTTAAGAAAATTTAAGAGTGTTAAAAGGTTATTTCTGATTTTCCACATATTTCAACATAAGCTACCAATGAAACTTTGATGTAGATTAAAAAGAGATCAGAGACTTTAAAAAAATTCGCATTTTGAATTTGTGGCAAAATAAAACAGATTGGTAAATTTTGTTGAAATTATTGGGCCCACCATCCACTTTCTATTTAA
The DNA here is from genome assembly GCF_028858725.1 of Colius striatus. NCBI lineage: Eukaryota > Metazoa > Chordata > Aves > Coliiformes > Coliidae > Colius > Colius striatus. Next base: position 157,480,435 of record NC_084759.1, on the reverse strand, counting down.
TCCAAGAGGAGGAGCAGTTAAAAGCCCCTTTATCTAACAGTAGCTGAAATGTGAAAACAACCAACAGGACTCCTGAAAATATCCTGCCCAGGAATGTTGCTTCATAGTTATACATATTTTGGACAAGACTTGAAGCCCTAACAAGAGTTTATGATTGTCTATACATGTGCATATTCTCTGCACATTTCCCACCAAGTCAACACTTCTTAGTGCTTCAGTTTACTACCTGATAACTTCCCCTATGCGAACAGAGCTAATGAAGCTTCAAGTCCTCAGATGTGTGCCCCTGGATCTATGAAATTCAATGCAACAGATCCATATTTCCTAGGAGACCCTAGGAAATATCACAGGTTTTTGGACTAGAAAGTCCAAGGAGTTTATTCTCTTCATGCTTTGTGAAATGTGATGAGCAATGCTTTCCTTACATGAGCACTCAAGACCGGGAGCGCTGCACAAGCACTGTCTGTGTTCAGGCTGGGAGAGAGGAAGAAAGCATCAGTCACATCCTAGTCCTGGTATTTCACTCGTTGCTTAGGCAACGCAGTTCCACTGCGATGAACCAAAACACGGAAAAAGTAATCTCACTGAATGGGAATCCACTTAAATCAGAATCAGTATCCAGTTTATTTTTTACATAAGATCAGGAAAATTGTGGTTTTGATAGCAAAAAAATTGGAAAAGAACTGATATTAACAACATATTATCTCCAAAACGCATCAAATCATCAAGAAAGCTGAATTTTAAACTCACTGTTTAGATAAAAATACTCATTGGTACTTAGCAACATTTTCATCACAAGCGAAGCATTAAAATATTTTTTATTAATTTTTGTGATATATATGCAAAATTTCTGGAAGACATTGTGTTATTAATTTCACATGAAGTTATATGTCAGTAAGACATAATGGGGAAGCTCCTATTGATCTAATCCACTCAGCTGATTTCCTGAACAGTGAAGCATAGGTTTTATAAAATTACTATAGTTAAAACACTAGTACTATTGTACTAAATCAAGATAGTCATAGCACAGTCCCAGTACTATATTTCATTTTGCTAATGTGATTCTAGTGATGTCTCATAGAATCATAGAATGGTAGGGGTTGGAAGGGACATTTAGAGATCATCCAGTCCAACCCCCCTGCAGAAGCAGGTTCACCTAGATCAGATCGCATAGGAACATGTCCAGGTGGGTCTTGAAGACCTCCAAGGAAGGAGACTCCATAATCCACCAAAGAAAAATCTGTACTTGCACTATTTAAATATGCATTAGTAATGGAATTAAAAAAAAAAAAATTTAACATTAATATTATTTCCCTCATAGCATTTAAAAAGTAATATTTGCAATAAAGCTAGGTTTAATTTTAGCAATCATTCTAGAGATGTATGTTAAAGATACTCTGAATTTCATTTGAACAGGGTATGTTAAGCTAGAAGGACAATACAAGCAATTAAAGAGTCAACACAGGTTCACTGCCAACAGCTAGGTACTTAGCATATTAAATTGAATTAGAAAAATAGCAGATACATGGTCATTCCTTGTGTTTTAGAAGGGGAGGGGCCCCATCTAAAGACCAGAAGATCAGTGATAAAGATGTTAGGAAACATACAGTTGCTGTGAGAACCTCATTTTTGCTGTCTTATAAAATAAATTGGATCAATGTCTCAATTTTTCAGGTTTTCCTCTAGTATTTTACCATCAGCTTTAAAAAATCAAAACCAGAACAAACTTATACTTTGGATACCACCTTCATTTCTCAATATCACAAACTCAAAGGCTTATAGCACTTGCCTTCTCAATGCTGTTCTATCTGTCCACAGAAATACATGCAACAATTCTCCTTGCAAAATACACAGAAATAAATTAGTAGGTATAAGCATAGTCATTCATACAACTACTTTGATCATGAAGCACATTTTAAATATCACTAACAGGCAGCTGCCTCTGAAGAACAAAATGGAAACTATTCAGCAGACTATAAGCAGCATCACATATTTGTCTGCCATAGAAATTACATAATACACTTTCCTTGCTTAGCATTTTAGATAGACAAACTATTATGACCTATATGGGTGAAACTATCATTAGTTTCTGAATGATGCATGACCACAAGCAGAATTAGGATCAGTCACAGCTGAAGTCCTTTTGCTCTCTATTTTTCAAAAAACATTGGTTCTGTGTTGAAAATCTCAGGCAAACAGAGCACGTCTATGAAGGAGCATGAACAAGTACTTGCTTAACTTAGGAAAATTAGGAAAAAAACTCTGCTCTGAGTTTACAGCTATTTTAATTATGGATGTACTTAATTTTGTTTTTTTCCATCTAAGTCACATTTGAAAAAGAATGTGCTATATGAATTAGTTCTGATTATTGTGCTGATAATGTCAAATTAAATCTGTACCTCTCTGTGCTTTAATCAAATAAGCATTACTTGTATTGACTCACTTTGCATAAAGCACAATCAAAGGTTAGATAACAAAATGCTGTGTAAAATTTGGAAAACAAAAGTCCAGTGGTAAAACTCAATTGAGAGTTTGCTTTAGACAGCAAAATTAGTAAGGCTATTGCAATGTTATGGAATTTGAAGAAAGTTTTACTAAGTATTTCAAACACAATAATGAATCCTTTAATTAAAAATATTTTTTTAGAACTCTTACATCAAGAGATTATAAGAATTCCTGCTTACACTAAAGGAACTGTCTCTGTAACCAAATTAACACTGACATTCGTTTCATAAGAACATGATGTTTTAGTGATATTTCCCTGCAGAAAGCTTGGTTTCATGATAATATAGCAAAAATAGGTCAAAAAAATGTGAGGATACTATACTGCAAGTTTTTAACGTAGGGAGAGAACCAATTTCCACCTGCAATTTTTTGTGTTCATTTATCTTCTCTGTAATAAATTACAATACAATTGGCAGTGATTAAAGTACATTGCAATTTTCTTTTTAAAGATGCAAAAGGAGCTTCATGAACACAGCAACATTTTAAGTATCAATTTAAATTCCTTGGAGTGAATTTTTACCATCTGGGAAATGCTTCACACTTAACTTATTTTCAGCAACTCTTTACAAAATATCAGGGCAGCACAGTTTTCACCAAATCTTTCTTTAACACAATTCTATAATTCCAATATGCTATCTAAAATAAAAAAAAAAAATGCAGAATCACACTTGAACCATGCAATTGGGGCAAATTTTGTATGTGTTTTGCTTATTCAGGCTTTGAGCTTCAAACAGCTTTAGAAAATACCTCATTGGAAAGGTATATTCTATTGTTAACCACAATTTACAAAAGAGCCTTCACATTTACTGTGCATTTCTGGGTCCAAATAGAAGTACAATCACTGAAATATAATCATATAGAGAAAAATCTAAATACTCTCATTTCTCAAACATTATGCTTCACATCATTAAACAAAGCAGACACCTCTCAAATTTTGGATAAGCATCTTCTATCCTATTACACTTTCTCATACATGGTATGCTAAAGCATCTAGTTCACTCATTCCAGAAATCTGGACACTTACAAGGGGTTGTGGGATTTGAACTAAATGTGAGAAGGCTGTGAATAGAAGGGTGGCAAAATGAATAGCTTTAAATATCCACTTTAGCCACTGATAAAATCTTTTTGCTATACTGGGCAGGACTAGAACTGTCTGCAGCATGATCTAGAGATTCTATCCTGAGTAATAATATGCTCTGCCTTCATTTTATTTGAAATCTCTTTATAACATATACTATCGTAGGAAGATACAATTGAGCTTGAATGCCTCAGCAATTAAAGATGGGGACATAACACTTCATTACAATGATCTCATAATATTTCAGAATAGAGTGTTATATAGAAAATTGAAAGAAAATCTTCTGAAAACCAGACAGTGGTAATGTGGCTATAGCTGTGATGGTCTGAACGAAATGTCCCTTTCAAATACAACATAATTCTGCACTTTCTATTTATATACTGCTCTGAAACTACACAGGGACAGACTGTATACTGCTCCTGATTTTCTATGTATACATAGAAGCCTGCCATAAGACTTTACACGAGCTAGCAAGACAGCTGTTCAAGAACAGCAGACAGCAACTCTCCCTGAACTCTTTTCATGCTAAGGACTGAAGAGATAAACCAATCCTCTTTTCTTTTTTCACATTTTACATTAAATATCTGAGAATATCAGTCAAGGAGGTAACAGATTCAACTTATTTTGCACAAGCCTGCACTCTTAAGAAAGGGTCAAGAATACTGCAAACGGAACAATTTTTTCTAATATTCCCACACTTTTGTAATAGCCACCTATCCAGCAGGATTCAAGTAAACCTCATTGGCATAATGTACAATGGACAACAGACCCTCTTCTTTCTCCTATTTCCCATAGCAGATCTTGCCCAACTGAGACAGATCATCTGCCTTTGTCAGAAAAGCTTGTGACTATGTGCCACAATTTAGCCCATGTTTTCTGAATGTAAAGTGAAAAACTTAAAATTAGAAGTTTAATATTATTCTGTTTTTAAAAATTATATTTTTCCTGAGCAGAGATTGACTCCACATCTGAGGAAGCCACAGAGAATGAGTTATTTCATCTATGGGTAGAAATAATTTTGCTTCTGGCATATACTTCAAAGCAATTTTTAGAATCTGAAACAGGAATAAGTGATGTACTGTGCTAAAATGCCCCAAATTGATCTCTAGCCTTAGAAAAACAGGAAGCATGCAGATTTAAATGCTTTTTTATTGCACAGAACAATCCCAAGTCTTGTCAGTTAAGTACGCCAGTCCAATTCAAATCTGTTTTAAATCACTGTTCAGACCGCTCATGCACATATTCTACTTTAGAATTATAGATTTCGTTCAGAATGATATCCCACTGGTTTTGAACTAATGTATTTGCCTCCAGTGTTTTCAGGAAGAAAAAGCTCTTCCACACTTGTAATTTTTAATGTGCTGGAATTTGATTCTATCTGAAAACTACTAAAATCAGTATGAATATTTCCACTTATACCAATAAGCTTTGGATCAGGCCCCTAGAGAATTTTAACTAGTAATCAGCATTCTAAACACATTTTCTATTGAATTGCATATACTATCACTATCAAATATTCCATGACATCTTTGAAGATAGTCATGACCGTAAATGTCTTACAAAAATATTTTATTTTGCAAGATATATTTGAACATTTGTGATTTCAAAGGATAATATAGATTATATAAACACAGCATGTAATTAAAATTCCTTTATAAAAAAGCAAACTTATTTTTCAGTTTATGAATGGATGAGTAGAAGTATGCAGAACAATATGCCCTATCTATTAAAAAATCATTGGGTTTAGGGTTTTTTTTTTTTGTCTGTCTTGCAAGAAAATGTAACTGCATTTAATTGATTTGGCAGAAAAAGATGATTTAGGACTTTTCCACATGTTAATTTGTATAACAAAATATTTATGAGATGTAGTTATTGGTTTCCATAACACTTTCCTAGCAAAACGTTTCTCAGCTCCAAGAAAGAATATGGATAAAACAACAGAATGTATGAACCTCCAAAATCAAGATTTTATATTATTTGTTGGTGATATGGAATACAGAGGTTTAAATCCCTGCTCAGTCCATGTACCTGAAAGAAGTATTTCATAGCTTAGATAAGTATTCTAACCACGAAACTGCTGACTATTTGGTTTTGCTTTCTCTTCTGTCTCCTCTTTTCGACTTTCATTTTTCTTGTTCTCTCTCTCACACAGTTTTGAGGTGACAGCATTCTTAAATCAGAATATAAAATACTTTTCTTTTTTTCATCAGGTGTTATAATCATATCATTGACATTTACTTAAGGGAACCATTGGACCTCATGCTACATCTTCAGCATATTTCAAGCTTACTTCTTCAGAGAAAAAATGAGGGATATAGTGCATACAAAGAAATACACTTCTATTAGCTGAAAAATTATTTGGTCAGAAACATAAAAATACCCCTTTTTCTGTGTTATAAATGTTATCAGATTTAGGACTAAAATGACAGCTGTGAAATCTAGTTAATTTTCTATAGCTATTTTTTGTATTTATTTCCTAATAGTATTTCAACAACAGTACTTGGTAATTAATTCTTTAAATTTAATTTGCTTATAGATAGGATGCTAGTTCTACAAGACCTGTTGTCCACGACATTGAGGCAGAACAGAGTTACACACAAACTGATGGGTGGGTTTTCCTTTGGTCAAAATTATTGTAGGTCAGTATTAATACAGGAATATGGTATTTAGTAACATGAGTGGTCTTATTGGTTGTGATGTAAAAGAATAGAGTAGGAGGGAAGTATATATCCAGTAACCAAGCTTGGTGTGCAAATTGTTAACAGTGCATACAGCTCTCATTTAATGAAAGAAAGCTCCCATAAGGAAAACACAATACAGCATCTAATCATAACAAGAAGTTAAAAAAATATTCAAGAAATAATAATCAGTGATTATTTAAATACCAAAAGGTGAAGAAAGGAAACAACTATAGGATACTTTCTAAAATAATTGTGCCAATTATTTATGTGGCTTGTGCAAATATTTAAAGCAACCCAGTATCATCCATGGAGCAATAAGAGGAAGAGTAGCCTAGGCCAAAGCACTTAACATTATTAAACTCAAGGAGATGTAAAAATTGGAAAAACTAAAATATCTATTAAAAGTATGTATTTCATCAAAAGTCCAGGTAAGCACCATCATGAGACATTCTTGCTTTGATATTATTATATGTACTACATTTTGTGGTAGTGGTTTGCTTTCACTGATGGAGAAAAAATATTTCCCCATGGCTACTGTTGCTATAGGTGACGTCTCTGTTACTGCTATACTGTGGAAGAATGTTCTTGAGAGAAATACTATAGCATTTCAGAATTTTCTGAAATCCTGAAATAATTGTAAGTCTGATTGTTTCCTTGAATAATCATAAGTCAGATGATGACACTTAATTGGAACTTGAAAAAGATCTGTTCCAAATTTTTTCGTAAAAACTAAATAAGAAAGTTAGTACTTGGGTGTAGCTCATCTTATCTTTAATTAAGATTAGTGATATTTCCATTTCCCCATCTGTTTTCAAAGTATAGATACATGATCGGGGTAACATGTCACTTGAGCATCAATGTTCTTGTGGTAACTGGTAATGTGCATACTCTTAGCACTCCTACATGGATGGTAAGGAACAGTATACTCTCTTTCACTGTGATGTAGATTAATTCAGCATTTGCTGTAAAAGCATGAAGATACAGCAGATCAGGTGAGGGCAAGCTGCTCGTTAACCCACCAAAATGTAGCTGTCTGCCTAAATTCTCAGAGTATTTCTGAGTAAGTCATACACTGCCCAAGGAAAACTTGCCCTGATAACATGTAGACATGCTATGTAGGAAGACATTGGCTATCAGCTCCACTGACTTTTAATGACATCATTGGAGGTCTTTTGCCTATAAGGATTATTATAATAAACTCTGAAGAGGAATACATCACTTGGAAAGCAAAGACTGGCAGACCACAGCATTTAAAAAAATAAAATTTTTAAAATATTAACCTGTAGCATGATATAGAACTACCTCCTAAGCTACAAAAAAGCTTGGGGTAATATAATCCATGCAGTTCATGTTGCTCAAGAGAAATAATGTATGTTTTCACATTTGTGAAAAAGGCTAGGTAGCAGAGTCTTCCCTGTTTCCTGAACCTGTATTTTTAGCAATATTTTTCTTAAATTTTATGTTGTTAATTGATTTCTTTTTCTATGTCACTTTTTTTCTTGTCTATGAAGACAGCATAGCATACCTTCCACAACAGAAAGGAGAACAGGGTAATTAAAGGTATCATCTCACTGTTTCAAAAGGATGCAAATGACCCAGCAAGCAAGTAGGGTTATCCTAATTGCTTGGATAAACAGAAAATAATGAAAATAATTGAATATTCATGGTTTTAACAGTGCTTTCCTGAAGTTTATCTCAGAAAAGCAAAACAATAAACTTGGCTTTACATCAAGTCAAGCTTTCAGAATTCTTCCTGTTTTCATTCTTCAGATTCTTTAATTTTTAAGGTACTACTTAATATCCTAAACCAATACTTGAAAATATAGCAAGTATAATTCATAGGATTTATTTAAAGGGCACTAATTTTTTACTTTTGCCTTAGTGGTACAATATTAAACTGCCTCTCAAGCATAATGTTGCATGTGTAAATGCAGCTTAAACCCATTTATCATAAAATATCCACCCAAACTATCCCACTCTCCTGTTACAGGAAAAACTAAAGCTAGTAACAGAATAGTAAATTAACTTTTAATGATTTATTTATGAATTATTTCCATTTAAATATTGAATTATTATTGAATTATAGTACTGGTTTACAGTTTTTTATAGAATCTACTGAACATTAAAACTGAATTAGCCTACATCTACCTTTCTCCTGATTATAGCTCTTGCAAGTTAAGCATGATGGTAACAAGACAGCTATCAAGCATGAATATATGTATTTTTTTATATATATGTCTGATAGCTTGATAAATGAAAAGCTGCCAGGGGAGCAGTATATATGAAATTTTAAATTTAAATTTGAATTTTCAAAAAAGAAAGCATCCAGAGCCCCAGAGAATTTAACTAAGATCAATTTTAATGGAACTAAATTTTAAATAAAGTGGTAAAAATGCTGCAATGAACTTTTTTCTTTTTTTTTAATGTATTTGGCTTTTCACATATAGTTTGATGTGGAGAGGCCTCACACAAAGAAGCTTCTTTCTTGACATGGAAACATCTTACAAGCAATTATGCGAGGATATAGTTATCTACAGCTACTTAAAGCCTAACTGATACCAGAAGCATGGATCTTATTACCAAAGCTACAAGATATTCAAGACATTAAAAAAGAGAATGCAGATAGCATTAAAAACTCCTTGCTAGGACTAAAAGGAATGCTGTTTTTTAATTTTTTTGATGACACAAGATGTGTGTTGCCTCTACTGTGACTGACATAGATTCTGGGAAGGGAAGATCGTAGTGAATTCAGCCATTCCTGTGAGATATGTCTGGAGACAGAAATTCTTAAATATTTTCTTAAAAAATCTTTAGGAGATGAGCAATATTATTTCTTGCAAGTTGTACAAAATCAACTCAGAGCACTCCCTTAACAGGGTACTTCAGCATGACTTAAATATCAAGAAATAACATATCTAAAAAATGCTGTACAGAGTAAGTCTTAAATACTTGCATTCTTGTAAACGTACAAATAGTAAATAACCACTATTAAGCTCTAAAAAACATCAACAAAATTGGAAATAAGACTTTTCTTTCAAATAATTTTATAAAGGGCTCCTCTTGACATAAGAAAAGGAGCTAGAAAAAAAAAGTGACAATGCAAAAGAAAATTATTCTATGTGTCATGAATTAAGAATTTTAGTCCTATGAACAGTGTTGCTGAAATGCAGAAAATTGGTATTAGCTGGTGTCACAATCTGCTGGGTGCAAGTCACATAAATGAAAGCTCTAGAACATACACAATCAACTCAATTTCTAGCCTTCTGAATTTTCAAATGAGTGGAAACAAAAGACGCAACTCCCTCATGGTGATTAGATATTTCTTAAAGTGTGGAACTCTTTCAATAATATATTGTGGGTGAAAAAATTTTATATGGGTCTAATGGAGAATGGATAAATCCATACAATAGAAATCTACTAAGGGTATATACTACACTGGAAACATCTAGAAGGACCTTGGGCTGCAAATAGTTGAAGGCCGTAACAATACTCTGAAGAAGTGTCAGTATGAATTTTTTTTGCAATTATGCCATTCCCAAAGGCATTCATATTGTGTCACTGTCAAATATGATAATGAGTAGATAAAACTTTACTCTTACTCAGGCCAACCTTTATATGCTTTTTATTTTATGTCCTTCTGGTTTTGTTAAGCTTATGAGAATTTATTCATTTAGGTCTCCGACAGTTACTTTCATTTGTAACCTTTCCCAGACTGCCTCTAACTTTGTACATCCGAACTTTCGGTAAATCCTCTCCATATCTGTAAGCAGATAAAGTCTCTGACTACGTAACAATTAGAAATGGGAAAAATCCCACCCTTTTCAATTTATATTACTTTAGAATTAGAGTTACAATTGGAAACACAAAATGAATACTCATATACAGAACTCGTATGACCAAGTCTAAAATTAGATATAACGTGTTTCTAAAGATTTTCAAAGAAACCTCTTGATGCTTTAATTTATGTTATTTATCATATCCTGATTTTGTGCCCTTATTTATTTCTACCAAAGCATAGGAATGTTCCCAAGAGCAAGGAATATTTTTAGCTTTTTTCAAACTTGTAAGTATCTTTTTGAATTCGTATCTATTTAGAAAATATTAAACTAGCTACTGTATAGAACTTATTAAATAGCATAGCAAAAAACTGTATATTTCATAAATATTTCATCTTGGTTTATAGTAAAATGTATTCAATCATTTATTAAAGTGTTTCAGCTGTTAAAAACGGTTTTCAAGGATAGAATCAAAAGCCTGGAACTCATGGTGTCATCTCTATTTTAGCCTATTCCAGAATAAGGCAGATCTGGATTCAATTCTCTCACCAAATGACATCAAACTTTCCTTTTCTACAAGAATGCTACCAACTGTATTTGTATTTATATGTGTTTCTTTTACATTTTTCAGCTATAGGTGGTAAAAAATACCTAGTCAGTTAGCTAACGGGATCGATTTTACCCTAGTTGTTAAGTATTCATCAAATGTATGGAAGGCTTGTTTTCCGACCCATATAGACCATTCTAGTAGCATTACAGTTGGACAGCAAGGAACAGCAGTAGTAAGCTAAGTAGTAGTTAAGTTACATGCACAGAAAGTAAGAAAGAGAAATAAACCAACCTTTTATTTCAGAACCGTCTTAGGAGGAAAGAAAAGTGAGTTCTTTGTTGCTGGTTAGTATGCAATACAGGTAGAATTTTTGTAGGGTTTTTTTTTTTTTTTTTTTTTTTAACTGTAGCTCAATAAGTATGCTCAGAGGACTAAAATTTCTTTGAAAAACAACAGGCACTTTTTTGCCATTTCCTTAAGTTCTAATCATCTCCCATAGGGCTCAGAACTGTAACAGGTGAACAGAAAGCTTTCTAAAAAGATACAAGCATTCCACTAAGGAGAAGAAGCAGAAAAGCTTTTAAATACAAGAAAGAGGACATGATAACAAGATAAGAAAAATAGATTTAAAAGTAAGATAAGATATTTTTAATAATGCTACAAACAGTTCAAATGCATTCAAGTGAAAGAAATTGTTGCACAAACAGTACTGTGAGGAACTGTAGACTGAAATATTCTAGTGCTCTTTTCTCCTAGCCCTCATCTTGCGAAGGCAATCCTTCTGATTAATGAAGTTTTGATGAGCACCCCTCCAGAGCTTGTTCAATCTTATTTACAAAACATCTAAAGGAAAGATAAGGCAACAATGCAAGACATGCTGACAGCGTAAAGCCTAAAATGATCTGTCTCTGCAAATGGTCACACTACAAGTCGTGGACTTATTTTTGCTTAGAGCTTAGTAAAAGAACCCTAAACCATCAAAGCAAAGAGTTGACCAAGATGACAATCAGCGATAGTTATTTTGCTTCTAGAAATGGATAAGAATTGAAGCATTACAAGAAAATATCTATTTTATTGACTTTACATATCAGTAAAATTATTATAACTGGAAAATGCATATCAGATAAATATATAACAAATATAATTATATTGCTTTTAAGATTGTGTTCACACCTTATTCCTTCAAAGAAGCCCTTCAAAAAATCTTTATAGGATTACTGTTGTAATATTTGATGTTCCTTCATGAAAACATTTTATTTGATGAACCACTGTTACATGTCTGTCATCTCTCAAAGAGGAGGATGTGTGCAGCTAAATGAAGTGTATTAGATTTTAACAGAGCAAATAGACAAATATGTATATGTGATTTTATGTTTACCTTTGAGATGGAAAAAAAAAGAGTTGAAGAGAGTAGAAGAAAGAGCTAATTAATATCTGAAGTGGATTTTAGAGTAATGCAAGTATAATGTCATGTTTCTAAGTATCCTGAGGGGAATCTTCCCCAGTTTCAGGACAATCTCAAAGAAATTCTCATCTTCAGTGTTATCACAGCATTTTTTCTATTTCCTAATTTCCTGTTTGCCAGATTAAGGCCCAACAATTTAGGCTTTCAAAATTAGCAAGTGTATTTCATACATTTTATGGGTTTACCCCCTGTATTGTCAACAACTGTTAACTGGCTTTATTCATAGTAAGCAAATAATATAGGGGAAATTAGGAAATCCTCTGAAGAATAGCCATTTAAATAAAAAGAGAGGCAAGCACATTGCTCAACACATGCCTATCCACATGTGGTCAGACGGTTCAGAATTTAATTTGAAAAGAGATTAGCTGTTCATGTAATTTCTTGTTTTATTAACATATTCAATGCTATATCTGACAACAGAGCTTAAGAGACCCATCTGCAGTTTTATTCCTCCAATATGCCTGCTTCAAATTGTTTTATTTTCATATTAGTTTACTAATGACTTATCAAGCAGAAGATCCACATAGCCAGTGACATGTGAGACTATATTTGGAGAGCAGGTTCACAGTAACCCCTCCTAAATAGGTCTAATCCAGATAATTCATTTAAACCTATGTAAAGACTGAAAGATAATATTCTATAGGCAATATGGAAGAAGTAGATAACCTTATAAAGAAGTTCAAGTTAGAAAAATATATCTATTTCCAACAAGATTATTTTTAAGTTCAAGTGGCATGTGATTTAGGGGCTTATGGTATCTAACGTTTCATGAAAGCACTAGTACAAAAGGCCAGTTTCTTGAAAAAGAGGTATTATTTTTGAATGGAATGACAGGAGTCAGGTTCATCTACAATTTTCTAGGCATCACCTCACTTGATCTTTCTGCTATCAGATTTATGGACATTACACACTGCATGTTGATACATTATTTGTAATAGTAAGATATAATTACAATTAGCTTCTTAAAGCATGTTGTTTTGAAACTCAAAGGTGTACAGACAATAATACTTAACATGTAGAAGTTTATAATGCTGATTAACCCTATACCACAGTCTGTTTCTGTGGTACAGACTGTATCTTTGCCTTGGATAACTGTGCATGGGCTGGAATTAGAAGCAGCAAAAAGGGCAACATAAGGAGACCTTAACATGTTCTATCTGCTGGACAACTTAATTAAAATAAAAGAAATTGTTTGAGACAGTACTGAGTATGATCCCCAGTAGCAGTTCCTGGAATAGCTCTACTATGTCTTATGAGTTGGACTCAGTTGAACTTTGCTGTAAATTGAAGGGGAAAACCAGACAATCTTCACAGATGAAAAGGCTCAAATTAACTTTGTTTGCTGAATGCCTTGGAGGATTTTGTTGTGTTTAAGAAGATAATGTAGGAAACTTAAAAACAGAGGGCTTGAATGTGATCATCTCAGGTATCTGATATGTAAGAGAGCTGTCAATCAATAATAGGTTGGTACAGGCTTGTAAAAACATGTTCCTTCACTGGAGGTGCAGATGTTCATATACAGGAGATGGGAACACTTTATTGACCAGTATTTGTTGATTATGCTTATTTCATTACATGCCAATATTTTCCACTTTCTCTGCCACTGGAAAACAATGTGTTCTTTTGGTAATTAGTATGGTATTGTTAACAGCATACCATGAATTTACACATAGCACACCTAAAAATGCCCTCTAACAATAAAAGGACTTTTTATCTTTGCATTCATTTCATTTTGTATTTCACTTACAGTTATTACAAAATTATTTTATATCTAAAGAAACAAGGCTTGAAGAGTCTACATAGGCATAATAGTTTGATGTTTTCATATCAAATCTTAATAAATAAGATATTTGAATAAGAAAGTAATGATGACAAATATGCGATCTACTTCAAATAGCAGCTTTGCTTATGTCACATAGAGGAACACTCCTGCAGCAGAATAAATGTTAACTGTATCTAGGAATGCAATATAGCCAGGAATTTTAGACCAGACCTCTCAATCAAGTTTCTAATACGTTCTAACAGCCACAGTAATATGCTGAATATTTTGATTCTCTCTAAAGAGACAGAGAAACCTGCAAGTTTATCTTTAAATGTAGGGATGCTTTTGCTTCAGAAAAATTAGACTTGTGAGACAAAAAAATTTGATCAGATATTTACTTTAAAGAAAAATCTGAAGAAGCTTCTAGAAGAAACCTAAGGTATGACTCAAATATTATTTTTTGTTGTAGAAGAGAAAAAATACAGTCCACATAATAAATACTGAGCTTTTCAACTGTGCATTCTGAATTATTCTAGGGAACAAGGTAGCCTTCTTAGATGAATGAAATAACATTACTGATAGTCAAAAAACAAAACGTAAAAAGAGAAAATTACATTATGGTCCTAGTGGAGACAGTCTTTGTAAGACAAAGACAGTAAATATCTTTAGGCACCACAACAAGATGAGAGAATAAACTGTATGCTTTTTTTTTTTTTTTTACAATGAATGATATACAGAAGTTATTGAAAACTTTTGAAAGTATTGAAAACATCAAAGATTTTCATGGACTAAAAATGAGGACTGCAATGAGATTATCTACAGAAAACTGATGACATTCGTGCTGCATATATGCATCTGAGTAGAGACTTATTTTCTGATCTGAAACAGAAAAAGAATATCTGCAGAACCATCTTTTTAATTTCACAGACCAATTATACTGAGTGTAAGAAGACATAATGAAGTTAATATGGGTTAGCAAAAGATCCATTATTCTGACTGATCAAGCAGAAATGAAAAGTAAAGGAATTCGAAGTGACAATTTTGGATGCCAAGTTGACATGACCAAGATGGCCATGATTTTGCTATCTTCAATCTTTACGTTTTACAATTTTGAAAAAACTTCAAGGACGTACATAAGGAGGCACAGAGCTAAGATATGAGGCATCTCCCTGAAAGCCCAGACTGCCCTCTTCTGGAGTGAATGATCTTGCACATCCAGTGGTTTCATGGTCAAAGCTATATGAGGAACATCTCACATATGAAACTTGATAATCAGGTCGTTGATTTTAAATTTGAGCTATCATACAAAACGTATCTACTAAACATGTATTCAGATGACCAAGGAAATTACTAGTGTCTTGCCATGACAGAGCTATATACAATAACAACTTGTGAAATAGGGTAGGCTCACTTTTGATATAAAAAGTTTAATGGAGGTAGCTGACATTATTTGGAAACACTGACCCCAACTTGAGGTGAAATCAAGATATATGAGAAGCTGTTGTCACTGTAGATTTGAAAAGGAATAAGATATCTTCCAGTGAAACAAGAGCAAGCTAAAGTAGAAAAAATGCTGAAGTAAAACACTACTTCTGCCAGCCCTTGCTGACCATTGTTATTCCAGGCTCAGCTTTTAACAATCTAGATAAGAGAAAAACCTCAGAGGCTTTTCCAGGAGCAAAAATTTTGATCTGTTCTTTCTGGATTTTGCTATTTTTTTGTACATTAGTATTCGTCTCCTGTAGAATTACAGTGTATAGTCTATCATTAGGGAGCTGAAAAGATTTTAATGAGCAAAATAAAAGGTTGATTTTTTCATTCAGATTAAGATTGTGTCTAATTTATGATCCTATATTTTACTTAAATAATTCTAGGATAAACCATCTGAGAAGGATGGGTGGGAAATATTGCACTTTTACTATAATTAGTTAATTTATTAATGGTACATTAATGATTTACATATGGTAAATTTTGCTCTTGAAAAACTTGTAGAAGATACCCAGAACTTCAGAACTAATAATTTTGTCTATGTTGCTTTTTCTTAATTTTGTAGATAGAGACAAGAGGAAATTCAACTTCCTCTCAATCCATAAGTCAAATCATCCACTAATTCTAATAAGCATGAGATTATAGTTCCAACTTCAGACCAAAAGAAATGCAGCCATTAAAAGTTACTGAGTGCAGATCATTTTAGATTTGACCAAAGAAGCTAAAAGTAAAGTAAATCAAGATATTATTGAAAACTTAACCAGAACCCTGCAACAGCAGAAATATGAAGAAGTTCTTTATCTAAGACATAACAAGTATCATTCAACTACCCAGAATGGAATTTATTTAGTATCATTCAACTACCCAGAATGAAATTGTAGTGACCAAAGAGAATTTACAGTAGAAAAGTCAATAACAACAAAAAACACCCAAACTCTTAAGAAATAAAATGACCTCAGACCAAGGAACAAAAGAACATTCCAATTAATTATTTCCAGTTAGGATTGGAAAGATTTGCCATATCCATGAATATAAGTGCATCCTTTTAGTTTCAAAGAAAATGACATATCTAGTGCAAGAAAAACAACAAGAATATGAATGATTTCTGATCATTTTACCTATTTCTTAATCATAACAAGATTTTTCACTCTTATTTCATGAAAGTTCCTGAACAATATAGTTTTTCTTTAACTATTAAATTAATTAATTTTTATTATTTAAAAGCAATAGTTTTCAGAATTTTCAACCCTACCAACTAGAATTGTAGAAAATTCATCTCATTTGAAGACCAATATTACAGAAGGTAACTGATAAGTTGGTATTGAATTTCAAAATTTAATTATTTTTTAGTTTTCTATTTATACTTAAATATAGTATTCCTTTAAAAGAAATAATTCCATATGCAGATCATATAAACCAGCTATGAAAGACATTTTTTTAATACATCAGCTCCTTCCAAATACTATACTGCTACAAGTTTCACCAAAATAATGCAACTTGCATATGAAATTTGAAGGGACAGAAGTAGCTAAATGCATAGTTTATTGACACTTTCTTCCTCCTAAAATTTTTACCTGTGAAGAAAATATTTCAATAATTTTCAAAGCATTTTCATTATGATACAGATAAAATCATCAGTTCCACTCACAATATCACTTTATGCAATTCTTATTATCCAAACAAATATAGAAAAGATTTGTTTTAATTAATCCCATTACTACTGCAGAAAAATTATCAGATTCCTCAGAAATCTTCCCTTCCCCATCTTTACCAATGATTACATAATGATTTCTAATTACATTTTACCAACCTAAAATTCATATTAGAGTATGCTGCCAAATAATGATTAAAGTAAATATGTACCTGAATTACTGTAATTTGAAAAACTACAATACCTAAATTCTAGGCATTTATGTAAAACAAAGTTTGGTTTATACAAAATACAACATTTGGGAAAAAAGATATTTTAAGAATATTGATCATAAAATATGAGAACTCTTCTTTGAGCAGCAGAAAAAAAATCAGGAATAATTTTGTGTATGTATGATAAATCTGTGATAAATTTTACTACCAAAGACAATAGCAATTCTAGCTTATACCCACAGACTTAGATAGTTTTCTAAATGTTGATAGGCAAAGAAAGCTTTTTTTATTTTTTCTATACCTGGAAGTTCACTCTCTTCAACACCGTATTCCAGAGATCCAAAGGAATAATTAGCTGGACTGATTGCAGGAGTAGAAATAAAACTTGCACAGCCAATGGATGGGTTGATTTCAAAATAATTTTGGCTGTGGTTCACTCGGTGAAATTCCAGAGAAGATACGATTGATGTACGCTGCTTGGGCTACAAGAAAAATAGAAGTTTAGAATGAAAAATACAGACTTTTTGTATAGTTTTCATTACTTGACACATTAATTTACCTAGGGCTTCTCTGTTTTAGTGGTTTTCATTTGTCTCAAGAGGTTATACTAGTAAAAATCATTTAGTATGACATGCTGTGGTGTGTAGAGATAATTTCCTTCCAAAATTTGGATTAATCTTTATCAGAAAAAATCCATGTCTTCATTCTAATCAATTTAATTCAAAATAAAATAAGGATTTACAGCCATGCATATAATAATTGCAATCATCTTTTGATAAGAAAGGGAGCTCTTCACCAGCTGCATTCATGGGTACATCTTGCAAAACAATTAGACTGCTGATGCCTATATAATGAAATTTACAAAATAATACCAAGTACTCATCACTCAAAAGCCACTCTCTGCTGTTTATTCAATTTATGAAGAGCTGCCTTAAATATTCAAAGACAGAAATGTCTAAAAAGTTTAGGGGGAATGTGTCAGTTTAAATAATATACATGAAAACAAAAATTTCTTCAAAAGTTTTCATGGAATAGTGAAAAACTTGATAACAGTTTGTATCAAATATTTACTTTTGAAGTGAGTGTCTTCATTGACCCCACTTAATGGCTGTGCTTTGTATTGCAGAGTAGCTTCAGAGCATGAGAAACGCATTCCTTTTTGGTAGATCTAGACCATAAAGTCTGTTACAGGATTGTATAAAACATGTTCCTACTCTTTATGGCCTTTTGACCATAGAACAACACTAAAGCTAGTCCAAAATAAAACCAATGAGATCTATATAGTGTGATCATCAGGTCAGAAACAGCTTTTTCACTACACGGATCTGTTTCCGTTGCACGGCACTACATATTGATATAGACAGAGTCTTAGTGCTCAGTGTCACAGACTACAAGCCAGAAACCACTAGTAGTTTGCAATGTCAGCTAAATAGTCTGTTACAGCATTCAGGTGGCACCATACTCCAAATATCCACCCCTACAATGGTCCTTGCTGCTTCTAGACCAAAGACCTGAAACATTACTTGTCTCCATCAAAACAGGTGTATAGCTGTCTGTATATTTATTTAATGACAGTGAATAACATCTCAGGAGCTGCTGGCTTAGATAAATAAAGATGAGAAAAGTAAATAAAGAGATAACTCTTCTTGTTTTACCATGTCAGGCTTTACAGGTCAGAATATTTATGAAGGTCAAGATTTTCCTGCGTATTAATGTCAAGACCAAATTATTGCCCCTGGAACAATAATATCTTCCTCAGACCATGACACAATTTACCATCCTTTACTTAAAACTTCATGTTAAAATACAATCCATCCAAATGCAGTCATTTCATTTGTGGCCTGTTTAATTTTTAGGCTATGAGACACTCAATACAAAACTACACTATTTTCACTAAAAAATCATTATTTTTATCAGAATTTTGGACAAAAACTTGAATAGACTTAGGTTTGCATAATGTTGATTATTTTTTAAAGTTGCACTAAGGTACCATGTGAATTAACCGTGTCCTGTTAAAACTGAGAAAAATTGCAGAGGGTAAATTTGGGCATTCAACTGGAACTCATCTACAGTCTATTGAAGGCATTTACTCTTTAATAATTAAAACCAGCTTCTACTTTGAAAGACTGATTCCTAGGGCTAGTAATTTCATGGGAGAGTTCAACGAACAGAGACATACTCCAACATCAAACAAGTCTGGTTAAAAGTCGGTGTTTGGGACCTGAGCCAAAGTAAGTCTCTGGTCAGACCAAAAATATTAATGTGTACTAATTAAACCTAAACTGCACATTTTTGCTAGACAACAAATTCACCAATGACCTAATTATTTCTAAAACTAAAAAAAGATGACTGGCCATTTGAAGTCATGGTCCTGGCCCTTTTCCAAGTCTTTGTGTTTTTTTTTTTTTCTGAAATTCAGCTTCTGCATTAAAAAGGTGACACTTCAAGTAACATGATGTGCAGGATCTTTATTACTGAACTGAGATACTTTCTACGTAAAAAGGCACCTGGAATGATCTAGCTCAGTTTTACTAAGTAGCTTCAAAAATTTCTCTTGCCTTTGTCCAATCAGGTGTCCAGTCACTGCTTCAACTGAATGCCCCATTCTTGGAGCCAGAATAGCAGCATTTGAAGCACCACCCAGCCTTTTGCTAACTTATGGGTGATCAGCTGTTTCACTACACCTTAGTGTAGTATTAGAAGCTATTGTATCATCTTTACAAAAATATCTGTAAGTTCTTGGTGGGGTCAGAGAGAGGGGTGGAAACAAGCAAAAAAAAAAACCAAAAAACAAAAAACACCCAAACTGTTCTGAAGCATTTAAAAAGATCAGTTGAGTTAGCAAATGCTCACAGATTCTAAAAACATGTTAATCAATAAATAGCTCTAGATACATGAGCTGGTGATACATCTAGAGTGATTTTTAAAGATTTTTACAGAAGCTAGAAACATGTCTGTTTATTCAGACATGTAACCATCTGCTGACCTGAGTGATACAAAAGACCACTTATATTATTTTTGGCTTTGACTTTATCATTATTGATTCAGACAAACTTATCCCTGTTTAATATGTCTTTCCAATTTAAGGACTCTGTACACAACCCCATGCAGCTTCTAGTGCTCTACAGTATAACACTTCTGCTGTACTGTTTGGAGTTAACAAGGTCCATCTGTCAACATGTGACAATTTTTCTACATAATTACAAAGGAACCTAGCATCTGAACTTTTTAGCACTTTTGCTGGGTCCTATAAAATCTATGTTGTTAAAGTGTGCTAATTCCTCATTAATATATGCTAAAAGATATGCAGTAAATCAGTTTGTGTTGACTACATCTCTGTCTCTGTAAAGTACAGTTTTCACAAAAACTGTAGAAAAAACAGGGTTTTTTTATAGAACAGTTTTTTCCTACAGTTATAATTAAATTCAGTTCCAGATTTAGATAACTAAATTTACAGCATAGCTATTTCCATCTACACTAGTTATCTAAACTCTCATTATAGTCAACTGAGATCTTGTTAATACAATCAATAGAGTCCAGAGTACAATGCACCTCACCCCAGTCACCCTGATGCTAGTTCACATGCCCAAACACAGATATCAAGCATCACTGGAGATTCCCTTGGCTTGGTAAGGTGGGATCTCACCTGGTCACCCATTGACATTCAGAAGAGTGCATGTCTCGCCTATGTATGCCCCATATCACACCTTACAGACTCCATGTGCATGTCAAAGACACCTTTATAGCACCTCAAAAGACATTAGATACCTATTTTTAGGCACCTGAATTGAACCCTACATCTTTCCTGAGCATGATGGAGATCAGATATCCAAATCAAACAGCTATTCTTGTATGCAGAGACAAAGGACAAGGTGGTTTAGTCCCAGATTGAAAACCACCTCTAGTGCACATGTAGACACATTTTGAATACCTCACTTCATTTGTTATGATTTGGAGAAACCTTTAAGACTTATTGGAAGAATGTGTAGGAAGCAATTAACAAGTCACTTAATGGAGTGCTGTACCTTGGTTTCTTCGATTGCATCTGCCAAAGCCACTTCTAAATTTCATTTACCAAGATCTCTCAAGATGTGTACTAAATAATTCTAAGAAAATTCTTTACTATGTATGAAATGCAACAATGTCCAGGAAATGTAGTCAGGGTTTAAGGTTTTACAGTGATGAAGACTGTATAAACACAAAATTCTGTCCCAAAGAGGCAATGCTTACTTCATTCTTTGTACCAAAGCCAGCTTTGTCAGTCATTACATGTCTGCCTTATACTACTTCGAAGGTTTGAACATAGTTAGATAACACCTGTGAAATTGTAGCATATTTATGGCTTAACTTCATCCCAGTATGTATGCTACATATATTCCCTGAAGTAGATTTTCTTTATTATATTCGTGTATTTAATTTACTTGTTATATGTAAATCTCTTTAATGACTGCTTTGGCTTACTTTAAAATATTTCTTCATGACTTTTTTTTTCAGTTGTCATAATAAAGACCTAGAAAACCCTAGACTACCCTAAAACAGCACATCACATCAGGCCAATTAAGAAACCCTGTCATCAATGCAAAAGCAAAATTGTAACAATAAAAATCTTTAAAGACATTGTAACAACAAGATTTCAATAACTTTCAAATCAGGTCTACCAAGAAGATTATTTTCATGTTAAGTCAGTAGTTAACATACATTGATGAAAGATATTGTTTTGAACACTACAAAACAGGAGAAGCATCAAAATACACATCCTGAAATGCCCATTAAAAGGACAAGTAAGGACATACTTAATGCTCCAATGAATGAAGTTGCATGCAAATTCTGTAATGCTACTATGAATCACATGTAACACTATGAGCATATAAGGGATCATTTAAATATTCTTTATCACATGTAGCAAAGGGAGTAGGGTAACATTTTTTTCTTAATTTAACATGAAACTATTTCTCTGGCCTTGAAATACTCTGAAATATAAGCTTGTAACTCTTCTCTTATCTTTGGGATTTGTGTACATAGCACTATCACAACCTGTAAAGAAGTAATCCTCATAACATCCCTATTAGCTCAGTTTTACAGATGCTGAACTAGGTGTAGAGCTCCAACAAGGGACAGATGTCAGGCTTATTTAATTACTGAGAATCAATGAGCCTAGGGTAAATTCTACAAATGTTCCTGCCAAATTCCAGTGCCCTACGTAATGTCAAAACTGCTTTGAGTTGGTTTATACTATACAGAACATGTATGATTGAAAATAATTCAAAATACATCCTAAAATTGTAGCTAGCACATCCAATACAGACTTATATAAGAAAATAAGAGGCTCGTCCCACACACATAACACAGTATGTGTGTACAGTATGTGGCCACATAAATCCCTCATTTTGGTACCTGTCCAGATGATTCCATTCTTCCCATTCTCTGATCTACTCACACTTCAGAATTTTCCCATTCTCTAGCTTTCCTCTTTCTTAAGATCTCATTCTCTTTTTACATACTCATTTTCCCTTTCCTTTTCTCAGTTTTCTACTGTCTATTGTTATATTCCCCTCCAAATTACTTGTACTCTGAAACATCCTTCACACTACCCTAGCTGTATCCAGTTCTACTTGATCTTCCAAAACTTCTTTGCTTTCTCTGTGTTTTTGTCATCAAAGTCTCTCAAGCAAACTCCCTAATAGTCCTATTTCCATTTAATTTATCAGTCACTATATCTCTCTGATTGTCCTTGAGTGCATCCTATTTTAATCTCTGTTTTCCCTTTCAAATATAATTTTCAAATCACTTCTACAGTTTCTTAGTCTCTGCCTCAGCATCCCAACATACCATCTCAGTTTCTATCACTCTCTTTTGCTCATGCACACTTACATTCCATAATGTTCATAATTTTCTTGGTACAATACAGCCTGTGAGAGGACACATTTCTTCACTTTCTCCTGTCTTCAGTACCTCAGTTTTGATTTGCAGAAATCGGCAAGCCTGACATACTGCTGACATACTGACATGCTGCTGCCAAGAATTACTTGATTTATAGAATCTGAACTAAGATAATCAAGTAGCCTTGAAACTGCAAAAACTAGATATTACAAGGAATCTGGATTTGATTAATCTATGTCACCCAGAAGTGAAAGAATGCACTAAACTGTTACTAGACTCCTGAATCAATTTCTGTCAAGCCTCAAAACACCTTGTTAAACAAGCAGAAAACACATTGCTTTTTAAATAAAGTAATACATTTTTTCTTCTTTTTCATAGAACCTTATTTTAAATTATGACTACAATTAAAAATAAATTATAGGCAGTTTCAGCATCCATCTTGACATTCTTTTACTTCTCAACAACTTAATTTAGTTTAAAAGCAGAAGGCAGAAATCACAATGGATGGCAACAAATATATCCCAAGTAGTCACAGCAGGGAGCTTTCAAAAAACCAGAAAATTATTAAAAAAAAACCCAAACAAACAAAACAGAAAAAGAAATATAAATTACTTAATTCTTTTTAACTGTAGATCCTTGTCACTACTAAAAGCATAATACATTTTAAAACTAAATTATTTTTTTTAATGGCATCAGAGTGTCAAATTCCTAGAAATTTCTGTGTGACTGATTGTGAATTTATAGAGATACCTCTTGTATTCTGCATGTGCAACAAGTGCATACTGTTTCACACTAACCTCCTGGCCGATCAGCATACTTTGATCATCTCACCATCAGTGACACACTGAAGGATGGTAGAGACACATAACTCTTTCCTGTAGCCTATGGTTAGGAGGTCCTGAAATGTGACTCATCCATAGTGCTTCCTGCTCCTGTGGCTCTGTCCTCCTCTATGCATGTTATACTAACTCCTCCTTTAAGAGTCTCCCACTGGAATATGTAAATATAGGTCACGGGGTGGCTACTCACTTCTACTTTCCACTTCTGGTCTTATCTTGGTTTATCTGGATGACTAAATCAGACTGGGAATAAACAAGGGAGAACACAGATTTCTCAGTTTCTATTTTCCTTGTCTTCTACTTTCATTTTAATTGAGTTCATATTGTAGCTATGAGTTGTGAAGTATAGCAGTCCTGAACACTTTAAACTGAAAGACCTCTGTAGTGGTTTCCCTGTGACAGATTTTGAGCACACCATTATTCCTATCCTTGGAAAACACTGTCTGAAACAAGCTCCAAACTGGAAGGCATAAATTTGATAAATAAAAGAAATGTCTTATTCCTCAGCTAGAAAAAGTGTCTAAATTTAAAAGATTTCTAAAAATTGAAAAAAGTTGCTATTCTCACCGTAACAGTTGGAAACTGGATGTAACAACATTTTCTTTAAAAAAACTTCAACTCCCAGCTGTTAGCAACATCCTATTTTGACCTGGAGATTCTGCAAATTGCTTGTATCATTACATTTCTGTATTATAAATTTTGGAGGGCCAAGGTGACAGCTATTTTTTCAGTTCCAAACCATGGATAGCATGCATGTGGGAACATATGGTGTATTTTCAGATGATTATAAGATTACTCAATAAAGTACTCAAGACCACCCAGTACTACATAGAAACAAAGGAAATGCTATGAATCTGGTGAGATACCCATCAAAGCACTATAGACATGACTTTAATCTTCCAGATTCTGTTACTATTTCCAAACAAAGTATGTACTTGAGCAGGGCAATTGTCATAGATTGGTTCACACCTCTACTATTAAACTTCAACAGTCTTCAGAGTACAGTCTTCAAAGCAGAATAACCCACCAAAAATGGTCCTTGGCCAATTCAAATTCCAAATCAAGACTGATGGGAGTGCTTTTGAAGGGACAGGATTGTACAGTACCAAAACTATATCCAGGACTGTGATAACAATTCAACAGTATAGATGTCAACTTTGCAGAGCTCAGAAGCTTATTTTGCTAGTGCAGATGTATATACTTACCTTTCAATATCTGAACTATCTTTATGCTCAGTATTTCATTAATTTGATCTGTTATAAGTTCAGATACAAAAAAATACTCAGTTCTTCTGTATTATTTAGATTTATATTGAATCAGTAAACACAAAATCCAGGTTACCAAGAGTTGCAAGGAATGTCTCCAGGTAAGTAACTAACATCAACCAAGAAAACATTTTCATGTAGAAATGATATTCTAAAAATATAACACTTCCAACAGTAATGTTCTTCTACCTTAATTTATACTTAGGCTTTACTATCCTGTTGAACTGCAATTAAATGCACTCACACGTACTGTTTGCTGTTTTCATTAGTATCATATATTGAGTAGATGTGTTTATTTTTCATATTATCTCAGCTCTAATTAAAATAATATAAATAGAATTATGTTTTCTAGTTACTTGTGAAGGGAGATCTGTTGCAATGCATGTCTTTAATAATGTTTTGGTTAATGTTGTTATTAAGTAGTCACAGAGTATCCATTATGCTCTAAGGATATTTTTTTTAACTGTCCTCCTCTGCAGCTGTTACATGTCTCCTACCCATTAATTACTGCAGTAATACAAGGTGGAAATCAGTCCTATGAGATAATTCCAGACATAACTTTGTTGTTAACTGGTACTCAGCATTTCAGAATAACAGAATTTTACAATATCTGTCCTATTTTCAATCACACATAGATGAATTGCTAACCACATCTTACTGGCACTGACATTACTTCTTTACTTCTTTGTTTTCCTTGTTTTTTGAGGGCTATTTTGAAGTCTTATTTATCCATTTGTTTACTCATTTCAGAAACATTAGAATGAGAAGATATCAACCTGTGTGCAGTAGGTTTGCATAGATTCTTTAAAGGCTTACAAATATATATACATATATATATCTCCATACCTAGAATCAAGGTCACTGACTGTTGTGAACTATCTTATAGATCTTACAGCCTTAATAGATATATGCAACCTAGGAAACAGTATGTAACACAAGAGAAACCTTCAGATCAGGCACATTAATGATGAGGATTAAATCTGCTTAGCTGTGGGCTGTAGAATACATGTTTATTTTAGTGGGTTATGGAAATGCTCAGCAGTTTTCAGAACTTCATAAAATCATGTACACAGAGGTGACTTTTATCTTGTAGAGGATGGGTTTGTTCTACCACAAAATCATAACTCTTAGTTAAATAATTTTTAAGTCTTATTTGCCTCTTGTGCTAAGCATGGACACTGCAAAAGGTTGCACAAAGTTCATCACCAAAACGTAGCAGAAAAAGAAGTATGAACAGGAAGCATAGTGTTCTTGTACTGTGTTTCTCCGTGATGATTTTCCTGATTATTCCCTGCCTGGCTGTGCATGTTGTAAGTTTAAGCATAGAAAATAGCTCAGGAGAAAGAAGGTCCTTACACACCAGCTGTCCAATGATCTCATTCAGAAAGCAAGTGGTGAGAATTTATTGCATAACTGTGCTCTCCAGTCCTCCTTTTTATGATAGAATGTAATAAAGCAGATTTTTTGTGTCACAAAACAAGTTCAGTAGATGAATCACAGAGTTCTTTACATTTGTGAAATGGTGCAAAAGCCTGCTGTGGGGATTTCACTAAATTTGCAGAGAAGGGCGTGCACCAACTCAAGTTAAGTGTGACAAGGGATGCATTTAATTTGGTAAGAACTAAAGGTATTGTAGTTGGGTGTTGGCATAGGGGAAGAACCAAGGTTATGTCATCATGGGGAAACAAAGAAACTAATCTACTGGAAAATATGGTTTAAGTAACAATTAGGTCTAAAAATTTATTTTACAGAGCTGCTCTAAGATTATTTTGTTTGTTTTTCTACAAAGTAATTCCTGCACTTAACTACAAAAAAGGATGAGAGATATTTTCTTTGACTGCAAATTACTGTCACTTTTTAGGTCAACTGGAGAGGCTATGAAGAACACATTTGAACAAATAAGTACAAATAGTTTTATTAAATTGAATGGCCAATACAAAAAACCCATAAAATATCACAGGCAGTCCAACTTTGTTCAGGCCTCATCCAGACTGAGAGCTACAGGAACTATGATAGAACAAGCTTAATTTCTAAAATTCCAGTTTTATAAGATAAATTATATTTTACTATATATATTAACATAACTAAGTTAAAACTTGAAAAAGCATCTAAAATTTCAGAGGACTTTAGTTAACTCATTAACTTTCTTCTGGTGTCCTACTGTTTCTTGATATTTCTCCCATGTGCTGCTAGTATACTTCACAGAGGCATATGTCTTTAACTTGAAACTGTATTACCTTCTCAAAGTCTTCATTAATTAGTGATTCATGAGATAAAAACTTATTAAGACTTGTTTGGACAATCTGAAAAATATGAATATGTGATTCAAACCCTGAACTGTTTGTTATTTATCTGTACATATTCAACTTTTCAACACACTCTCATTTTCAGAGACCGACCTTATGAAAATTTTAAGACAGGTATTTGCAAAATGCTAGATCACAGGTACAAGATGTAGTGAAGGTGCACAGATAAAAGAGCACACAGATCCCTGAATTACTTTTAAGTGTGCTAGCTTCAGGACTGGAATCAGTAGAGGTGGGTGGCAGGTGGTACTAAACTGAATACTGCTTCTGAGATCTGAGTTATTATCTCTCCAGGGTACTGCACTGTGCCAGGCAGATACA
Source organism: Colius striatus (assembly GCF_028858725.1). Taxonomy (NCBI): domain Eukaryota; kingdom Metazoa; phylum Chordata; class Aves; order Coliiformes; family Coliidae; genus Colius; species Colius striatus. The sequence continues at coordinate 157,452,656 of NC_084759.1, read as the reverse complement.
TCACCCCAGTTAAAATAGGCTTTAGCTTTAGTAATAGTACACTGAATCAAATAGCTGAGACATATCCAAAGAAAGTTTTGGATAATTTTAGAAGCCAATGGGATCTAATAAGGGACAAGTGTTAGTGCCACAACAAACTGCAGGCTTCTCACCTCAAAAATTATCATAATTGAAGAAATTATAAATTTCTGTAAGAGTAAAAGGATGGAGGAAAATATAAATGCCCAGCCAGGTTTTGTAATGGCATGTTTTTAAAATAAGAAGGGGAAGAATTAGGGACAGGTTGAGACAATTAGAAGGAAAAAAAAAAAAACAAAACAAGTTTCAGTGCACTCTTAGGACTTCTTTAACTGTCCATGACCTGTTGGGATTTACACTTTGTGTATGAGATTGTTCTTTTCTCACACTTCTCAGCTGTGATACTTTCATCTCATGGGCTGGTAGTCCAGCATCACAGCCTCCATCCTCTTCAAGGACCCTCACGTGGCAGATCTAGCACACAGAATCCCCCAGCAGCTGGGTTTGGTGTGTGAGAGGCCACTCACACAGGATTGAGGAGAGGCCACTGTGCTGTGCAAAACTTCACATTCATACAGACATGTATATGCACTGTCATCATGATAGCTAGCATGCAGTCTTAAGAAAAAAAATGCATGAGACAGAAAGATCCCCACCTCTGCCTACAAATCCAGCTCATCAGCTTTCTCTTTTTCCACTCTCTTCCATTGCCTGCCCTCACCAGACTGGTGGGTGGAAGGAATCTTTGGTCCCCTCTGCTGCTGCTTACACAGAAACACAGTGTCGCTCCTCACTGCGGGTAAACTGTTATATGCACAACCCTCCAGGAAAGATAAATAAGGCTATAAATAAAAATATGAGTTGAAAGGCCAGGCTTCCTAGGCAGTTTCATCCAAGGTACCAAAGTGTGCCTAGTGCAAAACGAACTGCTGAAGGGTTTCTCATTCAGCCTTTCACTGGCACCTTCTTGTGTCAGGTGCAGAAGACTTATGAAAAGTTGAAAAGACTGATACCTGTTTAAATTCTCTTTATTTTGGTAGGAAATACAAAGAGGCCCTGGCAGACCACAGAAAATTAATTATTTTGCATGCATTGTGTAATGCTATTCATTAGTCTTACATGAGTGGGGAGAGGTCAGTTAAGAATAGAATCCTATTGTGTTAACCTTCAAAATGCTTGCCATGTAATTGAATGCAGAAGGCATGGAATAAGAGAGTTAAGTATGCAGGCAGAATTAACACTAATGGTTTGCAAACATCACATTGCAGGTATCTACAATTCCTTTGTCTAAATTCTTGCATTGAGATCTTGAGGGAAGGTGGTTAACTAAGCAACAAAAACAACAGAAAGAATACGAAGGAACGTGAATAAAATACATGGAGAAAGGAGAAGCATAATGGGATCTGAACCTTACAGTATATCCAACTTCTCATGTATTAGCACATAGATTTACAGCATACCTTAAGCATTAGCCTACATGTGCCTTTCTTCTGTTGTTTTCTGCATAGGAAGTATGTCACATATAAGGTCACATGAGAGACATTTTAGGAAACATTGTAAGGTTCCGACCACACATATATATTGCACATATGGCTTTTGTTCTGCAGAATGATGAGAATAGTGGGAGAATTAGACAACGATGAGAATGATATGATTTAAATTTGAAAACAGCTCTCCAGAATGTGCTGAATCCATTCAGAGTTAACTAGTAGGAGAACATCATCATTCAGTGTTCTGGGTCCATCTGTTGGCAATATCATGATGGAAACAGCTTTTTAAATGCTATTTGCAATAAGCTATCACACAACAGCTTGTTCCAACAATATTCCAATACCTTTCTGTTTTCTTGCCACCTACTATAAAAAACAGCTTAGAGGGAAATAGGCATTTCAGTACTATACTGATGTAGGGTGAGAGGGACAGACTACAGGAACAAGCAAAACAAGAAACAGCTATAAAAAGAGAAAAGAAGATGAAGCTGCTATTTTAGATCCCCTGCAATCTAGATTTAAGTCAGGATATGGAACTCATCCTTTTAGAACACACACATCATAGCCTACTTATAAAATGAAAATACAACTAACAATAGGGTGCTTATGGTGGTCACCTACCTGAGGACGTATAACTTTCACTATGTTTTTAAGTGCAGTGTCTGGTGATGGAGGAGAGCAGTCAGGTGTTGGGCCTGTAGAGCTGTTTCTATGGTTACCAGATCCTGGTGCGGTAATTGCTACCTGAGGTGCATTATCTGTGAATAAAAATAGCATTTATATGAACTTACAAATACTTTGTACATTTTAAAGGAAAAAAAGAATGATTGTGAAAAAAGAATGCTACTCAGAACATTGTTTCAACTTGCAAAACCTGTCATAATTTAAATGGATTTGGTACAGCTTATGTACACTAATTTGGTCTCTTCATACATTAATTCTACATTAAGGCAGGATATACCTCTCATAATACCTAAACAGAACGACAGACAAAGTAAACATAAATATTTTACTTTCCTTATCCTGAATTACCAATTGTGAATCCAAGCACTATCAATGTAACAGGGGTGACTTCAAAGGGAGTTTTATAATGCAACTCATATGATCCTGGAAAATTTTCACACACACAACCCAGTTCAAAAAGTTGTATAGACAGATACTCAACTTAGATCACACTGATAGCTCTCAGTGACAACTTTCCTGGACACTGTGAGCAACATAACAGCAAGGATTAGTTATGTAAAAATATACTCAGCTTCTCCAACGAAATTTGTATAGTCCATAGAGCTCTGCACTGCAGTAGCTACCTTTCTGGCAGTATCAGCTAGATAACCTACAGCTGGTTTAAAAATGTCTACATATCCACAGGTACATGGGAAGCTGCTGTTTGGACATATTTTGTGAGGCTGTTACAATTTTATGGAACTGTGAAGGACCGTTAAAGGGATCTAAAATATCATTCTTAACTTCTCTAAAAGTCCTTAACGATGTTTGAACAATGTAAAGTTAGTGCAACTCAGGTCAGAAGATAGAGAGGACTAAGAAAGAAGGCATAGAATTCCAACTGTGATGGTAACCAAGCACAAGAATGACCTAGCAGGAGGACAAAAGCTCCACATTGCTTCATGCCTTTAGAATTGTATTATCAAAGAAATGCTTTCATTCAGATCTGGGGAAAATGCCTTTGCCTGTGCATGGTTATGGCAGTCTTTACAGTGCCCATGAATTTACAGAGTACTTTTCTTTGTTGGTCACAGAGATATGTGCTCCAAGTTCCTAATTGTACTATAATACTTGAAACTCTGCATTAAGATAGTGATTACCTTCAGATTTTGTGTCTGTGCGTTTCAACTGAAGCCTGCAGAGTTCACAGAAGAAAGCCTATTTAATTGCCATTGTGGTGAATCTCTTATAAGTGCTTTCACTGTGTAGGCAAATCAGCTCCAGAAAAATTCAAACTCCAAATAAATTAAGACAGCTCCAGTGCTGTAAGATATAGAATTTGTGCCTGACCAATTTCCGCAGGAACACACATAAGCTCCTGCACTTGCACAAGCTGCAAATGCCTCCATGAAAGCAATGACAGAAGCATATCTCTCCCAGTCCTATTGATCTGAAAGAATTCTTGGAAGCATAATGTAGATATCAAAGGGAAGGAAATACTCAGCTACATTAACTTAGGTAACAGGACAAAAAGGAAGTTTCAAGAATGTAAACTTTATACCCTTTCCAACTTACAAATACTTTCATAGCATGAATGATTCTAATACTGTCTCAGAAATACTATATATGTGGATGAAGTCTTAAAGTTTCTAGTGAAATACAGACAACAAATTGTTCTAAAGCAAATATCAGGCACGAATATTTCAGCAATACTGTTACATGATGAAAGGATAAATAAAAGTTCAAGTGGCAGTTTGGAAAACATCCAAAATGGAGATGTCCTGTAGATGCTACCTGACAACCTCAAATGCTACACGATGTCTGTCAGAATGAACTTACTGTCACAGAAACAAAAACTTCCAACTTTTTAAAAAAGTACCTCATCAAAACTCATCACTCCTTTAGGTATGCAGTCTTAACACATGGAAGGGCTCTTCCTGAGTCACAGAATCACAGAGCCTGAAGGATTGAAAGGGACCTCGAAGGACCATCTAGTCCAACCCCCCTACCACCTAGAGCAGGACACACAGGAACTCGTCCAGGTGGGTTTTGAATAACTCCAGAGAAGAAGACTCCACAACCCATCTGGGCAGCCTGTGCCAGTGCTTCCTCACCTGAACAGTGAAATTTTTCCTTATGTTTCTTTGGAACCTCTTATGTTCCAACTTGTACCTGTTGCCCCTTGTCCTGTCATTGGAATCATTGCAAGTGTGCACAGAAATCTTTGAATGAATTTCATTCAGAAACTAATACATGTGTGTTAACACAATGAATCAAACAAATTTTTACAGTCTTAGAAGAAAAATTAGGGTGAATTCTCATAATAACATCCCTGACATGGGAGAATCTGGATAGCATTTGAAAGAGGCTTAAGTGTCTCTTATGATTGCCTCTCTGACCTGGCATCTAATTGAAAATCTGTTTACATGCAACATGTGAATGAATATCCTGTGTTTTGAAAGCCTAGCCCATCAAAGGACACAGGGGGATCATTCCACCAAGGCCTTGCCATCATATTTGAAATGTCATAGTGAGGATGAAGGCTAAATATGAGTGTTATGAACATCTTAACATAGCTGAAAGTCTCATCCTCTTTTCTCTCCAAAGTATAAAATGTCATCTTCTTTCACTCTGCTGACAGACTCATCAATAGATAATTATCAATGAACCTCGCTGACCAAGGAATCAGAGACTTACATTGAGAGGGCCCTGCAGTGTGCTTGTAGATACCAAACATGGGACCATGCTACTGCTGAGACATGTTCCATATAGGTACCATCTAGAAAGCTAAGACATAACTTCTAGAGTGTGGAATGTTCCATGCAAGTCTAGTTAATTATACTTGGTGAATTTATTTGCTTACTGGTGTGAGAAACAGACACAATGATTGTCTCTGACAAATAGCTAAACGTATAAGAACACAAGTTCCCTGGTACTTCAGCACTCTTTGAATTTCTGTCATAGTTTTTTTTGTGAAGACTGTGTGGCTGTGATTTAAGCATGGCTGCCATTTAGGTGTTTAGCACTTGAAAGCTCTCTAGTGAAATCTGGAAATCTTGCAGATACTGAAACACCTCAGAGATTCATTGTGCAAAGGACAGATAGAAATACAGGCTGGTGCTAGTGGTAACAAATAGCTTTCTGCACATTATTTCATTCTTTTTCAAGGCCCTGTTGACAATTGTCACAGCTTAGTTTACTCACACTTTAAATATACAGAAGAGGTTAACAGAAGCGGTTACATGAGTGGGATTTTGGTCTTCCCATAGGAAGAACAGGTTTTGCACCTAGATATAGTCCCACCTGAGAAGCACCAAACTGAGATTGACATTCTTGGAATGAAAATTCATTGGAAGATATTCATGAGGGGAGCCAGAGCTTTTATATGCCCCACTAGACATGGCTGAGAAAAACTCCAGCTACAGCTTGTGCATACAACTGTAACAAATTCAGGAACAAACATGTGCAGCTATATCAAAAGAGAGTAGTTACAGTCTTTCCTTATAAGCAAAATAAAAAAATAAGGCCAAAAAAAAGGATCATGCTTTTAGAATCTAAAAATAAAGATCTGAAAAAAATCAAAATAATTCTCTTTGATATAAACATTCCAGAAAATTCCACTGCTCAGTATTTCTTCTGTTCTTTCCTTTCTCAAGGGAATGAAGTGTTTGACATGTAATGGTTTCTTGTAAACAATTTCTTTATTGTGGACAGCTGTTTATTTTCACAGTTGGATCTTCCCATTAGGCAACCAATAATGATTTACTACCTGGGTCTGCTCCATTAGAGAGAGAATATCACCATCAAATTAGTTCCTGCAATCAGTTTGGGTGTCTCCTCTGTTTGTGTATACATTACTCGTAGTTTCATTAAGAATAGATTTGAATATATTTTATTTTGGAATTAAATTACGTAATACTTATGGGAAGTATTTTGGGGTTTTTTTAATCTTTTAACAAAACTGAAGGAAACTTTCTTTTTTTTTTTTTAACTTTAGATAACCACACTGGTAATACTGTAAGTTTCAATGAAGCATTTCAGGGCAAAAAGAACTCTGAAACCACAAAAATCTACCAAATTCACCTATAAAAGATTAGCTCCCATGGTGAGTTTCTGACAGGTGCTATAGATGGGGCCAATAAGGAAGTATTTACAGCTGTCATTCTTTTGTCATCTTACGGCTGTCATCTTAGCTGGAGATAAAAGAAAGTAAGAGATGTTCCTTTACAAGTCAGATAACATCAGGCTCCATGGATCATCTGGCAGATAAAAACTATTGAACAGCAGCATTCTCCAACATCCCTTTCTACCTCCATCGTGAATGAGAAATGGTCACAGGGATCATGTAACTGGAGCTTATTCTGGTTTTAAAAAATGTTTACCAAGGACTTTCCATCCTGTATTCCCTTTGTTTCGGGACAATAGGATAGGAAAAAGAAAATATTCTATCTTTTCTATGTCCAGCATAACTAAAATAATTTTTTTAAAACTTAGATAAATTCAAGTTATAGATTGACTGGACTATAAAAATAGCTATGCTGATTTATATCCTGGCAAATTTTATCGATTTCTTTTGTTTTTTGGTTGATTGTTTGGCTTAATAAACAAGGTTTTAAAGGACAGAAAATCTTGTGATTTTTAATTTTCTTGTAGGATTAGACAGGTTTCTGCATCTCAATTCTTAATAACTTTAAAAATTCTATTTCCTACTTTTGCGAGTTTTGGAAGCATTTACAGAAGAAATAGACTGAGTACTTACAGTAATGATCACACTAGTGCTAAATACAACTTGCCTCTGCTTATTAGTCTTTTCTTTATGAGTCAAAAGACTGTAATTACAAATTATGACATCATTACTTGGAAGTTGAAGGTCAGGTTGTTCCTACCACCATTTAAAAAAATCTTTTTACCTTCAAGTCACACAAGTGTTGTTTAAATTGGAGCTATACCCAAGTGGACAGATGGCTTGATTTCAGTTATACTAAAACCTGTTAATATTGAATCAACTGCACCAAATCCAGATTAGCTTTTCACTGGTCTAGTCCAGCTACTTCATATTTAATCAACAGTTATTTTATATATCACTAAAGGAAAAGGATAGAAAGAAATTGAATAGCATTGAACAAGAGTTAATTCACATAATTGGTCTTTTTTTAAAAGTTAAGGATTTTAGAAGTTTTAAGTAACATAATATGGAAAACAAATATTAAAAATTATATTTTTATAATTTTTATAATATTTTTTAATGAGAACATTAGGAGAGGAAGGAAATGGCAAAACACCTCATAACAGCTGTTTTCAATACACTGTCATATATGATGCAATTGTGGAAAAGAAAGATGCTTTTTGTTCTTAGTGTTCAGCTTTATCTATTCTCTAGTTTAATATTGCTGAAACTTCATAGAAACATACACTTATTTTCTTCATTAAAATGCTTAACTCTGAATGTACACTAATCTCACGTCTCATACAAAAGATATTATATAAGAATGATCTCTAAAGGTCACTTCCAACCCCTGCCATTCTATGATTCTATGATCATAACCAATTCTTTTGTAGGAAGAAAAGTTGGTATGCTATCACAGACATTGTAAGTACTCAGTGATCCATTCACAAAGCAGTTTTTTGATACAAAAAGAATTTATTAATAAAATGAACACTATATTATGGAACGTGTTACATACGTCTGTCTAATAGAACCGATTTTTAGAACCAAAATTTTGGGCCTAAAGCTAAGCTTCTATATTCATATGCCACAAACTAAATTGCTTTCCAATGAAATGGCATTAATTTGCGCTCAATATCTTGAGCAATTCAGAAAGTTAGATTGTCAGACTTCCACATTGAGATCCCTTGAAATACAGCTACATTTTGGTGAGCATGTTAGTCTCTTTAAGTAACAAAAGCCAGTTAAAACAGTATTAATTAGAATTTAGAATATATCCTATATTTATATATATTATACTGAAGAACTATCAGGTCAGAAGAACAAGCCCTAAACTTCACTGATATACTAAGATACGTTTTAGCTTTAAACAAAATCTAGACAGCCAGCTCAGACACTTCTACTCAGATGAAGTTTCAATTGCTAAAGCATGGTTAACTGATGCCATCTCGTTGGTCCAAGGAAACTCAAGGCATCTGCTAGAGTCTTGCAGAAATGGTGGTATTTCACTGCCCAAGCATCAGCTTGGGACATCCGAAAGCATTTCAAAGGTAAATAGATATCTATGTATATACAACTGAATCAAGGTCTTAAAATTATGAGGAATAAATCCCTTAATCTCTCAAAACCTATATCTATTGTCTCCTAAGGATATTTGCAAATAAGACACATTGTTTGTTTCTACTATCTTTAAAAAAAAATGTTGTAAGCCTTTTCCCTGAAATTTACAGGGCTACAGGAAGTCAAAAAAAAGAAGAGAGTGCAAGAAATCCCATCCATATGGTGACAGCTCTACACTTTTAAAGAAATTCAGATTTGCATCTGGAGAGAGCAAAATGAAAATTAATATTGTCTTAGTATACTGTAAGTGCAAACTGTGGTGTTATTTTACTGCTATCATCAACTAAGATGTCAGATAAAAGTATAAAAATGTTAACTGTTTGAAACTATAAAAAAAATAATGCGCCGGGAACTTTGCCTTTTACTGTGCTGAGTGACATGAGTAATCACTTTGTGGATATCTTCATATGGTACACTGCATAGAGAAAAATGTCTTTATGGATAGTAATAGACTGTATCACCACAGTTCAACAAGTATTTCAGCAAAATTTTCATCACTCTATTGATGTACGGTGGATACAAACTGCTCACTGGAACTTTTCTAATAGGTATTTTTTCACGTAACGTATTAAAAGGAAATGCATATATATATAATGCCACAATATTAACTGTCAGGCAGATACCGAGTATACCAACCGGAACACTTCCTACTGCATCTCAGCAAGCAAAATATCAAAAGTCAAAAGTCAGCTCATGCTCCAGAAATATACTTGTAATTAGATTTCACCTCAGCAGTAAATCTGCAGAATGGAACTCACGGTTAATCTATAGTTTTCTGCTCTGATTACAGAAATTTGCTATCATCTTTTAAAAAATCTACTGTTATGTCTGTATTAGCTGTTACATCAGTTATTTCTATGATTTAGTGTATTGGCAATGGATCAGCAGATCAAAGCAGTTGGTCTTTATGACACTCCTTTTGGAGTATATGTGAATAACAATTTTTAGGACTCTAGAGCAGTTTATTTATTCTACCAAACACTCCCACTATACATGTACCTCAGAGCTTCTAGAAGGAAACCATAACTTCTGGTGCCCACCTGAAATGGAGCTGCAGATCAAAAAGGAGTCTGGTTTACATACTTCAGAATCAGCCTGTGACTGAAGCCATAAATAATGAATGGGAACTACAATTTATTTCAAACTCACACCCAGTGCTCTGAACGAAAATCCAAATATGTACTGCATTATTACCATATTCCGGTTGTTTGTTGAGTCACATACATACTATAGCCTCAGATTTTAAATTTCCTATAAGAACAGATGAATTGTATATTTAAGTGTAGAGATATGGACCAATAATAATCCAGAATTAGATTATATGCTACATATGTACTAGTATGTAGAAATGTATGTATACTAAATTCTAAACCCTCTGAAAATATGTTACTAAACACAAATAAAAGAGCACAAAGCCTAACCATTGTGACCTTGAGAGCTTTATACTATAACCTCAGAGCCTGGACAGATTCGTACTATGCAAATCCAGGAGAAAGAAGGGTGGTAAATTAATGTGCATATATATATACACATGCATAAATATATAGAGATACACCAGAACATCTATCTATCTATCTATATATATATATTTACAGGCACTCTAATACTAGTTAGTAACTTCATTATATTCCTTAAGCTTTACTTGGTGTGGAAGTTCAGTCCCCAGTGATTGAAATAACATCCATCTCTACACAGAGGTGATGGCCACCAGAAGGGATACTTTCACTGACAGGCCTAGAAATGAACGGATTAATGTAAATCTCATCATAAGTAGTACCATAAGGACTAGATTTTAGTGCTCTTCAATAATGGGGGAATGGTCATCTAGTCCTTAAAGAAGTTTCATAAGTGCAATGAAGAAGACTTGACACTTATAACTGCACTGGAGTGAGATAAGCCAGTATTTTCTGATTCCAAGGACAATCAGATATGCAAGTTTTATCAGGGATATGCTGACATCCTCATGCTGAAGAGAAGACCAAGAATGGGAATCTTTCCTTCTGTTGCTGAGCTTTATTTAAAAGTTAAAGAGAGACTGAGACTCACATGCAGAATCATCTGAATCGTATTTCTTATGGTAAAGAGAATTTGGGCTTGGTGATTTTCCTGAAGCTTACAGAGGGCTTCTTAAAACACTTGGTATGGAGACAGCAGTATTTAGGCTCAGTTCATTCACATGGGCCAATCTAGGCTGCTGGATTCCACTAGCAGTAAATTTACAAGGCAGGAGCACAAGTCAATAAATAGGAAGAAACTAATAAAAGCCTCAAACTGAAAATAGCAGGTCACAAAATAACAGGAATTTCCCAGATTTGATACAGAGCTATGAAGTAGAAGATTATTTGGATAGCATGTGTGAAGTCTCCTGTAAGTGGTGGGCCCACTGCAAAGATTCACAGCAAATGCATATGGTATATTAAGCCACAATGCATTTCAAATGAAAATACAGGAAAAAAATCAGGAAATCTACTGATTTGTCAGGCACATAACAAAACATTCATGTTCTAAAGCAGTCCAAATTGAGGGACTAGATAATTTTTCGTAGTATAGAATTCAGCTTTAAAATTGTTCTAACTTGACTAAATCTCCAAAGTAAATCTTCTCTCCTACATGACTGCTCAACATGGCATAAAACTAGGAGCTACAGATAAGGACAACCTTGTATTTCAAAATTTCAAGGAATTAACATTACCAGAGACATTTCAAAAGAGCAGATGGAGTACTGAATAACAGAATCAGCAGGTAGCTACACAGGATGCATAGAGAGAATGGTTGGACTAAACTGTTTGAATTTATTCTTTTGAATTTGTTTTGTTTCCCACACACTTAAACCTGAACAACCATTGTTCTGAGTAGGATTGTAAATATATATCTGCAACTGTCTTGTTGAAAAGCACTTGAAGCTATAACTGGCCCAATCTTGGATGTGGCAGCTATTTCAGCATTTTGTTTGGAATTAATTACCAGTGAAGTGCATTCCAGTGGCAGCAGGGGGTCTGCTTAGTTGTTTTTGCATCATCCACTAGAGTTGGGTATGGCTATTATCAACTTTTTATTTTCTCTAATCATCCACCTGCATAAACAGACTTTGGAACTGCTTCAAGCTTGCATAACCCTTGTAATACCAAGCAACTGTCTGGAAAAACATCTCTCATTAAGTACTAATGAGACATGATGGGTGATTTCCACCATTTCCTGACTAACCTTTTGAGACTGCCTCTGCAAGCTGTTAATGTCTAATTGAGCATTCAAAAACAATGCTAGACAGTTGCCATATACAGGTTTTTTTTCTTGAAAAATTCATTTTTTGTTGGCTTTTCCATGTTTAAAAGGCTTGTAGTGAGATTACTCCATTTTCCTGTGACAGGTATTTCATAAATGTTTACATTTGCCTTGTCTCAGCATGTAGTCATCATGTTTCTGGAAGTTCAATGAAAAGCACAGGGTATAGTTACAGGTGACAAAATATTTTTGGTTATTTCAGTCATCCACTAAAAATTGTAATGCCTAGTAGTCTTCCAAAAAAAAAAAAAAAACCAAAAAAAGCCAAACATCAAAGAAATCTCACCCAAAAATCTTCCTCCAAAAAAAGAATGATTCATATTTCAAGATATCTGTGATAATTTTAAAATGTCATTCATCAGTGAGATGCTACTGAATGCTATCAACTGCATGCCTTAGTATCTTACAAGGTTACTCCTATAATCCAAAGATCACAATCAAACTGTGGTGTGCAGAAAACGTATTCTACTACTGCAAATGCAACAGACGATTAGCGAATTAGGCTACATTTCCAAATTATCTTAGAATATAAACTCCAAAGGGTGATGAGAATAAGTGCTCTCAAATAATTTAAATAATACTGTTGATAACTATACTCCGAGGGGATCAAGCTCAGTTAATAAATGATTTAAGCAGTCTTGAAGATAAACCTTCCAATATCCATCTTTAGTTGCAATAAAATGCAATTTATGGAGAAAACTATATTTTCATGAGCTTCGGTTCTTCTGAAGTATCAATTAGTTAATAAAGCTCTTTATTAGAACATGGAAGTAAAAAAGCTAATATTTTAAAGCCAGAGACACTACAAATGATGTTTTAAAATGTTTCAATATTCAGTTATTCTTAAATTATCTAAATTTTTCAACAGCTTCAGAGACCTGAACTCTCACTCTGAAAATTTACATTTTTTATTTAATATATATTTAAATGGAAAAAAAGTATTTTGTTCCAAATTTGAAATGTATGGTTTATGCAGAATAACAGTATACTAATTTAGCATAAAAAACTTGTCGAGCAGATACTGTGCACCACTAATACAATCAGAATGCAGGGAACCTTGAAAGTCCTTGCTGTTCATTTTGAAAGCAATATGGAAATATCTGTAGCAGAGTGGAACAACTATCTAGTCCAATATGTTGCCCTGATAATGTTGAAATGATTTGACAAAGATAAAGGAAATACTGTGGATAATTTCTGAATAACACAATTCAGTTTCCAATCATTATCAGCTAATTTGTGGCAGTACAGCTTTGGAGGTTTTAGTAACTAAAAAAATCCAAATGTTTGATTGTATTTCTTATTTCCCAAATAATCTTTTTTTAATTAACACATCGAAAAAAAAAATGCCATATATTACTTTGAAATATTTTTATTTAAACATACCATTTTCTTCTGAGAAATACTCAAATACTACTCTTTTTCCTGATATTCCTCCATTGATTTATTTTCTATCTGTTGCAATTTTGATGAAATTATAACAATATTCATGCATTATTAAGCTCACCTTCAGACTGTCAAAACAGTATTTACATAACTTCTGCTGTGACTGTTTAGACTTTTCTATACACTTCAGCATATTTAACTTCGTTACTGTCAGTGTGCAGTTCACCTCAGTGACTTTCTCGTCTTGTTTTGGTTTAAATTTCTCTAAGATCCATAAGGTAGCCTTGCAGGTTTAATAAAATTCTATGTAGTAAGTGCTCCCAGTAATGCAAGCTATTACATTTCTTACAGAAACCATAGGTATGGAGTTTAGATATGCCCTTAGAATTTTTGACAGCTGCAGTTAATTATATAAAGGAACAAAAAAGATGCCACAAAACTTTATATACATTGAAGAGGTATGCTATTTGCATTTGTTATTGATAGCAAATTACTAAAACACCATTTCTAGACCAAGCAGCTTTGGCCTGTTTTTTTGACACAGAGTCAAATCAGTATATTCAGACAAAAATGAATATTCCAACACAGTGGGGCAGAAGTGAAGTAACTGATCCCATCCAACCACTAATACCAATAGAGGGATCATAATTAAGTGAAAGTATGCATCTTTTTGCCAAGTTTTATGGATAAAAAATGGCATAAAACTATTAAACATTCCTTAACTTCAAGTCTGAAACTACAGTAAATAATTACAATTAAATTAGACTACAATACATGTAAGCATTAAGACAAACAAAAGGCAGGATTCACACAATTCCTGTCACTGTCAGAACTCCTAACCACAATATTCTATTGCAAATGCCATTATTCCATTAGAATGTGACTAACAAATTCACTGCACATTGTGTTTATCAGGCTGATATCTAACAGTTGGACAAGTAATTTATAAAACTCATTGCTTTTTTGTTTGTAATGTCTTCACAAGGCGTTTAACACTTTTGTTGTATTTATCAATGGCATGTCCTTCTGAAGTGAATACGGGTTGGATAAGAAAAGCTCTAAAAGACAACTTACATGACTGATCAGGAAAAAAAGTATATTTTTGCAGATTTTACTTACACGTTATTCACAGAAAATTTTGATATTTTTTCATCGTAATGTAAGACAGATGTTAAAATAATGGAAATGCTCTTGGAGAAAAAAATCAATTTAAATCCCAGTGCTACTGGTAAGAAAGGAGTTTTGTGTTATATTATTTAAGTACATGGACTGAACAGCTGGAGCTAGACTGCATAGAATATTTTTACTAACAGCTGTTTTTAATATCCTTATTCAGAACAGATACCACTACTTACAATAATATACAAAGAATAATACACTCTGCCCTAGAGAAAAAAAAGTATGGAATGACCCTCCTGAAGGCTTTTCTTGGTTCTTGAAAAAAATAAAGCAACTCAGTGTGAAAAAAACAGTTTCATATGGGTATTTAAGGGCATATCAGAAAAAACCCAAAAGTACTAGTTGATAACCTACTGTAGTAAAGAAATTATTCTGTCATTAGCTAATAGTAAAGACATGCTGCATCTAAGCATTTGTGGATTGGCCATACAAATTCATTCCCATTTTATTTTGATATACAGCAAAGTCCTACATCTCATGAACACTTCAATTTTCCTTTTGAGGTGGAATAAAAATGAAAATATTAAAAAAAAAAAAACCCAAAATTAAAATCTCTGTAAAGTAACAGAAGGAAACTTTTTGGCAGCAAGCTACATACTGCCATCAGGACCAGCAGATGCAGAAAGGGAGATAGAAGCAGCGAAAATGGAAGTAAATTACTGGGTTTTATTTAACTTAAAATAGAGCATGAGGGATTTTTTTTTTTTTTTTTTTACAGAATGCAACACTGATTACCTACACTAGGAATCAATGTTTTTCTTTTTTTTAATCATCTCTGACTCTAAATAAAACAAATAAATCTGTTCATTATGGACAAAAATGGATTATTTTAGTAATTGCTTAATATTTTCACAAATATTTTGATTTTTAACAAAACGTAGCAAGCTATGCCAAGATTTCTCCTTTCCAAATGTACTAAAGTTAGAAGAAAAAAAAAATTACTAAAAAAATGTCATAAAAGATATCATATTCTCATGAGTCTGGTAGAACACTATTAAAGGTATTTAAATGTTAAATACAGTAACTAATTTTTTACAAAATTACCACAATTGAGTTGCTATTTATTGGAGAAGTAAAAACAGTAGAAATAGGTTATGATTTTTCAGTCCTAAAACATAGTATTTGAGATCTGATCGGGGTCAATGCTGAAACAAAATTATTAGTATGCATTTTCATTTGATTGTATCTAAAATCATAGCCCAACTTTGATGCAATCAGTTACGAAATAAAGACTATCCGTCACAAGGATGAGGAAAACTTTTTTAGTTTGTTTGGCAGTGAGCAGATGAGGTGCATTATTGCTGTGCTAGGTTTACTAGAACTGTAGAAAAGATAGCAAAGTTACTAATTGCATTCAGATCAAAGCCAGTGACTCTTCACTACAATATTTAAAAAAGCACAGTAACTGTGGCAGTAGATGATCCCTCAGAGAAGAAATGATAGAAAGCAGGTAGAGATGAGCATGCAAACTTATGATCCAAAGACCTCAGTATCTGTCTGTTAGAGACACCAAATCAATGTGTGAATGCAATGTAGAGCTGGTTGTGACTCTTTTGACAAATTATTTCCACCATATAAAAATGGATTAATCCAAATCGATTTTCCTGGGGAAATGTATCATCTTCCTTATGAGGAAAGGCTGCGGGAACTGGGGCTGTTTAGAAAAGAGAAGACAGAGGGGGGATCTCATTAATATTTACAAATATCTAAATGGTGGGTGTCAAGAGGCTGGGGCATCCCTTTTTTTTCTATGGTATCTAGCAACAAGACAAGGGGTAATGGGATGAAGCTGGAAGACAAAAAATTCCACTTAAACATAAGAAAAAACTATTTTACTGTTCAAGTGAGGGAGCCCTGGCACAGGCTGCCCAGGGAGGTTGTGGAGTCTCCTTCCTTGGAGGTCTTGAAGACCCACCTGGACGCATTCCTGTATGACCTGATCTAGGTGAACTTGCTTCTGCAGGGGGGTTGGACTAGATGATTTCTAAAGGTCCCTTCAAACCCCTACTATTCTTTTATTTTAGGATTTTTTTATCAGAACTAATTCTAAGAGCAGGATGAAAATCCTGGATTATGTCTTCAGGAAAGGCTATCAGGAAAGAAAGACAAAACTGAAGGACAGGTATCCAACAAAGTTGATCTTTTGATCATGCAGCTGCTGGAGCTTAACCTTATTCAGACAGAGTGAGATGGGGAATCAGTTCATACTTCTTGATCTAACAAGGAGCTAGGATACAGGCAGTGCAAGAAACATGGGTCTAGCACTGAATAGCATCATCATGATCTGTGATGATATTAGTCACTCACATTATAGCCTGGTTCTTAGGGTTCACAGCTTGATCACTCACATTCCAGGTAAGTGCCTTGATACAGGACACAGAAATAGAAGAGAATGCCTGAGTTATCGAATCTAATACCAAAATTGAAGGTAATCAGACTGTAATAACTTTGCTATGATGCAGCCATAAATTTTACATCTATTCACCATCTACAACAAATCACAAAACAGTCCTTAATAAACTGTATTAAACTTGCAACCTCTAATGAAAACTATTCCAAAAAGCTATGTAAGGAGTAGGAGATTAATTTTACAACTTTCATAAGAATGTCTAGATGATCTTAATATATGTACATTGCAGTGTCTAATGTTTAATCAGAGTTAAGCAGATTTATCATCTGAAATCAAGACACTAAACAAGGGGGGGAAATTCATCTTCCATAAAAGACAGCTGAGTTCTTTACGTGATTGAAGACATCTATATTGCGTTTCCAATGTTGCTGGAAACCAATTTAGCTTTTTATAATATTTGAACTTTATTTCATTATAGACATAAGTGAAGCACTAACTCTTGAGCATTAGATCTCTCAAATACTAGAGTTCATTTTCATCTTAACACAAATGTAGGATGATATGTAAAGTCTAGAGTATAACAGAATAAAAAGAAATTAGGACAACCAGTTCCCTCTAACTTCAAATACAAAGTATTTATAGAAAATTCAGTTTAAGGTTTGTAGAAAATTCACAGGTGCACCAAGAGACGTATAATGTTAGCTAAATGCCTTCTGAAGATCTCCATGCAAGCTTCTATTCTTCTAGAGTATATCAGATACTTGCAAAATGTAAAGAAATTAACAGTAAGATGAAGTTCTACTAGTACTGCAAACATCAACAATTTAATGGAGGTTATAGCAATTTATCTACCAAATTATTGCCACTTATAAAAGATACTATCACTTACATCTACTCAATTATAAAACAATCTCAGCAGCATTTTGAAGTGTAGGGTTACTTACTAGAATAGGTTATGTTGTATGCAGTATACGTATATTTCACCCCTGACTCAAAAGTACTTGCAAAAGATACTGCTACTAGAAGTCATTTAGAAACAAAACCTCAAATTCCACTAAGTAATATTTGCATATAGGCTTTAAAACACAAAACATCTCAAAATAATTATGTTGCTTTGAATCATTGTCTTGATTGGAAAAAGGATTTCTGTCTGACAGCGTGCAGCCAAGTGTATAATGAGATCATTCTAGATGGTAATCACACCAGGATGGATGCAACTGAGTGTTGGTCAGAATGCATGCACTTTGATGAGTACTCATTTGCAAAAATTGCCCAAAACTCTCATGAAAGCTAATTTTTTTCAACTGTACTTTAATGAATAATAATAAAAAGTAATGAATCATCATAAAATGTTCACCATATGTTACACAGCAGTCTTTTTCCTCTCACTTTGTTGAGAAAATTTAAGATAGTCCTTTGGAAAGTGGAATTACTTTAACAACATAAACGTATTTACTGGAACATACTGGATGGGTGGAGACCTGAAAGTATTTTCATAATGAACTGGTCACGTGGTATCAGTCATTCCCATGTGCTTTAACTTCAGAAACGACGGAGTATTTTTGAGAATAGAATTTCATTGTTAAAGATGTTCTCAGAGATGTTATCCAGAGAAGCATATGATAGGGAGCAATTGTCTTAATTATATACTAAAAACCTCTCAGGGGGATGATAAGGTTGTAAAGGAAAGTACGTTAGAGCTGCAATGTGTAAGAATTGACGTGTGCAACCTCAATTCAGCCTTCTGTGTGTATGTATTCTGAAGAAGTCTTTAATTGTGATTATAATTTCATTTCTCCACAAGAGCTCTGCTGCATCAAGGACATAAAGTAGTGAGGAAAATGGACAGTGGAACAAATAAAATTATGGCATATTAGTCCAGAAACGTGCAAGGAGAAATAATATTACAAAACAATAGAGATGTGAAATATTTTTCCAAAATATCAAACAGAAAGTCATACGAAAATATGCTCATGTGAAAACATGCAAAGGGAATGTTAAATGAGAGTTAGCGAAGCTAGACATTGTCAATCAACAAATCTAATTTGTATCCAAAGGTTTAGAACGATCTGGCAAGTACTTATCTGAACAAATGGTGCTGTCTCTTACTAGCACTTGGAATATTGGTAAGATTTGAGAAGACTAAAAGGAAGCTAATGGAGTAACCTTAGTAGCTACAGGCTTTCAGCCTGACAGAAGGAATAATGGAATAGATGTTATGTATCAATGTTAATCATAAATGAAAGATTGCAAATGCAAATTAACATAGCTTCAAAGAGACTGTATCTTATTAGTTAACCTGGTTTTTTAGCTGAAATGTTGTTTAACACAGGTAAATAAAGTGGATTTATCATTCACTTTCATAATAGATTTGGATTAGTATTATATTTGGCCTATTAGAATTTATTAAAGTGGCCTATGTTTGAAACAGAGCACTTAAAAAAGTTAATAATGAATGGTTCTAGATGTGTGTGCATGAGAAGGTACTCTGTGTATATATCACCCAGTCACTCTTTCCAGACTGCCCAAATAAAATAAAAAAATAAGTTTAACCCTTCTTTATCCTACAAATACCACTGGGGGTAGAAGGTCAAAAAGCCTTCATAAACCTCATTTCAAATCAAAACATCCTTGTGTTATTAATGCTGTTTTCAGCACAAATCCAAAACACAGCCCTGCAGCAGCTACTAGGAAGAAAATTATCTCTAGCCCAACCAAAATCAGGACAAATAGCAAAACATGCCCTAATATCAGTGTTACAAACATATGCTAGCCTCTAAAATTCAGCTTACTTAAAGGCCTACTGGTCAAAATCGTTAGGTTAGCAACAGCTGCCAAGTAAACTAAAAAACAAAATAGTAATCAACATAGGACCAGAAATATAAGTGGACTATGCTCTTCTAATAGATATAATACTAAAAAAGCTAATATAAAGTAGCACAATTGTACTACAAGAACTATGATAAAGATATCAGAAATACAGTGATGGATATGCAAATGTCATTATGATAAAATGGAACTCCCAAGCTGATAATATTTTGGAGATTTGTACTTAAAGAAAACAAAAGAAAAAAAAAGACAAGAAATACTTAAAAAAGCAAATAAATGATAAATTTGTAATTTATATTAAAGGAAAAAAATTATCAGCAAATATTCTCCAGGTATAATTTTCATAAATCATTTATTTTACATTTTTGAAGAGTGCTTAAAGTAAATACTAGCTGTACTGAAGAAAAAAACAACAAAATGCATAATAGAAGAGCTATTGTATATTTTATTCCTCCATCAGCATTCCCTTAACCTTTATTAAAATGCCATGTGAAATTAAAAACTCAAAACTGCAAACATATGCTAGTGCATTAGTTAAAATTTCCTCTGATAAGAAGTGGGCACTGTATACTGTGGTAGTAGAAATGACAAACATAAAGTGTGTCATCCCTGAAACTCAGTTAGGAGAAGGTTAGTTTAGTTTCCAGTACACTGTTTTCTGGCAAAGATTTATATCTTCAAGCACTGAAAATGGAGTCATATGTAGAGAAATAAGACAAAATAACTTGAACATACTGTGATACAGAGTAAAAACCTTTGGGAGATCTCTATACACACTTCTACCACCTTTTGGAGTTTTCTATTCACCATATCAAGGCAGTACATAAAGACACACACGAGAGCATGCGTAACAGATTTTCAGAGTTATTCCAAGGGTGCCCAGAATTGCTTCTTGAATAGCTGCTGGAACCTTTTAGGCTTAGCCAAAGGTTAGGGTTAGGGTTCCTTTGTCTTTACTTCAGTTGGCCATGAAAACCCTGAGGTTACAAATGAGAAGCTTAATCACTAGCACAAAAATCAGTGGTTCTGAAACAGGCTTCAGAGTAAAAGACACAAATCCCAGCTATTTTTAAGATATATATATATATATCTTGAAAGATTTATTAGAAGAACTACAGAAAGTCTGTAAAGTAACTGTTGTATCTTTAAAGGGTGTATTCTTTTCATGCCAGGGCACTATGAGCCATTCTTCTCAGGGCTTATGAATCAATTTCCATGCTAAAGGTAAAGGGGGATTAGACTGTAAAAAACACATTGAAAATTGGGAAACATTACTTAAAAATTTCTCTAAGGCCAAAAATTACTTATAAGATAAACTACCAGCTGCTTAAGAAAGACTTCAGCTATTAGGTTGTTATGGAAACACAAGCCCCTTTTGTCAGTTATCTATTGTAACAAACCAAAAAAGGGCTTACATTATGATACATATCTATGCTTTGTGCTCCTTATTGACAAACTCTGAGTGGTTCTTCACTTCTCATTCAGTATATAGATTAATTATTCTCTTTGAAAATACTGTCTCCTTGAGTAACAGATGGAAGAATAAGGGACACTGACTATCAATTCATACATCATGTCAGGTCTTGAGGCACTAATAAGCTTCAATGGTACAGACCAGTCTTTTGAGGTTCTCTGTTTACATTTGCCTTTCTGGAGATATCATTTCAGCTCAGTCTCAAGTCTTTGGTTCCTGCCTGAGCAACGCTGAAGGAGTGCCTTATGCTTATGTCTGTGCCTGTATCCTGTGCAACCAGATCCTAGACTCATGGGCTGACTTCCCAGCTTGAGCTTGTCATGATGAATCTTTCTGGTCAACATTAGATCTGATCTTGACCTCCATGTGGACTTTATCATCAGCACAAACTTGCTTGATGATCTGGGCTCTTGGCTGAACCTGATAATCATCTCCAGGTCTGCCCTGGTCATAGGGGGCAAGATAGATCCCTGACTAGTGAGGCCCTTGGCTTGTCAGCCATAGTACTCCTGTTTGCCTTCACAAACCTGAAGAAGCAGCTGGTCCTTGCTGCTCCCTGACACATCAGGCCTAGGACTTCGTACTTCAGAAATTTGGCACTCAGAGAAGTTAGGTAAGTAATGGTTTTGAACATGCACCACAATTACAATAGCTTTCATGGACAGTCAGTTGCTTCAGAAACACTGGTGTCAAATTAGGCTACATTTCATAGACTAGCTATTTTCAAATGTTATATATTGCAGTTACTTTGCTTGATATGAGATTCCTTCCTTTATTATGTTCTCTCTACATAGCTAAGATGATCTTCCTTGATCATTGAAAACATTTAATCTTGAGGAGTTAGACTGTAGGTCATGTGTTTAAGTGCACTATATCCTGCACTATATCCTACACTTTAAAAAGTGTACTTAAATGAAATACATCTCTACTAGCAGTCCTTCTCTTTGAAGCAATTTGGCCAAGTGGACTTCAGAAAGGTTAGTACACAATCCTTCAGATCAATTATAGTTCCAAGTGATGAAGCATGGGTGACTAAGCTAGCCTCTTGAATTTCCATTAGCCTCTTGAATTTCCATTAGCCTCTTGAATTCCATTCATCCAGGCAATTCTGTATATATTTGGCAGTATGATGGTTCCTTCTTGCGGCCACTTTGAAGTGGTTTGCTTATAGCTAGAAAAAAACTGCACAAAAATAGCTGAAAAATAACTGTACAAAAGCAAACATTAAACAAGAAGACATTAATTAATTAATTTTCATTACACAAGATACATTTTTCATCTTAATCTCAATCTGGAGAACTGAAATGTCTCAATATCCAGGATATGTGCTGTGAAGAGTTGTTACTGAAGTCAATCAAAAACTGATGATCTGACAGATAACACTTTATTTAGCAAGCCAAGTATTTAATGATTTTGGAACCTACACAGAAGATGTATATTTTGGGGTTTTTTAAATGTTATTACAGCTAGGCTATTTTTTAATTCAGGGGTTTAGAAGAAATGTCTCCTAGGTATCTGTATGAGACTGCAGACACAGTGCACCATAGACACAAGAATGCAAGCAGGTTCATTTTAAACGTAACAACAGAGGGATGCCAAGGTGAGAAAGTAAAAAAAACCCCAACACTAATCTTGCAGTAGATAGGTCATCCTGGTGACAGTTTAATATATTGTAATAATTGACAAGCATTTTTTGTTAGATTTCCTGCTGTGATTATGAAGCTATAAGGAAAAGGTATCATTAATTACAGATTTATCCTCTGGCATGGTCTTCCATAGAGGTTACTGGAGTTTAAGCACAAATTAAGTAATTTTCTAAATAATAAAAACATCACTGCTGAAATCAGCAAGATTTCTCCTAAAGTATATTTAGCTGGGTAGATGACCAGGACAGCTGGTAAGATATATCTTTCTTTACGTTTCAACTCCTTGCCTTGTGTTTGCCTACTACAGGCTAGTGGCAACACATGACAGATCTAAGGACATTTTTACCCCTTGACAGAATTCATATCTTATATCTAACTGAGCAGAGTAGTTTTATCAGAGCTATCTTTAAAATTGCTGACTTGGGAACTGCTGACAATGCAGTAGCTGAGAGCTCAGAAAAAGTGAAGTCCATAAGTATTTACCTTATTTCTCAGCTGGATTTTGCAGCCCACACTGAGTTCTGCATTGCTACCTCTGAGCTGTTTCCAGAATTGAAGATGGCTTACTATGGTCTCCTTGACCTGTAGCCAAGTAAAGTACATAAGTGGAAAAACAGGTCCTTGAACTAGAACTCCCTTATCCAAGGATGATTTTCATGCAGTTTATGTACAGCAATGTCTCTTCCTGTTACAGAAATGCTGTATTAAAACCTTCATTAATCACAGAATCTCAGAATCTAAAGGGTTGGAAGGGACCTCAAAAGATTATTTAGTCCAATCCCTCTGTCAGAGAAGGACTACTTAGAGTAGATCACACAGCAACTCATCCAGGTGGGTTTTGAATGTCTCCAGAGAAGGAGACTCAACAACTCATCTGGGCAGCCTGTTTCAGTTTGTACCCATTGCCCCTTGTCCTATCATTGGGCATCACCGAGAAGAGCCTGGCTCCATCCTCCTGACACCTGCCCTTTATGTATTTGTAAACATTAATAAGATCACTCCTCAATCTCCTCTACTTCAGGCTGAAGAGTCCCAGCTCCCTCAGCCTTTCATTATAAGAGAGATGCTCCACTCAATTAACTTTGTGGCCCTGTGCTGAACTCTCTCCAGCAGCTCCCTGTCCTTCTTGAACTGAGGGAGCCAGGACTGGACACAATATTCCAGATGCAGTCTCACAAGGGCAGAGCAGAGGGGGAGGGGAACCTCTCAACGACTACCTACACCCCTTCTAATACACCCCAGGATGCCATTGGCCTTCTTGGGCACAAGGGCACATTACTGGCTCGTGGGCATCCTGCTGTCCACCAAGAACCCCAGGTCACTTTCCCCTACACTAATCTCTAACAGTTCATTCCCCAACCTGTACTGGTACATGGGATTATTTCCCAGATGCAAGACTCTACACTTGTCCTTGTTGAATTTCATTAGATTTCTCCCCAGCCGACCCTCCAGTCTGTCCAGGTCTTGTTGAATGGCAGCACAGCCTTCTGGTGTGTCAGCCACTCCCCTCAGTTTAGTCTCATCAGCAAACTTGCTGACAGTGCCCTCTGTTTCCTCTTCAAGTTCATGAATGAATTTATTGAACAGTATTGATCCTAGCACTGACCCCTGAGAGACTCTGCTAGACACAGGCCTCCATCTAGACTCTGCCCCATTGGTCACCACTCCCATCCAACAGGATGCTGTTGGAGACAGTGTCAAATACTTTACTGAAATCAAGATAAACCGCATCCACTTCATTACTACCATCCATCCACCTGGTTACTTCTTCATGAAAGGCTATCAGGTTGGTCAAACATGAATTCCCTTTGGTAAAACCATGTTGACTGATCCTAATGACCCTCATGCACTTTAAATGCTTGGAGACAGCACCAAGGATAAGTTGTTCCATCACCTTCCCAGGGATGGAGGTGAGGCTGACTGGTCTGTAGTTACCCAGCTCCTCCTTCTTACCCTTTTTGAAGACTGGAGTGACATTTGCTTTCCTCCAGTCCTTGGGCACCTCTCCTGTTCTCCACGACTTACTAATCTACACAGACAGATAAACTTTTCCAAAGGAGGATTTTTTTTTTCATCAAGTTATTCATAAAACATATTCCTCTTTATTTCCTCATGATACTCAATGAGATCTAAAAATATATTAAGTAGTACTGGCCATAATTCACTATTAAAAATTTATCATGTAGCCTGCCACCTGGTTTCACTTCCAGTGAGTTTCTGCAGTAGAAATACAGAGATAGATTGAAAGAGATATGAACTCTCTATTGAGTATGGACACACATTTAACTCCAATGAAAAAAAAAATCTTAACATTTCTTCTCTAATGTAGCTCAGATTTCATTAAATATTTCTGTTAAATAAAGTGTATGCCATTAAGAGTATGGTACAAAATGTCTAAGCTACCAAGGACGTAAGTTTGTAAGGGACTTCAACAGCACAGGCCCAAATGCAGCATGGTGCTGCACTCAAACTTCTGATACCAGTATTCTAGACACCAGATAACTGATCAAAAATAAACTAGCTTCATGAAGATACTTAACAGTGCCTACTTTAGCATTGGAGTTATTCAGTACCTTGAGCTTTAGGCATTTATGGAAAGTTTACACCTTTTCCAAGATAATTTGTTGCTATAGTTCACAAGATTTATTACATCATTAAGATCAAAAGGGCATAACTAATGAATGCCTTATGAATTAATAAAATTTTATGGTTATTTTTTAAGGTGAAATATGTTATGTGATTTCTTTTTTTATAACAGAAAGGCATGAGGATATTGTCTCTGGAACAGAAAGATTGGTAAAATTGAATAAAATAATTTATTAAATCAATTTTATGAGACTGATTTATGACATTTTAAATCTAAATTCATTTTTTCTTTGAAGAAAAATTGTCTCAATAAGTGCAGTATTTCAGAATATTCCTATCAAGTCTTAACTCTTGGTTTAAAAGCAGAGATACTGAGACAGAGCTGCTTACACACTCTGCCAACCTTGTCCTATCAATCTACCATAGAAAAAAGAACAGCTTCGCTCAGACATAAATGCAGTCTTTTTTTCTCTTAGATCAGTCCTAATTAGAAGCAATTGTTTTAACTACCACTATAAACCAATAACGTAACTGCTCTTCTTCTTATATGAAACTAATTTCTTGCAAACAGATGTAAAACTCACAGAACACAGAATTTCAGAAGTGGAAGTAACAAACTTTATGACCACTTTTATTTTCTTTCTGTTCAGTTTTTCTCCCTTTTATCTACCAATCCTTTACCATTTGATGCATGGTCTTCTCATCCTCTGCTGTTCCCCTACTAGTTCAAGACTAATATTCAGGAACTAAAAATAATATGCAGAACTATAGAGCAGTCTGGTTTATTTCCCCAGTAGATCAGAGAACGGTTACTGGCAAGGTTGATTATTCACAGCCTCTTAGGACTTTACTGGCAGGGCAGATCATAGTTAACAACATGCAGCTCTATGGCTTGAAAACACCATCAAGGATGACCTTTCCCCTCAATAAAAGAAAGAAAAATTTTCAAAAACTGAATGCAGTCAATCTCACTTCTTCTGCCAAGAGGTAGTAATGCCCCAGACAGAGGGGAAAGTTGATCAGAGTGTCCTACCACCTAGGGAAAGGAGATGGACAGCTGCAATTTTATATTCCAAGTGCTGTCTCATGCTTTGAAATGAACACTACACATGATATAGTACATCAATTTGAAACAGTATTCTCAAAGCCAACATGTCTCAGTGATAAACAGGAAAATTCAGGAAAAAAATTGGCATGCAAGTTAAATGATCTCAGTAATCATACATAACATTTGGTCAATAAATCTGTATGAACTGAAGTGGAAGGCTGACATTCACATACAATTATGCCTAGTGTTAAGCACCTTATAACTGTGAGTGACACGGTTGATTGCATTTGGGCCATTTGTAGTATAAGATAACAGCCAACACGATTACAGATATGGCTTACAAGCCAGGCCAGAGCTAGTACATTTATAGCTTAAAATAAAATTGGGGTTTGGAATTTGCTTATCTATAAAGCCAAATGTTCTTCCCAATAAAATGTCAAGGAAAAGATACACGTGATATTGACCTTGTTAATCTGATAAAGATGATGGGTATCCCCAAGAATGTCCTACAGTTTCTTGGGTTATTCTCTGAGCCTTTGATACACATGATATTGAACCATGCACAAAACATATTTCCAGATTAAGACCTAAAAATGCCCCTTATAGAATCTGTTTTTCATACTGACCTTAATTGACTTACTATGCTTAAGAAAAATGCCTATGTTCATCAGACAGCACCTTTCCAAAGCCTAATATATTGACTAGCACAAAGTCTATGATTTTTTTAATACTAATTACAATGGAAAGCTTTGTAGTTGAGCCAATTACAATTGTAACAAACTCAGTCAATTTATGAGATAACAGTATATCAATCTTCCTGTTGCAATATGTATGTTTACGGTGATTAATAAAGTAGAAGCCTGAAAAACAAAGACAACCTGTAAAAGACAGCAAAGACAACAAAATGACAATGTGTAATATTGTCCTGCACAATCTGCTAATTTTTTAGATTATCAGAACCAAAACCCACATCAACAAAGTAAACTTTCAGTTAAAGTAATCATGCTGATGTTCAAGTCAGATTCTGGGCCACTCTGTGCAACAATGCTCTAAAGATGCTATCTTATTTTTTGCCACTTCATAAATCACTGCTTACAGTGCAGGTTTCCTCAAGTCTTTTTTAGCACAAATTTTTTGGAAGTGGGAATCTAGTCCCACCTCCCTGCGGAAGCAGGTTCACTTAGATCAGGTCACATAGGAACATGTCCAGGCGAGTCTTGAAGATCTCCAAGGAAGGAGACTCCACAAACCCTCTGGGCAGCCTGTGCCACTGCTCTGTCACTCTTGCAGTGAAATAGTTTTTTCCTATATTTAAGTGGAATTTTTTGTGTTCCAGCTTCATCCCATTAACCTTTGTCCTGTTGCTAGCTACTACAGAAAAAAGGGATGTCCCAACCTCCTGACACCCACTCTTTAGATATTTATAAATGTTAAGAAGATCTTCACTCAGTCTCCTCTTCCCCAGACTAAACAGCTCCAGTTATCGTAGCCTTTTCTTGTATGAAAGATGTTCCAGACCCCTGACCGTCTTGGTGGCCCTGCACTGGACTCTCTCCAGAACTTCCCTGTCCCTCTTGAGCTGAGGAGCCCAGAACTGGACATAGGACTCCAGATAAGACCTCACCAGGGCAGAGTAGAACCTCCCTTGACCTGCTGGCCACACTCTTCTTGATGCATCCCAGGATGTCATTGGCCTTCTTGGCCATGAGGGCACATTGCTGGCTCATATTTAGTTTATTATTAATCAGGACTGCCAGGTCTCTCTCTGCAGAGCTGCTCTCCAGCAGTTCGACCCCCAGCCTGTACTGGTGCATGGGGTTGTTCCTTCCCAGATGCAGGACTCTGCACTTGTCCTTGTTGAACCTCATGATGTTCCTCTCTGCCCAACTCTTAAGCCAGTCGAGATCCCACTGAATGGCAGCACAGCCTTCTGGGGAATCAGCCAGTCCTCCCAGTTTGGTGTCATCAGCAAACTTGCTGAGGGTACACTCTGTCCCCTCATCCAGGTTTTTGACGAAAACGTTGAACAAGACTGGCCCCAGAACCAATCTCTGTGGAACTCCACTGGCCACAGGCCTCCAACTCGATTCTGTGCCATTGATCAGCGCCCTCTGGGCTCTGTCATTCAGACAGCTCTCGATCCACCTCACTGTCCACTCATCCAAGCCACACTGCCTGAGCTTTCTGATGAGGATGTTGTGGGAGACAGTGTCAAAAGCCTTGCTGAAGTCAAGGTAGATGACATGCACTGCTCTCCCCTCATCTAGCCAGCTGGTTATGGACTCATAGAGGACTATCACGTTGGTCAAACAGGATTTCCCCTTGGTGAAGCCATTGTGCCTTGCCCTGATAACCATCTTATCCTTCATATGTTCAGTGATAACATTCAGGATGAGTTGTTCCATCACTCTTCCAGGGAAAAGAGTAATGGAACACCTCACCTTGCAGACTCCAAAGCTGTATATTGATATCCAGCCCCTATATACTATGCCTGATATAGCTCTGGCACTCTTCCAATTCTAGTTTAGTTATGAAATCAAGAAGGTACTTCCCTTTACATAGACTAGAGAGGTAACATGATGTTAGTTGACAATAATCTGTCATTCTTACATATTTCCCAAATCACGATTCATAATCAAGATAGCACAGGTTGAAAAGTCAATTGCCAATTTCAGTTACGTCTGTGTTGCTGAGAACTATCATTTCTCAAAACAGACTCTCAGTGAAATTACTTACAGTGAAATGATCTTCTGAAATTCCTGTACCAGGTGGTGACTAATGAAGAGTTCAAATAAGAGTAATGGAAGAGAGCATATAATTTTTTGAAAACATAAGCAGAGTCCTTACCGATAATGTCGTTGATCTGACTCAGTATAATTCTATTGCTTTTAAACTATTGTAATTTATTGCTTTTCAAGTCTGTACAATACAAACAGCCGTTTTCCAAACTGTCATTTACTATTTCTATCAATTCTCATTCACTGAGTCATTTTCAAAAAGAGAGCTTCTTTTATGTAACATGAAAATACAGAGTATTTTAAATTTTGAATTAGTTGTGCAATGTTGTCACTATGTTGACAATCGTGAAAAACTTCTCTACACAGGAATGCAGATAAGCAGGCACTTCTTTATTATGCAGCACTGGGAAACAAGGGGGATAGCTCCTTCCTTGTTAATTACCACTTTCAATATTTTTACACACTTCAAACAAAGAACTATATTTGCCAACAAAAGCATGCATAAAATGTCCATCTCTTAATTTGCCCTTTATCTTGATTGGTTCCTAACTATGATAAAATTTCCAAGATCATACTGATTGGTTAAAAAAAGATATCAGTCTCTTTGTTTTAGTAACAGCTAAGGTAACCTAACAAATACATACACCAGGATCTTGTCTGAACAGGTCCCAGGGTCTTGTCTTAACAGGTCCTTATCTGGTGTGGTATGTAATTCTTGCAGTTTGATCCTTATGTGATTCAAATGAATACTTACTTAATCAATAGGTAATTGAGCTATTTGGAAGTGCTTAGCTAATTGATTAAACTATTACCAAGTGATTAACAAGTGCTTAACTAGTTATTGTGATGTTAAGTTTTTAACTAAAATAATCCTGTATCTGTAACAACTAAGCACTTCATTAAAAACAGAAACAGGTTGGTAAATAGATTACTGCAAAAGGCTGGATAAAGAAGTTTGAGTTCTAATTTGCCTTTTGGAATTGCAAATTTATCTAGGAATTTTTTTAAATCTTTACTTTGTTTTCCCTTCTAGAGCGTTTTGCTGTTAATCTTTATTCTGATATTAAGGTCTTATGGTAACTAACAGAAGACTATAATCATGCTATGATAAGTAAACAGAGTACTGTATTCTTAAAAATACAGTATAACATTCTATAACATTACATTTATATCAAATACTTTATAAAAGATTACTTGGTTATTTACCTGGTCTTGAAGAAGGAACTCTTGCTATCTCCAGGGAACAGGGTTTTTTGGTCACTGCTATGTCTATTGAATCACAAAGATTGCTGTCATTTTCGGAAGAAACTGCATCCAGGGGTACAGATGATATTGCTTCCAATGCATAACCTCTCTTCTTTGAATAAGATTCCTGAAATGCAAAAATTCAAATAGGTAAGAGAGATATTTCTCAGAAGACACAGGAAAAGAACTAGGTTCAACAATTCTGGCTAGCATGGTTTAAAATTCAGTTTTTCGCTTAAAATCTAAATTGTTACAGACTGGAAGAATTATTTGCATGCCAGGAGATAACATTCCTTGTTTCTTTAAATTGTTGTGTAATAGAATTCCTGTTTAGCTACAGAAATATCTTTAATTATCAAACTGTATGTTTAACAAAAGCTATAACTAGTCTTGCCACATCTGTTTTGCTAGTTTCTAATTCAGGAGATATCTTTTACTCATTTTTTTAAAAATTGTATTTCATGAAAGTGACTGTTACATTAACCACTGCAATCACTTTATCTCTAGGGATGGTTTTACGATGTGTTTATATTATACATAAGAAAATCCAAGATATGCCATCTACATTTTCATGGCAGAACCCCAAGTTGTGAATGAAGATGAATTACTGCTCTGTATTTAAGTGGACAGCAATAACGGTGATAATAGTGCAAAGTCCCGTAACAGTGATACATATAGTGATTTCCTATCATTATCAAATGTTCAGGAAGAAAAAAAGGGAATTACTCAGAAGTTCTGCTGGCACACAAACTGGCCAGTTGAACAGATTGTCTCTGCTTTAGAATATGAAGAAATACAGTTTCACCAGAGTTTCTTTATTTGTGATTTATTTTTTTTTAATACTGGGAGGAAGTAATTGCATGGGCAAAGATATTTCCACATCTTTATTACTTTGCACACGTGGATGTCTGGGAAAGTCTAGCATAATACATAAATAAAATATGATGCAATAAAATGCAGAGGGTCAGAAAGCAGTCTGACAGTTGGATATCATCACAGCACTACTCAGAATATTGTTGAATAAAGTGATGACTAGAACAGGATGTGGAATAACAATTTCTTCAACAAGAACTCATATTACCAAAGTTCACTATAGCTGTATATAACAGTCCTATTTTTCAGATAAGTTATTTATACTGCTAGCAGATCATTACACTACCAAACTTTGGAGTTTTTCCTGCCCATTGTGTTGTGACCTGATTTTTATGAAAGTTCGTAATCTCACAATAATTCAAAGCCTCTCAAAAGATAGGGTTGAGATGGCAGCAACAGGAGTTGCACTTCAAAATTCTACCTGAAGACTTAAGTAGAAATGAATTTTAAATCCTAGGTTAAACCACCACCAAATAAAAAACTTGAACATAAATACTGTAAAGAGTTAACAGGGGAAAAAAAAAAACCCATACAAACTAAACAGAACACTAACAAGAATTGGTAATAAGAAATTAGTATGTACTAGCAAACAATACAAGATTAGTGGTCAGTGTTCAAAAAACATGCTTAAAAGAGAAATATGATTGTGTTTCCACCTCTTTTACCCATTTCTGCTTATGTCTAGTCAGGGTAAGAACTCTCTGAATTTGTGTAGCAACTAGTTTTAACTAGCAGATTTTAAAGACTTAATAAGGAATTAGAGAAGTTTGTAAACACCTACAAATACAACTTTTAAAACTTAATCTATCTCGTTGCTTAAATGAAGTTAAGAGAATATTATTCCTGTAGCCTACATCTGATTAAAAAAAGAAAAAAGCCACTTTTTCTTCTAAATCCTGCAAATGACACTTGAATAAAATGAAGCACAGATATTATGAAGGGTACAACAAAAATCAAGAAGTTTACAAATACAGTTTTATTACTGGAGTAAATATGCATTATTTTAAACCTTAATTTTAAATTTACGAAACTTTAGAAACATTGTATTTTATAAATAACAGTACTGTAAACTCTTTATTATATTCCTGCCTTTTTATCACAATAAATATGGAAAGTATTTCTTTCTAGACTGCCTGAAGTGCAACTGTAGGACAAGAGGATGATTCCTTCCTACCATGATGAAAAAGTATTTCTACCCTATCCACTCAAGTCTGCTGTAAAAAGAGTAAGGTAAAAAAAATATACCAAAGTAATAGGTTTAATCCTTGTACACGCAGGTTTTCTGTAAGTCAGAATGCCAAAACCCTAGTAAAAGTAAATCTGAGTAGAGAAGATCACAAAGAAATATTGCAGCTTTAAAATCATCTCCAAACACCAAAGTGAAGCCCTGCTCAGATCCTGAATTCAGCTACGTTAAAAAAAAAATGTTAAAATTCAATATATAAAACCTAAGAATAGATGTAGGATCATATTTTATGTCACCCAATATTCTGCCTACAAAGGCAGGCAACTGTGTTGGCCCACAGAACAGTCAGACTAGAACAAGACCAGGACAAGCATATAGTAGCACTACTAATCCTTTGGGGATCTTAGTAATAAAAATATATTTACTGTTTTGCATGTCCACCAATCAAACCTTCTAAAATTGCCTTCTCAAGTTGCCTTTAGAGAACATGTCAAGTTTTACAGTTTGCATGCACCTCATTTTGGTTTTAGGTATCTGAACAAGTTTGACATCCTCAGTTCTTGTACTTCAGAAGGCAACGAATTGTTGCTCTTTACATATCCTCTGCTTGTGATTTAACAGATCTCTATCACACTTCCCTTGTGTTCTACTTTATGAAATGAGAAATTTTAGTCAGCTGCTCAAGGGTTTTGACCATTTGTATCACTCATCACCCTCTGTCTTCAGTGATGTGACAGGTTAGATTTTCACATGGCATGTAAGTTAAGGGCTCACCAAGATTCATACTAACATAATGATGTTTACCCTTTTGTACTTTCCTCCTTTTTAAATTGCCCTTAACATTCAATTTTATTTTCTGAAAGTTATTCAACACTTTGTAATTAACATTGCAAGAATATAAATGTCAGAAAAGAATACATAAAATGATGGGGTTACTGAGAAAATTGAATGTTAATCACTGACAAATAAATTCTTCCTAAATCTCTCCCTAATAAAGCAAATATGGTAATAGTATACAAAGCAGAATTTGGTGTAAAAAAAGAACTGTTAATACTTTTAAAAGTCTGAAATTCTCTCTATCTGATTAAGTGAAGAAGATAAGCCTTAAATAAAAAAGCATATATGTAGCAAAGCAAATCCAATATTTTCATTGCTGAAGAAAAGGAATGTAAAATCTTCTGGTTGCTGCAATGTGTTCTCCCTTTGCAGGTAACGAGAATATTCTAGAAATTTTTAAACTCTAAACTAATTACAGTTGAATGTTAGCAGATGACAGAAAATTATCTTCACATATCAGGCACCAAGCAATGTGATTCTGTGTTCTTCTAAGATTAAAAGCTCTTCAGCATTCTTCTCAATAATATCAGTTCTGTTGTCTCACCTGACCCACTGCAATGATCGATGTCTCTACAGTAATCCTACATGTCCTAGATATTTTCATCTGCATAATAAAAACTTCTAAAGAAATATTCTTCCATTATAGTTGAACAGACTTTAGTCCTGAAATCAAAGTAATCTAAATTGGTTTTTTTTTCCAGATTACAGATTTAAAAACCAATCTCTAATTTCTGTAAACTATTCCTAAGAAGTTCAAGATGACAAATGTAACTTATGAGCACTATCAAGTCAGAATTAATTCTTACTGGAGATTACAACTTCATGGAAGTGATGAGGTAGGGTGCCCTATAGGAGTGAAAGAAAAAGAGTGCGTGAGTCACCAGGAAAGCATGAGAGAACCATTGCTCGTACCAATAAAATATTAAATTTTTGTCTTGTAGAAAGAACAGCAACATGAGATTGAAGTTGCAAAGTACAAACCAAGAACATAGCATGGTACTCACTCTGAGGCCTCCAGCCAGTTGGGTCACTTTTGACCATATGCTGGATGGTGTAATATCTATCATATCTAATCTGAAACCTAAACAGGACTAGAAAACAGAAAGAAGGGAGGAGAGGGTAGGCTGTGATTGTTGATCAGTGGGAGTTAATTTGCATCTGAAACATCTATATGGCAAATGGAAATGGTTATATACAGATATGAAGCAATATGCCATACTATAAGTAAATCTTCAAAAACTACATGATGTTGAGTTCGTCCTTTTTTCTGCTGAGTTCTATTTTACCTTCTGCTTTATAGATATTCTTGAATTCTTACAAGAATCAGTCTGAATTATATGTGCTCAAGGACTGATAATACAGGTTCAGTAGGTATCTAACCTGAACTGACATTCTGACAAGACAGAATTAGTATTTAACTGAAATTTTTTCATACCATCCATCTCCTTTCCTATAGAAATCAGGTCAGTTTTATTACTTCCCTGGAACACAGGACAACATAGCATAGACATATATGACAGTCAGATGAGCAACAGCAGAAAAACTGGTTTTAAAAGATGCAACATGACATCTCATACATCACATTCACTGCAGTGATAATTCATGTGGGAATGTTGTGTTTTACCAGGCAATTAACATCTTATCTATAACATAAATCCTAAATTTATGAAGAGTTGTCTCCACCTCCTAGAGTCTAGGCTACTCACAGTTGAAGGTCACACTGTATTTTGTTATTTGAAAACTTTCTAGATCTGGATTTGCTTAAATCTCTCTTTTGATATACAACTCATCATTAAACATTATCTATCCTCACAATTTATGTTAGACACTTGATAAGAATCCCAAAGGTTAGAAGAATTAGTTATTTTAGCCCTAGGCACTTTTTTACAAAGTATAAGGACAAAGAATGCCTCTATGCATACTCATACTTGAAAATATAAGTTAAGGATACTGGTTTACAAGAGAATGATTAGGTGCCAGTTTCAATGGACTTAAATGACATTTTCAGATAAAAGAAAATTTTATTACTATAATTATTACCTGCAAAAATATAAAAACAAAAAGAGGAAGATATCCAATGCTTCTTTTCTTCTGACTAATAAATCTTAAAGGAGAAACACTCTCATAAATGTAGAAAGGAAGAATGCAACCTGCCATCTTTAGATAAAATATTTTTCATTCATATAGATAATGAAAAACTGCTATTAAATTCTGCCACACTCCTGGAGATCCATCAGGGAATTGTATCTTCTCACCTGGCTTGCTTCATGCCAAGAATCTGCATGAAGAATCCAAGTGGCTCTTCTTCCATCATAGTGGGATAAATTCTGCATAATTTTTCTTCAGAAGAGTACTATGATGCTTTTATTAATAAAAATTTGGGGAGCTGCTTATCCTTCACTGCTCCATCAACACAAAGCTGATGATTACCACAACAGCAAGCAATGACTATTAGATTTATCCCATGTCACAGAATCATACAGGAATTTGGATTGGAAGGCAAATTTAAAGCCATTTAAGTCCAATCCTCTTGCAAGAAGTAGGGATGTTTTCAGGTTTGTCAGGTTGCTCAGAGTCCTGTCCAAACTGACACAATCCAACCCACCCAAGGGATGGGGCATCTATCACTTCTCTGGGCCACGCGTTCCAGTGGTTCATCATCCTCACCATAAAAAATTTCTTCCTCATATATAGTTGAAATGTGTTTGTATAAAAGGTACTTCTTGATGATTGCAAATGGGACACTTCCCATTGAAATATTCATAGTAAGTAACCAGAGGTATAAAAAATTCAAGTAAGAAAGAAGTCATGACCAGGGACTAAAGATAATTACAAATTTTTTTGGCAGGCAGCAAGGTGACAATGTCTGAACTTAAAGAGTGCAGTGTGAGTTTGTAGCATACCAAGGAAAACAAAATGAAAGTATTTCCTATGTCATCATAATCCAAGATCACAGTTGATTAAATATTTAGATGCCCTCTCCATTGAAAAAAATAGGGATTTACTATAATTTTATGGCTAGTGAAAACACTTTTATCTCTTAGTAATAGTTTAAATGAAGTAATTTTTACAGTATCATGTAATTAGAATAATTTTTCATGAGTCAAACTATGGTAAATTTTCATTGTTATGACACCTAGAAATACTTGAATATGTAATTTGTCATAGAACAGATAATAAGGTTCACTTCATGATACACTACAGAATCTGGAAAAAACCGAAATAGTCTCATTTAAGGGTAATGGCTTTGGAGGATCTACTTTGGTCTGTAAAAAGTATTTATATTACAGAATTTGAAAGGGTATTCTCTTTTACCCTCTCACCAAGCACCTAAAACCATGGGGTTGCTGTTTTTTGGGAATAATACATGTACAAGGTTTTCTGAAATAATTCTTACCTTTCAGCATCTGAAACAATGTTTGTGAGCAAGTTTCTATAAGCCTTCTGCAGAGCTAAGAAAAATGTTCATTTTAAAAAACATACTAGATTTGCTGTCCTATATATTTACATTATTAGAAATGTAAAGATGATGTGTAATTTTTCAGAAACCATTCCAAAAAAGTTAGATCTGCTTTTTCAAAATCTGTGTTTGAGGAAAAATGAGTATTATTTACATTGCACCTCAAATACAGGCTTACCTTCTCTTTTTCAAATGCATGTTTTCCTATATCTTTTTTAGAATCTAAAATGTTATGTGAAAACTCTACAGATGTCAACCCTGAAAGCTAAAGGTTCCTACAAAGCTTTACAATACAAAACCTACCAAAGAAGCTCAAACTATGTATGTCTGAAAATTTGGGTAAATTGTGAACATAATCAATGCAATGTTAACCTCAGCACCAGAAATATATCACTATATTTTATGCAGTTTTCATAATTCTATCTGGCAGATGTTCAGAATTTTCAAATTAAGTTAAATACTTGTAGTCATGTTACATGTTTTCTCATGCAGACAATATTCAGGTCATGAAAAAAAGCAGATGGTTCCTCTAATAAACAACTGACTATGACAAAGAATATACTAGAAGTCTACATAATCTGGTTTATGCAAATGCTAATGGTTATGTGCAACAATGTAGCACAATACAATAACTAGTTTAATAAATGATTCTTAGTTTAGTTGAGTGAAATGTGATTTCAAATTAGAAAGCAATTTCCAGGTTAAACACCCTCCCATTTTTTTTGGCTATTTTTATGACCGTTAAACAAATAAAAC
Source organism: Colius striatus (assembly GCF_028858725.1). NCBI lineage: Eukaryota > Metazoa > Chordata > Aves > Coliiformes > Coliidae > Colius > Colius striatus. The sequence goes on along the minus strand of NC_084759.1, from coordinate 157,415,327 downwards.
ATGTCTTATTTGAATATCAAGCTATAGGAAATATCTACTAGAAAAAAAGGATATTATATTAAAAAAATAAAATCAGCTGAAACCTGAGCTCCATGGAAACAGTACTTGTTGCTTATGCTCTAATGCCTAGGTTTTAAATACACACACACAAAAACAAATACTTCTGGTGAATGCTGTTACATTTAAATAAATTGATTAAAAATCCCACCCATATTATACATTACCAAGTATAATAATAAAACCATTAATTACTTTTTGTCAGATGTCATTTCATAACCAGAACCTTACCTACAAAGGAGAGTCCATGCAAACATTTATTTTCATGAACTTTCTCTGGTAAGAGATGACATAACTCTTTGGAAAGTGAGGTTTGGACCAAAAGATGTCTCAGAAAGTGAATGAAAAGGCAGAGTGTCATAGTTTCAAGGGTGTCAGCTTCAAAGCTCAAAACATCCAGAATAAAAGGAGAGAGACTTTTGGTATGTACCTTGCTCAGAAGAAAGAAACTGTTTTCCACTTTCCCAGAGACGGGTAAACACATATGTACTTTGTCATGCTCTGAACCTCTTTCATAAACACCTTAAGATTTGAAAGTGGTCACGAAAGGACATTATCATGGAGTAGAGGAGGGAAAGGCTGTGGATGTCGTCTACCTGGACTTTAGTAAAGCCTTTGGTACCGTTTCCCACAGCATACTCCTAGAGAAACTGGTTGCCCGTGGCTTAGATGGATGTACTCTATACTGGGTGAAAACTATCTAGATGGCTGAGCCCAGAGAGTGGTGGGGAATGGAAATAAATCCAGCTGGCAGTCAGTCAACAGTAATGTTTCCCAGGGGTCAGTGTTGGGGCCTGTTCTGTTTAATATCTTTAGTATCGATGATCTGAATGAGGAAATCAAGAGCATCCTCAGTGAATTCACAGATGATACAAAGCTGGGTGGTAATGTTAATCTGATTGAGGGCAGTAAGGCTCTTCAGAGAGATCTGGAAAGGCTGTAGTGATGTGCTGAGACCAATTGAATTAGATTTAACAAGGCCAAGTACTGAGTCCTGCAATTGGGATACAAAAATCCCAGGTTTTGGGATGTGTTGCTTGAAAGCTGTCTGGGGTGTTAATCAATAGCAACTGAATGCTAGCCAGCAGTGTGGGCTCAAGTTGTGCCCAATGGGCTTGGCAGTGTTTGTTAGTGGTTGTATTTGATGCTTTTAAAGGTCTTTTCCAGCAATAATGATTCTAATGATTTCATGGTTCTGAAATATAAAGACAATGTATCAGCACTATTACCTAATTCAATAATCACTGAAGGAGAAACATTCAGAATTAAGGAATTTTGCACTAGATTTGCACTCACAATAACTATATGTAATAATTTGATTACAGATATTCTCTGTGAATGCTATATGACCTTCCTTTATATATGAATAAACTACTATGTCAACATTTCACACAAACAAGATGGTAAAAAGTACACAAAACTCTTTGACTACTGATTCTATTGCTCTAGTTTCTGATTCAACTAATTTCTTTTATTTCAAGGAAACAGAGTTAGTCAGAAAAAGAAATGTGCTACTCAAAGTCTGCATGTCATGTGGAATGAACAGGAGGCACTTGGTAGTGGATCTTTCCATCTGGATTGCAAATGAGATTCCGGCTACTTAACGATCCAAACTGTGGAGTGTCTGCAGTTCTTATTTGGATGTAGAGTCCTGATGAGAAATAATTGCCCTTAGGAGAAAGATGTTAAGGAAGTTGTCCTTGAAAAGGGGAGCTCAAAAATTTTTAAGGCACTTTACAAGAGAATGTTATTATGTTCAAAAAAATCCAAAACAAGATATACTCAATTTGTCCACTTTGGAAGTGGACGGAAAGGAGTGAAGGAAGGCCTTCTGCTTTGTCAGCTGCATATCCTCTTTAAGTGCCCTGATGCTTAATTCAGCTCAAAAGCTAGGCATGTAGTCAAACAAAATCCTCTACTCTTCTCACACTGGCTAGCTTCCAGTGGCTTCCTGTTCAACATAAAAGTGCAATCAATTGAACATCCTCAGAGATGTCCACACTTTCTCATTCATATAGGAAGCACAAGTATCCAGATGGGTTTCTGAATGAATTTTCTGCTATCCACATTTATTCATCACAATGTAAACCCAGTAACTCTATAAAACCAATATGAATAAGGCAGAATTTAGGCACCTGTCCACATACAAAGAAGTTACAACAGTTTAATCAAAAAGTTTTGTGTGTATATAAAACTTAAGTGTCTGCTAAACATAAAGGCTGATTAGGGGTGAAGCTAGTGGATTGTAAGCACTTAGGCAATTAGGCAGGCTAAAACACTGTCTGAGAGTTATGGGCTCAATTTTGCCAAACTCAGAATTAAGTAGAATTAATGTGACTTAACATTGCCTGAAGATTTTATATTTTTCTCTTCTTTTTCACAGTATAAAATGTTGTGAATCAAAAATTAGGATGCTACAAAATTATAGCATCTTCAAAAATAATATAGTCAACCTCATACTTCACTTTACTGATTTACCTCAATGTCTTCACACTTATATCCTTTATGTTGAGAAACTCTGCAAAATGCCTGTTCGACTGTTCTCATTATACAGAGAAATATAACATGTTTTTTAAAAACTTATCTCCTTTTTCCAAAGTAATACAACTATCACCTGTATTACTGTATTACTACTATTTCTATTTATTATAGTGAGATTTTATGGATCATTACTGCTTATTGCTTCTGTAAAGTTAATATAGAATTTGCATTCTACAGCAGTACAATTTATTAACACCATTCTAGGTAGAAAAACATAAAACATGACATTTCTCATTTCCTGGCTGAATTGCCTTTCTGAGTGACCTTAAAGTGAAAGGTTGCATTTGACTAAAATTGGCAGATCATATTTTCTATCAATACACAAATCCAAAATACCTTGTCATGAAAACATGAAACAATGTAGTCTCACATATTTCCCTTTGGTATCTCAAATATCTGTTTCATTTTATCTGACTTCCAATTAATGAATTCCTCTTAATTATGAATGATCAATAGAAGAAAAATCATAACAATTCGTTTCAGATTTTAAGAAGCTCTTAGCCTCAGAATGGGTTTGGATATTTTTTTAAGTGTCTCTTAGTAAAGTTCTGTATGTATGGAAGACCAAATTAAGCACAATAATGCTTATGTTGGTTTAAATAACTTGTTGAATCAGAGTTTATCACATTTTCAGATTCAGTATAATGAGCACTGGTAATAAAAGTTTTCAGTGAAATATAACCAGATATGACATTAAACCCAGGTCATGCAATTTCTTTTGTTCAGCAAGAGAGGATTCATAGTAACAGATTACAAAGTTGTTTTGAAAGGCCCAGTTGTCATTCAAGGCCTTTTCTTCAGAAAGAAATCAGGTTCTATGAATTTTACAGACTTTTCAGGGACTTACTCTACAAAGCCATGAATTTCCCTACTACTGAAAACTGAAGAAAATTAAGAAAAAAAAGGGGGGGGAAACAAAAACAACTCTCACGGTTTCTAGTGTTACCTTTTGTCAGTGGTTCAAAAAATTTACTAGGCTCAAAAAAGTGTCAAAATGTCAAATGCTTTTAAATAATCCTGCAACTTTATCACAGTATGACTTAATGGCTAATCTGCATTGTAAATCCATGCAGTAATCACAGTGCCCAGATAACGCCATCCAACTGATCTCTTAACTCCAGATACATCAAATACCAGCCTTTTCTATCATAGAAACAACAAAGTATCTAATGGCATTTTTCCCCCAAAATGTAATACTGAGCAGCAAATCCAATTTGGTCTAACCAGGAATTTCTGCGTAAGTTCTCAAGTTTCAATATACAGCTGTAATATTTCTGTTATGAAGCAACTGAAGTTCAAACACAAAGTTTTTAACACAAAGTTGAACTTCTTTATTGTATAAAACTACATGCTGTGAATTACTGCTATTCATTCACTTAGTAATTCAATTAGAGGGGGTTTTTTTCCCATTTTCCCATTTTTATCCAGCAATACTGAAAAAAAAGCGTTCCCTGAAAGTGTGTCTTCTGGTTACCACTAAATTGCAAGCCACAAAATAACAAAATGTACCACACTATTTAAGATTTTCCCAGTTGCTCACTGTTAGGAATGCGACTTTTCAATCCAACATGTATTTCTACATGAATTAATAGTAAAATTTAATAGCAGTTATAAACTTCAAATGATTTCTGACACATATCAGCAATGCCAGTATCTCTCTTCTTTCTCTATCTTACCAATTTAATTTTGCTGTTCCACGATCACACCAAGAGACAACACAGCCCAGTCGTGCCCAGATTTACACAGTGCTGAACAGATATAGTCATACTTTCAGAAAGAGTAGTTTACAGAGGAAGAAAATGGAGGCAGCCCTAAATTTTTAAAGAAATTAGTTAATCTGAGGTAACATATCTAGAATTTTACAGATAATTCTAGATTTCAGATTTTTTAATTACATGAAAGCGATCTCTGGAAATCATGTCACCCAAACTTTCAGTCAAAGCAGCTATTTTATCCATTAGATTGCTCTATCCCTTGTCCAGTCAATTCTGAAAAAAACCAAGGGTAAATAGATTCTAACATCTCTGGTTACATTACACATCTATGTGGAAGTGTCTAGATTATACAACTAGTACAGTAAAAATGTATTTTTCAGAAGACACCTGAAGTCATGGACAACTGGAAATTTACATGGGAAATTAAGAAGTTACATACTATACACAGGCACAGAATGCTCAGCTTCATTCCTTAAAACATAATCAGAAAATGTACCACAACGCTAAAATAAGCCACAATTTTTTTCAACATACTTATTTCCCATCACAGTTCTGCAGGGTATAATCATCACCTGCTGATTCTTTTCAGGCAGAATACATACTGCACTTTTCAGTAGCTGCTCTAGTGCGTGGGTGGCATGATCCTGAAATTACCAATAAGACTTCACTTTATTGCAGAAGAGACAACACTGTAAATCAAGAGTTTAACAGAAATATTTTTATGGGTCATATAGCTCTCCATGTCAACCCCATTAAAGTAAACTCATAATTTAATCCACTAAATTAAGAAGCAAAAGAAATGAAAAAAAAAAAAAGAAGAATATTTTTCACTGGTTAGAAACTATAGAAAAAATATTATAGATGATCTGGCTATTCATGTTCCAGGTATATTGTATGCCAAAGTTTTCCTGGCTAATGGTGGTCCTCCCTTCAAAATAATTCTGTCTCTATCATGTCTGCATCATTATCTATCAAATTAGTACATCATCAAGCAAGATAATATGTTTCCTCCCCTATAATATAAGATAATGCCACAAGATTTTTTATTTCTAATTTTGGTGAACTTCAACACCAAGTAATACTAGCCAAATCTTTTTTTTACCAGTCTAATTTGAAATGTACTTCCACTGAATGCACTGAGAGCTAAAGTTGTTAGTGAAGGATGACACCATTTCTTGGGTCCAAGTTGTTAAAATACTTTAGCCGACAGTGTTTAGTTAAAAAGATGCTCTTTGTTTTACTCTTTAATTAAAAAAAGAGCAAAGACTAAATACTCCCTCTTTAATACTCCCTCCTCTGCATCTCAACAGTTGAAACACTGAGTTGAAATAGATTGAGTTGAAATAGTTAGACTAAGAAACAGATTTTTAGAGACAACTCAAAACAGGAGTTCAGACTGGAAGATTATGTTAAAATGAAAATAAATAAAGCCCAATGAATTTCTTAATATTAAAATTCTGCAGAAAGAGACAACATGGAGTCATGCTGTCTCTCTCCAGAGAGTATGAGCACAGAGACTTTTCAGGAGTAGACTTACCCGAGTATGTGAAAACTGAGCTAGTTCCATAGTTTCCTCATTCATATCTCTCTAACCCAGAACTGTCTTTGCAATTGTAAACGTAATTGCAATGTAATAATTTATAATGTCAAGCTTTCTATAGAATACCCTTAACCTGTTTCTTCAAGAACAACATAAAATTATTCTCCATTAAAAATAATTTTTAGAAAAAATAACATATAAAAAGAAATAATATAAAAAGTACAGACAGATATGATCTTTTGGAAGTTGGACATAAAATAGATAACCTCATTAACTGATGCATCAAGCTTCAAACTCTAAATAGTCCTATCTCAGCCTATACTGAAATGGTAATATATACTGTTTATCACTCAAAAATGTAGCCAAGAGTCCACTTTCTCTTTCCTTCCTATAAATAAAGGACATTTTGGGGAGAAATTTCTCTTCCACAGGAGAACTTGTGAAAAGGTGCTAGTTCCTACCTCTAGGAATCGTAGAGTTGTATTAGAAGAATATAGATCAGTCTTAAAAGTAAATATAAAGGTGTCCCAGAAGTTGATTGCTTCTAAAAAGATGAAAATGTTACATTAAGCCAGAAACTTCTTGCTTCTTTAAATATTCAAACAGATTTTCAGTATTTGTCTATATTTTTTTAAATATCCATGTTTCCTGACAACTAGCAACATGAAGATTTACATTTATGACTTCTAAATTGAAGTTCATTTTCTACATAGCAACTGCCCTGTTCTCTTTACAGAGATTGCTTTCATTTTGCAGTAGTCAGACAAATGCAGTCAACTGTCATGTCAAACACAGGGAGTAACTGTCAGCATTTTATAGTTATACATATAATACTTAATTCAAGAGACATTGCAGTCAGGCTGATCCAACAGCTTCCTAAATGATACATAGTTAAACCTACCTTAGCTCACAGTTACCAAAATATCCAGACATGGCTGTCAAGACTAAGGAGTGTCGAATGCTTGCTTTTAACTGACCATATTGCTGTGATTACACACAAGTGCATGCTATCCATGAAGAAAAAAAACAACAAACCAAACCAAAATGAAAACTACAGTTTCATACATTTGGAGCATGTCACTGTGTTCTAAAGAAAATGTGAGTATGTATTTATATGGGTACTGACAAAGTTTGTCATCATAAAAGTACACAGAGTAGGGATCAGAATTCAAATTCTTTCACCAAAAATATAAAGGAGTGAATCTTTACTTTAAATTCGATGTACTCCTCTTTGTGAGGAAAAAAAATTAACTCTGTTCACTGACTAACCAAAGGCAACGTGGCATAGTAAAGTGCTTGAACCAAAACAAAAGAATAATGACAGATGTGCTGGCATGGACAGATGGGCATTGGAAAGGAGCAGATTTGAATAAGTTTGTTCAAACTCAGACTGAGAAGAAAAATCAGTTGAAGGTTGGATTGAGGGGAGTCAATCTCCTAGCACAACCATGGGAGTGACAAAGATAAAAATACAGGATCTGTGGCACATGAACTCAACAACTGAAGGTCTGATTGCTAGTAAGGCTGTAGCTAAGTATCTACATTTGTATTGTAGCTATCACTACAATTTACAAAAGGCGTACAATGTGGTGATATGCTCTTACAGTCTGAGTTCACAGTAAGCAGTTTCAAGTTTGTCATCAAGGTCAGTCACAGTGCTGCAGCCCCCGTTCCTACATCTTCACTGCAATCATTACCTGTGCTGCTGTGATCATTCCTCAAGAGAAGCATAAATAAAACTGCAATGTCAAACCTTTTATCTGCAGAACTCTGTTCTGGTAGTCTGTGTTTCTTTGGACATCATAATAACTTTAACTACCTATGTATATATTAAGTTATTATGTTATTTCTACCTCTAAACCTTTCTATTTCATATTTAGCTGAATTATCAGTCTCTTGACCAAGGTTTCGACATTTAAGATAGTCAATAATATGACACTACAATGCTTCCAGCTCTTTTTATTGCTAGCAGGCATTGAAATATATTGAAAAATTGAAAATATATTGAATTATTGAAAAATATTTTTAAAAGATCAGGTTTTTTTCCACTACCTACCTACACCATAATGAGATCTCTCCAGCTAAATCATAGAATCATAGAATAGTAGGGGTTGTAAGAGACCTGTAGAAATCATCCAGTCCAACTCCCCTGTCAAAGCAGGTCCACCTAGATCAGGTCACACAGAAACACATCCAGGCAGGTCTTGAAGACCTCCAAGGAAGGAGACTGACTCCACAACCCCATTGGGCAGCCTATTCCAGGGCTCCGTCACCCTCACAGTGAAATAGCTTTTTCTTATGTTTAAACGGAACTTTTTGTGTTTCAGCTTCATCCCATTACCCCTTGTCCTGTCACTAGATACAACAGAGAAGAGATGCCTCAAACTCCTGAAACCCACCATTTAAATATTTGTAAACATTAATGAGATACCTTCACAGTCTCCTCCAGACTAAACAGCCCCAGTTCCCACAGCCCTTCCGCGTATGAAAGATGCTCCAGTCCCCTGATCTTCTTGGTGGCTCTGTGCTAGACTTTGTCCAGCACTTCCCTGTCCCTCTTGAGCTGAGGAGCTCTGAACTGGACACAGGACTCCAGATGAGGCCTCATCAGGGCAGAATAGAGCAGGGGAAGAACCTCCCTTAACCTGCTGGCTACACTGTTCTTGATGCATCCCAGGATGCCATTGGCCTTCTTGGTCACAAGGTCACATTGCTGGCTCGTGGTTAGTTTATTATCAACCGGGAAATGTTATACTTTAGCCCATAACTCCCATTTTTGTGGCTACTTTGAGCAAAAACTATATATGAAATACTGTTTTTTTTTTTTTAATTTCAGCTCTTAGACAGGTAGGCTGTTTATTAGTTTCTCTTTCTACGATGGCTAGAAAGGCAATCATTAAAGCATCAAAAAGCTTGCTACTTACTGTAGAAAGATTTTACAACTGGAGTTTCATAGAAAAGGGTCTAGCACTATCATATCATTTATAAAAGCTTACTCTCAGTTTAAAAGACATGTCGTTGCAGAATAAACTGTTTTCAATAAAGTCCTCAAAGCTAGAATTTGAGAGTGCTGTAGAAGAACTTCTGGGGTTTCATATCTTTGAAAGTTTTCAAAATTGTTTTTATTGTGTTGATATTTAAGATTATTATAAATTCTGGAATCTATAGAAGATAGCTATTCAGTAATACAGGTTGAAAATGGTTTTTCTTTTGTACTGACTGATGGCCAAAAAATATAGAATCTGGAATTTCCTAAGAAAGATCTTTTTTAGATAGAAAATACTAATCTGTGGGAGTCAACATTTTTCACAAAAAAAAAGGCATCAATTTTACCAAGTATGGACTTTCTGCCCAAAAAGAAAAACTAATTTCAGAAAAAAAAAGCAATAGCCCCACATTAACCATAAATCATAACATGCAAATGGAATTCACTCTCTGCTAAAATAAGAAGAAACATTTAAATATGACTCTCCAAAAATCCAGATGAGTAACCTCACTCTTTGGTCTTTTTGTTTGTTTGTTTGTTTTGAGGGTAGCTGAAACTGGTTGTTAGCTCCATTCTGTTGTAGAATTGAACTCTTTTGAAAATCCTAACATTTTTACAAGACAAGTAAAGATTTTCCATCAATCTCTTCCAGGACTTGGCCAATTGTGAGACTGCAAAAGAGAGCTGTTTATTCCAAGAATACCTGCTATGTTACATTTTAAATGATAACTGCAGAATAATTTACACAGAACTTTCTATAACAGCCTTTTCAAAAATGACACCTTCCCAGAACAGCGCAGACAGAAATGACACACTGCATGTCAGAAGTGCATCCAGCCAAGCCTTTTTCCAGAACTGTAATAATGAAATCAAGTTTGTTGAGGAGATAACTACCCTTTCCTTTGGCATATTGAAAACTGTTAGCTCATTAGGTCACAGATGGACACTGTCATAATCTCACCTAAAATGCACTTTGAGTTTACCATTGTACCCCTGACCTTGCATATAAAGTAAGAATCAGTCATTATGTTTGTTCTCCTTTGATATTTAAACACAGTATATTTATATAATTGTAAAATCTATTTTTAATTACAATGTAACTGTAAAAATTAACTTGTTTGTGTTCAAGAGCAATTGATAGGCTCTTTTCCCTACTTTGAGATCTTTAGTAGTGTATGGATTATAAGACATGATGATAAGTTTCCTTATCTCAATGTTTCTTCATGATGAATTCAGCATTTTCTGGGATGTTAGTGGACTGGATTGAGTATCGGAAGCATATTTTTGTACTTTTACCTCAAACAGGCTGCTGCGGACATTTGTTATAATTTCTTAGATCAAGATATTGGTTTTAGTCTAAAAATTGAAATAAATACTTTGTGTTCTTGATCCCTTAGAACAATATGTTCTCTGCTGCATTCTGAAGTAAATGTGAAAGATCTGACAGGTAAGCTAACAGCTTCAAAGACTGCATACAGTGATGGCAAAGCTTTATAAACTGAATTCACTGTAATTTGTAATTTTGAGATTTTTCAGTATTTTTTTTCTTCCGTAAAATCAACAAAAACCCAAAACTATCTCTTTCATTTTTATGGAGAGAAACAATCCAGAAAGGTGAGCTGTCATTTCATGAATGAATACAGAATAAATATACTCTCTTTCATACTTATAATTAATTAATTATCAATAGTAAATCTTAGTAGTTCTCAGAGTAAGAAAGACGTTATGTTGTAAGGTGGTTTTTAAAACTTAAGTATAATGAATAAAACTAATTCAGGAGTCACTATTTTAAAACATTGTTGAAATGAATCTCTGTTTCTAAAAAGGAAATAGCAACAAAGCAAGCTACCTTTGTTCTACTTTTCAAATGCGTTCCTCAATTTTCTGACCATCTTACATTAAAAAGAAACAGGGGAAACAAAAATGCTTTTTAAATTTAGGAAACCACTCAAAAATGGTGCATATGTTCATCATAGCAAAGTTGAACAATAATTAAACCATAGATGATACATATGAAGAAAGGTTCCATTTAGGAGATATTTCTTGAAACAAATTCTTAAACATGAGGAATTAGTAACTACGGCACTTTCCCTGTAAATTAGGATCATTCAGACAGCTCTGCATCTTGCCAAATGTCTAAAATGATAGATAGTATGAAGTAAAAAGAGCTACTGAAAGGGGAAAGGAACATAAAAGCTTCTTATAAAAAGATTGGGCAGTTCTCATTGTTATTCAAGCACTGGAGTTGCCATATCCTGTTTCCATTGACTGCAGGGGAAGCTTTAAGCATTGACCTCAAACAGGTGCAAGTCCCATGAGACTAAAGGGAATAAAACGTACAGTCATGATATGAAAGCAACAGTGTATAAAGTGTGGTGAGACAGGATATGCAATTCCAATCTGGTACACAAGAATCTGACAAAGCTATTAAATGCAGTGCCAAGTAAGGATGCAACTCAAAACCCCAGACATTTCTAAACAGAAATTTGGCAGACCTCCATTCAGTGCTACAAGAAAAACGCAGGAAAAATGTTACAGAAATGAGAGAGCTAAACTGTAGCAGCAAGAGAGAACAAGGGAGACCCAGAGGCAGCAATAAGAACCATCCTGTTCTGATACAATGCAACATCACTTATTCAGGACACAGTTGTTGGCGTGCTTTGGTGGATACTGCAGACTGGACTGCTCTGAGAATAATTGCAACTTAGACCCAAGTATATTACCCATTTCTATTTATTCTCTGCTGTGTTATCATGAGCATTTGAAAATGTTTGGGAACTTATTTTTTAACTTACATAATCTTCAAAGAGAAGTCTTAGGCTATATTCTTACATCAGTTGAGTTATGCATGATGTCCTCAATTAATTCTATAAAGAATGTTATTATATTAATTAGAAACTGGTAAAAAATAGAGTACTTATCCCAAAGGAAACTATGTGACTTCAAAATTTCTTTCCAGACATAACCAGAAGAGAAAGCTATGCAACACATAAAACTATCTGTCTAAAATGGGGGCAGTAAACATCAATCAGTCTCAATATTAAACTCATCTGGATGAGCATTATAGAAGGATGATTGAACCTCAACATTTAATTTTAAAACCAGATTTTGAACACAAAATGAAAGTTGAAGGTAACAATTTTGAAAGGAATCACGACTGTAAGAGGTAAGGCAGAGAAGAGATTAAGCAGCTCTTCTATAGTTAATGTTTTATGATGAAAAGGTAAACATATACCTGTGCAAGCATGGGAAATCCGAGGTTCCTGCATCCATTACAAGGTGTCAATGCCTCCCATAAACCTGAAGGACCACAAGTATTTTCACCTGCATCATCATCTTCTTCCTCTCTTGGTGATAAACATGTTGAAGGTGGCCTCTGTGCATAAAGAAACAGGACTTTCAAATTAAACATAGGGATATATTGTAAAGGAACATTTTACTTAAAGAACTTTAAAGACTCCTATTTATAAACTCCAATAGACAACCTGCTCTTTTAATACAGAGTAACTACTCCCCTATTAATCTGCTGTATAAAAATCACACTTTCAAAGGAAGGCCCATATGGATCTATCTACAAGTACACTTAAAATATGAGTGAATGTAATAATACATATTAAAATATTTTTTTGTCTTGATTAAATTGCCTTAATTGGCAATTTAAGGTTCATTTTACTTTAAAATTTGCTTTAACATAATTAAGTTTAGGATATCCCACAGAGAATAAAATCTAACATTCAAAAGAAAACCCATCCCAAGGCAGGAAATAATAAGAGCTCAGGGGATTTTGCTTCAGTAGTCAATTGTTGTGTTCAGAAAAGTACAGCTGTATTACATTTGCCTAGATCAGCCCAAGGTTTTTGCAGAAAAAAAAATAAAATTATCAATTCAATCAAAATATGACGTTTCAATTTTCTATTTATTAATAATAAATATGTGAGTTTATTTTGCAGGCAAAAAAACCATTATTTAACAATGACCTGTCTTAGTTTTACTTCATCGGTTAGAAAGAATGAAAGGTACCAGGAAAATTCATTCAGTTGTGAACATTAAGGCTTCCATACTGGTCTCAGTGATAAGGGAATAATGCTGACTTTTGCTCAAACCATTATCCTAATTTTCCACGACAGCCAGAAACCAGAGGACTTGCACAGTTTCCATTTACTTATGCTGTTTCACTACACAGGATAGTCCACTCCAACTGAATGAATTTCAGCAGCAAGTTTTATTGATTTCAGGAGGAAGAAAAGTTAGGCCAGTAATGAACTATTTTTAAAATCTCATGTTCAAAAAGAAATTGTGGCCAAAAAAAGGATAAATTTTACTTAATTCTTTGTCCACATTTAAATAGGAACGTGGAATATGAAATAGCTGTTCTAGTTTGCTTGACATTTTCCTTGTGCAGCCTACCTGATATTCAGATACTAAACACTATCTTTAGGCATGCCTTGTCTTAATCTTTCAGAAGTGGATGGATTTTTGCTTGACCAACATAATGCTGCCTGAGACAATAGCTGACAACATCTATTAATCTGGTTGTAACATTAGCTCTAAAGCATTGCTATGAGGCCCATATAGAAGAAAAAAATAAACCAAAACAAAACCACTTAACTGCAGATTATTTTAGCCAATAGACTACAGAAATGTGTGAAGTCTGCTGCAAGAAAGGGAATGAAGAAGTTGTGGAAAAATGGGGGTAGGGGGAGAAGCGTAGAAATACTAGCAGTTCTGAAGATGAACACAAGCTGATGGATACTGTAAAAGAAGCAAAGCCACCACACTGACAAGCATTAACTCAAATTGTGTAACATCTGAGGACCATTTAACCTTTGACTCTTGTGCTACCATCTTATATGTAGATGTGGTTGGTATACAATTTAAGTAGAAAAAAGTATTTCTAAATTCTGTTTCAGCTCACTCACCACAGATGGGAAGCACGATATATCCATTGCCACTAGTCTGACTCCCCTCAGTTAGAAAGTGGTTGTTTCCTTGTTGCAGATTTTGTGTATCTAGCTGTATCTTCTAAACTTAGGTAGATTTATTTATTTTTTTATTTTTAAAGTAAATTTCTAAAACATTCTTAGCATGATATTTGATGAGATATTTTGACAGCCAAGTGGTACCACAGAACGTGTTGCCATAGCAACCGATATTCTTACACAGATTATTAAAAGGACTGGGTTAACTCTGCAGAGTGTGGGTCGTGAAAGACTATTATTGCTATGCATTTGCATAGACAAAGGAAGCAAACTACAAGTCTCTCCCTTCTATTTATGATGCCATCCTCCATGGTGGCTGCCCCACGTTTATATTTTAAATCTCAGAATTGTACTGGAGAATAAAGTGCTTCTTGCCCCCTGGAGCAAAAAGTAAAGAACTGCAGCAGTGCTAGGTTCAGGAAAGCAGGTAATACATATTAGCTGTGACCTGACAAGCCCACGTAAGTGAATAAAGACAGAAGTCATAGAAAAATGTCAATGTACCTTTTAAAGGTAAAAAACCATATGCACATTTTATCAAAGACAATTTTTCAACACAACTAAAGGAAGAAGAATAATGAAATTCAATACATTTGACTCATTTAAAGGAGAACACATGACTATTTAGCTATTCTAAGAAGACTAAAAAAAAACCAAACCCAAAAATATTACTCAAAAATAGAAAAAATACAGATGCAGAATGAAAGAGAAATGTACTACTTCCATTAGATGTATTTTATTTAAGCAGCCTAAGATCACAGTGGGGATCACAGAATTTTAAGTTAATGTCAATACGAATGAGAATAAATGAAAAATATTATATAGTCAGATCTCCTAAAAATACCAGTCAACGTCAGAGTTCATTAGATGTGCAATTGGAATAAATATTGCTATGCAACTAGACAATCCAAGTATGAATAACGTGATGCAGGCTAATTTACAGACTACTGGAGAGTTGGGTTGGCACTTTTTTTTACTGTATGTCTGAGTTCTGTCTTCTTTCCCACATTTTTGCTACTCATAAAGCACTAAAAAGGAAGCATTAAGAGAAATGTACTTGCAGGTCAAGAGACAATTATTCCCATCACCTGTCTCACTCATCCCCACTGCCAGATAACAGGCACAAAAGGATAAGTAGGAGTTGCTGTAGGGCAAGAGAGCTGCATTTGCAAAGAAGAGGTAAGGAGTTAATAGCTGCATGGTAGAAAGGGGATCAAAAATCCACTAGATGGATTAGACTGGGTTTGCATACCCTAGGGGGAGGTATGCACCTGGCAGACACAGGTGAGATACAGAAAGACATCCACAATTGGTCCACAATCCTCAGACTGTCACATAAGCCCACAAAACTCTCACACCAGACCACACAGTTCCCTGCAATTCTCTCCCAGCCTTCATTCCTTTCCCAGAACTCCTTCATTTTTCTGTTCTGTTGTATAATTTCATTTTGCTTCCTTAGAGATCCTTTGGATGCGAAAATCTAATTTTGTGTGTGCTGCTGGGAAGCCTTGAAATAGCCCTGTAGGGAGAGTTTTAGTGAAACTAAAGTTATTTATGCCCACTTCTCAGGAAAAAGAAATAAATAAAGAGAGAGGAAGAGATTTCTGTCACCTAAAGGAAAACAGACACAATTGAGAGCCATTTATTCATGCTTGTTTTGAACCAACAAAAAGTAAGTGTAGTTTGGAAATGCCACATCCATTGTAGTTGCTCAATTAATTGAATTTTGAATTATGAAATGGTGAAGTCAATATTATCCATAATACTACGCTTGAAAAAGGCCAATTCTGCCTAAGCTAGAAGAATTGTGAGTATAGGCATCCTATATTCTCAAACAAAACAGGTAGAAAATCTTAAAAGATATTAGACATGATATGTAAAAAGGAAAAGTTGGTAGGGAAACCACAAGATATTGGTACATAAGAAAACATTTAATAAAAGTTCTGTTTTTTTACTGGAACATCAATTAAGTATTAAAAATTTCTTATAGCTGTAAGAGACTAACAATATACTTTCTATGCATAAAAAAGAATAATAACGTAACAGTAGAGGAGTAGTAAGATCTAGTAAAAGGACAATGGGCCATTACAATCACCAGTAAGTTTTCCTCAGACCCTAGTGAGCCTGACATATAACCTCTGATGTCTTTGAAAATTTAGGTATTGAAGTCTTCCTCTTCATGCCTCCATCTACATAAAAGGCAAAACTTGACCAGTAGGATACTTTAAACTGAAGGATACTTTATTCTAGAAACAGGCTATTTATCTTCCAACAATATTTATAAACATCAGACTGGCTGTCACGGTAACTTGACATCTCTTTTCTGATTTTAGGGAACAAGTCAATATCTGGCAGCAAATTGAATGATGAATACAGCCAAAAAAAAAAAAAAACCAAAGGCCAATAGAAGCCAACAGGAAAAGAAAAAGAGAGTGTCTTTAATCTCAACTATTACTTAAAGCTATCAAGTTGACAGCTCAAGAAACTTTATACCACGTACAGAACATACACAAAGTCCTGGCCTTACTTTTTACAGATGTCAAACGATTTCCTGACTACCATATGACCTCATTATCTAGACAAGCATTTTCTGAATATGGTAAGCCTTATAAAACCTCTTATCTCCTTTTAGTGCCTCTCATTCTCAGTTTTTCATGACAAATGGTCTGCTTTCTGCCTTGACATTTTTAAGCAGTCATTGCTGGAAAAATGTTGTTTAATTCCCTCACTTCAAGATACAGAGGAGACTTTCTTCTAGCAGTCCAGTGAAACTTAAAAGCAAACACAAAATTCTTTCAATACTTCTTGTGTCTCTGTTTTTTCATAATTGAAATTTGTTCGCAGAAGTATTGCAAATACCCTTTCAGACAGTATCCCCTAGTGCAGGATAGCACCAGCAGAACTGCTAAAGATAGAATAATTTATAGGACCTTTACCATTTGCTATTGCATCAGAGTCCTTGACACTAATGTTAACTTTTCATTTCTCTTGCAGCACTTCATATATTAGGAAAACAAGCTTTTTGAAATGGAGCAGCAAAGATGAAATCCGGAGGACAATCTGCTTATGAAAGGTAGAAAACAATCAGACTTTTGATTAAATGCTACCACTCAGGCTGGAACAAGTTAGTAGGAGGCTTCTTCTGAAGAAATAATTTATCAGATATAGGACTGTGCAAATATTTCAAATGATCCTAACCACCAGGTTACAGAGGTATATCCCTGCCTCTCCTTTGCCTGGCTCAAAGAATATGTAATTATACGGTGAAATACAAGCAAAGAAGATACAGCTCTACCATCTACTATTCTAATTCTACATTATACTAGTATTTAATAGAGAGGGAAACTCTTCCTGAATATCCTCTATAAATGAGGATGAACAGGAGGCTGTTCTCTGTGGCTGCTGCTCCCATCACATGTGGCAGCCAAGCAGGGATGGCTCCTTTTCTCTCACTGATCCACCTGCTGCTGCCCAGGCTGCTCTGAGGGCAAAAGGCCTGATGGACACAGAGAAGAAAAAAAGCAGCATTTGGGCATGAAATCTAACACCATCCGTTATTATTTTTCCACAGGAGGATACCTACATTAAACAAATGTATCCATCCAGAATTTAGAGCCTTATTTACAAGACATATGATATGTCTTGGAGCTAAACAACAGTGAAACACTTCAATGGCTTGGGCATACCTTTCCCACATGCCCAAAAGCAGCTTTCTCCATGCTTAGTGTTTTCTATTGTCTATCCTCACTATCATAGAATGGTAGGAGTTGGAAGGTACCTTTAGAGATCATCTAGTCCAACCCCCTTGCAGAAGTAGGTCCATCTAGATCAGGTCTTGAAGACCTCCAAGGAAGGAGACTCCACACCCTCCCTGGGCAGCCTTTACCAGGGCTCCCTCATCTGAACAGTAAAATAGTTTTTTTCTAATGTTTAAATGGAACTTTTTGTGTTCCCGCTTCATCTCATTACCCCTTTAGCTGTTGATAGATAGCACTGCAAAAAGGGATGCCCCAACCTCCTGACACCCATCATTTAGATATTTCTAAATATTAGTAAGATCTCCCCTCAGTTTCCTCTTCTCCAGACTAAACAGCCCCAGTTCCCTGTCTTTCACCTTATCCTGCATATCTGCAGTCATTCTTTCACAAATATGTTCCTAGTTTACATATCTTTCATCACTTTGTTCACTATGAGTCTGGTTAGAGCTTGATTGCATATAGTGTATTCAGCAGGGGAATACCAGGACAATCAGGACAGTCTTGTACCTAAATTAACTGAATGTTGGAGAAGTATACGCTGTACCTATTTCTGCTGTAATCCCTGTGAGATGCTGTGCGTGTCATTTAAACTTCAAGATGGTCTCTAAGCATGTGTTCCTTATTTGTTGGCTATATTGAAACTGTGAAGGCAAGTTTGCAGAACTGCTGAGCAATGTATAAGATATTCTGTGACCATTTTGGTGCTAGATGTGACTAAGTGCTCTGAGAATCCATGCTCTAGTAGTTTCAGTCAGTGAGAATCTTGTCCTCTACACCACTGCACATCAGACAAGCTGCATGTGATTGTACTTTCTGAATCAGTTTCCATTAAAAAAAATTGTATGAAGGAGCTGCACACTTTGAACTCAAAAACAGTAATGTCTGAACATGGGAGGAAATTCCTGCAGCTTGAAGTCAGTCGAGTCTCGGTAATTGACTATGTAACAACAGTACAGTGTATTAACTTTATGTAAACATGATTACTTCACATACATGATGAAAAGTACATGAACGTGTAGTTACTGCCCCTCAGTGGCAAGTGCTATTGACACCTATCATGATGAGCACCCCTAAAATTAGTCATCCTGTCTGCAGACCAGGATCTGACATCATGCAGTGAATACATTCTGGAACTAGACAGCAAGTGCAACACATGATGAATAAGGTCAAAATTCTCAGTAAAAATGAGATTATAAAATGAATAAATAGATTTGAATATGTATTCAAATCAAGGCCACAAATTTCATTTTTTTAAAAATTATTTCATGTAACAAATAGTGAAAATTAAGACAATTCTGAATTATTATTATATTATAGGTATTATTATTTTTATATAATATTATACCTTCATAATAGGATGCTTATATACATACAATATGACAAAAGTTTTAGACTGTCATTTATTAATAAAAAGGAATATTTTGGTTAATTATTTTTTTACTAAACATAAAAGCTTTTGAACTGAGTGTGGTAAGCTTCATATGAGGAGCATTTAATCTAAATATAAAAGCCACTACTAGGACACTTATATTAAGATATACACATTAAATATTAGATCCCTGAAGCGCAAAGCAAGAGTCATCTCAATGTATTTTAGTAAGAATCTTCATTCTTTTCTAACTCCTGTTTAATCTTGTCATGTGGGTGAAAATTTTCAAGTGACAGAACATTGAAGAATTCAATAAATCCAAAAATTGCAGAGAATAGAACACTAAGTAATTTGGTAACTTTAACCATAATAAGGTGGTATTTGTTAAGAATTATGTAGTAGATGGAGGCTAAAGAATTTTCATTTTTAAGTATCTTGGGAGGTGTATACGGTATTTGATTTTGTGTGAAATTAACAGGGTGAAGTACTTGTTGCTTAAAGCTGCAATATTCACTGTCCCAATTCAAAAAAAGCACTTAGAACACCATTCTTTTGGAGTAGTTTGAACTGTTTGAAAGCTAAATATTTGAGCTATTTGTTTAATCTATGGATTAAACTAATTTCTGGATTGTTTAATCTATAGATTAAACTAGATGTCTTTAACACATGGAAATACAGGCAGTTCCACAACTTTTTTTTTAATTGATCCTAATATCTGTGTTTGGGACAGAATTTAAACTACCTTCCAAATTAATTTCTGCCTCTTAATGATAGGTAAAGTGAACCTATGTTTTAAGCTCTCATCTAACTCCCAGCATGTAACTTACGCTCATAAACCAGAGTATTTGTACATTTAGTATCAATTTCAGAGGCTTAGTATCAAAGCACTTCAAATGCTTTGCTTGACCAAGGAAAATTAACTTGACACACTGAAGCATAGAATTCAACCTAGAAAGCCCTAAAGACTGCAAGGACACTCTATGCTACAGAAGTGTATTTCTAGGGATGTCTTTCCATCTCACAGGCGTAGTAGAATTGACCTAAGTTGATATGTAGGAAGGGTATACCAAAATGTAGGCTGTGCAGAAATGCAGGAATTTGGTAACTTCTTTTTTGTTTTTTGAGTCTTGAAGTTTAAGCACATGAATAGTTCCAATTAAGTTAATGTGTTTTCTTATGTTAAAGACATGCTTATGTGTCTCCCTGAATCAATATGCACATGACTCATTCCAAAAAGTGACTCACTGTGAAAAGCCTCATGTACCAGTTGAAAAAGAACAGACTGATAATGAAGGGTATAGGAGCCTGCAGAAAAGCACAATCAAGTGTTAATATTTTTAGAAATGTTAAAGAGCTTAACCATATTTACCTTTGCAAAAAGCAAAAAAAGAATTCAAAGTACAGACCAACATTTTTGGCTTTAAATGTCATAGAAAGGAAATACTGCTTGGAGAATAACTACAGAGGCATCTCTGTATTTAACACCCCTATACTATTTGAATGTTATCATATAACATTTGGAAAAAAACAGTGCAATGTAATTGAAAGCAGATCAGCAGTAAAACGTGTATTTTTTCTTTTTTTAAAGTTGTGAAAAAGAGGGTGTATAAGTGGGTGGCAGTATGATGAAACTTATAGAAAATACGTTATTTGTCATGAAATAGAGCAGAAGGAACAGTAATTGAAGTAGAAGAAAAATCAGGTGCTAAGTGAGTAGGCAGAAGTCAGCACTTTACTCCTCCAGTGCAGTTTTTTATTTAGCATATGTGTTCTCAGTAAAAGTGTGTTACTGAAAATGCAGTTATTATTCCATTAAGTTGCTGTTGGCTTAATGAAGAACATAAGAGAAAATCATACCTGAAGAGACAAAGCCAATATAAAAAGAAATTATATACAGCACTGAGGTAGTCATCTGAAGAGGAATGCTATCTAAGACTGGGTAATCAAAAAGGCCTTGAAGAGCATTTGTACTAGATATGTACAGACCCACTAGTGAGAAATCACTAGGAGTTTGCCATATTGCCACTGAAATGCTAAATATAAAAATAAACAATGTAGTAGAATAACTGACAATCAGTTGAAATGCTTTGACAGGCTACAGAAACTGAAGTCCTAACTGAAAAAGATCAGTCGATAGCAACCTACCTTTGATCTCATTAAAGCATGAAAAAGCTCAGACTCTTCTAGAGATATTTAAGGGATCACACACATCCCCTCCATAAGAGATACTGAATACTATTAACTGAACAAGAACTCTCAGTGCAGTCTGATGGCAGGTAGAAGCCCAATTTACATAGAAGGTGGACATAAAATTCAGAATCATCTTCACCAAGAAGGCAAAGGTTTTGCTATGGCTGGTAGGAAAACCTGCAGTGTGAAGCTCACAAACTGCAATCTGCCCCTTTCTCCTGTCTTGGGTAATTAAAACAGTGATTTCTCTGCAGTCATTTCAATAACCAGTACTACCAGCAGATTTAGGACAGTGGTGACTCTTTCTTCTCACTTGTACTGTTTTTACCTGTAGTAGATTCAACATATAAATCTACAGGCACACCTTTATGTTGTTTCCCACCGTCCTAGGTAGCTGAAGACCTAATACTTTAATTCTTTCTCCAGCCAGTCATCATATAGTGTCTTAAAGGTCCTGTAAAATACAGATAAACAAGTCAGTAATACACCTTCTTCTATAACTCTTGTGTAACACTATATTTCTTACGAAGTCTCTACAGCTAAGTAAGTTACCTGTTAAAACTACTGACATTTCTTACAAGAAATATCACTTTGGATAGAGACAAGGGCAAGGTAATAAATATTCAAATACCCACAAGTAATCAACTATTAATAATTAAAAGAAAGACCAGAATAGGAATAAAACATTTTTGCATTTTAATATTACTTTTGTCAAAGATTGACAGGTAGTGCTGAAGCTGCTTCTTTGCAGGCTGTGAATAGTTCATATTCCAGAGACATTGGGCAGAGCA
The DNA here is from genome assembly GCF_028858725.1 of Colius striatus. Lineage (NCBI taxonomy): Eukaryota > Metazoa > Chordata > Aves > Coliiformes > Coliidae > Colius > Colius striatus. The sequence continues at coordinate 157,393,401 of NC_084759.1, read as the reverse complement.
CCAACATCAACAGAAATAATAGCAGTAGTATTAATAGAAAATGTTCAAATAACTACTGAAGCAAATAAAATTGAAAAGTCTCTTCTGAGATTTTCCCTCATAGCACTAAACTGAAGATTATAACATGTTTGGGAAGAACAGATGTCAAGAGAAAATAGATGTTCAAAAATGGAGTTAATCATTCAACTCTTACATCTCTGTTGAAAAGTGAGCAGTATAAAAACAGATGTGTGCATGGTCAAGTAGCCCTGGTTTCTGTTTCTCATTGCAATTAAAAAAAAAACCAGACACCTTATACCACTCTGCTGAGCCATGTCTGTTAGTATACGGTGAAGTTACAGAAAAACTAAGGGGTAAATTTATAGTACATTGTTAATCTGTATAAACGGTCAAATATTTTTAATGCATGGTAAATATTAGGCTTAACTCAGAATTACTTCTGACCCTATGCTTTATAGAGGTGTAAGAGCCGGGTCCAATACATTTTTTTGCTATTCATTTTCTATTTGCTGAGTTTCTTCATAGAGACTAAAAAAAAAAAAGCCAAAAAAATTGCAATGAAACCCTATGTCATGAGTGGTCAACTGTTTCAAGACTTAAGGACAAAAATACTCTATAGTTTCATATGTCAATTACAAAATAAATATGCTTGTTGCTATTAGAATAAAAATGAAATAAAGCAAGCAGTCCAAACAAGTTGCCCAGTGCTCCAATTCCAACTACTAAACAATTTTTAAAGAAAGTGCTCCTTTGTATTAGCTCATCATGAGTGGTCCTTTGCCTTGTAAAATATATCAGCATCTTTACCATTAGCATTACTTGTATACGTCTTATTAACAGATGAAGATGGGAAACTGGGACTGGTGTTGCAAAGACAGTACCTACTTATTGAACTTCAAAAGAATCATAGAATGTGTTATAGCGAAACTATACATTTACACTTATATTCACCACTTAATGAATCCCATAAGGGTTCATATAGCTTTGATGGATTAGTATGCTCCATCTTCTGTTTGCATCACAAGGATATTAATATCCAACATAACCATATTGTTCTCATTTTTCTAATGCACTTTCTATCAGATGGTGATCAGAGATTACTGTCCATTCCAAGCTTAATGACTTTATTCTTATACTAATAGATATAAAGTCAGTGTTGACTTTTGGAACATACAAGAGATATTTAAGGTTTTTTTTTTTCCCTCTACTCTTAGCATCCCTTTGTGCAAGTAAAACATTTATTTTAAGGTCACTATGTTTTAAAAAACACAATCAAATCTGCATTGGTATCTACTGACAACAGTTTTAGAGATGTTACAGAAGTACCTTCTTCAGTAACATGCAGGATGATCAAAAGCTAAAAAGTTCTAGAATTATGTTTTCCATTTCTGAGATTGCAGGATAGAAAAGAGTACATTTTAGAGCATACTTACTCCCTCTTTCCTTATGAACTCATTTATCTTGCCCCTAGGGTAACTATCTACATATGACTGCAAAAAAGAATCTCCCACACGTAAAAAGTCTGAGCCTGAATAAACTACCACAACTATTTTATGACGACAAAAATATTTTGGAAATTGATTCTAATCGTACTTAAATGCTGCAGAAATCCTTCATATTCCTTATAGATCTCATATATTGTTACATACTCTTATCACTCAAATGATATAAACCAAATAGTTTACTCAAGTTTCACAAATATTCATCAAACCTTAACGTTAACACTGCCAGTCTACCAGAGGGATACTTGGATCTTCATTAACTCTAAACTGAAGTCTAGTGTTGACCTTTGGGCACTCTAGCTAGCCTCTAACTGGCACTCCAGAACACCATGACTTTCCAAGTCCTTTGTCACAACTTCCAGCCCCACGTAGATGAGCTGCTGACCAAAACAGCACTAGACACCTATGTTTCTGCGACTGACTTGAGGGCTTATGGTGGGATCCAGCTGCTAAGTATAGGCATGCAGTGTCATTATAGATACTACAGTGTAGCTACTGACCCTTAATTACCGCTCCTGAAGGCATAACTGAGTCCATGTTAGCCCCATGCAAAAGGCACTTTGTGCACTCACAGTGAGACATGCAACACTGAGGCAGTTGGGCCCCACCTATGTCATTTCATCACCCCTACTTGTGATACTCTGATGAAGAAGGGAGAAACATAATTTTAAGAGAATCGAAGATCATGACGAAAAGAACTTTTTTGTTCTCTGGTAAGGGAGAAGTTGAAAACCGGATTCTAGAGGAAACACTGGAGAAAAGTCTGAGGAGAGCAGAAATCCAAAGGAAAAGCAGGGTAGGAGTCCATGACAGATTTTTTTGGCAGACTTTTAGGGAAAGTCAGGTCTTGAGGGAAACATCTCTGGTGGCTAATATCCTAGTAACAGCAAAAGTCATCAGCTTTCACAATGATTTGGTTTTGTATTCTTATGACAAAGAGAAACGTTATGTTAATAATGCAAAATCACCTGAGTGGAAACCTCATGGTACTATCTTCTGTTTCTGTTCTTCACAAGCGACTGAAATTCTTTCAGAAGAACCCATAATGAAGTTGGGAACTGTAGCTTAAAAATGGACATTGTGTTGCACACTATTGCATACTCACAGGACGGTGGACACTGAGGGTATGGAAGAAATGGGAGAGACAAGCATTCTGCTATGCAAGCCTGGCAACAGTGTCCACAATGGCACGGGAAGCTCAGGGATGTTAAAAAAAAAATAGCAGCACAAGTAGGGATGAAAAAGATGGTCCTCTAAAGCACCGAATAACACACACAAAAAAAGATATTTAATTAAAGCAAATATACTTCATATTGGGAAGATGATCTCAAGATCAGTTCTGATAGAGTCCTCAGATCCTGGCTAATCCTGTTGAGTTTAGTAGATTTCTTTGGTATTCATCTAAGTATAACGAAACAGAGGTTAGTCTTTAAATTACATATGTGCTCAGTACTACAACACATGACAGTCTCAAATTAAAATAGTCCTGCGAAAAAACACAAAAATTTACTGTGGCTAATTCAATCAAACATAGCTGTTCAACAGGATTCTTTAGTATATAAAATATTATGAATCATTTCTAGAGAAACCCTAATTTACATAGAGCTTTATAGCCATAAAGACAAACAAGCTCTTTGATCTCTAAAGTCTATATTACAATTATTTTATATGGGGAAAAAAATGCTACACCCATATCTGAAATCCTTATGGAATAGAAATTTAGCTAAGATGAAAGTGTCCACAGCAGGGCAAGTGAACTGATTGTTAGTGTGGCAAGATTTACATATAAAATAAAACTTGAAAGTACTAGGATTACTTAGGAAAAAAGAAAGCTTGAAGAAAAAATAAGCCTGGAGTATTGCAAGTTATGGAGCGTGTACACAAAACAATTGTTCTTTTCCACTTGGTCAGATTTTACTATATAAGAATAAAAGCAAGTGTATACTCAGCAAATAAAAGAAAATGCCTGTATATACAGTACACGTTCTGTAAAACATAGTAATACAGGGTCATTGCAGTAAACAATGTGACAAATTGGAGCAAAAGGATTAGATACATTTAAGATTCACCAATGCAAGCTAAACGCATAACTGCATTCAGATTCATTTGTCTGTAAGCTATTTTCCTGCAAGCATCTGATAGGCAAAGAATTTGCCATGCACATACATAATTGGACAGACTCATTAAATCCACATTCTAGTGAGAAAAAAGTAGTTACATTTTACTGCAGGTTAGATGAACTGGTGGCTTGGTCAGCATCTTGAGCTAGATATAATTCACATAGCTTAAATCATACTAGAGCACTGTCATATTTCAGGGTTTTATGTTCTTAGAGAAGTGCTGATTATCTCACAGGGCAGGTCTATGCAGCACATGGGGGGATTGCCTAGCAATACTTCTACCAGAAATCACAGCCACAGGAAGCTGCAGGCTAATTTAGTTGACTGAAACATGCCACTTGGCAAATTATTCTGTGTAGAGTTCCACACGGCTGCTGTCAGGATCCCCAACATAGAAATCCTTACAAGAATTTACTGAAGCATAGCATAACCAACAGATATTAAAATAAGATATTTTCTCCTAACTGCAGAAGATAGGTTGCGAGAGGATATATTAAAAGTGTCTGAACTTCCTTGGGGTAAGTAAATCCCCTAACAGAAGAGACAAAAAAGTTGGTAGGTTTCCAGTTCTTATTTAAATAGAATTTAGAAATAATTTTAAAAACTAGCTTGTAGCAAGTATATAATTCTACATTGACCAAGTGGATGCTTGGTGGTGGATGTCATATTATAACTGTCTAATGAGAAAATAACAGCAACAACACTTCTCAGTGGGAAATACCACTGTGCGCATTAGAAACTGGTACTAACAGATGGGTTTTAGTTGGGCGGTAGCTTTTAAAAACAATTTTTAAAGTTATATAATCTTATCTTCAGAGGGCAGGTAGATCTTGCAACAAGGAAATCTTAGAAGGTAAGATTTACATATCCTGGGAGAGATGACCTTCATGTTTTTATTTCCCATAGAAACAAAAATCAGTGTAAGCTTGCAAAATAAGATTAGTAACTGAACTACATGCAAAAGTCCAACTTCATACAAAATTCTTCCAATGTCAAAATTAGTCAATATATAAATTCTCTTACTATTAAAAAGGGGGAATTAACTAAAGCAACAATATTGCAAACACTGACACAGTACAATTTTCTTCTCTTTTTAATATATACATATCTCATCAATACCTGCAAAATACAGCAAAGCTGTATTATTTAATATGGTAACATTTACTGAATTTGGTAACTTATCTGCTTCTCCTCATGGAGCCTCAAACAATCAGGCCTGATTGTCTCACTGTTCCTCAATAAGTAACCAAAATTGTTTTTGTATGTGTTTTTAATGTATCCTCATTAGTCAGCCATTGTATATACTCGGGGATTGTTCATCATCATTGTCATTTCAAATTGTCTCATTCTATTAATAATGCCTGTATGCAAATAGGTGCTGTTGTTAAAGGCTACCATGGTTGATCCAAGATAGTAACCGCTTTAGTCCAATGTATTTGGTCCCTCTTAGTCACTATGATATTTTTGTCCAGCCATCAGTTATTTAAATGCGACATTAAAAGAAAAGCAAACAAAAAACCCAACAGTATCATTTAATAATGTTACTAAATTGCTTATTTCAATATTCAGATTCCACTGATTGTTAATTTGCAAGATAAAATAAAATTCAGATTTTTCTATTAAAAAAAATAATTGTTCTTTGCCTTAGGGAAAAAACCAAATCAGAGTAATTGACTTCTAAAGGACAATGCATAAATTTTATTCCCCTCTAATATATTCATTCTAAGCCATCTTTTTAAAATTACACAATTCTACGCTTTCAAATCTCTCCTTAGATATAAATCAAACAGGGTCATAGTTTTATTGCCTTTATGTATCCTCATGCTCTTGATAATCTCACATAAGTGAAAAAAAGTGAATTTTCTCTTTCATGATGTCTCACCCCCATTTTCAACAATGTTAATAGGATGGTTTTTGAGTTTAACTTTTTTTACACTCTCAATTCACTTCACAATCAACTTCCCTTTCTGGATGACAGAAGTAAGCAGAAATTGACATTTATATGCCTGTGATGAAATCCAAATCTTTTTGTGAGACTACACAGAATCTTTCTTCATGTTTAAATTTAAATTACTGCTGCCAGCCTTTATTATCTATTATATAACCACATTAAATTTAATCAGATATACTGCTGCCACTTCTGTGAAATCTCTCTGTAGCACAGTCACTGTAATCCTACATGGGTTTACGACCTTTAGTTTTCTTCTGTAAGGAAAAAAAAAAAAATACAGACACCTTAACTCCAATTTCTCAGTATTTATTCCACTTAAGTAAGCAAAATCCTTTAATATATACTCTGCTGTTAAAAGCACAAAAGCAATTTCTGGGGCTAGGCCTTAGGCTTTAACTCATATCACATATCCAAAGATAGTAAGACATTGCATTTGGAATCACTAATATAGTTTATGTGTTGTGATTCAGAACAAAATAGAATAAATGTAAAAGCAAACACTGCAATCACCTAAAAAGTGAGATTGATCTGAAGAAAATACTTTAATTTGGAGTTTACGTTTTGGAGTTTTTTTAAGGGCACATGGCAGATATTTATTGTTTTAAAATTAACTTTAGTTGGAAAATTCTCATGACTTCTCCAAAAAACATGGACAATAGTTAACGTTACTATATGAAAACAACGCTTTTCAAATTCTTTCTTAAGGACTGAAACTTTTGAAACAGATTAAGATGAACCTCTTAAATGAGTCAATTTTAAGAAAAAAAACCCCTATTAAAATAAAATCAAGTTTATGAAGGGGAAAGACTGATGTATTCAACATGTAAACTGTGAAAATACATATCTACTTATCCACACAGAAGTGTAAAAGTTCTTAATACACTATCTTTTTGTTTTGCAATCACAGGCTACACAAAGTAAATAAAACATAGTCTGCCATTCTCTGGTATCCACAGGTTTCTTACAAGGATAAGAAGCTCATATTTTTCTGACTTTTTTTAAACTAAGAAAAACAATGAGCAAACACACTACAACAAATACAGAATATTTCTGGTTTTAATATTACATTTTCAGTAATTTGCTCTCACATAAATACTTGCACCGGAATCTCAAACCTGACAAGAAACCGGTAATGATGTTTGTAAGTACTCCAAGGACAGAGCAATGTAAATTAAAGCAATTTACTTGTAGAAGCTCTGGAAGATTCTTCATGAGATACACTTCAGCATTCTTCTGTTCATTTTCCTGACACAATTTTTCTAAATCCCTGCTTTGCAAGTTAACTATTAGCATTTTTTACTTCTCTTGAATTCACACAGGTTGTTTGAATACACACTTTATGTGTAACCTCCATGTTATAATACACCTCTAAAATCAGCCCAGATATTTCAGTTTGTATGCCACGACATTCAATAGATTTTCTTCTTATAAGAGGTACAAGTGTTTATCTTCAAGGAGTTTGTACTTGTATCAAGGAGTATCAACTGTGTTAAAAATGCATGATTTAAGTACAGAAATAAATAAAGTTGGAAAACTCTTACATAAGATCTCTGCTTTTGTTCTTGAAATTACTGAGCCAGACTGCCATCTATTGGAAAATAAATATTTTTTAAATTGTATTTTTTTAAAAAAGACCCTGAAACTACTCTAAGTTATTGCTAGCAAAATCAGATTTTTACAATTATAGTTAAGACAACTGAATTTAAGAAAAAAAATCTAAGTTCATTAAGATGTGATAGTCAGAGATTTCCCTACATCTTTTCCCATCTCATGCTTTCTCAAACACATTTTGAAACACAACTTCTCTTCTAGCTTGCTGAAGAATAAAATCCTATTTTTTTTTTGAGTTTTAGATGACAGCACATCAGAAGTATTTTGAAACATAGTAAAAGTTACAAAGTGATCAAGTTTCCAGTGTAGTTGTAGTTTTAGTTTATTGTTTATAATGTACTCTTCAAATAAAAGATCCCATTAACTTACTCTTGTCTGACTTTGTGCTATTCAGCAAACAAATGTTCAGTTTTCATTCTCTTCATTATCTGCTCTCCTCATTCAGGAGGCTAACACAGTGTGCCTTTCCAGAGCCCAAACATCTTCCCAGTTTCCCTTTCAGCTTTTGTAATGGAACTGTCCTGTGGCAGCAATTTTTACTCATGTCTAGATCTATTCCTATCTGCATTGTGGTGTCTATTCTCACTCTCCTTACTGTTCCATTCCACTCTCCTCCTTCAAGATGTTCATGTCTTCCAGTCCTTAAGATCCTGCCCTTCAATTTTCATCTTTCATATCCTGAGGAAACTTAATACGTTATCACAGAACTGACATGTAAATTTTAATTAAAATGGCTAAACCCAAAATTTTTATCCAGAAAGCTTTTTTCATTTTTCAGTTTCTCTTCATCTCAGTTATGCAAACTCTGCTTTCTATTTTACTTTAAAATATGGTAAGCACATAAACCTCTGGGTTTTTCTTAATACCTTATTTCACACATCACACATTTAGTCAAGAGTAATATTAAGTAATAAAGTGTGTAGCGTTTTCAATGCAAAAAAGTCTCAGTTCAAACATACCAGAATAAGTTACCATGTGGTTAGATGACTACTCACCCAATAACTCAGCAAATGGAAGACTGGATTAAGTTTTGTCCTTGACTCAAAAGAACTCAAATTCACAAGTTCAAAATAAAATGTAGTATTCTACAGGGGCTACATCTCTCAGCAACAAACAATGCAAGACATCGGATGCCAGAAAAGGAATAGAATTTGCTAGTAAGTACAGACTCCTAAGTCCTGCTCTCAGGATTACACTGGTGTTTTTCCAGTGGTTGAAAAATCCAAAAAGAATATTGTAGGGAATATTGGAGGGAAACTATAAAAGTGACGTTAAACCCCACCTTTATGCCATAGAGAAAACTGAACATCACCCTTCCACTTACCAAATGAGCCTTTTACTGCAAAGTTATTGCATTAAAAAGCAGGCATACCCACTACCATACAACAAACAAAAGCACTAAGCCTTTCTCTTTCAAATATGAGAGGCTGGCATGTTGATTCTGGAGATTTTCTAGAATCTGTAGCCTGGAATTAAGAGCACTCCTTTCTGCAATCCTAAATCAGTCTAAACCTTATTTAACCAGAACAGTACCACAGGTGATTTGGTCCTCTTAAAGAGAGCCAAATAGCTAAAAAAATGCTTTGAAATGTACTCTGCTTCCTGACGCTCTTTCACGTGCCCCTGCTCTCCTCAGTAGATGGCTCCTGAGTCTCATTGTTCCAAACTTACAAAGGTTTTGACCCACAAAATACTACTCCAAATAGAAATACCCCAATCTTGGCCTTCTATTTCTCTGAACAAGAGCATGATGCAAAAATACAGAAGTCTTCTAGTAGCCTTCTAGAATCTCCCTAAGGGCCACAGTGTCATGACTTGGGTTTTGGAACCTGTTCAAATCAATGGACTACAAGAGATGTTGAAGAGCCTGTACCAGTCATTGTTTCTGGAACTATCATTTGTCCAGGAAATGACATCATCTGATCCATTAATACCAAGGACCTGACTTCTACACTTCTTCAGAGTTCATACTGGTACAGTCAGAGATAAAAGTCAGGGGGAGAATTGCCAATTTGAACCAGAGGTAACTGCTCCCTTGCAGAGGCACACCCTGGTGTTCCCAGCCCTGTACTGGAGCTGGTAACAGAACAACACTCAATCCTGCAGGCAGAAAGAGTCTGTGCTTCAGTTACAATACACTTCTGTACTGCTCTTGCTTCCATAGGGTTTTGGCATGTGCAGCAGCAATGAATGAATGCAGACAACAGAGAAGACTCCACTTAACCAACTGAGAGTTTTACAGAAGCTTCCCAGGGAGGAGAAATCAAAATCAGAAGCTGTAAGAATCTTTCTGTTCTTTAGTACATACCCAAGGAATCTATTTCTGACTCAACATATCTACATATGTCTCCACTTCTCTCTTTCTCTCTGTATCCCTATGTTCTTACACACATAGATTCATTTAAGACTCTTCAATCATCACTCTATTGTCACACTTTTCGCCACCACAGTTGCTGGTCCTGTCCCCAGAGTCCTTTGCCAGCATTCATCTTTAGATACATCTTCAGAGCTAAACATGTCTACTTTAGTGCTTCTTCCTGATTACTATTGATGGTTCTTTACAGTGCATTTGAATCTTCTTATCACCCATGCACAATACAAGTAGTCTACACACCAAAGGAAGGCAGCACTTCCCAAAAACTAAAAGACAGTGTTGTCAAAACTTGGAGCAGCTACCTTTCTGTTGATGTAAGGAAGCCAAGTAGCAGCAACATAGACTGAGTGACCTCAAAATACCTTTTTTTTTTTTTTTTTTTTTTTTAAATAAAGGGATGTTTTAGATCAAAAAGGAAAATCCCACACGACAGCAACAAGTCCTCTCCATATAGGCCTATATAGTTGGGTTTACTCTAGGGGAAAATGTGCTCTGCCCTTCACTCTGACTTCATGTGATAAATGCATACCCATCATTATTCTTCTAGTTTTCTTAGAAAGAAAAGCTAGGTATGCTGGTAGGAGAGCACCACAATATGCTTTAAATAGACCCCACTTTTGAAGATTTGTTTTCACATCTAGTTCAGTATACAAATAAAAGAAATCTCAAAAACTACATTGTCTAATTTACCTTTGTATATGCCTGCTGCACATAAACTACAGATTTTGTGTCTGAATACCTCCCATTCATGGTATATTTCATTGAGGTTTGTGAAATTTTCAGTCTGAGTAGAGAGAATTATATGGATTATGTTTTCTGCAAAACAGCAGCTGAGCAGATTTAAATAGCTGTTAGCACCTAAATACACAGAGACACTAGAAAGATGTATATAAAAATGCTTTAGCAGGATCAGTACCTTGTTTAGATTGACTTCAACATGGGCTATGTATATGATCACTCAAATATATTTAGAAAAGTTATCTACTGCATTTCAGGGTATCTAACCATCTTTGCAAATCTCATTCTGTCTACATCCATTGTAATAAATCCTTTAGAACATAAAAATTCTTAACTAGTCATATTTCTCCCTATATATGAGAGAATAAATTCTCTTAACTTATGAACAACATTAACTGAAATTTAGCACTTAGCATTTTCTCCTCTGTTCTGTGCATTATTCCCTGGGAAATCCCATTTACTTTACTTATTAAGGAAGAGAATTCAATTAAAAAAAATAAAAAACCAAACCAACAAAAACAAAACCGCCCCAAGACTTGGAACACTGCAAAGAAAAATGAATCCTAAGGCAATTTATTCACAGGATCAGTAATAATGAAGTCATATTTTAACTGTAGTTGGTAATCATGGAAGTCTCATAACCACAAAAATATTTAGTATTACTCCACTTTTAATACTATTAGGCTACTGGGAAAGCTACATAGTGATAAAACATGCAAGATTCCCAGTTGGAACGCACTTAACTACTGCTTTTGGGGTGTACTTCTGAATAGATTCTGCAAGCATTTTGTCTGCGGTATAGTACTGAGCATACTGATTCAAATTGATTTCCTGGAAGAAATCTACCTTGCACTTGCCACACTCAAAATGGAAACTAACCTGAATTTTTTGTCATATTAGTGGTGCCATAAAAAGCCATTCTGAGGTATGGTAAGCAACGTCTTTGTAAAATAAGGAGAATATTAAATTCTAAATCGGTAAGGTGCACATGCCATATTTTTTTTCTATTATAATGTTTAACTTGTACTGTTCTCACTCTTGTACTAGTTCTTTCTTGAATGTGTCATAAATAAAGCAGATGTAACTGAATATATTGTCTTTGTAGTCCATCTTACTTACTACATTAAGCTTGGTTTGGCTTCCACTGGTCATAAGCTCTTCCTCTGATACTTTACTAAAATTGTCCAGATAATGGTCTGATATTGTATGAGACAGATCTTCAAAAGAGTATTCCTTTTCTTGGCACAATTTGATTTCATCTAAGAGCTTTGATAATTCTCCAGTCACAGCTTCACCTTTAAAGACAGACACATCATTAGTCAATAATTAGAACACCAAGAGTAATTTATGTCTAAAAAGGAAATGCACATTCTTTAAATTTTACTGAGTATCTGTTATATTCCATGCCTTATCATCTAAACAGTGATCTTCATTCACAATTCTCCCCCCAAAAATAATGGCTTCTCATTCCAGAATGGGAATTACTGGCAGTAATCTACATATTTCTGCATTCTCCTACATCTTGCATTTAATTAGGATTAATTACAATATATACTTACCATTTCTCTGTTTTCTAATCCCAAAAAATGGCTAGAAATAGCCACTATCAAAGAATACAAAACTAATTCAGGAAAGGAAGTTTCTAAAAATACACAAATGAGCATGCCATACTCTGCATCAGGTTCACGTTCACTGCTGTGATCAATTAACACACTATACAGGTTCCATAAACTGTAAGTAGGTTGGAACTGAGATTCTGAGAATGCACACCTGTCCCATAAAAGTAACTATGTTTTATAAACAGTTCCTACTCACTTTCCCAGGACTAAATGGAATGCTGGAAGGATATACTGGGCAAAACCTAGAAATTTAGCACATATCCCCCTATAGCAGTCTATCAAAAATCCATGTTTAATGCATTCTGCATTGTGTTTCATGTTTTCTCTTCATCAGATTTCTTTAGCTAAGAAATCTACCACCACAGACAATGGGCTTTATATGACTATATTAAGGTCAACTATTTGGTAGTAATAAGCACTAGAATCACATTGAATGCTAACCTTTTATTTACTCATTACTGAAAAAATAATTATTTCTGCATGACAAAAGTAGAATTGCAAGGATGTTGTACCTCTAAGTGTACACTAATTGTCTGGCTGATTGCTGTCAGAACAAAAATACATAAAAGTCAAATTTTGACTATTTCTTTCGATGAAGGTACTAATTAAGGTCTCACTTCTTTATCTAGTTACCTATTTCCATAAAAGGTCAAGAGGATAATTGATATTGCCATCCCTCTTCCAAATTTGGTTTAAAATATTTGAAATTAGATTGTCACAGAACAGCAGACAGATGGGAAGGACAATCAAGTACAACTTGTGGGACAAATACAACTTCTTTCCTTTAGAATTGTTACACAAAAGACAAGCAAAAGCCAGCTAGCATATTTTACAGTACTTATACCTTGAAAGTGGAAACAGCAGTGTGAGATCATGATCTTATCACTAAATTAAAAATATTTTAAAAATATTTACTACTTAATATCAGGACAGACATTTCTATTGCATAAGATAGTTGAGTTAATGATTCTACTAATCTCAAAGGAACTATTTATCTTCATACACCACATGTGCTAAGTACCCCAAAGGGAAACACAAATGGAACTAGAGCATTTGTTTACTATCATCATGAACATCGTAGTCTGGCATGCAGCAGTGAGCTTAGTTTTATCATGAATGAAAACTCTCCCCTTAAATGTGTTCAAAAAGAACCCCAAAGCAACAACTATAAAAACAAAAACCATATACACAATGAAAATCAAAGCAAGGCTTAGTTACTTGCCAGCAGTCAGTTACATTTACTTTGGATAATTACAGAAGGCAGAAGTCAGGTTTAGTTCTACAGGAAGATGACTTTCGTGGAAGAGCAGGATGGCACCACACATGAAATGCCGTATTTAAGTGGCTGTTGCGTGTAAAGGGTGAATCAGAACACAAGACGAAAGCACATGCACAACAGTGGTAGACATGGTATTTGAAAGATTTTTTAAAAGATGAATGGAAGAGCAGTACACTAATGATCCTTGAAAGAGGCATCCAAATGGAAAAATTGGAATAGGTACTCACTGAGAAAGATAAATTCAATCTAACTTGAATGTGAACAATGCCTGCAGAGTATTTAGACACATCTATCATCCTCTTATTTTATTTGATTATGAAATTTGTAAGGTCAGATAGAGGATCTTAAATCTTTTTAATTTAATGTAATACATTGTAATCCATCAGTGACTTGGCCTTTCTGAGAATATAGTTCTTTGCTTTCTTATATGAAGGATTACAGTGGATTACTATTACAGAGTAGTCAAGATAGGTAATTCACGGTGGAAAAAAAGGCTTCTCAATATCAATAACTTCCTTAATCTCTCTTTTTCATTTTGCATGTTTGTATAAATGTGTCTGCAATATAATTTTAATATTAAAAGAGAAGTTCAGTACATCTTCTGCATTCACAGAGTACATGTATTTACTTTTAGCCTTTGGAGACGGAGGAACTTCTGGGGACAAAATGCAAGACTGAAGTTCTGCGCATTCCAGTGGGCGTTCCTCTGAAATACTTGCATTTCCTGTTTCCATATACTCTGCAATTTAAAGATACACATACACTTAAACTCCTGAATTAAGGGGGTTTATTCCAATCAAAAGTATATTTGCTGCTTCTTTTTTTAATTAAAGCCCTTCCAATTTTTTTCATATTACAACCTTGAAATGATTTGTAAATACTGCTGCAAGGCAATCTTGTATTGAAATTATTACAAAACACTGTAACGGCCAGTTCTTTAATCTGCTAAAACTGTTACAGAAATCTCATTGTAGGAGTAATGAGTTGTGACTATCCCTGTTTTTCCTGTCTCCTTGAAATCTCTATGTAACTGTGCAGTTCTATTATTGCTGTTGAAAGAGGTTTTTCATTCTAAATTCATGAAGAGTTTTTAATCAAGATACTTGGGATGTTCATAGTATTGATGTATTGATACTGTTAAGAAAATCAAATATTCTGCTTGCAGCACAGACACAGTACGAGATAAAAAAAACAATGTAATCTCAAAAATGCAGTTAAAACTATAAATCCAAAAAGCAATGTTCTAAATTTTTGTGATTTCCTTCTTAAAATTTCCCTCCTCCTAGTTTTGTGATAATGTTTATAAACACAGAAAAACATGGAGCTATGAACATGCTAAATTCCAATTCTGTTACTTTTATTTTTGTGTAAATACATACATTTTCATGTATTTTTGTACACAAGCTAACTCAATGGAACGTCAAGAACTTAATGAATGTTATTGTAGGGCAAATACTAAATAATTAATTACTGCGACAATAGTGGGGTTTTTTTCCCCAGTAGACTGACTGATTCTCAGTTCAGGCAGTTATTCTGCATCTGCATTTTTTTGATTTTCTGAAGTTGCTTAAACAAGTTCTTTCTAATACCAGATAGTAAATGCAACAGTCTATATTGCAACACATACAAAAACTACAATAACTGTTTTCATCAATATCACGCTGAAGGACTAAGGAGTTTCTGGTAAGTGAAATCTCCCTGATTTAATTTCTACAGTGCACTTGTTTAGCTTACTGTTATTCCTGATTAAATAACAAATTCCCAAACTCAAACACAATCTGTGATAAAAAAGACATCCAAGAAAATGAAATTGGAAATAGCAGAGAACAGCAGACAGTTTCAGAAATGCTTTGCAGGTTGTTGGTTGTTTTTTTTAAAGAATGTATGACTTGGAAATATCATATATTAAGTCTGATGGCTGGCAATGGTCCTCTTGATAATCTCTCATACATTTCCTCATATGAAAATGGGCACTGTTATTTCTTTGTGTAGTGCTGAAAGCAAAGAAGCAAAGATGAGCTGTAAGGGGCTATGAGAAAGTCAGCAGCATGACAAAATGCTCTGGAACGTTTTCCAGCTCTGTCAGTGACATTATTTGTCAAGTTGATGGAAGAGAAGTAAAAAAGGAGCTAGACCCAAAGAAAAATAAAACAAAAAGAGGAATTTACATCTTAAATATTTGCTTGATAGTTGTGCAACTGTCCAGAAGCAAACCTAAAATTATGTTCTACCAGGTGCAAGTGTTGAAATTATTGAATCAATACAGGTATTATTATGAAAAGAAATGCAAGGGAGATTGTAAAGGACTTTATCCTTGCTGACAAATATTCATAGAAGATTGTGTTTTAAAATAATACTTAATTTTTATTTTTAGTCAGGCCCCATTTCCAGACCAATGCACTTAATATGCAGAAGGGTAGGTCTGAGGAGGAAATCGTTAAATTCAACATAAGTCTTATAAATACTTACTTCACAAAATGAAAAGTTTCTTCCAGAAAACCTCTATAAAAGGCTCAGCACAAAATATGGTGTAGAGGGTCAGAACAGGCCAGCGACATGCAATCCTTGTAAGACTGCAACCCTTAAAACTTTGCGCTTCCAGGGGACTTCTGCCCCTAACTTGGTTTTATACTATTGAATATTGTACCAGATATGCAGAAGACAGAGACACAAACTCAATTGTGAGAGACTTATAGTCTAGGTAAATGCATACTCATCCATAATACTAACAGACGTAGAACAGGCGATCTACGTCAAGAGCCAAAGACAAAGTACCCATGAGCAGTGGATGCTTTCACCAGCAATCAAGTTCTATTTACCTGCAGCTGACCAGAAATTAATCTTCAAAGCCTAATTAATCTTATTGAAAAAGATGATCCAGTCACCATTGTTTGCTTTGCCTGTGGTATACTTGAGATACTGCTCTGACTTCTATCACTTTCCTCAAAAAAAAAAAAACCCAAACAGAAAGATCATTCAAAACAAAACCAAACTTCATCAATTATTCCACTTAATGACTAGAACAATTTCTCTAACTGTGGTCTCCCAGAGCATATAGAAAAGCCTGTCACTCTTATGATAGGGGAGAGTAAAGGCTGTTTAGGACAGGACCTGTTATAGTCATGATGCTTCCTTCGCCAGCTTACTGGCATCCTATTCCATGTTTCAAAGACAGTAAGCATGACCAACATGTAACAGTTGATGGAAGCATATATTAATGCACACTTCAGAGATGTTTCCTCACTGTAGTGCTTTGGAAAGAATGGATTATTTCACTTCTGTTGACTCAAACAGCAGTTTACAGTTCAGTGAATACTAAGGATCTCGAGAACTTCATCTTTTTAGCTGCACTTTTTTCTAGTTATTTGATTTTAACATAGCCCCATTCAATCAAAAAAAGGCTCCATGTCCAAAAAGTAATAGCATAAAAGTGGTCACATAGTGGTAGAAATAAGAGCAGGGAGGAATATGAATCCAAGTGACATGTATAGGAGAGTTCAACCAGCTGGAACACCAGCCTTCTCAGTTTATGTAACACCTGTTTGGACAAAATCAAGCAAAAGGGAAAGCATTAACATGCAAGCAGGGAGACACAGCTGCCTTTCTGCAGAGTGGTCAGAGTGAGGAAGGTCAACCATGAAGAGAACATGGCCCAGCCCAGCTGGAGCTACAGCTGAACTTTCAGGAGCAGCAAAAGCTCAGGCTTGCTTGAGACTCAGCTCCTCTAGGTCCTCATTCCTCAGGGAGGTGAGAGGGTCAAGATTTTTCTTTGTTTATAAACATTGGCTTTTAGAGTAATGGCTACATTAGCCTCAAAGAAAGAGCTTTATACTTTTCCTTTCAACAGAAAAACACAAAAAACCCTCCTTTTTTTTTTTTTTAGGTGACATGAGTTTCCTTAGTTTCCTTTCATTTTTAGAGTCTAGCTTGGCCATGACATTGGGTGAATTCTAATAGAGTTCCGCTCTAGAATGACTTCCCCTAAAGAGACCAAAAGGCTTTTTAAACTCTAAAAACCAAAAATTCACTTAGAATAAAATTCTTAACACTCACCTTTTCAAACAAAAATATCTCCAAGTAACTAGATCGGTGGAATAAAACTTGTTTAGAAAACACTCCTCTACACAACTGACATCCATGTAAGGAAATCTTTACTTCTCCTTCACATCATGTTTTCCTGAAGGGCAGTAAACTTCAGAGCACCCTCTGTCCTCCATGGAGCTCTGAAGTCCTAACTCTACCCCCTGAGCTATCTAAAAGCTTCTCCTAAAACAGCTTACTTTCTCCTCTAGAACCAGCCCATCTGAGGCTGTGTGACCTAATTCCTCTCCTCTTTACAGCAGCAGCAGTTAGAGAAAGCCAACTGGTTAACTACCATCAGGTGTGTTAAGGTGATAGGCTTTAGTTAAGTAAAATAGAGGCTGGGTTTGATTTCAGTCTCCCAAATTTCAAAGTATAATTTTGAATTACTCAATTTTAGCTTCAAAGGATAATTTTGAGTGACTCAAGTTTAACTTAATCCCAGAGAAACCTGAAATCAGTATTGTAACATAAGGTGACTTTTATGCACATATTCAGGGAAGACAGATAGACATAAGTGCCCAAGCACTGCTATGATCCTGAGATAGGTAAGGGTCCAGCTAAATTTTCAGTCCCCAAAACAACATAGTTACTATTCTAAAACTTTTGCATGATAATCTATAAAAGGAGCTGAGAAGGCCTCAAAAAAACCCAAAGGGGGATTGAGATCCCAATCCTTTTCATTTCACACAGCTGTAATTAAATCCTTGACTAGAAACCTATTCCATCCTTCCAGGGATGCTAGCCTCTTGCAGTCAAGGGAAAAGAAGATGTACTTGTTCACAGAAAGAGAGGGAGAGAAAGAGAGAATGAGAATACACAAGAGAAAGCCAGTGCTAATGACACCAAAGCTATTTAGAGAGTTCTGCAGCTGCTTATGCATTTTCCATTGTGAGTAATTCAGTAATATGTACAAACAATGTTAGGTTCTTAAGCAGTTTCAGCAGAAGAGAGAGGAAACAGCTTTCTATTATGTCTCCCTCCATACTGTCTATGCAGCAGAGCTTATTGTGCCTTCCTGGGTCTCGTGTCATTTTTCATGTGTTTATCTACTATCTTCTTTTATCATAATAACAAGAATTCTGCTTCCAGAAATAGTAAAAGAGAAAGATTCTAATTGAGAGCATAGTGGGCTGTGGAGAAAGAGTCGAAAGATGGTATAGCATGCACCTGCGTCATGTTCACATGTGCTAAAACTAAAACACAGCTGGTCGGTTTAATTTTAGGCCTACTAGCCTTGGCAACATCCCTTTTATCTTCAATGCCTAATTATAAAGCCCTAAGTGCCAATACTGTTAACTGCTTCAGCACTGAATGCTGTTGTTACACTGCATCCATGAAGTGCATCCAGTAGACTGGCCTTGGCACAATATCCTAATTCTCGGTTCTTTGGGTACATAATGCCTAGAGAGCTATTTCTTCTCCACGACATTAAAAATATAAACTGTAATAAGTATTTTTTATTGATTTCAGTGCAACTCAGACCTGAGAAAGACACAGAAAATGATGGGATGTGTATGAAAGACAAAGAATTAAAACCTGAACTGTAAATTCTAATAATTCTGTCTATAATTAACAGGCAGTAAAAGTTTAGCTGGTGCAGAGCTTACTCAGCCTTTTACATGTTGCTCTTTAAAATTATTTTGTTATTTATTTTCCTTCTATCAGATAGTGTGCCAAAGTCTCCAAAAAGACAGCAGTCTTTGAAAACACAGAAAAAGACCCTTTTTCCAGACCCTTCAATTACTATTTTCTCAGGACACTGAGAAAAGATGTAAAGATGACAAAAGTGCTAGGATCACTTCTAAAATGTCACTGGCAAAAGGTTTTGTTTCTTTTAAGCTATAATCTCTAAAAAATAGTTTTCTAAATATTATTTTTAAAAGGGAGAATACCAGTAGAAGCTTCTATCTGCAATTCTTAAATTCTGGAGGCCTTGTTCACAGTCCAGTCTGTAGTGGACACAGTCCTGTAGCTTTTACTATCAGCTGAACAGATTTTGTAGTACTGCCTGCATGAACTGCCTCTAAAGACATAAATTTCTTCTCTTTCAAAGACATTTCTCATAAATACCTTCAACACCAACTCATTTTCTTTCAAAACTTTTTTTACAACTCTGATATCCATCTGCATATAGGACAGAACACTACATATCAGGCCCATCAGTTATACCTGTCTTGTTAATTCCTCGTCAGTTTCTGCCCGTCCATTTATATGTATCTTCCAGTTGTTGTTTTGTAGTTTGAAAACTAATGTTTTGTGGCAGGGCCAAATATTATGGACGTTAATACTATAAACTGCACGGTAACATAACAATGCAAGGGGGAAACTGCAAAAATAAATGAGAATGCTAGGTGTTAAAATCTTACTCTATCCTGGCAAAAAGGTGAAAGAATCAATGCAATGCAATTTTGTCTGCATAAAGAACAAAAAATTGGAAGAAACTTACGAAATCCAGTCAGTAATTGTCTGATGTCATTTGTTTAATTTCTTTTTCCTCTATGTCTGTATGGAGACAAGTAAGCTTCTCTAAACAGTCATCTCAAAACAGGAGCTTTAACAAGAATGTATTTGGAAGCCACTAACTTTCTTAGCAATTGCCCTTTCTTTGCATGGACTTCGTTACCACTGAAGTCAGTCAGTTACAGTAAATTCAGGTTTCCCGAAATCCAAGTGCTTCACTGATTTTTCAGTGACAAGAAGATAAATGCCTATAATTCACTGAACAATATACTCAACTGGCTTTTTAGAGGAAAGAAGGTCTATTGTATCATCAGTAGTGCTAGTACTGACGCTCTTGATTTTGTTTTAACTTAAGCTCAGAGTTCAAACTTTGAGAGTTAAAGCTTCAATGAGCCCTTTGCTGATGAAAAAGAAAGTAGGCTCACAAGGGAGTTCTAAAGGGGCTCCTTGAGTCTTCTTAAGACTCAGAATAGCACCTTTGTAAACATTTTCCACCCTTGCACATCACTTCTGACTGTAAGGTAGACAGAGCAAAAAGACCCAGCTACTCATATCAGGCACAGTTTTGTCATGCTAACGCAGTCTGAAACTACTAAGCAGTTTTCCTTATACTTTCAAGGCACATATGTGAAAAAGGATTACATGTCAAAGTATCAAAAAGCCTTGAAATTGACATATTTCTTTTGTTGTGGTGGAAACTAAGGGTGAGTGCTCATCCATCAACATGACAAACTCTTGAGAAGGGTTTGGGTGCTTTATTTTTCATAGCACACGAATACTTTGAAGAAACTTTGTTAATGGAGCAGAGACTTTAAGGTTATCACAGGTGAAAACAGAACAATACAGGGGTACTAAAATGAAGATTAGTTTAGTTGGTGATGGGCATTATAGTGAATCTTAGATTAAAGTCTGAAGGATAATTGATTTTGTTGTCTGACCAAGTAGAAACTGTGACTGACCCTTTTCTTTCCTGAAGAATTTTCAGTATGATATTAACCTCTTTTCCTCTGTGTAGTGGTATGTAGCTCAGTGAGGACATAAAGGCTGAAGTTTCACCATTTAGAATGAGTCAAATTAGGAACTGCCTTCTGCTGATAGGGGGAAGTCCTACTTACCCATACCATCGTTCCCACTTTTTGATGCATGTCTGCCAATTACCTGGACAGAGCTGAGACTCAAACCACATAGGGTGCAAGTTCATTAAACCAAACAAATAGATATTTATATAATTATAATATTATTTTTATTATTGTTATACACTATTAAAAACATATTGTCTATATTACTGGTTCATGAACTTAAATTGATCACTTTTCAGTCTCCTGTAAGCAGGAAATACGGAAGGAAACTGTAATTGGAAGTAACGGAGGAGGAAGGAGGGGAATAAAGGAAAGGGGAAAAAAATAAGATAGAGGGAGAGAGTGAAACCTCAAGGCAGCCTGTTGATTCAGTTCATCTATAACATGAATTTTCTCTTTAAGAGAATACCTCTCCTCCAGCTATTACAGGAGATTTGGGCCAGCATCTCAATGGAAAATTTTACTGAAGCTGGCTAATAAGTTTGGAAAATGTTCAGAAAACAAAAATTGAAGAGCACGGTGCAGCCACATGACCTCATTTTCTCTAGGAAATATTCTTATGAAAGATGGTTATGCAGGAGACTGAGGCATGAGCTAGTTCATATGTAGAACCAACACTGAACTGATTAAACGGTAGGAATAAAGATAGGAATATTCAATACAGGTGGAAATGCAGCAGTGATGCCTGCAGGGAACTCCTCTGTCAAACACAGTTAATGAAAGACTAATCTGAAAATGCAGGGAACAAATTCCATAGAAGAGGAGGAATAATGTTTAACACTGAGTTATGTACTAGCTCATGTTTCACTCTACTGCTATCTTCTGGAGTGAAAAATTGAAGTAAACAATGAAGTCTAATCAGTCTTACACCGTGAACATAACACGAGGTATGACAACAAATGTATGTATAACAAAGTTATATTATTTCCGCTGTAATGACAAGACTTACTGCCTGGTTTGGTGGGTTTTTTTGTAATTTTAAGGAAAATAAGAAAAACATAATGAAATGTTTGGAAGATCTGTTATCATCTTTCATTCATAGTTGTTATTTATGAACAAATCAAGATTTCAATTGCAGTTTCCCATCACAATGTAATGGAACTGCAATGAAATATTACTTGTTACTTTGTAGTGAAGAATGTACAGACTGACACACCATGCTAATGTTTATTGTCTGAAAAAAAGAAAGGCTTTACTCCTTACAAATGCAGATATTCAGCCACTCATTTCTGTGTATGTAGCAAATGAGAATTTTGTCTTTTTAATTCAAAAGACTACTCTTTTGTATAAATATTTCAAGAGTAGAAGTTACTATATATCTTAATATTCCTCCATGCTATTCTGCTTTGTCTTTAACAAATGTATAATTGAATACAACTTACCTTGAAGTAGAGCCGCAATTTGGAGGGACTGCTGAGATGGATGTTCTTTGAGAATATCTAAAACAGTTCTACCCAAACTGTCCTTTATGTTGGTATCAATTCCTGAAAAAGAAAATGATCTGTGGTGGAATTTTTAATCCCAAGTACTTTGGAATATAAATGTGGTATATCAGACTCAATTATCTGCAAATTGAATGTAAGCGGTTTTACAACTGCAGCAGATTAACAGCTGTGTTATAGTTGAAGTATAGCATCCATTTAGAGCTTGAGTTGCCTAAAATTCACATGCTGACATGGATTGTTTTTATGTTTCTGAAAATCATGGGGATATAAAGTAAGTGTCTTAAACCCAACTTGTGAATATTTGAAAAGACTGTTCCTAAGAAACAGCCATCCCGAAAATAGTACGTTAAAAAATCAAGAAATCCTTTGAATATTTTTCCTACATTTTTGGATTCTAATTCTCTCTAAACTGCTCTGATTCATTGGGGATATTTTATTTCATAGTACCAGTGTGTGTTTTGAAAGCAATACTGAAAAAGTTACTAACCTTAAAAGTTTTGGACTTCACAGTGACATGTTCAAAATTCATGCTCTGAGTACAACAAAATTCCCATAAGGGCTCTGTAAACAGCCAAAGCATTTCCTCAAAGACTATTCAGACTATCGACAAAGTAATTGTTTGGCTCAAAAAGGGAGCATAACCACAATGAATCTGAGGCTTCTCCTCGATAGGTTTCAGAGAACCTGCTGTACATGATACTGCATGACATTTTGTCTTGTAGGGGCTGCTTTAGAAATGTCAGCCTTATGGTAGAAGACTGAAGTGGGGTTTTCTTTTAGTTTAAATTTACTTTCATAAAAAGTAAAGACATGAAAGGTCCTAGCAAACAGAATAAGATTCTTCCTGGAAAACCAAACAGAGGAACTCAGAGGAAGTAAGATTTATAAGGATGTTCTGGGAGCATGGATGGATTTCTCTCCTCACCAAAAAAGGCTGCAATTCTCACTTCCTGGCCTGACAGAGTTTCCTAATTTGTTTTGTGAGAAAGAGATATTTATTTTCTTACTGAAAATAAAGCCAAAATATTTATGGGCTAATTAGCAATGGCACATGATTTTCATAGGCCAGACACACCAACTTACACTTTTATTTGCAGTAGCTACTTAAAACAATTTCTGAGTCTTTTTTTGAAGCAGAATTAGAAAAAAATGGATTCTTATCTAAGAAAAAGGTAGAAGGTGGAGAGTGCTGCAGAAGTGCAGAGCATTTGGTGTTGAAGGAGTCAACAATGAAGATTCTACTATCTTATACAACTGTACTCTGCAGAAGTTATAATGTGTGTGTGCTAATCTATAAGAGACATCCTTTATCTATGGTCTAAAGGCTTTCTGTGTTTGTGATTTTCTCCAGTTCTTTTTTTTAGGTGAATTACTATAAAGAGGTGATGCCTTTTTTGATGGCAGATGAAGATCCCTTTCTACCTCTTTCTTATTCATCCAAATAGGAAAGCATTTTGGGAGGACTTTTTTTCCTGAAAACAGATCTCAGATCAAGTATGCACGAGCTGAGATTCATATGAGGAGCTATGAGTAGGACATACTTTCCTTTGCAATATATAACTCCACAAACACTGATAATAAAGATCAATGTGATCCCTCAGTGTAATGGAAGTTCACATATCTTAGAGAAGTAATTTCTAGAGATATACTTTTTCATTGGTTTTCTCATTTATCTGTGAAGACAGTTGTTTAGATGAGTAATTTACCTGCAACTCTTATTATGTTGTAGACAAGTTTGTTGGGACTCTATATCCCTGTTCTCCTGTCCTTTCAGGACAAATGTAATTCTCAGAGACATGGTGGCTTCTCTTCAAGCATTCAAAGTTTATCCAGGAAATGAAGAAGCAAGCAGGATGGTGTGTTTGTTAGGAACAGCTAAGTGAAGGAAATAAATGTGACCATGACTCTTCAGCCTCTAGATCAAAGAATATTCTTGGCTGCCTTTCAGAGTGAATTAAAAAAAATTATGTTACCATTTTGTTCTCAGAATACATTTATTCTCAGAATACAGTGGCATATACTGAGTCATGTATGGAATTTCTGAGTCTTAGTGAAAACATTGCTTTTGTTCTCTATGTATGGTAATTTCTTATTCTAAAAGAATACTGCTTTTAGACGAAGTACATGTGATTAGTGTTGCAAAGGCTGAGAAAGATAACAGTAATTTTTAAAAATCAAAAGTTGAGGAGGCACAGACCGGATTAGGAATATGAAGGATATTTGCTCAGTGTTTCTTATAAATCAGATTTACCTGTTTCAAGCAAAATGCGTACTACTTCTACCTTTCCAAAAAGGGCTGCTTCATGTAGTGCGCTCCCTTTTTCTGTCTAGAGAAAAAAAAGTGACATTTAAAATGCTAATTAAAATACAAATTAATTCTTTTGAAAAGAATACATTTAGAAAAGAAATATTTTTCCCCCTCTATTTTATCTAGACATAAAAAAGAATGTGCAAGAACGAATACTATCAGAATTATTTTTTATTATTATTCAAGATGACAACATAAATCCTGCCAGTTCTACTATAAAAATTCATAGCTATATAAGAAAAATATGACAGAGATGTAAAACAACACCCAGTTAACAAGCCTACATTTGTGTAAGATTTCTAAACTGCTGTTTTGAACAATGAAAATCTAGTCAATACTGCAAGTGGAACATAGCAATTCAACAGTCAGCCAGTTATATGTGGACATCTATGCTTAGGTGTTTTAATCCAAAAATGGATCACATCCTAGAAGGTCAATTCAATTGCATGGTGAAAGATGCCCTGGGACATCCCACCTGGCCTCCAGGTGATGTTCCAGTTCATGCTCACGTTTGATCTGCATCATATCTGCCCCATATAGATGTCTTGGATACCCTAAGGCACCTTCAACAACATTAGATGCCTATGAACCTGATAATTGAAATTCTATTTTAGATGCCTGTGAACCTGATTTTGCCGATTTCTGTGACACAAATTTCTGTGTGAATGGACTTTTGCTCAAATAAAATTTATAGTTCTGATAAACAAACTCTCTCTCTTAATAAGCTACTTTTTTGAATCCTTTATACTGCTGATAGTGCAAAATCTGAACAGAATGCCTTTCCATACAATAGCATTAGCGCTGGGTCATGGACTACAAGATCTCACTGAGTATCTGATTCATCTCATCAGTAAATTTGATTTTGAGTCGTTTTTCTTTGTGGGCAAATCTTAAAGGTTTTACTTTCTATATTTTATCCAAATGCATCATTGTGATGCCTGCTATGATAGAAAGACTTTAAAGACTACAAACCCCACCTCACCTGAAATAAAAGAGTGATTACATAGAACCACAGAATCTTAAGGCTTGGAATGGACTGCAAAAGATCATCTAGTCCAACTCCCCTGCAGATCAGGACTTCCTCGAGTAGGTCACACATTCAATCATTATTTATTAGTTGTATCAGAATGCACCAGTGCTACAGTGACACAATGACAGGATATTTAGAAGTGACCAGATATCCTGAGATAGGATTTAGGCAAGCAGTAAGTGTATGTATGTCCTACCAATTGAGCCTGAAAACTGTTGTCTGTAACAAGAACACTCACTTTTTATCTTTTTTCATACTTAGTACATTAATATATAAAGTAGAGCATGTCCAATGTCATTTACATCAGCACATTAGGTATGCTAACAGTGTAATGGAGAGAAGTTAGGAAAGGAATATACATATTAAATACATATCTCAAAACAAATTCTAATTTTTCCATTTTCAGAAGCAGTCCAGATGAACATTCACAGACTTATTATGAACATTCACAGACTTTTTCTGAACAAGAAGACTAAATATTCAGATTTACTTGGAGATGGTTTCAGAATCCTAGACTCCAGTGATACCTACAGAAGTTTTCCAGTAACTGCAGTTGCCTTTAACACTGGATAACTCTGCAATGCTGTTGCAGCCACAGAGGTACATGTAACGTTTCAGGTGCAGCTTAGAAATTTCTGTGACTTAAAAGAGTGCTCAGAAAAATCAGCAATAGCTATAGGTCCAATTACTGAAAAAGGCTTGACATCAGCAATCTTGAAAAAGGCTTTGACACAGCATATTATTCTCTTTGGTATTTGTGTGGATATGACATTTCTTTTGGATTGGTCACATTGATATGAATAAACCTCAAGACTACTGTGAGGACCTGATACTATTAACATAGAGTTCCCCGTCACCAAGGTTGTGAAGTACAACTTTGACTTCAAAAATATTTGACTTTGGAAAGAGGTGGTGAAATTCAAAAGCCACAATGGGATTATCATTTGGCATGGTAACCTGACAGAGAACACCAAAATAGAGGCTCAGTCAATTGATCACTCACTGTTTTGAGAAAGGAGGAATGTCTCTCTCATAGTCACTACAATTGAACATATTCTGTCATACTTGAACATGCGCCAGCAATATGTCCTTGCAGCAAAAAAGCTAACAACATCCTGGGCTGTATTAGGAGATGTGTTGCCAGCAGGTCGAGGAGAGTGATCTTCCCTTCTATTCATTGCTAGTGAAGTCACACCTCACCACACCTGGGCTACTTTGCCCAGTCTGAGCTCTCCAGAAAGGTATAAGATAGATATGGAGCTACTGGAGAGAGTCACTAAGATGACTAAGAAACTGGAGTATCTCTCCTATGACAAAAGGCTGAGGGATGGGGCTGCTTAGCCTAGACAAGAGAAGACTCACAGGAGACCTCATCAACCTGTACAAATATCTGAAGGGAGGGTGTAGAGAAGACTGAGCCAGGCTTGGTGGTGTCCAGTGACAGAAGAGATGATGGGGAAAGTGTGAAACACAGGTGGTTCTGTTTGAACATAAGGAAATATTTCTTGCTGTGCAGATGTCTGAGCCCTGGTACATGTTTGCCTGGGAAGGTCATAAAGTCTCAATCCTTGAAGACATTCAGAAGCTATCTGGACATATCCTGGACAATGTGTTCTAGGTGACCCTACTTGAACTGTGGAGTTGGACCAGATGATTGAATTCCCTTCCAACCTCAACCATTCTGTGAGTCTGCCAAAGATAATAATTAGTGATGTATACAACAACAAGTAAACCTACAGTTCAAATGTTACAGGACACCTCAGCACTTCATTTTAGTTCTACTGAGGATGAACTGCAGAGACAAGAACCAGCTGCATCTTGACTAAAATTGTGGAGATTATTCTGTATTAATATTAATAAGGAAACCATTTTAATGGAAAAAAAAGAGACATATTTTGATGACAACAGCTAAGCTATCTAGAATTCATAGCTGTGGAGTGATCTGGGACTGAGAAAGATTAATATTCTGTCACGCTGAATCAACAGCTTTGAGGACAAGGAAGAGGATCTATCCTGAGAGTCCTCACTTAAGGGGCAGAAAATATCCTGATAGGATAATTGTCAGAACTGGGAGCAGTCAGTCAAAATTCCCCACTGGAGGAAATGCAAGAAGTACTTTCCCAATGAAAGCATACATCTCGTAAGAAGTGTAATGAAAACAAACATGAGAAGAAGAAATTTCCTGTAGACATCTAAGGCAAACATCTGGGGGTAACTTGAGACAGAGAAGATAGTTTTTTAACAATGAACTAATATTCCACTATGCATAAAGGGAGTAGAGAAACTTAAGCCACCTACATACGCAATTCAAAGTGTTATGAGAGGATTCCTAAGCCAAATGCAAATTCATCTCATTTTATACTTTCTTGCTTTCTGCTCTTTTCTACTGTGATATTTTCTGACATATCGGAACATGATCCTGAAATGCTTTACAGGCATTCTGCACTGCTCTGAGTTCTGGAGTAGTCTTTGCTTTACAACTCCAAGCTATCACACAATGTTAATGAATGCCATTTCCCAGAAATAAGATATATATTACAGTCTGTTCAAAAAAGGAATTTGAAAGGCGCATCATATAAACAGTGGAAAGTGTCCACTAAATAGCTGATTTTCTGAACAAGAGGGGAAGTATTACCACAAAACTGAACTAAAAAAGTCTGGGGATAATGGAGATAGAAAGCACACTTGTAAGATGCAGATGTGTAATTCTGTGTGAGATGTCACAAAGATGTATGCTGACGTAAATCTTAAAAGCCCTAGGCAGAATTTCACAGTAATAGTGAATAACTAACAAGTGAATCAGATCCCTCAACCCCAAAACTGCCCAGAAGGCAGAAATGTCCTTTTTACCAGGAAGTTCACTTACCAAGCTCCATTTTAACATAGGGGAAATAATAAGCCTCAGGATGAACAGAGCCAAGAGAAACTCAGAATGGCTGAGTAGATATACAAGTGTATATAAATGTACATGTGGCCTACTACTTGAAAAAAGAAATAATGTTGGGGTTTTTTCCTGCTGCTATGGACCATGCTACACAAATTGTAAGGATGAAAAAATGTAGCATATAATTTATTCAAGACGTGCCAGAGCTTTTAGGTAGATCTTTTTCACTTATAACGATGTTCTTATGAACAAATATACTCATGCATCTATACTACAGAAAGCAAATTTAAGATTTCTAGACAATATTCACTGCTTTACTCCCTGAAGCTTCCATTGCCTTGGATCATACTTTCCTGGCAAGCTAAACACTATCATTATATTTGGAAGCTCTTCAATAGTAATATTTAATAGAAAAATGCTGGATTTTTTTCACTGACACAATGAACTAAAGTCTGCTTGAATTTGCATCAATGGATTATATATTGATTCCCTACCACAAATCTTCTGTATATGAAATATAGAAAACTATAGCACGAATTGTGCTAAGTATCTAATACAAAAAAGTTGTGCCCCAAGAGGTTTACAGCTAAATACAGGTAAAACGTCACAGCTAGACAAATAATGCAAGCAAGGATAGAAGGACATTGTCAGTAGGAACACCAGGATACGTAAATCAACTTAGTGTATGATTTGCAGGCTCACTTAAAAGCATCAAAGATTTTATTAATTACAGATTTTTTTTAAACAAGTGGATATACAAGAGCTTGTAATTAGGTCATTTGTTGTCATTCACAGGCATTTTACTATAGTTTTGATACGGATTTCAGACATAATCTGAAGGAGAGAATGGTAGCTTTGCAAACTGATTTATAGAATATCCTCCATACATAGTGACAGCAAGAAGAACTACAGTGATAAGCAACGGAGATTGCCATCACTATTGGAACAGACAGGAAAGGCAAATAGGGATAAAGTTGAATAAGCAGAAGGGGCCAAGTTTTTTAGGTATCTACAATTACAAAATTGCTCTTTACATGAAACAGACTGACCTGTGCAGTATATAATTTTACTGAGGGCCCAAAATCTATCACTCACCCAAAACCTGTGTATTTTTCATAGGTTTCAATTTAAATGAAAACTTCAAAGCATAAAGAGATGAAGCAGATTTGTATTGCCCACTTCTAAATAATCTCATATGGAAGGGTATTGGATAGACCTGGGAAATGAATAAAATGTGTGATTAATTCAATCAAAAATTAACTGCTATCTATCATTAGCCCAAATATTTGCTAGGATTAAAAATGCTGAGGGAGTACAGAACAGAAAGATAATATGGCTAAAGTAAACCTCCCATTTTAACAAATAAATATTTACAATTACAGAGTGACAGCAGATAGGCTTTTTCTATAATTGTCTCTGAATATTCTCAGAGCTTTTATTGCTGATAAGCTGAATTTACGTAACACATATGAATGAATACAATTTTATTTACCACAAGAGATTATACTTTTTGTATTGTTCTTTCCCAATCTGTGATGCAGAGCAATTTAATTAATATTAAAAGAGCTGAGTTCAGTGTTAAGTAAAAGGCTGATATTGTATGTTCTGATCAGTTTACTAAGCTGCCAGTAATCATCAACAAAGAATTTTTCAGAGGTTATAGAAGTAATAAGTAACAATATGTACACAGCCAACTTGCCAATATGCTAAGATGCTAAATGAAAAGGAACATATTGATGAACAATATGTATAACGGTTAGAAAATTAATAAATTCTATTTCCTTATGGAAAATAGGACAAACACAGAAGAAGCAAGATTACCCAGTGCAAAAAACTAAAGAATGCCTAAGTATAACTAGGAAAATGAAGAATATAAATTACTTACAAGAAATTACACTTTTTTAAAGAAAAAAGGGAGTCTTAGACTTTTAGCGTAGATGGTAAACAGATTGTCATTAGTAAAAGAATCTCTCATTTCAAGACCAGCAAAAATCTATAACTATAGATAGAAATGGCTTAGGAGAATTTACAGTAGTGCTAAAATTATCTAGATTACATAAGAGGAAGAACACATTTCATAAAAGCATTGTGTAATAGTCAACCCTCATGTAACCATGAGTTTGTAAGTTGCCATGACAGAGCTAATAAGAGTAGCAAAATAATTTTACCACTTTTTCACTTTGAAGGCATTTGAGAACATCCATTTTTAATCTTTATATATGTTAAGATTTTCTGGTTTGCTTTGAGTTTTTTATTAAATCTATCTCTTCTTTCCAGCTTCCCGTACTTTTCCTCAAAAGTTGAAAAACATTACTTTAGTGGAAGGATTCATAAATAACAAAAGTGCATGGAATCCAGGTGCAATCTTTCTATATAAAAGGGACTTATGTGTGCAAAGGTGTTTGATTAAATGCACCTAAACCTTAAAATGGTTACAAAATTTAGTCAAAGTTAGCTAAAGTTGACAAGATTTATTAAGTCATCTATTGGTAAAAAATGCTGGGATGCAACTCTAAAATAGATACTACTACATTTGTCTATCTGAAAATAGATACAAAGATGAAACAACCTTAATTCAAAGTATACTATATATACCCAGACAGAAAGAAGACTACTTTAAATCTGAAGATAAAATACACTTTAAACTCAAATATGGTACTGTCAATTATGTCAAGAGAAATCATAACACTAAAGGCAACATAATGGAATCAGATCCTCTGTAGTTAAAAGGCTTGGACACTCTCCACTACAAATAATTAGACATAAAATCTACAACTCACGCACATTGAATCTGTTCCCATCTATTTGTCTTGCATTTAAAGTTACCCCTTTTAAACCATTATAACTTGCTCTGCATAGAAACAGATGCACCAAACAGCTAACAGGTTGGAGTCAGTGACTGCAAGTGTATTGCTGTAGGTTCTCTTTTAGGTTTATACAGTTGTTTAGAAAAGCAGAAAATCAAAATTATCATTACTTAGTAACTTTGAGTTTGGAGTGGGATAACTCTGGGGAAATGAGTTCTCAGTCAAACATTGTTTCAGATTGTCATGAACATTAAGGGTCATAGCTTTAGTCAATCAGTTTAAATTCATTAAAGCCAATGTTGTAAAAAAACTCATATGAATTTAACATGAACAGTTGATATGATTGCCTCTACATGTCTTAAGACAACATTAAAATTTACACTCAGCTTTGAAGATACATATCTTTCTTGAATTATCCCTTTGAACACATCAATAGGGTTGTTAAAAAAATCTGCATTATACATCACCTTGCAGCCTTTCTAACAAAGCAAATGCAAATGTATTTTAAAAGAAAAAAAAACTGTAAGAAGTTATTTCCTTTGAATGATAGTCTAATGATAAAGAAAGGAAGAAAGAAAAAATGGAAGAAAGAAATTACACACTAACTTGGCAGCTGACATCCATTCCGGCTTCCAGAAGCACCTGTACAACAGCTTTGTGGCCATTACGTGCAGCAAGGTGCAAAGGAGTATGTTTTCTTGTATTACAGTTCATCAGGTTTGGATATGCTTTGATGATCATTTTTACAACACGTAGACGTCCATAAAGTGCTGCCAGATCCAGAGGTGTTTCTAGTTTGTTGTTCCTTATTGTAGGGTCTGTTAGCTCTTCTAACAGAACAGCAACTACTTCTGAATGACCATATTGAGCTGCACAATGTAGTGCTGTTTCATTTTCATTGTTCTGTTAAAACAAAACGAAAGCTTCAGAAACTCATGTTAAATCACAGAATAGAACTGCTTGTCTTCTATAAATTGCCTCCATGCACAGGCAGGATTTGCAATATACTGTATGGTAATGTATACAAAATGCTTCAGAATTACTCCACTAAAATCTTACTAATAATACATTAATACTTCAGCTTTGTGGCTCTCAGGTCCCTCTGTGTCCACATTGTTCCCAATTCATTTTTAACTACATGCTCCTAAAACCTTTGCTGCTCATGATGTGTTGAAATCTGTAACCCTCCTTGGTTCACCTGTTCCTGAAATCGGTTGATTCCTTCTCTTAGAAATACTCTGAGATATGTCTTAAGTCCCTTTCTCAGTTTATCTAGTTTTAAATCATAGCAGTTTGCTATTAGAGTGGTGAAATTATAGAGGAAAACTGTGTCATGAAATGTATCAGGTACTAGTTTTACAGATCACTATAAAAGTTACCATCAAGAAAACAATCAAAGCTTGGAAGGAGGCAAAATAGCAACTGGAGAAATTAGAAAGACTGCATATCACATAAGCAGCTAATCTTCTCATGGCTCCAGGGAGATATATGTGTGCATTTTAAAACATGTGGCTATTTGTATGCTGTGAATTGAAGGAATTTTTGAAGGAGTTTTTGCTTTATAAAGCAATGCCCCCCAAGTCTTTCCCCAAACATTATTTGATAAACTTAATAACAAATAAATATTGAGAATAAGAAATATCTTCTGTAATTGTCTGCTTCTAGTTCCCAAACAGACAAATAACTTCAGGCAGAGAGGAAGGAAATCATTCATAGAGCTCTCTGAATTCTATATGCCATTTACATTAATAATATCCTATATAGTCTCTATGAAGCCTTAAAATAGGCTAAACACTACCAATTTCAAAACTATGTACACTGAATGCCTCTTCTGATATATGATTTATAAAATGTTGTGATAGTTTTGAAAATGTAAAAGTAGAAAGCCATTAAGCTAATGTGTCATATAAAGAAACAAAAAAATAATGTAAATTCACTAGAAAAAGGCAAAAGTCCAACTGTAAAGAAAGAAGAGATAAATCTGAATCTATAGGCTATATTTCTCAAGGAAACAGTTGAAGAAAATTCCAGTGACAGAGAATTGAAAATAGGGAGAAAAAAAATTGTTTGAAAAACAGAAAGTGTGAGAGAATCTAAGGCTTTGGTCTTTTCCTCAAAAGCTAGCTAAGATAAGAAAATGCATGTTGCACAGTGACATCTAGAATGGTGGACAGGGAGAATTTTTTTTGTTTTTGGTAACAGTGTTTCTGTAATCAAGAACTTAATTCTCAGGTTTGTGGTTTTAACAACATTGCTGTCAGTTTTTATCTCATCTTGTAATTTAAAACGACTCAGATGAACCTGGGAGAAGAGGCAGATCAATACATTCAGATAAATTAATGTTGCAGATAACCTCTTCAGATGTCTGAAACACTACATAAGATCCCAGGGACTGAAATGTGTTTCCAGCAAAACTGCAAGCCAGAAGCTGAAGAAGAGACAAGTAGAAAGTGAGAAGTTCCCCTTGGCATAGTTTGATGACTAATAAGTATTTGAATCATTATGCACCATTCAGACCACCATGTGGTCTTTTTCTATCACACAGACCATAAATTCAGGCTAAAATATGTACTCTTAAAATATTACATGGCTACAACAATCTATCAACTACCCAAGATATATTTTTTTATATTCTAGTGACTGCTAATGTATCCATTATACGGCACTGGGCAAAGCAGGCTCTTTTATGTACACTGGTATACCCACAAGCAGAGTTTATTAGAATTTATTTTTAGATTTTCAATATTTTACAGACAGAACTGTATAGATGAGCAGGCGATCAGAATATAATTTTGTATAGATTTAGTACAATTAACTATGAAAATCAGACAATTGCCAATTGCCATAAAATAACCAATTATGGTAATTTCTGCATACAGTTACTGTATTTACATATCCAAAGGAAATAGTTACACAAATAAATTAGAGGTATAACTATATACACATTCTGTAAAGAGCAAAATACACGTTTAGTATGTAATTGTCACAGATATATCTATCCAATATCTGCTTATGCTTGATTTTTTTTCAAGTATTTGTGGATATTGTATAAAGTATGTGGAATCTTGCACTAACAGTCTAATATGACAGTTTAAAAATATTTGGTTTAAATTTTCAAAGGGACATAAAAATTAAACTGGCTATGTCCTTTTTTTCAAAATTTTGGGACTGGTCAAAATTTCAGCCACAGATACAAACACACAGAAACCAACCAATCCAAATCACTGTTGCTGTACATGAAGCTGAAATTCATTCCCTCTAAATAAAGAAAATCCAATTCAATTTTCATGCAAGGATATATTTACAGGAAAGTATATTTTAAAACAATGTGGTGCACAGAAGCAACTGTAAATCCAAACAAAATTTTAATATTTTCAAATGAACATTATTGAACTATCATTTCTTTGCATTTGCCAAATTAAAACTACTTTCAGTTAATGACAAATCAAACTGATTCAAAATTATAAAGAACTAGGCGTCACTGAAATAAGATAGAAGAATCCAACCTCAACAAACATGATAATTAAATTACCTACACAAACACAGTGAGAATAGGCATTGTATATACAGTGTTATCAGAGCTGAGAGGTGCTACCTAATTAAAACTTAATAATACAATATCCTTTACTCTTTAAAATGTAAATTAATCAACTCAATTCAAGTATAAAACACAGAATGGTTTTTAATTTTAAAGGAGAGAATTAAAACTTAACTGCTCTCTAAATTTATCCGCTTCAACAATTTAGTATTGCTTACATAAAACACATCACCTTGAAAGCAAGATGTTTTACAGAGGTGAGAATAGAGTTTTTAAGTAGGCTTTGACAGAGTCTGCCATGTTCAAATTTAGAAAAGAAGAGAATGCCTCCTGTGGCACACATTGTTGTTTTTCCATTCCCACAGAGAACCCTAAGATGGAAAAGGCTATAGCAGTGTATTTCCCAGACTAGAAGAAGCACGGTCTTCTTCTCACCCCACATGAGATGTCAGTGTCTCAGTGTCATAAGCTTCCTCCTTAAGGCAATTGTTTGTAAAAGAGACACAGCAAGAACTTAAAATAACAACATATGATATTTCAATAGGTGAAGTTATGTCATTTCCTTGCTCCAGGGAATGCTGTTACTTGACTTCTCTTTATATGAACAAAGCTAACCCAGGTGTAACTGTATTGAACTTAAAGTGCTCTTTGTCCTCATGTCTGTAAAATTGCATATTACTTTGAAGTAATATTTGAAATACATGAAAAAATATTATTGAAAAAATTACCAATAATTTAATACCAATACCCATATTTTTAGTCCCATATGTAAACTGTTGTTTCTGCAGTACAGAAAGTTTATGCACTAACATTCATTGCAGTGAGCAGTTAACTGGCTATGAAAACAGAAACGTCTGCATGAAAGTTATCATTATGTGACTGGGTCTCCAAATCTGATATCCAAGGGTTAAATACTGCACCTAGTGCTGAACAAAAATACTAGAATGTTTTAGAATATGTTAGAAACTACAATACAGACTCTAAGACTGAATGAGTCAAGAAAAGAAAGATCTAGAAATCAGAACCAATTAATATTTTTTAAAAAATAAGACAAGAGTAGACCAATATAATCAAAAATAGTATAAACCTGAAGTCGCTAATATACCTAATATTTTAACCAATAGCTACTCATATGGCCCAATCAACCTCTTTCAGAAATTAGGAAAGCATCTTATGATTCAGCTTTTAACCTTTTGCAATTTTCTTCATTATTTGTCACATAAGTCTCTTCATGGGCATTGTCCTAACATTTTCTAGACTTTTTCTGAATCTGTCCCTCTTCCACATGGAGCCATAACTCAGACTTCTGTTGCTGCAAACTGAACTGTGCTTTTGCAGCATTGTGTCTGGTCAGTATTGCAGGCTGTATGACACCGTTTAGCTACTAGGAACACATGCCACTAGGAAATGTAGAACGTATCTTAAGGTCTACTCATTAGAAGACAGACCACCAAATATGTTACAGAAACTATTATTGTAGCTTGGAAGTACAGGAGTTATCGAAATAATTAATGGCTCTCATTAATATTATAGAGATCCTTGTGAAGCCACTACTAAGCAGTAGGTATATTTAGGACTTTTACTGCATAGTCTTATTTTTTGCTAAGAAAATTTTTAACCTCCTAAAGTCCACTCAAGTACTGCACAAACAACAAGGACTCTAAAGGAGTGATTTTACACACCTTTCCAAAGAATGCTCAGCTCCTTTATTATCTAAGCATTTTCATGATGAACTTGAAAAGGGAGACTTCCTAAATTATGGAGCCATTTCTCTGTCACATAATCCCAATATTAAGTATCTTTTTTTTTAAAGAAAAGCTTTGTGCTATTGCCTCGGTGATGAAAGAATAATTTAAGTGAAAAGACATATGGACCAATGGGAGAGATTGAAAAAGTCTATCTATATACTCAATATACTCAAGAGTAGTCAATTAGAAACAAATAAACCAAAAATTACAAAAATAAAGTTTTAATAATTAAAGGCTAAATGGAGGAAAAATAAAGAAACACTATATCTAAGGTAGAGAAAGGAATGATCTTGTTATGGTCTTACTTCACCTGTTAAAACACAAAAACATTTTCCTGAGAAGTTCCACCAATATAGTTACTTATTACAAAAAAAGTAGCTTGTCAATGTATTTAATTCCCGTGGGAATTAAAGTGACTTGCTGGTTGTATAGGGCAAAGGCTGAACAATGTTACAACAGAAACACAGCCAAGGATGAGGGGAGCTCTTGGGTAAATCATTGTGACTTTACTCTCTTCTTTTTGGGTGAGGAAATGGGATTTTACACAGTTCACAGGTTTTTACAGTTTATGTGGAAAACAACTGACATCTTTCTTCTTATCATGTGTCATCAACAAACCTCCCTAACTGAAAAGTCATGAAAGAAATAAAAAGCCCATAAATTTCCTTATCAAATATTCTATTAAACACAAGTCCAAGTATTAGAATTTAGACATCTCTAATATTTCCAGATATGTCTTAAAAAATTATTTAAAACCCAGGAGATTTAAGATAAGACTAAATATTTTCCCTTTTCATCCTGCTGGAACTTTAATCGTACACAAATAACAAAAATACTCACAATTTTGCTTAAATTCAAAAATTTAGATACCTGGGTGTTCATATGTATTAGATATATAAAAGTTCTACATTATATCATTGGATGTGTTTCTTTAACTTTATTGGGATTTTTTAAGACCTACCATTCCTGATTTTTTTTTCTTTCATGAGCTCTTATCTGTTCACAAAATAATACTCCATCAATGCCTAAAGCTGTCTGCCAAAAGTCTAGGAATATTTTTTGACATGTGGATCTCTGATGATTTTTAACACAGAAATGAGAATGAGTTTTACTGTAATTTTGAAAAGGGGCTGCAGCTGCACAAATGTTTCACATTAGTGACACTCAACAAATACAAAAGGCATTGGGGAAGATACAATCTTTTTCAGTGGAATCTAAATGAATTTCTGAACATGGCTCCAATGGGTATCAAAAGTTATCCATTGTAGTATGAATGCTGAAATTATGTAGTTAATAATACCAGAGAATTTGACTGTGTGCAGAATCAATACTAAACACAGAAAGTTTAGTGCATGGGCAATTGCCAATAAAGGCAAATTAAGTCATCAATCAAGTCAGAAATTTCAGTTTATCAAACTATTTTAAGAGAAACAAGTATTTAGCAATTATTTGCTACAGAAATGTAATAAAACTAAAAGTATTTTACTTAAACTACAAATTCCTGTTGTAAGAGGAGAAATACTCATAAAGAACATATTGGACACTTTATTCTCCCTGTAGCATTATTGTATTTCTTTATGTTTCTCTTTAAATCTACAACAAATTGATACTGAGATACTGAAATTCTTTCATGCATACTACCCTGATCCATTTCTGTTTTTCCCTTCTCAGTGCAATTTAAGCCTCCAGTAATGACCCGTATCCCCCTAGAGCCTGTACTGCAACCAATACTGTTTAATAAGGTCATCAATGACATAGATAGTGGGATGGAGTTTACCCTCATCAAGTTTGTGGATGACACCAAGCCATGTGGTGCAGTTGATAACTTGTGGAAAGGAATGCCATCCATGGGGACTTCAACAGGCTTGAGAAATGGGCCCATGTGAACTCCATGCAGGCCAAGTGCCTGGACATGGGTCAGGGCAATCCCCAGTATCACCACAGACTCAGTAAAAATATGATTAGGAGCAGCCCTACAGAAGACTTAGGAATACTGATGGATGAAAAATTGGATGTGAACTGGCAACATGCAATTGCAGCCCAGAAAGTCAATCCTTTCCTGGGCTGCATAAAAAGAATTGTGGCCAACAGGTTGAGGGAGGTTATTCTTGCCCCTTAATTTGCTCTCATGAGACCCCATCTGGTTCACAGCATCCAGCTCTGAGGTTTCAGCACAATAAATACATGGACCTTTTAGAGCAGATCCAGAGGATATCCACAAAAATGAGAGATGGAACACCTCTCCAGTGAAGAAAGGCTGAGAGAGTTGGGGTTGCTGAGAAGAGAAGGTTCAAGGGAGACCTTATTGCAGCCTTTTAGAACTTAAAGGGGGCTTGAAAGAAAGATGGAGAGAGACTTTTTACAAAGGCCTGAGGTGACAGAACAAGGAGAAATAGTTTTAAACTGAATTTAGATAGAATTTAGTAGATTTAGATTGGATATAAGGAAGAAACTTTTTTTATCATGAGGGTGGTTAGACCCTGGAACATGTTGGGCAGTGACACTGTGGATGCATCACCATTGTAACTGTTCAAGGTTAGGTTGGATAGGGCTTTGAGAAACTTCATCTAGTGAAATATGTTCCTGTCCATGGTGGGAGGCGGGGACTAGATGATCTTTGAAGATCCCTTCTGATCCACATAATTCTATGATTCCATGAACAATTTCTAGTTAATATCTTTACCATATAAGAACAATATGATGACAAATAAATATGCCAATGTCTCATTATTTAGACAATGTTTGGATTTAGATAGTAACATTTTTTTCAAAAAGACAATTTTTGTAAAAGATATTGGGAAAAATTCTGCTGCAAATCACCCTGTGTGAATCAAAACCAAATCTACTGAGTTCGCATTGAAATACACCTTCACGTATTTGGAAACATCATAAAAAAGTAATTCTGTAATTTGGGTGACTCTTTTGAATAAATGTTTTCTTCAAATTTACTGCTACAATCTGTTTCAATCAAAAAGATTGCTTCTGTACTTTTTTTTTTTCTAAAGAGAGTATAAGAGTTGTAAGAGAAATTCTGAAATTCATTCACACACTAATTTAGGGGGAGGGGGGGAAACGTGGAATGTAGAACTTGAAAATTATTGGTTTTGCAGGCTACTTTGGAACAGAATTGTACCTCTGGAAGTCTCTGAGGTCTGAGAGAAACATAATATCTGTTATTCTTTTCAATAATTTGCGGAAGTCAGTAAATATATTAGATGTTGGGTATTTACATATTATGAATGCATCCTGAACTCTTTTCCTTCACATTTCAGAAGAAGCATTCAGAAACATTAAGGAAACATGAGGGTTCTTATGATAACCACAATTTGATGCACAGACAAATTCTACAGTACATTAA
This sequence comes from Colius striatus, assembly GCF_028858725.1. NCBI lineage: Eukaryota > Metazoa > Chordata > Aves > Coliiformes > Coliidae > Colius > Colius striatus. The sequence goes on along the minus strand of NC_084759.1, from coordinate 157,353,467 downwards.
ACACACAAGTGTAAGGAAAAAGATGTGTTATGTGCATATAGATAAACAGACAGAACCACAAAACAGATAACATTACCAAAAAAATCAGAAGTGTTCATATATTTTCCTGTAAATTTTTCACTGATCATATTATATATAGTGAGAGAAAATGTATTTTGAACTTGATATTTATTCCTGATGCCATTCATCTTTTTTGCATGTGATTTTCTGTACTAATACAAAACGCTACATTTTGACCTATATGTGGGGGGTTTTTTCCATAGATATGGACTTCTTATCAATTACATAATTTTATTATGAGAGTTGCCATAATAAATGTTTGTGCTACCCAGATGTCTTTACATGAAGAAACATTTAAGTAGTTTGATGGTTAACAACACACTTTTTAATTATATTTGGTATTAATTTACTAAGAAATCTTGACCTCATACTACCTACTGATCTTCATTCAATTTCTAATTTACATATTTTCAAGTCTTCAACAAAAACAGTTTCATGTTTTGCAATTTCCCCATATTTTGTAATTTCCCCATATTTTGCAATTTAAAGCATATACTATGCATGTCAACTAAGACTTGACTATTAAACAGTGATAGAATTATTCTTACATAATTGTTATGCTGTAATCATTACCTGTGTATGAAGTTGCCAATCTAAATTCCAACATTCCCATAAAAGAATTGACATTTAACTGTTTGCCTCTCTACTGTTTGGGTTTTTTTTTTTTTCAGTTTTATGTAACAGAAACAGTAGGGGGCATTCAGAGCTTTAGATGCTGGATATGTCTGGATATGATCCTCTGATGTTAGTTAACTGCATTTTAAACATATAAGATGCAGTTAATTAGTTTACGGTATGTCATTTTAAACACCTTAATTCATGTAATCTACATTTATGCATCAAGAGTTTCTGACTTACTTCTTTGTTGTGTTCTTCATTACTTTCACTTAAGTTTTTAGAAGCATTGATCTTACACAAAATTTTAATACAATAGATGGAAAGCTAAGATATATTAGAAATCAGTTGCAACAATTTTTCAGTAATGAGCAAAATTATTTTGTTAAATTGAAAGAACATACATTCTTAATGTGATCCTTAAAAAAGAAAAAAAAAAAAAAGAGCCTGACTATATTATTTGTTGTGGCAAATGTCAAGAAAAATGGCTATCCTTCTTCCCCACTCTCAGAAGCAAAATCAAGGAAGAAAAGTAGCCCAGGATTTCTTATAAACTATAGCTTAGGCTTCACAGATCTGAGAGAAGCTATGAGAGCGATGAGGACCTACCTGCCCTACAGAGCCTATCAGCAAATAAGCAAAAGTCTCAGAAACCTACAGACCATAAGAATGCACAGTAGGTATTAGTGAGAGGATGCCACTCTATTTGAGGATGTGTGGGTGGAAATGTCTTTATATCCATGTAGCGTTTCCCTCATTCCGTGATATAGATAATATTCTCCTGCATAAAGTGGGAAGTAGCAATGGAAAACCAGGGCCAGCAAAATGGTCCACATACTATAGCTGGCCATTGTCTAGAGTGGAACACCAGTGGATTTACAAAATCAGAACTCTGTATGCTTGAGTGTAACTTCAGAGTTTAATATGATAAAGATTCCCTTAAGAGACTTAAGGTCCAACATGTCTTGTGAGAATTGCTCACACATTTTCTATTATAAAGTTTTTTGGTAAAATGCATAAAAAGCAGATCTGATGACAAGACTTTTTTGGAGTCAGTGGGATATCCGTCCTTATTTTCTCCAGGGATCAAACCAGAGAGACTAGACAGAATATCTAATCAAGCTTGAGAATACGTGGGATTGGGGAGAAGTGGGTTTTAATTTACTTTTCTCTTTCCAATCTTGCTGAAATATCTTTTTCTCTTTTCCTCCCTCTGAAGTTCCTATATAGCTTCCAGTTTTCTCTCAGTTCAGTATAAGGAATCTATTCAAGCAAATAGGTAACATTCAATCTGAAAGCAGCTTTTTTTGTTGTAGTTGTTGCAGAAATAAAACTGAAAAAACACCTTCTCCTTGACAAAAGGTAATCCTACAATTCAACACATTCCATCCTACGTGCAATAGTTGATAAAAATGACGAACCCAGAGAAATTCTTAATCTGCAACGAAAACAACAGAATGATAAATTTTATGGTTTATATTTTTTCTTGGATGAGTCAGAGTATTAAAGGACTTCGCAGAAGACTGTCACATGGGGTTATTTTATTACTTTCTGTTTCAATATTTCCTGCACTAATACTTGATACTTATTTTGATATAATCTAATAGATTATTCAACGAATGGCATCTCATACTATTTGATATTTGAGGTTATACACTTAGCCATTGGAATCCATGGCTTAACTATTTGCAATTTAGGTCTAATATTTCTTATTTTCTCACAATTTGTCTTGCATCCACACTAACACAGACACTAGGAGTGCAATTAATTTGTTAGACTTTATTTTGCTATTTGAGATGCTGTAGGGTATCCTACTTAGAGTCCATCAGCCACTCCACAAGGACATGGAAATTCTGAGTATCCTCTGTCATACCTTCAGGCTCATGCAGATGTCCCAGTTACTCCTCAGCCTTAGAAGGTACTGGATTTTTGTGTTTGGGCAAATTATTCCTACCTTACTTTTTGTTACTTGAATAACCCTGTTGGCTCCTGTGATTACACTGTCTAGACCAATGTGGAATAAAACAGTGCATACATGGACAATGTAGACAGCATAATTTACGTCTGAATCTGGAGCTGATTCCCACCTTTACATTCCAGTAACTTCCTCATAACCTTGGCAAATTCAAGAACTTATGGTTACTACTCATATTTCACAGTCTACTTCCAGTCTTCTAGTTCAGATGACTATAGATGGTGTAAGACTTGACTCATCTTCTTTCAGTTTCCAAATACTAACCCTAAGAATGGACCATATAAGAATATATAGAATGAAAACAGAAGGTGTGCCATATGTTTGACAACAGAACGCAACATACTTACCCTGCCCTTCTCCACTGTAATACTCTCATCATTTTTTTCCTAGCATTTATGTATCCATTCTGCTGCACATGCATACATGCAGTCCATCTGGTTTGTCATTTATCTCTACATATCAGTTCATTTACAGTACAGTCAAAATATACCAAGAATATTCCTTTTAGCTCAAAGTTTTTCAGGAATTTAATATCTAATAAAGTAAAGAAGACACAGAGTTCATGCAAATATACATCAATATATTTGAAAGATGTCTTAATATGAAACAAAGGTAGAAAGGGATTTTTAAACTTTTTAAACCTAATACACTTTAGGTTAGTCCAGAATAAAGATATCTGGTATGCTTATATCAGAAGATTTATCAGTCTTGGTGAAGAAACTACTGAAATAATGAAAAATATATATTTTTAATTAACTTGCTATAAATGTGCCAGACTTAAAGAATATGTGCTGCTCTCTTCTGATGATGTACACAAATATTTTTTATCACTTCACCTGTTCATTTACTCTGGAGTGTGATGGCCCATGATGGATGAGAATCTTCACAATGTCTACATCTCCTCTCCAAGCAGCCAAGTGAATAGGAAAATAACCTTTATTATCTGCCACGTTAGTTGATGCTTCATACTGAAGTAATTTGAGAACTATATCCCTGTAAAACAGGAAGTAAATCTAAAAATTGACAGGAAGCTTATTTTTTTATTCAGTTTTTACATGAACATACATACTTCCAAAATGTTTACCCCAAGTAACAGAAAAAACCCTGTATTTCAAGCGAAACAGCTACAAAAACTAAGACAAATCATTTCTAAGAATTAAAGAGAAGTAAAACATAGCCAAAATATTATTAATTGTAATGATACTTAGTTCCTATGAATACCCATGAACAACATTATCATCAGTTCTTTGAATCTTTTTATTTCAATAGGATGACATGGCCACAGAATTATTTTTAGAATTTGGCAGTTCAGACCATGTGCATGTCCCTAAAGACAAACTTTCCAGGCCCTAAAGGCAGAGTACTCCTATCTCCATCATTGTTGAGTTCTGGAGGCAGCAAAATAGGAGGACATATATGGACATGGTTCATGCAGTAAAGCTTAAGTAACAGGTTTTTTTCCTCTTTAAGGCAACTCAAAGATGAAAGAAACAACTTAATGATGATCTAGTTAGATATATAGTATCTTCTATGGAATAATTGCTTCTATTTTCATTTCCCACATCCGGCTTCCCAAGAGCAGTGAGGAAAAATGTGACTTTTATTATTTTAATTCTTATTATATTTCCTTCAGTACTTTGAGTGTGGGTTATCATACATAAAATGAAAGATTAGTACAAGCTGGTATAATGCATACCTGTTTTTTAAGCAGTCTCTTTTACCTCTAAAGTGAAATATAAAATTCAGCTATGTGGTATTATCACGTTATCAGACACGTCAGAAAGTCAATAAATTCTGTCTTATCTCTCTATTTGTCTTGTCTTACTTTGACACAGTCAGGTCTCATTAGTTATTGTTAATAACATCTATTATGTGGGTAGTTCTACACATATTTTTGCTGAATATGAAAACACAAGCTCTTACAGATTTATTTCAAAAAATCCAATGGGGGAGGGAGCTCAATGCAGCCTATGATGAAAAGCGAAGACGTTGACTACAAAGTAAGACTGAAAGTAAATCCCGAGGCATTTGTTCTCTTTATCTGGATAGAACCTTATTTAGGTAAGAATGAATATATCCAGGTCAAAAGAAACTCCCCATTGTCTTTAAAAGAAATCACGGAGACACTGGAGTCCCCACATATAAGCTTTGAGGGAGACTTTATGCTGGATTTTGCTTACTCTTGACAAGGTCAAATAACATAATAACCAAGAAAGACCAACTACAGAATAATTTTGCTACTCAGAAAGTCCCAGAAAAGTAACTCCCGAGAGAAACTTTTTTGTACAAATAAGGTTTGAGACATTTCTCATGTAATAATAGTTGGTCTGGCAGTACAGAGTCTAATGAATGCTAGAGGTATAGAGTAGTTTGAAAGAGATACAAACCAAAGGGAAATGGAAATTTAACCAAGTGGGAAAAATGGGTTAGAAAACCCTCCACAACTGAAATCTATAGATCACGATATATAACAATATTGGGATGAGCTTGTTGCAAGATTCAAGCTACAAAATAGAACATAGGGCTCTGTGTTGGATTTGTGAGGAGCTGTTTCTGGTAATGAGCAAGAGGCTGTAGTGGTGGCCCCTGTAAGAAGTAACATGAAACTTCCCTCAGTGGGAAACAACTCTGGGACTAAGACAATTGGGTATCTCTGCGATAAGTTTTTGAGGAGGAGGAGGGGTTGAAGATGGTTGAAGGAGTGGGATGAGAGAAAAGAGACCATGCAGACGCCAAGGTCAGTAAAGGAAGAGAGGAGGTGGTACACTGGAGCAGAGACCCACCCTGCATCCCATAGTAAGACAGCACCTGTGCCCCTGCAACCTGTGGAGGGAAACAGTAGAGCTGAGATCTGCCATCAGCTTGTAGAAGACTCCACACCAGGGGTGTCTGTGCCTGGAGGGACCATGAGTCTATGGGAGGTGGTGTTGGAGCAGAATGTGCCTGAAGTTGTGCTGCCATGGAGAAGACATGCACTGGAGGAGTCTGTGGGGAGCTGCAGCCCTTGGAAAGGGCTCATGTTGGAAAGACTTATTAAGGACTGTATTCTGTGGGAAGGAGCCCACATTGGAGCAGGGGAAGGATGTGAGGAGGCTTCTCCTCTGAGAAGGAGCGAGTGGCAGAGACCATCTGTGATGGACTGACCACTTCTTCCATTTCCTGCCCTGATCCCCCATTCCATGCCCCCCTGGACCATTAAGGGAGGAGGAGGTAGCGATATCAGGAGCAGTTAGCTGAGCCCAGGAAGAAGGGAGGAATGGAGGTCTTAAAATGATGGTTGTATTTTTTCTCACTGTCTTGTTCTACATTTTTTTGCTTTCTGCCTTTCTGCTTTCTGTTTCATTGGTAGTAGATTAAACTGATCTTGTTTTCTTCCCTGCACCAAGTAGTCGAGTTTGTTTTGCCTGGAATCATAATTGACAAGTGAGCACTTCCTGCCCTTGTCTCAATCCACAATGCCCTTAGCTATCTTTTCTCCTCCTATCTTGCTGGGGCCTCCACCTTCCACGGGGTTGGGGGGATGGGGGGTAGTGAGTAAATGGCTGCTTGGTGCTTCTTTTCTGGCTGAGCTTAAACCAGGACAGATTCCTTCATCATTCAAGAATGTCCTGACCCATCACACTTCTCTCAGGTGATTCTTTTTTAGCTCTCTGTCAGAACTTTTTTCATTTTGTAGAAATAAATTTCAGAGCGGAGAAAACTGAGAGTCCTTAGCCCAGTAACATTATTGTACTAAGTAAAATTACTTAGGGAAACTGAGTTTAAAGTGCTTGCCCCAGATAAGATTTAATTACTTGTATAAAGCTGAATAATTTCAAAAAGAAAGAGAATTACCCTACAATAACAAAGGAGGAGAGAATTCGTCACATACAATAATCGAGCAGAAATTGAACACTGGTATCAAACAAGTATCCTAGCCACAAATTATTAGTTAGGCATGTTCTCACTTTTGCTGAAACAAATTGAAAACTTTCAAGTTCATTCTAATCTAAAGTGTGAAAAAATAAAACTGCCAAATTTTTCAAAGGACAAGAACTTCTCATAATTGAGAAGAATCTTGGCTCAAAAGATTATACCCAGTAATGATTTTGAATATCCAATTTCAAATCTCAAACAGCATAAAGCTATTTTTTCTGTTATTTGTGTTGACTAACAAAATTACAACTACCAAGTGTCTAATTTTCTTGCTGACAGTGCTACCACTTATAGAATCATAGAATGATTACAGTTGGAAAAGACTTTTAAGATCATTGAGTCCAACTACTAACCTAACGCTGAAAAGCCCATCACTAAACTATATCCCTGTAACAGGATCCTTGGATAGAAGGTCCTCAATGATGGACAGCAGGTCTTCAACCTGTCTTGGAGAGCATGTCTTGGATAGCAGGTCCTCAACCATCATGATTTGTCATGAAATACCTCCTGATGTGTTTCAATTCACTTTAACATAACAAGCTATAAATGTGATGCCAACAACTGCTACTTAACTTACTGTGAGGGTAAGGGGTCATACCAGCCAATGACCATTATGACCCTTTTAAAAGGCTGCAGTTATATCTCCTGCTGTACATGTCCACATCTTGAAGTTCTCTCTGATTTCTCCAGAAATTTGGCTAACACTGTGTCTGAAAACACTATTTGGCTTTTGTATGTTTGGGGATTTTATAGTTTATATTGCTATGATTCACTTGAAATCTTTGATAGATCCAGAGTTTATATAGTAATATCTTTACTTTACTGGGTAACTATTGGTTTAAAGTCAGTATTAAACACACTAAAACCAGTTTTTGTCTATTTAAAACCAGCAATCTTTGCAAGCAACGGAACAAAAACCAATCCATAAACTATAAGCAAGTGAAATATTATTTTCTCCCTTTTTTTAAAAAAAAGCAGAGTTAATTTAAGGACTTAGACCTAATTCCGTGGAGGTAAAATATATTAATGGATTATTCTGAATTTTGCTACTGAATTGAAATTTTGGAAAAAGTACAATATCGAGTGTAATAATATTTTAACTTCATTTATTTATTCAGAAACATCATCATAGAATCACAGAAAGGCAGGGGTTGGAAGGGACCTATAAAGATCATCTAGTCCAATCCCTTTGCTCAAGCAGGTCCACCTAGATCAGGTCACATAGGAATGCGTCCAGGGGAGTCTTGAAAACCTCCAAAGAGATTCCATACCCTCCCTGGGAAGCTTATTCCAGTGCTCTGTCACTCTCACAGTAAAGAAGTTGTTCCTTAAATTTAAGTGGAACTTTTTTTGTTCCAGCTTTTGTTCATTACCGCTAGTCTATTCTAGATTCTATAAATCTGATCTAAAGAAAATATGAAGATATCTAGAATGTAATTAAAGACACATCCTAAAGGGTTTTTTTTTTTTTCCCCCAGGGAAGAATGCGAACTTTGTGAAATGAGTAAACTAAACATATCATTATTATGGATTCCTGTGTTATCTAATTAACAGTCCAAAGTCACATTAACACTAGTGCAAATCACTCTTAAATTCAGGATAGCTGGACTGCGTTAAATAGGGTATCTCTTACTTTGGTTACAGTGGGTAACTTGGATAGAAAGCAGAGAGGGAAAAGCTACCAGGTCCTATATAAGGTAATAGCCCTTTTTTTTTCTGCTTTCAAGTTCATTAACTACTGGATATTGTTATCATGCTACTTTTACTTGATTATACTGTTTATTTCTCAATATCGCTTCCCTAAACATTCAACACACTATACGTGTGTACATACACATACAAGCATTCTATAAAAATTTTCTGTTGCAATTTCCAACCAGCTAAGAAGCACTAGAGCCACCACTACCAGTAACACTAACAAACTTACTCAAAATTGAGGAAGAATTTGCAAGAACCAGTATAGAATCAATAGCTTCTAAAGTGCATTTCCCATTTGTCATTACTACATCCTGATATCAACAAGTGTCTAAAAAAATCTTACATTATCACATGGGAATTAAGATTGATTCAGCAAGTCAGAGTTTTCCAACTTTCTGTGAAAATCTCTGCACTATGCTACATATTTTTAAGTGACACAGTTAAATATCATTGTACATAAGAACTAAACATGAGGCACTTACTTGTGTCCGTTTAAAGCTGCATGGTGTAAAGCAGTATAACCTGAGCTGTCCGTACAGTTTATATTTGGTCCTCGCCAGATGCTGCAAATAAAACACAATTGTAAAGTTAATATTTTGGCTTGGCAAGTACAGAAATGCTAGGAATTTGAAGTGTAGATAATCTAAAGGTCTCTGTGACAAATATGATTAAACTTTAAGAGATAAATTATCTTGAAAAGAACTTAAAATAGCAAATGTCACATTGATTTCAATATATTTTTTAAAGTAACTTTACACATTCATCTTTATAGCAGTGATGAACTTTATGTAGGGCAGTCTCAAAAACTAATAACTATTCTGTCGTCTCAATTAAATCTGTAATTCTAGCATTACTTTGGTAATTACATTGAGGATGTACTGATTTTGCACTACTTTTTTCACAGGTATATATTCACCAACTTTAGGTCAGTTAGTCTAGATTCATTCAAATGTAAGACTAGTGAGAAACAATCATACTCTTTAAAGAGACAGTAACTGATATTTTAGCTCACATTTCAACTAAATGTATTTTAAAATGACATATATATATTTTAAAAAAAGCTTAGTAAACAATGTTTCTCTTTTTTTTTTTTTTGTTATGTTTCTATATTTTACAGTCAGCTTCATTATACATCCCATGTAATCAGTTTCATGATCTATAATGGACTCTTCACAAAACACTGAAGGAAATTTTTTTTGTTCCAATATAGACAAATGTGATTGCCAATGTATCAAAGGAAAAAATAAAACAAAAACACAAAACAAAACCAAATAATCCCCCAAAACCCAAAACAACACTCCCCCCCCCCCAGCCCCTGGAAATTGGATATCAGATGTATACTGAGTACCAGCAGAATCTTTTCTAACTACATTTGAAGCTGACTGTATCCTTTGTGGAAGTAGTTTTTTTAATTCTTTAACACTGTTTTCAGTCACTAGTATTACAACTTCCAGAACACAAGATTTTGAATCCCAAATTGCAATCTGTTTTCTTGAGCTTGTAATACACTGTTAAAGACTGTCAAGTCATATATTCCCTTCGCTTCATACTTTAGAATCAAGTGCTGCAGTTTAAAGAAAATAATCTGAAGTTAATGGGTAAAAAAAAGATTTTCATACTGACATTTGTCATGATCTACATCACTAAAATTAAAACCTTAACATATGTTTTTTAAGAATTCTTTACTACTGTATATTATTACCTATGGAATACTGATGTTGTAGACTGGCCTCTGTTTCATTTAGTGAGTTTGAATGATTAATTAGCTCATAAATTCAAGCAGTTGTTTTCCCAGAACTAATACTGCATGCATGCAGTATTATTTGTGTGAAACATTGTGTTCTGCAGTGAGCATAATTCTACACAGTACTGAGTACCTCACCTCTCCCTGTAATTTCATTTCTTGGAAGTACAGGACTGTAATATTTTCTTGGGTGCAAAGGAGCAAAAAATTAAGTTATTTTTTTTTAATCTGCTCAGATGTCTAAAGATGTTTTTTTCTACAGACAGCAACTTCGAGTTAGGAAAGTCACTTTATTCTTTCAAATTAAAAGAAATTATTTTAACTTCACTAAGTAGTACAAATTGAGTTTTACAGTTTACAGTTTTTAGGATATGACTGTTCTCTTTTTTTTAAATGAAAGAGGTCCATGAGTTCATATATTATCTATGATGTATAAGGCCCTGAAAAAAAAACCAAAACAACACACACACTCCCCCAAAAAAATCCCCCACCAAAACCTAGTTCTTTTTTCCACTAATTGTCTCCTTTAATCCAAGCACTCTAATTCATTGTCATGCTGGTCAACTCCTGCCTTAGGAAATATCTTTCGACTGGAACTAAGGTGATTATTTTTAATGAAATTTTATTGATAAGTATATAAATGCATCTATGGAGAGGTTCTTCTCCCTCTCTGCTCTGCCCTGGTGAGGCCTCATCTGGAGTCCTTTGTCCAGTTCTGGGCTCCTCAGCTCAAGAGGGACAGGGAAGTGCTGGAGAGAGTCCAGCATAGGGCCACCAAGATGATCAGGGGACTGGAACATCTTTCATACGAGGAAAGGCTGCAGGAACTGGGGCTGTTTAGTCTGGAGGAGACTGAGGGGGGATCTTATTAACATTTATAAATATCTAAAGGGTGGGTGTCAGGAGGTTGGGACATCCCTCTTTTCTACAGTAAATAGGAACAGGACAAGGGGTAATGGGATGAAGCTGGAACACAAAAAGTTCCACTTAAACACAAGAAAAAACTATTTTACTGTGAGGGTGACAGAGCAGTGGCACAGGCTGCCCAGAGGGGTTGTGGAGTCTCCTTCCTTGGAGGTCTTCAAGACCTGCCTGGACACGTTCCTATGTGACCTAATCTAGGTGAACCTGCTTCTGCAGGGGGATTGGACTAGATGATCTCTAAAGGTCCCTTCCAACCCCTACCATTCTATGATTCTATGTGAAGCTCCTCATGATGCTCAGGTTGGGAGACAAAGGACAAAAGACAGTGAGTGACTCCTGATGACTCAGAGATGAAGCAGGATGGACAGACTAATCGCTGTCAGCTCCCAAACAGTACAGAAAGGCATGCTCAAAATCAGAACTTAATTATCAAACTAAAGAATACAGAAGATGTGAGCAGGTCTAGGTTGCAGGCATCTCTTTTCCCTTGGGCCAATGCAGAAATGCCCTTCTAGGAGACCTTGAGCTCCTAAAGTATTGCAGTATTACTTCCTACAAAAGGAATGCAGGTTTAGCATATACAATAGATATTTATGCTTTAATAACTGACAATCAAATTAAAATTGGACAGTCTGTGAATAGAAATTATTACACCCTAAAACTCCCAGCTGTGGTGAATAGTTCATGAAAAGCTCTTCTGTCATAATCAGAATACAGCAGGATCAAGGTGTAGTGGTGTATTAGCTCTGTAAAAAGCACATTTCAAAGTGGGGTGGGGAAAGAGAAAAAGCCTAAATGCCCTTTCTTTGGCATTATAAATGCATAAAATATACAAGGAGTTATCAAATATATTTATTTATCTGTGTATTAATACACTTTGATAGTTACTGTGAAAGGAATACTAAGGAGAACCTAGAAAACAGATTACTATTCAACCTCCAGAAAAGAAAATTTGTTAATAAAAGATTAGCAGCTCTTTAGATTATCGCTAATATTGAATGTTCTCAAAAACAAGTTTTTCCTAATTCTTTGATGCAGTAAACAATACTTACAGGTATATAAATGGTGGATGTCAGGAGGTTGGGACATCGCTTTTTTCTATTATATCTAGCAACAGGACAAGGGGTAATGGGATGAAGCTGGAACATAAAAAGTTCCATTTAAACATAAGAAAAAACGACTTTACTGTGGGGGTGTGGAAACCCTGGCACAGGCTGCCCAGGGAGGGTGTGGAGTCTCCCTCCTTGGAGGCCTTCAAGACCCATATGGATGTGTTCTTAAGTGACCTGATCTAGGTGAACCTGCTTCTGCAGGGGAGTTGGACTAGATGATCTCTAAAGGTCCCTTTCAACATCTACCATTCTATAATTCTGTGTTTCTGTGATAATAATCAGGCTTCTTAATTTTACATGCATTAGTAAGTTAGGATTTTTTTTTCCTATGTACATCAGTAAATTAGGAAAGTCTATCACTTAATGGATTTTAAGAAACTAATTGAAACTACTTCCTGTGGAAAAAAAAGTTTCCAGTCAATGATGAATTGCAACTCTGAATTAAAATATGATCATCAATTATCTTCTTCCATTATAACTTGCTAAAGTGAGGTACAAAGAAACTGAAGTCTATTATGCTACTTACACTATTGCCAAAAGCAGAAAGACCTTCTTATTACAGTTTGCTCTCACTGTGGATGAAGAATATTGACCTTTTGAACTGATGTTGAATATTAATTGGAAATACTTTTTACTTGGTAATAAAATTAATGTTTTTTCTTTTTTATGAGATGAAGGTAATTACATATAAAGAGCAGCATTTCAAAAGTGATGTGAAAATGACAGAGTAAAGGCAAAGGTGGTTAGTTGATTGATTTGTTATTTTGCTATACGAAAAAAATGTGAAGTGACTGTTGTTACACACATAGGAACACAAAGGCAAGGAAATCAAAAGTTAAATCAGCTAATCTTCATCACATAGGCACACTCCCAATGACTAGTGTGAGAAGCATGCATATATATGCACTGTATCCATGAAAACTTCTAATCTGTTTCCATCATATTTCCCCTCTGCACACCTATTTTTTATTCTACTTTATTACTATTATATTATTTATTGTTATTTAATTATCCAAGCACTAATATTTATGGTCTTTATATGGAAGTTTCACCAAGGTAAAAAGGAAATATTTTGGTGAACCAATTATGAGAGTCTTTAAAAGCTGTAGAAAGCTGCCTGATGACATTGGTGTTTGTCTGCCCACTGGTTTAACTTAAGCCTTATCTGATGACTGGTACCTCTCCTTGGAATTTATTTCTGCTCTGAAATGAAGCTTGCATATTTTAGGGTATAAATCCCACTGAAGACTGAGAAAGGCTTAGCATATGCATCGTCCTCACCCTTCCCACTCCTCTCCCTACCTTCTTTCCCATGTCTTCAGAATTTTTGCAAGTTCTTCCTAGAGACCCTCTGGCTCCTTAGGGCTATAGAAATAGTGAATCTGATCTTGCCAGGTCAGTTTAACAGTTTAAATCCTAAGCTTCACCCTGTTGTTCTGATGTCGGTGGCAAATACCAATCAGCTCAGATAAATCTAGTTTCCTTGTTGTTACTGTGCTCCATAGAAAAAATACGTACTATAGGAATTTGCATTTTCTGAGCCAAAATTTCAGTGTTTGTTGTTATTACTCTGACAGAAACACATAGCTTAAAGTTATTAGAGCACATAGTCAGGCTCCTACATTTGTTAGTGCTCCGCCTACATACAGACACATTTTTAGTCACATAAACTGAGCAAAAAATATATGCACAATTTTTCAGAGTGGTTTTGAAAATGCAAACTTTTACACACTAATATGTATAATCAATTATTCAGACAGAGCATAACAATATTATTTATTGTGAACAACAGTAAAATAGCTCCCATCCTCTATTTTACGCATAAATAAATCTAATTGACAACTATGTTGCTCTAACTTATAGAAATTGATAATGGTATTATAAAATATATGTTTCTTTAGAGTAAATGTGGGGTTTTTTCTTTTTAAAGATTCCTCTTTGATGGGTTCCAGTATTATACCAGATATATTATCCTGTAAGAAGAATGTATGTCTTTTTAATTTATAGCTCTACCTATTATTTACATTGCTGAATTTGAAACACATTTTCAAATTGCTTCAATATTTTTCATTGTTCTTTTAATTTTAAAAATACATAAAACAATAGCAGAGGGTTTCTCAATTTAATGAATATTAAGTATATTTTTAAAGTCTTGTATATATAATTTCAAATTTTTATTTAAGTGATTTTGTTGTATCAGTGTGAAATGTGACCCAAAACCATTTCATTTTTTAATGTGTGGAATGTGCTTATCCTATTTCAATTCCTGCTGTTCAGTTGTCTCATTATAAACAATACAACAAAATTTATGGCCAACTAATTCATGGGATTAAGCATGTTATTCAAATTCAGGGTCTAAAGCAGTTTATAACACTTGTTTTCTCTAACCTTGATCTGTTTACAGTCTTGGCCATAAATAGAATAAAATGGTGAACTTAATCAAACTGTGATTTTATTTCCACACTGGTTCTGTTCAATTGGTAAGTGATTTCTATTTATTTTAACCATTTAATATAGTTAATATTATGAGTTTTATTATTTTTTATACAATATAAGAGTGGTTTCTGAACAAGTAGGTCTCAATCCTGCACAGTGGTCTGATAACAAGGTAGAGTTATATACAATAAGCTCCCTCCTCCTTCCATAGCTTACACAAAATTTTATGTATCTCAGTGAGAGTTTGTGACTCCATATATCTAGAGACTGTTACCTTGAAGTATCCTAATAGCTTGATATCATGAATTAATTTCAATGCAAGTATGCATTGCCTGTTTTTAAAACAGAGTAGATGACAAATCATACATTGATGTTCCTCTTTATAGGCCCATGATCAAGTTAATCCAATGAATCTTGTTTCAGGAAAATGCCAGGGTTTTACAAGATCAGTACCCATACAAGATGTACAGGTATAGCCAATATTCAAGAAGTTTAAGATTTATCATTGTAATATGAAACTACTATTGGAATGGAGTGTAGACAATAATTAAAGGCAAATACAGTCTCCACCGTTCTTTGGCAGTGAAGGGGCACAGAAAATTCTTTTGTGCATCATATGTGTAAGAAACAAAGATTCTGCTCAGGTATCTTCATTCCCTTTCTAGCAAGGAATTACACACTTCAACTTGGAAACTTGAAGAAACAGTTGGGATAAGCTAGGGAAGGAGCATATAGAGAGCCATTTTATTTCTCACTAGGGACATATAGTAGATGCTCACAAAAAAAAAAACACTACTGGAATGATTCTGGGGAGTCTTCCTGTTACTTTATGGTGCTCTGAAAGGCAGAGAAGAGTTTCTTCCTCCTAGCTGTAGTACAAACCTCCAGTATACAACTGAATGTTAACTGGGAACAGGAACATGAAGAGAAATGAGTCATTAATTTCTATCTAGTCCATCTATCTAAGGCACAAGCATCAATAGCTACTAAATAATGCTCATCTTCACAGTGTATTCCTGCTATAACTATTGTGATTGAATTCAGAATCTAGTTTTCAGAATTTAGATAACCTGTCTAAGGAATTATATGTGCAGCAGTAGTAAAATCTATAAAGATGAATATCAAGCAGTCCAAAAAGAGAAAAAATTTGTAAACTCACAACACTATGAATTTAGCACTACTTTTATGTTTATCTTCTGTGGATCATGCTTCTTTTGTCCATGAAAAGCTACAGCAGGTTGTTAGAAGAAGTTCTTTTTCCAAATATACAAACAGCAGGATCATCACTTGAAGTGATAATGAAAGCATGGAAGTAAAAAGCATAATTTTAAAAAGCATATAGAACAAAGGCATCATATCCAACAACATAAGACTCAAAACCCAGTAATTATTAATTACCTGTAAATATTTTTGTTCAAGTTTTGTAAAATATCATTGCTAAATGCACACCGACAGATTTAACAGGCTTCATCTGCCCACACTAAAATTTGGAGTACAATGGGCACCGTTTATAAGTATACAAATAACTTTAACACCAAATAGATAACCTAGTATACTTTCCCATTACCACTCATGCTGTTGCTAACTATATATTTGGTTAGATAAAGACAAGGCTAGTACAGTCATTAATCCAGTCTGCCATCCACACTTTCCTCAGTGGAAAGAACTAAAAAAAGGCTGATTATAAATGACAGAAGTTCAGTGTGTGGCAGAGGCAGAATCCCAGACACAGAGCGAGACACTCAGTTCCTGGAAATCCAGTAAAACATTAGCCATTATGAGGCTCACAGAGTCAGTGTGGCCTTATCCTTTGAATAATCTTAGAACAAAAGAATAAATTGCAATTAAAATTAATAGAAAAGGTTTTTAAAAAGTATATGTTGGTAGAATTAGGACTTAAAAAGCAACTCCACGGGAACTTCTGAGGCAAGAAATTACAGATCCTGTATATGAAGACATCACAACTTTGAAGTAACTAAAGAACTATCTAGAAAAGTACTGAGATAAATCGAAATTATACAAAATTACGTTACATGTGCTAGGTTACGTGATAAACAGTTACTGCGTACAGGAGCAGAAAGAGATAACAGCAGGTGAGAAAATCAAGGAATAACTTGGACCAGCTATTTTCAAGCTTATCATAGAAGAGCTACCAGTGCATTAAAGGTCCATCTATACACATCCAGCAAAGCACAGCAGCACAACAGCAAACAGGAACCCAAATTACAGACTCAGAGGAAAACACGAGGCTGCCTTTGATATCCTTCACCCCATTGTCAACACATAACACATATCAAGATGAGGCAATGCTGGAGCACATTTCAGGCTGAGAGGGGCTGCTGTCTAGGAATATGGGACATATGGAGTTGAACAAGACTTTCTATGGAATGTTTGGGGGAGGAATCAAGGGTGGGGAAAGGGATGGATTTAGGTGATTTGGGGAGGAACAAATGTGAAAAAATAGACATAGAGGACAAAAAAGGATCAATTACATGTATAAAGTTGGCTCTTCAGTATAATAGTTTGGTCATGTCTTGAACTCAATCTTATTAAATTCCATTTCCATTTTCCTGGGTGAGAGACTCTGTTCTGTCTTTATGTATGTATATAAGGTTGTAGCATCTAGAAAGTGGGTCAGACAACGGGTTAGTGAGCCCATGTGTCTATGTTGTCAGAATCTGGAGGAAACGAGGGTCTGGGTACCAGAAACTGAAGTGAGACCATGGGTCAGAAAGTTTGTGTGTCTACAGAGCTGGAACTGTAGGGAGTGTGAGTGCACGAGACAGTGTGTTATTGCTAGTGAAGATCAAGGTGGTCTAGTCAGCAAGTGAGTAAAGTAGCCTGGAGGCCAGCTGATGGGTGTGCATACAACTGAGGTTAAGGTCATGCAAGGAGCTGGCTGTCATATTAGACTAGGGTGAAGGTTCATTTTTGCAGCTGAAAAGATGTGCAGTAGGCTTCTGTAAAAGCCACAAAAAAAGCACATTTTGGTGTTTTAGTCAACATTGAACATCTATATTAAAAACATTAGAGAAATAAGGGTCTTGTACGGCAGTCTTAGGCCACTGGGAGTCTGCAGATTAGATAGTCTGTGCACAGGTAAGTATGTACAAATTTAGATCTGTTCAGTTTGGGAAAGAATTTACCTAGAAAAACGTGTTGATGATAACCCAGTCTCTCCAGTGAAGTACTTAGTATGTTAAAAAAATAAACAAGTTAAACTTGATTAAAAGTCATGTGAACTGGTTTAACTGAACTATAATTCCATTTACTTGAAGTTGTAATCAATTTTATTTTAAGGTATATAATTTTATTCTTATAGATTTAATGGTTAAACCAATTCAAATGTCACAAAAAATCAGGTAATATGCAAAAATGTAAAGGAGAATTACTTTGATTACTTGATGGGGGTTGGACTAGATGATCTCTAAAGGTTCCTTCCAACCCCTACCATTCTATGATTCTATGATGTCATGCAAAGGAATAGGTAATAAATTAGTCATGCTTTCTTAAAAGAATCTGTCATATATAAGGTCACTTTGCATTTGACCTTTATCTAACCAGCTTGGTTTCATCATTCTTTCATCTGGATGTACACTGATTGGGTATACTGTGGCTGTATTCAGAGAGCAATATGTTCCAGACTAACGCTGGTTAGCTTTGCCTTATCCTTACAGTCAAGACCAATTTGCCTGGAGTGGCTAAAAGAGAGAAAGCTTTCATCAGTTATGACAGCAGGGTTCCTCTGTATTCCAGTTGTCTACAGGGACAAGCTGAGGCTTTGCTTAGTTCATAGTGAACCTTACTAACTCCAGCTTGTCAATGATGAGTCAGACAGATCCTTGGATCCACTCCAGAGTTCTGTCCTTGAGAATCCAGTCATCCCAATAGGAAAAAATGTTAACACTCATTTGGCATTATCCTGCACAAGAACACTGGGAGAACAGCTACTAAGTAAATTATGAAAACGCTCAGTCCAAAACCAGATCAGCAGTCAGTACCTTTAAGTAAAATAATTCATGTTTAAGCAATGTGAACCATGTCCTAAAACTGTTGTCAATTTTAGTCCAAATTCTTACATGATCTGACAAATCTGCAGGCATGTCATATACAAAAGAACATCAGTGTTTCAAAATAACTGTTCCTATGAAGGGCCACTCTACTTTGGCCACTTTGGGCTCCCTACATATATGAGGTATATGGGTTCAACACATTTGTTATGAATCAGACCTATATGCTTTGTACAAGATTTATAGATTGATCAAGATCAACCAGGAACATGGCTTCACTGTGTTAGGTAATATTAAGCCATACAATAAAGACAAATAATCAGACATACTTGACTACATTTTTTTTTCAGATATACTCATATGTATATGCATTCATATACATATATACATGTGTATATTGAAGTCCTTTATAAATGCTGAGTTCTTTTAACACTTCCCAGACAACTACTATTTAGTGAAATTATATAAACAATAATTATTTTTCTGTAAGCACAGCAACAGAAGTGGCTCTTCTGAAGGGATTTGAAAGCCCTTGCATAGAATGATAGAATGGTAGGGTTGGAAGGGACCTTTAGAGATCATCTAGTCCAACCCCCCGGGAGAAGCAGGTTCACCTAGATCAGGTCACATAGGAACATATCCAGGTGGGTCTCGAAGACCTCCAAGGAAGGCAGTGTTCTGTCATCCTCACAGTAAAAATTTTTTTCTTATATTGAAGTGGAACTTTTTGTGTTTCAGCTTCATTTCATTACCCCTTTTCCTGTTACTAGATACCATTGAAAAAAGGGATGCCCCAGGCTCCTGACACAGGAGGACACATACCTATGAACACTGAATTATAGTATATCCCATCAGTATTTTCTTTGGAATAACAGAATACAATCTCAGATAGAACATTCCTACTTTTTTATTTGTAAAAATTAGATTACATTGAATTAAATAAAACCTCTTTAATATTTCTCATGCCAGAAACAAAATGAAGCAAGGTACTATTGTACTTTCTCTCAAGAATACAGATATGATGAAATATTTTGTTAGGTGATATTTGCTTTAGCTATTCTTTTTCCTAATTCAACTGACCTTGAATCTTTAAAGAGTTATAGAGGGATTTTTTTCAGAATACATTTTAAGAGGTCCAACACAGTATTCCCATCCATAATAAATTCATGGTGTTTTCAATTTTAAACACAGTCTTATCACAGGCAGACAAAGTCAATATTTATTATAAAAGGAGATTTAAAAACTTCTAAATGATTAATTATGCATTCTGGAACACTTACTGACACTTAAGTAGAATAAAAATTCCTGAAGCTCTGGCACTGGAAGCAGCATTGGGAAAAGTAACAATATATATCACAAACTTCTGAAATACTGTCGTGGTTTAGGCCCATCAGGGAACAAAGGCCACGATTAGCCTCGAGTACCGAAGAGGCTGAGGATTGCTCGAGGGCAGGGAGGACTTAATTGCCGCTTAAGGTTCAGGACAAAACAGACCAGGCTACTCGGTTTTGGGGAAGAAAACAGAAAATAATTTAATGCAAAATCAACCAAAACATAACCAAAATGAAACAACCCAGAGTAATACATCAATGGAGAGTCCAACCAGCCTTTTTAAGAACACCTTCTTGCCACCCCTCCCCTCTTCCCGGGTTCAGAGCCCTGATCCCGGTGTTTTTACCTTGCCCCCCCCTGAACGGTTCGGGGGGGCAGGCAGTGGGGGGTTCAGTCAGTCGGTTTCCGAGAGCTTCTGCCGTTTGTCCCTCCTCAGGACGGGTGAACTCCACACCAGTCCTCCCTGCAAGTCCGTGGGGTAACTCACAAGCATGGCAGACTTGCACGGGCTGCTCCGATGCCCACTTATTCCAAAGGCTGCAGCTCCTCTCTGCCTCTCGTGTGGGGCTGCTCTGCGGCACGCAGGCTCTCCAGCACGGCCTGGGCCATGGCCATCTCCCCACACAGTCCCCCGCCCGTCCGGGCTCACCCACACGGAGCTGTTGGTGGCTCTCAGTCTTGCCACGAATCTCCATAGGTTTCAGGGGCACAGCGTGTATTCTCGCCACGGCTTGCAGAGGGGTCTCCGGTCTACTGCTTCTCGTTCCTTCCTCCTTCTCTGGCTGAAGGGTCCGCGTGGTGACCTCCATCTTGTATCACTCTCCAGCTCCCGACTCGCATTTCAAATTCCCGTCCCCTAAATAGTGATCGCAGAGGCGCCAGATTGGCCCAGCCGGGCCGGAGGTGGGTCTGAACCTAGGAGCCGGGGGAGGGTCTTCACTGCAACCCGCTCCCCCTGTTACCAAGCCAAAAGCTGCTCCTGGCTAAACCAGGACAAATACAGATGCTGTTAGAACTATGACCTCATTCCAGAATTAAAGTTTTTTCAACCTAGAAACCAACCTGAGATGAGACCTTTTTTTATAACTCTAGGACACACAGAACAGAACTTGCTATCTATAGAGTCTGCAATTCCTATGGCTTTAATATCTTGTCCTTCCTAATCTGATTTTTCTCAAAAGTAGAGCTATTTTATCAGACACCAGCAAAACAGACATCAGAAAAAACATATGATTCCACTTCCTCTTTGATTCTTGAAGGCCATCCCACACCTCATTCTCAATTTATGTTGAGATTTGAAAAGGAGATTCAGAAATCAACCTACAACAGTGTCTTAATCCCTGCATCAATTAAATCAATCACTAGCTACCGTTAAATATAAGAATGTAACAGACACTGAGTCACACATCTTGTGGGATGTTAACACAAAACATGATATTTACATCCACATGGTATTACTTCAACTATCCACGTGATTTCCCATATTCTCAGTCCAAACTTTTCATATCTTCATCTCATAGCAGCAGCAACAATGTCAGACACTCAGACAATCTGCAATAAAATTAACCTAAACTCAAAACAGTGAAGATCTAGCTCCAGCAATTAACTTCCAAAATATGAATCTTGAGATATTAAGGCTCTTGGAGTCTATCAATGACCTATAACATACATACAGCGTATACACAACATCTGTGCTTTCTATTAGAATGCTTCCTCAAATACTCAGACTCTACAACTATAAGCAAATGATAAGACAGAGAATATCAGAAGCTTGGAACAGTACATTTTTTTAAGATATAAGGTAATTGAATGTACTCTTGCTTAAACTGAACTCAAATTGGTACTAAAACCTCTTCTTATCCAGAACATAAAATACTATAAGATTTGTGCCAGTTCTCTGGAGTAACATAGTTTCAAAACAGTGACGTACTTCATGTCTCTGCTAGAATGCTAGTATAGAGTATTAGGATGTTATCTGGCTCCTTGGAAGTCCTAACGTTCATTCTTTCCATCAGCATTATATTAACTTTGTTAACAAGAACACAACCCAGGAAAGATATTTGAAAGATAAAGATAAATAAGACAAAGATAACACAGAAATGCTGGTTACCACATAGAAAAAAAAAATAGCACCTGTTCAGATGACATTAATTGTTTCTTTCTTTAGTTCTCTTAAATGGATTAACATGTTAATTAGTGTGAAATTTGTTATTGCAGACAGTACAATTGAGAAAAAACAATCCACCGATCATGTTTTCTCAGAAGCTTAAACATTGTTTTACAGAAAGGTAGCTACAAAATGGAATCTTTGTTACATCCACCCTTTAACATGTAGTGCTACTATAATGTGACGTTTAAACGCTGTTGGCATAGTGCAAAAATAGCGTAGAAAATCTGGATAGAAAATATATGGGATGAAACTGTCTTCTCTGGTATGAAAACTACCAAACCAGGAAATGTTATTAACTAAAGATATTTTGAGCATAAATCCTCCATCCCATGCTCAAGCTAATCAAAATGGTAAGACAGAAAAGAATTCATGCATTAAGTTTTCCTCTTAGAAACATGTTATGTCCGAAATAAACAATATCAAAACAGGTGTGCTACTGAACAAGCATTTCATTTGCTGTGCTTTGCCAACAGGGGTCAGAATTACCTCAGGAGCATCCAAAGCATTACTATAATCATTGTTGTAATTACTTTATCAGCACAAAATTACTTTCACAAAGACAAATAACATACTTTAACTAGAGATGCTAAAGTTTGACAACTTTACATATTACGAAGGTCTTCCAAAGCTTTTGGATATGTAACAAAAAAGCCACCACTTAAAATTTCATGAACACCATTAGTAAAATAATTACAAAGGTCATATCCATCACATCACCAACAAAATATTTGGTAAGATGTACTAGTAATCACTTGGATCACTAAGAAAAAAATAGATTCATCCAACATGATGCCTTTTATTGAACAAAATCTTTTATGACACATAGCTTACAAGACAAAACATAATTGCAGTAAGAATATTCACTAAATCTACAGTCTATTTATATTAGAATTTCCTATTCAAATCCATTAGGAGTTATTGTTTCTATTCTATTTAAAAGCCGTATCAAACGTAGAAATGAAATCCAAGACTAAGAGGTTTAAATGACACAGAAGCTTCTATTATAAAGGAAGATCTGGCTGATGTAGAGCTTCAAACAACTTAAAAAAAAATTTAAAACCCTACTTGTTTCTTAATGCTACCAAAAAAACAATGAAATACCAACAAAGGAAACTAAAAATACTTCTTGCCTCAAATAGTTCTGCTGGGGCAAGTTTTCTAGAAAATGAAGCAGCTGTCTATTTTATAAGTATTGCAAGTGCTCTGCTCAATTGTAGCCCCATGGATCACAACCTTTTAAGCAATCTTAAAATAAAAGTGGAAAAATTAGACAAAAACATTTTGAGAATGTTAACTAAATAATCTTGTCATCTTTCTGCTCCTTAAAATATAACGGATAGGACACTTCACAAAATCTGTTTTAGCAGATACCTTTATGTAAAATATCAGACTCAGACAGTACAAGAATAATTTAGTGTTCTTTCTGAACTGCCTCTTTGGAAAGAGATATCTGGAGAACCTAAATTTGGCTGTAAATGTTCTTCCCACTATCAAACATTTAGAGAAACATTGGAGAAGAGATGCCAGTTTGACAATAAGATGCCATCCAAAAAGATTGACCCCAGCTCTTTCTCTTCATATTCTACTATCAACACCACAGTACATACAGGACTCATGAAACAATTACTGTGATTTCTGCAGATATGTTTCATGCAATTAATGTTCCTAGCTCTGTACAAAGAGCTATATGTATACAACCTGTATTATATAACATAGCAATAAAAGAGCAATCCCTGACTAAATATCTTAGGTACTAAACATAACATGTAAGTATAAAACAGTCCACAACATAAAAAGGTGAAGTGATACACTAAAAAAGTTGTGAAATGCCTTTTTTGAGATGAGTCCATCTTTTTTTTCTTGTTATATGTATAAATAATATTTATTCTGTTGGTTTACATTAAACATTAAAATTAGATTAATTGAAGAGAAGAATGGACCTTTGTTTGTGAAATCTCTAGAAAAGTGTAGATTTTCAGATGATGGAGATGGAAAGCCTGTGACACACATATGGGCTAGTCATCTGGAAGTTTCTTAATAGTGAATGTTCGAAGAACCAAGACCCCCGAAACTTCTGAAAAAGACAGGCTTCTGTTGAATTTACCTTATACTGCATTCACTTGAGATTTCAATTATCTTTAATCTTGGAAAGAAAGATCTTTTTCTACATCTCACTTTAAGGGCCCTTTCAACAAGTAGATTTGATTGCTAGTTCAATCTTGACAGTATAATTATTCCGTTAAATGAAGAAATAATAATTTCACCAGAGGGTGCACAATCTGATTTCAAGTAGTAAGAAGAGGGACATTTTCCTCCAAGTGCTGAATTCTGACCAAAAAGATACTTGTCATACTTGGAGTCATATCAGAAAAAAAAAAAAAAAACCAAAAAACAATCCTTCTAGTGGAATTACATTTAAAAAGTGGCTGAGGCTTCGCCCAGGAAAGTATTAAATTGAACCAAGAATGTTTTTAAGTCTCCTTTCATGAGTAGCTGGATATCCAGCATCCAGAAAGGGCTATAGAAAAAGAGTTCTATTCCTTAAACTGCCCTGCTCATGTAAGGACCGACTAGTTGATGATTCACTGCTGATCTTCCTTGTTCCCACTACCAAGACGAAGAACCTCATAAAGGTGCTTCTGACACAGCTTAAGTTAGTGCAGTTCCAGAAATATGTCTTTCCCAGTGGCAGGGGGAGACTGTAGTAAAAGGTAAATGTTTAAAAATCATCTAATCACTAGAATATCCATGTCTTCTAAATTTTCAAGAAGCCAACTGAAAATAGTGCAATGTGATCAGAAGGAACTTGGCATCTTAAAAGGCATGAGAGCTCATCCCAGGTTTATACTAAATACCTGCACTAATAACACAATTACTGTTCAAAAAAAGATTGTACCACAGCAGTACCCTTTTAATATTGATAACTGAGACACTGAATTAATTGGGGGTACATTACTAGCACAAAGAATTGCCAGTTGTGATCACGATAATTCCATATAGACTCTGATCATGCCAGTTCAGAGTAGTCTGAATGCACAGATGATCTGTAAACCTTTTCAATATAAGAGTAATCAAACAAAGCTAAAAGATTAATTCCTCCTTAGGCATACAGACAGAATACCAAGATGCAGTTTATGGTTGCAGAAATTGTAAAACTATACCAAATCTAATGCTAATGAAATCAAAACCAAAATTTTGTAAAACAGAAAACTGTAACAATTCAATAGCCAATAAAGGAATAGATTCTCATTCCAATGAAATAAATATTTCAACCTAGTTAATCATATAGTTCTGCCACATAGGAGACAAAAATTCAGTAACAAATCCAGGGCAATACATTGTTTCAAAATGGCTTTGGAGACTTTTTTAAATGGCAAGATTAATTTTACAACTTCTGTTTTGTGGTCAATGTGGTTACAAAAATCTTCATTTAAAGGTAAACTAACACTAGATTGTCTCTTTAACCTCTCTTCCTGATAAGCTTTCATTTTCCCCCAAGTCACTCTGAACAATCAAAAATCCATACCAAACTTTCCAGACAATAATGTTTAGGTATTAGAGTTTTGTGTACTTGTCTTCCATGTAACAGAGGGACAATTGGTTTAGTGATCATTACACATTTTGATTTACAAAATGGCAGTGGGCAATCTGGGATATAGAATGTTTATATACTGTTGAGGTCAAAGTACAATCTTGATCATTAAAACTATCTGTCTCTGCTTAGCTCCCAGAAGTTATGTCATGGGTTGTATGAAGGTTAGAACTCTCCATTCTGCCAGACTCTGAATGCCATGTCAGTTCCTTTGTTACTTCCAGTCTGAACCATCTAGAAACTTGGGCTGTATCACCAACATCAAATTAAACATGTTTGGAACTATCTTCTGGCATTCAGGTCATACTGGCATAGAATGCTTCACACCTACACTACTTAAAGTTTCCAAACAGGATAGCTGCATCCAGATTGTCTAGTAGGCCCTAGGCCCATACTAACTCTTCAGATGTGCTTGGTAGCTCATTCCTTGGGAGAATGCCATAAGGAACATTCCAGTACCCAGAAATGCTCCCTGGCATATTAAAGTTAGATGTGGCCTCACATTGCTTCGGTCCTTGGAAAATGTTTTAGAAAATAGAAAGTAGGTAAAGACCTGAAAAATTCTCGTAATGAAAAATACGCAAATTTAAGTTCAATAAAAGAAGAGGAGTTATTGGAAAAAACTCCCATCCAAATTGTATGGGAAGAACCCAGAAGTGACTGGGTAGAAAAAAAGAATTACTCCTACCAGTACGAAATAAACTGAAAATAAGGACAGTCAAAGCCTGTACTAAACTGATTATCAAATCTCCCACTTCAAATTTTCCAGTCATCACAAATCAAGGAGAAACAAGTCTTCTTAGGTGAGAGGGACCTAGTTAAATAGACCTACTTATCTAATACACTATTTCGTGTAATTAATTAGGTGGTCTTCACAGAAGGAAGAACAAGTCTGTGTCTTGTGAGAACAGGTCAAGGATGAAAGTTGAATATCAACACCCATGATGAATGATGCCCTGGAACTAGGTATTTCTGTAGTGCCAGCCTGTCATACTTTCTCTGAGAAACCCTGAAAAAATGAAAATGAAAGGAAAATATAATAAGATAATTTCATGAGAGAAGAAATCAATGATAGAGATTCCAAGGCCTGACTACAGTTGGAGTGGGGCAGGGGACGCTTTCTATTGATCTCTGAGACAAAAAGATTTGCTTCTGGAAGGATCAAGTCATAAGACTAAATTACAGAAAGTTGTCCTAAATCACCCGCTCCACAGTTCAGAATCCTAAAGTAGGTCAAATTATCTGATAGTGTATTCAGAGCTTCTAGGAACTCAAAACTTACACTGGATATATTGACTTGAAAGATTAATCAGTTTCCAATACCGGAGAAAGAACTTAATATCTCCTTGTTTGTGTAGCACATTGTGGCAATGCCACGTGCATTGGTTCAGTAAATAAATATCTGGTACATACTTTGAAAAGAATATTTCTTTAGAGATGAGTCTACCATGAATATCAGACAGTCTTTGCTGCAAGGCTCAGTGATATCTCCTATCAGGGAAAGAAAGAGACATGGTCAGGAATTTGAAACAAAAAAGCATCCTTTCAGAGCCACTGAATGGGACATGCAGCTGTTATGAAAAATTTAAATCTTGAGGGCAAAGTTATGTTCTAAGTAGCCTCAAAGTGCTGTCTTCAGTGACAGTTTCTCATTCTCAGGTGGACTGGAATGTCACTGAAGACACTAGGAGTCATGAAGTATTAAAAGTGCAAGACTGTAAAGTGGAATTGATCATAACCAATTTCAGGTGAAAGGTATTTCTCATAGCTATATCACACTATGGGGAAAAAAAGGATCTTAAAGACCAAGAGATTCAAACTACTTCTGTTGATATAAACGTAAAATAGCATTGTATTTTATCATTTAAACTCTTCCTTAAATTCAAGATGGATCTCTGTTTTCTTTTTAATTTTGAAAGTAGCTGGTTTATGATTGGTTTTGTATGCAACAAAAAACCTGATATTTTGCCCACTAGCAATCAAAAGCAGAAAGAAAATGGTAATGTTTCTGTGCAATAATTTGTTGGGAAGGAGGCACTTAAGTGGATGTTTTAATCAATGTCAGTGATTTCCAGTACAAAGATATGCAACAAAAGTAGTGTCTTCCTATTCTAAACATAACTTTGAGGAATTCAAAGTGAATTATGTTATTTCTACCTGTTTATGAAAAAGGGGGACAAAAAAAGGTATGGCCAGTGTTTTGGTATATTAGACATATAGCAATATTTTAAGCTTGAAACATTGTTGGAGATTTGGCTGTTTACAGAATCACAGGTGAATCTTATTCTACAGTATACTTCCTCATGTAGCCAAACTGCCAGTAAAGCTTGTAGCACTGAACAGTATTGTATTTTCCTGGAAAGCTGAGCAGAACCCTGACTCCATGCACTAAAGAGCAACATTACAGACACATGACCTTTCAATTCAGCAATTTCCTTGGATAGTACTCTTTAGATTTTGAGCTTTGTAATTAATGAGACAAGTTATCATTCATATAACCTGAAAAAAATATGACAATATTTCTGGCATCAATAACTACCTCTTTCTTTTGGACACAGCTAAGTGTTGTGACAGCACCCTCAGCTTTCGTATTATGACTATGGTAAGCCCGGGATTCTTACTGATTTTCTCCCCTATTCTCTACATGCTGAATAAAACTCTTCTAAGAGAAGATGAGACCATTTTCCTGACCACCATGCTCATTGGAAATATGTTCATACAGACTCCTGATTTCTTCATCCCAGACAGTGAACAGTTCACAAAAGTCATATAAATTCTTTGTTCCAATGAAAGGGATATAACAGAGAGAAAGAGATGAAGCTTTTACAGTTCTCTCTTCTCTTCTG
Source organism: Colius striatus (assembly GCF_028858725.1). Taxonomy (NCBI): domain Eukaryota; kingdom Metazoa; phylum Chordata; class Aves; order Coliiformes; family Coliidae; genus Colius; species Colius striatus. Next base: position 157,325,038 of record NC_084759.1, on the reverse strand, counting down.
ATGACTTGAAGCCCTAAAAAGTACACAATGGGTACAGATTGAAACACTATAAAACCTAAATAATACTGTGTATTTTAAATAAACTGACGACAAGAGCTGGAACACAAAAAGTTCCATTTAAATATAGGAAAAAACTATTTCACTGTGATGTGGTTCACCATGAATTAAAAGAAGTATACAGTTCTAAACAAAATATAAAAGAACTCAAATATAAAAGAACTATAAGCTATATACATACAATCCACAATTAGAAACTACATGGCTTTTGGCCCATTGTACAATGTAACTTTACTTTAGATTTAAATAATTTTAAATATAGTTACTGCTATAAGCAATGACAGACATCTACAAATACAGAATAAAATAATCTAATAAATGCTACATATCGTGGATGGTTTTGTAAATAAGAAGCACACACATATAGTATGATTATTCACTTCTCCACAAGGCCATTTCCCTTTAGAATTAATATTTACACTTAGATATCGGGTAACATCAAGTAGAACTCACATTTATAACGTATCTGGGGAATAAAAGTTTAGTAATCTTCAAAAGACAAAAATGTTATTTTATCCTCATAAAGGTGCCCAAGTCTTACTGTGCTGAATTCAACCTAAGCTTTGAATGAATGAGATATATAAAAGACAACATAGTTACCGTACAAATCAGCATCCATATTTCAGCATTGTAAGGGCAGCAATACGGAATTATTTTTACTACACTTGTTACTATCCTATCATGTACAAATTATGCGTAAAATGTTTTGAAGTTGAATTAGCAAAGTTGCTTTTTCAATAATTCAGACAAGAACATCAATTCCCCATGTATCAGTGCTTCAAACAGCATTTTGGTCTATTTTTATTGGTTCTATTGCTGTTTCTTTTTTCTTGTAGTTAAGGTGAGTTATGGCTGTTTAATACACAGTGGGTAGTGAGGTTTTTTCCTGATAATTCTTTTTACGTGAAGGGATAAAGTTTCTTTAAATAAAGCTATTTCTTCAGAATAAAAGAAATCAAATCAAAAAGATTTTACAAATGTTAAGTCTCAACCATCTGTTACTTCCCAATTATTACTCAGAGAAAAAAATAATTTGTTTAACTTCCAAAATTAAGGGACTGGAGTATCTTCCATTAGAGGCAGAGTGACTGTTTAGGCTGGAGAAGGCTTGAGAAGCATCTTATCAATAAGTATCTGATGGGAGGGTGTAAAGAAAACAAAGACCCTTAGTGGTGCCAATGATGGGACAAGAGGCAACAGGCACATTCTTCAACACATTAATTTCCATTTGAAAACAAGAAAACTCTTTTTTACTGTAAGGTTCCTTGAGCACTCAAGTGGGTTGCCCCAGGAAGCTGTGAAGTCTCCATTACTGAAAACATCCAAAATCTATCAGGACAGGGTCTGGGGCAGCCTGTTCTAGCTGACCTCTGCAGATATCTCTAGAGGTGCCTTCAAGCACCTTGTGTGATTCTGCAAATGAATTTTTCATGTTGATGTAGTTATTTGGGTTTTTATCAAGAGGTCCACAACTTGATGTCATGCAGAGAAGTTTACATAATAAAAAATACATCTAAAATTTCTCTTCTTCAAATCCAGACAATACAAATTCTCATCTTCAACTACACAGAGCTGCATCTAAAAAATAAAGCTAGACATCAGTGAGCAGATTACATCGAGGTTAGCTCTCATTTTATGATGGAGTAAATACGCCCAGCCCTTTGAAACCAGGGAGGTTCACCACATGTCCCACCCTACATACACTTTCTATGAAAACTGGAACTAGGATACATGATGCATTACTAACACCTAGGCTGCTTTTGGCTATTCTAGAAATGTGGTAGATGCGTTGAATGACATTCAGCACTGCCATAAAGTCCACTCATTAATCATGGGGAAAAGAATTATAAGGCTAGTCAGAAGTTGGCCAAATAACTTGTACCAAAAGTAAGGTGGCAGTATGTGACACTATCCAAACTAACTTGAGTATACATTTATTTCTTTTCTGCTAAAAAATCTAAATATTTGTGGTCAAGAGAGAAAGCCAATTTGAATAATTACATCTTTCCAGACTATCTGTGACAATGAAGGTAATGGGCTAATTGTGAGAAAAGAAGTTCAGCCTCACTAACAAATAGCTAATTTTCAGAGGCTAAAGAAATTTCAATGTACCAGAACTGCACTTACTATGCAATTATTTCTGGACAAATCTTTAACAATGATAGTTTGCAACGGAAACTCTTAATGAAATAACAGATTACAAAAGTTCCTAAATTAAAGTACCTTAAATTAGCCAATGAGGAAACAAAATACAATGACAAGAAAGAGAATAACATTCTTATCTGAGAGTCTTACTGCTTAAGAAGCTGAGTAATAGTAGCAAGTAGTGGACATGATTGATCATGATCAATTCTATGTCTGACCATGAGCACCAAAGGAATTTGGCAGCTGTACATATTGCTGCCAGAAAAGACAAAATGCTCATGGTCAAAAGTATATTTTAGAAATCATATGCACAGAATGTAACTTGTGAACACTCATACAATATATGAAATGGAGTTTGCAGTCATCGTATTCAACCACTTTCTCAGAGATGGGAAAGCTTAAAAGTTGGAGATAATTTTGAGGTTAGACTAGTTTACTCAGTAAATTGTACAATCAAATTTTAAATATCTTCAGTGATAGAGATTTCACCACCTCTCTTTCCAGTCTTGTCTAGTGCTTGACTATCCTCACTGTGATTCTCATCGCTAATACCTAATCATACTTTTCCTTGTTGCAGTTTGTATCTGTCCTCCTCTTCCTTTTGCTGTGCGTACTTGTAAGAGTCTGGTTCTTCTCAGCACCAAATGAAGTTGTTGAGGACAGCTTAATGAGATCCTGATTAGTCTTCTTCAGACTTGGCTTCCTGTATGTCATTGCTCCAGCTTCCTAATGATCTCGGTGTCTTTCTCTGCTGGATTTTCTCTAGTTTGTTCATGCAGTCTATTGTGTCAAAAAGCCAAAAAGTCTCTGAAAAGAAGTGATTACATTCTTCTCCCAACTTTCTGGCCACATATGCTATTGACCTCCTCTGCTGTTATGGCACACTGCTGACTCATTTTCTCATCACAGACGGCAGCTAGGTTAGCCAAGTAAAATTCAGCACTGGATTCCTTCGATCACCCTATTGTCCTTCATGTACTTGGACATGGTCTCCTGAATAAAATCCAGATATCCTAATGGGGCTGAAGATATTAAAACAACTGAGGTAATTCAAGAAAGGAATAATAATTTTACATTACTCAGATGTGTATTATTATCATGATTGGTTTTCAAATCTTGATCTTACTTCCTTATTGATAGACTGAAGCCTAGATATAGTCCTTTAATTCAGTATTGCAAAGCCTTTTTCTTTTCCCACATCTCTTCTAAAAAGAAGAGCATACCAAATTGTAAGCAAATATTATCTGACTGAAGCTGAAAGGCTTATATGTTCCGTACTTTGTATTCAGGTTCCCATGACCTGAAATCCTTTTTCATTTCTTTTAAAGAGCAGTTTTCCTTTTTCCTAAGGCCTAGAATTTAAAAAAAAAAGGCAGTACACATGAGATAGGTAACACATAGATTTTAGATATCTGTCTCCCCAGGATGAACCTTGAGTTCAATATATATGTTACCCACACACACGTTGCATTGCCAGAATTAGGCAGCTCAGATAACACTTTAGTAGAGAATCTTCTGAAATGAGAATGCTCAGTATGCAGCTCCTTTAAACAAGTCAAAAGGAAACATTGAAGACATATGTTTTTGAACATCTACCTTGTTTCAAAGATGAAGCTCAAGACTAAAGAAAAGTGTTCTCTATTTAAGACCCATAGTTCAGCAGGCTTTTTATGAATATAAGCAGCCATCTCCTCTTCCCAAAGGTTTGAGAAAAGCTGACTTCTTTCTTTCCATGATGCTCAGCGATGGTGGTAAATACTTAAAAAGGGAGATTAGAGCATTCACCTGGGAAATACTCTAGCCTCCAGTCCCTTAACTAGTGAATGGGTCTAAATTTTATTTTTCGGTATTTTTAGATAGAATACATAAACAATCATAAGAATAACAGGTCAACTGATCTTGCCTTTGCAACTGAACATTTCAAGGGTAAAGAAAAGTAAGGATTTTCTATAAGTAACTATGACTAGACTTTATGAGAAAACTTACATGGACTCTTTGATGTATCCTGCAGAAGATGCTGCAGATGGCTTGTGTTTTTAATGACAGGTAGTTTAATTAAAATCAGTCGCATGAAAATAATAGATACACAATTTGTGGTAAGATATGTCTTTTTTAAAAAACTATGGAGTCATACCAAAGCAAAACTAAAACATCTCAATTTTGACTGCAGTAGCTGTCAGAAGTTATTCCTGAAACACATCATACTTTCATGATTGACTTTATTCTTCAATTTAAAACTGATAGATTACTACACATCAGAAAGGATAAAATAAATATTATTATTCTACACTCCATATGATCTGAAATCTTTCCAGACTCAAACGTTAATTCCAGGTTCTTCTACTGCTGGCCCTCCTTGCAGGAAGCAGGAACAGATGCATATCTCTCAGAGACAGCTCAAAAGGCAAGAGAACAATCAAAGGATCCAGAGCACTTCAGCTTACCAAATTAATAAAAAGAACAAATGGAACTGAACATCACTTAGTTGTGTGGGTTTTATCTGGGAAAAGTGCAGTAGGTATCTCTCAGAAGAAAAGAAGATTCAGAGCAGAGTAAGATTAAGTGGCCAAGAAGGCCAATGACATTCTGGGATGCATCAAGAAGAGTGTGGCCAGCAGGTCAAGAGAGGTTCTTCTCCCCCTCTACTCTGCCCTGGTGAGGCCTCATCTGGAGTACTGTGTCCATGTCTGGACTCCTCAGCTCAAGAGGGACAGGGAACTGCTGGAGAGAGTCCAGCACAGGGCCACCAAGATGATCAGGGGACTGGAACATCTTTCATATGAGGAAAGGCTGCGGGAACTGGGGCTGTTTAGTCTGGAGAAGAGGAGACTGAGGGGAGATCTTACTAACATTTACAAATATCTAAAGGGTGGGTGTCAGGAGGTTGGGACATCCGTCTTTTCTATAGTAGCTAGCAGCAGGACAAGGGGTAATGGGATGAAGCTGGAACACAAAAAGTTCCACTTAAACATAAGAAAAAACTATTTCACTGTGAGGGTGACGGAGCAGTGGCACAGGCTGGCCAGAGGGTTTGTGGAGTCTCCTTCCTTGGAGGTCTTCAAGACCCACCTGGACATGTTCCTATGCAACCTGATCTAGGTGAACCTGCTTCTGCAGGGGAGTTGGACTAGATCATCTCTAAAGGTCCCTTCCAATCCCTACCATTCTATGATTCTATGATTGTGCTGTGAGAGCATAGGAGAGAAAGCTGGGGAAAGGTGTCGGACTTAGAATTCTAAAGACTGAGACACTTGTCCTATGGTATTAAAGGGTAAAAGCAGATATTCTCATTGAAGACATTTCAGTACTTTCATCCTTTCCACCTTTACTCCCTTCCTCCTACTTTATTTCTCCTCATGATAAATAAATTTTGTTAGAAGCTTCCATTTTCCAGATGCTTCTGCATAGACTGAATTCTATGCCTATAGAAACACGAAATTTGTTCAGATTTCATTAAATTTGTTCTTTATCTGGAATTCTACTATGACAAATCAACTAATCAATTTTTAATTCTGTGCCTATGACTTCTTCATCTTTAAAACTGACTAAAATTGAAGTTCAGTTGAAAACAGTGCCATTAAAAATATGGTTTCAGGGGAAAAGACGAAGATTAATAGATAACAATGTAATAACACCTTGTATGATATTATATTAATAACACAAACTAGAAGACCAACATTAACAATAATTATTAACCTTCCAGGAACTAGGAAAATGTTATTAAGATATATTCCTAAACAAAAATATTTGAATAGTTGATCTATCTACAATCAAGAAATTAATGATAATTTCAAATTGTCTGCTGAATTTTGTTCACTTTTAAGCCTGACAAAGAATGAGAGTTTTGTTTTACTTTGACTAAACTACCACTAAATCACTTTAGATGACAATCTACATATATGGAAGATTTTTTAAAGATCTGTAATGCTAGATCTGTTTAGATTAAGGCTTAATGTATTTGATTAGTCCTTTATCAGTTAACTGTATGATGTTTCACTGATATTACTTCTTGTCATTTCTAATTCACTATTATGCTTTCCAGGAATTTTCAATCATGCACTTCATTAAACATATTCATAAACACCACGATAGAAAATAATCTAATATACCTGCAATGGAGTAATATAACACAAACCTAATACATGCATCTATTCCAACTGTTTGAATATAATACCCTTTGCAGAATATCAGTGCAATAATCTGAAGATTGCTTAAGATCCTGGAGGCTTCAGTAGCCTTGGTAATATACTGAAAGTGAAAGTTAAAGCTCCTGAGGTTCATAGAAGTATTTTACTTCTCAGATTCAGCCTCAAACACCACTAGCTGAAGGTGGCTTTGTAACTTCATGGAAAATTGCATCTCCAATGTGGAAGGACAGGGAGGACGGTTGTCACAGACTCACTATAAAACATAAGCATCTGTTTCAAAACATGGGCACGCAGATGTCAAGCATTACTTATAAATAAACATGTTAGGTGCTGCCTGTAGTCACTAACTTTCACTACAGTGAAAGTAACATTATCATTAGCTTTGATGTAGCTTCAGAAAATGAAACGGCAAACCTGCAGACACAAGGCATATTTTTTATCGCAGGAAAGTAGCACAGATTAGATCAATAGTCTACTGACATGAGAAAATTTCCATCAATCTGAAGATTAATCTGATTAACCTCAAATTATCTTTACAAATATTGAAAAGATGTCTCAACTTACCACTACTGATAAATACTAGTTTTACTAGTTCATTATTTGAGATGTCAATAATAGATCCTGGCATTTTATGCTCAATTAGCAACATGGCTAAAATGCAGATTTTGCCTCAGCTACCTGCATGTACTGCCAGATACAAATTCTTCTGTGTATTTCAACACAAAAAGAACCAGGCACCAGGATGTGTCCCAGGCACCAACTGTATAAGTGACACTATTTTTATTACAGACATCAAAGAAGGGGAAAACAAATACCGAGATGTAACAAATCCTACAGGGGAGCTGCAAGTTGAAAGGAAGTGAGTACCAAAATGCAGACATCTGAGGAACTCGAGACAGACTCTAAAAAAACAAGAACCATTAGCATATACTAAAAGATGTGAAAAGAAATAACAATTCTGGCACACTAGAATCAGGGTTTTTCCTATTAATTTTGTTTAACTGTGGCTTTGCATTGTAAACTGTTTGGAATTAGGAGCATTCTTATGATATGTTGCTCCAGAATTTAGATACTCTGAGCTTTCTTGAGATGTCTCAATTATTTCAATAGTATAAACACAAATACCAGTATAGAGTGGTTACCTAATGTATCTGATATCAACTTCTGCATACTCAGTATTCTTCATATACTGTCCTTATAGTTTTATTTAATTCTTATAAATATTCTTTTGTTACCAAAATATAGAGTTGAACCCATTCCTGCAGATTATCATGGTTTTACTATGGTCTAATCCCACCCTATAAAGCACTTTGCAATAATTTCCACTTTTTCAGCATTTGTCAGTTTAACTTCATCCAAAACTGAAAATAATCAGCAGAATCAAACTTTGGCATGTCCCCAAGAAACAACTTATTTCACAACACTGAACAAAGAAAACAAACAGGTTGGAGCAATATAATAGCTTTCATACCAAACATTCTTGAGATTAGCTTGGGAGCCGGTCACATTCAAATGCACCTTCCTATTTTTTTACTGGTGGAGTAACCCTCTAGTTACTAGCGTCAAAATTTTGGAGAATAAACTGTCATTTACAGTCTCAATATCTAAAGTCTCTTATTTAGTAAACCTTTAATCTGTCACATCATTCATGTTCAAGCTAATGTAAAGTCTTTTTTTTATAATTAAGGTTTTAAGAATCACAAGATCATTTATTTTACTTAAATCCAATTATACATTTAAAATAAAAATGTTGCATACTCTGAATTCTTTTCATTATAATGAAGGAATATATAAATCTATTTTTAAATGGAACTGAGTTTGTGGATTCTTTCTGCCCAAGTTTGATAATTAATGATTTTTCTTCTTGATATTCAAAGTAAAATGATAGTTATGTATTATGTTAGACTTCTAACTTATAGAAAGCAATATATATCATCATACATTTTCCTTTTTGAAAACTATAAACCACACTGTGGTATCATTTCTATTATTTATATTTTTCTTTAAAAAAAAAAAGAATTCTCAGATGTGGAGAACATTTCCAAGCTAAAATCCTTAATAAAAAACCACCAACCCTAAATAACCAAAAAAAAAGGTACTTAGGTATATATTCTGAAATTTGCTCTTTTTTTTTTGAGAAATTCTACAAGGTCTTCTCACGTTACTCATCAGTCAAATACTTTGAGATTGTATCTTTCATAGTCAAGTCTGATTTATAAAGGTGTTCAATGTATTGGTGTTCTGAAGCTAGTCCTCCTCTTAGAACACATTACCAGTACAGTAGTACCAGTGTAACACAAAGTATCTGTTAAGTGCATACATGCCTGAAGTGTGCAAAATATCACTTTTAATGGCACAAAGAAATTCTCCCACTCCAGAGTAATTAGGTAAGCTCAAATAAACCCCACTTTATTTACTGAGGTATTTAATTTTTCCTTTTTAAAATATATATATTTTTCTGTATACTGACATAAGTAAATGTTCTTTCTTACCATTTCACTCAGTAGATTTTTAATTCTCAAATCTTCATGCATTTTCATGCATGATTTTTTGAAAAGTCTCTTAAAAATTACTTTATGATTTCTCAATTTCCATACTACTTGATTACAGTATTTGCTTCATTCTACTATACTAATGAGAGCATCTTTTGTAAATACTAAGTTCCTGGAGTGTACTATTCATGCACTGATGCATTCTAAGAATCTGTTTATCCCACCATGAAGAATCAAATATATCACAGTCTCCTGTACAAATCATACTGAAAAGTTTCTACCCATCAGTAAAAAACAGATCCAGGGATGCTCTTTCTCTGACTAACCTTTCTTCTTTATGGATGGTATATTTAGCAAGTGCCCTAGCAACATTGCTTATTCTTAAGTATTACCTCCAATCCCCAGTGTAAAATCACATTTTACTTTGCTTGTGACTACAGCTGTTTTATTTGAATCAGAATTTCATATGCCAGACATCTACCTCAGAATAAAGAGCTCTAAGAAAGGAGATTCAGAGCCATAGGAGAAAATATGGGACTTCTGGGGGCAGGAAATGTGAGTGAGCATATGAAAGGAAATTCACAGGAAATTAAATAAAATTAAATGAGAAGATAGAAAAGATGACCAAACTAGTATAGGCAAGACCAGAAATTTGGAGAGGAGGGAGCAGATAGAACTAAAACAGCTGCAGAAAGTGACTGGAAGCATCAGTGTCCAGTATAATAGCTGTGAAAGAACTCAAAGCTGCACAAAATATCTGGAGTAAAAGCTAAAGCTAAGAAGACAGTAGGACAGAGTAGAAGAGTTGAATTTCCATTGAGTGAGCAGACACATTGTTTGACACTTTGCTGGAATATATTTTTCTAAACTGAATCCAATGAAAATTGAGCAAATTTAAGCAACTTTCAGCAAAACAATAACTCACATGACCACTGGCTACTTCTACCAAGCATTCTACTAAAGCACACAAGAGGTCTGTGCAGCACATCTTGAAGTACTGTCTCTGTTACTGCATTACATTATGTTCATCTAGTTAATGCCTTGAAAGCTTGATCAGGCATAAAAGATGACATCTTTGGCCATGAATATTCAGGTTCTTAGCCCCGTGAGCTATTAACATGCAGCTTGGTCAGCTGTGACACAAAAATTACAGAGGCCTGATGTGTGTTAATAGTGGAAATTCTAATTTAGCAGTTTGCTTTTACAAAAAAAAAAAAAAAAAAAAAAAAGAAGAAAAGAAATTACATAGTTACAATTATGTCAAAATATTGTAAAAAGTCACACTAAAAAGTCAAGAAATAGCACAAATAAGACTTCATGGTCTAAATTCAATTTCTGCTTATTGTATGCACAATCTTTCATTCCATGATCTATTAACTGCATGCCTTTTCTTTTTTTCTTCAGTAAACCTGCTTTGAGCTGTCTATGGAACCTTCTCAAAAGGTAGATCATTATTCTGTAGCAACAGAACTTGTTCAACGTAAAGTGAAATAGCGGAATATATTCTCAATGAAGCAGAGGGCTGAAGAGGGAAAAAGAAGACATTTGTATACAGCATAGTGTAATGTTGCCCTAGAGATGTAGACTTTTTCTACCACAGAAGGGTTTTTGATAGGAAGTCTCTTAAACTTGGTAAGAATGGTCATTAAGCATGTGACTTTCAGGGTGCACAACTTCATATTCTGAGTTTTAATGGTTGAAAGAACTATTTGCAGTTGCCTTGGTAGCTGGAAGAAATTGTGCTTTGCAGGTTTAAATGGTATGTGATGACAAATATTCTGCAAGATAAGAAATTAGGGTTTAGGTGTTTTGAACTAAGCATCTAAAATTACTCAATAACATTGACCTTAATGTCTCCATGCTTCACATATCCATCTGTAAAATGGAGTAATAATACCCTGTCATCGACAAGGTTGTTCTGAAAATATATGCAGTATCTTCGCAAAATTCTACTGAGAAACATGTGAGGAAAACAATTCTCTTTATAGAAACATCTGCTTATAAGCCTACACTCACAATGAGAAAATACTAAATAGCAACTGAGTAAGGGAGCGCCATCCATCTTGTACTACCAAAGGAGAATGACTTTTATCTGAAGAATACCATGTGACAACGTGCAACATTCAATGGTAAAATATAATGTGCCATCAACATAAAGTCAACATGCCACAGTTCATGGTCAGACTACCTGCAGATAAACATGGGTACAGAGACATAGGAACTGTCTGCATAAAGTCAGCTTGCATGTAACAGTACTTCTTAGCCAACCATATGCAGTTATAATGCTTCCAAAGCTAGCAAACAATTGTAGCCATATTTGCATGCCACTGAATCTGAGCTAAGCAGTCCTGATAGATCCAAGCTTGCTCTGTGTAGATTTAGGCCAGGTGTCATTCTTCCACATATATGACTCTAAGAGCCATATAGAGATTATTAGCTGGATCTGTTGACCCTGACAATATCTTCCACAGGTAATATAGATGAGTGCTACTTCACTGCTTCCAGTGCTTCTGGGTCTAAGAGGCACTAAATATGCTCTCCCCACTTCTATGGCTTTGAAGTGCCATAGAGGTAAGGTCTTTCAGAAGGGCAGAGGCTTAGGAAGCAGAGTGCAGAAGTATATCTTTGCAGAAGCAGACCTTTGCAAGACCGCTTTTTTTATACATTACATGAACTATCTCTTTCTCAAGACAATTGCAAGCTGTGAAGGACTTCCTTCCATATCTTCTCTTTGTATTATATTTTTGTGTTCTAAATAGAATATACTCATCCTTACTTGTTTTAAACTATCTCCCCAGGTTTGATATAAAGTACTAAATTAGCCAGTCACGGTAGTTTTCCTGGCAATTTTTGCTTTTCTATAGAAATTATTTGAACGTTACATTCTTTTGTTTACAACACATTAAAAAGGCATTTTTGAACATGATACCCACTCAACACAATCTAGTAATACCACCAAAGTCAAATAAATGTGTGTAAATCTGAAATTTTTACTGTCGGTAATCCCTAGTCACTTTTTTTTCTTTTCACTTGTAGCTGTCACCTAAATTATCTCTGAAAATATATCAGACATCCTCATATTAAGCGCTTTTGTTAAATGTCTAAAGTACTTCATGTTTCTATTGGGTATTTCTCCACAAGATTCTATTCCTTCAAGAACCTAAGAATAATAAGTCAAATACTCCAGCAATTCTTTAGGATATTTACTATTCTTACTATGTATGGTACGTCTCAGTTCATACCAAAAAAAAAGCTATATAACCCAAGCAGATTTTCATATTCTAAGTAAAACACATCTTCTCCTCTAATTCACTCTTTTCCTTTTTAATATTGGATGGGATTACGGGTGACTTGTTCTGTTTTAGCTTAATCATACTTGTCATTGGTTCATCCTCAGGGAGTAACACCAATTTTTTTCTAAACAAAAGCATCAACTCTCTTTTCAGACTACTTTTTGTCACTATATCCTTCCATGAAACTATTCATAGCTCAATAAGCAAAGCTTCCTGATTTGTATTCCTGTATTGTTTTGTTTCAGATGATTCTCTTTTATGATTTAAACTGGTAGAGAGGTAAGGGGGAAACAGAGCGAAATGTGGATGGACAGAAAGGGGAGAGAGAGACGAAGGGTGAAGGGAAAAGAGAGGTGAGAGGATGGATGGATGGATGGATGGATGGATGGAAAGATAAAGAGAGATAGATGGGCAGAAAGAGGCAGAGAGAGAGCACAAGGAGGGGACAGAGAAATGGACAGAGGAACAAAGAGAGACATATGGGGTAAAAGGGAGAGAAAGGAGAAACGTGGAAGACTTCTATGCTTTACATTGTCATATTTCCATAACATAATATTTTAATGAATATATCTTTCCCAAAACAGTTTAGTTAGAAGTCATATATGAACAGGTATTCAGCAGCTGAAAATTATTGCGCAAGGGTAAAACTCCAATATGGACAAGAAGGGATTGATGATATCTACGCAAAAAGTGAACAAGTTTAAATCTTCAGTGTCTAAGCAAATCAAACCTACTACTGATACATGCATAACTGTGTAGTTCTTGCTAAGTCTATGTAGACATAGTTGTAATACTTTGAGAAGTTCAGAGTTTTGTACTTTGAAATTCATGCTACAGAGAAAACTACAAGTCCACTTCAAACAGTGCTAACATTTCTGAAACTACCACTGAAGCTCTAATACATTTCTTACCCATCCAGGAAAGTTACCTTACCAAAATAATGGAGTTGAGAACAGTAGTTCAGAAATGATTCAATATAGTAAAAAATATTCCCTTAATTTCCAACATCTTGCCTTTAGAACCCAGTTAACCATGACTTCCACTTTTTGAGTTTTTTATAATCCCACTTTTCTATGTGAAACTTAAACTAAGAATCGTTCTGAAGTTTTTTGTTTCTACTTTTTTTAAACAGAAAAGAACAGAATATGAAACTCAAGACTTTTGGATTATGATGGCAAGATTACCGTTTTTCTGTTTTCCAAGCAGGTGATCTGACCAATTACGTCTCTGAGTTTTGTTTTTAATTTTTTAAATAACTATTTCTGTATGTTTATGTAACCATATATAATCTTTGGACTAGGGAAAAAATGTGTGTTGGGTAAATCAGGGGTTAGAGAACACTCTAGAGATATTGATAGATCAGAAACTTGAATCTGAGTCTCCACATCAGAGGTGAGTGATACAGTTAACAGTTTAACTACCACTTTGGATTGTCTTACACTCCATGATATTTCTATGCCAAGAAACTCAGATCACTACTAGTATCATCAAAATCAGTGCAGTTCAAGGGAAAAAGATGATGTATCTTTATTAAAGCTGGCTAAATAAATAAATAAATAAATCTTTACCCACTTTAATTTTACTACTTGTTTCAGTAGGACTAGATGCCTTTCACAGCTATGTCACATATTGCTGCATATCTACAGATATACAGACAGATACCTCTACTTTCTTGAAGAAAGGGGCAAGAGGAGCTGGAAGGACCTGCACCTTCAATGTCATCATATCACTTGAGGAATGTGTGCCTCTAGGGAAAGAACTTGCTCTTTTCTCTGAAGGGACACACAGCTACTGTGACTGTGCTCATTCCCAGACGTTTCAAGGTTTCCTCTGCAGGCAAGACACCACTCAAATTTATCTGCAAAATTTCTTCAGTATGTTTTTCTCCTACTTTATTTTCTGGAGGATGGTGATACCAAGTCCTGTCTCATTAGCATTTAAGTAACACCCTCAACAGAAAACAAGTGTGAAGATAAAGTGAACAATTATTTATGTTTAAGTTTTTAAGTTGTAGTGCAAAATACCGACCTACTGAGAAATTTATAGGCTGCCTCACTATTGATTAACAGTGAAGCACATAAACACAACTTGATAGTGTTTCAAATGGAAACAAGAATCTAACGATCAAAGCACCAACAGAATTTGAGATGTGTAACATTTAGCACAAATGGGTGCAGTAACACTCAGTTACACCATATCATTAATATGTTTAGTGTCTAGTTACAGAATACATTGCTGTTAGCTAAAATAATTTTTGTTCACTTGGAATGGAAATTAATGTTATGTGTGCATGTCTTCAGTGGTTACGCTAAAGATAAGTGATCACAGCTTAAGCCTGAGAATCAGTTTTAAGGGATGCAATGGCAAACCTCTATTTGGCTACAGTAACTGCTACTCAGACCAAAAAATCTGTTAAAAAGTCAAACAATCACAGTGATATAATGGCAAAAATCAGATACTGTATACTGATACACAATCATATTCATCACAGCAACACAATTAACAACAACCAAATTAAGAGATAATTACATTTTCAGATGAGAAGTCAAAGTCAGGCCATTATTTCCTCTTCTAACAACTTTTAAGGTGGGTCACAAATCATTAATCTCAGTCCAAAGTTTTTGTTTATAGGTTTTTCAGCATTTTCAAATCTAGCTAAAAACTCTTTGCCTATCAAAACTAAAATTAAGACAATTTTAGAAATAAACTAATTCTTCATAAACTATCCAAGAGTGTTAAAGCACCAACAAGAGTTTAAAGTATCAACATTAAATAAAAATTTAATATCTTAATCATTCATATTGTTTACAAGTTCTGTATGCTTAGATGTGCAATAACATACCCTAATAGAGTTGCAAAAGCAAAAAGATTTGTCATCAAAACTACAGTGTATCTGCCTGTGATTAACCGAATATTAGGCTGTGTGGCTAAAATTGTATGCTATGAGAAGAATGCACTGAGCATTGCTAACACAGACAGGATAGTCTCATTTGCACTCCTGACAACTCCCTATGTGAGTTTCAATCCAGCTGCTCTGAAAGGCAGTATCTGCATTTTTGTTACAGTGAAAACAATGTAATCCCTTGAAGTTTCATATGCTTTCTAGGAGGCTCATCTGACGCCCAACAAGTGTAGCAGTGCAATAGTCTGAAACGAATTTGGTATATAGATTGCTTTCTATGGAGCTGGGAAAGGGAATCCCCAAAGACCCAAAAATAACTGAAGATGCTTTTCAGGAATACAATGAATTGTCAGTTTTACCAAAAGGTTCATTCTCCTCAGGAAGATCTCAGCTATATTCTGAACTTCTCTAAGAATCCCAGAAGACTGTAACAATGTACACTGTGGGCCAGTTGCTGAAACTACTGTCAATGCCACAGCATCTCACAAGCCAAAAGAAAGTTGGAGAGATGTGTACTATGAGCTGACCTTCTGGAATAACTGCTCTTCATTCCTCTTATTGGAAACTTATCCAGAGATCATGACATCTTGTGTCATTTAAGAAAGTCATATCTTCAAAGGAGATTTGGGTAAATTAGCTACTATGAATTGAAAACTAACCAAAGTAGTATACTTCCTTACAAAGAGGTCTAGACACTCTGGCTCCAGCCTTTAAAGAGTAATCTTGAGGCCTGCTGTCTTATTCTTTCCTGAGTCTTTTTTTAACCCAAAAACACACTTAAACAGAAATACCACAAAGAGACCCAGTTTCTTCCTTTTGCCTTTTTTCAGAGCTCATGGTTTTGGTATTTTCCTAAGTAGCTAGGCAGACTCATTCACATGTACTACAGGTCTGTTGGGCAAAGACCAGACAATAATCCAGTCACTTGCATGTATTTACTTGTCACTCTATATTAATCTATTTGACACTTCTTAGTTTTTATCGGTCTTTGAGGAGGGTTCTGAAAGCAGATCTCTACTTCTCTATCCAAGAAGCTATCATGCCTCACTTTCAAAATCAATCTTGTATTCCTGATCTCATCACTTTCGCCTAGCACTGTACCTATTCTTTCAAGCCTCCCAATGAATTCTGCTTTGATTATGTTAATTTTTTATCCAGACTTTTGTCAAATCTAGTACCTTCTGCATACTCCAAAAGCATTAACTTAGATCTTCATTTTTTCCACACGAGACTCTCTGGCCTTGGGGTATCTGTAGCAATGTCCTCTTTTTCAAGGTTGGCATAAGGAACTTGAGGATTCTTCACTTCCTCAACTTTTTCCCCCTTTTCAAACTGGGTGTCCCAGTGAGAGAAATTAAGGGGAAAAAATCAGTTATACTGGAGAAAGTAGAGATGAGGAAGAGAAAAACTTCTATGAAAACAACATTTATTTACTGAGGGGAAGGAAAGAAATCTCTGCTTGTCTCTTACCACTACCAGAATTACCTGAATTATTCTCTGGAGGTTGCTTACCGAAGCAGGCAGCCTAATAGAGAGAATGTTCCCTTGGTTGTTTAAAAAGTAGACATTCCTTTGCAACTCTCTTTTCTCAAAACCTATTTCCTGAGTCTGGGCTCCATTACAGCCAAGTGTACTTTAAAGCAAGAGGAGGAGAAGAAAATGTTGCAACGGTTCATTTTGTGACAAAAACTATTTATGCACTGGAAACACATCACAAGATTTCTGTTGCTGTTACTCCTTTTCTGACATTTATACCTGTGTTTATTTTGCAGAGTTTTGAAACACTTAAATGATTCCTGTAGAAAGGATATCTTGTCATAACTGCTGCTAAGGGTATAGGTCTCAGAGTTCTTGTCTATCCTCAAGTTTGACCAAAAGAGTAAAGAGATCACATGATTGAAGTCAACTCTAGGTATGTTTTGAAAACTGACACCAAAAGTCTATTTTTCCCATTATACAACCCTCATCAACAGAAAAAAAATTAGTATTTGAGTATTTATCAGTCTTAAAAAAGTCACACCTCCAACTGGCTCAATTTTGTTTTGCCATTAGATGAGTATTTAGTATTTTCTGAGAAATAGTATTGAGAAATTCAACCAAATAAAACTTATTCCTAAACACTAACTGAATAAGTCACTAGTCTTGTTTAACTCAGTGAGCAATACAAGACAAATATTCATATTCTGATTGTATGAGACACATTCAACAAGGGAAAATATAGGATTAAAGGAAATTGTTCTTATTTCAGCATATGTGAGTCTCTGTTGCAAAAGTTAACGCCTTGGAAGTATTTCTGAAATCCATAATTCTTTTGCATTTTATTGCTGAGAACCCTTTAATTATATAAATTCCCAGATTTTTCCTATCAGCAAAAATCTACTTATTTTAAAATATTACCATTATTTTGAATATATTTTTAAATATATAAATGAAAAATAGAAAAAGAAATATAAACATATCGCAAGTATCAGTAACCAGCACTGGCTTCATCTACTGTAAAGCCTACTCAAGTAAAACATTACCTCCAATTCATAAGTGTAAAATGATACACAGCCCATTTATGCCTCAAATTGTCTTTCTAGGGTATGACATATAAGACAAAACATTTCATCCCTGAGAAATGACCTTGCTCTTTCCTGAATAGCTGTTTCCCTACCTGCAGCTGTTTCATTTCCATCTTCACAAATTACTTTCAACAATTATAATTTTATTTTCCTTGCCTTACTTTTGCTGTTTCAGGTAATATGATGGGAATCTTGTTCGAATGCATATAATTACTTGTCCAAAAGAAGGGGGGAAAAAATTTTGAAAGGGAAATATCCTCTAGCGCTTCTAATTTCACACAATTTTTAATAAGGATATAAGATACATATCAGGAGTTGTGTTTTTTGTAAGTTAACAGAAGCATCTCCAAATTCATGCTCTGTTCACTACCACACAGACATATATTTTTCTGTTGGAAATGTTGGGTTGTTTTCCATGGAACTATATACATAAATTATACTGGGTTTGACTATGATAGAGTTAATTTTCTTCACAGTACTACTATGTTGTTGTATTTGTGATGAAAACAGTGTTGATAACTCAGGGATGTTTTAGTTACTGCTGTGCTGCTGAGCAGTGCTCACATGGCATTGAGGTCTTTTCTGTCCCTCACCCCACTCCACCAGTAAGTGGGCTGGGGCTGCCCAAGGAACTGGGAGAGGGCACAGCTGAGACAGCTGAGCCCAATTGACCAGAGGGATTTCTCCACACCATATGGCATTGTCCTCAGCATATACAGCTGGGGAAGAAGGAAGGGAGGCTGGTTGCAGTGATGGTGTTTGTCTTCCCAAGTCACTGTTACACAGCATGGAGCCAGGCTGTCCTGGGGAGCACCTGCCTGCCCATGGGAAGTGGAGAATGAACTCCTTGGTTTACTTTGTGTTCATGGATTTTGCTTCACCTATTAACCTGTCTTTATCTCAACCCACAGGTTTTCTGATTTTCTCCCCCATCACACCTGAGGAGAGTGACCAAGCTGCTGTGGAGTGCTTAGTTGCTGGACAGGGTAAAACCAAGAAAAAATATATACAGAAGAGTGCATTAAAAAATTAATGAGGTTGTGAAGGCAAGGATTAAAGTGCTGGTGCTAAGTCATCCTGTTCACACATATGTATTAGGCTCAATAATTACAAGATTCCACTTTATTTTTCCCTGTGCAATGAATGCTGATCTTGGAACAGTTGAAGGCCTGTCCCATATAATGGGGATGTAAGAACAGTTTTCTTTTTGAAAATCAAAGGTATTGAAAGGTGTGTTGGTATTTAAATCAATTAAACAAGAACAGGAATAGCAATTAAATGCTGCACCACAGAACTGGATTCTATCCATGTCTGTACTCCAGAAACAAACCTGTGAACATATCTTTATAAAATATATAAAAATGGAACATACAAAATGGAACATACAAAATGCTACTTAATTTACGGAGAATGTTCTTCACAAAATACTTCATTAAGATGTGAAACTCTTGCTGTGAGGTGCTATGAATGCTAAAAATTTGCATTCTTTCAAAGACCAATTGAAAAATATATGGGAGAAAAATCCACTGGAGCTATTAAATACAAAGACAATACATCTGTCTCAAAAAGCTGCTGTAAATTGTTGGATGCAGTGAGAGTAGATGGAGGAAGCATTACATACTATACATCTGCTTTGCTACTATGTTATTCTAAGACCAGCCTCTGAACTCCCAGTCACTGCTGGAAAAGAGTACTTGATTAAATGGACCTTCCTTCTGACAAAGAGCAGCTGTTTCTATGTTTTTACACTAGCTATATTAATACTGTGAAAAATGAGCTCCTTGCAGTTGCCAGTTAGAAACACCAAGTCAGTGGCTACTTCTCACCATAATCTAACTATGCTTCAATTAGCATTTGTGAACTGCAGATATTAACATCCTTACTCAGTTACAGAAGTACTGTGACAGTAAACTCATTAATGTTGTGAAGCAGCCAGATACTGTTGTGACAAACACCACAGAAAAGCCCAGGAGAAAAACTCATTCTTTTTCTAGAGAAGAGTTTGAATTGCATGCAGTAAACTAGGTTCAGGGCTAAACACTGAAGAGTAAGGACAAAAAATACTGAATAACTGCTTATTCAATGTGCACTGTCTATTCTAGGTCAGGATAGCCTGAGGTAAGGACCTTGTGAAAGAAAAGACTGTAGGATTGCATGCTTTTTTTTTTAAAAAAAAAAAAAAGCCTACATTCAGGGGACTAAACTGCAGTGGCAACCTTTTTTTTTTCCATTAGTAAAAAAGCAAACTAAAACTCCCAAACTTTGACCATGTGGTGTCACTTTGGCAATACTTTACTACGTGATTTAAGCTCTCTACATCCATCATAACAACTTCTTCCACTTAAACTAATGGAATGGCTGATGGCACTTTATTAACCACTATCTATCTTAGCACTAAAAGAAAATGAGACAGTTTGCAAATGTATTTCACAAATATTTGTTATAACAAGGAAATATGAAAAGGTCAGGTTTTGAAGGAAGACTATACTTCAGAGATTATACATTTTATCTTTATTCTGCTGAATGGAATCCCTTTTGCCCTGTTCCTTGTTTTTCCCACACTTTGTATCTTGTCTCTTAAACTTGCATCTTCTGCTCAAGTTTTAACATCCATGGTCTGCCAGTGGCAGTTCTTATTCCCAGTCTCAATTCATACACCCATTTCCTTTACCAACCATTTCTAGTCTTGCAGCCTTTTCAGATTTTTATATAGAGCCTGCTTGCTAAAACACTCCAAGTGCTCCTTTTCAGCTCTCTCTCCCTCCACCTGTCTTCTAGCCACATCTCACCCAGAACACATGCCTATTACATTCTTTTTGAGGTTTCATTTTCTGCTTATGTCATGACTCCTATCCTTCTGAAATCAAGATTAACATAGTCTACATGAAAGTAAAAATAGAGGGGACAGATTTAATCACTGTGACAGGCAAACAACAGATTTGTCACATACACATACCCTATATACCATATGCTTTATTTCTACATTTGGTATATTTGATTCTCTGAAATGTTACTTGTGCACATCATGAGAAGATCCCTGGCAGATCATTAGCCCACTTGGTTATGCAAGATACTGCTCTGAAATAATGTGCACAAAACAGGAAGCTGAGTGATTGCAAATTACTTAGGAGCATAATCTGAAAAATTATCTATACAGATGACAGAGAGGATATGGAAGTGGATAAATAATTACTCAAGAAAATTGAAAACTAAAAATAAGCATAAATACATTTTTTAGGAAACCTTACCAATGACTTAATTGAGATTCTCTGTTCAAACTGTTAATATTAATTTGGGGGGGGTTAATCTGAAAAATAACCTAGACACACAGATTCACTATTCATATCTTATGGCATCTAAAAATAGAGAACAATGACTCTGACAAGTCAGCAAGTAAACACGGAAGATATCATATTCACAGTTAACTCTCAGAACTACCAGTAAAAAAACACACTAGAAAGTTACTTCACAAAGATTTGATATTCAGACAAATATGCAGCAGGAAATTCCAATTTTAAAAGTTGTAATTTCTAATTTATAAAGTTGTGTGGTTTTTTTACCTTTACCTTTAAAATGCATCTATTTCCTGGACCCTGCTTATACTGTGACAACATGAATGCTTTACAACTTAACATATTTCAGCACTTGTCTGGGCTATGAAGAGTTAGGAAAAAATCCACACATCAATTACACCATTCTTACAGGAGAAAGAAGTTACTACCATGTAAACTCAATTGATTGTTTTGTAATGACTAATATGACAGAAAATGAAGAAAACCAGTAAAAAAATGTCCATCTCCAGCATAAGAGCCTGTAGTGGTGCAAGAGGCTATTAATTCCCAGCTGCAGGACTTCACAATAGCTTTGGCTGAATTTCATATGGCTCTGATTAGCCTATTTCTCCAGCCTACCAGGCCCCTCCTAGTTGCAATGCTTCATATGAATTGTTTCTCCCCAGTTTGGTATCACCTACAAACCCATTATACTTGATATATTGCAATCAATACTGGCCCTTGAATCCTGAGGAAACATTCTAGTAAACATCAACAGTTGGATTTTGATCACAACCCTCACAGCCATGCAGTCCAGCCAAGTTTACAACCATCTCGACATCTGTATTCAGTCCATAGCTCACCATTTCAACTGAGACTGCTCTAAAGTAAACAGTATTCACATGTTCTCGTCTTGTTCATAGAGGCAGTTTTCTCATTGTAGAGAGAAATTAAGGTCAGTCAAGTATGACTTGAGCTTGGTACATCTATACTGTCTGTTTTCAATCTCGTTCTTCTTCATGTACCTAGATATTACTTCCACAAGGATATGCTCTGTAACTTTCCCTAGAACTTAGACTAGACTGATATGCCTGATGAAGCCAGAATCTTCCTCTTGTCCTTCTGAAGGTGGGCACAACATTGTCCTTTCCCAGCCATCAGAAACTTCCCATGATTGACACAATCTTCCAAGGACAACAGTGGCCTCACGGTAACATTAGTCCCTTGAATATAAGTGTTCTCCTGATCTTCCTCTACTGTGAGTCATGGGTCATTGCCACAGAAATTTTGCTAGTAGGCTCAAGAACCTGGGAATTACTGCTTTGCCTTTTCCACATGCTTTGTCAGTAGGTCTCTGCCTCCACTGAGCAGTGGGTCCACATTTTATTTTGCTGTCAACGTATTTAATTTTGCCCTTTCTAACTCTCACTAGTTTCAACTCCAGCTAAGGCTTTTCTAATTCCATTCCTGCACACTTGGTGCATTTGCAAGAAACCTCATGTTATAAAACTTCATGAATTTTATGTATTTTTCATGTATCTCTAACTTCAACAATCCAGGATTCTACCTAATGCCTACTACTTTTGAATTCATCCAATTCAGCTATAAAAATTGGAAGGAGAGAAATCCTACCCAAGTTTTGGTTTAACCTAGCTATTTCAGTGGTCATTTCTACATATATGTTACAGATACTTTAATTAGAATTGTTTCCCTGTTCTTTGCTGAAATATTTTTACCTACACAAATATTTAAATTAGGGATGTGGTTCAGTCTGAAATAAAGTCATTCAATATCTACTTTGGGGTAAGCTGAATCACTCTGTATGCTCCCCAACAGTATTGACTAGATCTCCATTGGCTATAATGGGAACACAGACACCTTGCACAGACATCAACACAGAGGAGTATAGCTACCACTAGGTGTTTTAAATTGTAACCAAATTGCACTCAAGATGTCATTTATAGCACTTCTTTCTTTAGAAAATGTATGTGCAATAAATGAGAAACAGTGTAAAATGATTTTAATAAAAGTATAACCTCATAGAATTAAATCTTACACAAGCTTTCCTATATTAGATATATGTACATTATTAGAAATTCATAGATGTTAAATTAGGTACAGAAGAGTTGTTACATCACTTCTTAAATACAAAATGAACATAATGAAAATAGTGTCATCAGGAAAAAGTAATTAAAAAGTAATAAAAATCTTACCATAAAGGCTATAAAGTTCAAAGAAAATGTATTCCCCACTTCCCAAAAGGCTACATATACATCAAAATGTCATATCAGTAGGCAGGAATTAACACTGCTTATTATGCTTTGCACATTCAACATTAAAAGTTGTTAAAACATTTTACCTTGAAGTAATAAAAAAAGACTAGGATGTGTACTCTGACTGGAAGTAGCTGGCAGAAAAATTCTAGGGCAGAAGGCAATTCCAGCTGTGGAATGCTTGTATGTGTCACCTCACCAGCGAAGCAGGCTAACCTTGCTGAAGGAAAAGGAGTGTCACTGCATTCTACACTGTATTGTCCCTTAGAGATTATATGCTAGTATCATAAATTAAAGCAGTTTATAGGGTGCTTCAACTGGTGCTTATGTCACAGCAACAAAAAAATTGCCTAGAGCTATAAGCAGTTTCTTCATTGGTCATGCACGAATACCCCTACAAACTGAAACTGAGTCAAATAAAATAATCTACCTGTAAATTTTTAGAAGCATGGTTATATTCTTCTTGATCACTAGTGCAGTGACCATGAAAATACTTGTCTTAAAAGCATCTGTATTTGCCCATCATAATATTTCCAATTGTGACAAGTCACAAGACAGCAGACCTTTCAGATTACATAATTCTTCATCTTATTTCATTTGCTCCCCTTCTTGGTTCTGCTGTAACACTACCACTTAAAAGCAGCAATGTCATATTTTAATTTTAAAAACTTATAAAGCAGCACTAATTCTATTGAATTACCAAGCTACTAATCATCAACGCTAGACAAGGAAGGAAAGCAAGACAGTGATCAAAATTTATATAGTCCTCTGCAGAGTTAGACACTAGCTCTCTAATGGCTAAGAATTCTTCCAAGTAGCAGATATTTCAACTTTCTGGAGTTTTCCTTGCCTTCTCCTTAATATGTTTGTAAAATTTCTCTTATTAGTCTTCTTAATTCCATGACTAATTCCATCTCTCCTTCCAATACTGCTATGTCGCGTATCTTAATCGTATCTATGGGTAGATAATATGACCTTGGTAGATTTTACGTGAGAGCTACGATTCTTGATGGCCATTTTTTTACACTTGATCTAACAGTTTAGAAAATTAATAGAACATACACTTGAACACCACTGAGAAACTATGATCTAGAGTAAGGAGAAGTGAGAAGTTTATCCATAGAAATTAACTAAAGAGCTGGGAATCCAGGATCACACTGAGCTCGCGCAGATTTATTACACGCACTTTGTGAATTTCCTTGCCCTTAAAAATGCAAGTTGTAACGAATGTCCTGGATACTGCCCATATTGCAGCCTTTACATATTGTAAACATTTTAGGCTCCTGAAGAAACTTAAGGAATTTCACAGCTAAAATTTTGTTTAAACTTTGATTGAAAGTATTTATCAGAAATAAGAATAAAACTAAGTCTAAGAAAGGTAGAAAACAACAAAATAAAAGTTAGGTTTGAAGAGATACTCAGACATTTGAAGGACAAACATGCAGAATCAAGGCAGCAATCAACTAAATCACTGATACTGACCAGTATAAACTAAGTGTTGCAGTGAACATTCATTTGCATTTCATACTGACAAACAAAAGGAAAAACTAAAATTCTCCCCAAAAAACTTGATAAAGCATTTCAATATTTTAAACACTTTCTGCTCTACAAGCTCTGTCTAAGTGTGATCAGATTTTGCACAGGAAGCTGAATGAATGACAGGGCTCTGAACAAGAATAGAAGTAGATATGTGTGGTTCTCAGTATGCACTGAGGCCATCAGGCTAAACGGTGGCTTCGCCGCGAGCAAGACACTGCTCTGAGAAACAGATGAGGAAACAGATTGCAACTTGCAGATTGACAATCTGCTTGCTGGGTTTCTTATACTTTGGAGGAGAAATATCTTGGGCCAGGCCTATACATGGTGTAGCTGCTCTAAGTAAGGATAAGCAAGAATGGAGCCATTCCCTGCCACAGTCTGCCAAGTGTAGAAGAGTAAGAAACGATCTCCATGCAGGCTGCTCCACCCTCCCATGCTGTGTAATGGCAGTAGCCAACAAAGAGCAAGAAGTGGCCAACTCACCCTTCCCTACTACTCTGTGTCAGTTCACGTAAACTCATATCCTATCCCATAGCCCAGTTAAAAATCCAAAGCTCTTTGAACATTTAAATCTGGAAAAGACTAAAAATTAGCATTTAATCAAGGACTGTCCATTTTTGTTTAGGTTGTAAGATATTAGGGAAAAAAAGTCATGTACATGACTTCAAGTGGTAAAACAATATAAGGTCTCTGAAATACATAGAAGCCTTCAAAGATATTTTTTCCTGAAACACTGAAAGAAACTAAGCCTGTCTATATCCAATAATGAAAAATTGGTTGGTCAATAAAAAGATGTTATGTATATAGATAGCCAAGTAAATAAAAAATACCAGTTTTGTTAGAAATACTTTCTTTATATGTTAAATCATTTAAAGTTAATTTAAGAATCTGGGATACAGGAAACGAATTATACATTCTGTTGGAGGGACAGGGGAATTTCACTCTCAAGGTTTTTTCTTTATACTAGAATAATATAAGAGCCAGTGTTAAAATGTATGAAAATTCTCTTTGCAACCTATTACACACCTAAAAACCATACTTTTTTAATGTGAAACATAGTTAATATACCAATGTATGACAATTCCAGGAAGCAGAATCCCAGAAGAAATAAACTTCCCTTACACTTCAGTCTCCTAAACTTTTCTGAAGTGCCTTTGTTTCATAGTAAAAGAAGAGACCCCAGAGCTATAGTAATGTTTTGGACTAGAGACTGTAGCCTACACACGTGTAACACAGCTGTAGATGTCGTATTGTATCCCATCTAGAATTTAGATATATCTCCACAGGTTCTTTGTTGAAGTCCATCAGCCTATGCAGATGCCTCAGAAACCCATCTAAAAATGACACTAAATACCTAGGTTTAAGCAATTAAATTGCCGGGTGTTTACTGAAGATTACGCTCACTCTAGTATGTTCCAGTGTCTTATGCCAACTTTTGCACCTGAGGATTTCACCCTCAGTATATTCAACCACAAACTTTGTATTCCAGAGCCAAGTGTGAAGATTGAGGCAGGAAGCCACAAACTGACCCAGAGGCTTTCAATGATTCTCCTGAACTGAAATAAATTACACTGTCTCCAGCATCCAACATCACTGACTTTGTGTCATTGCCTTAGATGAATTAATTTGGGCACAAGGTGTTACATAGTATCTGTTGGTGGTATCTGGAAGCATATGACCTCTTAACTAGGCTTGTATTGCTTTTCTGAACTTTGCACATACTACACTTGTGTTTACATGCATATGTTTAAATCCTCACAGGAATTAATTCATATATTTACATGTGTGCTTAAATAGCCTTCTGGAACAGAGTTGTTTCCCTCAACTGTTATCATAATTTAATATAATGACTTACAAGTTAGAAGTCAACCCTTCAAAAATTAGATCCTTTGCTCTGCAATTAACATCAATGAATAGGTTCAATTATAAAACAGCCATACAAAGACTTGCCTTATTTTTCCCCCAGGTGCCATAAAATACAATGAGTCAGAAAAAAAAAAAATGTTATACAAATGTAAATAGGAGATCAGAGCTCAGATAGTTTGTTCCTGGGTTCAAATAACAATCGATTTTGCATTTGTCAGTTCATGAATATTAAACTTCATTCACAAGGTACATAATCACCATGAAGCAAATTTCCACAAAAACAGGCATCAGGCTATGGAGGGTTCAGCCACATAAACTGAGTTGTCTCCAGAAGGGAGAGTGTACTGCTACTTAGACCAACATACAAGGCAGAGTATTAGTCCATTTTATACTGAAGGACTTGGATTTTTCCAACCTAATGCTAGGAGGAGCACTGCCAAAAGGAAAAACAAACAGCAACATAGACCTTTATCACCATAGTAGAGAGGTATGGTTCTGGGGCACCATTTTAGGGACTGAGCAATAATCATGATCAATGAAACACCAGGAGCTATTGTCAAACGCAATGTCTCCTAAAGGTTCTATAAAAAGAAGGAAAAGATGTCCCTATATTTTTTCTGTTGCTTTCTCTTAATTATAACTTTCAAAAGTAGTGTTTAGTCTAACAAACTGTACTTAAAAAAAACACTAGCACAGCTTTACTAGGAAGCTGCTTTCATTGGTTTTCTATTGAAAAAATCTCCAATCACCTCAAACTCCCATTCAAACTTTTATGCCATTCACTTATGAGTCTTCTACAACTTTGCTATTTACAGTAAGTATTGACTTCCTAAACAGGATCAAAACGTTAGTGGGACTCCTTTTCAGTACCTTCTTTTGTTTCTATGTGTTCTGTATCAAGACAGATCCAACCTTAATCTTGCATGTCATTCAGGACTTAGTCCATAATTATTGGCATCAGTTAGATCATGTAACTTCTCCAAAAAAAAGGATGTTAAAATGCCTACCACATGTAATTCTTTCTCAAACACATTTTTAATAATGCATAGTAACTTCTGCTTTGAGCTTTACTGGAGAAGTTAATGAAAGATTCTCTCTAAAAAGTATTGTGTTCAATAGTGTGTTAGACTATGAATTCTTATGCCTCAATCCATTATTGGATTGTTTTTACATGTATTCAAATAATTTATTTAAAATTAGAAATATTTTAGCAGCTGTAGGCTAAATTTATACTTTTTGAAGTTATGTTTTACAGAAGCTATAGATATTCTTTATAACAGTAGTAAGAAATGCATAAATAAAACGGTACATGCTTTACTTAGCTTTACTTCTCTAAGCTAAGTGCACTTCCAGAGGAAAGCAAAAAAAACCCACCCAAAACTACAGTTCCATTTACAACTTAAAATACTTAAATTCTGAATGATGAACAATGACTGTAACAACTCATCTGTACACACAAAACACTTGGTTAATGTCTTCTGTACATACAAAATGAAACACTGCTGGTGAATAACAAAGAAAAACACAAGCAAACACACTCCCTCTGGATATACGAAACTTACGACATACAACATGAAAGTAACAGTGCAAGGATATAGCTCAAGCAGTAGCTCTGAAGAAAGACACTACACAAATCATGCAGTAGAACTGGATTATGAATGGCCAGTCATTGTACTGAAGTGAATTTCTGTACTCACAAAAAAGAAGGCATAACATTGTAAGACTCATATTTTAAATTCAATTATCTGGCATAGCCCTTGCTAAACACACTATTCAAGTACAGCACAAAAAGCAATCACATGGTGTGTTTTGATTTTGGTCAATGGACTAGTAATTAAACAACAGTGCAATAACTAACTGAGCTGGTGCACCACAGAACTTTGGTAAACTATGAACATCTGAACTGTTGTTGTCTACAGCACCAAAACCAGCCTTAAGATAATAAGACTTTGTAATAGAGTTTAAACAGCTATAATTTGGACAGCTACACTTTTTTTTTTTTTCTCATAGGAAACATTGAAATAATATATTGGCAAGGAGTTACTGGCAATGGAATCAAAATGGTATTTTCATTCAAGCAATTTCCATTTCTCTAGGCCCTTTTTTTCTTTCTAGAAAAACAAACAAACGAAACCCCAAAAGTCAGCAAACCACACCAAAAATCACCAAACCAACCAACAAAACAAAAGCGCAATTAATTCCAGTTCTAGGTCAAAAGCGTTGCAATTCATTCTGTGTTATTCTCAGTTCATTCTGTATTCTTTTGCTATGCCTACTGTAGTATTGAACACCAACACAGGACTGTGTGCTGCAGACCTGCTCTTGTTTGAATACTATCAAATGTCATAAATGTCATAAATGCTTGAGATAACAGCATGATGAAACTCAACATGAAAGCCATGCTGTGGATTGACTGAGATATGACTAATGACTAAGTTAAGTCCTTTCAGCTAACATGGCCAGTAACCCAGTTTCACTTAGCTAAATCCAGGTACCTCGAAAGTGATGCTGTTCTTACCTAACCTGCTCCCCAAGTTTTACACCTCCTCTGCCTCGATGATCTTTCTTAAAAAAAAAAAAAAAAAGGATTTCCTTTCTTTGTTTTGTAGGCTCATTACTACAGCATGCCTAATGTCTTCTGCAAGTAAGGGTAGCAACTATGGGTGAGGGTATAGGGTGAAGCTATGGCTTTTTACACACAATTCCACAATACGATGCTTTGTTGGTGATTAACACTTACATCTGTGATTAAAAGTAGTAAGATAAAGGTGAAATATCAAAGGGTGAATAATTAGTATATTGTGTATATCTGCCTAGAAATAAAAATATAAGTTCTGCACCACAGATAGTAACAGAATGAACAAGTATCTCTCTGACGCATTGAAGGCAAGGAATTCAGTATCACTGTATTAATAAAATGACTGCCTGTGACTTTAAACACAGGCACACTTGTACTTGGCGAGTGGACGATTTATTGTTACTATGAGGGATGCAGGAATGGAAATGATGATGAGAGGGGCGATGATGTTGATAGGGAAGAAGAGGTTAATATCCCCAGCATCTGATGGGGAACGATGTCCCTACCTCAGTAAGCTGGATAAGGGAATAGCTCCAGATCCACTGCCCAGGATCCCTCCTTTCCTCCCAGAGAGGAGTTTCTCCACCAGAGCCACATTCCCAGTGCGAGCAGCCTCCAGCAGTTCCTGGTCCTTCCCCATGGTCAGGGACCACGCAGCCCCCCACGCACCCCGCCGCGCGCTCGAAGAGCTGCACGCCGGGCCACAGCGGCCCCCCTCCCGCTCCACAGAGCGATCTCCCCTCCCAGACCCTGCTTCAGAGCAGAGCGGAGCGG
The DNA here is from genome assembly GCF_028858725.1 of Colius striatus. Lineage (NCBI taxonomy): Eukaryota > Metazoa > Chordata > Aves > Coliiformes > Coliidae > Colius > Colius striatus. The sequence continues at coordinate 157,295,135 of NC_084759.1, read as the reverse complement.
AGCAGAGCGGAGATTCCTGCAGTCCCTTCCAGACCAGCAGGAGCAGCAGCAGGAGGGAGGAGGAGAATCACCTCCTCCTAGTTTCACTGGATCGTTTCTGGGTGGAGTGTGGAAGAGAAGTAGGGGGGGAGAGGACGAGACCAATAAAGAACCTCCCCCCACAACTCCCGTGCACACACCCCGAGCCCCGGCCCGGAGGATGTGGCGGAGGCAGCGGGGCAACCCCAGCCCCCGTGCCCGTGGCCGGCCGGGCCGAGGGGGATAACGACCGTCACGGACAGAGGAAGGAAGGCGGGAGAGGCAGCGGGACCAGGAGCAGGCGCAGCCCTGCCTTGCCAGGCCCGTTGCTGGGGAGACGCGGCTGTCGCGCTCTCAGTGGCTGCTCGGGCTCGGCGCCCCCCCTCCGCCGCCGCGGGCTCCGGCCTCCGCCAGCCCCGCCGCGCCCCGCCGCGCCCCGCCCGCCCCTGGCCGACGGAAGCGCTCCGCGCTCCACTGCGGTGCCGCGCGGCGGCTGGCGCTGCGGCGGGGGGCGGGCGCGCGCCGCGGCAGGTGCATCGCCGTCGCCCCCGGCGGGAGCGGCGCGCGGCGGCCGCGGGAGCGGGGCCGGGGTTGCCGCAGGTGCGCCGGGGCAGCACCGGGGACCTGGCGCCTCCTGGCACTGCGGAAGGCGAAAGGAGAAAGCGGGATGCGCAAGTGGCGGCGGGCGGGGGGGGTGCGGAGGGTGCTCCCGCCGCCGCGGAGGCCACGCGTGGCCCTGGGTGCGGCGAGGGGCGAGGCCGCGCTTCCCTGCGTGGGTAGGGAGGGAAGGCTTCCCAAGGGCGGGACGGGGCGGCGGTGGGGCTGAGGTACATCCCGCTGAGGCGAGCCGCGGGGTGGACGGACCGTATGTGTGTGAAGAGATTCCCCAAGCAGGGATTTAATCGCATCCAGGGACATGGCAGGGCTCTCCAGCTTCGTTGAGCAAACCAGTCTAGACAAAAAGGAAAATCCAGGCCTTGCTGAGGTCAGGAGAAAAACTGGGTTGCTGGCTCGGTGAATCAGGCAGGGGGGACTGCTCGCACCCATCAAGCGCCAGGGTCGTGGGTTTGTGACATTTCAAAGGATGAAAGGCATAACTGCACATATATGGTGTGAGATCCAGTGACCTCTTCAGCTAGTCGGTTGTGTTACAGGTTTCAAATGTGGCACTTTTTGGATTGTATGACTTTTCTGGGCAGCAAAATTAGTCATTCCTTATGGCTTTGAGGTTCTGACAAGCTGTGCTGACAATATTCACTGCTGGTCAACTCAAAGACATATCCCTGTTTAATGCACTGTTTGATATTGTGCATACATGAAAAGCCAATTTACAGCCCCATGTTCCTTGTTTAGTGTTGTCATTCGTGTAGGCAGAACCATAAGGTACAACAAGGAAGTTCCTCCACTGAGATCGGTGACATTCTTCCCTGAACCATGATCATGAGACGTAGAGAACAAGGGCAAAATAACATTGTGGTAGGTAAGGGTTTAGTGTTATGTTTTCAGAGACAGCATTAATTACTCCAGACTACTGTGGGATATTTGAGTCAATAGAAAGATCCTTGTTGATTTCACAAATGGTTGGGTTTAGTCCCTGGGAGTAACAGTTTTACTCCAGACTACTATGGTACATTCAAGTCAATGGAAAGATCCTTGTTGATTTCACAAATGGTTGTTGCTAGACCCTGTTAGGAATAGTTTTACTGGGGCTTTCATATTTTTATTAGCTAATTAATCAATTTAAATCTCTTAAAAATCAATAGAAATTTCTCTTACAAAGCAAAACCTCATCATCATGGAGACCTATTGTTCCAATATAGCTGTAGCAGCTGTAGCTGTAGTTTTAGCTAGAAAATGTGATTTCCATAGTCTGGCATTTTCAGAATGTGAAATGACGTCTTCTCCAATGTTGTCAACAGGACACGGAATTGGGCACCGGCATACAATTATTAGGTGGAGATACTCTATAACTGTGGCCTTTGTGATTGAAATAAATATATAAAAATTGATATAAATTGATATAAATATATAAATATCGATATAAATAGCAACTTTGAAGTCTGATTCTGTGATCACAAGTGTTTAGTTACAGTTTAAATAAATAAGTGTATAATCGCATGAATTAGGATTTTACGCTTTAAGTCCTTAGTCGCAGCAGAGTTACAGTGAAAAACAGTAATTTAAAGCTGGAGTAAAAAGTTACGCATCTTGTTACCAGCCACTTGAGCATTAACTAGTTCCAAAGAAGGGAGCCATAAACTAAGAATACCCCTGCTCTCTGTAGCTTCTTGATGTCCTCTGTTAAGGTAGCCATAATTTCCCTTTATTTCCGCCTTCTATTTGATTTTGAGTGCAATGGCATGCTTCACCTGATAAATATCTTCTCTCATGGATCTTCTGCATGCTCTGCATGGATGGATTTCTACAGGTTCATCAAGAGAAGAAGTTTCAGTATTCTGTGAAGAGCTAATCGTAAGGCAGGGGTGTGTGTGGAAACCTCCACATGTGTGAAAAATTAGATTAGAGGCAGATGCTAAGGAAAACTCAGGTTTTTAAGAATTTGTATTGTTTATGTGGTTGGATCAGCAGATGGCAAATATGACTCAGTATAAATGTTACATAACTCTTCTTGGGGAAAATAAAATCTCAAGACTCTGCTCTAATTGAAAAGATCATCCAGAAAGCTGTGGAAGAACGGCATGGAATTGGGATAGAAATATCAATGGAGCAGATGTGTGCAGTAGCCAGCAAATTCAGGAAGATTTTATGAATGTAGCAAGGCTCAAAACATACCCCAGTAAACCCATCAGCCTAGTGCCCAACAAAACAGAGCATTTGGTTTCATTAGCAAATAGACCAGAAAGCAGTCTGAAAAGTAAAAAGGAATTTAAGCAGAACTATTTAATGGAAGATTTAAACATGGATAAATTCTACGGGCTGCTGAAGCAAAGAATTCAGAACATAAGTTGGTCTGTTTCCAGAGACGAAATCAATAGTGGACTGTAGCAAGAAAAGGAAAGTACCAAGACTGAGTTGAATGTAAATGGTCAAACCTATAAGACTCTTGTGTTTTTAAATGTCTTACATTGCATGTTCCTGGTAATGTCAAGACAGGGCTGTAGAGTATTAAACATTGTACATGTAATAAATATGATAACTAGACATAGAAACACAGCTTTGCCATTTGCAGCAGTTAAAGATGAGAAAAATAAAGGGATTTGACTCACAATTGTGTAAAATGTTGATACAGCCATATACGCAATTTACTTAGATGCCACACAAAGACCTATTAAGTGATGGTCTCATTTTTGAGTAATTAGAAGGAACATACCTGTGTCTGATACCTTCCTTCTGTGAAAAAAAAGCCAGCAGGGTTTTGAGATCAACAACCAAGAGATCTTTCAAAACACTCTTTTTTGCTTTTTTGAGCAGTGCTGTTCCATGCCACAGCAGAAATTTGATTCTACGATTTTCGTATTTGCAAAGACATCTTAAGTTATGACCACTGCAGCTGTCAGCGTCTAAGTGGCATCACACCTTCAGTCTTGAAATTTCTCTTAACACAACATATGCCTTACCTTCTGTTTTCTTCCATTTTCTAAAACACCAGAGAAAGCAGTTAGCCTACCTAGAAGTTCTTTAACTGGTTTATCATTTGAAAGGACTGGGATTGACTGTAATAAGCAGGGAATTTTCTTAATGTCTTTACAATGCAACTAGCACTTGGCTTTGTTCTCACTTTAGGCAAGTGACAAGTCCTTCGTTTTCTCCTCCTGCAGCTTCCCATACTTAAAGGCAAAATAAATGGGTACTCTTTAACATTCTGTGACTTTCCCCTCTCTATTTTCAGGCAGAAGCATGGAAGGTGTGTGACAAACTGAGTTGCAACCATTGGGAAAAAACCCAAATCAGTGATATAAAAAATAGTTGTGCGTAGCAAACATATTAAGGTCATATTTAAGGACTGTCTATTATCAATTCTCTTATGTAAAGACATAAGGAAGGTTTAAGATCTGTATTAAAATTCTGAAGAATATTCTGAGAGCTCAAAATGTTGGAATAAACTGTCAGATCAGTTTGGCAGTAGAAAATTAGATAGCATTAAATAAGCCTAACTATTATCTTCTTTTTTTTACACCCCATGGTAAGCCAGGGACAAAGGCTGCAAAGTGCCCAAGTGAAAGTGCTATTTCTCACGCACCTAGAGGGGAACAGTTTTTCAGGCTTGTTACTACCTTTTCCTCTTTACAGGATATCTGTAAGTGTAAGAAAGACATGGGGAACTTCAGACAGCCATGATTTGCTCTGTGTTTGCAATGCTCATCTAGGAGCTACCTAAACATCAGGCTGAGAGGCCAAGCCCAAAGTGGAGGTCCTGCGAGCATACCTGAGCTCTTGAGGCCAGGCATGAATGCCCATCATGTCCTGGTTCCCCCTCAGGGTGAAACCCAGATGGGCATCAGCCTTCCTCTGAAGGCCTTCCCCAGTAATAGGCTAAGAAAGTAGAGGGACTTAGTAGAAGGGTCCTCAGTTTAGTTAATGGATGCAGCGTAATGCTCACATGCTGCTTAGTTTAGCTCTCGCCACTGAAATATGCAAAGCACTTACATCCTCCTCCACTGTTAAAGGAAATGATAGAAACTGAAGGTACTGAACCAAACTCGTGAGGAATATAAAAACACCAACAGTGCCATGGTTTCAAAAGAACACATGAATGCTTGGACTCATCAGATTAAGTAGAAGTTGAAGTAACATGTAAAGGGAAAAGACATTTTTGATGACTTATCCACAACAATCCTATCTCTGACTGTACAATTCTGACTAGATCTCATTTTCTGTAAACACTTACTTGCTTTGAGGCATGTTGTCATGGTGTAAATTTGTAATGGAAAAGAACATCCAAGGAATTGGTCTCTTAGTGATGTTGCACAGCAGCAAGTTGCTGTCTCAGCAGTTGCATGGATTGACCCCACTGCATCATTCTTGTGGGGCTCCGAACACATTGAAGAAGAGCAAGAAATTAAACTATTATTCTATCACCCAGACCTTGACCTATAGAGTCATCCAAATATCCCCTGGGCAGCGTGCTGCATTCCCCAGAGGGCTGGAATGTCCCACTGCTCCGAAGTCTCAAGTACACTCAGGCTGCAGGTTGTGTCTGCACTGGAGAGCTCAGACTCCAGAAAACAGTAATGGGATGGTACTGACAGCGAGTCAAATCTGTCTGCTGTGCCATTTCCAGTGCAATTGCAATTTTTCTCTGATGGCAGATGCCAAGATTAAGTGGTGTATCTATACATTTCTTTACATGTGTTTCTTGTGTGTCAGCAGGTGGGATTAGCAGTATAATTATTCATCCAATCCTTCTGCTCTGCTGTAGGTTTCCATCAGTTTGATATCAAAATATGCCTAAGACTATTTTTCATGCATTAGAGAGAAATGCAAAATGGAATGTGAGTACAGAGCAGCATGCTGATGAGGTGCCCTGATCCAGCGTGTGCTGACAGACATAGCACAGCATTAAAGCTTTGCCTGTACTGCTCAATGCACAGCTTGTTGCAGTAAAAAGAACTTGTTTCTACCTTTGATACACGGCAACCTCTGGTGGACTTGAAAATATTTTCACCTTCTTGTCTTTCCTTTAAGATAAGTACAACATTGCCTACACATCAGTTTTTGACTGCCTGAAAGAAGGATCATAGAGAAATCTCATCTGAAACACGCTAGTGATGAGGGGCTGCCACTGAAGGTGCAGACAGACGATAAAATTGTGCACAGTGTTACTCCTTGGCTCTCGAACAGGGACATACAGGAGAGCACACAGGGGGATTGCTGCACTGCAAGGCAATAGCACACCCAGAGGTATGATTCCAGAGGGTCCCATTCTGCTCGTGTCTCTACTAATAGCAACTATGATTAGGAATATATAGTGGTAAATCACTCTTCAGGATTAACAGAAACAGTTGGGCAAACACTTGCACATCATACATCCTTCAGCTATGCATATGCTGGTGGATACATATTATGATGACCAATAAAGCAGAATGTATTTCAAATTCCAGCTGTGCTGCTCTGTGACACATAGCTTCAGACCTCATCATGGTCCAGAAGAGAGAGTGGTTACTGGAAATGAATCATGCACAGAGAAGAAAATAGAATATATTTAGGTAATGATCTGGGAAGGCTTGGAACTGTCTATATGTATTTAAAAGCTATAAATCTCAGGCGGAGAGCAAGGCAGTAAGAGATTGATACAAGTAGGAATAATAGGAAGACATCTGAAAGGAGAAATATGCGACAAAGAGAAATTTACGATTAATGTTGCAGTGGGAATTAACATGGAATCAAATGCATATAATGCTGTCAAATATACAGTGAAAAACAATCTTCCACTGATTCTCTTACTAGCTGTAATTTACTAGTCTTAGCAATTCCTAATTTTTGCCGTTATTCTTAACACAAATGATGCCGCTAGATAATTTTTCATTGGCGTCTTCTGTCTGGCCGGTTCTTTTTGAGGGGCACATAACTACTTGTGGTGAAAAAGTGGTTGGCATTTCGGCTACCAGGACCTTTCTTTACAGGTCAAGTACATGGGATTAACTGAAGTTCCAACTTGAAAGAAAAGGGTTTTTTAAAAAAACCAACCAATTAAACCAACTTGCCTGTAGCAGATTAAATACCCAAAGGAGTCTGAAGGAACCTCAAGTCTTAACACTCATGAATAAAATGGTGAGGTGTGAGCAAATGTTTTAACTGGCCTTGGTACTAGATGAGTGGAAGGTAACATATGTGATATTAATAACTTTTAAGGGGCTTGAAGGGATTTTGGGAAACACCGAGTCTGTTTTCAGTGCATGGCAAATTGGTAGATATCTGGCTACATTCAATAGTGAAGATTCAATACTGCTTTTGAAGAAGCAAATCCTGTCTTTTATGTCTATCACAGTTATTTAAGGCAGGAAAGAGTGCATGGAACATGGAAATTCAATTGATAGATTTTATTTAGCTTTCCAAAATGCTTTTGACAAGGTCCTTACTGGATACTTTTAAAGAAACAAAGCTGTTATTAAGGGGGCCAATTCTTTTGTGAATGGACAATAAGTTAAAGGAGGGAAAGTAAAACGGAAGAACATACACAGCTGTGTAGAGTTCTTTCCTAGGACCTGGACTGTCCAGCAAAGAAATGAAGAGTCTGAAGAAAAGATAAAGTAACAAAGTTGTCTGAAACAACAACAGGTTTCAGAATATCTTAAACTAAAACTGAGTATGAAAGAGCTTATCATGGTGTTGTTCTAGTAGACGGTAAAATAGGAGGTGGAATTCAACACTGACAAAAGAAATACTTTCTCTGTTGCAACACAGGAGGGATTTTTTTTATTCCATTTAAACATAAGAAAAAATTTGTTTACTGTTCAGGTGAGGGAGCCCTGGCACAGGCTGCCCAGGGAGAGTGTAGAGTCTCGTTCCTGTGTGACCTGATCTAGGCGGACCTGCTTCTGCAGGGATGTTGGACTAGATGATCTCTAAAGGTCCCTTCCAACCCCTACCATTCTATGATTCTATGAAAATGTGCATTTAATGCTGTATGGTAATAAAAATGACGTAATCACTGGGAATTATTAGGAAAGGAAACAAGCATCATTATTTTGATGTATAAAACCATTGTGTTTGTCCTATCTCAAAAAGATTACATCACAACTAAGCCAGAAACAGTAATGGAGAAGAAGAACAATAAGATGTACAGTACAGCCTTTGTATAGTCTTTAATAGATTGGGCCACTTCAGATTTTAAAAAACCAATAAAGATAACCATAGGAAGATTTAATAGAAGCATATAAAATCATAAGTGGTATGGAAAAAGTAAATATAAAACCATTATCCATGACTTTTTTCTAAACAAGAACAAAGGATACACAGTGAAGTTGTCAGGGGATAGGCTTAAAACATATTAACGTATTTTTTCATTCAAACAGTTTAATTTCGAATAGGCTTAACATTGCTTTCTATTATGCCTACTTGCATGTGCTCTTATTCTGATAAACCACCTTTTAGCATTGAGATTGCTACCTGTGTGTGCACAGCCCACACAACGGGTACGTAAGCTTTGCTTACTGCTTTGCTAATCTACCTTGACTCAGGATACTGCCTTGTGTAAGACTTGAGTTTAATGTAGTCCTCATATGTAAATCTAAATACATGGAGTATTGCTTACTCTGTCTTTGTACAGTACATATACAACCACACGATGATTCTAGGGTTAATGGTACTTCTGTCTGCCAAGAGGAACAATTAATACCAAATTTGTCAGAGAGAGTGATTTTGTGAAGCTGATACTTTGCTCCCAGCACAAGGTGAGGGCCCCTGACGTATTTTATTCAGTTAGCCCAACAGTAAAAAGGTCCTTCATCCTTAATTACTTCTCTAAGCCCCACAAAACATTCTAGACTGTTTATTAAAATTTGAAAGCTAGCCCTGAACTGCCTAGGGAAGAAAGTTATTGTTTTTAGCATGAAAGGACACAGTTATGCAGTGAATTTCTAAATCTCATTTATCTCTTGTGTAACTGGATTACAGAAGAAATATATTAGCACGAGAAATTTGTTTGCTAAATGTGACAACCCTCTCATTTTCAGCCTTCAGACAATACAAAAGATTTTGGTAAAAAATAATAATTAGTCAAGTCTATGGCTAAACCAGCCAATTCATTTGATTTACGCTCATTATTTGTCTGATCTCAAAGTGACTATCTACCCCAGGCAAAAGCCCTACTAATTTTATTCAGTAGCTGAGTTAGAGCTGAGAGCTCAGAGGCAGAAACATACACAAAAAATATTAAATGTATGATAACTGTTAAAGGACACAAGAGCACATTGACCTACACCAGCGCATCAGTAGTAAAGGTAGCAGAGAGGATTACAGGAATATCAATATAGCCACAACACTCTTCTAACTGGAGCTGATTCAGCAAAACACATTTAGGAATTAGTCTTTGTATTCTTTTCCATAGGAAGAAAACTAGTATGGCTGTGATAGATATTCTATTTCCATATTCTTTTAGGAGGATAGAGAGTACAGAGATGTACTCTGCTACAGATATGCAAATAGGCTGGCATCCTAGAAAAATACACAATAATTAATGCAAAGTAATCTTTAATCAAGTAATTAAGCATACCACAAATTGGAGCAAAAAGATCCCCTGCCAGTAAAAGAGATGCAGTGTAAGAAGAGTGTAGAAAACTGTATTAGGGCAGGGTGAATAACTAGGTAGGATGAATAATTCAAGTAGAAAAAGAGTGAAGTCTCATGCATCTGGTAACTGCTGTGATGATTTTTTTCTTACATTTGTTTCTTTTTTTCACATCTCTGAACCTGCCAAGCGCTGTAGTTTCCTGAAAACAGGTTTTGTAATGGCAAATTAGTGAGCTCCTGTGACACTACTGTTTTATCACATCATTCCTTCTTATGGTGAAGATACCATATAACATTTTAAAAATTGAAACAGCAAAATATGGAACTGCCCAGTTTTGTTTTGATGTTAGAATTTCATCAAACTGTTGCTCTACTGAGCAATATCTCAGTGAAGACACTACCCTGCTGTCGTGGTTTAGGCTTGTCATCAGGGGGTCCGTGTAGTCGCCTCCATCTTGTACCACTCCTCCACCTTCTCCCAAGCACTTCAAATTCCTGTCTGTAAATAGTGCTGGCAGAGGCACCAGATTAGCCCAGCCGGGATGGAGGTTGGTCTGAACCCAAGAGCCAGGCGAAAGTCTGAGAAATCCTTACAGGGTCTGCACTGCAGCCCCCTCCCCCTGTTACCAAGCAAAAGCGGCTCCTCCCTAAACCATGACACCTGCCATAGTCTAATACCTTTTTGGGATGTGGTTTGTCTCCCCATCACCCCCGTTTTAGCAATTTATATTTGCTGTAGAAGCCAAGTCAGTTTCTTTTGTTTCAGGCAGGATCGTTGTCACGTCAAATCTTCTTTTCCAGTTATTTTGATTCTTTTGGAACATTTTGTAATGTACCTGATCTAATGTATATTGTATGTACATACACATCTTTTTGGTATCTAAACACTCACACCAGCTGATATATTATTCATCATATTTTCATTTATTATGCTTTTCTCTCTTGGCATAGTTTTTTAACTTCCTTTCATAAAACTTCTCTTTATCTCTCCTTCCTACTTCCTTCTTTTCTTTAATATCACTCCATATTTCTCAGAGGGAAGACTACCCTGTTAGGATGGCTGTACTGAAAACACACCCCATGCTTAGGGGATGTTTGAGTTACAGCTTTGCCTCGGTTTTTTAAGTATATACAGCTAGCATTAACTTCAGCCAGTAACTTCACCTCCAGTTCTTCCGTCTCATTCTTCTGGCAGGCCCATGTCCATGGGACCTCAGGAATGGTGTTATGAGTGAGATCTCGTAGTATCTGATATAACAAAGTCTCCCAATAAATCTGACATTACGTAGGTTCTCCTGATTAGCATGATGAGTTCCCAACTTAAAGTGAAAGGACATCAGCAAAGTGGGAGATTAGGGCAGTGTTGCTCCATGCGCAGATTTCTATCACCAGACGGGGAAGAAAAAGAATCTGTTACTGCTTATAAATCACTAATTGCTGCTAGGTAAAAATCTTGCTTTGAACTCCAGGAGCTGTAGATATAAAAGCAAACACAATGACATTGAGGATGATAGCTATTCAGCCAGAGAAGAACAAGTTTTTTGTTAATAAAGCACCCAAATTTTGTTCAAGGGTATTATCTACGTTGATTTCAAATACGTTGCCGTTTTCCTCTTTCCTGACAGCAGTGACTTTAGCAGTAGCTAAAGAAGGGGTGTGTTGTGCAAAACAGAAAGGCAAAGGACTAAATTTACATTGTCTTTGCTTGTTGAAATATTTTGTCGTCACACTTCAAGGAGCCTTCTTAACATTATGACTGAAGGAATACTTTCCTGTTGCATAAACTGAAAATGCTTTTGGTAATTGCAAAGGAATGTTTAAGAACCTCACCACTCAGGTCACGACCAGTCTCAGATCTATCTTCAGATGAACACAAGATGGAAACTTAACTTGCAGTTTTCCTTGAGAGTTACATGTCATCACGCTAGTGATTTTGAAAGATGCAGGATCTAGTTAATGCAAATAGCTCTGATACCCTTTAAAGAATTTCTCAATGATTGCAACTTACCATATTTTTTACACTACTCCTGGATAAGAAATGAAGCGCTGGAGAGGATGTATTTTTTAATCATTTTTAAGAAAGCTGTTGTATAAATATTTTCAATTACTCAAGAAGTTTGTAAATAGATTTCCCCCCCCCCCCCCCCCCCGTACATTGCAGAAATATTGAATCTTATGTTTTAGGTGCCAATTGTTTTTCTGGACTCTTCCTGCCAAATCTGACCACAGAAGGCTCATTTCTACACCAAATTCAGTTCAGTTAAGTGGCTGTGATTGTGTTGGCATCCAGTATATTGGCAAATTCTGCAACATGTTCTCATATTTGGTATTGCAGGATGACACCTTAAAAAACTCTCCATCATTACCTATCTTGAGTTCTAGTCTCTTATTAGAAATAAACTGTAAAAATAAGTGAACACATCACATTAAGATTCCACAGCAAAAAAGACATCTGCTTTCTATGCTATTTTCTCTGTTTGATAAAAAACAGCGACCCCATTCCAACAGTACATTTTATATAGATTGCTTTTTTCCTCTGCTTAGTCATTCTGCCTGTAAGTTTTTGAATAACCAAACAGGATACAAAAAGAAATGACTCCAGATCACATACCACACACTATAGTGTTAATGTAAACTGTCTTGTTAGATTACCATTTGGTGAAGGTGTCAAGGATTACATTTGGTTATTCCCAAAGAAACACGGGAAACCTCCATATAACCTCCTTTTATTAAAAATAAGTAGAATAGAATAGAGGTTTTTCTAGTTCATAAGGAAATGGAACAAATAAATTGATGATATCAAGGCAGAGTTACTCATCCGTGCAATGATGGGAAACCCAGAAAAAATTCCTAAACGTTGTATTTTAACAGATTATGAAGAAGCACAAAAAATATGATAAACATTTTACTATAAAAGGGGCAATATGTATTAAAAAATGGGTTTAGATTTTATTTAAACCTAGACAGGAGAAGAAAGTCTTTCTTCTAACAATGTTCAAGCAGTTTAAAGAGGAAAAAAATTAATATGCCATAAAGAAGGCAGTGGAAACAAAGATAGGCTATCTAAATTAAAAGCTAAAGAAGCCCGATTTAAAATCATGTGATGAAATTAATCATCACAAGTTTATAAAAACTCCAAAATTGTATCCTAGTTGAACGAGCCTGCCCCCGAGCCAACAGCCAGGACTGCGCTGGTACCCAGGGAATGAAGCCACGAGCGACTTCTGGGGCTGCCATCTAGCGGCGCCCAAGCCAGGATCCAGGCTCGAAAGGAGAACGCCTGCCAAATTCCTAATGCCGAGAACGACTCAAGCATCGTTTTTCTTATTAGTAAGACATTAATCATAATAGACTTCAATATGATAATTCTCATTGAAAAATTATTTTCCAGTGCTCAAAAACCTCAATAGTTGATAGAACAATATAATTACATTGTGATAAAAGCATCTGACAGTTGCACCTTCCATGGTAATGGTGTACTGAGGTTTGCAGACAATGTGAAGACATCCAGATTTATTCCACAGTTAAGTTGTGTAGAGGCTCTTTATTCAACTTATTCTTTATTCTTGGTGGCTCAGACTACCACTTCTGAAGTCCTCATTTGTTCACACGTCTCTGTCAGATGTTTAAAATACTAATTATCTAGCTTCAAGTCAAATCAGGGTGGTTTCAAACATACTCTAACCCAGAACTGCATTAACCAGTTCATGCATTATGCTCCACACACAACCAGCTTACTCTCACAGAAGACACCTCAAAAAGCAATCAGCATTTTCAAAGGTTTCTTACCTAGTTGTGATGCATCTTATTTTTACTTCCAAAATGATGCTATCAGAAATTCTTAGGCAATGTAAGATTTAATACCCAGATTACATGGGGAAAGCTTGAGGAAATACATGTACTCCACTTCTGCTCATATTAAAATGAACAATGGCAACAAGAGGAAGGGCAGGACGCAGCAAAGTAGCAAAACACAGATACTTTAACGCAACTGGTTAAGTATGGCTTGGGCAATGACAGACAAAACTGAAATTACCTTTTAACAAAGCTAATATTTACCCACTTAAGCAGCTGGCAATATGAGAGATTCATCTCTTTGGGATGCATAAGTTTCCCTTCATTTTGGGAAAGAGCACAGGCTATCATGAGATTAGTTAGTTCCCAAAGATTCACTTCTTACAACTTGTTACAGCTAGCAACCACTGTGACACACAATTGCAAGGCTTCTAATGGTACTTGAGAAGCTGGAAGTATTAATTTTTAAGTGCTCAAAAAAAAAGTTTTATAAATTAAAGTTGTTCTGGTTTTTTATATCCAAAATACACAATAACCAATAAGCAGATTTTATATAGTAACCAGACAATTCAGTGATACAATGTCTAAACCTTGCTTACTACACTCATGAAGCAGTTTACGCTAAACTTGTATAAATCCATAATTACCTCACTAAAGTGAGAGCAAGTTCGTCCCTCTACATGCAATGAGGCCATCAAATTTAAAGAATTCACTAAAACTTAAACAAAAAAATAATTTATAAATGTGAGGTTTTAAAGTTTTTATACAAGGATGCTAAAAAACTACAGAACTGTAACTGCGCAGCTTCTGTTTACTATTAATCTTAAGACTTGGGTGTTTCCTTAATTTGAAAAACAGATCTTTGTCCATCCAGCACAAGACCATGATTCCTAGCATTTCACTAGACATTTTTTACATCTCTTACAACTAATTAACATGGTATTTGTGCTGCTCATGCTTTCAGATTCCATGTTGTTAACGAGTAACACAAAATCAGGCAGTACGCTACCACAAAACCAAAGGGCATCTTGGTGCAGGCTGCCTGCACTATTTGAAGCCATGTATTTCCACCTGGCCAGGCTGGATGGATGGGCTGAGGCCAACTGCATGAGGCTCAACAAGGCCAAGTGCCGGGTCCTGCACTCGGGTCACATCATCCCCAGGCAATGCACCAGGACTTGGGGCAGTGGCTGGAAAGCTGTCTGAAGGAAATCAACTGAGGGTGTTATTTGACAGCCAGCTGAATGTGAGCCAGCAGCATGCACAGGTGGCAAAGAAGGCCAATGGCATCGTGACTTGTGTCAGAAATAGTGTGGCCAGCAGAACTAGGGGAGTGGCTTGTCCTTTTTTCACCTGGCACTGGCGAGGCTTCACTTGGAATACTGAGTTTGGTTTTGGGCACCTCACTACAAGAGGAACACTGAGGTACTGGTGCATGTCCAGAGACAGGCAATGAAGCTGGTGAAGGGTTTGGAGCACAAGTATGAAGGCGCAGCTGAGGGAACTGGGGTTGTTGAGGGAACTGGAGAAAAGGAGGCTGAAAGAAGACCTTATTGCTCTCTACAACAATCTGAAAGGAGGCTGTAGCCAGTGAAGTGTTGGTTTCTTCTCTCAAGTTAACAAGCAACTGAACCAGAATCTGAAGTACTCCCTGAATTTTTCAGATAGCAACAGTGAGCTGAAAAATTTACTTCAAGCCTTTTGTGATGAATGTATTAAGAACTAGACCAGTATGAGCACATTTTTTATATAGAAACCATTTTCTCCATCATTACTTACCTGAAATCCAGCTACTGCAAGGAGTTTGCTTCTGCAATCCATTTGCACATTTTGTACTCTTGGAATTGTAATGGTTGTTAAAGTCTTTACCTTTACTGTTACATTCTCTTTACATTTATTATGAATTTACTATGAATAAAGGCAACCATTATCATGTCAGCCTTAGGAAGTGTTCTGTAGCTAGCAATTATCCTTTAGAGATCAATTATGATCCCAGCTTAAGACTCCAAGTCAATTCTTAGGGGAGATAGTGTACAAATAGACACTGCTAATGGAGCTAGAAAATAAAGGACTTGGGCAGGAAAAAAAAAGAAAAAGCTAATCCCAGCCAGCCAGTACCTTGGCCCCTGGGCTGATAGCTGTGGTGGGCCTAATCCAGGGGCTGGAATAGCTACTGTCATGAAGCTGCAGCAGGGACATCAGAGAACAGGCATGATCCCTACGAAGCGGTCTCTCCAACAGGCCTTTTTTAAAGAATTCTATAAGATCACATGATTTTGATTTAAAATTGATGTTACTGTAAGAACTAAACAGTGCATGCCAGATTGATTCAATGACCTAGCCTGCAGAAGGGTACAGCCTCTACAAGGTGAGCTAACTGGAAAGCTGTCCTAGACATTAAAACAGTTTTTCCAAACAAGCTGAACGAGCGTTAAGCTAATCTGCAGACCAGTTTAAATATGTACAGAAATTGTAAACTAAAATGAGTTCACAGCCTACCTGCAAGACATCTGGAGTCAGTTTTCCATATACACTGAAGTTCTCCAAACCTCATTTAGTTCTTCGCAGGATAAGAACAGTTAATTCATTCAAGAGGCTCTACTGATAGTACACATTCCATATCTAGAACTGAAGGTGGTTATGGACATTAGCAGAGCTCTGAGAATGAATTAAGTCCTTTAATTTCATCTGAGGTCTTTAATCACTATTTTTAGTATAACCTATTAAGGCTTAGTTCAACTTTGTACTTTCAAACCTTAATAAACTAACCCCTTTTCTGCATTTTTTCCAACAGCAAACCTCATTTGATGCAGTACTATCCTTCTCAGTAATGTCAAGCTCACAACCAATCACACCCATCTTTTCTGAAAGAATGACCACAGATGAGGCTTATTACTGCAAAACTGCCATGAAACAGAAATGTATTCAGTTGTAACGAAGTGTTAAGAAAAGTATACCCTGAATTTCAAGATCTTTAGTGAGAAGAGTTGGTTTAGGTTGTTGGTTTGTGTTTGTTCTTGGTCAGAAACCCCCGATGCAGTAATAAGGACAGGCATTTGATATTGTTGTTTATTTCTTTTTAAAAATTAGACAATTCTTAATGTATTATTCCAGCAACATGCTACTAAGCACTCTATACATTCCTTTCTTCAGAATAATTCTAACTAGATCTTGGCAAAGATAAACCGAGTAAAAATTACTCACTTTAATAGTACCAATCAGAGTTAAATCAGCTGAGAACTCCACCCCTGAATCTGACATGCTATTTCTGTGAAATTGGACTGGTCGTCTTCAATACCTTTTGAAAGATAAATATTTCGTTTCTCTATTAGAAACAGTTGTGTGTGTGCATTTTTTCTTCTTATTCAGAATAATAAGATAAAAACTTCCATCGGCATTAAAGGGAGTTTCGACTAGGGTTTCATAAGGCAGGCTTTAAAATAGCGCCTGAACCAGTTCTTCCCCAGAGTTCTTGATTAAAATCTACATACATTCAATAACTATTTTCAGCAACGTAAATTATGTGTCCTCCAAAACGTTTTAATGAAAACCATTTTAATTAAAATGGGTTTGACAGCCTGAATATGCAAAGTCAAACCACAGGATACTAAATACTTTTTGAGATTTCTCTTCATATCTACAAACAAAACTTCCCTCAAACATCCCATGGAGCAGAAACAATTGTGGTAGCAATTAAAAGGCTTCCAGCTGTCAGATTCAAGGTCACTAGTTAAATTACTCAGGCATTTTTACTTGTAGCAAAACCAATCTCTTACAGGCATGTATGGTTTTGTACGTTGTTTCCTAAATTGTTTAGAAGCACACTCTTAAGATTCTCTATTTTACGGTGTTGTGCTTTTTTAATTTATTCATCAGTACTGGTTTTTAGCTGAAAATTATTGTTCAATTTGTACAAATCACCCATGATTTAAACTGTATAATTACATTGCATGTAATTTCACAATTTTATTGGGTAATTAAATGATTCTCTACAGCTTTTTTTATCAAAAAAGCAATATACAATTAATGAATCCCTGTGGGATTCCCCTCCCCCCTTCCCCTGCCAAGCATTGACATTACATATTTAAATACATTGGACCAAATCCTTGGGCATGTCTGATGAGTTGTGCAGAAATCAGACATGCATGCAAAATGGCTCAAAGCTCACCTTTCACAAAGAGCTGGATCCTACTGCAGGGCTATATCCTCATCACAGAGAGAGAGGAAAAAAAAACCCAAGGATGAATGTCTACGTTTTGTACAGATTCAGTGGACCTTCATGCAGGAGGAAAGCCCAGTAGTATACCTCCTTACTTAAATTCTCCAGCATTACTGTGGTATTTCAGGAGTGCATATGGAAAGGGTGTATGGATCTGTATAGCACCAGAGGATTATTCTTAAAATCCTCTCTGGGCAAATTACACTGAATTTAGGGCCAGTTAAGGGCTGGTATTTCCGTTTTCAGTAGCTGTACTATTCTAGAGGATCTAGCCCATATCATCATAGTGCAAATGTAACCTCCTGTATAGATACCTTCTGGTAATAATAAATCAGCATAGCCTTAACAAACAGAGGTACGGTTTTTTAAGGAGGCATGGTACAGTTTACATTTACCTTCTTTCACTGCTGAGTCATCCACTTTTCTGAAAGCATTTTAAAAATAAGATCTCCTTTGACACTATTAAAAAGTAGATGATATTATTTTTTTTTTCTTCAAGTAATAAACTACAGTATAAACTGCTTTTTCCTAAGTAATTTCAGTTTAAAATGGGCTGAAGTTACAGTATTTAATGATCATTTTAGAATGTTAACTAGTTCCCAAACATTTTGTTTGGAACGAGAAAACTGTGACAAAAAAGTTAACCTTGCCTTCCATACTGTTTACAAGCAGTACTTTAGATGTCACCATCACCTGAAGTTCTGTACTAACAGAACACTGTCCTACTGTTGATCAACATTCATCTTCTTTATTCGGTGAAGCAGGGCATCTTTTTCCATTTGGACTTCAGCAAGAGCCATTTTGGCTTTGGCCAGTTCCTGTTTGAGACATTCATTTTCTTCAATAAGCTGAAACGATCGGGTTAGAAAAGAAAAATTGATTACTACTCCTACCTTACCAACAACTTTCTCCATCACAGTAACTTTTAAAATGCTAAGTGCTTCTTGTTGGGGCTGAGTCAATTGCAACTGATTCCCAGTTAATGATTGCAGAACATAGAGAGAGCTGACGCAGCCAGCTTTAAAAGCAGAATACCCCATGTTTTAGCTACATTAGTTCCATTCTCTAGTGGCATGGAAGTGACACAAGGTTCCAACATCTAAGAATGGGTTCCTACCCAGTGGAAAAAACAGCCCAATTGATCATCATCAGTTGAAAATACAGGTATGACATACAGATCAGTAAGGGTCTGATGAAACAACCTAGTCCTTTGCTTTGGCTGTTGTGTTGTACAGGGCTGACGGGGATGATGAGACGGGGGGGACTTGCTCCCTATTCTAACTCAGGATTAGTACCCTGTTTAGAAAGTAGTATTACATTTATTTTCCATGTCAATGAGTAAATTCTTCGTACCTCATTTTTAAGGAAGTCATCTGAATCTCTGTTTGATTTAGAAGGTCTGGGAATTTCACAAGTAGTCTGTGTGGCTTGGTCCTGTGTTTTGTGTCCAACAGGTCCGGTTGCTTGCTGTAACAATGTACTACTTGAATTCTTCATCTTTGAAACATCATTTATTCTTTGATTGTCTGTATCACAGAAAGATCCTTAAGAGAGGTGCCTAGGTTGTCTTATTCAAGTTTGATTCTCATCAGCACAAGATTAAAACCGCCTATACAAATATAGTTGTAATACGAAGTTCATTTACATTTCCCTCCCAACATAAAATTTAAGAATTAAAAAAAATAGTCAGATATCCTTTTGGAGTAAGACAGAAAGGAAAGGAGGCCTGAGAAGAAGCAATATATAGCTTCTAACTTGGAGAAAATGTTCACATTTTTATACTGACCAATACCATCACCACAGAACGTGCATTCTAAGTAGAAGTTTGAGAACTATTAATATTGCTATTAATAGATCTGATCTGGACCTGGAGACAGTATGAGGACTAATTTACATTTGATGACACAGTAAGATAAACCTGCAGGATTAACTTTTTGAATTAGAAAGTAACTTAAATGACTTGGTACTAGAGAAACTTTCTAGTATTTACAACTGAAGTGCACTGAAACATCTATTACAATATACTGCTGTACACCAAGGGAAAAAAATGAGTTCTTAACAGTCTAAAAAATACTATGAGTTCATTTTTTCTTTTTTTAAATACTTCTTTATAAACAACACTTTTCTGTTCAATACTCCCACCCCTCACCACACACAGGTGCAGGGACTCAAAAATGAAGCCCTGTAGATAGCAAATCACTGCAGTGCAGATAGCGTTTGACCCAGGACTTTGAAGTCACTGTACCTGAGCAGCCCGTGAGATCAAAGCACTTCAGCAAAAAAGAGAAAATGTGAGCTGAAAGAAACCTTAAAACTAAGTATTTTCTCACTAAATTATTATTTCTTCTAAGATTCTGTGAGTCTGTGTGTGTTTAGTTTAAAAAAGATGACCAAAATGTATTGAACATCTTTAAACACTTGAACAAAGTATTAGATAACATGGAGAAATTAAAATACAAGCAAACCATGTCACAGCATACCTCCCAGCAGTCTGGTCCACCTTTGCTACACCTTCCCATTAGGCAGGTGAAGGGGGCATTAAGATCACTCTGTAGGCTCCTCGAGTCATACAATACATTGTATGTTGTTGGATTAATATGTCCAGGACCCACATGAAAGATGGGTGCACCCTCTGAAATTTTGCAAACAAGATCAATCTGAAGGGTGGCTGATGCACTGAGTGTAAGGCTGTTTTTCAGAGGGACCTGGACATGCTGGAGAAATGGGCTGAATGGAGTCTCATGAAGTTCGGCTGAAGCCAGTGTGAAATCCTGCAGGTGGGAGAAAGCAACCTCTTGCTCCACTCCAGGTTGGGGACCAAGTGGACAGAAAGCAACATTGCGGGAAACCATCTGTAGGCCTTGGTCAATAAGAAGATTTATCATGATTTAGCAGTGAGCTCCTGCAACAAAGACCAAGCAAGTGCAGGCTGTACTAGCAAGGGCAGAGCTCTTTACTCAGCACCAGTGAGTTGCAGGATCCAGTTTTGGATTCCCTAGTGTGAGAAAAACAGACAGCAGAGGACCACCAAGATAATCATGGCCAGGAGCACATGATGTACAAGTATGAGGGGCTCAAAGAAATGCACTTTTCAAACCTGCAGATGAGAAGGCTACAGGGTGATGTTAATACTGCCTTTGCCTACATCTAATGGGAGAGTATAGAGAAGATGGACCAGATTTACCTGAGGCAAGGCAAGTGCTCAAGCATCTGCCTTGAGGTGGCAGGACAGAAGGCAATAGACAAGCTGCAAAGGAAATTACAAATAGACTTCACCAAAAAAATTAAACCTAAGTGTGGTCAAACACTAGAACAGATTACTTAGGGCAGGTTATGGTATTGCCTTTTTGATGCTCAAAACGTGACTGGACAGGGCATTGAGAAACTTGATCTAATTTGCTCCTGCCTTGAGCAAGGAGTAGGGCCAGATGACCTCTGTAGGCCTCTTTCCAACCTCAACTGCATCATGACTCTGACATATTTGTGAAAGACAACAGTAAAGTTCCAGCTCTAAATTTATTGCATTGTTATGAGTATTTAGTATTTGCCCATAGATGTAGAAAAAAACCCATTTAAGCCTATACATGTTCTGTGAAAAGTACAAAGTTAAATGGCTGTTTGAAATACAAGTCTCAGTATAATCTCAGCCTTGGGCTGTCAGGACACCACTCTAACATGGAGAATTGAATACTGCTACTTGTACTCCCCAAATAGTCTTTTGTTTTACAATATTGTCTATCACTACCCACAGCACAAAACCACAAAGTCAACAGGTAACCACCTTGGTAACCTGTAAAGAAAGGCAATTGTTTGGTTTGGTTTGTAGTCAAAAGAATCTCAAACTTATCCTGAAGTGATATGCACTGATGAAGTTACGTGCATATTTTTATTTCTTTCAGATTGATTTGGCTGTAATTGTTATCACAACCAAAACACTACTCAAAAAGGTAATCTTCTTCTATGTGACTACACTTAGGAATTAAGGTACATGGCAACACAACTTACACAAATCATCATTGGTTATCTTTTCATTTTTAGCAACATGTCTGCACAAAGGAAAAAAGCGATATTAATAATAATTACATTATATTATCGAGATATCAAGGTGCAGGAACATACAAACCTCTAATGA
This sequence comes from Colius striatus, assembly GCF_028858725.1. Lineage (NCBI taxonomy): Eukaryota > Metazoa > Chordata > Aves > Coliiformes > Coliidae > Colius > Colius striatus. The sequence continues at coordinate 157,273,779 of NC_084759.1, read as the reverse complement.
GAAAAGAGCCATCATCATTTCTTTCTATCCAGAGGATGTCAATATGTAGTTTTATGGGGACCAGCTCAGACGCCTTGAGATTTTCACGTGGACTGTCGTCCTAAAAAATACAAGTATTCAAAATTGAGTTTACCAGGGAACTGAAAGTAACTAATTCAGATGTTCAATTAAACACAGGCAGATTTAATGAAATTTGCAAGGGAACATTTCAGAAAAGAATTTTCTAATGGGATCTCCACTAAACTTTTGCTCTGTTTTTTTTTTCCCCGGGGATCATATTAAAGGCCCAGATTTATCCCTGAAGTTAAGTCTGCTGAACTCAATTTATGTAGTTTGACTAAAATACTTCAAAGTACTTTTACAGACATCTCAATAAGATTATATCCCAACTCCAGACAGTCTTTAGCTCAGGAGCTCTCAGAGATAAGAAGCCTGCACTATGCAGTATCTGATTCTCCCTTGAAGTGTCTAAGGAGTGAATGGGTGCAGCTATCACTCTCTTGAGCGGATTTTGTCTTTTTAGACTTTAGTGTGGGATGACACCACTGCAGTTCAGTTACATTACTGTACTCAGCAGAAAAGAAACTTCACAAATTACTTGTTTTGGGGTCTCCCCAGGAAGTCTTTATAGTTCATTAGCCCTGCCATGCAGAATAATGTAGCCAGTGTAATCAGAAAATACATGTACGACAATTAAGCATGTAGCAAGAAAGCTGTTGAGATATAACTGCCAAAATGTTTTGAAACTGCATTGAGATTGCAGTAGAAATTCAAAACATAAACTAACCTTTCTTAAATTCCTCTCTCTCTCCCCAAAACACACAGCATCAAGTCTCAGGAAGAACAAATAGAAAAATATACTGGACAGAAAAGGCACTGTGGCATAAATTTGAACCATATCCTCTCGCTCTTGATTGCCCAACAACTCCATTGAAATGAATCATTTGTATGTCAATGTTGCAGTTTGTCAACCATCACAAGTTTCTTTGTTGTGACTTGTGGGCATTGCTGGGCGAGCACTTCAGCGCTTTCTCTGCCAAGTAGATTCTTATTGCCACTTTATTGATGTATATTCCCCACTTCAAACAGCTGCCTTCTAGAGAACATTTTGCTTAAGTCTGCCTTCTTGCCAATAAACCAGCACGATTCTGGTTTTAAATTTCAATGACTATATGTTAAGACTTTCCTTTTGAGGCAATACTGATGTACTTCCACTAGAACACCATAGAGTAAAGAGTTGCCCTTCCAGTCAAGAATGATCTTAGTTTATATGGGTGATTATTTTGAAATTAATTTCCAAAGCAATGTTATAATTACCTCTACATTTATTTGATTTTTTGTTGTCATCCTTCCACTACACCCATAAAAGGTGTCCTTACCTTCATTTGCAATGGCTGTACAGTACAGAACTCAGCACAGAAGCATAGAATGGTAGGGGTTGGAAGTGACCTCTAGAGATCATGTCATCCAGTCCCTCCCATCTCCTTTAAATGTGTGAAAAAAAATCCTCTAGGAGACTCAAACAGGAGTGCTCTCTTAACATTACTATTTTAAGCTACGGTGGTAAAAAAAGCTTCCATTATTTAGTATCTGTTTCTAGGTAGGGCAGAACATGAAATCTGGTTCTAAGGAACAGTATTCAAGTGGTTTGAACTGGAACTCCCATAGCCTTTTTCCTAATTCTGTACAGAACTTTCACTGCAAGAACTATCCTTTGAAGTAGGAGGTAGAACTAACCTCTAAAATCTGTTTTGTAATAATTACTATGGTAACCAAAAAAGCCTAATGAGAAACCCCATATTACATCTCCAGAAACTTGGTCTACCTTACTTATAAAACCCAGTCACTGTCACTCTACAAAAGAGACTGGGAGAGGAGGAAAAAGGTATAAATATTAATTCATATAAATAGCTTGGTCATGCAGAGAATTCCTCCCTTGGCACACCACAAAACTAACTACATCTATGGATTTTTAAGTTGTTTTAGTGTTATCTAAAGACCTTCCAGGGTACAACAGCAGCTTCTTTGAAGTTAACAGTACCCAGATTACTACTTTATCACTGAGGAAACAAGAACACAATTTCTTTAGAGCGGCCAAATAGCTCATGGTTAACGCACTTTTAAATTAATCCTTGCATTAGAAACTTTTATTTTCATAGGCATCACTTCTGCAACAGTTTCATCTTCTAGGAAGTGCTGAATGTTTGTGAGGGAAGACGTTAGAAATTCAGCGCTGAAGTTCTCGACGTGGCACTGTAGAAAACCGTTTTTTACGGCCAGCAGAGAATGTATGACAGCACTAGGCCCGCTTTCCCATCTCAAACTAATCTCAGGTGATGAATTAACTGGTCCAGCCACAGATTTACAGTCAGAACCTATTGCAAAAAGAAAACAAATTTGCATTAAAATTTTGCAATGTATAAAAGGAAGCGATTCTGATGCAATTACTTCTGTCTCTACTGTACAAGTGATTTTCCAAAAGTACTTTAGAAGCATGTCTTGACAACGGGAAAAACAATTATTTTGCATACTTTTCCACTAACTCCTTCAATTTTAATTCAGAGAAAGTTAATTCACACTCTCAGGAGAGCAGGCTTTCTCTTGGAAAGGTAGAATTCCCTTACTACAGGAATGCAGACAGCAATGCAGTAAGATGGAGAACACAACCACATGGTGCTTCCATTATTTGGATGGCTGTACATTTGAACCTGAAAATCCCCCTAGCATCTTCTTGTTAGTATCAGTGTCCTTAACCAGTAATGACAACTGCAACATTCAACTGAATGATTCTTAAAAGAAAGTAAAAGGTTCAAAGCAACCAGATATTGGGGGCAGGGTGGGGGTCAGTATCCATCTGTGGTATAAAAAAGAGAGTTCACTATCAGAAACAATTACCCCATGGGATCCTCAGATAATTTTGTCACTTTGATAACTCACCTAGAGAAATTGTGTGTGTGAAAAAAAAGCATATTCCTAGCAAATAAACATGCAGGCTAGTCAACTGCTTTAGATCAAGTGCAGTCAGACAGATGCATGGCAAGAGGCGATAACTTTTAGTCAACACTGCGCCAGCCTGAACATAGTACAGGTCTGAAAGCTGTGAAATCAAGTTTCAGTACAGCATGCAGCAGGCACTGCTTGGAGCTGCAGCATCCCAGCAGAGTAATTAAATTGCTTTCCTTCCTGTACATGAATTGGGTTCCTGTATCTTATGATGCCCAGTTGTCACAGATGATTAAGTGCAGCAATAGAGTCAGGATAGATGCACATAGCTATTGGTACTAGAGTTGGGATAGATGAACATATCGTCATCTGGGCTGACAAAGACCAGACCAATAACTGTAAACAAACACAAGAATCTTCAGCCTCTTCTGTGAGCCAGAGTCTCTCCCTTTGCTATCTCTATAAACAGAGGTTTCCACAACACTAACAGCAGTGACTCCATCCTTCAATCCTTCCAATATTTAAAGTGCTAGATCTGACATTTGCCCCACAAAAAACAAACAAACTATACAAAACAAAACCGAAACAACCAACCGAACAAAAAAAGCACGTTGCAACTATCAGATACCTTTTGTGGCTCTAGTCCAGACAGAAGAGAATTAGCTACCAACCGTCCTTGAGACGAAGGGCAACTCTTCAGATGGGAGAACAATGACCACTCTGTCCAATGACTCTCTGCAACTGCTTTGGGAAACTTGGTTTCCCTCAAGGATCTATATTCTTCTCACAAATGCAGAGAAAGGAATGAGGAGTATGTGCCCTAAGTATTTCCAGGGCAGAAAAGAGTGCCTGTGTCACTGCCAGAAGAATCCACCGAAGTGTAGAAAAACAGTAGAAGACCACATATTCAGTCTCCTCCATGAAGCCAAGTCTTGTTATCTTACAGATATCTGAACGGGGCACAAGTTAAGAGGGGAAAGGGTAAAAATTGTATTGAACAATTTGGAAGCTGCTATGAACTGCTGTTACCTTCTCCTCCAAGCATGACAAAGTCTCAGTAAAAGCACTGTCCTTCCCAGAGTACCTCTGCCATACTCCATCCCCTTCCTTTTGTTATTACAAGATCTGATAAAGCTGTGGTCCTGCAGTCAGTCCTGCAGCAAAGCGTACAGCTGCCACATCACCTTCAAACTTATTCCAGCTATTAGGCACACCTTTCCCTTTCTATACCTACTGCATTAACAGTAGGTTTTTAATGGTTATTTCTACCCAGAACATCTCTTTGTAAACTGTATTATGACTTGATCATTCATTGCTTTGCTTAATTCCTTAGTTTACTGGTTACAATTGTTAATTCAGCATTTGAGTGAGTTCTATTAAAGGTTTTGGGGGGGGCTGCTTTTATCATAGACCATAGAATGGCAGAGGCTGGAAGGGACCTTTAGAGATCATCTAGTCCAACTCCCATGCAAGTCACACAGGAACATGTCTACGTGGGTCTTGAAGACCTCCAAGGAAGGAGATTCCATACTCTCCCTGGGCAGCCTGTGCCACGGCTCCTTCACTTGAACAGTGAAATATTTTTTTTTAATGTTTAAAAGGAACTTTTTGTGTTCCAGCTTAATCCCAGCTTACCCCTTGTCCTGTTGCTAGCTACCACTGAAAAAAGGGATGTCCCAACCTTCTGACATCCACCATTTAGATACTTGTAAGTATTAATGAGATCCCCACCTCAGTCTCCTCCAGAATAAACAGCCTCAGTTCCCACAGCCTTTCCTTTTTTTTAAATCAGGATATTATCTTACGCTTTTGCTCCCTGCTTCTTTTAGTTGTATTTTCTTATTTTAGCTCATTTAAATTGTTTCTTTTGATCTAATTCTCAAGTGGTTTTCCAACCCTGATCCTCTGGAATGGTATTTTTTTAAAACTGTTTTCTCCTGTAGTTTTTCTACTAGAATAAAGATGGAAGATGGGGAGCAGCAATGGCTGCAGAAGATTCCTGACTTAGTACAGAAAGCACAGCCCTACAGTAGACAGAAGAAAAGAAGAGAGAGTAAAAGAGGTAAGTTACAGAATGGAATTGACCAGTGATGTATATAAAAAAAAATGTTGTTGTCTCACCCATCCAGACACTCACTAGAAAGATACGAAGTGGAAGTACTTGGAGATTACAATGACATACTAACCTTTTGTCTATAAAATAATTGGCCAGTGCACAAGTCTCTCATAATCAGCTGAACAAGAGGAAGCAGGTTTCAGATCCACATGACAGCAGGAAGGTGGCATGTTTTTACTATTTACTCCCTCTTGTTTTTACAGAGGGTATGACAGATAACAAGAAATCAGTTTGTCTGCTGTATGAACTGAAGGTCAGTCATGATTCTTCCCTGCTGGATCTCTCTTTTGCCTTCAGATGCCTGAATGCACCTGTAACATCACGCAACAGCTGCTCAGGCAGCAGCTTCTGGCAACGCCTCAGCTCACCATTGCAAGTGTTCTTCAGCTAGGGTGTCAGAGGCTGTACGACCGAGAACAGCTTCCTGAAGAAAATCCATGCTGGAAGGCCGGAAATGAACGGCACTTAACAGCTGCTATAGCTATTTCCTGGGAAAGGAGATGAACCAGAAGCAGGAAGCAGGTGCATCAGGGATCTGCCCCAAAAGCCCTGCAGTGCAACAGAGCTGGCAGCCAGCAATCCATGTGGAAGGCTGGCAGAGGGGATAAAAGCCAACTGTGACGTGAACTGGCATGCCAACACATCCTGCCAAGAAAAAAGCCTCACACTATATGAACTAGGCTTTCTGTCTGAGAATGTACATGTACTCATGCCCAAGAACAGCTCTGATAATACACTGGTTGATCTAGTGCAAATATCTGGGCAGAGGCTACACCCTCTGCTCCTATCAAGCTTTAAAAAAAAAAAAAAAAAGCTGTCTTTGCAGCTCATTTTTCCTGACACAGAGTCCACTTTTCTTACACCACAGATTAAACTCAGGGTGTTAATTTAATGTAGGGAAAATCTTGAAGACAATATCCCTTCAAACCAAGGTAAATGTAACCAAAGTATTGTTAGAGGAGGAGGAGAATTCCACTTTCAGAAAATAGCAATGTAATGAAATATACTTGATCTTAAAAGCACAAACTAATGACCAGAATTCAATGCAATGCATTTTTTTCCCCCATGCTATCAGAAATGGTTCCATTTTATTTCCTTCCCTTGAATGTATGACAATTAGGAAAGAAATGAGAGTACATATCTTAAACCAGCATAAAAAGGATGCTATTGTAGTAACGTACAACTGGGTTTGGACTTTAAAGCTAATACAGTGGTTTTATTTACTTAGAACAAATCTTTCTAACTCCAGTTTCACACCACCGAGTTCTTACCAACAGTTCTGTTACAAAGATAGTGTCGAACACTGATATTTCCCAATTGATTTGGTATCACTTGGTTGACCTGTAGGCATATTTCTGTGTCTTCACCTCTGATGTCAATTTCACCATTAACACCAAATATTTGGAACACCACAACAGACATCTGTCAACAAAATACGATAAAGATAAAATAATATGAGATTATAAATTGAATTTACAATGGGTATTTTTTTAAGTTCTGTCTAAACCTTGTCCCACACAAAAGGAAAAGAATCTTTGTAACAACACAAAGTTTTCTCACTTTGTCTTCTTTCCTTTCTGTACCCATTGGCTTGACAGCAGGTCTGTCCAAAAACAGACACTTGTATTTATAACCCTCTAATATCAAGTCAGAACTGGGCAGAAAAGCCATGAAAGTGAGACAGACTTTCCCCACTCTGACAAAGCAACATGTCACCTATGTGAAACCTGAAGTTTTCTAAGGCTACACTCCATCCACATCATAAGCCTAACCAAACATTTGCAGTCCTCCAATCAGACCAGGTGAAAGACAGGCTACGAAACTTTGCACAGCAGTTAGCCCTTTTGCTCTATTAAATTGCAGTATCTTTCCAAATAATCAAAAAAAAAGTATCAGCCAGTTTCAAAAGTCAGCTTTGGTATCAGAAGATGTATGTCCAGCATTACTACTATTTTGGGCCTGATTTTAGAATGACTGTTTAGTTATGTTCTACAAGAAGACAAAACATGCTAATATGCATTTGCCATAACAATCTGAATCAATTCTTGTTTTTCTGTATCATCTAAGTGCACAGACGATTGAAAATTTATTTGAAAGGGACTTTAATGAGCTGCTTTGTTTCAATTTTTTTTAAATGAAGGTGATCCACAAATATTTTAAAGACAAGGCAGAACTACGTGACTAACATTACTAAAAAGGAAAATATGTCAGCAAGCAAACCACGGATTTCAGTAAATTCACTGTCTTTCTTTGGGAACTATCATATACTTTTAGGTTTCCAGTTCATTTCCTTAATTGATACAAGTATATCATTTAAGAAGCACTGACTGATGCAAGGTTCACAGAATTTCAAAGGTTGAAAGGGACCTTGAAGGATCATCTAGTCCAATTCCGCCCTGCCAGAGCAAGACGTCTTAGTGTAGGTCACACAGGAACTTTTCCAGGTGGGTCTTGAATGTCTCCAGAGAAGGAGACTCCACAACCCATCTAGGCAGCCTGTTCCAGTACTTTGTCACCCTCACAATGAAGAAGTTTTTCCTTATGTATCTTTGGAACCTCTTATATTCCAGCTTGTACTCATTGCCCCTTGTCCTATTATTGGACATCAATAAGAGTCCGGCTTCATCCTCCTGACACCTGCCCTTTACATATTTGTAAACATTAATAAGATCATCCCTCAGTCTCAGCAAGGATAACTAGAGAGGCAGATGGAAAAAGCTGGGTGTCTCAGGAAGGAAATCTCTCTCCATGCACCATTCTTATCTTATAATCTTCTCTAAAGACTGGGCATTGTCCTGACACAATCCTGGACAAGAGGCACCCCTGGTCTGCCCCAGGAGGGCAGTTGTTGCGTTCCTGTTTGTTTTTCTACAGGATGCTACTAGCGCTAAGGAAACATCTCCATATGAGAGATGTCAAAGTTATGATGCTTTCTTTTATCTGTCCTTGGTGATGTGAAAAAGCTCAATTTAAGTATTGTATTCAACAGAGCATAAAAGAACATAATGATATTACAAAACATTGCTATGTACGAAAGCAGAAATACTTTCTGACACTGTAAGGTGGTTACTGTCGTTTATCAACAGTGGCTACAGAGGAGGTAACAAGGACAGAGAATGCTCAGTGTAACTTGGATTATAATCTTCATTTGTACTTAATACAAGTGCACTACATCTACAGGCTTAAATAATGCACTAACAAAAGCTTACGAAACTACTTGAAAATCACCTCTAAAAGTATTCATTTTAGCTCTATTTTAAGGTTTAATTTACTGAAGCACGTATTCTGATGGAATTCAATGATATTACCATTTCTTCACTAGTCTCATGGGCATTCTCTGACGCAGCACTCATGGCATCTGGAGACGATCCATCACAATTTTCAATCACTGTGTCTCCTTCATGGGCATTTTCTGATGGGCTTTGATAGTTTGTGGCTGTAATACCTTCCGTATATACATCAGAAAAAACGCAAAGTTAGCATAGCATAACCTGAATCACTCCTGTAGTAAGAATAACGTCAGTGTGTTACTGTATGCATACATTAACTCATTTTTTAAGATGAGTTGAATGGCTTATAAAACAAATATTTACAACTGAACTGCCAAATCCACTCCTCTTACAGAGAGTTCAAAAGTTCTCAATGCTATGCAAGTAAGGTAGGATATAGTGATAAAATCAAAATGGCACTCTACATGCACTGTTTAAATAATTGGGAAGGGCCTTTTCAGTCTTCCAAATCAAATATAAAACTGATCCAGCAGAGGAAAAAAAAGTTAAAGATTCCAAGCCATGTACCTAAAACACTGCACAGTCCCTTTAGAGCAAATATTTGTGGTTTTATGTTTAGAGAAATAAGTTATCTATTTTTGTTGGGAGTCTCATTGCAGTAGTGTTTCCTAGTCAACTAGAAAGTATGCACACTTAACCTGTAGTTAAATGCCATTTAACAAGCTAAAAAGACATATAAAGGTTATTTAAAATGGAAAATGTATTTTATGGCATACATCCACATAAGCTCCTGCAGAAATACTCCTACAATCCACATACACCACAGGTTTGCAAGTGAAGTGTTCCCCTCATGATTGCTTTAGATAGAAAAAAATACTGTCATTCTTTATTCACAGCAGAATTTATCAGAGAAGTACCCATACAGTCTTCTTATCATATTTCCTGATAGAATATAATTTCATCAGTTTTGCGAGAGAGCTACTAAATCATTACAATTGCCTAAGCCCATGATACTATGGACTATACAGACGTAATTCCCTACGCCTGAATCTCTCTCAGGTTGGAGCAAACGCTTATGTATAGATGAGCAAACATTAGACAAACACCTTCTGTTAGATAGTCAATAGCTAGGAGCTGCTCCAGAAGGAACAAGTTGCAAGTGGAATACCAAATCTATCTTCTTGGTAATGAACACAGTGAGTATTGGTGAAAATCCATTTCTTTTTCATCTACTTTTACAATTAAAGCTTCAAGCACGACACTGACTCAGGGTACAAACCTGGGAACACTTGCAGTCAAAACAAATGACTTTAAGTAAGCAGGGAACAGTTCTGCTTAATTCAGAGCTGCAACACAGCACTTGATGCTTTTGCTCTCCTCAAGAGATGAAAATTAAGTAGCATTTAATTAAGTAGGATTACTTAAGTACCCACCTTATTGCTTTCCATTGAAGTGATGTGCTGTGAATATAGTTGATACTACTGACTGGAGAAGCTGATACAAAGAGTGCTGTAAAGTACCCAGAATTTGCTGCACTACAATTCTTTTAACTATTATTTTATCAATAAAAAACAACATTTTCATGTATTGCTTAAAAATATTTGTTAAATCTACTTACCTTTCTCCAGAAAGCTTTGGCTGTCACTTCCATCACTCTCTATCAAATGATCCTCTAGCATCATACTATCAATAGAGATGGTATCAAGAGAGACTTGAGATGGACTTTTCTTCATATTCTTGTAAGAAACAGAGAATGCAGGGAGGTTGGACGGGCAGCGTTCCTTAGGCTTTGCACTTTTTAAATATAAAGATATTAGGAAATTATTATTTTGTATTAAAGGAATTGCACAGAAGTTACTTTCTGAAATTTCCTCTAAGGCAGTCAAGATATAAAAGAAAGAATCTGATTATTCTATAATTCTTTGGCAAGAAAAAGAGGCAAGAACAGAAACAACATGCATTCCTGTAGATACTTGTGTCAATTTTTTACAATACATATTTCACAACATTGAAACTGAGAGCAAATAGCTTAAATCAATTAACTAGCAGTTCATTTTAGCATTCACTGAATGCTGGATACTTATCCACTTTACATGCTTATAAAATTTTAATCTACTAGATATTTACTACAATTATGTGGCCAAGAAGGTGGATAAATATTTTCAAATAGTAGGAAAATTGGTTTATCATTAAATCTTCTGTACCTTGACGAAGACTGGGATGCAAACATTCTAACTGAAGTCACTTTGTCTTTGTTGATTTCAAGTTCTTCAGGTTCCAAGGCCGTTTCTGTTTCCAAGTCAGCGACTTGATTAGGATAGCCTTCAGTTGTGCCTTCCTGCTCATTTAACTTGTTTGAGAAAGTGTTTTTGTCATCCTCTTTATCAATGAAAAATTCAGTGGAATCTTCTCTTTTATTTAAAATGGACGCTGAATCCCTAGGAAGCAAACTACTTTTTTCACTTAAGGGTCCACAGACCTCCTCTGAATCACTTCTACTAAAAAGTCCACTGCTTCCTCCTTCACTTGTATCTCCCAAACCTTTATCTGAGGCATCATCTGAAAATGATGTTCCTTTCTGAAAATCAGGATTACTGTCTGATTTAAACAAAAGAGGATCTATTAAAATTCCTTTATTAAATTCAGCATTCAGAGGCTTGCAGTTATTTACATAATCAAAATTACTAATACCAGCTTGCACTATCTTATTGCCAACTAATTTACTCTCTGAAGGAAGAGCTTCCCCATTTCCCAAAGGGGAGATTTCGGATCCCAGAGGACTTCCTTCTTCCACAACTGGAGACTTGCAAGGGTTTCCCTGAGTCACTGGATGAAGCAGCAAGGCCAGTTCTGCACTTTTCAGCAGGATCCCAATGCAGACATCTGTTTGCTTTGCAGGTTCTCCTGTTACTGCTTCTACATCATTCCTTAAGTTTTCCAGGAGTAATACAAGAGAATCATGGAGAAGCAGTAAAAAAATGTACTGGTAATGATTGATCTGCATGCTTACATGCTTCTGAACATGGACAAGAACATGTACATCTGCATCAGAGGAAGAGCTTTCGGCAACCACTCCTGAAGTGTCTGACATTTGAACACCATTGGTCAAGGACTCCATCTCACTGCTGTAATACTCCTTTAGAAGTTTCTTACGTTGCAGCCTATTAGCAAGATCGCTAGACTCACTTTTTGGAATGTTCAAGGCTGCCTCATTATGTGATAAAAGCTCTTTTTGTGATTTTGCAAATCTTACTGGCTGGCAAATCCAAAGTGAAAGTGGGAACGAGTCCACAAAGCTTATTGGTCGGCCTTTCCCACTTTTCGTTCCTTCATAATCCATCCAAAATTGGGAAAAATGCAACGCCCAAACATCAGTAGCTGCAGATGTCTTCAAGGCATATTTATTCAATTTTGGGATGATATAACCTTTATAAACATCATGCATTTTAGTATCTTGTTCATGAGCATGTCTCTGGAAGATTGGATGCAAAAGATTAAAATTCTTCTGAGACTTAGGAAAAGTAGTGAAAGTTCTACTGAAAAATTCACAGTCTTTGAAGTTCTGAAACAAAGCTTCCAGATCAGAGTGTCTACAGTTTGGCGAGTATCTTGTATTTGTAGCAATCATCTCTGAACTTTGAATGGAAAGTGCACGCGGCTGGTCTTTATGAATTTCAGGTTTGTTTTCACATGGGATAATAAACTGCAAGAGAGAAATATTTTTTGTCTATCTAGAAGTATCTTGAATAAGAATGCATCCAATTAAAGAAACAAGCCATGACAGCTAAAATAAAGGAAAATAATAATAGAATCATTACTGCTGGAAAATATCTTTAAGATCATTGAGTCCAACCACTAATCTCACATTACCCAACCCAAGTACAGTAACACAGAGGAGCGATAAGTTCAGCTCAAAGATTATCATTTATGTATTCTCTCATTTTTAAGAAGCGTGCTGTGGCATCTAAAACTCAATCTTTGTACAAAAACCTAAGGGTCTCAGGCTTTTCTTGTATGAAGGATTTAGACTTAGGTCAGCTATATTAGGATGAAGCACCTCAATTCCTCAACTCAGAAACAGCTTGGCAGAAAGCTTCTTCAAGCACCCCAAGTATTTACAGCTTTGAACTCCAAACTCCAATTCTTCATTTTTAAGTTTGATCTGTTGAACAGCGTTTTTTCACTACACTGAATACTACAGTATTTTATTTCTATGCTGATACAAGGAAACAATTAAATGTGCTGACATAGCTAATGGTAGAACGTAAAAGTTTTTAGTGACCATTATCTGATAATCATAACAGTATTTTTTCATCTATAAAATAAAAATATACTCCAACTCCTAAAGCCAAACAAAACAATTCAGGATACTGGATTCACCTTGTATATCTTTACTGTAAGTTTTAAAGGAAATATATATCTATATATTTTTTATGCCAAATCCTGTATCTGATGTCATTAATATGGATCTTGGCCACATTAGTTTTGCTAGTATCAGTGACACTACCTTCATAACATCTCCACGCTGAATCCAGAAAGATCAGAGTAAAACATCATCCTAAAGACACTTAAAAGATGGGAGTGATGACGCTTCTTCATGTAAATAAAAAGACTTAGAAAAAAAATAATCAAATATGCAACTATATAATAATTATCTGTATGCTAACATCAAGCACACCAATAATAAAATATTCACAATAATTAACTATATCATATGTAAACATCAAGTACATCAATAACAATTGATGGAGTCATAATTTGCTAGAGTCAAAATAATACAGTTAATATTTTATGAAAGAATTAATATGGATCAAGATTTGAGACATTTAAGAACACTTTTATCTTCTCTTGTTTTAGTGGCTATTCACACACAGTAATTCAGTATTAGATCAGTCTATAGTTGACTGGTTGTTAGTTCTCAATAATTGTTTTCATTCAGAACAAACCATATCCTTCTGAAGTTCCATCAAATGTGCACCAAGAGCCTTAGGAAGATAACCATTTCTCCATATGCTGACATTTTAGAACACTTGAAACCTCTCCTGTGGGCAACACTAAGACAAGGTTTTGTATACCTCAACCTTGGAAACCAATGCCTCGTGCAAATTGGGGGAAGGGGAAATTACTCTCCTCGATAAGCGTCATTCAAAGACAAGCGAAGCAAAAACCTGATGTTCAGCTGCAATAACAAGCACCACTCCCCTGGAATAAACATAAAGAGAACTTACAGCCAAGGGACAGCTTGAAACAAACAGTGGTGCGAATGTGGCTTTGAGAAGGAAATAAACCTTCAAATAAACTTACTTTACTCCAGGTATTCACTAACAATAGGAAAGACTGTTATTTGAAATGCTGGAGAGAGTCCAGCGCAGGGCCACAAAGATAATTAAGGGAGTGGAGCATCTCCCTTATGATGAAAGGCTGAAGGAGCTGGGGCTCTTCAGCTTGGAGGAGACTGAGGAATGATTTTATTAATGTTTACAAATACATAACAAGCGGGTGTCAGGAGGATGGAGCCAGGCTTTTCTCGATGTCCAACCATAGGACAAAGGGCAACGAGTACAAGCTGGAACATAAGAAGAACCTCACTGTGAAGGTGAGGGAGCACTGGAACGGGCTGCCCAGATGGGTTGTGCAGTCTCCTTCTCTGGAGACATTCAAAACCCACCTGGAAAAGTTCCTGTGTGACCTACTCTAGGAGGTCCTGCTCTGGCAGGGAGGTTGGACTAGATGATCTTTCGAGGTCCATTCCAGCCCTTAAGAGTCTGTGATTCTGTGAGAGAGTTTGGTATACTACCACCAGAGGAACAAGACAGGTCTCTTGCATCAATATAGAGTGCAAATAGGATTTTTTTTCCTAGTTATTTTTACTTCAGTGCTCAATTATTTTTCTTCTGCTATGTCAGCTTCACTGAACACAGTAAAATAATTTGTTAATATTTTCATTCAGGTTTACAATACAAAATCAAAATACCCTTAGGACACAGATTAAGTAATGTGGAAGACAGAAGTCTGGCTTCAAACCATATTCTGCCTCGTTCTTCAGAGCTGCATTGCTTATTGCATGAGTGGCTTGTTCATCTATTTGTCCATTTATTCCTTAAGCTGCTTTGATATCAACTTTTAGAATAAGGGAAAAAGTATTTTTTTCCAAGGAACAACAAAACCTCTACTCAATGACAGCGTACCTTTAACATTAGTCCATCAACTCTAACATCAACATGTTCATCTGATTTTGAATTGTCATTTAACTTGTACATGGCCATAAACTGAATAAGACTCTGTTTCAAATCCAACACAAACTGATTTAGCCAAAGAATACTTCTCTCATCCAGGGTGAACTGCAAAGCATTCAGCTGGCCATACAAATTGGGACATGGAACTGAAAGATAAAACAAAAAATCATGAAAATAAGTAAAACATTTAGGAGGTTGTCTTGTTTCCTTGGGTTTAAAAAAAAAATAAATAAGCATAGACTTACATTTCCACCAGTGTTTTACACCTGAGAAAGAATGGAAACCCATTTTTTTGACTAAATTGTTAGGGGATACCGAAACTGACACTTCCTTCCCTCACTCCAAGCAAGTAACTGAATGTAAAAGATCATATTGAAATAAAATGAAGTCAGAGAGGAAGAGAATGTCCTCAATATAGAGAAAGGGCAAGACCAAGGAGATTTGCTGTCCTCAAGTCCCATCCCCAAGAAGTCCACTGACATTTCTGTATATAAAACAGGGCCAGTCCCATAATATGTTAAGAAAAATAACTCCAGCAGATCTCTGTGGCATCTTAGATACCACTGTAGTAGTACAAATTTTTTTATGTAGTCACTGACTTTCTTTATGCAGTCAGACAGTGGAACTGCAGAAACAATACATTTTCGTTGGGAGAAAGAATAACTTATGTGTCAGTAAAAAAGGTGTGTTTTCAGATTCAAACCCCACGTTCATATAAAACTGTATTTATAGTAGTTTGCCAGGAGCAAGCACTGTGGAAATGGAGCAGTGCTCTGCTCTTTCCGCTTTAGAAAGTCACTACCTGTTTTCAGTTGTCAACCTGTAATCAGTATTAAGCTCCATAAAGGGTGAAAGTACCACACAAAATTCATTGTTCAGTACAAAAAAGAAAAAAAAAAAAAGTCTTACTGGGAAAATCCTTTCCATCTGGGTAGTAATATTCAGTGAATTCAATATGAATAGCTGGCATTTCTGGTGGAAGATAAAGAGACTTTTTATTGCAAGAGATGAGAGCTTTAGGGGAAGAACGGCACTGGTCTGCTGTTGAAACCTGCAAAAGATAAAAGATTATTTCATTAATACATTACATTCTTATGAATCCTTATGCATTTGTAGCTGCAAGGCACTGCCCCTAGTAGGTAACATTCAACTGCTGTCAGATGTGGATCCCCAACTACACAAAGTGCTGACAGTGAGAAACATCTAGTTGCCTTGTAGTAGAAGCAATCCATGTAGTACAGCTTCACAAGAACACTGTAGTGTATTAATGGCACCATTAATAACCCTCCCTTCCTGTGAGGCAGGAGATAGCAGGACGCTTTCAAAGGCATTCAGTAGAAGCCTCCTACCTGATATCTTTATTACAAGCACTACAGCTCTTCTATAAGCAATTACGATAGGATGTGGCATATTTGCATACTATTTGTCTAAAAGGATCCCGTATCTAGATGATAAGGGATAGATAAGCTATTCAGGTTTAACACACAAGTGTTAGGAAGTCCTTGTACCGTAATAAGGACAGATGCCAGGACACGGGCCAACTCTTGACCATATACTGCTAAGCAAGGTGGTCAGCATGCACCTGGCTGAGACATCTATGCTTGGCTATGCCCAAGGGCCTACTTCACAGGGGAATCAAGGCACTATAAAACAGTAATCTTCCCTTGCCGTTTCCTTCTGATGTAAACTATGAAACAAGAGATCACTTTTTAATATACATTTGACCTTAACTTTCTCGGAACCCTAGTTTAAGAAGTGTGCTGTCAAAACAAAGTTCTTTCATCCAACACTTAGTAGGTCAGATCGCTAGACTGAAATTAGCCAACGTATTAATATAGAATACATAATGAAGTCTAATTGTATTAGTTTCACTGGAAATAATGAGTATATAACCTTTATAAGTCCACCTCACTCTATGTATCTGGTTTCAATCTGTTAACACCTCTGTATTAACACATAAAAACTCAAGTAATAATCTAATTAGAAAATCAGCTTTTTGTAAGTTGTATAGAAATATTGACAATTTTTTAAAATTGAAAATGTATTTGTGTAGGGAGGAGGAGACAAGCATCTGGAGAGCAGAAGGCAAATGAAAACACTGACGGTACAAAATGATATTAAACCCAGAGGAAGGGTCCTGGCAAGCAAGCTGCAACCTCCCACTGTACCAGAAGCAATATGGCAAAAAAAGCACTGAAAACTGGAACAAGAGGAAGCAGAAGTCACAATGACTAAGGGCACACATTAATCATTTCTGTTAGGACTTGAAATTTAGAGCAGATCTTTCTATATCCCTTCTGCCTTAGAGATTGACCAAAGTCAATCTGGAACACAACCAGCAAGTAAAACTACTCACTCAAACAAGGGGTGGGGGGGAAAAGAAGAAAGAATGGTTAATGTCTACTCATAATAGCACTGGGAGAGGGAAGTGGTGCAGAAAACAGATTTAAAACTTTTAACACTTTTTAAAAATATCCATGTGCTTTGAAAGAGAAGAAAAGCATGAAATACAAAATCACATATTAAAATATTTGGTACCTAACACAGTTGAATGAAAAGATGAAATTCCAAATGCCAGGATTTAGGCAACAGTAGAACTAGAGTCCAAAACATAATTGTGATAGGGTATCATCGCATACAAAGTCCATAATAATCAATAAGAAAATATCCACCAATTTTAAGAAAGAAGAAGCAGGCCCATAAAGGTCTAATCCAACAACAAATGGAAAGATTTTTATTCATTTCAATGGGCTCCAAAACTGTCCTTAAAAACACACTTACATAACAGTCAAGGGCAAAGTGGCCCCCAATTTTACTAACTTGAAGAAATGTACCTGATATATATTGAAATCTGCAAGTCTAACCACAATGGGACTAGACATCAGTTTGCCCTTTGGTTGATGGGAAGATACAGAGGAAGCCCTAGGTGTTCCTTTCGGTATCTGTTCCTTGCCTGTAGGAAAGAACAGTGATGGGATCATTGAAAAGAACAGTCTTTTTTAGAATACTTTTAACATTGCATGGAATTAGTGATACAAACAAAGTACCTGTTTGTAGGTTCTGAGGAGATATAGCAGGTGGTGATTTGGGAGGAGACTCTACAATCTGGTCTTTCACAGCCTGCTTAAGCAATTCAACATTGCCTTTGAATTCATTTAATAATTCTTTGGCCCATCCACCTCTGGTTTTAGTGGCATCACTATAATGCATCCAGTGATCGCAACTGTCTCCTGTAAATAAAAGGAACAGGGTAAATATTAGCTCATTTGAAAGTTTGCTTTTAACTGGATAACAAGCTTCCACTACTTCACAATTCTTCAAAATATACTCTCATTGCATGCTGTCATTATAGAACAACAGAAGTTATAACAGACGTTAAAACAGAAGTTATATATTACACGAAAACAACTTGCACTGCTTCACAAAAATCACTCAGAAAACAATAAAATATTGCCACCTGCCTTTTAACACCACTAATTAATGATGAAAACATCATTAAATATTTCCAGTTCAGAGAAATTTGATGACACATTCATGTCATATATGAGAACATGCAAAAAAAAAGTTTCGTTGAAAAACAAAAAGTGAGAGCAAGTAACAAAACAATGTTCTCATGCTCACTTTTTCCAAGTTTATCTGTCCTGCCAGAACTGTGTCCTAAGAAGTTCCTGGTCCCTTTCCAGAAATGTATTCTTTTAGTCTTGGCTCTCTAGAACCTTTATGGCACACAAACAAGAAGGTAAGTTCAATCAGTGCCACAGCACACACAGCCTTAAAAATCAAGTCAAGTGGAAATTCTTCTATTCCTAACATGTTTCTGTTGGTCAATCCCTTAAACCTCTGAAAGAAACTCAGATCTCTTCAAAAAGTCCCTGCAAAGATGGTCTGATAACCTGTTCAATAGTAAGGATGAAATACAAATAACTTCTATCAAGTAACACATCACTCTTTAGATACCATGTGAAACTTAACTATATGTGAAAACTTAACTATATTTGACTTAATGATGTTTTGGATACTTACACTGGGAATGGGTACATACATTTACTGGTAAAATAGGAAAATGCTATGGGGGGAAAAAAAAAGTGATTTCAAGTCTTAATGCAAAGATTTCAGCATGGAACAGATTCTAAGGGATGGGCCCTACCCATCTGTCTTGCAGCCTTTTCATGGTTATTCATATCTTTCTAGCTAAGGAAGAAGAGAAAGGAATAGAGAAGAAAACAGAAAGAGAGTGAGAGAGAAAAGATACATTAAATTTGAGTCCGCGAAGCTGGGATTACCCAAAATAGGGCTGAAGTAGGGTCACCCCAAGCATATGCATGTAAACTCTGATGTAACTATGGGATAGCAGCATTATAGGGAAAGCTCTCAAACCCCTCTGGGAAGTCAGTATGGGCAAGTGCTTCTCTGAAGTGCTTGCATACTAACAAATGCAGCGTACAGAGTAATTAGATATCTGTATGCAGTTGCAGGGCTGTGATCTCATTGGGATCACAGAGACACAGTGAGATAGCACAGACATCTGAAATATTGTGAAGGATGGGTGCAAGCTTTTTGGGAAGCACAGGCCAATAACGTAAGGAGGGTGAGTTGCCCCTTCAGTGAGATCAGTTGGAACACGTGGAGCTCTACCTTTGGATGGATGACCAGCCAGCTGAGCACTTATAGGTCAGGTTTGGAAGTCAGAACAACATGGATGATGTTGTGGTGGATGTCTGCTATAGACAATCTGATCAGGAAGATGATGAGGCCCTCTTCAGACAACTGGAAGAATTATCACGTTCATTGATCCTGGTCTTCATTAGGAACTTTAGCCACCCCAATATCAACTGGAGTGACAACACAGCAAGACACAAGCAATCCGTGCAGTTTCTGAAAGTGCCTCGATGACTACTTAGGTAATCAAGGAGCCAAAGTGAGTACATGCTCTACTGGACCCAGTTCTTATCACGAATGGAAGAACTGCTAAAGGATGTGAATATCCAAAACAAGTCTTGGTTGCAGTGACCATGACATGGTGGAGTTCAAGATTCCAAGGTGACAGAACATGGCAAAAAGCTGAATGACAACTCAAGGTTTCGGTAAAGAAGCTTTTGGCCTGACTGAAACAATCTCATGGTGTATAACCCTATCCAGCAGAAGGATCCAGGAGAGCTGACTGATGCTCAAGAATCATCTCCAAGTCAAAGAACAATCGACCTGAAAAGCAGGAAATCTGGCAAATGCGGAAGGAGGCCTGTGTGATTAAACCAGGAGCTTTGAGCATTCAAAGACCAAAAGGAAGTGTACCAGATGTGGAAAAAGTGCCAGCTTGCCCAAAAAAGAATATGGCAAAGCCCATTTGGCCAATGTCATGGGGAAGTCAATTATCTTTGAAAGATTATCATTGAATAGTCATTCAGAAAGGTTCCCGAGGACTGGAAGAAAGCAAATGTCACTCCTAGCTTCAAGAAAGAGGATAACAAGAACAACAGGTCAGCCTCACCTCTAAGAAGATAATCGTAGAATCATAGAATGGTAGGGGTTGGAAGGGACCTTTAGAGATCATCTAGTCTAATCCCCCCTGCCGAAGCAGGTTCACCTATATCAGGTCGCATAGGAACATGTCCAGGCGGGTCTTGAAGACCTCCAAGGAAGGAGACTACACAACCCCTTGGGCAGCCTGTTCCACTGCTCTGTCACTCTCAGAGTAAAATAGTTTTTTCTTATGTTTAAATGGAACTTTCTGTGTTCCAGCTTCATCCCATTACCCCTTGTCCTGTTCCTAGCTACAATAGCAAAAAGGGATGTCCCAACCTCCTGACACCCACCATTTAGATATTTGTAAATATTAATAAGATCCCCCCTCAGTCTCCTCTTTTCTAGACTAAACAGCCCCAGTTCCCACAGCCTTTCCTCATATGAAAGATGTTCCAGTCCCCTGATCATCTTGGTGGCCCTGTGCTGGACTCTCTCCAGAAGTTCTCTGTCCCTCTTGAGCTGAGGAGCCCAGAACTGGACACAGCACTCAAGTGGAGGTAGGTAATAGGGCAACAGAGCAAATAAGCCTGGAAACTATTTCAAAATACATTAAGGACAGGAAGGTGACTGGGGGTACATATCCATGCATTTATGATGGAGAAATCATGCCTGATGAACTTTATAGCCTTCTACTATGAGATGACTGGCTTGATAGATGAGAGAAGAACAGTGACCGTTGTTTACCTCAACTTTAGCAAGGTTCTCAACACTGTAACGTGCTCAGTGACAAAATGATGAAGTACTGGCTAGGTAAGTACACAGTGAGGTGGACCAGGAATCGGCTAAACTGTTGGTCTTCAACAGTTTGAATCAGCAACATGAAGTCCAGCTGGAGGCAATCATCTGTTGTATACTTCCAAGGCCAATACTGGAGCCAAGATATCTTCATTAATAATGTGGATGATGGGATAGAGTGCAACCTCAACAGCTTTGCAGATGGTACAAAACTAGGAGGAATGGTTGACACACCAGGTGGTTGTGCTAACAATTCAAAGGGATATCAAAAGGCTAGAAAAGTGGCTCTACAGCAATCTTGTGATTACTTTTTCATGACAGTAATCTCTGACCAACTGGAAAGGAGCTTTGTAGACAAACAAAAAACCCCAAACCTGAGACAGTAAGTTCAATATGAACCAGTAATGTGTCCTCCATGCAAAGAAAGTCAATAGCACCTTGGGCTGCTTAGGAAAAGCATTGCCAGCACGTCAGAGGAAGCGATACATGCACTTTGCTCAGCCCTGGTGAGACTATATCTGGAGTGCTAACTCCAATTCTGGGCTCCTCAGTACAGGGCAACAACGAACTTACCAGAGTAAGTCCACCCAATAGTCACAAAGATATTTAGTATGAAAAAAAGGTTCAGAATGATCTTATCAATGTGTATAAGTGACTGTTAGAGAGAATAAAGATGAGGGAGTCAGATTCTTCTCAGCAGTGTCCAGTCATGGGACGAAAGGCAATAAGCACAAAGTGAAATAAAAGAAATTCCACTTAAGCATTAAATTAAAAAAAAAGCTTTTATATTGTGAGAGTGGCTAAACACTGGACTAGGTTGCCCAGAGATGCTAAGTCTCTACCCTTGGAGGCATTGAAAACATAACTGGACACAACCTTAGGAAAGTGACTTTAATTGACACCACTTTAATGACAGGAGTTGAACTAGATAATCTCCAGAAGTGCCTTCCATCCTCAGCTGTTCTACAATTCTATATATGGAGATGCCATTGCCACACTTATCTGTGCAAAGTGAAGAGCATGACAGATTGGAACAAAAACAACAGTATTTTAGTGAAGCTAAAGTTTATTGCTGGTTTCCCAGGAAGGAAATGCTTTCCAATTTCTCATATTACCTCAGCTTGACCAACAATTTCCTGTGCTGCAAAATGTCCTGCATGATGGCAAAGCAGCAGCCTTCTCTCATCATCACTCATCACATCAGCTGCACAGATACTAGATCTGCATAAAACCTGCTGTGAGAGCAGGTCTGGGAGGACTAGTAATGCAGTGGATTGCTGGACAAGGCAGGTTTACTACATGCAGTAAGTCTGGTTAGTCGCAGTCAATGGACACACAATCTGCTCCATTTTTGTTAAGTATTATGAAAGGCTATTGTTGGAAGGCTTGATTTTTCAAGGGTTATAAATTTACCCTACAGCAACTACGCTTCAGACTCCCTTTAGAGTCTTTCTGGGTGGGGCCTGTTACAAAAACATGCAAACAAACAAAAAACCTGAACCCACAAGAACCCAATCTACAAAATAATTAATTGTTGAAGACTTTTCATGAAGGATTAATTGCAACTTCCAAGACAGCTATATCAGCAAGAGCTATTTATAAATATTCTATAAACCAGAGAAGTACAAAACTAGGAAAAGGTCTGGCCACAGAAGTACATAGCTGTTTGCTCTATGTTCACTGTTACACAGTACTAATACACTCTTGTCCTTCAGTGTACCATATTGCAGGGCCTTGATTTCAGAGTAGGAATGCTCTGCCTACCAGGTGATAGCCTGATTCAGCAGTATAGAGAAGCACGATACCTACCTGGATAGAGTGATCTCTTTGCATTTTCAAAACTAGTATGTGCTCCTTTTACTTTGAATACTCTTCCCTCGGTGGCAATAGTTTGCCCATGGAATTGCAACACTCTTCTAAAGTGAGGAGATGACAATCTCTTAAAGTGGCAAAATAATCTTTCTGGAACGTTCCCTCCCTCTAACACTATTGGATGAAATACCATCACTTTTGATAGGTTTTTTTGTCACAGTTTATAAATGAGATCTACAGTTTTGTTACTTACACATACTTGTACAGAACATCACTGAACACTTTAAGAGAACACTAGGCACCACCTTTGCCCTGCTGATGACCTTTTCCGTCACTGATGACCTTTTCCGTCACTGGTTTCACATAGTAAGATTTATGTCCCATGTAGTCATGACCTAAGAGCACTCTCACTGTGCTTCTAGCATGCCCACCCAAGAGCCTACAGTGCACAGTTCAATCTGGCTAAGAATCCTTCCAAAAGAAATAATGTATTTATTTCCCCGGTTCTCTACATTTTCTCTGAGGATAACTCAGAAAAATCATAGATAAATCAGACTCTCATTTTGACATGGTAGGAATCAGAAGTGACAGTAAATGAAAAACACAGCTGTGCCACAAAACATTTATATGTTAAATCTCTGCAACTTAAGGTCCCACTTTTATAGGAAGGAAACCAATGTCACAAATTCCAAGCTATATTAGGCCAATCTATAGCAGAGAAAGAAAACATTTTCTGAAGCATATGCTTTTTTCTGTGTGTTTATTTGACCTACACTAAATTACAATTTTAAGGTACAAAGACTATATTTGCTACTTACGAATGAAACAGACTGATATTACAGGGTTCCATCTGCACCCATGAGTGAACGCAAGGCAAGCTAGAGCTAATTAACATCTTTAATGTATGTGGATAATCACACCAAAATGATTGGTCTGTGTCATTAAAAGGTAAAACAAAGCACAACCACATGCCTGTCTCAAACTAAAAACACTTCCACTGTACTGGATTGCCTTTGATCTCAAATTCAAAGCAAATTTGTTTTGGCTCTTCTACATTTTTTCGAATGATTTGTAAGCAATGCTTCTTTGGAAATTGCTAACATCTGTTTAACAACATTTTCTTAACAAAAGGCTATAACAATTGAACCTCTATACACTGAGATTCCTGTTCAGCAAAATAAAGTAACAAAAACCCAAAGTCTGACTTAGAAATAGACATAAAATGATAACTGTATGGACAAAAAAATCTAGCAGATTGACTCTTGAAAATACCCAATTAACAAATTCTCAATCTGCCACAATGGCTTCCTCTGTCAACACATAGTTATTCTCATGTCAGAAATGTGTAAACACCATTTTGTTGACGAAACAGAACAGTGGAAAGAAAGTGTTTGGCACAAACTAGCTCATTCACAGAAATTAAGCTGGTTCCCAGGTTGTGGCTTTTGTTGTTTATTTTTGCACCTAGAAGGAAATAAAGAGGTATGTATTTCAAATGCTGAGAACATTATTACCCAAGCTGCACACATATAAGTACACAAACAAATCTTTTAGTATTCCAGTAAGATAGTTCCACTCACAAGCAATTCACAAAATGCTCACTTTCATACCTGCTTTGTGAAACGGGTAGTAGTCCACTGTTAAATAGCTGAAGGAAAGCTGCATGGCTCCTCCCGTGACACGTCTATTTAAGTCTGTAAAATAAAACAATGCTCAGCTCTGCAGACATTGTATTTAGCTTGTTAGTTCTCGCATTGCTGCACTGCTTTAAGCATCTCACAGCTACTTCTTCCTCCCCTTTACTGGCTGTCCTTACAACCTCATTATCTTCCCTCAAAACTTTCATTCAGGTAATCCTCACTGATTGCTAAATATCAGCTTGAATACTACATATTCTGCACTCAGTCACTACTAACAAACTGCATATCGTATTATATGCTGTTAAAAAGTAAAGACAACTCTATGAACACGTATTACTGTAGTTTTTCTGAAACTCAACTTCTCACACTGAATATAAGACTGCAGTCTGTCATTCCAAGTCAACGTTTACTTTCAAGAATACTGTACATATAATTTGTTTTATTTGTCAAATATTATTGCAGTGAAGAGGTCTTCTTAGAGTCCTCTGTTCTTATTTTTCCACTGTTGAATTTAAACTTCCCGGCCAAGAATAAAGGACCAGTAAAGAGATCTCACTAAGAATGATAAATCCCAACTGCAGTAGGTACAGTGGCTACTGAGCTCCTTAGATACATACTGATATGTCATTCTCTTCTGATCACTTTTTAAAAAAGACTTAAAAGAAATGTTATCTTCTTTATTTTCCATTCTAAATATAGCTATATGCAATAACCTTATTTTTTCTAAAAAAAAGTATTACACACAAAATTATAAGGCCACAGAACTCTCATTCCGTTCTCTCTATGTGCTGCAGAGCATACCAAATTCTCTAATTTGGTGACACAAAGAGGACTGCTCTTCTATTAAGTCTGTATTTTACAGGAATATTACAAAAGCAGATTGTATAGTGACTCTTTCAAGCCACAGTAATGTTGTCACTGCATTCTTCATGACCCAGTTAACTTATAATATAAAAGAAAAAACATCAGTAACCATCAGACTGGACAGAGTTAGTTTCTAGAAGACAGGAAAAGCACTGAACCTACTATCACTCTTAGCAGTTTTTGTTGCATTTACTCTAAAATAATTACATTTAATATCAAATTGTTGCCCTGACAGAGGCTTCAGCTAATTTTAAATGTGCCTACAGACACTGAAGACAACTTTGAATACTCCTCTAAAGACTCCTGATTAACATTACTGTAGTCCTCAAAATGTCTTCTAAAGATGATTATGAATCACAAGCACGTTACTTTAAAAAAAGTTACCTTTTTCTTTAGAATGGATATCATCACATATATGTAGGTCCAAATGGGAAATTACTAAGTGATGAGAAGTTTCCTTAACATCAAAATCATTAAATAATTTTACTATTGCATCATTTTGATCAGGTGCTGCTGTTGTCTGGTGAGCTTTCACCTGCTGAGAGCTGGGTACAGGCACAGAGCTCTGAAAAAAAAATATTTAGCCATATCAATTTATAAAGTTTATCCTTCTTTTCAAGCATAAGTATACTTTCACCTACTCAAAATTGGCCTTCGGGATAAGGGAAAGTCTGTACCACACACAACCCTTGAATGGTTACTTAATGGTTAACTAACTGTGCTGTTTTAGAATAAAGTTGAGCTAACGGCAGGGGTCACAAAGAGGCGTTTTCAGTGAATTTCCCCTTTCCCCCCTTCCTCCATACTCCTTTACATCCCTGTCACTTGCAGTACTTGTAGTTTTCTACCTTTTATTGCAATATGTTGCTGCAGTATGTCTTCTTTCAGAAGACAACTAGCATTTTTTGTACGTCTCATTTATGCTAGTTTAGTTCCCCAACTACATCACAATGAGGTCAAATGTGAGCCAGTGCCAGAACCAAAGAATTGGTGAGGCGTAAGAACGGGGAATTGAACAATCAAGATATCCCTGCTCAGTAGCAGCTAACCATTTGCTTGCTACAACTAAACCATCAAATCATATGGGCCCCTACAAGAACTGAACTGTCCATTACAGTACACTAGCTTTATTGTAAGAGATTTTATACAAATTACTTTACTTAACCAGTCTTAGTAATAAATTTTGTTTTATTTTTATAGGGCTATCTTATGAGTGTATTTGTGTGGCTTCTTCACAGACAAGAAGAGGTCCCTTCCTCCCAAGACTCACAAAGCCCAGTTGGTCTAGTCTACTGTATGTACTGAAAGATCAACAAGATGTATGTAATACTATCTTACATGCACCATCAATATAACATCTGTGCCAGCAGAAATATGTTAAAATTAATTTTCACTATACATTCCAACAAGACTGCTGCATGAAGAAAAACTCGTAGTAAAAGCTAATTTTCCAGAACCGTGAAAGCAAACTGGACAAGTACTTTAAATCATTATAGTAAGCATATCTATCCATACATTAAGGTTATCTTAGTGTGCCTTAATTCTTTTTTTATGTTCAGAACCAGCAAGTATTTGGACAGCAAATTCATTGAACAGCTAATCAACTGTTAAGTCAACACAGAACTCTAAATACTCTGTACATAGATGATGATATACAACTTCTTTTTTCTGGCAACTAACATCAATACTCAAAATCTTGTAAAATAAAGTCTATTTTGTACTACTGGGATTCATTTCTAATGTAATTTAATATGAAATAGACAAATGAAAATAACCAAACTCTCTCTAAAATAAGTTAACACAACTAACCATGCTATGTTTTATTTTAGAACACTTGATAATGATACAGTGAGACAATCAATTATCATACCTGTGCTGTTTCAGAAGCCAAGCTTTTTCTTTGTTCTGTTGATTTTTCTATGGCTTCACTAAGAGATTTGGCATACTGCACCATGGCTTTCAACTGGGAATCAGTCAAAACCCATAGTAAATCATCCAGAATCAGAATCAGTTTTGATGCCACTACATTACAATCCTTTAACTGTAGAACAAAAACGGAAATGAGTCAAATGGATCCATCAAGCATTTAAATGTCTCACATCAACTACAAGAAAAAAAAGTGTAATGGAAAAAAAAAAAAAAATCACACTTTGCACGAAGCAAATTTCTTCCATATAAATAACAAACATATTTTACATTGTATTCCTCTCATTAACGAAAAAGTACCTCAGATAGAGTATATTTATGACTCACTTTTTATTTACTTAGCACTTGTTTGATATGGAACTGATTAATTTCTCTAAACGTAAGTAATGTAAATATTACCTGACTCTCAAGAGATAAGACAGCATGCATCATCATAAACAAAGCTCTGCAGATCAAATTATTTCATTAGCAGGACCCATGCAAGGTCTTAATCTTTCAATTCTGACTGCAGAAGTTCTTGTAAACTCTACAGTCTTACTGATTATATGCTATTAATAAAGTTCAAGGAATTCTATGTATAGATGAAATTTAAAATCTTCACTATGTGCAAGTGCATTTAGAGTATGAGTTCAAAATGAATTAATAAATTAACAAAAGAGCTCAATTTTTTCAACTTTACCCTTCTTTTAAGCGTGACCCTAATTTTTGATTGGTTAGTAATCAGTCGCACTGGAGCACTCAGGATTTCATGCTTTGAACTCTGGATTGCATCTGCTTCTATTCTGATCATCTGCCAGTTGATTTCTTTAAAAGTCAAAACCTTTGAAGAGAGAGAAAAAGAGAAAAACATCTTAATGCAATATTACAGTTAACCTGTGCCTAAGCCTGTGCATGTAAAGATCTCCACGTATATACACACACACTCACATGTAACCTTCATGGAGAGCCATATGAGAAGAACAAATACAAGGCACTTATTATTCCACTTTCAAGTGTCAAAAAATAAAGCCCTAATCCTTCTCTCTACCTCCAGAATGTCACAGAAATGTTAAGCTAGTTCCGAGCAGGCAGAGGTAACAAGCAGCATTTAAAATATTCAGAAGAAAATAAAGGTCACAATTATTGCATACTAGGTTGCCATTGGAAGAGGAAAAAAGATCATGCGGTTCAGTTTCAAAATGCTAAATCCTAGCATATCGCAAAAGAATGGGGAGGGAAGGAAAGCTACAGAATGAGGGAGGGTTTAGGAGTGTCTTATTTCAATTACAAGAGGAAGTTAAACATTGGGCACATTGTATGCTGTATGGACCCCACATGCTCTGAATTCATTACATGGATTTCTAGAAGACAGAGCAAGCGAGTGTCAGAGTAATGATACAAGAGCAGCAAGTACAGATGGATAATGAATGGAAAATGTGTAGTTTTCCAGTAGTAACATCATGGAGAACATCAAATGAACAGGACATCAAGAGGAAAAAAATATTAATTCTAGTTTCCCTAAAACTCCTTTCTACATTACTCTCTGAAGAAAAAAAAAAAACGATCAGCCATGGGGAAAGCGGAAGAAGGAAGAGTTTTTGTTTGATATGTGTCTTATTTTTCAGGTGTCACTCTTCTCTTGTCAGCTTGAAAACTCTCCTGCAAACATAAGCAGAGACTTAAGTAAAACATTCCTAACGTGTTTGGGAAGGAGGCACGCACAATGAAGTAAGCTACATGGAAAGACATACTGAAAAGCAGCATGAAATGTACTACTTGCAGAACAGCAGAGTACCTACCCTCCTCATCCAGGAGATGCAGTATGAATAGAAACTTCTAAACAAATTCTAAGGAGATTCCTTATTATGTTAAGAGTTTAGCTACAGTGCAAAGCTAAAAGCTTACTCCCTTAAAATGGAGGTTCAAGTACAAGTTACCTTTATAGTACAAGGTTTTTTCACCTTTTAATGCAATCTACTGCTAATGAATAATTCACTAGTTTCTAGAAATTTCCGTTTCCAGAATTCATTGTACTGAAAAGAATACTCCCCAAAGAAAGCTCTGTCATGTATGAGGAAACTATACAGAATTGATTTCTTCTTAAATAGCACAAAAGCAAAAAATATGGCAATACAAAATTTCTTCTAGTCAAACTTTAATTCTTCCTCTTTGGACTTCATTAACACATGAGTGTTAGCATAGAGGTAAGCTGCAAGAAAGACAAGCTGTCAGAAAAAAGATATTTCAACTTCTTATTTTTGCAGTATTTTTAACTATCATTCTCTTTGAGTTTCTCTCCCAACATAAAAAGGAACTACCAGACTCGTTAATTCTGAGTAAACTCTGTTTATTCCAGAATATCCACCTCTAAATGGGCAAACATGGACAAAATTTAGAACACCTATTTACCAGAGGCCAGGTGCATGCTAAGTCTCTCTTGATACATTACATAGAATCAACCTTGCACTCAGTCTACTTTAGTTAGCAGAAGATACTATTTACCTCTCCACGTTGAGCTTCTTGTATCCTGGTAAACCTGAGGTCAGCATGTTCCCAGTTTGCGTTTACACTGTATATTCTCAGCTGGGAAAGTTCAAATGAAGCATTAAAGGCTTTTGCACCAATCCTTATTATAATGGAGTTCACAGAAACGGAAATGCCTTCTACCACTTTTTCAGCAAAGCCATATTCACTAAAAAGTGAAATGTCAACATATTAAATACACACCTAATGAAAGCCCACAAAATTAAACCTATTCAACTGCTGAAATACAACAACATGAGACAAACTATAAAAGTATTACCTAACGTATTCTCCAATTATGAATTTTTGTTAAACATACTTGATCTAGTTTACAATAACTTTCACACTATGATCCTAATCTCAAAATAATCATTAAGGAACATATTTTGGATCGAGATCAATGTCTATGAAGTAGAAAAACTAATGTGTTATGTATATATATTATATATACATAAGTATAACAGTCCATGAGATTACATAGAAATCTCACTTTTTTATATATAAACATACACACACATATATATAAAAGGAGTAATTCATAACAAATGAATTTTGACACCTCTAATCTAGTTACTATTTATCTCTATGAGCTAAGTTATTCGACTCATTAAAATTTATCTTTCATATATAACAAAGTATTTGCTTTGTTTCATTTTATAAAAGAAAGGCATTTGAAATAGTGGTTACATGTCTATATCAAATCAACACGCACTCCAGTATTAAAAAAGATAAAGTAGTTGCAATTAATTTTTTAACAAAAACCTTATGTGCTCTGAATGGTTTAGATTGGTGAATGGAAAACTGTATTTTAAATATTCTTAACATCTGAAATTTTTTGCCTTTGGGTTTCTTTTTCCAGCTTGTTTTAAAAGTACAGTTTATGTGGTTTGTCCTTCCTTTTCTTTTTTATAACTTTCATCCTACACAGAATCTCTATGGCGATGATTTTCCAGCTGTACCCTTGGAGATGCAGAGGCCCATGGATGACTTTTACACATTACACACAAGTTAAAATAAGAAAAGTGATTTTATCATCAAATTTGTTTCTCTGTATGGAGGTCTCTGTGCACACTAAAAAAAGTCTTCAGTCCATAAAAAGGAGGCGATTGAGAGGGTGGAAATCACTGACACAATGCTGTATTGATCCAGCAAATGACTTTTGGGTTATATAGTGTGCATGAAATCTTTTAGTACATTTTGGCTGATACAATAAAGCAAATACAATTTTAAAACATCACACTAACAAATAACCTTTATTACCTTTTTTTCTTAACCAAACATAAGAGACATTTTTTGAAAAACCCACCCCAACATTATAAATAATTTTCCAAATAGGAAACTTAATATCTGTCAAACCTGGTAAATTTTTGATGCAGTAGTTGCATCCATATGAAACATGCCTAGGAAGCTCCATGCGTAGTTCAGATGTTCCTTCCAGGCTTGAGTTCAGATAGCTCCACTATCAGTACACATATGTAATTCCACCCACGAGTAATAAAATAAAATGTTGGAGAGGTGGAAATGGTAAGCTGCAATCCTAGATACTTCTGAAAATTTGCAGGGGCAAACTAATTGTTTTATAGTAATTCAAAACCAGTAAACTTTTTTGGATCATTTAGATGTAAGTATCACCACTGACCTCTGTCCAGATGCAGTTGCTATTGGAGAGGGTCCGTTAGGGGCACGTGGCTCTTCACATGTGCTCATTTCCATTACAACTTTATCCAAGGACTTGAAAAAACAAAATAAAACAAAGTATTGGAAATCTAAGAGGCAACAAAGTAAACAATGACAGAAGAATAACAAACCAACCAACCAACCAACAAAAATCCCCCCAAAAATCACTTGCAAACCTTTTCTGAAATACACATAAAACATTTCTTATCACGTCAAATTTTCCATAAGCTTTTGTCATGTAACAAAATAATCTTTTTTTAAAAACTTTTTCATAAAAATTTTAAAATGTTGTGAATATTAACAGACCTTCCCAGTCCAACACTGGATTACAGAATTCTTGACCCCAGAGTATTATTTATCCATCTCAAACGTCCTCAAAAACTGCATTATGAGAAGGTCATGATTTAATGCTAATGATTTAACTTGTCTGGGTTTTCTTCTTATATGGTTGTTTTTCCAATAAAATACTTAATTCCTCCTGAGTTTTATACATGAGTTGATAAGTTCAAAAAGTTTTAATGGAAAATATCTAAAATTAGTCCACTAAAAATCATGACAGTAGATCAAATTTTGGCTGCATCTTTAAACCAAAATGTGAAGATAATATATACACAATTGTGTATACATTCATGAATCTTCAGTAGACTTAGAAAAACAAGTAATTTCCAAAAAGATATATTCTAGTATAATTTGCATCACATCATATTATAATAAAATTGTGTGCTGTTATTCAATTCTTTATACTTGAAGTGGGACTATTACAAAAGAGGCTGGGAATTAAGTAATGAAACACCTAAACTGTATTTTAGTCGAAGCCTATATTTAAATATCATAACTGTAATATACTTTCTAAATAATGAATATAAGGGGGCAAACAGAATAGGAACAAGCTAAACGCAAAACCTTATTCCTGACAACTGAATAAATCCAAGAATCTCCTAACTTACGTTGCAATTTTTGTGACCTAAATTTCTCATATAACCTGGGAAGCCTCTTAATTTAAGGCTTATCATTCTGAAATCTTGTCCCATCGGAAGTTCAATCAAAACACAACAGCTAATATGACTTCACTGTCGTTTTCTGACTTAACACCACCCCATTTGAATTCCTTCATTTCCCCTCTCTTAGGTCAGACAAACCACACTAAAAAGCTTTGTCCTCAGTTTTAGATTTTTCATGATTCAACTTGCTCTACCTACTGGATTTTGTTATCATATTGTGTTAACTGTGCCTGTCTACATAATATACTTAGCTCCACAAACATTTTGCTATGTTACTCTTATCCTTGAAATTCCCTGACTGTTCATAGCTTCTCTACTTTGCATTTATTTATTCTTCACTGTGTTTTGATGCTTAAAGGGAAGTGTTAGCTGTTAACAGTAAATTAGGACATTTTACAATTATTTTCTCAGCTGTCTCAATGAATAACTTGTCTCACAAACCAACAACAGAGGAAAAAACAAGAAAAACTCAATCCCTTAGATTTTGAAGATGGTAGAAGCAGGGGGAAGCAAAGATTTCTCCTGGTTATCTTAATGTTTTTGAGCACTCTTTTAAAGTTTCTTAAGACCTTTGGAACAATTGCCTTCACAATGTGACTACTGCAAAGAACAGTAGGGCAGTGATTTAAGGAGTTTGCATAATATCAATAGGAGTTAATGAATACCATCTGGATGTAGATATCTATTTTCTCACTGGCAACTACTCTACTTTGATAAGAGGAAAAAACGCTGCATAGCAGACTTGGGTTCTCAAAGCATTCTTCAAAATTATACTGTTTGTCATACAGAAACAGAAAATTATTATAGGCAAAGATAATGTTATTTGTCACTACATTAACAGACAGATTTTCACAAAGGGCAACTAAGTTCAATGAAAGTACCTTTGGGTAGACAAGTGGGTTCTAGTTACCACCTAAGCTGCACAAACTGTGGATGCTATTGCAATTTAAATCAACTCCCAGTAGCAAAAATGCCCCCAGCAAAATAGTGGATGTTCAGGACCAAAGTTGGACAATTTAGGCCATTCCTTCAGAAGTCAGTGAACTTTTGTTATCAATGCCCTTGTTCAAGGAAAGCTTTATGTGAAGAAGGTGACCTTGCAAGTTACCTTAGCCTCAAGGATTGCAAAAGTAAATTCACCAAGAGCAAAGCAAACAGTCAGGCCTTGCTACCATAGGTTTAAGCCTGTAATCTTTAAGAATAGCACAGCTTAAACTGATTTCCTAATTTGGCAGTTGCATCTGACACTCAAGAGGCTGAACCACCCCACATCAGAATTACCACACTTTAAGCTGTGTGTGTCAGGAATCAGCAGCACAGGCATTAGTACATTACAACTGGGTCACTATCAAATGCATGAAGTATTTAAAACAACATGTCTTTCCCAAGTCTGATTCAGAACTAAGGAATTATAAACAAGTTCAGAAATTCACTGCAATACTAGGAAGCAAGACAGTCAAAGGAATGTTCATTCCTTTAATTAAGAAGGTTTTGCCATCATCAAGCAAATCACTTCTGATGCTAAGAAATTTCTTAATATACTTAAAAATAAAGAACAAAATTAAACAAATGCAATAATTAGTATTACTTGTAATTGTTGAGTCATTTTTATATCCTATTTATATCCCATCTGAATCCTAGGATGTTACAGAAACCCTGTAAACGTTACGTGTGTCAGACCTCCTATACCTGATATCACTGGGTATAGCACAGATGTGGAACAGAAAAGGCCTAAGAAAGGATAGCTCCAAATGTCAGGTAGAAAACTTTTAAGAGGCTTAGTTAGACAAATAACTACCCTTCAGGTGAACCCAAATTGAGATGTAATGACTGAAGAACTTGACAGAAATCAGCTGACAGTCAAATATTACAGTGAGGATGCCTAAAGCCATAGAAAAGAAAACAAAGCTACCAATAAAAACGTAAAGGCATTTTGTCTTGATCTGCCACTACCCAGAGGATACTTAGTAAAGGCCCATTCATGTTTCGATTATTTCCAGAGTCAAGAGAACTATAAAAATATTTGAAATCAATTCTGCTACAGTGAGTATATTTAGGAGTTCATCTCCAAACTCACCAAAGAGATGGGATGTGTTTTCAACTTCGTCCATGGTATCTGCAAGGAAAAACATTATTCTAAGGCAAAGTAAACATTAAAAATAGAGTAAAATCAAGCATTTGTTTAGAATGTGGTTAATTTATACAAATTATATTTGTAAGACAAATCCATAATATTACTTTCAAAATGCCAAGTTTATATAGAAAAAAAGTTATGCACACACATAAATTTAATTAAGTGTTAAAAACAAAACTTCAAAGTCTCCTTATCATTGGGCACAAAACAGAGGAATAAAATAGAATCTGTCTCTTTAATACTCAGTTGTCAAGCATCAGAAAAGCAACACTGTCTTCCACATTCTTTCCTTTAAAAGGAAAGGAAAAC
The DNA here is from genome assembly GCF_028858725.1 of Colius striatus. Classification (NCBI taxonomy): domain Eukaryota; kingdom Metazoa; phylum Chordata; class Aves; order Coliiformes; family Coliidae; genus Colius; species Colius striatus. The sequence goes on along the minus strand of NC_084759.1, from coordinate 157,239,131 downwards.
CACATTTGCTCTGTTGGTCTACAAGTAATTGGATGCCTAAAACAAAACATCAAGTCAACGGCATTCAGTAAAATCAAGACAATCTCCCATTAGAAGGGAAAAAAAAAGAAGAACAAAAAGAAAAAAAAGTCTAAAGAGGTGTTAAGGTCTGACCAATTGTAATTTCTGTCAGAAAAAAGCCATACTTCATTTCTACTCTCATATTAGTATAATCTAGGAGAGATGATATACACTGCTTCATTTCATAGAAACCACAAGGACCAAAAAGCAATGTCTACCAGATTTAGAGTGTTCCCACATTTCCCACAGACACCAGAATCCCTCAGAAAGATACTTTTGGACTAGGAAAGGAACAAGAGGAAAAGCAATAGAAAGAGAGAGGTAAAGAAAATAAATAACATAGAGAGAATAACAAATAATTATAGTACACTAATTACTATGGACAAATACAAGCTTTTATCTCTATTTCTATTTCAGAACATTATCACTGCTTACTTTCGTCATTTACACGCATAGTTCATGTCACCATATGAGAAATAAAAATGAGTAAAAAATAATTGCTGGCAATATCTTTGTTTTTCTCTAAAATTTTGTCAATCAATGAGATGAATTTTCTATTAACAAAGTTGCTTGAAAGTTTACAGAGAAGAAGCAGAAAAGAAAGATTTGGCTAACTACCATTCCAGCACAATAAAATACTCACCCTAATGGATGCTTTATTGCAAAACACCTTGTTAATAGCAAGCCATGTTGGAAGATCCAGCATATTCTGAAGGACCTCTTGATCCAGCTCTAAATTGGTGAGCTGACCTTCCCCTTTTAATGTGCTCAAGTTGATCTTGTCAGGTGACAGATTTTTGGTGAACCTAAAAACAAATGTGCACCTTCAGTAAATGCATATTCAGAGTTGTCCTATATATAGATGACAATTTGAAACAATGGTCTAAAGGTGAGGAAATCATCTTAGGTTCTTACATACAATTTTACTCTGAAAAGAAATGGTACCATGGAACTGCTTTCTTCCTCTGAATTTTTGTATCTCACTAACTCCATTTCCAAATACATAAACAAAATTAAATATGAGGTATCTTCTAATTTGTCTGTCATTCAGAATACAAAATCTTTTATTACAAGTATTTAACAATTTATTTTAAACTACACAAGTTGGAAGTCAATCTCATTTCACTCTTCAGTTTTTCAAGTGGAGACAAAAAGGATCCAAAACCTTTACAACTTATATTGACATTCTTAAAGCAACCAGGAATGGCTTAGAATTCACTCGAGTAACAAAAAGCTTCTGTTCATAAATAATATTTTTCTATATATATTTACACTAAAGTCTTGAAATTAAAAGTTCTGTTTACATTATTCACTAGATTTAATCATAGAATTTAATAACAAATTAGAAATATATACATACATATAGCAGCAAGATGTATACAAAACATTGGAAAACAACTTAGAAGGTCAATCTGATACACCAGAGCTAAAAGTATAACTATTTAAAAGAGTACATGTGCAATAAAGTTCATTATACTTCAGAGGCTCTCCAATTCACTGATATGAAAAATCTATGTGACTGTCAAACAGTTCACATCTTTGTGAGATAACATAACAAGAACCATGTGTATTCCACCCTCAAATCAACAGCTGTAGCATTATATCTACCACAGGCTGAAGAATAAAGTTTATATTTAACCAACGACACCTGCAACTTGCCATGGAAAATAGCTTCTGCTCATGAACTAGGTCTAATTTTAAAGATCAGGTAGTAGTATTGTTTGCATTACGCCTTGTGACTTTTCCCAGGGAAATCTCTGCATTCTGATATTCTGCAGGCAGAGAGAAAGGTTTTGTCTGTCCACAACAATGGAACATCGCCCTGAAGCAATGCCCCAGGAGATGTAATCCCAACACTTCCTTCCCATCGAAAAGACCAACTTCTAAATGAACTAGTAGGTCCTTATTGAATCAGATACTTGGGGGGGAGATGGTGAAAGATGGTGAAGAAGGCTGTTAGTCTTTCCCTCTTCACAACTTCCAAGTGTGGCTTGAAATATGGCAGGTATTTGCTCAGTCTAACTGCTTTACTGCATTCTTGTGATGGTAAACTTTGGAAATGCATTAATCTCGCCTGACAAAATGCAAGGCATACATACAAAATGCTTACAAGGCATAAATTATCCCAAAGGAATGAGTTTTGATTCACAAGTAATAATATTAATAATTTCTTTACTAAAAATATATTAAGGCTATTGACAAATACATTTTCTTTCACAGCTAATAGACATCTATTAGACATCTCCATTCAGAAACATTATAAGAGGAATACAGGACTTAAAATGAAATAATATTCTGTTTACCCTTCTTTGTTCCTTTTAACATGTAATAAGAGCTGAATAACTTGTCTCAGTAAAATATCCATCAATAATTACAAAATATAAAGTCACTCATCTCTGAAATCACATTCACAAGTCTCATCTGACTCAGCTAATTCAAATTCCTAGAATAAAAGCAGCAGCCACTTATGTTTTCCATCACATCATAGTATTTCTCACTCTCAACTTTCACAAATTGGTATTGTCATATTTATATAGTAAACGCCCAAACATTCTGCCATTACACACAGACTTCTGAGACTGATGGTCTGTGGAAAAAGTCTCTGTCAGGGTTCCCTGATGCTCTGCCACACCAGAAATGCCACTCAACTTGGAGATAGGTCTATATATCTTGGTTTCAACTTCAGACGTGTCACAGTGAAACTGAGAGTATCTACAGGAATGGGTTTCCAAACCTGATAGCAAGAAAGACACCAAAATACCATTAAGGAGGAGAACAGCAAAGCCAATTGTGAGTTATTTCTGACATTCTTCAAACAAACATAGGAGCTAGTACCTCCCAATAGGGAGGGGAAGGTCAGGAAAGCAATCTTAATAGGGAGCTTCATTTTTCCCCCATTTCTAACTTTTTTTTCTTCTGAGAGTGTTGCTTTAAGTTTGTTACCTTTTCTGCAGTTAGCAAAAGGAAAACTGCTCTGAATGCTGCTTCGTTCAGTACAGAGCAACATAAGAGTACAGAACAACACCTGTAAGAATATAACCTTCATTTCAAGCATCACAGAAAGAAACTCTTAACAGGTAAGCTGTGAGAATGCAATTTAGATGTAGGCACCTCTAGTACTAGATCTCTTCCTTCTGCTCCAGTGACTGGTATATGACTGGTGAGTGGACGCTGAGACTGTGGTATTTCCCCAAAATCCATAGTAACCTTGTAATATACAATAACCACATCTGCTTTGTCTATCTGCCTTGCCCAAAGCCAGTTTTCCACTGAGGATGCCAACAGTTTATGTTTCTGTGCCAGTTCACTCCTCCTTCTAAACTCAGTTGTTCCACAGAATACACTTTTGTTTGTCTGTTGGATATTTCCAGCACTTTAGAAAAATTTCATACTACTTGATACAATAATTGGAAAATGTTTTTGTTTTATACCGTGGCCCTTAACTTAAAAAATAAAAATCAAGAAGTTTGGGTAGCTAGTACTGCAAAACACAATGATTGGATAGCTAGAATTTACAAGAACTTAGACCTTCATCCATAAAATTAAGAGTCAGATGAAAGAAAGAACAGCATTTTGAATTGCAAATTTTTAAAAACAGCTGAGGGCAACCACAACTCCCCCAATGGTATTGTTCTAGGACCTCACAGTACATAAAACTAGGACATGCCCCACTGAGCCAGAGTACTTTGACTTTCATTTCTAGTGTGCCTCATATTCACACAACAGGGAGTCAGCAAGATGTACCACAGACACATCAATGTGCTTCTAGTGCAAGTAGTAGTGAACTTGTCACTAACTGGTATAATCATCACTGACAGTTTGTCACCCAGATAAAATCTGCAATTTAATATGTTAATAATATTAACTTTTATTATAAAATGTTAATTTTAGAAATTCTAACTATTTTGGTGTCAGAAATGTTTTCTCATATGTATTGCCAGGCAAAATCTAAGGAGAAGGCAGCATGGCTCTGAAGATTGACAAGCTATATCTAAAGAACTACTGTGTCACCTAATCAGTACTGTAATCTAGAATGCTGGAGCTTTGAGAAGTTCTTTGGCTATATACTTATGACCATTTTTATGTGAAGCAGAGAGGTACTTGCCACAAAGTTAAGGTAGAATCATGTAATTCTGAAAATGCAGTAATGACAAATCTTTGATCATGTCATGATGTTTCATTATTAGAAATCTTTGATCAGGGAAAATAATTTAAAAATTCTCTATGAGCTTTTCATATAACTACTCAGAATTAAGAGTGTCACCAACTTCATGATGATCTTAAAGGTCTTTTCCAACTGAAACAATTCTATGATTCTATGATATGCACACATTCTTGTTTCATGACTTGGCACAAAGTTTTCACTGTGGTATTCATTCCTTAGAATTAGTTAAGTACTTCTTAAAAACCAGACGAAACTGGGACCAGAGACCTCGAGAACATCTCATGAACTAATGGGTATTCCTTTCCTAGAGAACAGTCCAAGTGTTAATACTCACCACCAGGCACAAGAAATGACTAAAGGAGAACAGAGGAAAACAGGGAAAGAAGTGCAATCTTTCCATTACACTGTTCTGCTATGGCAGTGAGACATCACTGTTAATGAGGCAATACATACTTGTTTTGTTAATACTACAAGATATTCTAAGCAAAATTGTTTCCCTGGATTTAGTTTCAATTTCACACACTATCCTTTCCTTCTCAAATCATATTATTTGAGGTTGGAATCGCTATAACTGATAGTATGAATTTCAATACAGTTTTAATATTTAATTCTATAAAGCAGACTAATTATTTAAGATGTTTTACACTTTAAATGCAAGAATCCAGAAATAAAGACTTATCAATATCACAAGCAGCCTGACATAGCTCCCTTGGGTACGTATAAAAATACACACACACGCACTAAACATTACTATGCAGTTAGATAGATGGTTCAACTTTAGTTTACAGAGTATAGACTAAGAGTTTAGTGAAAAGCATAAGAGACTGCACAGTAACAGCACAGTAGTAAGAATCGTTAGTAGTAGTTTACAATTATTACATTTTCTCAGGACCACAGCAGTTTGGGGCAGGTGGGTCCTCTCTAAAACAATTAAAAATCTATATAGAAGATGCTGGGGCTTTTTTAGAGAGAATATCAGATGCCTTGTCAAGTTTGACAACAGAAACCCCAACTTTTGGATTTCATAGAGAAATAAGGGAAGTCTGGATCACATTTGGACACAGGTTTCTCAGCTGTTTTGCACATCTACTGAACACACAATCTCTTCCACCTGGCTCTACCATATGCTTCCCCTGCTTTTTAAATGTCATTCCTTCAGTGATTTGATTCTACTTGTATGCTCTAATCATGACAGACTATTAAATCATAATACGTGACACATTTTGCTTAACTTCCTGTTATGAATCAGGACTCCTTCAAAAGATGTATGGTTCAAAACATAACCAGCTCTAAGAAAGAAATGCACCGCCTATCAAGCACTGGCAACTGTATCAATAATAGAACAGCAGAAATGGAACAGAAAGATAACTGTTTTTTCTCTCGCTCCACCTGGCTGAACTATGTTATTAAATCACTATGGAACTCTGAGATTTCTGAAGCAAGAACAACAGTCTTTATTCAATTGACTTTCTGAGAAAGATAGTGGATTCCCATGGCTCTAGGTAACAGAGAGAAGGAGATCTACTACCATTCTGCTCAGTGTACCACTTCAAATTTGAATACTTAGTGTTTAAATAGAAGAGAAATGGAACTATTTCTTTGTCAAATCTGCCACAGAAATAAAGCATTGAAATCACCAGAGTGTGTACTGTTACAAACAAATTCCTCTCATTTTGTCTAAGACCATAAATCGAAGTGGATTTTCTGTAACTGTTTTGAGCTGAAAAAAATCTCACCAAACTAAACCAAAAAACACCAAACCAAAATCCCTCCCACTGTTAAATGAGAATAATTTTTAAAAGTCACAGCAAACAGGGTGCTGCAGGCAATAATTTCCTCTGTGGTATTTTCTTTCCTGTAACCAGAAGTAGTATCCGTGTCTCAGGAACAAAATATCACCTCCAAATACTAAGCTCAGGAGCATTGTTACATTTTTCCACATGGCACCACACCATTAGTTAACTTCAAAGTATCAAGACAATTAGATCTATTTGGATGACAGCAAGCCCTAGATGAGAAAAAGACAGACTTCCTAGATTAAAAAACAACTCCACATACACTAACATTAAATATAATGACATATAGAAGAGCTCTTAATAGCGTTCCCTTCTTGTTCCAGGTATGAGAGAAGAGAAAGAAAAGGACAAACTACAAACATACAGGATGAAAGACTTAGATAAAGAATGACAGACAGACTAATGACAGACTTTACAGATGCAACGAGTGATTGACCTGTATTGAAACAGTAAGGTACTAATGATATCTCTTGGCAACTGATATCTATAGGTGTTTAAAAAAAATCTTCCACCAAAAAGCATCACAAAAGTTGCTACAAAAACTAACTATATACTAAGGGCTTAAGGTTAGTAGAAATTGGTTAGAAGATCAACAATATCTTAGTATGTCCAAAGGATACACAGAAATCCAAAGGCATGAGTATATTTCGTGATGCCCTACAAAATGTTGGTGAACTGCAAGGTAACAGAAACCTTTGAGTGAATCCTGGCTCTCTTAGGGATGTTCTAATTTTAATGCAATGTGGTAAAGTAGTACTTCACTCAGTAAGAAACTATTAACTATGGCATATGTAAGATTTGAAGTAAATTACTTTCAGATCCACAGGCTGAGTTAAAATGTTTAAAAGTTGATAGGTAACACTGAATCAAGTCAGATTCATAAAGTCCACAGAAAGCTGACCTGGGGAACCCAAGACTTCGGCAAATGGTTCTGCAGCAACAGCTGATTCATCAATGATGCAAGCTAATAAACACTTGAAGATAGAATCCAGTATTTCCCATTAATTGTAAGTGAAATATGTATTTTTAGGAAATAAAGCTGGAAGGTAAGAGACAATCGATACAAAACTGCCTGGGATACATGAAGGTTAAAGTACTTCTATGTTTAAAAAATTAATTGTAAGTAGTATTAAACACCATCACAAAAGAAAATGGCATGCCCTCATCTTGGACACCAAATCCATTCCTGAAAATCTTCAAACTAGTTTAGAAACCAAGAGGATAATCAAAAACATTAATGATTAAGTAATAAAAGCTGCACAAAAAGTTAATTGGATGCTCATTTATCTTCATAAGAATAAAAACACTCACAAAACTAAAAAAGAACACATTTAAAGCCAGTAAAAGGAAATGCTCATTGCAGAACATTTTTAATAACCATGAAAATATCAGGATGAAAAACAGTATCAAAATCAAAAGCTTAAAAGAATTCAGAAAAATAAAAATTAAATTAAGGCACTTACGGTAGGTTTTATGCCTATAACACAGGATTAACCAGGCACACTGACACATACACACTTAAGTTCTTATTGTCACAGTGCATTAAGTTGAAAATAAACACTCGTGAGGATGTTTCGATATTTCTGGGGAAAAAAAAAACCCTCCCACAAACAATGGCACTCTCCTAGTCTGCACCAGAAGATAGCACTGTAAAATTGCACCTTCATTGCCAGTAGACAGTGAGTAACCTGTAGGCTGGTGCCCAGTAAACATAACTTTGGTGGTTCGAGAAGCTATTCTCTAGCTTTTATCCACAAGTCATCTGTATCAGCAATGTTGTATCCTGCCTCGATTCCCAAATACCACGCAGTTTTCCCCCAAAAAGCCCTTATCAGTAGATGAACTATGAGATCTACCATTCCCTCACTCTGCAAGCTACAGAGAATCACAGGGGAGTTCTAAATGGCAATACTAACTGCAGCAGCTACAGCTGTCATCAGGCTTTTCAAGCACATGCCTCACTCGCTGTGATACCTCACTGGCACCTTCTTACACCCTGTAGCACCATTTTATACAGGAGAAGGGTATCACCCCTTTACCCATAGGTAGTGTGTCCACCTCACATGAATACCTGCATACTCTGTTTAACCACACCTTGAATTTCTGCAGAGTTGTCAGGTGTGTATTTGGTTGCTAACTGAGAATCCTGCATGGCCTGCTCAATGTCCAGCATGGAGAGGACCTGCACAATCTGTTGTGCAGCATCTACCAAAGGTGCTCTCCAGACAATTCACTGGAGCAGGAAAGGGCACTCCCCCATTTGCATACCCAGCATGGACCTACTGCTCTCAGCTCGCCACAAGTAACAATTCACTAGACAAGTCCAAAACACCAGCTACAACCCTACAGCTTTAGGTGGGTCTTTTCAATCTACTATACAGGACCCAAACCACCCAACACTCATCAGGCATTTTGATTTATCACAGTTTAAAGATTTCCTTTCCCAGAAAAATCACTAACTAGGACCCTGACTCAACAACCAGCCCATGCTTGTGTAACACATCTAGTGCAGTGTCACACCATCCCCCTTATCTCTCCCATCCTAGGAGGTGGAGTGCTGAATAGTACATCTGCTTTGCTGATGTTTTCAAAATACTTGCTTCCATTTCATCACAAGACAGGACTTCAGCATGGACTCCCACACCAGCTGACATCCTAAAGACATCTTAGTACACTGTTAAGATCCATTCTGTACTTTCTCAAATACTGGTATCTCCACCAATTCTCTTAACAGTACATAAAGCTTTACTTAGTCAATTCTATAATACAGGAAATTAGGGGTTTTTTTCTATTTGGAAAAAGTGTATTAGTTGCTTTTTAGGTAGAGGCAGAACTGAAACAGCTGCTGTCATCAACAGCTATTATCTAATTATGTGTCATGCAGCAGATCTGCTCAGATATAGCCAAGCATTGTGCATAAATGAGGAGCTTACACAGCATGAATGATGATCATCTTGTAAGTAAAATATTGTTCAAGCAATTTCTCTTCCATTTATGATAAATCCTCACACAGACAAATATTAGCTTTTTGGTTTCATGTTTTTTTCACATTTCACTTACACAAGCACAAAAATTGTCAATATTATCAAACCCAAAAAACTTGTTTCAAGCATGACAATCCTATACGCTACAGACCTTAATGCACATGTTGTGTACTAGGTAACAAAGTCCTCAGTATGCTAAACTCTATGTGGCAAGGTATACGTAACTTCCACACTGCAGCCAGCAAAATAACATCTCACATTTTGAGAATTTGCTTATATTTGATAACTATTAAATCCCACTCAAAATACAACATTCTGTACCTAAGGCAAAAAAAAGAAGCATCATTTGATGCAAAATCATTTCAGAAATTTAAAATCAAGAAATAAAAGCGCAGTGTAAAAGCATGACAATACCTGCCTTTTGGAAACTGCATCATTTATTTATGTGTCATTAGTAAGTAACCTTTCTAAATGATCACAACAAAGCAAAATTTTTAAATAAGACATTAACTATAAGGACTAATTTATTTTTTTAAAAAAACACAGCTATTCTCTTACTTAAACTATGGAAAAAGCTGACCAATCCTTCAAATATCTATTAATACAGGGGTAATAAACATCAAGTTACAAAAAGAGATAAAGTAGGTGTAAATGATAAATGGCAAATGTCATTGCCCAAATGTCAAATGCCCAAAGATATTTAGAAACACCCAGAAGATTATATTTAGAAAATACACATAAAGCTATGTTTATGATGTGATTGCTGATCTACTTCACAAAATAATTTTGCAAATTTAAGACTTAACCCCAAATGAACCAAAACAAACAAAAAACCACACCCATAGCTGCACAGAAAACAATTATTTTTTTACAGAACTGTAAGTTACAAAAACAAACAGGATAGAAAACTCAATTAACACTTCATAGAGCTTGCTTCACTCCCAAATATATATAAATGCATACCACCTCTTACATTTACTCTACAAAGGTGGGAGAGGGGAAGTTACCTGAGGGCAAGGTATTCAGACAAAAGGCCCCTATTCCTGGTGAAAGCAAGTGGTCAGTTGCCATGGCTTCTGAGAAGCTTCTGGTACTCATTTTGGTAGTAAGGATATTCACAGCAAACCAATCTCCACCACAGCCAGCTGGGATCGCTGCAGGGAACGGGACACAGGGGACACACAAGGGATCAAGTTCAAAGGGAAAAAGGAGTGATACAATAATGTAAGAGAGTTTTGCTGAAGATAACTGCAGTTATAACAGTTTGTTACACATAATGACATTAGAGAACCAAAAAGGAGAGACTTCTGTAAAATGCTAGACTCCCATGACAATATCCCTTGCTCTCTGATACTATAATACTGCAGCCATGTTTAAATGAACAGTACATGGAGCGAATTTTAGTCATGCAGAAAAGGTCTATATAATACAGCAAAACAATTTCAGAGATACTCATTAAGTGTATTTCCTCAGATGCGGCAGAAGAGGTTTTTATTTCATTTTGAAATAGGAGACGTTCCAGTTTTGTTTACTCTAGTCCGATATTTCTCAACCCATGTTAGTTCTTCTGTGTCTCAACCTATTGAAAATTCACACTAAAGAAACAAGACTCTATAGACGTAAAGGAATGGGACTTCAGATTTGTTTTTGTGTTTGGGATGGTGATACAAAGATCTGCATACAATTGACATTCTGCTATTGCAGGCTATGGAATTTTAGCATATTAAGCTTCTCAAAAATTAAAAGTTGAATCTTTGACAAACCATGTGGCAATTAAAATTTTTTTGGTTAACTGTCTTCACTTTGAAAAGATACCTCAGCCTAAATATAATTAAGTTCTCCACTTTACTCCTTTTGAGTACAATAAAATCTAAGCATTTGGACAGTGCCCTAGGTAGGCAGTTTTGGGGGGATACTTGAACAAAGTTTAAGACATCTATCATGAAAGTGAATTACAGATACCTAGTTTTTTTTCAGGTCTCTAGATCCCCAGCAAAATGAGCAACTACCACATCAAAACTGTTCCAAATCAGCAACCACGTAACTTCCAGATTCCTGGGTAGCTACATCCCAAGGTTGGTTCCTTGGGAGTCAGGTAACAGGTGAAGCCAACTTCTCTGACAAAATAACAGTTCAGATATTTTCAAGCTAGATGGTAAGTTCCATGGCAGAGCTACCACAAAATCTGTGCTGGGGGCATTCTGCACACAAGGCTCATATCATCCATGCAGGGAAGACTGGAAGTACAAAAAAACATAGCCTGAGTTGAAGTTCGTTTCCTAACTTTCCTCTCCTGTTTCTTCTCATTAAAAGAGGAGAGAATGAAGAAATCTCTACCCTGGTTTAACACCAGCCCTACAGAGGTGTACAGAAGAACTTCTGCAGGAGCAACTGGATTGAGAATCCTGAGTTGCCCTGCAAGCAGTCAAAACCTAAATATGTCAAGTTACTACTTGTTAGCAAGTATTTTCAGGATTTGAAAAAAAAACTGAGAACATATCACTTCAGGTAAGCCTTTATAATTCCATTCATAATTTCATCGGAAAGTATCTAATCTCCTCTACCCAATCTGCTGGTAGAAGAAAGTAGAAAGTAAAAATACCCTTTAAGAAGCAACTCTCCGAAAGTTTAGTACATACTTTGATATTAGTAAAACACCAAGGCCTCAGCATGAGAAATGTCATTGTGTACTTTGTTTTGATTCTTACATACTCCATAATAACTTGAACATAAGACACAATTTTATTCCTCACAGGCTTTACTTAAATAACCTATTTCCTGAGAATGCTTCACATTAGCATATCAGCTACTTGAACACAAAGTAATCTTCAACATTATTTTCACTCCAAAACTTATTTCCCAGTAAAAATATTCTAAGAATCACTTAAAGATGATCATGTACTAAACAAGTAAAATGCTACTGAATAATTCCTGTGGATTCTACAATTGCATTTATTTTTATTGTCTATAAATAAGAGTTGGGGATTTCAACAAAGCTTCAGTAAAACTTTAATTGTACAAATAAAATGTCTGCAGAATGATCATCCAGCTTTATAATACATTTGCAAAAATAACGTAGAACAAACTGAAAACTAAAATTCAAACTCTATGGATTTATCAATCCAAATGGCACTGAAAGCCTAAGAGATCTTTCTGAGATGTAACACAAGTTTTAATATTAAATCTTATAAATGCAATTATTAATAATTCTGCCAACAAATACATTATTGCACATTTATTTCCAAAATATCTTTATAATTTCCTAAAGCACCACAGCAATTTCACTTCGGACATTTGGAAGACGCTGTTACAAAAGCTTAAAATGCAATACAATGCATTTCACTTTTCTCTTATTAGGAAAAAAGTGAAATTTTATTATTTTTATTGAAAAAAGTGTTTTTTGATTCCTTTATACTCATCAGAACACTACCAACACATTCACACAGACAAAACTGTTGGCGTGAAATCTCCACTTCAATAAAAGTATGGAATTTCAAACACAAGGGAATTTAAGAAATACAGGATTATAACGGAAATTTAAATTCTTCTTTCTCTTTGTTCTCTCCTGCTGTCTCATACAGTTCTGCTTTGCTACCTTTCCTTTTTCAGACCCATTTTTTTCTCTGGGTGCAACATTCAGGATGTAAATTGTGCTAAAGCTTTCCATAAGCATTCAGACTCCACACAGGTTCATTCAGAACAACGTAGACTGCATACATCTCCCTTATGTTTTGCAATTTTCCCAAATACTATACAAGCCAATAAAGTCAGTCACATAGAATTTGCTCTGTAAAATCTTCAGTACAAGCTGAGAGAGAAGCTGTTTTGTGATTATTCGACGAAAATAACACACTTCGTGTTCATTGTCTGGCTTAAAGAATTGGATAGTTTTCACAACACTGAAGTAACATGGAAATGGAATACACAAAATTGAAAATATGCAAAAATTCTTCTTCTTTTGCTACTAGTAAAAGTTTCAAAATTCATCCAAACAATTTTAGTTATTTGGTTTTGGACTAATAAAAGTATTTTACTGGTAGATTCTAAACGGAGTCACCTCAAATCTCTTGAGGTAGCAACAACCCTCACCCAACTGGTACAGAAGCAGGGTGATACACTGGTCAAACAGATCAATCACTGTTCATAGTAGGATCAGCTGAATCCTGATATTTTGATAAACAGTTTTTATAATTATTTTCCTAGTCTTTTTACAATGTTTTCCCAACTATAAGTAAAAAAAAAAAAAAAAGTCACAAAATTTACTGCATTTTTCTGTTGAAATCTTCATATAGTCACATTTATTCCTTCAGGTAGGCAAAAGCAAAGAAGGTCCAGGTTCACACAGAACATTAATAAATTACACAAACTCAAAACAGTTTGTGTTTCTGCCATATCAAACACTTTTAAACCTCTTACTGGGGTGTTTTTATTTGTGGAAGTAGAAAACAAGATTCAAAGAAAGAACATAAGTTCTTAACTTGAAGTATGGGCTACTATTGGTAAACCTAAAGAGTTAATATCTAATTGAGACAAAGACTTTCATATTCAGTGGGGCAACTAAACGCAGAGGTAAACTTTGCAAGCTTTTCTCCATGCTTCTTAGATGTATTTTGATAAACAAAACTCATTTTCACAGAAAGGTATGGATATTGCAGATACGTACACAGATGATTCAGTCAGACTGCTTATAAACTAGAAGAGGAATGTTGGTCGGTGAAACTAAAATCCAAAACAAAAACAATCCACATGCAAAAAACCCTGATATAAATCTGTGTAAGTATTACCCCATCTCTGCCAATATCTTGGATCCGAACAACTCAATGTTCAAACCCATATAGCAGAGATGATCCTCTTATAACCACAAATAGTGTAATAAGAAAACTAGCGTGAACTTACGTAGTGCAATCTAGAGCCCTCCTGGAAATCTCTAACACTATTGCTTTACACTCTTGTCTACAAAGTCTAACAGAGGAAAAAGAAGTAACACTGAGGGGTATTTGCTATTATCAGAGCAGAGCAGCGCACAGGAAATCTTGCAATAAAGGGTGCTGTTTGACAAGAAATCTCTCACTATGAAAACATGTAACAGTACATATGAAGATACATTAAATGTTTCAGTCCATTGGGGAAGACCTTGACTGTAAGAGGGAGTGATCCCAACACTACACAGAAGACTCCTAGCACAGTGTCTCATTTCTGTCTTTGTAAACGGTAACAATTTTATTCAGATACTTGTTTCATTTTAGGGCACATATTTTATGAAGTTAAGACACTGCACCATCCGCATTCACAAAACTCACATCAAATACAATAGGGAGCTGACAAAAATTCAAGTCTCCAAATGACAAGTTCATCTCTTCAGCTTAGCAGTTGGTATTTAGTTTCATATCCTACACAAAGCACCACACAATCTGAAGAGCAACAAAAAATGTATTTTGTTCCCTTCCCTCCTCATTTCCTTCCAGAGCCTTGCAGAACAACATGTTGAAAACCGAGTACACAGTTTATATTTTTAAAGTCTTTAAAAGACTGTGAGAAAGACAAAAACACATCTTCAGATCCTGACATGATACAGGTTTTTTACAAACTGAGAAAACAAGCTCTATCCCCTTCACTGTTCTTAAGCTGCAACACAGCAATAAGAAAAATCTTTTACAGAGGAAAAAAAAGTCATTTTGATACCAAACCTGTTCCAAAATGTTCTATCCTTCTCTTCTTGTTCTGAGGTCTTAGTGATTTATACATATGTTGAAATGTTCCCTAGCTAACAAATGGCAAATGATAAGGCTCCTTCACAACTCCACTGTCCATATCAGTTCATTTAGAAGCACTGTAAGATGCTAAATGGAAGCAACACTGCTGAATGATGTAATGCTTTTAAATTTGCATATACAATATCTAGACAGCAAGAAAGCTGAAAATTGCTAATGCAAGAGTAACAGATATTGCAGCAATTGTCACAGTAAATATTGCTAAAATGATGATGAGTTGGAGGAATTGGACAAGGTGAACTCCAGAGAGCCCTTTCAATCTCAAACACTCTGTGATTCTGTGATTTGTGGGGGAAAAAAAAAAAGGAAAGTACTTCTCTGTAACTGAAGGTCCAGGTTCCTACCTTCTATTTGTTTTTTTAAGTATGTCCTAGAATTGGCTTTGTTCAAATATGAAGAGAAATAAAATAATCAAAAATGAAAGTAAATAAAGATAACAGTGTCTTTTATTCCACTTTTCCTTTATCATATATGGACCTTTTCCTGTACATTCCAATCCCGACACTAAAACCTGCTTTGCTGGTGATGGCATACAGGCATCAGATTTGAGGCACTAAGAAAATTGCAGAACAGAAACCAATATAGTAACAGGGAAAAGTGAAAGTGTCCTTTGGTACTCTATTACAGGAACTTCTTTATATATTAGGCTTCACTGTTTTACTACAGTGTAGAGCCATTATTTATAAACCATAGTAAAGAAAACCCTGAAATAAATAGGAAAAATATCATTTGTACTGAAAAGACGAGCCTCTGAAATTTACAAAGCCACTAAATGTACAGGTGCTCGGGTCACGTGAATTCTGTTTTCCTGTGTAACCAACTTCTGCACCACTGAAGCACCAGTTCTGCAAGAAGAAAATATGTTATCTGATCTTCTGATTAATAACAGTCATAATTAATAAAGGGCTTAATAATAACACCGTCTTTATTTTAGGAAGCAAAAACACTCTTCTAATATCAACATAGTGTGGATCACGAGCCTCAACTTCAATTTGCAAATGTCAGAGTGTTACATGTATGTCAGGTTTTTTTTTAAATGATGAAGCTTGTCACAACCACTTGACTTAGTCTTGTTCACTAAGCACTATATCAAAAGACACAAGAAAGCAAATACAAATTTATCAACATTAAAAAGCATTTAATTCTAATCTATTCAGCTGTTTATTTGAAGAGCTAGACAAAACCATTTTTGTCTGGGCACATTTTAGACTTTAACCTGTAGCACAGATTTGAGTCCACCTCTTTCCATACAGCTTGCCAAAGAGCACTATAAAAAGTGAGCTGTATTGGTCAGTTACTTCCAGTGATTCCATGCACACTTCTGTTTATGAAACTGACTTGAAATTGACAACATCTTCCTGTCGCATTTCCATTAGCACAGTGCACAGTTATTTTCACCTGAAGACAAGATTTCTTCACCAGCATTCCTAGCTACAAAACTCTTGAGTAGGATAGAGGGAAAAATTTATTCCACTACTTCTTTAGCAGATAGGTATCAAATGATTTGGAAGGAGAATTGGGTTTTCCTTCTGCATCATCAACAGATGAGTTAAATGACAATCTGCCATTTCATTTTATTTTCTCTATTTATTAGCACCGATGAAAATAAACACCCTTCAGAAATACCACACAAAACCAGAATAAAACATTTTGAAAAAAAAATATGCAAACAGGAGATCAATATTTCAGGCTACATTTTTTAACATATTACAGTAAGCTCCGAGAATAACAATGCTGTGATATCATGAAAGATTAAGTACCCAATAGGTTTTTATCTCTCATTATAAAATGGGAGAAGTGTAATGTGGCTTTTTAAAACTGTATCAACCAGATTATGTACTTTCTGTAGCTCCTCCATCTTCACACATAGGACATCGACCACTACAAAATTTTACAGTATGGTTGGTTCGTCGTTGGTTAGTTTTTGTTTTAACCCACGAGCCACGTTAGACACGATTTCAGTCACCCTGAAAACGTCGAACTTATTTCATTTCTTTGCATGCGCTGGAACGCATCTCTTTTGTTACCCCGCTTCACCTGCAACTGAGAAAACTCAGATGTCTCGACCAGAGCTGCAAGGACACACACCGAGCTCCCACAACCCCAGCCAGCAAGCGAAATGAGACGGCTCGTGTAAACCCTCCTGCTCCCTCTGAATTACGACGGTGTTTGGAGTACTCCCCCGTTCTTTTCCACGCTTTCCCTCGTACACCTTCACGCCGCCACGGGCTGCTCCAGGGGGACGCCCCCCACGCGCCGTCTGGTCAGCCCCCGGCCAGCTCTGTTCGGCGCCGTGCGGCGGGGGTGGGCACTGTCCGTCCGACGGGGAGGCGACCGGAGCCCGGCGGTGAATCACTCGGTGACTCCCTTCTGCGCCAAGAAGGCTCACCCCGCCACCTCTAGCCAGCGCTTGCGCGTACACCCTGCGCCGCTGGGCAGCGAGTGAGAGGGTTTAGGGGCCATGTATGCGGCTGTCACCGCCGGCCACCCGCTCTGCCTCCCACAGTCACCCCGAGGAGGCGGCCCCAGCTCCACCCTCCGCGGGCTGAATGAAGCCTGGTCCCCTCCGCCCCCCGCCAGGCCCCGGGAACTGCTCTCCCCAAGGAGGCGCGGAGCTGGCAGCCTACTCGAGGCACGGCGCCCTACTGACCTGGAGAGATGTTTCAGGATCTGCTTCTTGATAATCCCCGCCATGGCGCCTGACGGCCCGCGCCCCTCACGACAACTAGCTGGGGCCGGGGACGCGCCTCATCCCTCCGCTTCTGCCTCCCCCTCCCCCTGCCCGAAGCGGGGGGAACCGGCGGGAGCGGAACCGCTGCCTCCGCTCACGCTCACTCAGCGCCTGCCGCCATCTTGGCTGCAGCATCGCCTAGTGACGGGGGTCGGGGGCGGCGGCGGGGCGGTAATGGGGAGGGCCGGACCCGGAGCCACCGCCCCGCGCGGGGAGCGGCAGCCCCGGGCAGGCGAGGGGCTGGCGGAACCTCCTGCGCTCGCTCGTTTGCAGGTGCCCTGCCCGCTGCAGTTGGGGACTTCCTATTCAGGACGATCGTCGTCCCGCAGCACCCTCAGCCTCTGACCTTCCCAGGCCTTACCGCCCGCCTTTCTCCGCTCTCCTCCGTCAGCTTTCCTCCCTCTCCAGCTTTCCCGTCTCCAAAACTCTGAAAGCGTCTGTGCGTCCCCGCCTTCGGCTCCATCAGGCTGCCGCCTGTGGATCTTGCCCCCTGTGGGCCCGGCCTCCTCCTCCTCCTCACCCCCATGCGCCCAGCCCGCCCCCCTGCACACTGAGTGACCGATAACATTTGGTAGTTTTGTTGATGGGCCACTAAAAGGCGTTAACGTGTAACAACAACAACAAAAACCTCCAACACCTGGTTCTAGTACGTAGCAGGAATTCTTTTGATAAAATGCTGTCACTTAGGTTCATTTAATACCAGCATGTCATACGGGTATTAAGTGAACCCAAGGGACAGCGTTTTATTCAAGACATAAAATTGACTGGAAAGGCCGTGGGAACTGGGGCTGTTTAGAGGACACTGAGGGGGAACCTCATTAATATTTACAATTATCTAAATGGTGGGTATCAGGAAGTTGGGGCATCATTTTTTTCTATCGTATCCAGTGACAGGACAAGGGGTAATGAGATGAAGCTGGAACACAAAATTCTATTTAAACATAAGGAAAAACTACTTTACTGTGCAGGTGAGGGAGCCCTGGCACAGGCTGCCCAGGGACCGTGTGGAGTCTCCTCTGGAGGTCTTCAAAACCTGCCTGGATGCATTCCTGTGCGACCTGATCTAAGTGTATCTGCTTTGGCAGGGGAGTTGCAGTAGATGATCTCTAAAGGTCCCTTCCAACCCCTGTCATTCTAGGATTCTATGAAATATTAATTTCCAGCTACAAAAAACAATCCTCAAATTTGTTTCCACCTGAGATCCCCTAAATTGTTCTAAAATGATATGCCAAGCAACAACCCCAGAAGCAACACATTTGATCCTGCCATCTATTCTTCTGGAGGAAGGTGGAAGAGTTGTTCAGGCAGAAAGCCCTGTCCTGCTCCTTCTCTTGAGTCTGATCTTGGACCAGCTGAAAGCCACTGCCGCTGCTGCTCCTATAGCACGACACAAAAGGAGCAAGGCCAGATAAAAAGAAGAAAAGCTTACTGACATAAGCTTGCAATGATATGGCAATAAATTCATCTGTATATACACATATATAATATTTCCCTTAAGCTGAATTTCTTAGGAATTATTCAAACCCACAGATTTGTAAAATCAGTTTGTTCAGCAGGTGCTTACATTTCACTGGGTATCTGTGGCAAGTATAAAACCTGCAAGTTAGTCTAATTTTGTGATAATAGCTTCTAATGCTGTAAGAAAATCCCCACATTAGTTAAAAATATTGTGTATTAGTTTTGTTCATCCAATAACCCTTTTCTCTGTGAGCCCCTTATTCTGAAAGATACCTTGAAGAATTTCAGTGGTAGGTAACTGAGTACCCTAAAAGCAGTACTGACTGGAAAAAGAAAAAAATATATAAAACTAATAAGCTTTTCAGATGTGACCCCTAGATGAAGGATCATTTGCTTTCTCTGTAATATACTCTAGAGCTGCGGAGGAAAGACATCAGATACTATTTGCTTTGCTTCTCATATACATAACAGATTAATAATTTACATGCAATGAACCAAAACCCCAAGGACCTTTACATCAGAAATATGAAGCAGTAACAGAAGAAAATAGGTCAGGAGATGAATGTTTTCAATTGATTTTTCCAGACATTTAAAAATCAGTTGTGTAATACTGACCTCATTGTATTCTTTAAAGAGATTTATAAAATGGGAATGAGCTGTGAAAGAAGCTAACAAACACTTCTATTCTTGTTTTAAATTCTGTTTTCTCAACTCAAAAAAATTCTACCAGTATCTTGGAGAAACAATATTCATCATTATGATGGATCAGTTCCTCATCAAGAAAGAAAATATGAGGGGTAAGGAAAGCAGGACCAATGTTGTGTGTTCGCTTTCAAGTGTCCTGCAAGCATATCTCTTGCAGAAAAGGGAAAGTCCAGAGACTCTTCACTGACAATACTCCTGTCTGACAGGATTGATCTGAATTGTGATCTAGTGTTCTCACCCATTTCCTGGAGCACACTTAATGGAGGAAAGGAGGAAATTGCACAAACCAGTCCTCCCCTAGCCCAGGGAATTAGAAAGGCACGTGACAAAAAGCCCAGCTTATCCCTTGGTTTGAGTGGAGTATCTGATACTTCTTTTTAGAGTCTGATGCAAATCAATGTCAGAATATCTCCAGACTGCATTCATTATGATTTTGGACTGATTCTTCAAATCACAGTTGCATGTTTTCCAGCAGATGAGTTTCTGCTGGCATGTTCATGATAATTAGACCACTGCTCTGTAAATGTGGTTCTTGATACAAAGTCCCAATGACCTACTCCTGCTCTGAACAGAAGGCAGCAACCATTTATGAAGAACCTTGTATCATCAGCTGTCACCTTAGCATGATAACCACAAAACGGAAAGAGTGGCTTAGCCTTCCTGACTACTTTGCACTTACAAACATTGCTATGTAGGATTTCTTCATCTAACAGCCAAGGCTCTTTGCTCTTGATTTACCAAAATGACTTCCCACCCAGTGAGAAGAAATTGTGTCACGGGAGAAAAAACAGGGGCAGCTTTAGTGGGAAGTCATCACTTTTGAATTGCCATAGGTCCCACTGATCTGGGTCCCACTGCTCTTGACCCTGACCCAACAACTTTTCACATCACACGTGCTTCATCACCAAGGTCCTGCCTGGTGATCCCTGGGCTATGTCTAGTCTCTCGGTCACACCAGTGGACCTGATCTTGACCCTGAATTGAAGATTGATTTATGTGCTTGACTTTGGGCCTGCTTCATCATCACATACTTGCCACATGACCTGGACTCTGGGCTGCCATCCCAGCCCTGCTTGACTTTCCTTCTGGCTGAGGGTGATGGGACAGGCCTTGGCTGGCAAGGTCCCGTTGTGCTCGCCACAGTAGCCATCTCAGCTTCTAGCTTCCCTCCCTTAGGACGCAGCTGGCACTCACGTCACCAAGAAAGAACCTGACTTGCAAGATACTAAAATTATCTCAATGGAGATTTTTGGCTTATATTCCATACAAGTAATATCTAGGGCCTATTTGTGAACTGTTCCAATTCAACAGAAGACTCAAGGATGTATGGAGTGTCCCATCAGTCAGTCATCTCGTCCACCAGCTTGCCCTTCACCATCACATAAATAAAGGTACATGGAGTTCAGTTTACAGATCCTAAGCCCAGGGTAACATCTTCCCCATGCCAGGAGCAAAGAATGCAGTAACCTCTTCCTCAAGGATGACTTTCTTTGGATGGTATAAACAACCTGCAAATTAGTTGGCACAATTTGATCATTCTGAGGCTGCACGCTGCAGTAGAGCAGAGGAAATAAGCAGCTACATGTTTTGTCTAGAATTTGCAGATGGAATTTGACTTTTCATGTGGTCATGTGGATTCCTCAACTATGAAAACTAGAATTAAGAGGAAAAAACCCTAAAACCAACCATAGCCCAAGCAACTTCACAGAATCACAGAATCTTAAGGGTTGGAAGGAAACACAAAAGTCATGGAATTAACAAAAAGTATTGTTTTCCCATTAAATAAAGCAGAAGGAAATGTGGAAAAAGAACAAATAAAATGTGGTCTGAGAAGTTCTGATTTTGTTTCAGTGAGCTCTCTGTTTCATACTTGCAGAATGAGAAATCAGAATGACTTCATACGGATAATGCAAATGGATAATGCAAAATTGTCTTCAAATGCAGATGTGCAAGGCTTAAGTAGTACTACAGACCATTCATCAAAGAGCATCACAAAACATTCAGAGTTCTTGTAAGGGGCCATGTATGAGGTTTGCTACCATGTGGACATTTGAGAGTCCTATTTATGCGTCCTTGTTGTATTTCCTTGTCTTTATTAGGTACTCTATCCACAACAGCAGAAAGTATTATCAGAAGTGTCATTGCAATATGTGGGTGAATATGTAAACAAACTCAATAACTATGGACCTGATTTGCCCTCGGTCAGAAATGACAGTAAATATAGCAAATTTTGTTGTCTACCAACCACTAAGTGAATCATTTAAAGTCTGGCACTTGTCCTGTAGGTCCTAAAAAAACCCCAAACCTCTGAATTCTGAAGTCATTGATTGGTAACAGTCTCATAAAGCTGGAGCTCTAAGGAGCAGATAAAAGCCTATAGAGCTGGAGCTAGTATCTAGAAGCAAAAAAAAAAAAAAAAAAAGTATTTAAATTCTGGCTTTCACCTTTCTTTTCACAAGGCAAATGTTACTAACAGCTATAAGAATTATTTTTTTGTGTCTAGATGATTGTAAGAACTTACAGTGTTAATGAAAGGATAAAGTAAAATATATGTGATTTTAAGAGTAATATTTTATGTTTCTCTGTAATGTTGTGGATACCTAAAGCATTTATCACAATTCTATGTTTTGCATATTTATGTTTTAATTACAAAACCAAAACTTGCTATTACTGTACCTGTCAGTGAGAAAAGGAGAACAATTAACACTGTACAAAGTTCTTTAAACAAATCAAGAAGCTCCTGAACTGGAAAAACAGGCATTTGGAAATTCCCATGACCTCTCCTCAAGAACCAAAGAGCGGGGATTAAGGATGCTGACCTTAAGATACTGACAAGCGTGTAAAGAGGATTGGTCTAAAATCAGATTGCCGAGTGTCCTGCTGAACATCCTGGCTCATGGAAAGATAAATTTGGTATTTGTTAGGGTAAGGAGTCATCATATAGAATAACATTTTAAGTTCTGTCATTTCTGGGAAAGCTAATTACATGCAGATAGAAAGCTGTTAATGCACTTTCTATTTTATTGCATAACAAAGGTACTAGTGATGCTAAGTAAAACACATAAATAAAGCAAAATTCACAGAAAGACAACTGAAAGATCCTACAGCTGAGAGGACACAGTCCAAGAGCCCAGCACAGGCTAGGATCCGTGTGTGTCGGGGAAGCAGACTTGCTGAAAGGGACGTGGGTGCTGGGTGTGACAGCCAGCTCATTGGGAGCCAGCAGTTTGCTCCTACAAGGAAAGCCGATCAGATCTTCAGCTGCATCTATGGAGCAATACTAGCAGAGATAGAGACATGATCATCCTACTCTGTTCAGCATTTTGACAGGCCACACCTGGAGTACCGTGACTCATTTTGGTCCTCACAAGTAAAAAAAGATGCAGACAGACTGGAGAGTGTCTGAACTAATGCCATGAAGATCAATGGGCT
Organism: Colius striatus; assembly: GCF_028858725.1. Classification (NCBI taxonomy): domain Eukaryota; kingdom Metazoa; phylum Chordata; class Aves; order Coliiformes; family Coliidae; genus Colius; species Colius striatus. The sequence goes on along the minus strand of NC_084759.1, from coordinate 157,216,029 downwards.
GGAGAACCTGCCCTGTGAGAGTATTCCAGTGGTAAAGAGTGGCAAAAAAAAAAAAAAAGGAAGCCTCTCTTCACAAGAAGACAAGGTGCAACAGATTCCAGTTGCATCATGAGAGGTTTCCTTTTGATTTAAGGAACTTTTCTACAGCAAGAGTGATCAACTATAACAACCTCCCCAGGGACATACGTGATGGAGACCCCATCACTGGAGGTCTTTAAGGTGGACAGGGTGCTAGATCATCCTTTCTCCTCTCTTTCCAACAGAAGGTTGGACCAGATGATCTTTCAAGGTCCCTTTCAGCTGGAGCTGTTCTATGATTCTGTGACTAAAAAGGCATGTAGTATTTGACACAAACTTGGGTAAAGCAAAAGTGGTCAATTGCAGCAAATAGAAATAGCACATTTTTTTAAACTATTTGGAATCACAAAATGGTTTTGGTTGGAAAAGAACTTTAAGATCAGCAAGTCCAACCTCTAACATAAGGCTACCAAGCCCACCACTAAACCATGTCCCTAAGCACCTCATCTAGACAGCTTTTCAGTATCTCAAAGGATGGGGACCCCACCAGGTACTAGGCAGACTCTTGCAGTGCCTAACAACCCTTTCAGTGAAAAAGTTCTTAAATCTAAGCCTCCCTTCATGCAATTTAAGGCCATTTCCTCTGGTCCTATAATTCATTACTGGAAAGACCGACCTGACCTCACCTGCAACCTCCTTTACAGAGTGCTTAGAACAACAGTAAAATAATGACGGCAGAATTATGTCATCACCAAAGTAATTTTGTACCAGTTAAAAAGGAAAGGCCGGTGCTGCGAACTTAGTTCTCACACAACAGTTGCTTTCACGCCTGGCACGTCCCCCCGATGCGCTGGATTCCCGTGGGTCAGCAGTCACTGCCATGAGCTGCCAGGGAGGACCGCGACCCGCGGCGCTCCCTCAGCAGCAGGTTTGCAACCTCATGCACACCGAGAGGGCTCTCGAGTTACGCGCCCTGCGCCTGCTGCGCTCCTGCCAGGAGGCCGCAGCGCGGCGCGAACCGCTGCCCCTTCTCCCCAGCCGCCGCAGGGCTGAAGCCGCACCGTGAGCGGGCCGTAGCTAACCGGCGGCCGCGGGGCGGCAGCACTGCGCCCAGCCGGGCTGCGGGAGCTCCGCGCAGGCGCACTGGGGCCACGCGGAACGGCGCCGGCGCGGTAGGCGGCCACCCCGCCTCTCCTCGCCCGCCCGGCCCTTTGGCGAGGGCTTCCGGGTCACGGCAGCCCGCCCAATAGGCTCTGCAGCCTGGCGAGCGTCACCGGCCCCGCGTCTCGCGTCCCAGGCGGGTGCGCTGCCGGAAGCGGTGGCCGCGGCATTCCTGCGTCCCATCAGGCAGCGCGCGCGCTGCTCCTCCGCTCTATGGTAACCATAGAGATCCACGGCGGTGGCGGATCAATACTGGGACGGCGGCGGCCGTGGCGCCGTGGGGAGCATGGCGACGCTGGTGCTGGATAACGGCGCCTACAACGCCAAGATCGGCTACAGCCACGCCAACGTCAGGTGAGGGCCCGTGGCGGGACGGGACGGGCGGGTGTCCCCTGATGGCTCCGCCGGCATCCCCCGGGCGCCCTCGCCCTGCCGCCGGGGCCGGTGCCGGGGCCGGCGCCGTGGCGCGCGGGCAGCCGCCCCGCCTCTCGCCCTCAGCCCCTCCCCGGGCCGCGAGCCGCCTGCGCGCGCCGCGGAGACGCCCGGTCTGGCCCCGCCCCTGCGGCCGTGCGGGCTCCGCCCCCCGGCTGCGCGGCGGGAGTGTTGCGGCGCCCCCTGTCGGCCCTCGAGGCGCTTCAGGGGCGGGGGGTGGCGGAGGGGCCCCCCTTCCCCTCGTGTTGTGCTGACGGCGGGGGCGGGCGGTGGTGGTAACTCAGTGCGGCGTGCAGGGTTTGGTTTGGTTTCCCAAAGGGTGCCTCATCTGCACCAGAGCTGTTGGAAATTTGAGATTTCATTCATAAATGGGTTAAAATAAATGGGTTAAAACCAAAACACAGCACCAAAAAATATCACCTAAAGCGTACGATTTATGAAGGTAGTGTAAAGACAAAGAATATGTCACGTACCCTAATGAATAGGAAAATTCTCAATCTTTTTCCAGCGTTATTCCCAACTGTCAGTTCAGATCAAAGACTGCACGCTTGAAAACCTTTACAGCAAATCAACTGGATGAAATTAAAGATCCCTCTGGTCTGTTTTATATTCTTCCTTTTCAAAAAGTAAGTAAGATATCCAGAGTTTAACATCATAGCCAAATGTAAACTGTTTTAAATAATACTTTCCAAACAATATGCCCCAACTGTAGGGTTTTATGCGATACTTCAGTGGGAAGCCTAACGATCATAGAATTATATATGTTGGAAAAGACTTTTAAGGTCATGGAGTCCACTCTTAATCATAACACTGCCAAATCTATGCCTAAACTGTGTTCCTAAGTACCACGTCTATGGCCTATGTGTCTTTTAAATGCCTACGGGCTTGATGACATAACTTCTTTGTTAAGCAGGCAGCTGCAATGCTTGATGACCCTTTTGGTGAATTACATTTTTCCTAATATCCAACCAGAACCTCCTCTAGAGCAACTTGAAGCCGTTTCCTTTTGTCTTATCACTCGTTACTTGGGAGACTGCTGACTTGGCTACACATTCCTTTCAGGTAGTTCTAGAGAGTGATAAGGGCTCCCCTCAGCCTTCTTTTCTCCAGGCTGAACAACTACAGTTCCCTCAGCTGCTCCTCTTAGGGCTTGTTCTCCAGACCTTTTACCAGCTTCGTTGCCCATCTCTGTGACACGCTTCAGGACCTCAATGTCCCTCTTGTAGTGAGAGGCCCAAAACTGAACAAAGTATTCGAGGTACAGTCTCTCCAGTGCCATGGGAAAAAGGGACAAGCCCACTCCCCTAGTCCTGCTGGCCACACAATTTCTAATACAAGCCAGGATGCAAATTGCCTTTTTGATCACCTGGGCACACTGCTGGCAAATATTCAGCCATCTGTCAACCAGCACACTCCCAGGTCCTTTTCCTCCAGACAACTATCCAGCAATACATCCCTGACTCTGTAGCATTGTCTGGGGTTGTTGTGGCCCAAGTACAGGACACAGCACTTGGGTTTTTTAAACCTCATAGAATTGGCCTCAGCACATCAATCAGCCTGGCCAGGGCCCTCTGAAGAGCCTTCCTGCCCTGCAGCACATCAGCACTCCTGCCCAACTTGGTGTCATCTGCAGACTTACTGAGAGTTCATTCGATTCCCTCATCCAGATCATTGATACAGATGTTAAACAGAACAGGCCCCAGCACTGAGCCCTGGGGAACACCACTGGTGACCAGCTGCCAGCTGGAGTTAACTCCGTTCCCCAGTCCTCTCTGAGCCTGGCCATCCAGACAGTTTTTACCCTTTGAAGAGTGCATCCATCCAAGCCATGTGCAGACAGTTTCTCCAGGAAAACACTGTGGGAAATGGCCCCAAAGACTAAAGTCCAGGTAAACAACATCCACAGCCTCATCTAATGAGCAGGTCATCTTGTCATGGAAGGAAACCAGGTCAGTCAAGCCTTTCATAATGCCATGCTGACTGGGCCTGATCACAAGGTTGTGCAGTACATGCCGTGTGATGACACCTAAGATGAGCTGCTCCATAGCCTTCCCTAGCACTGAGGTCAGGCTGACAAGCTTCTGCAAAGTAATGTATATAGGAAACACTATTTACATTGGTTTTGTGGCGTAGTAATTAACATATTGATGAAGAATATTTATAACATTTTTTATCCTCTGTAGCATTTACTCTTTAGCATAGAAATGTGATTTTAGACAATGTTAGCCTCAAATTTCTTTATACTACCAGTCTATCAATCACTTGACATTTTTATTTCTAGCAGTTTTTTCAAAGTATGACTTTCTTTTCTATATAATAGAATTTTTCTTACAGGGTTATTTGGTGAATTGGGATGTCCAGAGACAAGTTTGGGATTATCTTTTTGGAAAAGAAATGTATCAAGTAAGAGCCTCTTTTTCATTACAGATTTTGTGTCGGTTAAATAGTGACCAATAGAATTAAGATAAGTACATAAAATAGTAAATAGAACTGGTGAACTTTGAAAATGCCTTCAATTAGAAATCATAGGGATTTATTTTTTTACAATGTGAAGAAAATTCTTTGAGCTCCGATGAAGGAATTTAAGAAGCGTTAAAGTTTTTTAAGTTAGAATTAATTTATAATACTGAGTTCAGTTGACAGATATTAAGAAATTCACATCAGTATAATGAAGAGTTCAAATTACTGAAAAACAAAAGTAATTACTAACAGGTACAATGTCATTTAGAGGACAGGAAACTGTTGATGTAAAATAGAGTGGTGAGCTAGGTCAGTAGGCCAGAAGACATACACGTGTCTGCTAACCATTTTCTATTTATATAAGTATCTGATACATAATTCACAAGTACACAAGAAGTGTGAGCCTTCCTTTTTAGTTTTCTCTAAACAGCAAGTTATGTACTCTGAAACTTTTTTGTTTTTGAAACATCTCGGAGGCAGAATGGTACCAGGAATGAAAGTAATGCCTCAAAATCTCTTAGTCTCTATACATTAAAATATACAGTGATGGATTTTGATACCTAACTTTCATTTTAGTTTTGGAACTAGATTCAATTTTGTTATAGTTTCAAGGAGAATCTGATTTTAGTTCTTTTTATCAGTGAAGACTACAGAAAGATACAACTGGTAATATGTTTAAGGCAATATCCACTTATGATTGAAGTAACCCTCGGCAGTCCTCTCTAAAGGAGTTTGAGACATCAGTAAATGGGTAAAGTCCAGAATCTTTTGTTGGCCTTATTAGAGGTCACTGAGAGTGTCATTATTAATTATACTTTGCACAGGCCTTTATCTTTAGTTATCAGATAAGTTGATGTTTTGATGCAAGTTCTGAGCTGTTGAAGAGGCTTTCTTTAGTTGACAGGATTAAAGTATCTTGCCATAGTATTGTAGAGTTCCTTTATGGATATCTTTTTAAAAAGTTGGATTACAGTTTGTAAGGATGATAACAGGAGTGGAATTATGTGTGAAGACATTCCCTTCTATTAAATTTTTACTCATTAATTTGATAGTTTTATCACTGTTCATGAAATCTTTAAAAAACATAAAACTTTCTAAGCCTATCTTCTACAAACAGATCCATCAAGTGGTAGTCATGTCTTTTTTTAGAGTTACATGATCTTACACTGCTGCAAAATGTGGCAATGGAGTGTTAATTTCTAAGTTTCGTGTAATACCAATCTTAATATATTTTTCATAGGTGGATTTTGTAGATACCAATATTATTATTACCGAACCTTATTTTAACTTCAGTTCAATACAAGAATCCATGAACGAAATTTTATTTGAAGAATATCAATTTCAAGCTGTTCTTAGAGTAAATGGTGAGTCTGTCTCCTTCTAGTTTGCATTTATACATTTTGAAAGTTAAATAAATAAGCATGCATGCATGCACACATATGCACACATGTATATGTAAAGATAGTAAAGAAATTACTTTCATTTCCTCCCTGGCTTTTGGGTAACATGCTCCTATATGTACTCTGGCTGGATCAAACACTGGGGGTTTTGGCATGTTTTTGAAATTCAAGCTATATTCGTATATTACTTTAAGACTGTCATGGTATATAATGAAAGGGAATTTGAGGAGAGTCAGGATGACAGAGATAACAAATGGATTTTTGGAACAGCATAGCATTTAAGAAAGCACCAAAAATTTTCACAAAATCTTTGTTAGCTTTTCTTTTTTTGGGGGATGGTGGTTTTTTGTTTGATTTGTATTAGCAAATAAAATGCAGCATTATGTTGTTGAAATGTATTGTACCTTACAGGGAATGTGTAAATAGTATCACAACCCTTCTGAAAGATAGCTGGACATAGGATACTCCTTTAGATAGGTGTGATAAATTGTGTGATAAGTCTGCTTGGAGTTAAGGAGAGGAAACAGAACCTGGACTGGAAATACTGGAAAAGAGTAAATGGGGGTGTAGACAATATTTGATTTTATCCACTGTCGAAGTGAATTAATGAGTTGGCTGTAGCGTTACGTGTTGAGGCCTTGTAATTCTGTCAAGGCATGTAAAATATGAAGCAAGTACACTTTTATATCAATGTAAGCTTTAAAAGTGTATGTTCAAAGAAAAAACAAATTAAATGTTCTCTATTTCAGCTGGAGCTCTTAGCGCACACAGGTATTTCCGGGATAATCCATCGGAGTTGTGCTGTATCATTGTGGATAGTGGATACTCTTTTACACACATTGTACCTTACTGTAGAAGTAAGAAGAAGAAAGAAGCAATCATCCGGTAAACTCTGGTATATATTTTCTAGAAGAATTGTTTGCTCTGCCTGAAGTTAATGATGACAGAATTCTTTGTGTCACTCCTTTTCTATAGGATTAATGTTGGAGGAAAACTCTTAACCAACCATCTGAAGGAGATAATCTCTTACAGGTAAAGCATGTTGATTATCATCTTGAGAGATGGCATGAAATAATCTAGAAGTGTGGGGATATTCTTACTGGCCCTGTGAATTTTAGATGAAATGCTGTTCAAAGGAGAAGGGAATTTTTGCCTGTTATAATCTGCTAGCTGCTATCTTGAGCTTAAGCTCAAGATGAATTAAGATTAATTTAAGATCTTGGAAGAGTTGGGCTGTTAGTTTTTAAAGTGCCAGTGCTTCTAAAGTTGCTGAAGTTACCTGTGTGTTAACAATTACACAGACCCTTATCTGTTTCCTATGATGTCTTGGCAAGATCATCAGTTGTTTTGCTAACTGATTCTGTCAATATCACAAATAAAATGCAGTAGGATCAACTTTTTGTTAGGATCCTTTAATTTGGAGCTTCATGTAGGTAAAGGTCTTTGCTAATAGAGCTATGGGCAGGATTATAGCTGTACTTGATATGAAGACATTGGAAAAATGCAGGTAGATGGTTTTGATTATTGAACTGTAGGAAAACAATAAACTCCAGTAGGCCAGGAATGCTTCTCTAAATTGAGTAAAAGCTTTAGATATTGAGACAGCAGCTTACTGTGATTTGAAAACCATGGTTGCCCGTCTCCAGTGGAAAACTGGACAGGTAGTGCTAAGACTTAATTATTCTCAAACTTAAATTTTTGACTTATTTTTCACAGGCAGCTACATGTTATGGATGAAACACATGTAATTAACCAAGTAAAAGAAGACGTGTGTTATGTTTCTCAAGACTTCTACAAGGACATGGACATTGCCAAGTATGTATACAATGGTACTAAATGGGAAAGTTGTTACTTTCGAATAATCTATTTGAAATAATAAAACTGTGTACTCTTAATCAGAAAATTTGCCAGCTAAGTCAAAGGAAGACTTGTCAGTGTGAAATAGCTGTGATTTAGAATTTGGTCTCTATTCTGATGTATTTTATTCTCTTTCAGATTGAAAGGAGAGGAAAATACTGTAATGGTAGATTATGTTTTGCCAGACTTCAGCACAATCAAAAAGGGATTCTGTAAGGTAATGAAAGTGTGGTTTTCAAAATATTTTTGGACTGTTCCCCTGCACAAGGTAGTAGAGAGGTTAAAAAGACTTTCTTCTCTCTAATGCACTGTTGTAACTTCATTCTGTGCTATACATGAATTGGTAAGGTTTTCCATAGGAAGTTGAGATGAAGATTAATACTGTTTTTCCAGCATAGTACTTGATATTCTGTTAATTAATACTTGATGCTTTCTATGCTCTGTCATACAGACTGTCCATACTGTTATTTTTGGAGTTTTTTTTAAAGTTGGATACATTCTCTCTGCTTTGATACTTTTTTTAAGTCTCTGAATTTCTTTTAAGTACTCCAATGTGACTCTGAACCTTTTATAGAAGAGCTTGAACTCTTCATACCAATTAAGACAATTTAACAATTTTACCAAGTTGGCCAAAGTTTCAGAAGCAGTCCCAGTATTTTCACACATCTTTTGTGCATCCCTGTTTTATTTAGCTTCAGTCAAAACAGCAGTGTGTAAGAGCAAAGTCACTTTAGATTTATTAACAGAGTATTATTATTAAAAGATTTGTTGATAATACAACTTATTGTAGAATATACTGCTTACCTTCGCAGTACATTAAAAACATGAGTTGAATACTCTAGGATGTAACTTCAGTTCTTAAGCAGCGGCTACTATTCATGTCTTTAATTTAGCCAAGGGAAGAGATGGTGATAAGTGGAAAATACAAAACCGGTGAACAAATACTTCGTCTAACAAATGAAAGATTTGCAGTTCCAGAAATACTCTTCCATCCTTCGGATATTGGTATTCAAGAGATGGGAATTCCTGAAGCCATTGTTTATTCTATTCAAAATTTACCTGAAGGTATAACCTGAAAGTACTTGTAAAAGTAGGGGTGGGGAGAGGTTGTGTTGTGAACTGCCCTTTCTTCTGGCATGTTTCATATCCTCTAGAAGTCTGCACAATTCTCTGTTAGGCAATTGCAGTTTTGTGGTGATTCATCAGCTGGTTTCTACTCTTAGTTAATTGCAGTAGACATATTTCCTCTTAACATCTGTTTCTAACATGACCTGTCTGTGTTTGACACCAATGATGGAATATACTTGAAATTAGTTTGAGTTGTGTTCCAAAATATCTTTCTTTACTGGAAGAAGAGAAAAATGAAACTGACCAAACTCAGTAACAAAGTATAAAAACCTTTCTGACTGCTGTGCTTCTCAGAAGTAATACTGAAGCTTTCATTTTATAGCTGATGTACATGTAATTAAAGCCATTACTACCAAGACTGTCATTGGTTTTATGATGCTATGTAAGTATAGCAGCATCGAGACAATTATTTTGTACTCTTAAAGAAATGGTATCATTGAAAATCCCTTTTGAAAGGGGAATTGTGTTGGCTGACATGCAATTAAATAGACAATATAAAACCCCATAATTATCAAAGCCAAATTCTGAAAATTGAGAACAGAGGGTGATTGATCACTTGTATTTCTTAATAAAATTATTTAAATTATGTGGTACAAAATGAGGAAAAAACCTTTACTCTTTAAATATATATTCAGTCTCTGCAGATTTACTTATTTATTTTACAGAAATGCAACCTCATTTCTTCAAGAACATCGTTCTGACTGGGGGAAACACCCTATTTCCAGGCTTCAGAGATAGGGTTTATTCTGAAGTTCGATGTCTTACTCCAACTGATTATGATGTTTCTGTTGTTCTTCCTGAAAAGTAAGTTCTAAACTGTACAAAACAAGCTTTGTCCTTCTAGCACAGCAACTTACAAAGTAGGATTTCTTTTAGAGATTAAAAAGACAGAATGAGTAAAAGGGTTAATTTAAATATTAGGTGAAGCAAAATTGTACAAGAAGAGTGTATTTTCAGTCAAACCAAATAAATTAGAGACCCTCGGCTTGCCCAGCCCTTTGGCTAATAAAGTTAAGTAAATAAGTCTTTTCAGGATGAGTGTTTTTATAGTAAGCAGATAAAGAAGACTGTGTTGTTGCTAAGCGGATACCTAAGTACTCAGGATTAGAGTATAGTCTTTCACTTAGAAGAATTTTCAGCATCTGAATTCTGATGTGTAATTATTAATGTGGTCACTTCAGGGATTTGGAAGGGGGATAACATGTTTGCAGAGAGAGAGTATACAGTTGAAACAAGTTTATCTTGAACATACAAAAAAAACACCTTCTCTTTTAAAAAAAAGTGTTATTAAAGAGTATTTTAAAATATTGTTAAAGAGTCATTATCTGTGCAGAATAAATCCAAAGATATCTCCGTGTCCTGCCCTCTTCGCATTTGCCTCCAAAGAGGCACTTGCTTTTTATAAAAATCACAGCCAGGTAGACCTGCTAAAATTGGTGTCTCGTAATTTGTCTGGACCTGGATGGTTTCACTTAGCAGTCCAAAATGTATTTTTTAAATAGGCATGGTTAAATAAATGACTTGGAAAGCATCAGTGTATACTTCTATTTTAAATGAGCTTACAGAAGAATAACAATAACTCTGTTCATTTTTCAGCCCTATTACTTATTCTTGGGAAGGTGGGAAGCTCATTTCTGAAAATGATGATTTTGAAGACATGGTAGTAACTAGAGAAGATTACGAAGAACATGGACACAATATCTGTGAAGAGAAATTTGATATATAGATAGCATAATCGGATAAGTTGTTATTTCATTGTTTTACTCAAGAATGGAACTCTGAACTACAACCCGTTTTCTATCAGTTAGGATTGTGTTTTAGCTTTCCTGTATTTAAGTGGGTTGGGGAAAAAAATCATTTTCAGAGTTTAAATGTAAAGTTTTACAAGTTTAATACTATGAAATAGTATGTTCATTGTCATTTCATTATGTTCTCATCTTTTACGGATAGCTTCGTTGTATTGTTATTACAGACAACCTCAGTGCATGAGGCAATAAAAATATTGAATGCTTCTACTCGTGTTTCCAGACTTCAGAGATAACTCATTTTTTCCAAACACACTAGTGTGACACATACATAGTGAGAAGAAACCAAGATTTTTTTTTTTTTCCAAAATTGGTATTATTCTAACTTGTGCATGCAATTGAATGGACATTAAATACATCTTAAAAGGTCTCTCTGAGATTCCTATCCTGAAGAGGAATACTCAACTTTAATTTATTGTTATTTTAGTTGATAACTAGGAGAGGAATAAACTGGAAATGTGACCACTGCTATTGAAAGTATACTTAGACTTTGAGAAAAGAGTAATTTGAACAGTTCCTTTTTCAAAAAGGGTGCAGAGAGAGCAGGCTGTGTGTGGGGGCATTCTGTTTGTTTTAACAAATGGCTGAGTAAATAAGCTTTCTGACACTCCCCTCACCTTTCTGAAAAGGTGATATCAGAAACTGTCTGAAGTGAAGGAACCTTGCGGCTGTCCTGGGTAATCCCATCCCTGACCTATCCATGCATCCAAGATAAAACACCAATGCCTCAACCTGTACCCATTATTTACAGAGCAAAAGTGGCATCAGAAGCTCTGTTGTTCCCTCAGTCTGTGCACTTTGCATGCAGGAAGGGATAGTGTAACAGTATGTGCTGAATGCCAGATGGAAACCTTGGAGGGCTGTGCTAGTGGAAGTGGCCTGCCTGGCTTGCTTGGTTACCAGGAGTGAGGCAGGCGCCTGCACAGGTGGGGAATGGACACATGGCTGCTAACAATGACCTTGATGCAGCTCATGGCCAGAGAGGAATTGCCCTTTTATTAGGGCTGGTGATACTTGGTGCTCTGATTTGCAGAGGAGCATCCTATTCTGAGCTGAAGTCTCATCCTCCCTTGTCTGCCTCTGTAAAACCACTCCATACACTTAAGCAGTATACTTACCTGCCTTGGAACAAAGCAGTGACTGAGTGAGGCAGCTGAGGGCAGGGATCAAGCAGAGGCTTCTCCGAGTTTCATATCCCTCCAGTGCTCCTTGATAAGGGTTAGAGGGGGGTATAGAAGCACAGTTAGGTACTACTGCCTTCTGAAAATTTGTGATGATCTGTGAGCCAAGGGTAATTGATGTAGCTGAATGGTCAGAGCTGTCAACAGGGGCACAAGTGTCTACCACCAGTCTCTAGAGGCCCTGTGTCCAGCCTCTAGTTTTTTAAATAACCGCTTCACAAGCACAGTTTCGCTGGGATTTAAGGAAATGTGCATGTTGTTCCCACAAAAGCAACAACGAACCGTTTCTTTGGTAGGAAGGATACTACAATAATGCCATATACCTCATGAGGTTCAACAAGGACAAGTGCAGAGTCCTGCATCTGGGGTGGAACAACTCTATGCACCAGCACAGGATGGGCTGACCTGCTGAAGAGCAGCTCTGCAGAGAGAGACCTGGAAGTGCTGGTTGACAGTAATCTAAACATGAGCCAGCAATGTGCCCTCATGGCCATGAAGGCCAATGGCATCCTGGGATGCATCAAGAAGAGTGTGGCCAGCAGATCAAGGGAGGTTCTGCTCCCCCTCTGCCCTGGTGAGGCCTCATCTGGAGTTCTGTGTCCAGTTCTGGGCTCCCCAGCTCAAGAGGGACAGGGAACTTTTGGAGAGAGTCCAGCACAGGGCCACCAAGATGATCAGGGGTATGGAACATCTTTCATATGACAAAAAGTCTGTGGGAACTGGGGCTGTTTAGTCTGGAGAAGAAGAGATTGAGGGGAGATCTTATTAACATTTATAAATATCTAAAGGGCGGGTGTCAGGAGGTTGGGACATCCCTTTTTTTTATAGTAGCTAGCAACAGGACAAGGGGTAATGGGATGAAGCTGTAACACAAAAAGTTCCACTTAAACATAAGAAAAAAACATTTCACTGAGACGGTGATGGAGCAGTGGCACAGGCTGCCCAGAGGGGTTGTGGAGTCTCCTTCCTTGGAGGTCTTCAAGACCCACCTGGACATGTTCCTGTGTGATCTGATCTAGGTGAACCTGCTTCTGCAGGGGGGTTGGATCTCTAAAGGTCCCTTCCAACCCTTACCATTCTACGATTCTAAAAATACTAAAATAATTCTAATACTGCTTTATGAATAGATGTAAGCCACCTTACTTTGAAGGTGGCATCACTTGTTCTTCGATAAGACTGCACTGGAAAGTACCTTTATACTAAAGTCTTCCCTCTGTAAATTTTATACTTCAAATACAAACTAATACTGGCAATTAATTTGCTAGTTCTATGCTAGAAATCGTGAATAGAAATGAGAGAGGTTTGCTTTTTTCCCCACTAGCTGATTCTGTGTCAAATGTTCCTCAAAACAAGTGGCAGAACTTTCTAAAAATCAAATCAAGTTTTCCTAATTTTGGAACGTAACTGAAAGCGGAACCATGAAAAATGGTAGTCTGCATTTCACCAAACTTGTTCCATTTAGCAGGTCCTCAAAGTTAAATAGCACATTTCTTTCCACAAAAAATTAAAAATTCATAGATCCTACCTGTCAGAGTAGATGAATAAAATAGAGTTCCCATGAGTTCTTCCTTTCCTTTGAAGACCTAGACCAATCCTGACATCTTGTCCCATAACCTGAAGGAAAACACCTGGCAGCTATAAACTCCCACTGTGCACTTGAAGCATTTCCTCACAGTTTGGTACCTGGTTCTACACCCACAAAGATGCTTCTTCCTTACAAAATCACTACAAAATGATAGATTAATCCTTTTTTATGCAATGCTTTATTATCATCTTTAAATTATCACAAGAACATTCTAATGAAATCAAAAAGTGCAAGAATTTTGTTTTTAAAATTACAGTTTTTCCCAAAGCAATTCTCACTTCCTCTAGCCTAAAAAGTTACCATGTTATCATTCCTCTCTGTCTCCAGGTTCAGTATTTTGAGTGAGACAGTAAAGTGACTGAAGAGAGAGAATTGGAAAAAGAATTTAAAAAAAATCAAACAAACTAAAATCCCCTTCTCTCACTACTCAACACCAGGACTAAATCAGGAAATACTTTACTGTTCACAATTCTCAACAACCTTCTGCTGTACATGGTCCCGTTTTGGGGAGAATGACCAAAACCCCCTACAGGGCTAGGAAAAGAATACTTGGCCCTGTACACTAGTAATTAAGGCATTCACCTCGGAAAGGTGAAACTTGATCTTATTTTAATCTACTGTAAAAATTAGTTATTTTACACTGGGCAATGACTGTTAAACAAGTCCATAAACAAGGATGTGTGGACAGAAATTTCAGCTACATTCCCTGACATGTAACAGTGCCGGGCTACTTAAATAAGGCTTCTTGAAATATGCAAGTGAACACAACCTGTACACATATGTGGTTATATCTAACAGTTAATCTAACAGGTTATCTAAACCATTTCAATTTATAATAGAAAACAGCACCTGCTTTCAGAAAGTTTTTGTATCCTAGTATCTTTACCACATGTTTGAAAATCATTTGAGGATGTAGATCCCTAAAGAAGTGTATTCACAATAATAAATCATGGTCATAGTAGAGCTAGTCCAGCAAAGGGGCCAGGAAAATTATAAGGGATTGAAGCATCAGTCATACATGGAAGAGGCTGAGAGACCTGCAATTGTTTAGCCTTGAGGGGAGGGAGTAAAGAAGATCCAGTGAGAAACTTCTCAGTGGCACCCAGTGAAAAGACAAGAGGCAATAGGCACAAACTGCAATGCAAGAAATTCCACCTAAACGTAAGATGGGGTTTGAGTTTGTGGGGTTTTTTGGGTTTTTTTGTTTGTTTGTTTTGGGTTTTTTGAACTACTGTACAATTGGTCAAACTCTGGTCCAGACTCACCTGAGAGGTTGTGCCATCTCCGTCCTTGGAGATATTCTAAACTCAACTGGAAAAGACTGAGCAGCCTGTACTAACTGCCTTCACTTTGAGCTGGACAGTGAGACTAGACCAGAGGCTCCTTCCAATTTCAACTCTGTGCCTCTATGTCAAACATATGACCCAATGTCTGCCCTGAGGATGGAAGAAGAAATGGAAGAACCCCTTTATTATTATAATGTGTATTTATTTTAATGATTTGAAACTACATTTCCTTGCCAATGTACGGTTCACTATCAATGTGTCCAGACAGGCCAATGTGTTTTATAGTTTTGCCCTATAAACCCATAGATACTATCAAAGTATATATGGCAAATAACCAGACACTATCAAAGTATCCTCACGTTAAAATAAACTGCTTAAGTACACCAAGAGATCTAAACCAAGATTATTATTGCTCAAGTTCTTTCAAAATGTAATGTTTTACTTGCTTTTGCAGAACTGCCATGTTAGCAGTGGCTCAGTCTGCCAGAGTGAGGAAAGAGTAGCAGGCTATGATTACACAATGCAAGCGTACATAGCTCCCCTGCCTAAGGAATCTTGCCTGCCATTGATTCAAAACCCACTGACCAGCTCCTAACAGTTTTGACACGCTTTGTACAATTTTACAATACTAGCAGGAGTCATAATCTACAGTTTAAGATTACATTACAGTTAGATGATGACACACGGATAGAGAAGATTAAAAACCTTACTGGTTATCAACCCAAGTATGTCTCTGAACGTGGATTTGGCTCAGCTAGAGGAGGAAAAAAGTACCTAATCCTGAACTCAGAGAAGCACAGGCAAGTGTACTGTAATTACTTCCAAATTACTAATAAAGTACATTTTGCTTAAAAGTCATTCATTAGAATGAATGCTTTTTAACAGCATAGTCATTTTGATAGTTGTAGTTTCCTGTAAATTAAAATGTAAAGACATATGAAGAAAATGGTTTGTACCCTGAAAAATTTTTATATGCATCTCTCCCTTAAAAAAAAGGCTCTTTTTATCTTGATGTCTAACCATTTAGAGTGCAAAATTCACATGTACCACAACCACTGTGTTAGGCAAGAGAATGGTATTTTCGTAATTCTTTAATTAATTTCCTCTTCTGCTTCAAAGGAATAGTGGGGTCACTGTCCATCTCTTGAAGCAAAGCAAGAAGATACTGATTCGTTTGTTGTTTTTGATCTTCATATTCTTCAGCTGTCACACGCTGACAGAAAGTGAAGCCTTTGTGTAAGAAATCAGAAGTTCAGATTAAGTTTAGTGCATAACATAAGAGTCTGGTTAAAAAAAAGATCAGAAAATATGATCGAGTATACTGACTGATATTCCAGTTCAGATGCAATTACAGTCTCCACAATGTGAAACATATGGCCCTCCACTGAGCATCTAAGCATTTATTGCAAAAATAAAATTGAAAGCAGCATTACAATTGCAGTATCATAAATGATTTTGTGCTGCAAACAGGCCTGAAAGACAAAGAGTCAATATAGGCCTTGCAAACAGAAGCCATGCAGAACACTACATGACAAGAATGGCAATTTGCAGTTGTCATGATCCAGTGATGCCCTGTGGGTGAATCAGATCCATAGCAAGGCCCAGAATACAATACAAGTGAATAAATACTTTGGAGAAACAGTTGTCTCTGAACCACACCTCTGAATCCAGGAATAGAATTCAGCAACTTCTAAGTTACTAGACACCTCAGCATAGTTCGGGCACCAGAAGCAGGAGATGATGGCACAGACAACAGTTCAGGGTGAAAAAAAAAAAATTGTCTTCTTAAGGCTTCACACAGAGTCTGGAGACTAGTAAACCTGAGCTGTCATAAATTTCATGTGGGCCTGTCCTTTCCTTCTTTTACAGTAACTTTTAACTCTGTGTGCTGGTGGAGATCAAAGGCTCCAAGAACAGTGTAGACAGGCAACTCTTCCTTCTATTCCTCATCTTTCTATTCCTTGGCTACATAATATGCCATACTCAGAACACTGAACTGGAAGTTATTTGGACACATTACAGGACCCACCAGAGATGGCAAAAGACTCTACTAAAACTACTTCAGACAGCTGCTCTATGGAATGTAATATTAAACAACACAGTAACTTACAGTATTATTCATTTTCCTAATGGTTTCTTTTAAATGTTTAAGCACATAATGTACTGGCAATACAGAAATCAAAAGGAAGAAGCTAAGAGTCAGAAAGAAATTCAATTGAGCCAACTCTTTTCATCATAGTGCTGAAAGATATTTCTGTCAGCAAGGCAAGATGGAATGTTAGCTTAGAAAAGAAACGAACTGGAAAACACTAATTCCCCACGCACACTGAGTGTCAGATGCCTTCCTTTTAGGCTATAGTATCCTTCTGTAACTCTTATGCTCTTAATAAACCTTGTGCTTACCCAGAAAAGGCTAACATTAAACATTAATCAAGGTCTGTGCTCAAGACATCTATTAAAACCTCAAACTACTTAGCTTTATGAGAAGTTTTAGGTGTCTTGTGGTGCAGAAGTACAAGAATGCAGTTCCTAAACTCAGAATGAAACCAAACTCACAAACCAAATTACAAGCAATTCACTTCAGGAAGTGAATTTTGCATTAAATTTCTTCAGAAGTGAGTGTTTGGTAAAAAAAAATAACACTAATGTGTTTTGCTTATAGCAAATAATTAAATTATTTGGTGAAATAGCCACTAGTCACTTTACTGCTTCACTTCTAACAAAGTACAACAACTTAGTCTATGCAAAGTTATAGTCGGCTGATGATAAATCCATTTGTATAGAAAGGTTTATACAAAAATGTGTACCACATCATCTACCTGAATCGATATCTGGATCTTGTCCTTCTAGCAAACTCTCAAGCCTCCTACTAATTAGTTCCAGAAGAGTTAAAGGAGTCTAAAAATACAATCAAAAAAGACAGAAGTTACAAAAGCAATACATCTGTATCCTGAGAATTGGGCACTTTCAGATGATCAATTTAAGAAGGAAAAAAATCACATAATTAACTGCAGAAGAATCTATTCCTACATCTATTCATGTACACATTCAAAATCTCTCTCAAAAAAACCACAAAAACATATGTATATGTATGTATATTATTGTTCTACATGTTGTTTTCTGCTGAACTACAGCAAAAACCATAGTGTAGACCTTGAAATGCTTTCAGCTTATATGACACAAAAGAGTCCCAACTGAAGTTGTGAAAGAGCAAACCAGCATCCACTCTGTCATGGCTGTGAAGCAGCAGGCACTTCATTTGTGAGATCTGGCTCCACCTCCAATGATGAACCAAAGCCTTAAACCTCATGTCAGAATACTCACTTTTAAAATAAATTAACAAGCCCAATAAAGTATTTGGTTTTGTCTGTATATTAAATACATGCAAAACTCACACTAACCACTTGATACTTTCAAACTAAACTAGAGTTAATTAAAAAAAAATTGGCTTCCATGTGAGATAAGAAAAGGAAGTGAATGTGTGGCCCTAAGAAGCCTAAAAATTTAGTAGACAGTCATGAGAAACAGTGTCAAAAACACTTCAACACTTTCTTAAAACAAATCATGCAAATAGAAGGGATATTATATGTAAAGGACTGAAAAGCCCTCAAAAAGCTCTCCTCCATAGTCTGAAATAGCTTCTTTCCTTGACTACACTATTAAGCTGCAACAGAGGGAATGTTAAACTCTGTTCCTCAGATCTCTCATCTCACTTAACGGCATTTAACATTTCAAATGACAAGGCCAATGAGATAAGGAAAATGCTACCTTGAAGAGCTCAGCGTGATTGTCTACCAGAAACTGAGTCAGCAGTTCTGCCTGTGGTTTTGACAATGTCTTATTTTGTAAGATGAACTTTGTGCAGGTCTTGATGATTACTGATCTGTTATCAAACTAGAAAAAGAACCACACAGATTTGGCATTAGATTTACCTGTAATGTGTCAGCAAAGACTAAGTATAACAGGATGCTACCAGTAGGAAGGACATTTTGATATTCGTTTTAAAGCAAATCCCATTAGAAGGCAGTAAACAGAATACTTCTAAGTCTGGAGGAAAATAAAAGTTAGCTTTACTATAGGAAAGCAATGTTTCCCACACTAAACATAACAGATACTTACTTGTTTTTGTAACTTGTAGCCCTCAGATTCAGATGCAATGGCTATGAATGTCAGGAGCCTATGTAGTTCTTCTCGGATATTTGGTGCTAATAATTTTAGATAAAGTTGTGATGCCTCTAGAGCTTGATTTGTTTTTCCTTTTTCTGCAAAGGAGTAAAACAGTGTATCCAGTGCAACTGTTAACTTTAAAAGTCATATTTAAAATCCAATATTAATCCTATTTGAGGGGAGTGGATTTGCTATTCAAACAAAGCAGGTTATCTCAGTGACTTCTAAAACCTCTGGGCAAGACTCAATACAGCATTGACTCGATATAAGCTTAAAACCTTTGTCTCACAGCTAGTCAAGGAACAGAGTTACTTAGACAATATATACAGGTCATTACTATGCTCTGTGCACAATGTGCAAACACTGAAGTGATATTTGCACTGTTTGTGATTACGTATCTCCATTTTATTTTCCAGGATTAATCTCAAAGTAATTAATGAGCTGAACAATTCTGACTTTCTCATTGCTTTGAGGTCTTTACTTGTTTGGGTTTTTTATTGGTTGCTTGGTGTATCATGTCTCATGCCCCATAGGCACTATGTCCTAAGTTTCTCAGGGACTTGTGACAAGGTGGAAATAATCTCCTATGAAAATCCCTTCAGATGATAATTCTGAAAGTAAGGAACTATCAAAAAGCCAAGTAACTTTCTTAAGGCAAGAGCAAGATGAGGATAGATACAGGAAGAGAACCTACATATGACTTTCTGGCCTCTGTCCTATTACTGGGACAGAGGTTCTATTTTACAAGAAACAATCCAGGACCTTCAGGGGTTTACCACAAGCCATTTGAAAACATCTTTTTAAATAAAGAACACCAAAAGAGCAAGTGACCCTTTTTCCAAAAGAAGGGTAGACAAAGGAGAGAATTGCCAAAGGACATGATCAAGACAGGTGAAAGTGTAGACGTGAAGACAAGAAGTTAAATCATTTCTAGAGAAAAGTTTAAGAGTTTCTGTGGTCTATGATTAAAGCTTTACTGAGTTACTTTAGAAGACTGTAGAAAAAAAAGATTCAGTGCCAATATAAAACGGTTCAATAAATCACGTGTAGTTTGACCAACTGCTCTAATCTGTAAAATAAGTGAAGTGCTCTACAAGCATAGCAATAAGTTTCCTTTCACAACAGTTCTGTATTATCAACCATCTTAAATAACTGTTTAATAACTGATGAAAATAAAGTTATAACTGTATATACAACAAAAAAATGAAGTCCTACTTTATCTAACTGCAGCACTTCTCAAAATAATTTAGAAAATGTTTATAATATATAGCTGGTTTGAACACTCTTGCACTAGAGTTAGAACAACAGCACATAATCAAAGTAGGTTAACTGTACTGGATTCTACTTGGAAATTATTACTAGTATCCAAGTTGTTACGCACTGATGACCACACTGTATCCCACAGCACCAAGAGAGGGGAAATTGGTTGTAAAACAGTTAAGCACAGTCTCCTAAAAATGACCTAGTATGAACTAGAACACATCTGAGGACCCAAGAACACAAACTAGTATGTTCAAACAGATTACCATTTCCTGATGATAAAATTTTGGCTACCGCTTCGACAAAAAGAAATACAGCATTAGTAACTGCTTGGGAGACAGTCTTTTTCAAATTGGAAAGATGGCAAAATCAAAGCAAGAAAGCAGAATAGCCCTTCAGATACTTAATAAGGAAAAGATCTACAGGCAACTAAAGTGTTAGAGTAATTCAGCAGAATTATGACACTGTCTTTTCTCTGCCTACAGATTTGGCTGGTTTGATTCTCTAATTTACTAAAAGTTTATAATACTGGTTTATGTCAGTGCTGTATTTAAAGTGTGTATATGAACTACAATATCTTTAATTTAAGTGAACATTTAGCAGAACTTACCAGTAGCTATATTAATTATTTCAAATCAGCGTTCTTTCTTTTGTGGATGGGTCAGGTAATTTTGCAATGGTTTCCCTTTGATGATTTCTAATGTAATTTGTTTTTTTTTCTCCTCAGCAAAATACTACTGCTGAAAATATTGGCTTTTGTATTTTCAGGAGGTTTTGACCACAGGATCCACCACTCCAATTTTTACACAGGCCAAGTGTGTTCCTATGCCAGTAAGCTTACCATAATTCTCTAAAATCTGAAACTTTTGATAACACTCCATAAATCCTACCGAATTGAAGCAGTAACAAGGCCTATTTAGGGTAGGATTTCTCTTAAACTTCTATATAAATTAAACACTTCTGTTTTAGTCATAAGCATTTATAGGGAGGTTTTTGGCAGTGTATCACAGTCTAATCACAATCTCAACAGCTCCTTTTATTAATCTAAATAACTTCTATTACTAAAAAAGCCCTAAGTCTAGAACTTACAAAACCTTATAAACTTTTCTTTTTAACCTTAAATATAAATGATTTTATTTCTATGTTTCCAGGCACCAGTAGGAATAAGGAAAACTCTTAACTAGTGTTAACAAATTTTCACAATAAGAGTTGTTACATATTGAAACAGGCTATCCACACAGGTTGATGAATCTCTATCCTTACAGATTTTCAAAATTCAGCTGAACTGGGCCCCAAAGCAACTGGATCCAACTTGGAAATTTCTCCTTGCTTTGAGCAGAGGTTCTGACTAGTGACCTCGAGCATTCCCTTCCAACCCAGAAATGAAAGTGCATCTGCAATAGCATTGCAAATGGTGTTACAATGTAGTCAATCAAGACTTAGTAAGTTAAATCCTTTTAATAACCTTCAAGTTGTGGTTTTTTTTGTTCCAGGTTGCTCTTACCTATAAGTTCTATAATTCCTGAATGAATATCGAGATCCTGAGTGGCAAGAAGGGAGTCCTTCTTTTGAGTATAATACTTTATTATAACATCAAAAAGAATCTTCTTGTATGCATCCAGACTGCTGGGTTTGTCAGTGCTTTGAGGTAACTGCTGACTAACCATCACTAGGAATTGGTCTGGGAAATACTCCAAGCACTCAATTGCAGCATAGAGCCATTTGTCAAGCCTGTAGAAGGAAAAGTTCATTTTAACGTTCACTTTAAAATGCTCTGTCTAATCTTATTTAACCTTTTACAGAAAGTTAGATAGAAATCAACAGGAATACTACAGAAATAAGAGAACTTCTAAGGAAAAGAGCACTGATGACATGCAGCTACTTTCACTTTTATCTTCTCATGACCTAAGCATTCTTCAGCACTATGACTTAGCTTCTCCTTTTCCGTTGCTAACAATAGATGCCTTACTGACTTTCTACCTTCCCATAACCACATCAGGAACTCTGAAAAACAAAAAGGCTTAGAATAATTTTTTAAAGTTTTAATATCTGTTAGAGACCTAAGAGTGAAGTGTCCGGTTTAGAAACTAGGAGTGTTTTCAATACTTGAGGTTAAAGCTTTAACGTATACTTAAAATCCTCAAATGTCCTATCCTAAACATATACTTTTGGTGAATTCCCTTACCACTTCTGAAAAGACATCAACAAGGGAAAATACATTAATGTCACCCCATATACAAGTGTAACAATGTCTATTTTGTTCACTTAACACAAACCTTTGATCAAAAGAAAGCATTTACTACAAAAATTTTAAAAAAGTCAATTTTATAACCTACTCAGGCAAGTTTAAGCTACATATAACCTCTCTGTCCAGGAAAGTATTTGAGATAATCAGGTCTTCTTCTTTGCCAAAACAGTGTGGCTTTGTCCTCAATGAAGACACCAAGATATCTTCTAGAAGTGGAACATCAATTAACTGCAGCAGTCGTAGCAGACTTTGCTGTTTCCAGACATCCTCTATTACTGATACAAACAGAAAAAACACATCCTCAGAAATAAGATCCTATATAAAACACTAACCTTTGTTTTCACTTACTCGAGACTGTTTTTTAAGTGTTTAAAGAAAATAAGGCAACAACACAGTGTGAAACTTCTGTGTTAGGGAAGAAGGGATCAAAACAAGAATGCTAAGAAGGCTTTAGAGATAATATCTCTATTGCCTATCATATTAGAATTAGCAATAACCTACTCTAATTAGTAATACATACAAGAAAAACAAAGTGAATAGCAATGGAATTATATAATACAGATGTACTTCATCTTAAGACCTATTTTCTTCTGAAGTGGTATTTACATAAATAAAATAGCACCACCCTGCAGAAGCTTAATGCAGTGTTATTTCCTTTAGTTTACTTACTGTAAGCATTTACCCATTTAACTATTTTGTCATTAGTGACATGCCAAATTCAAGACTCTGAGGGGCAGTGTTTAACAGAAATGAGGTACTCACTCCATGTTGGTACAGTGAAGAACAACCAAGTTGTGAAAAGAAAAATTCAATCCTCACCTTTTTTGGACAGCAGATGAGCTGGTTGATTAACCATGATCTTTGGAGGTAAAGATGTGTGAACATTTATTGATTGAAGAAGCTCCTCTACCCTCGTTTTATCAGCTGCTTCTAATGCTAAGGGGTTTGAAAGTGTTATTTCACCCTTCATTCTGCTTAAGAGGAAAAAATTGTTAGATGTATAACAAATACAATCAAGACACATTTATCTTTTTGTCACTTCCTAAATTGCTGTTAAACCAGGACTTTGGGGGGGGTGGGGTTCATTGTATCCTGCTGCTGGAACCAAATCATCCACATCTGCTTTGTGCAAAGGGCAAGGATATTGATTCCAAGTACTGTTTATTAGTTGCATTTCTTTCACCAACTTCCAGCAAGTAGCTCATTCAAGCTAATTCTCAGATTTCAGCGCAATTGGTTGTGAAACAAAATGACTCCTGGGCTTATGCTACTATGCTGGCCTCCACTCTAAACAACAAAGGGCAAGAAATACTGCCAAGAAATACCAGGTAACATCTGCCATTTAGGCATGAGAACTCTCAAAATAGGCACATAGTTTTCAAAAGTCTCCAACAACTTGGTTAGACAGATATAATGTCATCTATGATTAACCCACCTTAACTTCTAAAAAAAACAAAGGAGTTCAGAGTAACTCACTTGGAAGGTCTTTTTGTCTTCTGTTTGCAGATTTGCTCAGGAGATAAGCTTTCATTGTCTTTATTCTTTCTTGGAAGAAGAGGAGTAAGACTGCTATTTACAAATTTATAGAGACTAGTGTTTGTGTCTTCAAACTCTGTTTCTTTCTCATTCTTGAATAAGCAAAGCTTTGCTCCAACTGGCTCAAACACCTTGTGATCCATCAATGCTTGGCATACTCGGACTCCCTTCAGACGAGAAATATCATTGCAGCTTAGGTACATGCTTTGCATAAGATGGCTTAGTACCACATCAACAGCATTCGAGCCGGTGAAACAGTTTTTATATGTTTTCAGATGTTGTCTACGTCTTTTGATTTCCACCTGACTGTGAAGAGCGTGAATAATACTATTCCATATTTGAGTTGCTTGAAAAGGACCATCACAATCTGCAAAATATTTATATGAAGGTTTTACAGATGTTTATGAAGCTTTAATTTATAAACCACAATTTTTACGCTGTTAAATTAGTTGTATATATATTTATAAAATCTCCAAAAATCAGCTTAATTTTACAAAGACGGAGAAAGATATTACTTCATGAGTCAGTCCTAATAAGCTGATCTCTATTCACTAGGGCTGAGTCAACAGAAGAGAATAAAAAGACAATAAAACCATGGGAGGAAGGTTTTTTTACACATACCGAATGTATTTATGTACAGATACACATTAATTCATTATAGAATCACAGAATGGCTGAGACTTTTAAGGACCTCTGTAGTCCATCTACTCCAAACTCCCTGCTCAAGCAGAATCACCCAGAGCTGGTTGCCTACGACCATGTCCAGACAGCATTTGATTATCTACAAAGATGTCCAGCGGAGTCCTCAGGGGTCAGTGCTGGGACCAGTACTGTTCAATATATTCATTACTGATCTTGATGAGGGAACAGAGGGAACCGTCAGCAAGTTTACTGATTATACTAAGCTGGGAAGAATGGCTGACATATCAGAAGGCTGTGCTGCCATCCACTGAGGCCTGGATAGGCTGGAGGGTTGGATGGGGAGAAATCTAATGAAATTCAACAAGGGCAAGTGTAGAGTCTTGCATCTGGGAAAGAATAACCCCATGTACCAGTACAGGCTGGAGAATGAACTGTTAGAGAGTAGTGTAGGGGAAAGAAACCTGGGGGTCTTGGTAGACAGCAGGATGGCCATGAGCCAGCAAAGTGCCCTCGTGGCCAAGAAGGCCAATGGCATCCTGGGGTGTATTAGAAGGGCTGTGGGCAGTAGGTCAAGAGAAGTTCTCCTCCCCCGCTGCTCTGCCCTCACGAGACCACATCTGGAATATTGTGTCCAGTTCTGGGCCCCTCAGTTCAAGGACAGGGAACTGCTGGACAGAGTTCAGCACAGGGCCACAAATACAATTAAGGGAGTGGAGCATCTCCCTTAGGATGAAAGGCTGAAGGAGCTGGCGGTCTTTAGCTTGGAGAAGAGGAGACTGAGGGTGACCTCATTAACATTTACAAATACAATAAAGGGTGGGTGTCAGGAGGATGGAGCCAGGCTCTTCTCAATGATGGACGATGGTAAGACAAGGGGAAATGGGTATAAACTGGAACACAAGAGGTTCCAAAGAAACATAAGGAAATTTTTTTTCACTGTGAGGGTGCGGGAGCACTGGAATGGGCTGCCCAGATAGGTTGTGTAGTCTCCTTCTCTGGAGACATTCAAAATCCACCTGGATGAGTTCCTGTGTGATCTGCTTTAGGTGGTCCTGCTCTGGCAGGGGGGTTGGACTAGATGATCTTTCGAGGTCCCTTCCAACCCTTAAGATTCTGTGAAGGTGGAGCATTCACAGCCTCTCTGGGCTCCGTCTCTGTTCTCTTTGCACTCTCCCTTCAGGTACTTGTAGGCATTGATGAGTACCCTCCAAGCCTTCTGTTGTCCAAGCTGAGCAGTCCCAGCTGTCTCAGCTTCACCAAAGGAAGATGCTTCCCCAGGCCCCTTTCTCATCCACTATCACTCTCAGCTCAGGAGATGACAAAGCAACACTTACAAGTCATTAAACCTGCCTGCCCTACAACCTCTCGCTCTGAGCACTGGGACGCAGCTCCAGGCCCAGTCCTAATAACAGTGCTCCCTTGAACCACGACTTCGAAGGGCATAGCTGAAAGAAGCTCCTCTCTTCTCTGTACAGCTCCTGACCTCGCACTGACCTGTTCCCAGCACGGGACACACCTGTCCAGCAGGGGGGGCAAACGAAAGCCTCTCAAAACCCCCATAAGACGGGGATGAATTTCCTTCCTCCCTCACCTCCTCGTCGCCGCCCGCTCCCTCGTCGCGGGTCTAACTCGCTCTGACTCTGGAGCCTCCTGAATCGCGGAGTCAAATAACCCGCCATGTCGGCGGCCGGTGCCGACGGAAGCCGGCCGAGTGCATCACTTCCCGCCCTCCTCCACCTCCCCCGGCCGCCGCCCCAGCGCCGCCCCGCCGGGGCGGAAGTGAGCCGCTCTCCGGCCGCCCCCTCTCCGCTGCTGTGGCTGTCGCCGTCGCTATGAAGTAGCTGACGCGGGACGGGTCCGGAGTGAGAGACGGAGCTGGCGTGACAGGCGGCCGCCGGGCGCACAGAGCGAGGCGCGGCCGGGTGCCGCGCCGGCAGCTTCTCGCAGGCTCAGGTGAGAGGCCCGACCCCGCGCCCCGGGGCAGGAGCGGTTGCCCGTGGCCTAGTGCCGCTGCGCAGGGCAGGCAGGGCCCGCTGTCCCCGCGGGGGCTGGGGATGGTGTCCTCGCCTCCCGGGAGCCCCGCGCGGAGGGACGGAGAGGAAGGGACGCGCGGTCGCTGCGTGAGCAGGGCCTGGCGGGGAGCGCTGGGCTACCCGAGCCGGCGGATCGCGGGTCACCTGTCCGCAAACGGCAGCGACCGCCCCAGGCAGGCTCTCTACCGGCTGCCCCGCGGAGAAGGCAGTGAGCCCAGGCACTGGCCCTTAGGGTGGCGGGAAGAAGGAGAACATTCCCTGCGCGCCGCTGGCAGGGCTTCCCGGCGGAGCGACCCGAGTCCGCTCTCGCTAAACATCAGTAAATACTTTGGCCGGGAGGACCGGCCCGCAAGGGGCAATCCAGGGCTCTGTGCAACGTTTAGGTCGGGTTTCGCCTGTCTGCAGGCGACAAGCAGATCCCCTGCCTGAATCATGTTCCGTGATTTTTTGGTAGGGTTTCACTTGATGCTCGGTACCGAAATGCTGAATAAAAATAATGAAGGTGACTTGTTCTGAGGGAAGCTACACCATACACAGGGCATCATTGCTTTTGATACTCCTGTTGTTTTGTAACAAGTGCAAAAGATTGGCTGTGCCTGATTTTTTGTTTTGCTTTGTTTGATGAGACTTTGTTGTTCTAGCACCTCTTTCTTCCGTGAATTCGTCATTGTTTGGGTCAGATGGATAGGACAGAAGTTTGGGTTGGGTGGCATGAAGTACCCATGCACCTGCTTGTTGCCTTCACAAAGGGGAAACCCAGCTTGTTATAGGTCAAAACACTGGCAGTGTGTATGATGGATGTGCTGTTGCACAGGTGCAGTCATCTGTACATCAGACAAAGCTATGAATTAGTTGAAGAGTAAATGAATACTTTTAAATCATGCAGTTGTTTTACATGAGTGAGAATGAAAGAATTATGAAGAATCTTTGTTTTGGACTTACCTTTATTTCAGCATTTTGAATGCTTTGTCTCATTGTGGTTGTTAATTTTTCTAAAACAGGAATTCAGTCTTAAAAGAACCAAAATCGGGTTTTGTACCATTGAGAACCAAAGTTACACATTTCAGATATGGTTAAATCATCATGAACCTACTCAAAATACGGTGTGTTTTTTTGTGTAGATTTCTAGGTGCGTTATTCCCATTGACATATTATATTGCTTTTTTACTGAACTTGGTAATAATAGTCATTTTTATAAAGCAAAATACTTCTTTTAGATTACAGTCCAAATATTGACATGAGGATTAGTACAAATTTACAGTGTTAGATGGTTGTAAACCTAAAATCCAAGCTTATTGAGAAGTTTCTCTATACTCAGCTGCTAAATGAAACAGTACTTTGCATATCGTCAAGCTGGAGAGGAACAGGTTGGACAGGGCCTACCAGGCTTGATTTTTAAATCCTAACCCTTCAGACACTGGAATGCTGTTAACATTCTCACCTAGTGGCTTTTCCAGGCTTCTCACTGCAGTTAGTCTGTCACTCACGGCAGAGGGCACTTCGGATTCTATCAATACTACCCTTTCAGATTTATACAAAAGAATTTCAACATGCATGCACTTCCATTTTCTTTATACTGTCCCATACTTATATATATATTTTTCATACTTAATTTTGCAGAACATCTCTATAGTTGAGAGAGTTCTAACACAAGATTGTCTTGCATCAATTCTAGATAAGATTTGGTGGCTGGAAATGAATGAAACAATGAAAAAAACCACAAGATTTAGAACCAAATAGATTTTTTGGTTTCTTGGAATGGTTAGGATTGCTTTTATAGTCTCTTAGCATATAGAATTTGCCTCATGGAATAGTTACCTGTTGATCAGGTTAGTGATGTTTCTTTATACACAGACATGAGCCGGTGTCTTGGACTGCAGAGTTAGCAATTGTATGATTTTTTTTCCATGACACAATTTATAAAGTAAAATTAATATATTGTAATAAAGTGTCACATACTATAATAAAATTATTTAGTAAAGGAATTCTGTGTTTCTGTAACTTATTTCCAGCTATATACTCAATAAAATGCTTACAGAACCATAGAAAAGTTGGAAAAGTTCTTTACAATCGTGGAGTCCAACTGTTAACGTAGCACTACCATGTCAGCCACTAAAGAATGTAGTTATTCATAAAGTTAATGTTATTGTGTTCAGCTTCCCATATATCTAAAACTCACAATCCACACAATTAAGACCAACTCCATCCTGGAAGCGTTTGCACTTTTTAGTTTTGTTCCTGAGCAATCCCATTGAAGCCATAAATACGATTTCTGATTTTAAAGTTCAGTATTTGCAACATCAAGACCTGTGCAGCTGGATACCATTTTTGAAAATAAAATATTTTCTGAAAGCTCCTAGTCTGATTCTTCAGTAGCATGAAGCTGTGTCACTCAGCTGACGTGGAAATTGGAGAAATATCAGTGGAACCACTGCATTAGTGTATTTCTGCATTTCACTATGGAAGAATACTGAAGGTGGGATAGAAGTACAATAGTCAAGATAGAGTAGCATAGCTGTTGCTTCATAGAATCATAGAATGGTGGGGATTGGAAGGGACCTTTAGAGATCATCTAGTCCAACCCCCCCTGCCGAAGCAGGTTCACCTAGATCAGGTCACATAGGTACATGTCCAGGCGGGTCTTGAAGACCTCCAAGGAAGGAGACTCCACAACCTGTCTGGGCAGTCTGTTCTACTACTTCATCACCTGAACAGTGATATATTTTTATCTTATGTTTAAGTGGAACTTTTTGTGTTCCAGCTTCATCCCATTACCCCTTGTCCTGTTGCTAGATACTATAGAAAAAAGGGATGTCCCAACCTCCTGACACCCACCCTTTAAATATTTAAAAATGTTAATAAGATCTCCCCTCAATCTCCTCTTCTCCAGACTAAACAACCCCAGTTCCCGCAGCCTTTCCTCATATGAAAGATGTTCCATTCCCCTGATCATCTTGGTGGTCCTGTGCTGGACTCTCTCCAGCACTTCCCTGTCCCTCTTGAGCTGAGGAGCCCAGAACTGGAGTGCTTCCAGCACTCTGAGTTTTGAACTTCTGTTTTGACAAGCACAATGTGGGAAAGAACACATTTTTTTGCTTGTCTTCTGTATAATACCTTTTCTTTTACTGATCTGAGATCTTGAGGAATCCTTCCTTTCTGAAAATGTGTAGTTCCATGAGCACTGGAATTAAAGGAGCCTGGTTTCCTTCAGATTTGATTCTCTTTGTTGACTGGTATTCATATACAAAGCGTGAACTGTCTTCTTCATGGAAGTACTTTATAGATTCTCCACTTTATTCAATTACTTATTTTCAATAAATGGTTGCATTTCCTTAATTGCTTTGGTAGATCCAATGAAGAATGATTAAGAGATTCAGAAGTATTTCAGGAGGAGTAGGAGGAGTGACATGTAACCCGCAGGCATGCACACACAGATAGATGTGTGTATGCACTGTGAATATGTATAACTGCAGAGCCCTGGGACATGGATTGCTATATTCTTTTTGTGGGTTTCTCCTGTATCCTGTTGGGTCCTTGGTTAGATGTTAGAGATTTCAACACGTCTTACGCTAACAGAAATTGTGAGAGGACTTTTTTTTTCCTATCTTTGTAGGGTAATACGTTGGTGCACAGTTGAGACAATGGAGTCCATGCTGAACAAATTGAAGAGTACTGTTACAAAGGTAACGGCTGACGTCACCAGTGCAGTCATGGGAAATCCTGTTACCAGGGAATTTGATGTTGGTCGACATATTGCCAGTGGGGGTAATGGTCTTGCTTGGAAGATATTTAATGGAACTAAGAAATCAACAAAACAGGTGAGTTGTCAAATAAAGACTAAAGTTTATAAGCGTCAGGGGGTAATGGTCTTGCTTGGAAGATATTTAATGGAACTAAGAAATCAACAAAACAGGTGAGTTGTCAAATAAAGACTAAAGTTTATAAGCATCAGATAACAGGCTGATTAGTAGCAGTTGGTAAGTGACACTTAAAGCCAAAATCCAATTGGGCAGACTAATGCTATGATTAATACAGTAAGTAAAATGAAATTAAGAACTCAACATTATTTTAAAATCACGTTCTCCGCTTCGTAGGTGATAATTGCTTTAAGCTTTCACTGCTGGAGAAAGAAGTGTTTCTGAATTCATAGCATGCAATTTGACACCAAGGTCAAGAATTAATCTGAGTTGAAAGTGATCTGACAAGAAGGGAGAAGTTTTAACATGGATTTATTCCTCATTTTGTTTTACCTTGCAGGGTTTTTTTGGCATTACTGGCTTTTTACAGTTTAAAATAATCACGAAGTATGCCATCGTCTCTTTTCAGCAGAAGAGACTCTAGTTTTTTCTCAGCTGCTGTAAAGCAATTGAACGGTTAGAAACGTTAAGTCATGAGATACAGTAACAGGAAGGCATGGGATAGATGAGTATGTTGTGGGGGAACATGAGTTATGCCTTCCCTGTGCTGCTTTCAGATCAGTATTGTTCCCTTTTAGGTTCCTTAAAGTATTAGGGTTTAGAGCAGTAGTATGTAAACTTTTGACTCATTTGTCAATACGTGTAACTGAAAGTAGAAGGTTTTCCAGAAACATAGTTTATGAACCGTTATTATAGAATATGATTTTATTGTATTGGAGAAATGTGAAAAGTCTGTTTTCAAATCTGGAGAGGAAGTAGAATTTTCAGTAAATAGAAATGTTCGTAAGTTACGGCCTTCAGTTAAACTTGATGCTGAAGTGATGTGAAGTCATTTAGACATGAATCAATCTGCTACAGATGTACCAAAAGGAAAAGCAAACAGAGGAATAACTTTGGAAAATATATATACAATCCGTTAGGTGGTAAGAAAATCAACTGTAGCAAATAGAGAAGAAATATACTATGCAGATTAACTCATCTGTGTGATCTGATTGTGACTGAATCTGAATGATGTTAAGCAGGTAGTTTTGCCATATCTGATGCCATAGCATCTGTCTAGCTTTTGCAGAACTCTACATATCTAGTTCCTGAATTTACCCGATGTACCAGTTGTGGGGTTTTCTTAATTCAACTACACAGAGAACTGGTAACTTTGAAAGTATGTCAGATTGGATATGTTTTAAACAATCTCCGTGTCCAGTAAGCATTTGACCTGTAGCGGGTGTAACTTTAAGGTCTGGAGAGTTGTAGCAAGTTTTTCTTTCACTACATAATTGAGAGAGTGTATGTAACTTGGCTTCTGTCAGCCATATCTTTCAAGCTTTCAGTGGATATTCTGAACTCTGATTTTGCAGAATTTTAGTTCAGGTGTAACCACGTGTGATGCTGTACTATGTCTGTAAATGCTGACTAAGGTCTGTACGTTTGTGTGCCATCGTTTGTCATTAAGCATACAGCAGCAGTTGTACTGTGACGGGTTTTAAATGTTTGATTATTATACCTGCAATTACCATTCATTATTAGTATTACCAGTTAGGTAACATCATGTCAACATTCAGTTTGCCATTGCAAAATGAAACTATGTAGCAATGCAAACAGTTTATGTTGTGTTTTATTGCAGTATATTTGTTCTTAAATATTATGTGTTTATTTCTTTTGCGTGTACTGTTTGAATGTTGACTGAGAAAAGTGGAAGTGACTGGCTATTATTTTTCAGGTGGCAGCAGTCACTTTTGTGAAGTGATGCATATATTTACTATATTGCAAGTGTGTATATCTAATTTGAAGCTCCAAGCACTTAACTTTTTTATAGTGTGTATCGTAATCAGACAAACAGGATTTAAGCACTTAATTGCCTGTGTTGTTGACACTTTAGAGCAACACATGCAATAATTTAAGTCATTATAGCTAGATAAAATAGCAAAATTTGGAGGTTTAGGATTACAGGAGTAGAGTTGATCAGAAACCTTTGTTCTGAAGATAAATGGAAGTTGTGTCAGTCTTGCAGAAATTGGTCAGATGAAGTGAAGATTTCAAATGTGAATCAATTTGGTTCCCATTTTAAGTCAGTGAACAGTTACAAATATTGCATCTCTGTTCACAGTATATATGTATTATTTTATTGCTCTTTTTGGAGCTCTACCTGGTTCCTGCCTTGCTGGTTTTCCTGAATTTCTGAATGTTTGTGCTTGTTGTGGTTTGTTTGGGTTTTTTTTTCCCCAATGTATCTTGAATTTTCTTGCTTACTTTGTAGGTGACTGAATACCAACCTAACAATGTGAAGAAATTATCTACCTGTGTGCATGTTTATCTGGTGCTATTTGGTAGCCCATTTACTGCTGTTTTTCAAAGATGTATGAGTCTTTCTGGTTATATGTGTATACATGAAGTAATATGTTGCTAATTTTGCAGGATGTATTTCTGTTCATCTTGGATTTGTTAACTTAGGTTTTATGCACTTATGGTTTTTTTTTCCTGGCATAATATGACACTTGTTCTCTACTTAGAAAATACAATCATAAATAAATAGACAGAGTAAGGTCTGTCTTAATGTTCTTGGCAGCTCAATCATAAAAGCTAGCAGAATTAAGGAGGTAATGTTTTGCACTTCAAGATTGCTGTAGCTGTGTTTAACTTCTACGCTGTAGTACTAAATATATTAATGGCAAGTAAGTCAGGTTGCTGTTGTTTTGACTGTGCCTACAGGAGCTTTGAAATTAAAGCTTCCTACTATTCAAACTCTAAAGGCTAATTCATTTAAAAACTGAAGTAATTTTATACCTTATGACTGAAACAGATGGAAAAGTAGTGTTATTAAAAAACCTTGGCAAGCTTCTAAAAATAAACCTCATAAAAACTGGAGGAAAGTCTTTTTCTGGCAAAAGAGTAGAGTAATACTGGAATGCTTTCCGGTATTTTAGTTCAGACACAATTTTGCTTTGCAGAGTGGGAGGCTTTGGTAAAACATGCATGTGTTTGCATATTGAATTACATTTGGTTATTCATTTAAAAAAAGCGTAAGTTCATGTGGGTAAAATAGAGAAAAAAATAAAAAGGAAAACATGAAATTTCTAAAATCAAGCACTCTGATTGCTACCATAAAATTTCCTTTTTAAAAATTTTCCTTTTATGTTCATGACTTAGTCTTTAACATCATCACATTTAATTTTTTTCTACAAGAGCACTACATCATTCAGTTCACAGGATGAATGTGGAAGTGTAATTATTAAATATTTTGTGAGGCTTTTTTTCTTCTTTATTCTGTGCTTAGTCATTGACATTATTACTCCACACTATTCAATGGAAGCAGAATGATTTGAGTTTCCATTGCCTTCATCACTGTAGTGCTTCAACGTTTTACAGGTGTTGTTAACATGCTTTCTCAGTATACAGTGAAATGGATAGGAAGATGTTTTGCTGTTCCATTATCATTGCACTTCCACAGCTTTTAGAATCTTTAATTTAGAAATACTTTATAGTTTTGTTTGCATCTTTTTCAACACACAAACTTAGTGTGTTTCTGAATACTTGCCTTCCTTTTGGGGACAGGAGGGGAGGTGTGACATACCTTGGGTGCCTGGTTGCCTTTTTCTGGTTAGGGAGAATTGTTTCTCTCTCCCTGTTGTATGTTTGTGGTTTTTTTTTTTTTTAATTGTTACATTGTCTAAGATAGGAACAGGATGTTGTTTACATGGGTAAAGATATGTATTTTAAACTGTCAGCATGTGTTTCAAACTGGTGTGTTTTATAAGGAATGCAGGATTGCAGATGAACTTGGAGGACATGGCAGATTGACCCTGACCAGCAACCACTCAGCTACTCACTCATTTCCCCACTCCCAGCAGGATGAGGGCAAAAAATCTCATAGAACAGTTGAATAGAAGGAAGAGAAGACTAAGCAAAGCAAAGGAGTTTTGCATACCACATCCCACAGGCTGACTGATGCTCAAGCTAATTGCCAAACAGCAACCACCTTGAAAACAAAAAATACCCTTCTTCGTCCTCCACTCTAGTTCTTATCACTAAGCATGATGTTATACAATAGAGTAACCCTCTGGCCAGTTCAGGTTTACTGTCCCAGCCATGTCCCTCTCAATTTTTTGCCTACCCATGGCGCTGTCAAAACAGAGTGGGAAAAAGATGAAGCCTTGACCCTGTGCAATTACTGTTCAGCAACAGCCAAAGCATTGGTGTGTTACTAACACTGTTTGAGCCACAAATCTAAAACACAGCACTATATGGGGTGCTGTGAAAAAAATTAACTCCATCTCAGCAAAACTCAGAACAAAGGGAAACTGTACAAAGAAGCTGGGAAAAGGAAATTGAATTTAGTGATTAAATCCTTGAGAATAGAAAAAACATTTGTGAAGGGGTATATTAGTGAATACTAGGTCACTGGGACAATGGTCATCAGGATTCTCCTGAAATACATGAGCACAATCAAAGATAACTGATTTACACTTCCCTGTTAGACCTCTAAAAGTGTTCTGGATGAGTTAATGTGATTAAAGCCAGTTAAACTATGTCCTGGGTCTTGCATGTTGTCGTCAATGCTTACTACTTTTTTTGCAAAGGTGATACTTAATTATTTGGGAAAGGTATTGTAGAACTTAAAACACTGATCTTTTCAGTGATTCATGTTAAAAATTCTAAATTCTTGGCAGAAACAACAAATGCTTTCTGGAATGTTATCATGCTGTTAGATATTTACATGGTATGCATGATAAAATACATCTATCTCAATGTCATTGCTGAGCTTTACCTAAGACCACTTTGAAGTAAAGTGCTTGGCTTAAAAGATGTGGGAGGTGAGATAGAAAGTGAGAACTATCTCATCTTTGTGAATAGAACTGAGATTTAGACTTAGATCTCTGGAGTGGCTAGTCTAGTCCCTTGCATACTTACTTGTCCATACTTCCTAAACCAGATAGTAGCGTTATCAGTGTAGTGTGTTAAGATAAGAGCAAAGTGTGTATAACTCCGATCACACAATGAAGGAAAATTTCTGTCATTAAAGATAAGAGTTGTTTTGTCTCTACTTTTTCACTTTGTAGAGAGCAATCTTATTTTAAAAAAATATATTAATAAAATATCTTTTGGTCTTTAAATGCTAAATACAGTTGTCTATATACACATATGCATTGACATACTTGCTGCATTATTGGGATTGTACTGTTGATTCGAAAAACATCTGTGTGGATGTGATTGAATATAGGCTTGTTTTCTGGCTATGGTGCGTATTGAGTGAATTTTATTGCTTATTTCTAGGAAGTGGCTGTTTTTGTCTTTGATAAGAAGCTAATAGACAAGTATCAAAAGTTTGAAAAGGACCAGATTATTGATTCTTTAAAACGAGGCGTTCAGCAGCTCACTAGGCTTCGACACCCTCGACTACTTACAGTTCAACATCCATTGGAAGAATCCAGGTAAACTGTCGCAAATTAGAGAACACTTTCTTAATCATTGTTTTGTGGCTGGACATAAAATATCTCGACCAATATATATCCAATATTTTATTGGACATAGAATGTCTAGAATATTCAACACATACATCTGTTGAGATATAAGAATGGTATTCATCCTACTCTGTTTTTTTTAACCTCCCCACGCAATAGAGTGCATTTCTGGTGTGAATCTCAGGAATCTAATTTATTATCCATTGCATGACCTTAGTCCATTTGCAGCTCTAAGACTGTATGTGACCCTTACAGCATGAAATTCTCTTTAAAATCTTTTTCTTTCAAAAAGCTGTTTATACATTTGTTCTGTTTACGAGATGTATGTACCCAGCACGTGAGAGATTGGAGATTTTTGGAAAATTGTGTGTATTATGGCCACATACTTCTTTAAAAGGTTATAAAATGCCAATTGAAAGAGACAAAATTCAGTGTGTTTTTGGTCTCTAGGCACAATAATGAGTTAGTCTTACAGATTTATCATTCAATTGTAGTGATAGCAGCACACTAAAATCTAACAGATAAAATGAAAGTTTGATGTTAAAAAAGAAAGCTGATCCTAATTGTACTGAGGAAGATCGTGAAGATTTTAGAGGATATTTTTTCCAAAGTATTTTTTTAAATGGTAGCCCAATAGAAATTGATGTACGTTACCTTTCAAATGTCTAAATTTTCAGTTGTGCCATTTAACCTGCATTTTTCCAAATGTACTGGTTTCTAGGGACTGAGAATACTATAGGAATGTTTCTTCATCTTTGCAATGCCTACATGGGGAAAGATTTCTTGAATTAAATGACTATTGTATATTCATATGTTTTCTGCACTGCTAAATGCATTTTGCATTAACAAGGTTTCAAAGCTGTCATTGCCTCTGTTGTTCAGTATGCCCCTCACAAAAGCCTGAGGAAGATTAATTAGATAATTGAGATAGCTCTCAGTATTCTACAATAGTAAATAAACTATTGCACACTGAATGGGCTAGGATCATCTAGTTCATTGTGTATGCAAGTGAATCACAGAGTATACCCCAGGCTTCTTCCTAAAGTTGCTCAGTATTTTGATTGACTCAGTGATTGCATCTGTAACTATTTTTTCCCTGAACTCTACACTTCAGAAAAAAAGGCTAAGATTCATACCTTGGAGTGTTAAGAAGACTTTGGCGTTCTTGTGAAGAATTTAAGCCTTTAGAATAAAATTAACATTGTTTTCAGAGTTTTCGTTCATTTTTAGTAATACACTATGCTTTGCTTCAATTGTTCTTCTTTCCATACTGAGCATGTTCAGCACTGATAGAAACATCAGTAGCTTAAAATCTGTCCAGTTGCTTTCTGTGCCAGAAACTGATGTAATGACTTTTGAAGAAGGTTCATAAAAGAAAAGTTTGCTTGTGTGTGTAACTTTGTGCCAGCATGCTGTAAAATTTCTTTAGAATTGCAGGTATTTTCAGATTGCTTCTTTTTGAAGAAATCTGTTGTGTGGTCCTTCTGGCTAGACTCTACCTGGTCTTTTTCTGTGTCTGTAAAGTAACACACAGTTGTGTGGAACTGATTGCAAGTCACCCTTTATTTCTACTTTGTGGTGCAAAAGGATACTTCGTGTACAGCTGAAATAGATATAGAAAGAAGGGCCATGCCTTTCTGACCCTAGTGTTTAGGTAGCTTTTCCACTATTAAGAGAATGTTTCTACTCCAAATTATTAGTCCTCAATATATCTATACTTAGTGTAACTATATATATTATATTATATTCTGATGTATGTATTTTTACATGCATTTATATAATAACTATATTTGTACTACACATTTAGAATCATAGAATGGTAGGGGTTGGAAGGGACCTTTAGAGATCCTCTAGTCCAACCACTCTGAAGAAGCAGGTTCACCTAGATCAAGTCACACAGGAACATGTCCAGGTGGGTCTTGAAGACCTCCAAGGAAGGAGACTCCAGTCTCCCTGGGAAGCCTGTTCCACAGCTCCCTCACCTGGACAGTGAAATGGTTTTTTCTTATGTTTAAATGGAACTTTTTGTATTCCAGCTTTGTCCCATTACTCCTTGTCTTATTGCAAGATACCATTGAGAAAAGGGATGCCCCAACCTCCTGACATCCACTACTATTTAGATATTTGTAAATAGTAATGAGATTCCCCCTCAGTCTCCTCTTCTCTAGGCTAAATAGCCCCAGTTCCCACAGTCTTTCCTCATAAGGAAGATGCTTCAGTCCTTTGCTTGCCCTGTGCTGGACTCTCTCCAAAAGTTCCCTGTCCCTCTTGAGCTGGAGAGCCCAGAACTGGACACAGGACTCCAGATGAGGCCTCACCAGGGCAGAGTAGAGGGGGAGAAGAACCTCCCTTGACCTGCTGTTCACACTCTTCTTGATGCACCCCAAGATGCCATTGGCCTTCTTGTCCACGAGGGCACATTGCTGGCTCATGTTTAGATTATTGTCAACCAGGACTCCCAGGTCTCTCTCTGCAGAGCTGCTCTCCAGCATGTCAATCCTCAATTTAATAAAATTTCACTTGCTTGCAATTGGACTTAATTTCCGGTAGCAGCACAGATGAGCAATATTGTTCTATATTTAACTTGTTATTGGAGAAAAGGTTTAAAAAAGCTAAATTATAATTCACTCATAATGTTGTTATTACCCATTAAAAATAAAAGCAGTATGAAGAGTGCTAGATATGTTATTTACTAGACATCCCATCTGTTGCAGCTTTTCCCAAAGCATTTGCATTACTTGTAACTTGTTTTCTTTTTTATATGTTACTCTGAATGTCATGTTGATACTATTCAGGGAACTGTTAAAGAACCTACACTGTGTGGCAGACATCAGCTTCTGCAATATTCAGTTACTTTAATTAGACTTGCCTCAACCTTCCATTACTTCCATTGCTCTGGTTTGGGTCCTTATTGAATTATCTCCTAAAGTAAAAAATAAACAACTATCTCTTTATTCTCTCAAAACAACAACAATCAGAGAATTTATGTTATGAAAACCACTGAATAACTGTTCCCTAAGTATTTCCTATCATCTGTGCCTTAACTGTACCTGAATGTATAAGGTCTATGGTAAAGCTGAAGTCAGGTTGAAAATGAAGGACTGTGTTTCTGTGCTCTGATTCTTCCTTGTAATTACTAGAGAAACAATTGAGTTAATAGAAACATGAAAGGGAAGGCATTAAGAGAATGGTAGGGAGGAAACCAAGTGAAGAATTTCTGTCAGGTTGGCTGACAGGATTCAAGGTATTTTAGTTTTCTGTTGTTTTTCCTTCAGAAAGGTGGTAGATAAAACCAAAGGAAAATTGAAATCTGGATGAGTAATAAGTTTGCATGTTTCATTAGCCTTATTTTGCTCCAAAGAGCAAGCTTGTTAGTTATCAAGATATATAAAGACTGTGCAGTAGATCAATGCCAAGGCATTGTGTCTTCTGTGATATTTTTATGGAATGAAGATAGGATTCTGTCTTCTTGCCCATACCTTTATATTAAAAATATATATTTTTATTATTGTAACTCAGTTTCTGCAATCATACCAATGTAGTATTTACTGTTATCATGTTTTCATTTACTCAACCTTAAACCAGGCATGTGTGCTACCATCCATGTAATGCTTTTTCAAAAAAAACTTTAACACAATGAAGAAATGAGGTGTGTCCAGTGTCTTCAGCACTGCGCAGAAGAGGGTAAAAAATGTGGATGTAAAGAAAGACTGTCTATGTTAGATGAAGGTTGTGAAACCGATATGCACATTGTTTTCAAGACTTTGAAATATGAAATTTTGAAGAACAGTGTTGCAACAATCCACTTAAATGCAGAAGTTTACTTTTCCAACCCTGTTGATTAAAAATTGCATGAAAAAGACCTGTAGTTTTTCAGGAAGAAAGTGATAGAGCAGTCACCCACATGGAAACTGGAGTTCATACAACAGGTGTATTTGTGTTTGCACCTCATCTTTCCTATTATTTTGCTAAGTAAAAGAATATTTAGATGCTAACTTATTGTGATATTGTCTGATCACATTAAGTATTGCATCAGTCAGGGAAATATTAGTTTTAGGCACAGCTAAAAGCCTGATTTTACAAATTGTAATAATAAGAATTAATTGTTTGATTTTCCTGGACTGGGACAGTAAAGGCCTTGTTTTGTTAAAACTTCTAGTGAAGTGTTCTCCACATCATTAGTGATGTATGTGAATGTTAGAGAATAAAATAACTAAGTTCTAATATTTTTTAAGACTTCAGATATTTATATATTTCCCTTACTATAATATTGCTTATGAGAATTCAAAACCTGAAATATAACATGGTTTTAGGTAGCATCAAGTGTTCTGCTAATATGTAATATGATGTTTGTATGGCTCTTTATTCACAGTCAAGAGATGTATTACATTTATTTCAGGTGAATGTTTTTATGCATTTTCTCTGTAGGGATTGCTTGGCATTTTGTACAGAACCAGTCTGTGCAAGTTTAGCTAACATTCTTGGCAGCTGGGACAATCTACCTTCTCCTTTACCATCTGACATCAAAGAATACAAACTTTACGATGTGGAAACCAAATACGGTTTGCTTCAGGTATGATACAGGTTGTCTTTATTCTTCACTTGTGCTTTTAGTTTTAACGATTGTTTTATAAAGTTTGAAAACTACCAAAGTTTACTCTTCCTATAGTAAATCAAATAACTGGGAAATGAGAAATGATAGTGTCCTGATTGCTGTAAGTATAAGAGAGAACAAACACTGGAGGCTCTAAGTTGTTACTATTTTTGCTTATTCTGACATGGAAAATACAAAATTGAATGAATTGTTGTTTTCCACATAAATATCTATGCTACAAATGTGTCTTCCATTTGTGAATATTTTCTTTAGATTTTGAGGGGGAACAGTAGCTCCCAGGTTTTATTTGGTGAATATGTTGATCAACTTTGAAAAGCATTTTTAGTTTTATGCTGTGGTAGTTAGCCAGCATTAGTAACCTCATCTGTTGACTACGTTTCTGTGTTTAGTTTCCTTCATATATAATTTTTAAGACATAGCCTAAAATAGTGGTGAAAAATCATTCATAGTTAACTTGCAAATTTAACCATGACCCCAGAAAAGAAATTTTGTAAGTGTCTTACAGGATATTTG
Source organism: Colius striatus (assembly GCF_028858725.1). Lineage (NCBI taxonomy): Eukaryota > Metazoa > Chordata > Aves > Coliiformes > Coliidae > Colius > Colius striatus. Next base: position 157,175,329 of record NC_084759.1, on the reverse strand, counting down.
GGAAAATATTTAACTTGAGACAATAATATTTTATTAACAGGTTTCTGAAGGCTTGTCGTTTTTGCATAGCAGTGTGAAAATGGTCCATGGAAATGTCACTCCTGAAAATATAATTTTAAATAAGAGTGGAGCATGGAAAATTATGGGCTTTGATTTTTGTATCCAGTCAACAAATCCATCTGAACAAGAGGTAGTTGATGTCTATATTTATCGTTATTAAATTTCAAATTGACATCTTTGTCTGAAACCAGTTTTGTGACCTTGCATTTCAGTACAAAATCATTTACTTAGTATTCACCTCTATAGTTTGTTGTCAGTTTGAATACATGGCACAGGTTTGTATTCAAGTGCTGCCTTTGGTCATCACAGAAAAAGAGCTTGAGTTGTCAAAATAAACCAGTGATGATTTCAGTCAGGCTGAAGTCTGTGTCTCTTCTAACCTGCCTGTTGAATGACATGCAAAGATACCTGTCTGTTGTATCTACTCAGTGCCTCCTAAAATTAATTCCCATCATATCTCATGTTTCCCCCTTAGAGCTGTGCTTTGATTTTACATTATGCTTCCCAACTCTTAAGATTCAGACTTAACTGCATCAGCTAATCACTCAAAGCTAGACACAAATTCTTAACAGTTTTGCCATGTTCCATTTCTGTTTCATTCATAATTGATTTTGAGTAGATTATTTTTTGCTGCTTGAGTTTCTTATTTAAAATGTTCTTTAAAAATTCCCTATTAAGAGTACTCACTTTTACTTCTCTTGTAGCCAAAGTTCCCTTGTAAGGAATGGGATCCAAACTTGCCATCCTTGTGTCTTCCGAATCCCGAATATCTGGCACCAGAGTATATTCTCTCCGTAAGCTGTGAGACAGCCAGCGATATGTACTCTCTAGGAGCTGTTATGTATGCAGTGTTTAATAAAGGGAAACCAATTTTTGAGGTCAACAAGCAGGATATTTATAAAAGCTTTAGTAGACAGCTGGATCAGGTATTTGTTCTATTTGTTTCTACAAGAAAAAAGAATCCTAACAAAGTACAGGGAATAAAAATATGTGTAGAGAAGATTACACATGCCAACAGTATAAACTACACATTTATTTTGTCACATGATTTCTCTGTAAGTCTGTTGAATGCTGGGATTGTAGAATAAATTGTTTACCTATTGGGGTGAACAGTGTGAAACTCAACGCAGTGAATGACCTGTTTAGAACCATTGAAGATGGCTGAGTTTAGAGTGATTTGATTACTTGACATTGCATGTTGACATTTACATGTCCACTTTGCTGTCAGCTGTTTCACATTCTTTGTGGGCTATGAATATTGACAGAAGACAGTTAGATGGATCACCTGACATAATATACATTCATATTTAAATTTCCTTCGTTGTAACTGCTTTGAGAGCCCTTTGCCTTAGTTGTGTGTACTCTGTTTTAATCTGTGTAGACAGTACATCAGATCATAAATGTACCTGTAGACAATACCTCAGATCATAACATGTACCTGTGTAAAAATACTGGGGTTTTGTTCTCTGGTAACTTGAACACAAAGCAACATTGAAGATGGGGGAATATGACCTGAAGCAGGTACGCTGTTGGGAGACAGAAGACTACAATTAGAAGCAAATGTGTTTTAAAATGGGGAGAAGGGAAGGATATCAAAGGTGTGGGTAGAGAAGCCATCAAGAGGACAAAGTATGGTCCTGTTGTATATTGGAAATTGTTATGTGCAAGATTTTCTGACCTCATGGTGCATGTGCTTAAATTACTTACGCAGCTGAGCCGTTTAAGCTCCAGTACTCTTCAGAATATACCAGAGGAGGTGCGTGAACATGTAAAGCTACTCTTAAATGTAGCTCCAGCAGTCAGACCAGACGCAGATCAAATGACTAAGGTCAGTTCATGGAAAATACAGTAGACATAGGAAACAGGGAAAATAGTGTTTACTTTGTAGAAACAATAGAGCTGTTTTAAAGTCTAATTTAAATTTTTTAACTATTTTGGAAATAGTGATGTTATCTGATGCCAGAAGTTGTCCTAATGCTGATCTGTGTTACTATAGAAGTGGATTATGATATTTGCTATATTCTTAAATATGCAGAATAGCTTAAAATGTATTCAGAGCTAATTTACCATAATAAACTAGAAGTTAGTTGCAAGTAGGATAATTTAAGTTTTAATTTGACAAACTCTTCCTCTGCTTTCATATTTGAAAGTAGGACTTAAAAGCATGATTCTTCCTTTGTCTCATACCCTATTTTCTCATATTTGATAGCCTTTCAGATTCTTGCTTATAAATTTACTTGGCTAAATAATTTTCTTCTTTTCCTGTCATATAAAAAGACTGTATGCAGAGAGAGAAATCAGTGTCTTAACAATTGGAAGAAGTAATGTGTGAAGAAGGGAGGGGGAACAGGTAATGGTTCTGCCAATGTATATACTAAAAGATGGGAAGTTAGGAAATTGGCAGATATTGCTCAGGTATCAACTCACTTGTCTAAACGACTAAAATAATCTGTAAATGGTAGCTAATACAGCAGCAGTATGGTTTTATAAAGGTGATAAATCTTTTACCATTGCAGACTGAAGTGTAGACATATTAGAGCTTTAGTTCTAAAAACTGTTTGTTATGGCCAGCATGACATGAGCTAAAATGGAACGTGACATGTGCAGGCTTACCTTGCTAGTTTTAACTAGTTTGTCTTAACCTGTGTAGAATTCCACGATCACATACATTTGGGAGTGTGATCTAGAAGACTTATTTAAGTCTACAATGCAGCCTATCTTGTATTCTCTGCTGATAGATTATTTTCTTCTGTATTGCCCTGCTGCAATCTGCTTTTCTGGTTGCCTTCCTCTTGGCTTCTCTTTCTGCCTTAGAGCAGACCATCTTTAAATGTTTTATATCCTTTCTTTTTGCACATTTTTTCAAGTGAAAATAAGTGTCTAAATAGTCTGAGAGACAATACTTTGGCTTTAAGCAAAACTGAGAGCTAGCAGGAAGGAAGAATATTACCTATGCAAGGTTTTGAGTGCAGAACTTTTCATATCAGTCCATGTAAGTCTGGGATAGACATTCTTATACTCTTTTGATTCATCTGCTAGCTGAAACCTGAATATTTGTTGATGGATTTTTATATAAACAATCGTGTTATCATCATGCATTTTAACCAGTCTTTCATTAATAATGAAGCAGCTCTCTCAGTAGTAATAAGATATACCATGGCTATAGATGAAACTCTGTGGTATTTTGTTGGTGCCATTTTTATAAGCCTAGTCCATGTATATGGATTGTTACACAATACTTAAGAAGACATGTGCCCTTTTTCCTAACTAATGCAAACATGAGAGGTCACATGAGAAATTAGAGTGGACAGGATTTACAAGTGGGTCTGAACATTGGAGAGAAATGTATGTAATTATGGATTTATTGCCTATAAATACTTGTTGATTCATTATAACTTTCCAGGGGTGATAGATCTGGATGGCCTAATAAGTGATCGATTGTTGTAATATTAAATAGCATAATTATTCTTAGCAGAACTTTTAATCAAGGTTTTTACTTTTCATTCCATTTTTTTTGTAGACAAAATGTTGTTTCGTATACAATGAGTTAACTTAAGTGCATATAACATGCATGAGTTTCTTTGAAATGTCAGGAAAGTTCCATCTTGACAATCAACCTTTCTCTATGACCATTGTAGTACTTAGTATGTAAAAGTGTACTTTTCTAGTTGTTAGTTGGAGGCACGTCATTGTAAGGGTTTACTATAGTGCATTGGAAAGGTAAATAAGTGATTTTGGGATCTTTGTAACAGTGTCAGTGTTGTCTCCCTCCAGATCACAAGCTTTTAATCTTATTTTTAGATACCATTCTTCGATGATGTAGGAGCAATGACGCTTCAGTATTTTGATTCATTGTTTCAAAGGGATAACCTTCAGAAATCACAGTTCTTTAAAGGGCTACCAAAGGTTCTGCAAAAACTACCCAAGGTATGTCTGTACAATGTCTTGACTTCAAAAATACGCAAACGTCTATTAACTTCTGTGTAACATTGTACCATAATAGACTGCCATGAAACTGTCAGAGCAGTAGGAAAGGAGATTAGAAAATAATTGGTGTGGAAATGCTCATGAGTTGTCAATAATTCTTTAAATGGAAAATAGCAAATTATGCTATCAGTATGTGTAAGAAACCAGCATTTGCATGTTTTCTTGTAGTTCATCCTACTTTAAAACGGAGTTGTCTTCTTTCTACACACAAAGCTTTCCATTCGTTTCCAGGTGCTATCATAGCTCTTTGAAGTCATCTTGCCATCTTTTCTCCTAATAAGATTGCCTCAAATTTTTTCATAGTAAGGTATTACTTTAATGTTGAATGATGCAAAGCTTCCTTCCCTCAACAGACTAAGTGCTTTCTTGTGCTAACAGGGCCCAAAAACCTCAAAGACAAATATCTGTCATTACTGATTTATTTATTCTGTGTAATTTTAGACACTTGTCACAGTAAAAGTGAGAGCTTGACATTTGCCTGTCAAAGTCCCTCCTGGGACACGCACTGAAAGTTTTACAAACTTAAGGGTTAGAATTTCCTTTATTGAAGCCACAGATACAAAAGATTTGAGATTTATTCATTGATAAATGCACTTACTGTGGTAGAGCTACTATATGCTAATAATGTCAGCAATGCTTATCCTGGGTATTCTTCACCACAGAGTGAAGGTACAGTTGTTACGAAGAAGGCATCTTTGTATGGGGTGGAGGAAGAGCAGCACAACCCATCAAATATCTCTTCTAGGTCTTCAAACTCTTTCTCTCCAGAAAAAAAAAAAAACAACCAAAAAAACCCCCCAAAATAAAAAAGAAGAGATCTCTTATAGTAAAACCTTCTTTGCTCCCCACCATGGAGTGATGTTTAACATGATTTGGTTGGAGAGTTAAGTAACATAGTCATATATGTTTAGCATGTCCTTCTTTAAGCTCGTTATATTTAATGGTATTAACTTTAATATTTGTCTTATGGATAATTAAGTAAAGATCTTATTCCAGGCATCGTTACCTTGTTGAAGCTGTTTGTCTGCGTCTTCCCAAAATTTGTAGCCAGAACTTGCTGCTACACCCTAAGGTCTGCACAATAGATGAGCAGACACCAGCATGTGTGATTTCCACAACTCTGTGTCTAGACTGACTCCTTTTCTTTGTCATATTCTTTAATGTATATAAGGCAAAATGCCGATGTGATAGAAAAATAGTATTGTTTACTACATAGTGGAGTAGCTGAGCTTCTTAACTGCTGCATTAAATTTATTTATTTTCAATTATGTTCAAAGTACACAGTGCAAAATTCAGACTTCATGCTTAACACTTCTTAATTTCATTTTTTTTTATAGAATCATAGAGTCCTTACAGTTGGAAAAGACCTTTAAGACTTGAGTTCAACCACTTTCATTTGATCAGAAATTGTTGGTACTTCAATTTTGGAAATAGATGGGATATATTTCATTTAACCTTAGACACTGACTGACCTAATCATCTTTAGGGCATTCATTGATTTTTTTTTTTTCTGTCTTGAAAGTATATTTTATGAAAGAAGTGACTGTGCTTTTGAACTGTCTATTTCTCTTAATTGACTTTAAAAGCATTTAAGGATGCCTAACTCTACTGCAGAGCTTCACAGTGTAAAATTCTCTTTTATTAGCAGAATCCCATTTAGGGAATGTGTCTGGAGTTTTACAGGGAGTATACTAGGTTTATGTGTTTGTTCAGTGAGCGATGGTGAACTGAAGAACTGATTATTTTTGAGGGATCTTTGCTAAGTGTCTTTTTTAAGAAAGCATATAGAATAAGTTTATCAGCATTCATGTGTGTGGCTGCAAGTCCTATTTTCTGTACAGTTAATTGTTTTTTGCTGGTCATCACAGTTGTTCCAGTCTCCAGTTACGTTTTCAGTGCAAACAGAGAAAAGTAAGCAAAGTAGCACAATGTAAATTAGCTAGGGTGTACTGTGAAAATATGAGTTCAAAATTGAAAATTGTCTATCTGCTCTTTTGTAAATATTAGATTAATACCAAAGCTCTTCAGCTGGCACAATAGTAACTTACTGCAATGCAGTGCAATGTGATACAGTTTTGGTTTTTTTCCTTCTAGCGTGTTATAATTCAACGGATTTTGCCTTGCTTGACTTCTGAATTTGTGAATCCTGATATGGTACCCTTTGTCTTGCCTAATGTTCTCCTAATTGCTGAGGAATGCACCAAAGAAGAATATATCAGGCTTATTCTACCTGATCTGGGTCCTGTTTTTAAGCAACAAGAACCAATCCAGGTATGTTAATATGCTTCAGATTGCCGTTTTTCCCTTTGGGTTTGGTTTGGTTTGTTTTTTTTTTTTCCCCCCAGGAAATTGACTAATTGTTCTATTTCCCTTTTCCAGCTTCATACAGACTGCCCATTCTGCTCTGTAGTTGCCCAGGCAGTCAGTCTTGATTCATGTGAAATGCATTTTTCCAGGAAATTCACAAAGCCCTTACCCATTTTGGTATTTTTTTGTTTAAGATGTGTTTTCTGAGGGTCTATTTGCTGTTATAGATAACATTAGAGTAGCAATAAATGAAACATTTAGTTTACCACTCATTCTTATATTTGAATTGTTATAGAAGGTGTATTTGTAATTATTTTGTCACTTTTATAGCCCATCTGAGCAGGGCTGTACGGTACAATATCTGCACATATTCTACCAAGTAGCTGCAGCTACAATTTTATGGTGTTTTTGTGTTTGTTTTTTTTTCTTTTATCCAGATTGCTGATGCTGGGATTGTGAGGGGGAAAAGTTTTAACTTTGACACTCTCCTAAAAAGTGCTGTTTATTGATGAGAATAAAATAGTGTTTATTTGAAGACTGTGCACAAATTTGTGAAAGTTGTTTCACTTTATTTAACAAGCTAACTGTAAAATACACCTTTTTCCATTGTTGGGTGCACAAGAGTAGGAGACTTTATTGTAAAGGAACAAAACATTTGCATATCAACACCACGTGCATGGTGATTCCTGGGAATTCTGTCAACAAGTCAGGCATTGTGCCTCCACAGAGAAATCTAACTTCCTTTACTTAACTGCTGGATGCTATTATTTCTTTGCAGAACACTTAAGGGGCAAGATAAACATAGAAATGAACAAATAGACCTTTTATTTCTGGGTTTCAGAAAACTGGATCAGAGAATTCTCATTACACTGGGGAAGAGGGGAAAGGGGACAATTGCGTAACTGAGACTACTTCAGAAAATTAGAACTACTTACTACTACTTACTTTTGGTACATTGAGGCTGTTGTTGTCTTGAAAAAATTGAATGTCTAACCAACCGAAAGCCAGGGAACATCTTATTTGTGCTGTGTCATCCTAAAAGGTGACATTGTGCTTTGCTACCTTTAACATCAGTTTGTGAGACAATCCTCACTGCAAAATATTTGTCGCAAAGTTGTATGTGGAGCATAATGGACATAAAACCTGTTTTATTTCGTGGGAAATGAGGGAAGCAAAATACAGGATTTGTGCCAGCTCATAAGAGTGAGCTTTGCAAAATTCTTCTATAGCATTCTAGATATTAAATTCATATGTTGATATCTCTTCATGCACACTAAGTGCTGGATGGTTTATTCCACTGGTATTTGTGTGGTACTTCTAGTATGGCAAAGTTTATTTAAGTAATGTAGAACAAATTTTCAAAGTTAATATGCCAGGAATTCAGGAATTAAAAAAGGAAACAGTTTGGAGTGCCAGATGACAGATTTCCAGGTCCGACTGTCTTTGTGCAAGGCAAAATTGTTCAGTTCCTGTGTGTTTTTAACTCATGGAGAGGGGTGGATAGGGCAAGTGTCAGTCTTCTAAACACTTTCTCAACATGTTTTAGTTTTGTATCAGGGGCCTATTGCTTGGCATTCACAGGATACTTGAGTTAGGAAGTGAATGTATCATAGGGAAGCTGATGTAATTCGTTTTGAAGAAGCCCTTATCCAGTGTTTACAATGTCTTTATATGAGGGAATTTATAACATGAAAATGGAATATTTAGTTAAGCTACTCATTGATATCATACCCTTGGAGTGAGCATGAGGAAGTGTACTGTAACTTAATATCCTAGCTTAATCTGCAATAACTTCCCAGTATAGACAAATCCTTAATTCATATCTAGGGGAATCCATAGTTAGTGTATGATGTGCTATAAATTCTTATTCTAATTCAGTGCACCAAAGTGAACCTAGACAACTACTGGGCTCTGTATGAATGAATGGAACACATCTTTAGCATAATTCTTTAGAGTACAACCGCTTTCAATGTAGTTGAAGAGCGTTGCCAGCCAGTGCAAAAGAGCTGAACTGCTTTTGTGAAATCTGAATGACTATATAGTACAATGTTTAATTTAAAAGCAGTCTGTTAAATGTTCAAACATCTGGTTCTTATTTTAAAGGAGATTTTCTAGTTGCAAAATAACAAGTTTCATTCATGTCCTTTCCAGATTTGCAAAACTATCAAATGATTTCTTCTTCAAAACTATGCATTTAACCAACATAGAAACTATCATGCAACAGTATCACAGAGTTGCTAGACAAGAGAATAACAGAGTTGTGAGTGCATGTATGTGTCAAAAAACAAAGTTTAGGACAAACAGAAATTCTTCATTCTAGAATAATGCACTAATTCTTCCAAATTTCTAGATACTGCATAAGAATCAATGTTTATGGAATGAATGAATAAGTTGATGTGTGTAAGTGTACAATTTAGGTAATTCTAAACATACAAGAAAACACACATGAGCTACAGTTGAAAATAATTTGGTTTTCTTCCTTGTAAAGGAAGCAAATGAAAGGAGTAAACTTGTAATGTACACTTGTATTTCTACACTTTTTTTTCTTCAGTGTATTTGACATACAAGCACAGATGCTGCTTTTTTTTTAGACTTAAAAGTAGGAATATTTTCCTCATATGAAATACTGATTTTTATTATTAATGTGATACCATTCACCACAAGTTTATCCAGCTAGTCTAACCTATTTTCTAAAAGGAGACTAGATACCAATGTATAGTCAATGTCACCTGTAGCAAGTTGTCTCATCTATTGGAGATGAGACTTGGGTCTCTGTATTAGAGACAGGGCCTGGATGAGTAACTTAGAATAGTAGCTAATATTTAGATGGCTAAGCCTAAGTATAGTGAATCCCAAATGATAAATGTTTTGTTCTAGTGTTGCTTTTTAGGTTAATGTGATGTGTACATTTTTGTTTGGGATTTTTTGTTTTATGATATACAATTTCCAGTTGACATAGAAAGAAATTATTTTGTATCCATATAGTAGCTGTAATATTCTTTTCATTCTGTCCTTAGTTTGATTGTAGATACAGATTGAATACAGCTTTTGTATGTGGAGTTGTGCTGAAATGCTTTGAGGACAGCATTTGAGCCATAGTTTTTTAAAGTTTAGCTTTTTGAATAGTGATATATGTATAAAGGTTTTCTATGGGTGGATATTGACAATAGTTCATGTTGTAAGTAGAAACAAGAACTCTTTCCTTAGCCATTATGATTTCTTATTTCCAAAGGATTAGTCCAGATCATGCGTATTGTGTTTGGTTTTTGTATTTACTGTTTTTAAAACGCAATAATATGTCAAAGTGTTTTTTGTCTTCCATGCCTTCAGGCAAGCAACATGGTAAGTGATCACATTTACTGAGTTACAAGAAAACTTCTGAAGTTTTTATGATAAGATACAACACACTTAATATTGTACATGGATGTTTCTAGAGTCAAAACTTTTGTCCTTCTTTTACTAGATTTTGCTGATCTTCTTGCAAAAAATGGATTTGCTTCTAACCAAAACTCCACCGGATGAAATAAAGAACAGTGTTCTACCAATGGTTTATAGAGCCTTGGAAGCACCTTCAATTCAGATCCAGGTATGGGAACTGAAGCCTTTATTTAAACAATTTTTTTCCTCTTAAGCTGACGTGCCAACTTTTTATGTATTGGTTTGTTTGTTTACCTGGGGAAAAAAAATATGTAAAGACATGTAATATTCCTGAATACTGAAAGACATAAATGTTTTATTAAAGAAAAATTATCTTGGTAAAGTAAAATTTAGTTCCCTTATTTTCCAGAGTGTAACCAATTGACTTGACTGTTGTTGTGATGCTATTATCCTAAGTTCTTACTAGCAACCATAGACCGATAGCAAAAAGGAGAATATGCATTTATACTACACTGCCTGTGTAGGCATGCATGCTCTTGCCAGTCAGTGAGAGGTCCTATTGGTAAGAATGTGTGTTCTGATAGTTACCTTGGAAGGCCTGATTTACTGCAAAATTGTATTAATATCCCTTGTGGTGACACTTGATATGTGTCTGTATTTTCATTTTTCTCCTTATGCTTTCTCTTCCTCTGTAAAGTTCTTCTATCTTTTTTAAAGTTGTTCTTCTGGAATTAACTTCCACTTACCCAAAGGCATTCCAGAGTGGGAGATGGAGATAAAAAACTTAAATATTTCTTAAAGAAGGGATTGAATAATCAGATGTCACTTTTACCTTTGCAATATTATGGAGAAAGTTTTTTATTTCTAAATAGCTGGTGTGAATTTCTTTATGCATCAGTCATTTGGTTGCTCAGGTATTTACTTGCAACATATACTTAATTTTTCCGTCTCTTATTTTTTGAGATTGGGTTGAAATCAGGTTTTGAGGTTTTTTTCTCTACTTAAGTATGTTTAATCTTCATGCACCCTTTTTATCTTTCAGCCTATCATTGTGCTCCAGTGTTGTTGATAGCACTTATTCAGATTTGCATGGCTTATGTAGGAAAGTTATGCAGTTTGGTGTAATAAAAGTTGTTTTTTATATAAAGATGTTTTGTGAAAATGCAAAATATTCTTGCTATCGAAAGATTTTATTATAAATTTATGAATGCTCTTTGAAATCTATTTTCCATGGTTCTCTCTGTATATCATGATGCTTTATTATCCTAGCTATTTTTAAGTTAGTCTGATAGATTAAGGTTAGCTTGGTTGAACATGATATTTCATTTAAAATTTCCTTTAAAGGAAAGTTTAAGAAGACATTTTAAACTAATTAAGAAGACTTTTACTCAAGATCAAAGTTAGTTTAAATGTTGATACTAATTTTATAATAATATAATAAACATACATGTTTTGTTTTTAAACTTATGTGGATTTTTTTATAGGAGCTTTGCCTAAACATAATTCCCACGTTTGCCAATCTAATAGATTACCCATCAATGAAAAATTCATTAATTCCCAGAATTAAAACTGCATGTTTGCAAACTTCTTCTCTCGCTGTAAGTATCCTAATAAGTTTATCTCTCAGTCTTCAGAAAATGTCGTTACCTTTAATTACTTTAGTACTACCTTTGGCTTTTCTGCTGTTGTGTCTTTGAAGAAAAGCCCTTCAATATGCTCTTATTTCTTTTTGAGAGTTTTGAGCTTTTTTTGCTTTTTACAAATACAGAAGCACTGTTTCCTTTTTTTACTCTTAACAATTTTTAAAGTTGTTAACAATACTGTAAAAATTGTTGCGCAATAATGTATGTTTGTCCTGCAGAAAAGCCAAAATTTTATGAGCATTCTGTAGCTGTTTTTTGCTTTCATGGCACAAAAGGGGGTTTTTTACTTGTTTTGAATTTTCAGATATGAAGGTTTAGTTTCGGTAACATCTGCTTCTCTGAGTTTTGTAAGATGTTTGTTTTCTCAGGCAAAAATATAATAAAGAGTTTGTTTAATTCTTATCATACCTCATAGGTCCGGGTAAACTCACTAGTGTGCTTAGGCAAGATTTTGGAGTACTTGGATAAATGGTTTGTGCTTGATGATATTTTACCTTTTCTACAACAAATTCCATCCAAGGAACCTGCAGTGCTAATGGGAATTTTAGGTAATTGATACTGTCAATTTTCTCCTCTTCTGTGCTTTGATTTAAATCTGAAAGCTTTCTGTACTGTGATTGATACTGTTTACATAGTGTATTGCTAAAGTGACTATTAAAAACTTTTTGTTTCTTAGGTATGCTCCTGTTCAATTATCTTACATATTGCTATTACTTCTGAACTCTAGTACATATATTTGTAGTCTCCAAGACCCAATGCCCTTCTGAGCACTCACTGCAGTTCTTGGGCAGTTGTATGGTCCACAGAGCTATAGAGGCTGTTTTCCCCAGAACAGTACGTGATCTATCTTTCAGATGCTGCTGGAGCTTTTAAGATGTTACTGTTGTCTTCCCTTACCACTCCTGCATGTCAGATGCTGATAAATGCTTGTCTACAAGCCTACAGCTCTTTGCTGCGGGTTTTGTTAGACTCATTTTGTTGGATGTTTAAGCAAACTTGACTGCCTTTGCACTGAGGTGGAGCATAGTCTGGGTGAAGTTTCACAAAAGACCTAACAAAACCTAGTGGTTTGTTATTTCTGGAAGGGAAGGCATCACTCCCAGCTGTGCTCTTCTAGCCACTCTGGTGCTTTCCTAGCTCGGGATGTTTGATTTTTAACGACTCAAATGGGCTCAAGGAGACCAGATGATCAGAGCCACTTCCTAGAAAGAGGTATTAGTGCATGGCCAAGTCTGGAAGACTATGGCTGTTTCTCTTACTGACAACGAAGTAGTAGATGTCATTTGTAACAAGCCGAGCTGTACTGGAAGCAGCCCTCATTAAACACTGCAATGTGGTAATAGCATTATTTTGATTTGCTCAAAATCAGCAAAAGTCTATCTAGCAGTAACAGTTTAAAGCTGCCCATTTGCCTTAATCCTTGCAGTTTTGACTTGTGTTTGCTGTCAGAGAATGAGGGACAGTGTGTCTTTTGCTTTAGTTGTATTACACCTGTATTTTACTTGGATACAGTGAACAACAAATGGACCCTAATTAGGAAATTATGGGCTGAAATTGATTTTATATACTTGGGCTCTTCTTTTTTTCTGGAACCTGAATACCTTCCATCTTGTGTGTATCTTCGTTGACCAGCTGACATCTCTGTTCTAATACTAGCCATAGAAAGTGAGAAGAGCTGTATCTTCTTTGCTAGTACATTCAGTGTTTGTCATCAGGGATGAAGTATTTAAGCAGAGGAATCCTTCTGTCAGAAACACTGTAGAACTTGTGGGGTTAACACTGGATCCCTCATGCCTGTCAGTATTCTTTTCTCAGTTATTTTACCATGGATAAAGACTGTGCATGATTTCCAATCATGTGTTTAACACAGTCCCAGACATTTAGGTAAGAATCTTTGGATTCTTTGGAGAGCAGTTCTCCTGGACACTTCAGTACCCCAGAATCACAGAATCCTAAGTGTGCCAGGAGAGAACACATTCTTAGTCAACGCAGCTTAACTTCTCAGTGGCAATTTAGCAGTTTGTGATAACTCAGGTGCTTGTGTTTTTTTCAGATATCTCTGTCCTCAGATAATTGACAGAACAATACATTAACTAGTGGCAGGATTCATAGCTGCAAGGAATCACTTTGGACCTCCTCTTTAGCAAAGCCTTTTGCTATAATGTGTTTGTGTGGTGGATGAGTACTTAGCTTTTGTGATTCTGTTGGTCATCTTTATCCCTGGTTGCACACAGAGCCATTGCACGTTCAGATGATCAATACGTATAGAGAATGTTACTTTGTTAATATAGGTTACTAAACTTAACAATTTTTGCTGTTTTGATGTCAGGTATTTACAAATGTACATTTACTCATAAGAAGTTGGGAATTACCAAAGAGCAGCTTGCGGGAAAAGTATTGCCCCATCTGATTCCTCTTAGTATTGAGAACAATCTTAATCTCAATCAGGTAGGCATGTGGTTATGTTGTGTACTTTTTACTTGATAAATTGTCAGAGAATAGATTTAAATTATTGTCAGAGAAAAATTCATACATTACTGTATGTTTCTGTCTGTTGGAAAAGCAAACAAATAAAACCAAAAACCTGATAGTATTACTGTATTTTTCGGTGACTTTAAGTGATCTAGTATAAAATTTCAAAGTGAATACTATCACCTTCCAAATATCAGTTAGCTACTAACATAATTACAATTCAAATTAAAATGTAAAGTTCAATCTTAATGTTTCTTCCCTTGCTCTTGTTTGTAAATGTTGCAGGTAAAGTATAAGTGCAATCATGGGATTTAGTTTTTTTAATTAATCTGGTAATATTGATCTCTGTTTTTGTCTGGGTTGCCCCACTTCTTTTTTTGTGCTACATGTTTTCACTGTTTTGATATGCACTCTGCTTGTAGCTGGTTATCTAATGGAAGATAGTGAAGGTGGATGATAGATTATTTGAACATCTGCAATTTATTTGATATTGTGTATTGTAAGTTTCATGAGATTACCTTTTCAGTTATAGGTATATACTGCAAAATCTAAACTTCTTGTATATTTCTTTTGCAGTTCAATTCCTTTATTTGTGTTATAAAAGATATGCTTAATAGATTGGAGGCAGAACATAAAACCAAACTTGAGCAACTTCATGTCATGCAAGAGCAACAGAAGTAAGTGTTTATTTATATGTGAATTAGAGAAGCAATAAGTGAGCAGTTAATTTTTTAGCAAATATTAGAAAACTCTATCCATAGCAAGACAGAATGTAGGCAATTCTTAATTCAGTAGTTGAGAATTCTACCTCAAATTAAGTACAGTTGTCAGCAAAGATTTAATAGTCCTGAATGATAATTGTATTGTGATGTCAATAGGTTTATAGAGTAAAGTCTTTTGCTTTCATATAGTTCAGTCACAGTTTATTATTTTGAGTAGATAATTTTTAAATAATTCATTACATATGAAAGTGTGTATAGAGCTCCACTAGTACAGTTTATGTCATGCTTCTATCTGGTATGTTGCTTTTCTGTAGTTGTTGAGAAGATTATCTGTTCTGGATAAACTTAAATATTGCAGCCTTTTAGAAGACAGTGATATCTGAAGGTATTTAGAGCTATTTCATGGAGACTGATACAATGTGAGATTTCTGAGTCAAAATAACTTGGGCTACACAGGGTCTTTGTCACCACATTCTAAACGAGAAACTAAGACTTTGTGAAATGATAACTAAGAAACCATAACAGCATAGAATATTGATCATTTTCCAGTTTCTATTCACTTTCCATAAAAATGGCAATGCTCTCAGAATACATTTTTTTGTATTATATAAATACAGAAGAATAATCTGCATTGCTGAATTGTTGTTTATGTGTCTGTAAAGTTAGCTTTTTGTAATAAATACACTCTGCACTGTATAGATCTTTGGATATAGCTAACCAAATGAATGTATCTGAAGAGGCAAGATCTAGTAGTACAAGTAATCAGGTAAGCAACAATTTTTTTATCACATTTCATACATAAAGAAATGTGAAGTTACTTAGTCAATATTTATGTTTCTTTAAGTTACAATGTTTCAAATAACTAAGTTTTGTTTGTTTGAACTTAAACAGATTGACAAGGTATTTAATACTAGTGGAACTGACCTTCTAACTAGTGGATCTGATAGTAAAGAGAATGAGATGTCATCAAAACAGAAAAAGGTGTGTTTTACTTTATTTTGAAATCTTGTGTTAGATGGATGTAACAAGATTGATATGGTTGTGTAAAGAGTATGTGTAAATATTTATCACATTTAAAGCTTTAAAAGAAAACTAATTGACTTTCTGTAGCACAACATTATGCATAGTCACATGTGAAGGTCCACTGAAAAATGCTCAAATCACATCCTTGAATTTCTGTGAAAGTATTTATTTGCAAATAGCTTTGTATGAAGTAGACAGCAATTAGGATTACAAATTTTTGGTTATTTTCTTTCTCCCTAGTTATAGATTTCAATGAAACTGAAACTTCAGGAGTTGATTTAGATCACAAAATCAAAGCCAGCAACTTTATGATAAAACTACCAACAAAGATGAAGATAAAATGTAGAATTTTATGTAGTAGCAAAGACTAACATTTTCAATACAAAGTTAAGTGAAAATGAAAAATAAGCATGAGGAGAAATACAAGAAGCAAAAAATAAAGTATGATATGACATACAACATTAAGCTTCATCATAAACTGTCATAAAGTTCTTTTCATAGTCTTAATTATGTAAGTTGCTTACCAGAATCCATACATTTCACAATTTTCCTTTCTATTTGTGTGAATCCTCTTACTAAATTTTAGACTAAAGGGGAATGATTTATTGATTTTTATCCTTCATTGTTAACAAAAGTAGAGTTAAAGTCCCGAAAAGCTTCTAAATTTACCTTTCCAACTCCATGATCAGTTGCAGTTCTATATCAAGTGCCTATTGGTAATGACATAAAAACTGTGAAGAGCACTTTTTCTTATGCCTAAAGTGGTTTTGTTGTGACACCTTTTCGTTTGAGATCTGCTCAAATTTCTCATTATGCTACTTTTAATATTGTTCTTATTTACTGTAGATACTTTTTTGCGATGTCAATTTCTATAATCGAACTTGTGCTTATCCACTTTCTCCTTTGTATAAATTGTATGTACCTTTCTACAATGTAATATTGAAATGACAGTGCTATTTATGAAATAGAAGTATCAATGTACTCATAACTAATCTGTGTAAGTTAGTACCAATACTTTCTCTTTTCAAGGCATCGCTTACACTTGAAGAGAAGCAGAAGTTAGCTAAAGAACAAGAACAGGCCCAGAAACTGAAAAGCCAGCAACCTCTTAAGCCACAAGCAACTACAATAACACCTCCAGTGAAGCAGGTAAGAAAGAACAAACTACTGCAGTGTTTCCTTAGGAGATGTGATGCTGCTTCCTTTCATGTACTGTATGCATTTTTTTTCTCCTGTGAGTTACCTTTGTTTTCACTGGTAATACAATGTCACAGCAGAGGAAAAACTAAAATAAATTTTCATCTGCCCTCCATTTTTATCATCAGCAATATTTCTCACTTTTGAAATTTAAGGAGTTTGCAAAGGAACAATTATTATTGGAAGGGCAAATATTAATTTTATGCATAAGGAGCCTGAGGCAAATGTCTTTGTCTAGTACTTTGTGTATTGTCTTAGTTGTCATATTAAAGGTGCATAACGATTAGTTGGAATTAGCAAAGAATGAAAATAACCTAATTGCTTTTGTGTATAATTACATTTCATGCCCAGTTCCATGCAGTAAATTCTAATTTCTGAAATATGGATGCCACTTCTGCAGGAGCAGTGATAAAGACTTCTGCTAGAGTGTTTGTACAGGAAAAAGCATTTAACTGCATTTTATGTGTTTTGCAGACAAAAGACTTGACAGACACCTTGATAGATAATATGTCATCTTTGACTATCAACAAAGCTAATGCTGCATCTTCAGCCAGCTTCTCTTCTGTCCCTTCTATGGGTGTTGGAATGGGATTTTCATCACCTATTGACAACACAAAGAGAAATATAACAAACGGACTAAATAGTAATATGGGTTTTCAGACTGCTGGATTCACTATGGGAGCTGGTCCCACCACTCAGAATTTCTTCAGTGGTCCAAGTGCAACAGGAACAACCAAGATGAACATCGTACCAACTGCCAATATGCCAAATTACAGTCCTATGAACACCGCATCTGCAATCTCTCCACTGGCACAGCAAAACAGACCCCCAGATATGTCTGCTTTAGATAATCTTTTTGGTCCTCAAAAACCCAAAGTTAGTATGAAGCAGTTGGCTCAACAGAAATCCAGCCAATGGGTTAATCAGTTTGTGCCCCCACAAGGGTCTCCAAGTGCAAGTAATTCAGTCTTGGGACCTCAGATGAACATGATAGGACAGACTGGCTTTGGTATACAGGGTAATCCTTTCTTTGCTCCTCAGAACTTTGCACAACCAGCCAACACGATGACAAACAGCAACTCGGCTAGCAATGACTTAAAAGATCTTTTTGGGTAAATGTTTTCTTCTTTCAAAGATCGATGACATTTGGATCATGGGTAAGCTGATTAACATCTTTTTTTGATTAGTAAATCAAAGCATGATTTGGGGAAACTTTCAGCCCAGCAAGCTAAAGACTTTAGGACTGGAAGAAAGACTTGATTTTTCTTTCACCTGGTACTGCAGTGGAATCGTGTAAGTGCAAAGTCATTTTACACGTTAAAGATTTCCTGTCTCTTTACTGAACACCAGAACACTGAAGGTAGGAAGCCTATTTTCAGTCAAGAAAGAAGCAGCTGAGTATCTCAGAGTTATTCAGAGGTGTATGCCATCAACTCCTACGAAATGTCCTACAAAGTTTTGTTTTTCAAATTCAACAAAAATGCTTAGGGGATAATAGTGGTAGTGAATGCAGTCCTGCAGCCCTATCCTTTCAGCGTCTGCTAAATTCTTATTGACAATTTGTGTTGCCTGAATTCGGCACAAGCTGTCATTTTGCCATCTGACAGTTTGCAAAAAGTAAATTCTTATACTGCTGCAAGAAAGTTTTGTTAGCCATGTTACGTAGAAAGATCTCTGGCCAGTAACCGTGTAAGGAGCTAAGTAGTGAAAATATTTTATATTTTTTGTCTTATAAGCTAATTAAAATTCATGTGGTGATAAACTGCAACAAGATTCAGGACGTTGTTTTAAAATTTTGTTAAAGTTTGGGACAGAGCCAGAACCACTGCTCCAATGGTCATGCTGGTTTGCAAGTTGTTTTGTAATGTCAGATCCTTGTTACCAGCCCATTGCACAAGCAGCATACCACTTAAACAGGATTTTAAAATACATATGGTGACTTGATCACATTTATTACATATTCCGGTGTTTTGGCTTGTTTGGTACTACTTCTGACTGATGTTGGAAAATAAAAGAGTATGAGTAGTTATGGAACCTCCTAAAAAGAAGGTTTTCTGTAAAATTCAGATATTGACTGACCCAGCTGTGTTAACTGAGCATTGCTGCGCAAGTAAACACACACTGTTTAGTTACACAGAAATAGCTTGAATTACTTCATAGTTTTTGGCTCCGTTGAGAGGATGGAAAAGGATTGCCTTGTACAGGTTGCACATGATTGTGTGAACAAGCAGACTGCCATAAATTGCCTTGAGTAAAATTAACTGTTTCATTTTAATTTTGTTTTAACTCAAGTCTTTATAAGGGATAGATGAATATGAAACGAGCTCTCAAATACACAGATTTGTAAGCTCTAGGATATATAGTAAATACACAGGTATTTCAGATTGTTTTTATTGTATTACTCTAAATTTAATAAAGCTCTCTAGAAAATCAAACAGTTTCTTCTGCTTCCCAGAGATGTATGTTCAGCTTGCCCATGATAGAATCTCTGCTCTGTCAGATACTACTGTTGGGTTTTAACTTTTTCTTTCCTAGGAATTTCAGGAGCTTTCTTATGTATTATTTTGAAGACTAAAGCTGGCTATTTTGAGAAGGAAAGAACTAGTTACCTTTTTTAAGGAAAGCCTACATGCTTTATATTTCAAAGCCTTTCACTGAAGAAATGTTCTTTCATTCGCTGCTTAAGAAACCAAAGGGCCTTATGCTGTAAATGTGACTTGTATTTTGTTATATCTCCACGGTTCTAAGCGGTAAAAGCACTAAGCATATTTCTTAAAGAATTGTTTATGTATTCTAGCTGCTGCCTTAGTCCTATTGTTTTAAAATACCTGGGACCAGTGAAATTGTGGTTTAGAAAACAACACCTAACACATTGTGATGCTTATGTGCTGTTAATATTCACGGGAAACATTGTAGGTTATGTTAAGAGATCTGTGTAAACTTAGGACTAGAACTGTTAAACTATTTAAGTTCATTTTTGGTTACTAGTATTCTATCAATCACACTAATGTCTTCTTTTATGTCAACTTTGAAAGCTATGTTTTGTTAGGGTAACAAGGCAAGCCTTTGAAGAATTACTTGAATCTGTATATAATCTAAATTATTTGGAAAATAAGTTTATATTAAAAAATAGCATCTCTTGGGACTCTACAATGTATTTAATTAATGTGTTCATGGTAAAGGCAATCTTCAATGTCAGTGTAATTATCTGGGCTTCCAGTCTCTGGTCCCCTAGGACTGGAGCCTTTTCAGAACTGGATTTCAATTTAATCTATTGGAGGGAAAATTAGCTGAGAAAAAAATGATTAAATGCTACGTGCTAGACCTCCTAAACTGTCTGATTTGGAGTATGTGCTTTTGGCATGGGCTATCGGAGAAAATAATCTAAGTTTTAAGAACAAAGTAAAAAAGATCATAAAAGTTCAAATTCAGAGAGGCTCTACCATGCTGTGGTAAGTGATGGAATAAGATCTTTATCTGACTCAACTGGTATGATTTTTATTTCTACTATATTTGAGAACAAAATTTTGGTTTCTCTTGGTAACTGCAATTATCTAACTGACCAGAGTAGAAGAATAACAACAAAGAGAACTGAAAAGGGTGGTTATGAAAGCTTTAACATTTTTTCCAGCTATTTAAAAAAGAAAGAGTAACTTCCATTAAAATTAGAAGGTCAAATCTCTCTTCCTTGTTGATGCTTCTTGCTGTCAGGAAACTAGATGTGTGTGAAGTTCTCTAATTATTTCTTCTTAACGGAAAGAGAAGTTGCAAGAGGTAAGTCAGCAGGGCCAAGCGCCACATGACTCCTGCTACAGTAGGTTTTTTTAGGAAGCCCTGTCCTGTTATCTCTCCACTTACAAGTCATCACTCTGAGGTCCTACAAGAGACTGGAAAAGTCATGCTGGGGCCAGAGTAAATGCCGTTGTTTGAAAACAACCGTTGTACTTCACATCCAAATTGTTGTTTGGGAAAGGAAGGGACTATTAAATGTGGTCATTCCAGGAGGATTCTGTTTCTGGACTTGGATAGAGAGCAGTGTTACATCTGGCTTGGCCTGAAGCAGAGGGACTGTCTAGCTCTAGGGCAAAACAAAATGGAGAACACAGGTTTGAAATTGGTGTCTAATGAAGAAATTGCACATTCTATTACTGGAAAAGTAACCCAATGTAAAATAAGTTATTACAATGCCTTGAACTATACTGTAAATTACACAAAATTTCTGCCCTTTGTATTCAACCTATTTTTAAAGGAAAAATGTGGAATCCTGGCAGGTTATATTATCACCTTATAGCCTGCACCTTGTGCACCCACCGTGTTCACCCACTGCAAGCAGATCTTCATTCCGTTACAGAAATTAGAGCAGGGTTTGGGCTGAACTGCCCTGCCCTCCTGGTTTACTTTACATTCATTTGTAAAGGAGAGCTAAAGAGAAAGGAGTAGGTTCCTATTCTTTAATACATTTGTCTGTATTTACTACAAAAAGATAAATGAAAATAGCTGCATCTTAAATATAAGCATCAATTGTACTTTGGCTGCTCTGATGTGTGGTAAATGAACGTGACTGCACCAAGGCAGCAGTGTTCTTCCCTGTTGGTTCCATTTGGTTTTAAGTATGAAAGGCTCTGAAAGCATCCTCTGAAACCTCCATCTTACAAAACAAACTGATCCTGCTAGATTGAAGAATTATGTTAGAGGTGTGAAACTTCTCAGCTGGGGCTGATGGAGAAAAACCTGAAACTAATAAGTTACAGATTATCTTAGAAGCCCCTAGGTCTTCTTCTCTCAAGAGAAGAGAAACCAGGAGTGAAATGACTCAAATGTCTTTTCAAGGATGGAGGAGGGAGCAGACTTTCCGTTTCTTTTAATCACACAAATGTTGGGAATAAGGCACGGAACAGCCTGTGGAACCTGCTTATGCAGGACAGCAGTACCAGAGAAGCCTTTTGAAAGGTAAACCAGTCCACCAACTATTTGGGAATAGGCAGAGAAATTTTGTTGGGAACATGGGTAAGAGTGCCCTAGTTTGTTTTAATTAAGTTACTGTGTTTTCCTCTCCCAGTAGTGATGTGAATTAGAAGTGTTGTGGGGAAGTTGTGGCCTTACAGGTCTGCACAGGTGCTGAGTTGCCCAAGTAACAGGCTGTATTTTTGGATGTATAGGTGCACGTTTCAAGCCTTGTTATTTAAAACTTTCCTTTTCTGTTTTGTCTTTTTAGCAACACCTGGTTTTCATTTATATTGAACTTTAATACTCCGATGGCCTTTTAAAGCAAGAAAAATGTGTGTTAACTTTTGTATTATAATCCCTGTTATAATGTTATCTATGTCTGTAGGTATATAACAAAGTGTGTGTATAGATTACAGGATTTTAGATTTTTCAGTTCAGTTGCACCAAAAGAGCAAAGATTAAATGGGAAGTTAGATTTGAATGAAATTCCACAAAGCTTCCATACAGGCTAATAATTATATGATCCTTTCATTATCTGGTATAAATGTACATGCTTATTCTGCCTACATCTGTGTGACTTGAGCAGAAAATGGAAGTTTTTAAAATATAAGTTTATGAACACTGGTTCTCATATCACAGATGATGTTTTTGGACTTCAGGGTGACCTTTGATTTTTGATTAGGAGTTTTTTATTGGAGGTGGGTGTGATATTGCTGATTTGTGCCATTTCCAATGAAAAAAATGTAGGGAAGGGGAGTATAGAAAAAATACCCTGTATATGTGACCCTTTTTTGTTCTTTGTTAAAAGATATGCTGCATTTTATATACTCATTGTGGACTTTTACTCGAAATAGCTGTGAGGAAACCTAATTGGAGAATTTCAGATGAGTTAGCTGATTTTCAAGTGAGGTTCTGCCTTGGGCCTTGCTTTCCATTAGGTTTTGACTGCTTTACAAGGAAATTACACAAAGCAGTAAAACCTTGGATTCATACACCAAATCCTCTTGCTTTCCAAGCCTCACGCTTGCATCAGCAGAACAAATAAGCCCTTGAAATTGTATTGTCTTTTAAGTTCTCTGGAACAGGTCTAACTGCTGTACAGATTTCTGAGATGAAGTTGTAAATGAAAATGTGTTACAGTGAACTCAGGCCTTGTGCAAAATATTTAATACTTGTTAATTTGTCTAATTGTACAGTCTCTGTACTAGTGGCAATTTCATGTTTTGACTGTAAAACATTAAGATTCTCATGAGTGATATAAAGTGATGTTACTGTAGTGTCAGCTGTGATTCATAAATAGAACTGTCATAGCATGGCATTAGTGTGTATCCAGTTTATTGGCCATCCCTTCAAAAAACAAATTTATTCTTTTATCAACTTTTAGATCAGTTACTTTAAAAATATGTAAAAGGTACAGTGACAGTTTCAAGAAATTCATATCACTTTGTACTCTGAATGAGGTTGCCTATGGAAATAAATGAACTTTTCATATTTTCATGTTGGAAGATATTTTTATTTAAAATTTCCATAAAACTAATAGTAGCTTATGTAGGAAACTTCATCACTGTATATTTTGTTTGAAACACATTGTATCCCAAGTGATTCTGCATTAATTTCTTAGAGTGATTGCTGTCCTAACATCTGTAAAATATTGCCTTCATACAAAGAAAAAACATCCTGGAGAAAAACTGACACACTAGATGTCTCTGAAATTAGCATTTACTTTTTTTGTTCTGAAATTACACTAAGCCCATGTCAGAATCTGAGGTTCTGATGCCACATACTGATCTCACTTTATGTTTTCACTGCTTGATTACTCAGAAAACCATCCCTTTCTCTAAACCTGGGTTTCAAGACATGCTGCTTTGTCGTGGTTAGAGTTTGCCAGCATTCTGAAGGAAGCTGATTTTGTAAGATATCAATTGATCAAGTATGACACATCCAAGATCTGATCTGCTTAGAAGCATCATTGTTGACTAGAGATGGTAAGGGAGGAGAGAGTAAAAGAAGAGAGATGGAAAGGTGGAAATGGTAAAGTAGCATCAGGTGGCTCCAATTCCCTTTTCATTTTAATTTGCTCAGGATGACAGCATCTCCATTCCTCCCACAGCTGTATCCATCAAGGGAGTACAGCTTTGTTACATGCCAGCTTTCAGTCAATAGTAGCGTAAGAGTAAACTTTCAGTAAGGTGAAGCCATACTTGATGGCACCCTGGTGGGTGTCCTTTACTTTGGTTGTGTTCTCTTTGTCTCCTCCATTTCTGAACGTTGGTAGGATCCTCAACTATTCTCTGTTTATTAAGCAGGAAAGTATCAAGTGCTGAAATACAGATGCTCAGGGTTGATGTGTTATTGTTTACAATTGTCAATTTCACAAACTCTTTCATGAATTCAGAGTACCTAAAACTTCAAACAGGAAGAGTTGGAGATCTTTGCAGTTGATTGTTCTTTGCCTGTAATATTTTGATATTGGCAGCTGTCTCTGCTTCATCACTTTTCTAGTCCCTCCTTTAGGTATGACATACAACAGAGCCTTTGGTTAGTCCTATTTACATCAGTAATTATAGAGCTGTTAATCAAGTTTGCAGTTGTGAGGAACACAGTTCAGTAGGTGTAGGAAGTCGGCTGTTTGTGAGGAACTATGGAAATGAAATGGTTCATTTGATGATCTCTTCCTGTTGCCGGACGCAAATGCACTTCTGTTCTGCATCTCAGAAGCTCCTTGCACTGAGGTCACCAGCTGGAGACCAGCAGTTGTTCAGTAGACTGGAAACCAGGCTGTTACAGTGACAAGGTGGATTCCAATTTTTTCTACCAAGCTTGCCCTCAAAACCTAGAAACTTAAAAAGCATCACCTTTTGCACAACATTCAAAAAATAGGGTTTACACTGTTCTGCAATAATTAGCCATTCAAATCACAGATAAGCAAAGCAGAAGCTCCATTTGAAACTACGTCAATGAAGACATTATTATCCTTGACTTGAAAACCAAGGGGTTTTGATGTTAGGAACTGAAGTTGCTACACAGGCAGCATTTGTTGTTCATGTCTCCCTGTCTCCTTAATTCTGGCTTAAGGCTATGAGTTGTGAAAGTAAACAAACCTTTGAAGAGCTTCCTTTCTAGCAGGTGACTTAAGAACCAGATACCAAAAGGAAAAATAACTGATTTGTTTTCTGAACAGGGAAATCAAATACTAGAAAAGAGAACTGAAAAAAATAGTGAAAATGGGAAAAGATGTTTCTGCCCCACCAGGCTAATAAAATGAATGCTTACCTGTGGCACCAAAGCTGTAAGTGCTTAGCTGATGTCTCAAGAGCAACTGCAAATGAGCAAATATGCTAACAAAGCAATCAGACATGTCTGTAACTAGAGCAGTATTTTTTTCCTAAAGAATCTATCCTAACATGGCACTAGATTTTTTTTTTCAATAGTTTCTAAACAGAATGGTATCTTAGAGTGACTGTATCTTACAAAATCACAGCAAAAGGAGCAGGAAAAAGTAAAATTACACTAACATGTCATTTTCATACTTTTGTTGTTAAACAGGAGCTTTAAATATAACCTTTCCCCCAGAAGCCTCATGCTAGAAAGCCTGGCTTTACTTTATTACAAAATAGAAAAGACTTATCTAAAAAATTAAAACATAATTTAAAATATTTGGAATACCCTGTGTACAATTTTGATGCCAGCTGTGATCAGCCTTGATCTGTTGTATAAAACTAGCAAGATAAATAGTTTTTGGTGTGGATTTCTGACTCAATAAATGCTAAATGCTATTTGTGAAGGCTGAGTGATTTCAATATAAATTACTAATGTATTTTCCGTTATCCTGTGCAATATGAAATTACTGATGAATCTGTTCTTTTTATTCTTTGGCAAGCAGGAAACTTTAAAATTAGCCAAGAGTTTGTAGTTTGTGCATATATGCTTTGTGTTTCCTAGAGATTTCGTTGCTTGATTCTTATTGCTTGACAACCATTACAAGATTTGCAGTTAAATACTACCTATGCATTATACTCACTGCCACAGTTTGCGCACAAGAACTATACAGCTGAAATTCTTTGAGTAGTCAAGCAC
Organism: Colius striatus; assembly: GCF_028858725.1. Lineage (NCBI taxonomy): Eukaryota > Metazoa > Chordata > Aves > Coliiformes > Coliidae > Colius > Colius striatus. The sequence continues at coordinate 157,149,516 of NC_084759.1, read as the reverse complement.
CATAAATATTACTTAAGCTAATCAGATCATTAGCTGACTGCTGAGTTGGAGGTGTTTCCTTATTCTTTCTATGACACACATAGTACAAAGCTTTGATTTTCTGCACACTGAAGAAGCAGAGGTCTCTTCATACATAATTGCAGTTTAACTGAGCTCAGTCTCATGTACAGCACTTCTAATGTCAGAAGGATGATTCTTAGGACTCTCTACTTGCCAGTTTTCCAGGCTCTTAATGATGCAACCATTTGTTGCAGCTCCTCTCTCTTTGATTTTCTTTCCTACATCAATGCCCACAGCACATGGTGGTGCAAAGTGGTAGAAGGGCAACAAAAATCAGGTCTCCGACATCTTTGGTTTGGTTATTTTTTTTTCTCCCGATGATGCTTGGTAGAAGAGCGCTGAAATAAAGATATTGTCAGTGTCAGCCTGGACATTGTGCCTGTTGGAAATTGTCGCTTTGCTATCAGGGGCTGCAGAAGGGAACCTAACCTGAGGGTCTGCATCTTTGCTTGGTGGTCCAGCTCTGGCAAGCTGCCAGAATGTGATGCGGGGGTGGTTGACAAGTAGACATGCATTTCCTTTGCTACCTATTTAATACACAGTGTGAGAATGAATGAGTAAAGTTAAAAGTAGCTGCAGTAAATGATCCTTAGAATTGCCAAATCCAGATCTCAAAGTGTTACAATAACTGGTCGGACCAGAGGCAAATTTCAGAAAATGGCTGAGATGAAGAAAGGAGAGTGGAAACTGTCATTTGCCAAAATGACAGAATATCCAGTGACAGCCCTGTTTTCTTTGAGATATAGCCCCCTGCCCAATCCTAAACTGCCTCAGCAGAGGGTGCTGGCTTCTGCTGTCTCAGGAAAGAGTTTTTAACTGGTCCTGACAACTAGACAGGCAACTACTTAAGCTCAGATTTATTTTTGCCCTAGAATGCTTATTGGAACATTTCATTTCTCTGTGTTTATTTTTGTTGGAAATGACCACTTTGTTAGACTTAATGGCTGTGATTAGAGAGTTGAATAAAGCTCCCATTTTTTTTCCCACGTTTTGCTGCGGCAGGCTTTTTTTCTGGTGAGGGGTAGGTAAAGTATTCAGTATATAAAACTACATAGACATTATAGGTTCATATAAACCAAACTTTATTTAACCTATGTGTTTTGAAACATTTATTTGAACAAAAGTATTAGTAATTACAAGCATTGTCCTGTACTGTGTGTTACTGCTCGCCATGTCCTTCAAGATGCCACAGTGATGAGCTGCATTTTTCTTCAGTTCTTTTTTATGCATGCATTGTAAGCATATGCTGCTTCAGTGTTGCTCAGTTTCTAAACTTTTTTAAAAATAGTGGTTTTAAATGGAAAGAGAATGAATGTCTTTTCCACTCTTTCAAAAATCCCCACCTGTAGCTAGTGCTAGATGCTTAGCCATTGATCTCAGCTAGCTTAACAATATGAATATCTTTAAAACTCTAGCAAAAAATCCATTTTTTAATTTACTTAATGGATAGATTATAAGAAATATTAGTATTTAGTTACTGCATATGTTCTTGGGATTTAAAATATTAATTTGAATCAGACTTATTTTTCTCAATAAAACAAAAATTTGACTTGAAAAGTATTTGGGAGTTTGTTTTATTTTAATATGAATAAATCTTACATAAGACAACTCCTCCTTTGAAGGAAGCTGCAGCCCATATGGATTTTCAACTCTGATTTTAAGATTAACATGACTGTTCAGTAATTCCTCATTCCCTCTCATTCCTTTGCAACATTGAACTTCTTGCCCATTTCTAACCTTGTTTGATGAAAGCATGATTAAAATACTAAAGAACTAATGTTTTGTGGACACCATTGGCTCATTAGAATTACTAACTTTGCACTTCAAGTGAAGGAAGGGCTATAGAGTGAGGTAGCTCCTATTAGACACTAGAAAATTCATAAAAGGGGTAGCCCCAGGAAGGCAGGTTTTATAAATTCGGATCTTTGTGTAGTAGCTGGTTTGAATATTTACTTACATATTCCACAGGTTTGGTTTTCGAGGGTATTTAAAAGGAAAGAATTTTTTCATTCACTTCTATCCTGATGTTTTCTTTCAAAGTGTTCAGATCTGGGGTTAGAAGGACAATATGAATTACATGGTATAGTTTGGTGAATCAGTCCAGTAAGAGACTGTACTCACAAATCAGGTATCACCACAGATAGTTTTGAGTAGCAGGTGTGCCTGCAATACATTTTCAAACATAGAAGATAGTACCAAAGACTCTTCCCCTTTAAAATCTATTTTCCTGGTGAGGATAAGAGGGAAACCAGACAAATTTGAAGAGATGGAATGATCTTTCGAGTAACTTTTAACAAGAAATATTGCTAAAGCAGCTCCTTGCTGATAGTGACAGGCTGTAAAAGGCTGGAAGAGATCTTTCAAAACAATATGAAAAATGTAATAAAACTACCATGAGGTGTCACTGTAACCCAAGCATCTTTCAAATAAATTGCAAACATCATAGAAATGTTCTCATCCATCTAGAAGGCTTTTCTTACACTGCTTTGTGAAAGTGAAAACAAGGATCTATTTTTAGCATTCCTATATAGTACTGTATTCTGGGCATATAGGAATACTATATAGTACATAATACTATAGAGTGTTCCTGTATGCATAGAAATCATGATATTCAACACACCAACTTTCTTTTTTCTTTTTTTTTTTCCTGGTAGATGTATTATCACCCTTTCTTAGCATTTAAACTTATTCATTTCTGGGAGAATAATGAAGAGTGTTTGCAAATTTAGCTGCAAAAAAAAGGGATTTAGAAAACCACACTTTACACAGAGCTTATTTGCTCTACATATGGAACTCTTTTTAACTATAGAGAGGGCTTCTCTTGAAGAAGTTAATGCTTAACATATTTACTTGTATGAAATCAAAAATATATCTCTAATAGTTAGTACAATGGTATTAAAGGCTTTGCCCTTTTGAGGGAAAACAGATGTTCTTCACATAATAGCTTTCCATACAGAAATGCTTCAAAAATCCCTTCTACTTACTGTGTAAGGTGTAACAAATTACCTTTTAATAAGCAGTTCCCACTAAGGAAAACTATAAATAAGAATTCCTACTTCCATTATTGGTTTATTTGTTGTTAGCATCCCAGGACCCTTTGTTTTTATTTCTTGTCCAACCGTGATCAAATTTCTTTCCTCATCAGCTAGCTGATCAGCAAGAAGAAACTAAAGGTGAGTTTTTTAACCATTTATATTTAACTCAGTTTTTACCACAGACATTAGGGAAACAAACATACCTGAAAATCTGATTTGGGCTGACTCAACACAAAGCATTTTGACACAGCAGGAAAGGACTCAGTTTTCTTATATGATAAAGTAGAAATCTGAATCCTGAAATCTTTGAATCCATCTTCATTTACAAAGGAAAAAATGCACCTGTCGTAAAGCCATAGATTTCAAAATCTAAAGGACCATATTGATAATCTGATCCAAACCCTTGTATAACATGGGATCCCAACTCACCTCTTTTATTTTTGACAACAGATGCTGTAGATCTTGAAGGCTGAATTCCTATAGTAAGCTTCTTTTATGCAATGTTACAGTGACTCTAACAGATGGTCATAGAAATAGGGTCTCCAGTACACCACGTACTATACAAATACAAAGGTAGAAATGGTTTCATCCAAAGTTTCACATCTAATAAGAGAATATGCTTGTCATCTGAGTGGACAGTGCTGAAAGGACCTCCTTTGAGAAGCTAGTATGAAAACTCACCTAGGAACTCTGATCTTGCCCTCAGAATCTGGAACGCATATACCAATGATGATAATGTCATGTTTCCAGGGACCATGTGCCTGATGCAAGCTCCAGCAAGCACACATAGTGGCGAGGTTTTGTGATTTGAAAATTGTTATTGCTTAGGGTAGCTTTTAAACTCTGCTTGAATGAAACAATCTTTGCTCACACCTAACTTTTCGTGGCCACTTCTGCAACATGTCTAAATGGGCGCTCTTGTTGTGTCTGGACACTTCTTACTTCTTTTATTTATCATATCTACAGTTGTGATTCCTGTTGGAAAAATAATGAAGATGAATGAGACTGTCATATGAAAACTACAATTCTTTGGAAATCATTGATTTCTGGAGAAAGTTAAGTCTGCTGTAGTCCCTTCCTTTGAAGAAGCTGTCCATGGTCAGGAATCACATGAGTAATTTTGTTCCCTGAATGCTATGCCTCAGCCTCAGGAGAAGTGCAGTATTACAACTTCTGTCTCCTATTGGAGGACTTTTTTTTTTCCCTATTTAATGCTCTGCCTCCCGAGATGAAGCGACAATTTCAGCACTGAGTGACTTTAATGAATCCTGAAACTTCAGAAAGGAAGAAGATAAACACACTTAAAGAAGAACTCTTTTACGTTTTTAAGCAATAATCTTGAGATTTCTTAGAGCCTCAAATGTGGTTTTAGCTTTGTATCCTGCTGATAATGAAAATCTATGTTCATCCTGTCTTTTCTTCTATTTCCCCTCCTAACTTTTGAGACATTTTCAATCCTTTTCAAAGGAGTAAAACTGTCTAGGAACCTGAATTGTTACATTTTATAAAAAATAAGCAACAGAGTAGCACATACTTGACAAGATACCAACAAATCTACCAGATGACTTTTACAAGGGTCTTGTCCATGGGAAAATTATTGTAAAACTCACGTTGCTGTAAACATCAAAGTTGTATGGCCTATGAAAACAGTATTCATCCTTTCTGCTATTTTTCTCCATTTGGAAGAAAAAGTAGATATTTAAAACTTCCAAAAATATTTAACTTTGAAATATCAAAATGTTTTAATCCAATTTCCTTTTAGGAAATTAGTGAGATGGCACCTTCTACCCTTTGATTTTCTAGCCTTTGAGCTCTTGGTGAGGGCTAAAACACAAAGTCCACCCTGGGAACCCCAGAACCACAAATTAGGAACTTGTTTCACCAAAGAGAAGTTCCTCCAAAGGAATGATAAGAGCAAACTGTGATACAACACGCAGCTCACAAGCACAGGGGATGTGATCACATGGCCTTGAACTGAAAAGAAAACAATTAAAAATTAACATGGTTGTTCTAGTCTGACCTCAACTGCCCAGGCTGTGGCAACACTTTGCACTTGTACATGTTTCCACTGGAGGACCCCAGTAGCCTTGGGATATTGTTGAGGCTGAATGCACAGTGTGTAGTGAAGCAGCTTTATGTGAATTCAACAGAGACACCAAAAGGTTAAATTTACTTTCCTGGGATGTTAGTGTCAGGATGTGAATGGCTATGATGATTAAATATTTGTAAAGGATTCAAATTTGGTATTTTACAAACACTGGGAGAAGTGGCTGCTTACAAGGCTGTGTCAGGAATTGTAGTTAACAGAGCACACTGTAAATGTGGCAAAGAGTTTACCCCAACCATTATTTTGAGGAATCAACAGTAGGAGTAGTATAAAAATGATTTTTCCAGGTTTTTCAAAAAAAGAAATAGCTAATAGCTGTCTAATAAATTAGACAGCCTCTAGGCATATATTTACTTTTCTTCTAGATGAGAGTTACATTTATTACTAACTCTGACATTTTCATGCTTAGTTTTCTTAAGACGATGCCACAATCCTGAATCTAGTGCTGTTTCTTCAAGGCACAGCTATTGTTAGAATAGCACATCTCCTGTATGTGCACTTGCCCAGTTTCCAAGTTTTCTTACAACTCATTTTATTCTTGAGCACCCAAGGTAATGATAATATACAAGTCCACAGCAGTGTGTGTCCACATGCTGGATTTATGTCCATAATGGCTCTAAAATACAGTTTTAATACAACCTTACTAGAGGTCTTTCAGGATATAAGTCTGTAGTTTCAATGGTAGCTAAAAGATGTATGAGCCAGCACTAGTTTTCATTTTGCAAATATTTCTTTGCAAGTGCAAGCCTAAACTATGCTGTGTCTTGGACTGCAAGTCCAGCTTTCAAGTAGCAGACTTAATGATCATATGGTGTAATACAATGTGTTTTAAGAAGGTCTGAGACATTAGGAGGAGAATAATAATGGCATGAATTAATTTCTGCAAAAGAAAATTAGGGCGTTGGGTTAAGACAGAAAGAAAAGAGTCATAACAATGACAGCTGGGTCCGTAAGGACTATCGGTTTCCTTAAGGAAAAGGGCTTTCCTCAGCTGATGCTCCAAAACACATACTGAAATTAGTTGCTTAGGGATTCCCCTGACCTCATCCAGCGCATCCTTGTTGGGAATAGGATGCTGCCCCTGTGGATAGTGCCCCAGTAGGAGTAGGTGACTGCCAAGCTGCCATAACACTCTGTGCAGCTGCAGGTTGGAGTCTGGGTGTTTTACTACTCTGTGAACCCGGGGAGGTGGAAGCGGAGAAGCAGTGCTGCTCCTGTAGAGCAGCCTCCCTGCAGAGAAGAAAGAGGGAGTAATATTCTTTCTTTATGCTTTAGGGAAAGGGTCCGTTAATTTCAAAAGGGCAACTGCTGCAGCACTGCAGGCAATGAAAGGATTGCAAAGCATAGAGGAGGGAAAGGTGAAACCTGCTGTGAGAAATGTACACTTCTGCTAGTGGTGAGGTGGACAATATTGCTAATGAGATCCCCTCCATCCATGAGTGGAATGTATCCTGCCAGGTGCCAGGCAGGAGGGAGATGCTTATAGCAATCACAAATGCATAAAGGACAGAATGAGGATTTCTGTGCTAAATGTAATTAGAGAACATTTGGATATGTGAACAGAGCACTAAATTTTGAGCATAGTTCTTTTCTTGTGTCTGTTTCGTGCTCTTTTTAACTGAAGGAGGGCCAGACATCCAGGGAGAAGGGCAAACTAAAACCCTCTGTTTCGAAGCTGTAAGGAGATAAGAGCTTTGAACACCGCTTTCCAACCTGAGCCACAGTCTTCCAAGGTGAATTTCTTGCACTGGAATTTGCACTATTTCCAATTTGGAGATGAGTTCTTAGATGGTTTCAGATGTTCAACTGCTTTAAGAGCATCCAGGGGATTATCCCAAATGCTAACAAATACGCGCTTGTTTAAATGGAAGACAATGTCACGATATGCTTCCACTTGGATATATCCCTGAAAACTTACAAATACCTGAGGGCTAGCAGTTAATCTGCCAGAGTTCATTTTCTATGTGCCGTCTGAAAATTGGAAACCTTGTTTCAGTGCATGCAATCCTTGAGCTGGCAGTGAGAGTAGTTGCTGTCCCAGCTGGACAGAAATACACCTAGAGAAGCACTGCTACAGGCACACGGGTAGGAAGCACTATGGCCCTCACTGCACTTAACTGCTCAGTGTGGGAGGACTGTCTGCTAGAACAAAAGTGTGAGTTAGCAGTGCTGAGCATCGAGTTTTCCAACACTGCTCTACAGCACATGAATTATGCAAAAGAAAGAAAGAAACTGTACCCAGTTCTGCAACAAAAGAGACTCCAGCCAAGCAAAACCTCCTCAGCTCCCAAAGTATTACTCTTCCTCCTCCCTCTTCTCACGTCTTTATACTAGAAATAAACAATTTCAGAGCAGGCTGTTTTCCTGTCTCGCCTGACCACAAGGAAGCCATTTTTTCCAAACATTCTCTTCTTTGTAGTGGAGCTGGAACAATCCAGATGTGTGGCATTTGTATTACAGAGACATCCAAAACTCAGCGACTGGTGGCCCAACAAAGATGCAGGGGATGAATGGAGGCGTGGATAGTCCTTGCCCTGCTTTTGTCCAGATTTACATCCCACTCAATCCTATATACTCAGTTCAAACACTCAAATGAGGACTCTGTAAGTGAAAACAACTCAGATCTTGTTTGTTTCTCTGAAGCAATTGCTTTCTCACTTTCTTTTTCCTTCTGTCTCTCTGTAGAGTCTAAGTAGACCAAGCTCTGACCAAAAGCTAGAGGGCTAAGTGTGGCCATGTGCTTGGAAGGATAATGACAAGTATAGTGCAGGAGGGAGGGCTCAGAGCCACGGCAGTTTGCTGAGGAGCAGCACGTGGCTGGTGGCAGAGGAGAGCCAGGGCTCATGGGCTGGCAGCTGTCATCTCACCTGCCCTCCACACCACAACCAGCAGCCAGGGGCTTCCAAGGGAAATTGATTCTTCTGCCGGTGGACTGATGAGGCACTGACAGGATCTTAATTTAACTTTTCTTGAGAGAGAAAAGGTGTCTCTCAGTTTTTCAGATCTAGAAAATGTCTCCCCTTCCACCTAGGGAACAGAGAAGGGTTGACAGGAGCCCAAAATCAGTATGAAATGGGGCTTTGCTTTTTTTTCCTTGTTGTTTATAACCCAAACCCAACAACTGAGACCTTGCCAAAAAGCAGAATTTCTTCATTTGTCTCTAGCCAATGTGTAGGCTTGATGAGCATCCATAAGTGCTTTCATTAAATCCTTCCTGCTATGCTAGGAAAAGTGTGTTGTCATCATAAAGTCAGGTCAAGCTGGACTGGTTCACATGTTTCAGCCATATTGTGTATCAAAACCGCAATGCATTGAATTTACATCTGATCTTTTATTGCTTATTCAAACAGCAACACACCAATGCACCTCTGCGTCTGTCTGCCCAAGGGCCCAATAATAAATGACCAGATTGGGGAAGGTGGCTCTGGGTGCAAATCAGAAGGAGCTTGGGTTAGAGGGGCTCATCTGGGTAGGGGACATATATTCCATTGGGAATAGGAACTGTAGCTTGCAGGGAACTCCCTCCCTGCAGAAAGGACAGTGAGATAATTGAATATGATTAAAGTTTAATATACCTCTTGTGTTTGCCATATATGCTCTTATTAATGAACTGGAGTGTCTTGAGGACAGGTATTGTGTCCGTTATCCGTTACTATAGCACCACCTTGCACAGGATCTAGGCGTGAGAGGCAGAGAGGGAGGGAGGGAGGGAGGGAGAGAGAGAGACAGGCAGTGAGGATGAGCCCCAGCAAGTCAGCCTGAGGTTTGCTTGTGGAGCAGGCAGCTGTGTCCTGCCCAGGGACACCAGCCTTTGGCAGCACCTCTAGCTTGCCAGCTGCAGCCTCTGGACTACCTGTCCCCATACAGGTACCTGACCCTGCACAGATGCACAGTAGAGCTGCTGCAAGTGCATCGACGAGTGTCAGAGCGCTTCTGAGCAGGTTTTGCTCCAGAGCTCTTCCTGACTGACTTTCTGGCTTTGGAAGATTTGTTTTGTTTTGTTTTTTTTTTCTTCTATGCTCTTTTCTTGAGCAACTGGTTGTTACTACAAGGGTCACTGAGGGGACCATCGGAGGCTCCCAAGACTGGCATCAGGAAATATGTCAGCAGAAGTGAATGCTTCTTAACATAAGGGATTCACTGAAGAAGAAATCCAAAATGCCTTTCAAGGGATTTGGTTCACTGAAGGAAAGATTTTTTAACCCAGGAAAGGAAGAGGTGAAGAACACCATTAGTGACTCGCTGGGGAATCTGAGAAGGTAAAAATCCAACAAAAAATTCCCAGATAGGTCCATTGGTTCAATTTATTAAAGAGAAACAAAGTAGAGACAAATGCATAAACATAAAACAGAATTTAGAGTTGCAAAATTAATATCTGAGTTCAGATAGTGAGACACCTTACTGCAAGATAGATGTAAAAGGAGCACTGTTACAATAGCATAAGACTATAGAGTATTTATATTAAACACAAAAAGGTAAAATAAGTTATAAAATAGTGTTCTAATATTACAAAGAACCTTAAAAACTGTTTTAATAGTAAAACTTTTAAATAATTATATTTGAATAATTCTATGGTTTAGCTTACATGAGAAAAACTGAGGATTTAATGAGAATTAACATTCCCAAATGATGTCACTTTTGAAATTAGGCTTAACGTTCCTGAATTACAGGAGCTTTTTCGAAAAATTCATTCCAAAACAGTAAGAGAAAATGTATTAAGTAGAGGTTTGTACAAGTGTGTTTACTGAGACTAACTGATTAGAAAGAGGAAAAGGAGAAGCAGCTGTTTGCTAGCAAAATAAGAAAAAATATTAAAGATTTTTATCTTAATCTGACAGTTTATGAAACAACAAACTGAAAGATCTTTGCTTTTTGATAAATGAAAATGTGATGTCACAAATGACTCGTTTCATAAAGTGAAAAAGATTTCTCATTTAAATGGAAGACTATTTCTACCAGTAATGTCCCCTGGCAACATTTATTTGTGTAATCAATAGATGAGAGGCAGAGAGTTCAGCAGTGTTTCTTGCATGCTTGATGTTTAGTGTTTCAAATGTTGTATGGATCAGGTCAGCACTTTAACTGGATATACTTTTAGTGATTTGTGTTTGCTTCCATATCCATCCCTTTGCCTTCTTATGGGAATGATGTTTCAGTCACAATATGGTTCTTAGTGCACCTAAACATGTCTTTGATCACAAGAAAATGTAGAATAATTTACATGAATTATACTACAGCATGTATATGAAAGAAAATAGGCACGTACACTTTTAAAGAAGTTATTATTATGCACTGGTAGATTGCCAGTTACCCTATTTATGTACCCTGTGAACAGAGTATCTCTGTTCCACACAATTTCAACTTAACTTTTCTTTATTTACAGGGTTATAGACAAAGCCTGACATTTTGCTTTTTTCTACTTTTATGATACTCTAAAATAATTCCAGGGATTCCATTTTTCTTTTAAAACATCAACTTGTAATTTAATTAATCATAAATTCTCTTTGCTGTGGGCTCTGCTGACCAATTTGACCAAGCACAGATGGGGCTTGTGTTTAGGGAGCATGTGAGGTGTCAGTACACTGGCTCTGATATATGGAAACGGTGTGAAAACTTTAAATTACTGATATTACACTCTTGGAGCCATGTATCAAGATTGTCATGCTGGTTCCTACACACTTGATAACACTGGAAGCTCTAACTTCAGCGGCATTGCTACCGAATCAAACCAAATACAACCTGAGTTGCGAAACAAGGTAGTTTAGAGGATTTAATTATTTTCTATTTTAAACATCTGTGTACCAATGCCCTTCTTGGATGTACTAGCCAGTGGGGGAAATAATCCAAACAATAAAAGGTTTTTTTACTATATCTACAATCAGATCTAAGCAAGAATTGCTCCAAGTTGAGAAGTCTTTTAGGAAATATGTATTCATATTTTCATGTTTCACTCTTTACAAAAACCTTCATGTTTTTAATTTGAACTTGACACTCTACAGCCGAGTCTAGAAACCAGAGCATACACTTCCATTTTCACATGATGGTACATATATATATTTACCAGCTGCAACCTTGACTTTGCTCTTTATCCAATCCAGTTGGCTTTAATATGATGTAAATCAGCAAATAATTTAGTTTCTCTTCTAGCATTTGATAGGTGATTCATTGTATTAATGCCCATTCTTGACTAGGCCTCCAAGCGTGATATCACTGAGTGCTGTGTGTTGATGTGGGACCAAAGCTAGCAAAGTGGGTAGAAAATTACATTTTAGCTTTGATAAATATGACAAGTCTATGCCTTTCTACCACATTTCCTTTCTTTCCCAAACAAGAGAGCAGATCCAGAAGCCAATGTTTGGCAAAACCAGCTGCCATATACCGCCTATTCTGTAATGATTGTCCACAGACAAGTTCAAATGCTAAAGCATAAGTAGCATAATTAATTTACTGAGTCCTCACAGCTGTGTGGCAACCTCAAATAATTTTGTGGGATGCTGTAAAATGAGAGTCTGCCCAGAGGAGGTTACTTAAGGATGACTGAACCCTGAAAGGGATCTCACTGCAAGGGACTGAGCTGGGGAGACCCAAGAAGCATCCTTATTTTACACTGTTGCCAATGGTTTAACTTGTGAAATATTAGAAGATGTGTTAGAATATATTTCAGATATTCTGTAGAAAATATTTTTATGCAACATTGGGTTAAATTAGTTAAATTACATTAGTTAAATTCAACAAGGCAGAGAAAAAAAATAGAGAATTTAAGGCTTGAGTGAAGGGGTATCAGAGCTGGTGGGACTCTGCAAGCCTTGTAAGTTTGCCATAAAATAAAGCTTGTCCTTCAGAGCTTCTTGGCAGGCACGAACACTTCAGGACTTGGTGAACTTCGTGTAGTCAAAGAAAAAAATAATGAACCAAAGTAAAATCTCAGGCTCTACCTACTCTGAGTATTTCAGGAGTCTTGGAATGGCTAATGGCAATTGTGAGCTTACTGACGAAGTCGGAAGTGACTAAGTGAATTTACAACTCAATAATGCCACTATTAATATGAAAAGTTATGTGGGTCAGTCATACAGCTGCTGTGTGTAGCGTGGACCCTGGTAGGTGTAACTCTGGCTGCTGTAGATGTCCCTTGATGAATTAGACAGTGTAAACTGCTAAAAACTGCAACTTGAAGCTGAGTGATACACCCTTTCATTGGACAGAGCTCCTCTGCTTGGGCTGGATTGTAGACATAGTGCTTTCGAATTCTTCCTGTGCACACAAGTACAGAGAATTCAGTGCACTGCAGCCCATGCAGCATGTGAGCACACTGTGGAGTGTCCAGGCTCAGATGGTTTGTGAGTTGTACATAGACCCTTGTACAATCGTTTTAGTCTGTTGCAGACCCAAAGGGCATCCTTTCAGTGCAGTGAAGCTCTGCAGAGGAGTAACTGCCAGGCTGCTCTGCAGCCTAGGAGTGCAGCACCTTTGAGAGGCAGTTCCATGGTGTGTGCATTTGAGACATGCCATGAGTTTTCATGCAAATACCATGCAGAAACCAGACAGAGTTCCCATGCACTGAGAAAGTTAAGAATGTTTGCCTGTCCATACTGGGATTTTGTACCAAAGCATCAATTGCAGGATTTGGTATGGAAAATTATTACCTTAACAAACCCTTGGAGGGTAAAGGAGACCTCAGAAGATTTTATCTGCTTTTGAATAAATTATATTTTTCAATAGTCATCGTGTAGGTTTCTGAAGATATGTCAGGATCTTCAGTAACTGTTGCACGTGATGACTGATGCCGGATTTGTGGGTGTGAGGTGTGAACATTGTGTATGACTGTGCTGTAGTTGCCTGTGAAAGACCATAATATCTAGTAAAAATCATTCCAGAATGTGTTCTCACATACATTAACGTTTGCCTGGAATTGCAGAATCTATGTGGTTTTAATCAAATTAAATTAAAAGATATGATTCTAATCCACCTACTTTATCATTTGAAGAAATAACTTACCCCTGTGCTAAAATCCCATAAATACAGATAGCTGAACATGCATGTCTTTTAGGAATTTTATTTATTGCTGATTGGAGTTTTTGAAATTTCTTTCATTCTTCCAAAATTCTGTTTGTGCCAGAGTAATCATTCAATAAAGAAGATACATTTTGCATGAAGGTGTTACAATATTGGGAAACAAAACATAGATACAGATATCTTCAAATAGCTTTTCTCACTTGCAAAGAGATGTATGTTTGCTCAAAAAAAGGAAATAGATTGATGCAAGGATCGAACATTTCCTGTGCAGCGAAATACTGTCTTGTATCAGATAAATAGAGAGCACCGACTCTGAAGCAGTTTTCTTCTAAAATTTCAGTGGCATTAACAAAATATATAGATCAAATGGAAGATATATTTCTCATCTCTTCATGAAGCTGCCATGCCTTCATTATACCCCTGTTCTATAAAATAAAGGCCAAAATTCAGGTCAAACATTGGCCCTGTGAATGGCTGCAGTGTTACTGCTTCATCCCACCTCCATTTTTGGACTGCTGTTGCAGAATACTTTTCTCCACGACAAAGCCGTTTTGTTAGCACTAAGCTTTGGGGGTATGAAATATACTGTGTGGATTTGGGGTATGGGTCAGTCCTCAACATGTTTTGTATTAATGAGTGGCTGAATACAACAGCAAAACAATCAGTTTCTCTACAGAGGCAATGCTGGACCATAGCGCGAGTCCTGACTCGCCACTCTTCACAGTGAATGTTCACTGCCTTCACAGCAGAAGGACATTTTTCTGCCTATCTGAGTTGGCAGCCAGCTGAGAATCAGAACAGATGTTTTGGCTTTGCGTGATGTGTCCAATCTTTGCCAGCAGCCTAAAATAATGCACCAATTAAACTATAAAGTCTCTCTTACAGAGAGCTTGGTAAAGGTATAAAAAATTGATAAACTGTGTCAATCAGTGTGTAAGATGACGTTAGAAGATGACAACTAAAAGATGTCTTTTGGTTTGTTAATAACTCTTTTGAAATGTCAAAAATTCTAGAAAATTATTATTCAATTGTCATCACTTCCTAAGGTCTTTATTTCATATATTTTTGTTCAGTTTACATCTACCTATATTAGCACACAGACCATGGAAAATACGCTGTCTTCTTTTTAAAGTGCCTGTCTGCGCTACTCTCTGTACTCTCATTTCACTAACAAATGCTGTTTCCCTGCCAGTGAATGGTAAGATCTCAATCACCTTCAATAACACCACAGTAAAAGCACATTTCCTGTGTTACCTTGCTTTAATGCAAAGTCTTCCCTCCAGCCCGATAATGAACTAATGATCTAACTTTGCAGTTAACACTGATTTGAGCGAGAGGTTAAATCAAACAATCCTGGGAGTTCCCTTCTGGCCCCAAATGCTCTGATTCTAGTGTTTCTTGGAACTGTGAGCTTATGGACTGCAATGTGCTTTTTTATTCTTTTCGCTAAAAGAAAGGCTGAAGTAATGCTTTTATGGTATGATGTAAAAAGTAATAATAAAGATAAAATGATAGAAATGCTGAGATTTTTAACTCCATAGTGGAAGGATATTTTTAAGCCCCCAGGAAGCCATACTTACGTATGTTCAGAAAACCCTTAGTATAGCATACTAAGGTAGTATAGCATACTACCCTGTTAGATTATGAGTCATCCATTACACTTCCAAAATGGAAGTAAAATGGACAAATCTGTAATTAAACACTGTTCTCCCAAAAATCCAACCACATACGATGTAAGTCAACTGTGTGTAGCCCATACAGGTATGCTCTGTTAACTTTCTTTATAGCTGATTTTTGTGTGGAAAACCAGAGTGCATTAGAATTCAAATGCACTACCAGATGTGTGAAAGAAGGAAATAGGTTACTCCTTATCAGAAAAGAGTGAATGAAATCATTTCATCATCTTATATGGCAAGCCAGGCTTCCTTTAGATTAGGTATCTGTTCATATTTTCACCGTATTGAGAGTAACTCTATGGCTGATGTAAAAGGAGTTGGATCCTGAGCTCACTACTTCAGAGCATTGCCAAAACTGAAAGGCTTTGTAAGGTAACTGCTGATTGGAATCTTCTTTTAAGTAAATACTTAACATTGAGCTCATGAGTGGTGTTTAGTGGGCTAGTCACGTATTCATAGCTAACTATGTGCTTAAGTGTTTCAGTATGTCAGGAAAGACATATTCTGCATTTAAAACAATTGCATAGAAGTTAATGTTACAGAGGAAATATTTAAATCCTGTCCAGTGATGTATGCTCAGTTCTCTCTTGCCTCACTTTTTCAACCAGAGACATTCCTTGGTCCTGCAGCACAGGATGCCGATATCTCCAATCAGTTTGGGAGACCAAAGTAATTTTTAATTGTACTATCACACAATTCCCAATTACGTGAAAGTGCCATTTTGTTTAACATGGCTGTCTCAGCTGGGATGTTTGTAGGAAAAGGAAAGGCCAGGTATGGAAAGCCAGAAGAGCTGTACTCTCGTGTCAGTTGGTAGCTAGTGGGCAGCCTCTCACAGGCTGAAATGTCTGCCCTGTTTTCTCCTGTCCTGAGTCTACATGCCAGAGCCTACATTCCTTCCAGTTCCTCCCAGCTGCACTGCGGTTGCCACACCAAATTTGGCCTCAGGCAAAGCCCTGTCAGCCTCCATTGTTGAGAAATGATGAATCAACAGTCCTTCAAATCACTATCTTCCTTCAGAGCTCATTTAATATTAAGTATTTTACACAAAGGACAACACTTTCAACAATAGGAGTTGCAAGAGTTCACTTTGCAATGACCTAAGTCCTTGTGGTGAGAGAATGTTTCAGAGAAGAGGAGACGTGGCTTCAAATCTCATCAGGCAGAGAAAGTTTGTGCCTGGCTCTTTTACATCTTAAACAGGGGCTCTGATCCCAGAGCCTTTTCTCCTCTTCAATATAGCCCTGAATTTTCTCTAACAAGTAAAAACAAATTTACAGGGAGTTTTGGGCAGAGCAAAACTATGCTTTGTGCTGTATTATCCCTCTCCTTGAAATACTGCCATCTCTGCTTAGTGGATCTAATTAGAAATTATGATTTATTCATGTGTAGTTTTTCCCAACAAACATCAGAATTTATCACAACAAAGCTCCATTTGTCTATCATAGTTGCATTCATGAGTAGCTTGTGAATATTTTCCAGCTAACTATCCAGTTAGGTGGCTTGGGTTTACAAACTTTAGAAGTCAATCCTGAAAAAGTGTAGTCTATGCTGACCCTTCAAATCGTGCACAGCATTAACTCATCATATAACCAAGAGACAAAGACCTTGCAAGGAGATGATGTAGTTTTTCACTGGAGCATGAAACTTCTCATCTATATTTTGGCAAATTTTACAGAGGCAATAGGGCATCTTCATATTCTCTTTTTTCATCCATTTAGGAAAATCGACGGCACCAATGTAGAGGAGGATCACATTGAGCTGACAGAAGAGGGGCGGCCTGTGCAGTCGAGCACCCGCCAACCGGCACTGTGTGACTGCCACTGCTGCGGGCTGCCCAAGCGCTACATCATCGCCATCATGAGTGGCCTGGGCTTTTGCATCTCCTTTGGAATTAGGTGCAACCTGGGTGTTGCCATTGTGGAAATGGTGAACAATAGCACTGTTTATGTTAATGGAAAACCAGAGCTACAGGTGAGAAAACGTCATCTTCTTTTCACTGTTCTAAGCAGATCCCATTGCAAAACCATTAAAGTGCCACATATCCAAGTACTTTGTATATGTAGATCAAAAACTGAGGGAGATAGTGAGCCTCCATTCACATAGATGTGTAGGTGCCTAATACCTATTTAGGTGTCAAAATCATGTTAAAAATCTGTAATATCTGAGAATTTGCAAAATCACAGAAGGTGTAAGTGGCAGAAACAAGAGAACTGATTTAGCTTGCATGTCTATCAGGTCCCTGATCTTTCAGTTATAGACAGATTTTGTTGTGGTGTAGGAGTTATCTCTCAGGGAAGCATGCTCTAAATCTGCTACAGAAGGAGTTATTAATTGCTGTGTGTATCAATGCACTGATTCTATTCATATCACTATATGACTTTCAAGACTTTAAAGTAGTCACTGTCAAGAAGGCAACAGGTTTTTATGGGTTATTTACAATGTGGACTTCTGTCTAATAGTATTCAGAGCTAGGTGCCAAGTTGTCTTAAAATTTGCAGTAGATGGCATGTAGTTCACAGCAGAGGCCCACAAACCTTTAACAATTCACTAAAGAAACTGCAGGTTCAGTGCATATCTTGGTTTCACCTGTGTTGGTATATGGCTGTGATATCATTAATCGCTTTATGGACTTTACAGTCTTGAACCTTTACATTTTCTTTATTGGATTGACTTCTTTTTGGATATTTTTGTCCTAACAAATGATTCACAAGTTTATTGACTCTTACCTGATGATTTCCCATGTGCTGAGATTTAGGGGAAAAGTCACTACAGAAGGACAAAGCACCATCAGACCCTTCCAAGGAATGGAGACTTTCCCCTTGTTTGTCAGCACATTCCATAAAATAAAACACATCTCTCAGAGTGGCAGATACCTTCTGTCATGTTTCTAGAAAGGTGTGCAAAGCTGTGCAATTATTCAACAACTCTTCTCCCAGATATTTTAACTATCAATAAAGTGCAGAAAGTGTGTATAGCAAATTTTCAAAGTTTGAGGTATGCCTACCTGCATGACTCACAGTCATAGGAGCAGTTGATTTGCCAAGACCAGAGATGATGCTTATGATTCTAGGATTGGAGGGTCAAATAAATCTCCCTTCCCTTCCCTTCCCTTCCCTTCCCTTCCCTTCCCTTCCCTTCCCTTCCCTTCCCTTCCCTTCCCTTCCCTTCCCTTCCCTTCCCTTCCCTTCCCTTCCCTTCCCTTCCCTTCCCTTCCCTTCCCTTCCCTTCCCTTCCCTTCCCTTCCCTTCCCTCATTATTCCATGGCCAGTCCTTCAGCATTTTTCTCTCCCTTTGCTAGCCATCAAGCAGAATGTTTCTAATAAACCCCAGAAAAAATTAACCAAAGTGAATAATTTCCTGTTGGGGGCATCTTTGTGGAAAGTGTCCTGGGTATCCTGGTGGCCAGCAAGCTCAATATGAATGAACAGTGTGCTCCTGCAGCAAAGAAAGCCAGTAGGACATTGGGTTGCATAAGCAAGGGCATCAGTATCAGAGATATTCTCTGTAGGGAATTGGGAGATGGCCCAACATTGGTCAATTTTAATATTCAACTGGACAGGATACTGAGCCATCTTGTCAAGGCCATGCTTTTGACAAGAAAGATTGGACCAGATGATCTTTGAGGTTTCTTCCAACCTGGTAGTCAATGATTCTATGATTCTACTTCTCCCTCATCTGCAGTCTTCACTGACCGGCTCCTGCTGCCTAGACTTCCTGCTGAATTTGGATTTATTCAGTCTAATTCCTGTTCCCTGTGATCCTACTGTGACTTCCAGGTTCTTCACACTGAAGCAAGGGAAAAGATGTGTCTGCATAGGCTGGGAAGCCTAGAAGAGTTATTTTGAGGAAATTTGGACAAACTTTTCTCACAAACCTCAAATTATTCTGTTTGGCCATGAGCACCTCCCAATACGGGAACTTTTTCCACGTCTCACGGTTATTCAGAAATAACCACTACCTAGAAACTAAACTGGAAATCACTAGTAGGAAAATAGGTGTTTGAAACAGAATTGTATCTCAGCAGAGGAAAGTGTGTCTCTTGTCAGAATGTGTGTTGATGGGGAACAAAATCTTTCAGGCCTCTGTAAGAAAGCCTTGCTAATTAATGCCATCTTTCTCCCTGCAGGGCAAATGACGAGTTGTTTTTCAATTTATTTGTTTGGGAAAAAAAATCAGCCTACTGGGAAAAACTGGTTCTTTTTACACAGCAAGTCATTATAATAATAAAAAATATGTTAAGATTCATCACTCGTTTTCATTTTTTCTGTAGTTTTATTGGCAATATTAATTCAGAATATGAAAGACATCTCTGCTTCTTCCTCACATGATGCATAGCTTTCACTGACAAGCGATTAACATAAAAATGATCATGAAGCAAAAGACTGTGTTTTTTCTTTTCTCCAAAACAGTTCTTCTGAACTGAGAATCCAAGGAGAAAAAGTTAACATTGATCTTGCTTTAGTGTGATTATATTGATCCAGGCCCTGTCTCACCTTCCAGAATGGAGGGAAGGCACCTTTGATCCACCTTTGTTTTCTTCACTTCCTCTATGTTTTGCCCTGGGCTTTGTTTACCTTTCTCTGAGCAAAGTATGTCAATCAGGGCATCAGAGAACAGGAATGTCTTTGTTCAGGAAGAGTCTTGAGAAGACAGAAACTGCTTGGTACTCGAGGTGTACATTGAAAGGATTTCTTTTGGTTGTAGGCATTTTTTTTGATAGGACCCATATATGAGCAGCCTATGGCTGGTCTTCTGCATCCAAATCCAGCTCTACATCTAGTATCAGTTTTAATAAAAGATAATGTAGTCAGAAAGCTAGTACTACCTAGTTTTATTTCCAGATGTATTTGTCTTCAGGTGTTAGCCCTCCCCGACACCTTACCCTTCCCTTTTCTACTCCCATGCCACTTAATGCAGAGGGCGAATGGTCAGACGTCGACCCTGACTGACAAGGAGAACCATGGATAAGCCTGTCTAGGAAGCTGATCAACACAAATTTACCTAAGCAATCTTGATAACCTTGGGGAAAAGGATATGTCCATTTAAAGGCAAGAGGTCCTTGTTATAATACTGAGCAGACTTGGAAAGAAAGGTTTCAGGACTAAACAACCCAGAGGGAAGCAGTGACATGTGGCAAAGACGAAAGTCCACGACTAGCTGCCTTCTGACTGAAAGTTTTCCCCTTCCTATCGACCTGAATGAAAACAATAGCCTCACATGGGAGTCTGACATCCTTTTCCCTTAACTGAGAGACATCAAGCTCAGCCACATCAGCCAGCAAGAGGCTGCCTTGATTTGGAGGATGAGGTGATGTTTATGTGACTTCCAAACAGAAGTTATCTTAGAATTAGTATGCTTCATATAACAACATTTTTTTATCCTTCTTTTACAGAAAGCCCAATTCAACTGGGATCCAGAAACAGTGGGACTCATTCATGGCTCTTTTTTTTGGGGCTACATTGTGACACAAATTCCCGGAGGGTTCATCTCAAACAAATTGGCTGCAAACAGGTAAGTAAACAATTATCAAACGAATTAAGCTTTACAGTCTGATGACAGTTTTACACTGTTTAAATGGTGATGTGTGAATTAATGTCTATCAGGAATATACATCTGAAATTGAACATGCAGTATTTATGTCTATAACCAAAAATAGGGGTAGATTTTCATTATGGGTCTATTGCTGATTCTCCCAGTTTGACTTGTTAATCTCAAATATTTGCACATTTCCCCTCCAAACAAGAATGCTTTCTAGGTAATGTTAAGAAAATCAACCTAGTACCTCAGACAATGATTGTAGCATTTTTCTTTCAAAAGGTACTTTAGTGCTTTTTATTAGCTGTACACCAAACAATAATTTTCCAACAAAAATTGACCTTCTTTAAAGATTTGTTGTGGACTGCAGCTCGGCATGTAGGAATTACAGACCTATTGATATTGTGAAGATAAAAATCCATCCTCATGCACACAGATATCCTTGCCATGGCTGAATACAGTACAGACTGTAATTAGAATTGCCTAGAACTTCTAATAGAGCTTCATGATTTCTATTTGGTGAACTCTGAGAATCCATACTGATTTTTTTTTTCCATGCTCATTGTGTTTGTGGGATTTTTTTCCTAATTCAACTGCTTTCAAAAATAAGTATCTAATTTTGCCAAAGATAATTTTCATCTTGAGCTTCACTTCAAAAAGTCTTCAGAACTGGAACCATGATCACAGGAGAGAGATTGTCTGAAGACAGCTGGTTGTTAGTGAGCTCATGAGAGGTGCATGTTAAGAGTGTCTGAAATCTTCAGATAAATAAGATGATTGGCACAACTTTCATTCTCTACAAACAAGATGTGACATCTACAAATGCTTTCAGAATGGGAAAAAGTCTAAGACCAGTTACACATTCTTTTGCCCTAAATCAAAGTACTTTGCTCTGTGCATTCTGCAAAGAATGAAGAGTTACAAGAATGCCTGGGTGTTCTTCCCACCCATATGCCCTTATGAAAATAATTCCAGGACACAGTCATCCCATAGAATTGCCCAGAATTTCAGTGCCAACTCCCCCCTGTCTGTAACCAAAAGTTACTCAGATTTCAGTTTGCACTGCTTCCTCAACACTACTAGCATCCTCAATTATTCATTTCTCTACCACGTGAAAGTGCCTAAGTAGAGTATTTTTCCATCTGCTGTGTAATCCAAACAAATTAGCTGAGCTTAATCATTTCCCTAGCTTTTCTAGTCTTGCTATCAGCTTTTGCAGCAGAAGGACCTCAAAACACAGATGTGCACGCTGTTGGCTGAATAATTCAGCATATTATTAGTTTAGCTTTTTTGTCCTTATTTTTCTTTCAAATAGTAAAATCAACCATGATTACACTGCAACTCAATGTATTCTGTCAGCAAACTACTTCCTTAGGTATGTGTTGGGCACATGCACAGAAAGCTGTATTTCTGTCCCCATGACAGGTTCAGGATCAATCTAATGCTATACTACAACATCACATTATGGATTTAACTATCATAGCTGGGTTTAGGAGTAGAATTTGCTGAGAAACAACAATATCCCAAAACTGAGCTCAAAGAGAATTGTCTTTGGAGTTAATATGATTCACAAGTCTGTCTAACACTTTGTTTTTCCTTTATTGCTTGCTTATCCAACAAATTTCAGCTTGGGTAGATTCACTATCAGTGATGAGTTTCTGTTTCAGAGCAGTTACTTGCCAAGATTCAGGTCAGAAAAACAGGAGATCTGGAGCCAATCTCTGGACTCACCACCCCTATAAAGAGAAATGCAAGTTTTTTTGTCCCAGCTGCACTCTCACAATGACAGGTATCATTCTATCCTACTGCTGACATTACAGATTTGAGTACAGACTCTTTACCACCTGTTTAAATCCTGCTCAACACTTAGCAACCTTGAACATCCATAGACACCTCCAGCCTAGGCACTCTGCTAATTCATAGAGTTAACTATAATACTGTGGCATTCAAATGGATTTCAGAACAGCAGAAAATATTGAGTACTTTAGAGTTTTGTACCA
Source organism: Colius striatus (assembly GCF_028858725.1). Lineage (NCBI taxonomy): Eukaryota > Metazoa > Chordata > Aves > Coliiformes > Coliidae > Colius > Colius striatus. Next base: position 157,127,087 of record NC_084759.1, on the reverse strand, counting down.
AAACCATCAAACCCCTTGTAATTTGCTTTACACTTTTGTCCAAATTTGTGTAGGTCTGCATTCTACCAAAAACTTCATGAACCATTTAGTGACACTGTCCCTTTATCTCACTGCTCCTCCTTGAATGTGCATCTACACGTACATTCATCATTGTTTAGTGGTGACAAGGATATATGAAACGTAAGGCACCTCCTGATATCAGTTTTCAACATTGTGCTGGGCATGATATTGTTTTCGGCCTGTTTTGATCCCAAAGTGGCAATTGGCCAGGGTTCACAGCAGTGAGGAGACAAGAGTATACAAATGAATTGAAACGAACTGAGATAATTTTACTACATGGTGGGGATCTACCTCTTTGGGATAAATGGTGTGAACTGCTGGAAAGATGCTGCCTTGTGGAAACGCTGCTCAACCTCTTAAATAGCAGCAGAAAAGTGGCTGGTTCTAACTCAGTATAAATGATACATTTACAACGAAAGCATATTAAGTGCTGGTGCTAATAGAAGTAGCAGAGATTAGAAACTCAATATTCAGAGCTAACTGCTTGGATAATTAAACACATTCTCTTTCTTGTGGCTTATTCTTTCATGTGTTTATTATTTGGCACAATTTGCTGTAGTTCCCTGAGACTGTCAATAGCATCACAATAACAGGCCTGGTATTTCTATTCATGTCAAGGAAGCAAGGTGCAAAAATCTTTTCCTCACCAATCATAATAGAGAGATAAGTAATATTTATTTCTCAGCTAAAAGTTTACTTGACTTTGAGAACAGTCTCCTGAATGTCAAGATATGACCATAGACATTGTATCGTAGTTCACATTTTCAGACTGCTTTCTATATAAATCAATTCCTTTGTCACTTCTCTTCACCAGTCTATCCAGACTCTTTGCTTTTGTGTGCATCTGTTGAGTGCTTTCTTGTCATTCAGATTATGAGCTGTCTAGGCGTGGACTGATGTAGACAATTTAGACAAAAGAATATTGACCTTTAACTGTAGATTCTTTGCACTGTAACGCTACCATTAATCCTTCTGTGAATAATAACATCAGATTTAAAAAAAAAAAGAAATTACATATATTTCCTGTGAATGTTTTCAAAAAGAGACTTAAATGTAAATCATTGAAATCCTTATTAAAAAAAAAAAAAGAAGAAGAAGAAATGGCAACAAAAGGTTTTAAAAGTTTATAAATATTTGGAAGTGGAGTGTGATAAATAACTATGAATAATATCTGTGTTTGACTTTGGCAGAAAAATCAAAAGGGAGAGAAATGCTGTTGTTGCCCAAATTATATTATTTCTGATCATACATCTGTCCAATACCAATCACAGATCAGAAGAAAGCTTAACGTATCTTTCTGAAATGCCACATGCATAACAAGACAATTCAAAGCTTGTTAAACATCACTGAGTTTGGAAAAGGAACTTAAGTTATGATCCACAAACAGCATCATGCTGTTAGCTAACATCAGTATAACTGGGAGTTGAGGGCCTTGAACAAAAGAGCTCGCTTTTTTTCTCAGGATGTCTCCTTGGATCTTGGAACAAGACAGAGCAGCTTTGGGCTGACCTTCCATATTCTAAGTGCTGTGGTCCCCGGGGCCACCAACTGCTGGAACTTTCTGTCTGCAGAATGAAAGATCTCCCACACAAAGGCAGTCTGCAGGGAGCCAGGCATGGCTGCTTTGAATTAGAGACAACACAAAGACTACTGAGGATTAGTAGTAATCTATTAAATTTAAGTAGTTCTTGGCAATTGTGAAGAATTACTACTGTCAGTTCTGATATTTTTCAGTGTTTAATGGGGCCTTAGAGGGAATCCTCATGTATATTGAGTTCCACAGATGATGAAGTAATGAACTCTTTATATTCAGTGAGCGCATGATGCAGCTGTTGGACCCTATTCATTGCACAGAAAGGAAATCTGAGTCTTCAGTCAAATGTGAAGATATGTGAAATCTAACCAATCAAGTACAGTTTATTCCTACTAATTGTAGTAATTTCAATTACTGTTCCAGTTGTTCCCAGTCTCTTTCTTGGTAGTCTTTGTGTTACAGCAACCTCAGTTTTCAGATGAGCTCCCCAGATGTTCTTTCATGAGCTGGGCACGCAGGAGTACTTTTCACTTGTACTTCAGCATCAGTGCCTGGCAAACCTGCAGCCCATGCCTTACTGAAATGACTGCTCTGTAGCCCAGCTGTCTTTCATGTGTGGAATCACTGCTGTGGCAACAGAGGCTGGTGAATGAATGTGCACCACTTAAACGTAGGAAAGGCTGAGTCCAAGCTGGGAAAAGCTCCCACAGACTGTGGTGACCGAGGCACACATAGCTTCATGCGCTACTCCAGGGGCTCTGGACTTTCAGGGATGGTGCTTGGAACCTTTACCACCACACAGAGGTTTCTGCTGCTTTTTTGTTTTGTTTTGTTTTGTTTAATGGGTGGTAACATTTGGGAGTCTGTAAATGATTTTCCAAAGGCACTGGGCCCCAGGTGTGTTTAGAGCCTTGACTGACTTGTGCCCAGATGCATAAAGCACTCTTCCCAAGCAGGGCAATAATATACTTATATCACGTTTTTCATGGAAGTTGTAGAAATACTCCTTCTATGTCATAGTCACAAAGGACACTTATAGCTGTTATTCAGAGAAGTGACATTGGAAAGGAGGTAATCTTGAGCAGACCGGTTATACATTATATCAACTGGAACTAACCAGCACATGCCCATGTTCAGAGAGGCACTTAAACCAGACTTTAAGCTTGCTATAATTTAAACCATATTGATATAACAGAATTTAAGTACTTTCCAGGATAGGAATGCCTCTCTCAAGTCAGGACTCATATAAACAGCTTAGCCTCCAGTACCAACACCCATATCTATTCCTGTGATACAAACCAAAATCCATCAGCTTTGTTTAAGTATGAATAAAACTTCTATTCCATTCAGAGAATAAAATGTATTGATTGTACGGGGATTTATCCACAGAGTATTTGGAGCAGCTATCTTTCTAACATCTACACTGAACATGTTCATCCCTTCTGCAGCAAGAGTGCATTATGGCTGTGTGATGTTTGTAAGGATTCTGCAAGGTCTGGTGGAGGTAGGAGCACTCATCATTTTGATCCTTTCATGCATCATTCATTTTTGGAGATTAGATCCATAAGATATTTTGGTCAGGTTTTCTGATCAATCTACAGTTTTACTTGTTACTCAGGGAGATAATATTTAAGGTTACCTAAAAGGAAATAAAACCCTGATGTTCACAGTGCTGCAGTTTGAGCTATTTTATTTTACTTATGGCATCCACTGAAGGTAATAAACAGCATTTTTACCTCAGAACATGTTACTGTTTAAGTGATTATCCAAATTAGTTTGGCACCGTCATGCCCAAAGAACAAAGCTCTTCCAGGCTTACCTAATGCTAAATCATTCCATGGTGACAAACAACTAAATGGGTTGAACAGTATCAGCAACTGCTTGAAGTAGGAATGCAGTGACAGCAAATCATATAATGTGTGAAATGTCTGCCAGGGCGTTACCTACCCAGCCTGCCATGGGATGTGGAGTAAGTGGGCTCCTCCACTGGAGAGAAGCAGGTTGGCCACCACATCCTTCTGTGGTAAGTTGACAGGCTTATACAGTTTATATATAAGTACATACTCTGCACTCTGAGCTCAGGAACCTGAGCATCTTTTTTGTTGAACATATCATCTTTTTATCATTTAAAGCCAACTCTCATAGCAAACTAAAAAGGGTCTAGAAGTGTCATAAGACAGAATTACATTTTTTTTAGTATTTTTACTTATTATACATATTGAATTAGCCCTTCTAAACAGGTACAGGCTAAAAAAACAATCTTAAAAGGACTTAAGTACTTTAAGCTGGTTGCTTAATATGATGCAGTGGAGGTGATGTAACTGCTTGCTTCTGGCCATTCTGCTTCAATCTCTTTTGAATTATGATCAGGTTTGTACTTTGCATGCTTCTCTGCATCCACTTCCAATGCTGATGCTTGGCTGTCTGGAAGATCATGGAATCATAGAACAGTAGGGTTGGAAGGGACCTTTAGAGATCATCTAGTCCAACTCCCCTGCAGAAGCATGTCAACCTAGATTGGGTCGCATAGGAATGTGTCCAGGTGGATCTTCCACACCCTCCCTGGGCAGCCTGTGCCACTGCTCCGTCACCTGAACAGTAAAATAATTTTTTCTTATATTTAAGTGGAACTTTTTGTGTCCCAGCTTCATCCCATTATCCCTTACCCTGTTGCTAGATACAATAGAAAAAAGGGATGCCCCAACCTCCTGACACCCTGACTTCCCCCCGCCAGTCTCCTCTTCTTGAGACTAAACAGCCTAGAGATGGCTGTGAGAAACTTCAGAAGACTTTGGGAAGAGAAATCCATTGGAAAGATGGAAGAAATCAAACTCTCTCATTCCCTTTGGAATGTTTCTAGACTCTGGCAAGAGATTTAAACCTTGTCATGGAAGCAGAAAGCAGGAAAAATACTGAGGTTTTAAGGTTTTACACCTTTTTCTTCAAGGATGATACCTTTTTTTTTTTTTTTTAAATTTTATTTGCAGCCATATTAATTACAAGGAAAAGAATAATAAAAAAGGGTTTTCTATTTTTAATTCCATCCCCTAGGTAGCAGTTTTGGCAGTTTTTCTGCCTATATCTATATTCTTTCCTGGGGCTTTGCTATTTCTGTAAGAAAAAGGAATTACATGATAACAAGGGAGAAGGGTCACAATATGAATAATTGCAAAGATGTATTGGCTAATGAGTAAAGCATTAATAAATGTTCATTAATTAAATATATAAGATTTATTAAAAACCTCAAGTATTTACTAAAACAATTCAAAGCAACCCTTCTCACATATGAAGCCACTGGCACTTGCACAGAAACCAAATATCCAGACTGGATGAATTCTCCCTCAGATCTAAAGGGAAATCCCTTTCCAAACACTTAAAAACTCATTTCTTTCTATACGTCACTCAAAAATGTATTTCACTACTATTATACATTTCCCAATCAGACACTTTGGCATGGACCACTTTTTTAACCTTTTTTCCCTGACAACTTTTGCCTGTTTATTTCAACTGTTTGTTCATGCTGCCCATCTGAACCATCTGAACCATCTGCCCATGGTTAAATAGACTCAGAGTTGGTCTGAACGCTCCCTCCACTAGTAGCACTGTGGGATCATGGAGCTAGAGCCACGACAAGGGCCTCTCATCATATCTGCAACCAGCAGGACTTCTGGACACAAAGAAAGCTTCTGAAATCTGGAGCACTAGGTTCTCTGGAGTTTGCCTCATACACTGCAGAGTTAGGAGGGATTCCCTATCTAAATGATTATAGTTTATCCTACGTGGTGATTTACCATCAGCACCAGCTTTGAAAATCTCATTTAGCTACAGGGCACAGCCCTTCTAGATGCAAAATGAGACTGGTAATCCCACAATAGTGAGAGCTAGTCCTTTCCACTACCCCAAGCTACATTTTACAGTTGCTATCCCATTCCCCATGTTCACAAGAAAGCACAGTGTCAATCATACAGAGTTTCTGGACCTGTGAGCACCTGCCTGCACTGCAGACTAGGCTTGCCTATCACTTTTTTCTCTTCTCTTAATCCTTTTTTTCTCCTCCCTAGGGTCTTATGCAGGCGCAGTGGTCGCCATGCCACTGGCAGGTGTGCTGGTACAGTATATAGGATGGTCGTCAGTGTTTTATATTTATGGTGAGTTGCTTAACATAAAGGATCTTTGCAACTAGACTGTTACTGGCAGCGGTTTTGTTAAACCTGTATAACAGATCTGGATCAAAGCTGTTTTGAGGAATGAAGATGTTGCAAATGAGTATTCCAATGTATTCCCTACTTCTTGCAGCTGCTGAAAGATTTTGTTTTGAAATCATCTGCTGTAAACTGTTTTAAAAGTGTAATGTCCAGGCCACAGCCCGTGGTCAGGATTGGAGGCAGTTCAGAAGCTGCTCTGTAGCACAAACACTCAAGTGATACGTGTCCCAGAGTACACATGTGCTACTGCATATGCTGCTGATGGTGAGCTGAATGCCTCTGAAACTTTCTGCCCTGAGATATTTGCCCCATGCCTCCCACCCTTGGTAAAAGCAGTGCAAAGTGAGTATGACCTTGTGGCTGTGCTGGGATACCTCACGCTTTCCTCCGTGGTAGATGCCAGATCTGTCTCAAACCTGGCCTTGCAAAGCAGCAACCCAGTTAAGATAGGCTCTCTGTGTTTTCGCTGGAGACACAAAATGCACCATAAGCTTTGCCATCTCAAACTGTGAAGTTCTTTTATGCAAATTGTAACTGTGTTATGACCACTTTGGGTATTTCCTTTCCCAGATCCCTCCTAAAGCTTTGCTTCTGCCTTTTGACTGCCTCATACATAGTGTGTAATACAAGTAACAAAATGCTCAAACACTTTGAAAGAGGCAAACAATATGCACAGACCTAGTTATCATATTTGTAACTTCCCTGGTCAGATTTAGTTTAACTGGCTCTTGAAACAAACTTCAAGGCCTGCAGTTACTGAAATGTGGCCTTTTTGGCTTTTAACAGTGACCTTTGTTTTTTCCTGCCTCTGCAGGAATGTTTGGGATTGTTTGGTACATGTTCTGGCTGCTTCATGCCTATGAGAGCCCTGCTACACATCCAACGATAACCAATGAAGAAAAGATATATATCGAAACTAGCATAGGAGAAGGAGCCAGCCTAGCAAGTCCAAGTGTAAGTAAAAAAGGCTTTTCTGGTTTATAATCTGGGAGCACTTTGCACAGGATCAGTATATGACCAGATGTATACTACTAATTGCATAAGAGCAGCAGAACTATTTGCTGCTGCTGATTAGACGCTTTTCCTTTTATGAAAATTACAGGATCTGGCTCATGCAGCTGGACAGGGTGAGTTCAGCTACAGGCAAAACACACAGTGCTGTGTTAATTCTTGGTTTATAAAGCCCTCTGACCTAGGGACGACAGAGGGGAAAAGACACACTTTAGTCTCCTGCTTTACAGTGGCTATCACATTTGTTCTAAAAAATATTAATTGAAATAGCCTACTAAAAAAATGTCTGCAGATATTAAATTATCCAACTGCCTAATTAAGGGTGATTGAAATTCTGAAAGTTTAAGGACAAGGATTTCTGCCCTGTACATTCTCACAGAAGCTGATCTCATTGTTTTGAAACTTCTTGCCTTTTTCTGAGAGGATCCTGGAGAATTCTGGAAACTTAAAACTAAAAATTATTTTCCCATCAAACTTTTCTCCATTTCCTTAGATAAGCAAATTTTACTAGTGGACAAAAGCAAAGCTGTTGCTTGATAAGCTGTTCTTTCTTGGCTTTTACTGTAGAACATTCTGGGGCAAAATAACTCCAGACTCTGTTTTCTACATGTTTTGTGTGATAGCCTTGCAGAGAGTATGAAGTACTAGACTCCTTTTGGGAGTGCTCGTGAAGTTTGGCTCAAGTCACTTAATTCTTGACTGGAAACACACATACTCATTCCAAGTCATGTTTTTCCCCTTGCTATATAGGGGTTTGATGTAGAGGATAATAGTACCACCACCATGTATTCACGCATGCCACAGGGATATGGTTGTGGAACACCAATACCATTTAAGAAAAAGAAGAGAATGTCAATATATATTGCCATAGTTATGTATTTCAGCTTCTGATTTGAACTCTATTGTAAGTAAACAGAGCTCTGAAGTGGTTTTTGTTCCTGCTGTATGGAATACTGAGGCATAAATAGAAACTGGAAATGCCAAAAGCGAGTTACAGAAATTAAATCCTCTAACACAGACATTTCTTGCTGAATGAAATTATTTAGGCTGAATCACATGGCTACCTGTTGCTGCATTACCACATATTTCTTAGCTTAGATAACCTTTTTTCACAGTCCTTGACATCATTTTTTGTCATCATGACAAAAAATTGGGAATGACACAAGGTCTTCTCTAGTTTTCTTGTATTCAGTTATTCATTCTGTTATTCAAACAGCAGGATTCCAGAAGACGTTGTGTGACTTCAGTAAGAAGAGCAATAATAGTACAGTAATCATCTTAAAAATCCTAACTATTCTAAGAAAGTTTCCCTACTTGTCTTTTGCTACTAATCCAGGAGATATCTTCCACTTGCATTGTAAGTGATTTGCAGTGTAAATTTAATTCTATATACTGGACAGTTATGATGCTAAAATATGGTGGGCTCTTTATTCTACCTCCTGCCTACTCAAAAATGCCTTAAATTTGTTTTAATTTTTTGTTTTTTCTAGAAATTTAGTACTCCCTGGAAGAGATTTTTCACTTCAATGCCAGTTTATGCAATCATTGTGGCAAATTTTTGCAGAAGCTGGACCTTCTATTTGCTCCTTATAAGTCAGCCTGCTTACTTTGAAGAAGTCTTCGGGTTTGCAATAAGCAAGGTAAATGTCTGAGATGAAACAGACCTCACCTTAGGAGATGCAGAGTGCTTGAAGATCCCCAGATCATTCTGGAGTCATTGCAGTAGATTATTCACAGTAGTTGTGATTAAGTATTTCTAGTGATCTGATAGAAATAGAAGCTTGCTTGTGTCAAACCGTTATCAAAAGGAAAGAACTGAAAAGTTGTTTTGGGAAAGGGTTGATTCAAAAAGCCGTAAGTCTTGAAAAACACAAGACAAGTAAACAGAAACTTGCCAGATTAAATTTTATCTTCTTTTTTTTACATCATTACTTTTAAGGAACAATGAGGGGTCAAATTCATTAGGAATTGATATTCCCTGCCACCATCACTTCATTAAAGCCAATATTGTTACACTTGCTCTTCAGAGCATGAATGAGGATTTCAGAGTATTTGTTCCAGAAATGTTTTCCCAAGATTGCTTTAAAAATACTACTCTCTGGATTGTAAACTATTTTCAAGTAAGTTTAATCCTGCAAACTGATAACAAACGACATCATTATCTGTGTGGTCTGGGGGCAGAGTACTAGGTTCTACAATGTTGTTATAGTAGCAATGACATGGAACAGCCAAGCACAGTGTGGAGATAAAGAACAGGGTTATTAACACAAAATGGGTTTGTTTATTATTATCTGTCTTTCATGAATGCTAGAATTGTGCTTCTGAGTACCTCACTAGTTAAAAACTAATGTAAAACTGACTTAGTGACAATGTAAGGAGGTTGCACATTGCAGAAAATAAACTTTTCACTAAATTACTTCTTCAAATAAAAGCCTTCAAAGAAAGTGACATGCTGATCACTAAAACTCTGCAAAATAGTCTTTTGGCATATCTGGGATAAGTAACAGCGCTAACAGAAAGAGTAATGACCCTTTGGCAGAAAATTCACCATAAGGAAGTCACATTTGACCAACTTGGACATGGATACAGTGGAAAGATTCCAATGAAGGGCCTCACAGATGATTAAGGAACTGGAGCATCTCTCCATTCAGGAAAGGCTGGGAGAACTGGAACAGTTTAGCCTGGAGAAGAAAGGCTCATCAATATACACAAATATCTGAAGTGGAGGATACAATGAAGACAAAGCCAAGCTCTTTTCACTGGTGCCTAGTGACAGGACCAATGGCAGTGGACACAAACTGAGTTACAGAGGGTTCCCTCCAAACATCAGGAAACACTTTTTTACTGTGAGAGTGAGCATTGTCACAGGTTGCCCAGAGACATTGTGGAATCTCCTTCCTTGCAGACATTCAGAAGCCATCTGGACATGATCTTGGGGAACCTGTTCTAAGTGATCCTACTTGAGTAAGGGGATTGAAGATGATGTCCTGAGTCTCTTGCCAACCTTAATGATTCTGTAAAAATGAAAAGAAATTGAGCATCATTTTGTAGACTCTAGTCTCTAAAATATATATGCATGACATTTGCTTAGTTACTAATTTGTAAAATGATATCATAATGTTGGGTTTTTTGCTGTATGTTCTTCAGTCCATATACAATGTACAAATGCCTTCTTCTAGGTGGCAGGTAATTTGTTATTCAGAAAGGAGCTCTTTAAGAACATGAATAATAAAAATATATAAAAGCAATTGAAAACCAAAATAGAGCACTCCAGCATCAGGACACATAACATATGGCTTTGTCATGTCTACAACAGAAGTCAATGCATATTAATAGGTATTGCAAAAGGTGAGATTCTCACTTGTGCTCTGGCTTCTGCTTCTGGACCAGAAGGTGTTCCATCATCCAGCTTTGACTACTACTCCAACCATCTACATTAGAGCAGTTTTCTTGTGTTCCTTTTCTGGTCATTGGAGAGAAAAAAAACTCCATCAGTTCTAGATTTTTTTTAGAGAGAATTCTTGTTTTCCTTTTTATTACAGCTTGGATCCTTTCCCCTGGCCTCTTGAAAACATATTAATACTCACAGCTGTCAGGAAAGAGATAGAAGGATGAGGGAAAACCTTACCACATCCTTTATCTTCTTCAGAGAAAGATGGAAAGAGGGAAGAAGAAATACCTCCCTGCCCCCCCATAAATGAATGAAGGTGCCCAGTCACTTTCCAATTCACTGGTGCCCTAGGTACTAAGCAGCCAAGGGATGCCCTCCACAGATTCAGTGTCCTGACAGGAGAAACTTACTGATTCCCCCCTTGGACAGGGCACTGTATGATCCCAGCAATGGATAAACAGTCCTGTTTCTGACCCTGTCTGTCAGGGACAGTGACTGGACAGCTTCTGGCCACCCCAAGGAACACCTGGTACACTCCACTTCTCAGATACAGCATCCTGCTGAAATGGTGCACCCGGCCTTAGGTGGGTAGCTTGTAGCCATGTCTTGGCTCCCATATTGCCATTACTGGACAGGCCTATTAGAAAAAACACTGTTACCTGGATGAAAGTATGTTGGAGTCTCTCAAGCTCCTAGAAATCCCTAAAGATGGAACAAAGGCAACTTAAGGTCACTTCTGTCTTGTTTGCAGGTCCTATTGGACTTTTTTGCAATCCTCCCACCCAAAGATCCAGGATAAAAAGTGTATGAATGGGCAAAAACAAAGAGATGGGGAAAAGGAAAAGTTCTTGTTCTCTTTCCACTAAATCCCAAAGGACATGAACAATAAACACTCATTTGTCTAATTGCAGGTTGGCCTTTTGTCAGCAGTTCCTCACATGGTCATGACAATCATTGTACCTATTGGAGGGCAGCTAGCTGACTTCTTACGGAGCAGGAAGATTTTAACCACTACCACTGTAAGGAAGGTCATGAACTGTGGAGGTACTATTGGATTCTGAAAATACAGTATTTCAATTGTGTGCTGCAGCTGACACTAATATCATAGTTTAATTGTAACACGAGACAATTTACTCTAAATGGCACCTTCAGCTGATTAATCTGAAGCAATTAATGCAAAGTTCATGTTAGATGTCCTCATGGAATAAATCCTTACTCATTTGAACATGCTTACTCGTATGAACCAGGCAATAAGCCAGGTTAACTATAGAAAGAGTAATAGGGACTGGCCCAGAAGACTACTATGATCAAGAGTAGTATTTGCCTCATCCTGCAAAATAATACAGATGAAGTTAAACTTATAGCATGCTGCTGGAGAGATCTTTTCCTAGTGGATAGAGTCTGGTCACGTTCCCATGTGCTGCTTCCATCAGAATCCACTGGCAAATTTAAGCTGAAAGGGTTGGGTAACAAAAAAGATGAGGGATGGATGCAAAAGTGTTTGTTTCTAGTTCAGTGACTGAACTGAAAAATCAACAACATCTACATGTAGAATGATACTAATTTAGGAAAAAAAAAATCAAGCCAGATAGCCTTTGGAATCATTCTCCACTGTCAGCTCCTGGCTTACATTATTTATGGATGACATAGGCTGCCTGAAATGGAGATGCCTGCAGTCAGAGATATCATGCAGCTTGGCTAAGCATTTTCACAAAGTTCTCTCAAATTCACTGTATTTTCAGAGCATACTTTCAACATAATTTTTTAAAAAAAGAGAAAGATTATAATATAACATATTAGAAAATGTTAATTTGCAGTAATAGCAGAAGTTGAAAGTTCCCTGTGATGCTCAGAGATCCTATTGTGTTGGTGGCACACTTGTATGTAAAATGTGGTTTTGTTCCATTTACCAAGAATGTCTCACATCAGTACAACCAGGAGAAATTGAAGGCAAGAAGTTTTTTCTCCTTTCCCTATCATGTTTCCATGTGTGTGAATTTTTCAGTGCTCTGCGCAGTTACTTTGTCACTGTTTGCCGGTTATTGCTCAGTGACTTAACTTCACCATTTGCTTGGGTCATTTACATAGAAATGAGTAGAAAAGAGTATATTCTCAAAAAATTCTGCAAATGCACAAAGGTGCCAAATATGTTCAAAAATATTTGTAAGAAAGGAAAGAATTTTGTCTCATTTTAAGTCACTATTCTGGCTAGACCTTGTTAGTATCTGTGTGACCAATAGTAACTTCAATTTAATTTAATCCCATGTTTTTCATTTGAAGGCTTTGGAATGGAAGCAACCTTGCTTTTGGTGGTTGGTTATTCTCATACAAAAGGTGTGGCTATTTCCTTTCTGGTGTTAGCAGTAGGTTTCAGTGGCTTTGCAATTTCAGGTAAGAATCATAGTATTTGTTTTGCTGTTAATGACAAAATGGATGTTATTGCTTTCACTATTGTTATTCTGTTTGCTTTTAGCATGGCTTTTTATGGGGCGTTGGCTATTTCTGCCCATATCAGAAATAATTCACTTTTTTATCTATGAAACCTGTTGCACACAGGACATTGAAACTTCAAAAGAACCTGCTCTTTATTGATTTCGTTTTACACCAGATTTGTGCTGTTATTTTCTAACATATTTTCACGGTGTCAGCTGTCTTTTCTTCTTCCATAAACAGTTTCCCTAAAAGGAGAGAGAGAAAGATAATTACTCTGGAATGAATAGTTGACCAAAGGCTATCAGTTGCAAACCCACTCCCAGTTCTAGCTGTCAGTTTCGAATTTCTAGGTCAGTTATGTCCTATAACTAGTCCTTCTCCAAAGCAGCAATTTCTAACACTTCCATGGGTCTTATCAGACTGACTTTTGTCTCCACCAGTACCATTGGTTTTAATAAAGCCTCTTTTGTTATGAAGGCCAAGGCCATCAGCTAGCAGACTGCCAAAAAGATAGATCAATAGAGAAAAACTGATGAACAGAGTAACTCCTGCTGTTCGGTTGTTCCAGGATTACGTGTATGGCAAATAGTTTTGCTACTCAGTTATGAGATGCTTGCATAGCCGGCCATTTCTATCAATCCATTTTTATTGCGGGATTTTCCTAGTACTCTTAACTGTATGTAGTCCCATGGATTTGGAATTCATCATCCTTTCTTGTGATCATCCACACCTTGAATAAGTAATTTTCATTACCTAAAGCATGATAATTATCTGGGCTGTTTTTTACTATTTGTTTTTATTTCTTAGTAAAATATGTGCTCAGAAGATACACTGCAGTAAGGGTAATTTTTTTTCCTGATGGTTTATATTCTGGGGGTTTTTAACATGTTTTTAAACTGCTAATTAAAGTACTGGAAAACATACATTTTAAACCACTACTAGCTAAACAAAAATCTATCAGACATTTGACAAACACGAGACATTCACTTCAATTAAAAACGTTTGCTGAATGCATTATTTCATTAGGACAAAGTAGGACGCACAGATACTTTAAAGGAGGCTGGAACAAACTTCATTTCCTATAAAATGCGACCTCCAAAGGTGGGGGAAAAAAAAGAGGTTTTAAAAAAAGAGTAAAGAGTTGCAACATATCATCCCCCTTTATCAACAAGAAAACACTGTCCTTTTTCATTTATATGTTAATAGGGTTTCCTTCCTTTCTCGGGCTTCTTCAGCCGTAATACCTGTTGAAAGCCCTGTAGTGCAAAGCTTACCATTGTCTCTTATTTGTTGTAGGATTCAATGTGAATCACCTGGACATAGCCCCACGTTATGCCAGCATTCTGATGGGCATCTCCAACGGTGTGGGTACACTGTCAGGCATGGTGTGTCCACTCATCGTTGGGGCAATGACGAAACACAAGGTAATACTTCTCCATGTTTTCTGGGAAGGGGATTAGATAATGCAACAGAAGTGATGACATTTTGAAGCTTCCTGGTAACCCCATCTCATCATTGATCTCTGCAACTGTTTTCTATTGTTTAAATGTTCATTTTTACAGTATCACAGGGACCAGATTCTCAGCTATTATAAACTACTTACTTGTGTAAGGAGATTTTTTTTATATATACCACATGAGGCTATGTCTCTGCAATATCTTCATACTACTGAGTAATGCTTGTAGACTAGAGACACCCCTCTGTAATAAGCAGTCACTGATCTACATTAACTTAGAAAAATCCTTGCATTTAGAACTCCATTAATGTTTCACATAGTGAGAAACTTTGTGAGAAAAAAAAACTAGTCTCATATTTTATTTTATTAGATGGTGCTGTGAAATTAAGAAAAAATATCTTTTCACAACAACTCTTGTAAATTGTTCTGTCTGTAGCATCAAGAATCAGTGATCATGGTCATTGTGCACTATGTGCTAATTCATGGTCTATTTCAGAGGGTAATATTTATTTTTACTGGAAATGTAATGAGACCTGCACCATTCTTTCAGACTCGGGAAGAATGGCAAAATGTGTTTCTCATCGCAGCCCTGGTGCATTACAGCGGAGTGATATTCTATGCTATCTTTGCTTCTGGAGAGAAGCAGGAATGGGCTGACCCTGAAAACCTCAATGAAGAGAAATGTGGCATAATTGATCAGGATGAACTAGCTGAAGAAACAGAGATGAACAATGAATCTTTTGTAAGTTCAAAGAAAACATATGGTGCTACCAGTCAAAACAGTGAAGTGCATAAAAGAGAATGGAGAAAACAAAAGCAAGTGACTCAAGATGTGGAAGAACAGACTTCTTACCATTATGACAATGAAAGTTTTCAAGATCTGTCATAATACTTGAAATGGCAAGGTTTGTATAGCAGCCACTTCAATCTCTCCTTCTGCCTAGTTGTCCTGAATCATCTGGTATCCATTTATATTTTCTTATTTAGTTGTGTAACATCTGGCCATGTGGCTAGATAGAAGGGGTGGTAGTGCAATAGTATGGAAGAGGGCTAACAACAATGGAACTGGGAGAAATGATACTAAATCCTTACACAGGATGAGAGATGATCAGCCCTGGGAGGACTCCAGCCTGGTGTAAGCCTATGACTGTAGGACCAAGGAGTGCCCTCATATTCTCAGCTAAACAGAGAAAGAAGAAGGTCATATCAGATGGTAGATTCACAGACATGTGTAATTACTGGGGCTTCAGTGGCATGAAACTATGCCCTGAGCAGCTCTTCTTTGACTTTTTAGGATTCCTGTAGGTTGGTATATGAGATGCTGAACCCATGTCTAACTTCCAGCTCATGCTGAAAGAAAAGCCATTTTATGGCAATAGGCTGTAATTAATTACTAATGGTCATTCAACAATAGGAAGCGGAACATGTAGCAGAGACAGCACAATATTACTTCAACAGTTCCTTCAAATTGATTAAGTCTGCTTTATATGCATAGCCCACAGAATCTGGATAAGGCAATAAAATGGATACTTGTGATATTTCTTCCCCTCCAAAGATTTTGTGCTGGCATGAAATAATTCTGAATACAAAATCATTGTTGGTGATGCAATATTATTAATCCTTATGGAAACAAATCTTAGTTCTGTTGAGATTAGATTTCTCGCTCAATTCATTATTGTGAAGTAATTTGAATATATTTTTCTAGTATTATGATCATAGAGTTCATGGTCTCAACCCCAACAGTCTTCATTTAGTTGAATGAGATTAATTACATAAGTAAAGTCTTTGGTTCTGGATCTGTAACCTTTCAATGCTTCAATCTCACTGTTGCTACAAATGAAGTACTGTACCATTTGAGAGTTAACAGAGCATCTGTGTCTGAAAGTAATTTTCTTTGCCGTTGATATATGTTTGGCAATATAAAGTGGATTTAGCCTTTTTCTGCCATTTTCAGAATCAACCAGTGGAGCATGCTGTACCATCTGAAGCAGTTAGCTGCAACTCAGAGACTCATTGTAGTATTAACACTCTTTTCAGAATGAAGAATTTCAGTAAACTGTGATTTAATTTGTCTTTCATTATGATTACTGCTTCATTTAATTAAAATGAAAGCCTACAATGTACTTTGTGGTGTTTCAGTTATTATTTTTCCAATGTACCGTCTATAACCACCTTGACACACACAAGATTTGAACAATTCTAACATGTATTTTGCTATTTGGTTGAAACGCAATTGAATACCACGAGTGGGATTACACTTGTACATTCATTCAAATTAATGGATGATTTGTCTTCCCTACAATTGTAATCAAAGAAGGAGAATACGAACATGCCTCTGGATCCCTTCCTGCCCATCAAAATCCAATCTACAACGATACATGGATATGAGGTGAGGTGAATGAATGCAGGCCTAACCTGACTTTTTAATTGGTGTTAGCAGACAATTTAATTACATATGGCACAGCTTAATCCTACCTTGAGTGCATCCACACCAAAAAAACATCTTATCTCTTAATTCTATTAGACAGCAAACTATTTTTTTTTTAATTCTAAACTTTAGCTTAGACTAGAGTTGTATATTTCACTATTGACATTTTAAACAGGTATAAGAAAATATCTTCTTTCTTACTGGTTATAGTCGTCATTTGAGGATTTAAGTGTCAGGAGCTTGAGTCAAATGTTCTCATCAGTCAATCACAAAAGAGGGACCAGTTACTGTCGAACTATTTTGCAACACCCACCACAGTTTATGAAAAAGAGAGGGGCCTACTTCTTTGTATAAACTCAAATAAATTGGTTTCTTCCTCCCTCTTCAATCACATAGAATACATGTAGTTACTATAAGAACTTTGAGTAGGAAAAACCATACAACAAAAATATTTAATACAAGAATATGTGTAAGTATAATCTGGCACAGCAAAGAAAAAAACAGATAATGGACTATTCTAGAAACTGTAATGCTTTCTGAGAAAAAGAAGGGTAATTTTCCTGTCTTGCTAACAAGAACACAAAGGCATTCAATGCTGTTGGTATGACAAAGAATTGGAAACATCTCAAAAGTTCTGGAAATGATCAACCAGCACATGAGAACTTGGTTGCCTTTGGTGAATGTGGCTGCTCTTTCTCACTGTTGTAGATACGAACTACAGCTGTCACCAGTGATACATGGTACAGTGAGGACCGCAGTTTAGCAGGATCATTTCATATTCACAAATAGACTGCACTGATTTAGTTCAGTTGAAATTTAATTGCAACAGACATTTGAGCATTATTTAATGCCTTGAAAGAGTTTAAAAATATTTGGACAAGCTTTTGCATTGAAATAAGCACTTCCTTTTTTTCCTTTTTTTCCCCCTAAATTTAACAGCTTCCAGAGGTAGAATATTGTCTCTGACCAGTTGAAGTTATGTACAGACCACAATACTTTTTCAGACAATCACAGTCAGACATCTTTCCCCGCTTCCTTCTCTTCTGTTTAAAATGTTCAGGTGCGTTGCATGAAGTGTAAACATCAGCAGTGCCTGGATGTTAGTTTTCTTTCCTGGAAATCTTTGTTACTTAATCAACTCTTTGATGTACATAATGGCTTCCACAATATTGTATGACCAAGAATAAAGCTAACTTACTGCGATTAAATAGGCTTTATAACTCCAGTTTTGTTGGATGTGTCTATCTGCAGTCTGCTCCCACAGCTTTTTCTTCAAAAGGATCTGAGAAAGGGCATTATTTAAGCATTGCTAACAAAAGTTTAATGGTAATTAATACTACTCTCATATTTCTGTAAGAATTAAACTAAATGTTCCTTATAGCGAGAAAAGAAAAATTGATGACAGAAATGATGAAAATTAACCTGAATAGTCAGGGAAATAATCATTTAGTCCAAAAAAAATTCTGTTTTTTGTGTAAAAAACATAAGAAGGGCATCCAGATGTTAACAAAGTGCCAGGAGGAGTCTCATATGTATAACATAATTAATTTGAAAGTAGCAAGGCAAAAATTAATTCAAGGTCATGCAGAACGTATCATAGATTCCCATGAAAGTTTCCAAGTAACTCTTGTTATCAGATAGTTAGATCTTTCTATTTAGCCATTATTTTAATGGGAATTTTGTAATAAGCCATATTCTTAACTATTTTTTCTTCCCATTTTCCATTAAAGACCTGAATTTGAGAATATTATTTAATTATTCATATTTTGAGAGAGAGGAGAAAGTATTTCTTGAGGTTATAAGAACAGAAAGAGGGGAAGACAAAAAGAGAAAGCTAGCTTCAGCTAACAGTCAATGCAGACAGGAGGCTAAGAATGGATAAGCAATCAGCTTCCCAATCCTGGAAACAGAATTCTCTAGATTTCCAAGTTAAGAAACAGATAGATGGAATGGGTCAAGGCCTGATACTCTGCATCATCCCAAGGTCTGGGGAGTTCACTCAGGTCTCAATTCAGAGCTTAACTCTCATGAAATCAGGAATAAATAAATCAGTAGATTAAAACTTCTGCATTCTTATGCTTATGTTGGACTAGATAACACTACTAGTGAGACAACAGTACTAACACTACTGCAGTTCTATATATACACATGCATGAGCCAGTCTATCAGGCTTTTTTGTAAAAATGCTTTTAATTACTCACATACCAAGATCAGTTATTTCTTAACCTTCATTTGATAACAATGTTTAGCTGTGACATGAAATATTGTCTCTTTTTAGTCTCAATCTTTTTTTTTTGTTTTAGTGTTTATATTGTTTATCATTTTTACAGCTCTTCTATATGCAAAATTACATAAGTAAAGAAAGAAATTTATGTAAGAAATGTAGTATGATTGTAATTCTTCGTGCTGAACTATCTTTAAAATAACATTATAAAGCACAACACATTTTTCCCCAAGAACATATCACTTGGACATTTTAAGTCTTGTTCATACAATCTTGACCTACTTGACTTGTTTTCTCCCTCCCATTTAATTAGTTTCTTGGATATCAGACTACAGACTACATTTTTTTATGTATAACCATATTTATCTGCTCAATAAAGTCAGTGCTCAGGCTCTTGCTGTATAAACTTTTGGCATCTACTTTGTTCCTTGTTTTAGTCTTAGTTCTACCTGCACAACACATTCAGAGCTCCTTTGAGAAAGTCATGACTGTTTTGTTAAATATGTATTAGGAAAACTCATGGAAAACTGAAAAGAAACATGAAAAGAAAATCTCTGTTAGCTCATAGTTCTGGATGTTCAGAGTTTTCACAGATCTTTGGAGCATCAACCTCAAGAAGACAACTTCTGTAAATCAGGAACTATCTAAAGTACCCAATAAAGATAGCTCTGCTCTCAGGAACTGGCAGTCATTACCAGAAGCAAAATGCCAGGTGTTTTCTCTCTGCTGGGTACAGTTGTAATGAACAACAAGGGAAATAGTCCCTTGCTGATACCACTATTAAGATAAAGGGAATGGGACTTTCTCTTGTTTTAGGGAGATGGGGTTTTTTTCCATCTGCTTCTTCACTGCCCCCTACCCTGTGTGTAATCAAAAGAGAGATGTCTGCATGACCTGTGGGACCCAATCTGTTTCCCGGCAGTGACCGGTTCTGTAGTTTGTGCTGGCAGAAGTCTGTAAGGGGATGTAAACGGGTCTCTGCTGATTCATGGTGGGCAAAGGAAAAAGCATAGTACTAATATGTAACTTGAATTTCGATTTGAAAGACACTAGTGATAAATACATAAACAAGTGAACATTACTCCTGTGGAATGACACTGATACATGGAGCAGGCAGAGGCAGCTGGAAATAACCTCAGCACCTGGGTTTTCCCTCAGCAAGGGCATACAAAATCTGCAGTCCTGTGCTGTTCATTTCCCATTTCCCATGGCTCTGTACTGGCTACAGGTTTACCTGTTACAGTGCTTTTGGCAAAGTACAGAAAAGCGCTGCAGTCGCACAAGACTTTTCTTTGTAATTTCATGTTTCCACTTGTGGCTTCTCCTCACCTTTGCTAACTCATGGAATGGTATCTGAGATCCCAAGGCAACATAGAGTCAATAAAAGCAAGGGTTTTGCTTTTTAGCAAACAGTCTTTTCTTTTTCTTTTCTCCCCTCCCCCCCGTTTTTTGCTAGAAAGAGAAATATTTTGTGTGGAGGTTCCTGCCCACAGCAGTAGCTGAAGTGGCTGGGCCTTGGCTGATAGCTGAGGTGTTACCCTGGCTGGCCAAAGGTCAAGGCTGTGTTGGCCTGCTCTGTACTCTCTGCTCTGCCAGGGCTCAAAGGGAAATGTCATGCTTGGACAGAGCTGGGAGGGCAAAGTCGCTGACAAAACTGGGAGGGAAACTGCTGTCTGGATTTATGTTCCCTACCCTTGTTGGCTGCATTCATTACAGGAACTACCAGAGCAGGACAAGCAGAAGGTACTTCTAAGTAATTTTTTGCATCCCTCATCCACATTTTTGCTATTTCCAAGCGACCACTTTTAATTTTGTGAAAAGCTGCAAACAACTTAAAATGCCCCTTTTTCACTGGCACCCTCTGATGTTACATTTACTTATGACATGGAGCAGCCCACAGCTAATTCCTTCTATCTCCTAAACTGGATCCAGAGCTGAGTTCATTCTCTGCAGTGCTCCTTGTCTATTCTTACTTCAGTGCTCTTGAGCTGTAGCTTTTGTCCATGCATTCCTCTATACCTATTCACCTCCACATGTGAAGCAGGATTATGTATTTTTATCCCGCTATGCAGGAGCTTGAATGACTTAAGCTGGCTCTGATGATTCGCCTCCTCCTTAACACTGCAGGGTCCTCACAAATTGCAGCGTGTATAATGCAGGGGTGAAGACAAACCCAATGCCCTCTAATCAGCTTTCTCTCTCACAGCATGATGTTGTGGTTTTGCCCAGCTAGCAAGGAAGCACCACAACAGTTTCTTGCTCACTGTCCCCATCCACCCCCACCCTCCTTAGGACAGCAGAGGCCCCAGCGAGATGAGAGGAAGAAAAGATAAGCAAGGATGCTGTGTATTGAGACTAGAGCAGGGAAACAGGGTCCCTCCTCTGGGACATGGGTCCTCAATGAACTTCTCTGGTGTGAGTTCTTTCCAACAGCTGTGGCTTCTGCAAATACGGAGTCCCTCCCACACAACATGGCCTGCTCCGGGCATAGTCACTACCCCTGATGTGGGGTCTTTTATGAGCTGCAAATAAATCTCTCCTTCACCACTCCTCTTCACAGAATGCAGGGTGGTCTCTACTCCAGCACAGCTCCTCCTCTCTTCCTTCCCTTGCTGATCCTGGGGTTTGAGGGTCACTTCTCTCTCCCCCCTTTCAGTCTTCTTCTTCTTAAAAAGTGATCATGCAGGTGCCTAATTGGCTTAGCCCCAGAAGTAGGTCTGGCTCAGAGCTGGGGAGAGTTTGAGGAACTTCTTACAGGAGTCATCTTTGCAGCCTCTTCCCCGTTACCAGAAACGGCTCCACACAAAACCATGACACATGGCTTAGGCAGGAGGATTATCTAGCAGTTGTTCTTGGGAAATTTTGTCTTTTAGAGAAGATA
The DNA here is from genome assembly GCF_028858725.1 of Colius striatus. Classification (NCBI taxonomy): domain Eukaryota; kingdom Metazoa; phylum Chordata; class Aves; order Coliiformes; family Coliidae; genus Colius; species Colius striatus. The sequence goes on along the minus strand of NC_084759.1, from coordinate 157,105,464 downwards.
CAGTGCTGACTCATGCCAATTATTGGGAAGGACTTCCCCAAAGTTTAGCAAGGCAATCTACCTCTTCAAAAAAGCATATAGGAGAATTTTGGTAACAGGTTGTTCTCTGGTTTGTGTCAATTATTTGGAGTGGGTTTAGAAAATAAAAGCATATGTTAGTTTGAAGGAAAAACAATACCACAGGATGTTTCCTTGAGCCATCAAATTACCACAACTGAAAGGCAGAAAATTATGCAGGCCAACACATCACACATGCATTTCCTCATCAGGAGTGGTTGGTATAAATCCTTCCAGGCAGAATAGTGTTGCCTTCATATTGTTTTCAGTGGTGATCCTTGCAAGAAACTAGGAAACAGCTAAGAATGATTTATTAAAATCTGCCAAATTTCTGCAGAGTTCGAGTTTCTGCACCTGGTGTGCTTCCCAAAGTGTGAGTAGGCTTAACACTTTCATTTATTTAGTGATGCTATATTTTCCTCAGGGAGCTAGATTACTGTAGCTAGTGTCTTAGTGAAAGACACCCAGGTTAAATGGGCTACTCCACAACACATTGCCTCTTTGCCACATTGTGTCATGTTGAGGTTGGAAGGAAACCTTGGAGACCATCTAGTTCAACTCCCTGCTCCTCAAAGCAGGGTCAGATAGAAACAGTTGTCCAGGTCTGTGCCCATCTGGGTTTTGAATATCTACAATTGTGGAGACTTCACAACCTCTCTGGGCAACCTCTCACAGTGGAAAAAGTTGTTTTGTATATTTAAATACTTTTAATTGTATTTCAGTTAACGCCTGCTGCCTCTTATTTTGTCACTTGTTTTGTCATTCTTATCACTAATAAGAATCAGACTCCGTTTTCTTTACTTCTTCCCATCAAGTATTCATATACACTGATAAGAACCACATCAAGCCTTCTCCAGGCTGAAGAGTCTCATCTTTCTCAGCCTCATGTCAGACACTTCAACTCCTTAAATATTTTCATGGCTCTTTCCTGGACTCACTCCAGTAAATCCATGTCCTGCTTGCACTGGGGAGCCCAGAACTGGACCCAGCAGCCCAAACAAGTCTCACCAGGGCTGAGCAAGGGGGAAGGATGACTTCACTTGACCTGTTACCAATGGTCTTCCTAATACAGCCCAAGGGGCTGTTGATTGTTTTTTCACATGAAGGCAAATTGCTGCCTCACATTCAACTTCTTGTTTACTGGGATACCCAGGGTCTTCTCTGCTAAGCTGCTTTCCAGCCTACCAATGCATATTAGTGCATGGGATTATTCTTTCTCATGTGCAGGACTTGAATTTCCCTTTATTGAAGTTACAAGATTCCTGCCAGGCTGTTTCTGCAGCCTGTTAAGGCCACTCTGGATAACAGCACAATGAGCTGATGTATCAACCACTACTCCCAGTTTTGTACCATCTGCAAAGCTGTTGACGTTACACTCTGCCCCATCATGTAGGTTATTAATGAATATATATTGGTCCTGGTATTGATCCCTGGGATACACCACAGATTACTGCCTCCAAGTGAGCTTTGTGCTGATGATCCCGAACCTTTGATACCAACAGTTTAGCCAGTGTTAAATCCAGCTCACTGTGTACTTAGTATGGATTTGATCATTTTGTCAATTAAGTTGTTATGAGAGACAAAGCTGAAAGCCTTGCTACAGTCAAGCTCTCCCCTTGTTCATTGAGTCAGTCTTCCCATAGTGGAAGGCTACTAGGTTCATTGCCTCCTCCTTAAAGACAAGGGTGATGTGTTCTTTTTTCCCAGTCATCAAGAACCTCTCCCAATTGTTATGACCTTTCAAATTCAATTGTATTCAAATGGCCTCACAGTGACATCAGCAGCTCTCAGCTCTCTTGGTACATTTCATCAGGAACCATAGAGCTATGAGTGTCCAATCTGTTCAGATCTTCCCTAAAATTATTTTCCTTAATGGAAAGTAAGTTTTTCTTGCTCTGGAATTTTACACCAGTCTCAGGTACCTGAGATTCCTGGAGGCTGGTCTTACCAGTGAAGATTGAGGCAAAGAAGGCACCAAACACCTTGACTTTCTCTATGTCCTTCAACACCTAGTCCCCTTCCTGATTCAGCAGCAAGCTCAAATTTTTCCTACTTTTTCTTTTGTTGCTGATACAGTTGTAGAAATCTTTCTTATTGCTCTTCACATCTCTAACCAGATGCAACGGTAGGTGGGCTTAGGCTTTTTTAACACCATATCCACATGCTTTTCAATTCTATATTCCTCCTAGGCCATGTGACACTGCTTTCACCACTTGTATGTTTCTTTCTATGTTTGTTTTTAGGAACTCCTTGTTCATCCATGTGAGTATTCTGATATCTTTGTTTGATTTCCTGCTTTTTATGTTCTTTAGCTTGGATGAGGTAATTTTTGAATAGTAACCAGCTCTTCTGGACTTCTCTTCCCTCTAGGGCCATATTCCATGAGATTCTTCCAAGCAAGTTCTCAACAGGCCAAACTATGCTTTACTGGTGCAGGGTCAAGATCCTGCTTTTTGCCTTGTTTCTGCCTCTTCAAATCTTAAACTTCACTTTCCCATTGTCACTGCAATCAAAACTGCCCATGACCTTCATGCTCCCAAGCAGTTCTTCCTTGCTTGAAGTAATCAGCTCCAGAAGAGCATGTCCTCTCTTCAGCTCCTCAATCACTTTTCAGTTATAGTCAGCTACCAGTTATCAACAATGAACTCCAGAACCTAACTAGTTTGCTTGTCCCCTGATGTGTTGAACCTCCAGTGGATATTGGGGTGGTTAAAATCCTTCATGAGGACCATGGTCTGCACAAACGAAACTTCCTTCAGTTGTCCAAAGAAGATCTCATCTACTTCTTCCTCCTCAGATAGACTGTAGGAGACATCCACCACAATATTGCCCTCATTGGTCTACCTCTAATCCCGACCTGTAAAATCTCAGCTCAAATTCCATCCCAAGGCAGAGTTCCATGCATGCTTGCTGCTTTCATGTACAGGGCAATTTCACCTCCTTGCTGACCCGGTCTGTCCTTCCTAGAAAGCCTATATCAATCCAAGATAGCACTTCAGTAACATGAACTATCCCACCATAGCTCCATGATCCTAATGAGGTCAGAGCCTTGCAATTTCACACAGACCTCCAATTTCTTTTATTACCCCCACCCCCTTGCTGCACTCAGGAGCAGCTAAATTTTCAGTAGGAAATGCATGAGTGCACATCATCTAAAGGTAAAAAAGGAATCCCTGCAAATTTTTAATTCAATCTTTAAACTGTGGACTAGGAAGCAGATTGATGAAACACTGTTAACTTGTGTTATTCAGTGGAGAGATCAAGGGTAGGTACAGGAAAACAGTGCTTTTTCACACCTCAGTTATTGCCTTGAAGTAATCCAAGGTCAGATGTAAAAGCAGTCAAGGTCTCATTTCATTTTAGCACCCGCTGGATGACATCACTTTTGCAGAAATCATCATGTCCCTGCCCACTTTTACTGGCAATCTCAAAAAGGAGAAGGACTGTATCTGGGCCATTATAAATTAAGCTTTTCCACTTGAAACAAGGAACAGAGATGGAGATTTATTACATTCAAGAAGCCTAAAGTATCTGGTTAATTACAGTTAAATTCCTGGAATAATTTGACAATATTCCAAACAAGACTTTATCAGCTTCTTTGCAATACAGTCCATTTTACTGACATGCTGTTCAAAGGTTTGTGTCGCAACTCATACTTAGGGGAGTTACGTAAAACTTGATATAGAAATGAGTGACAAAGGTTTTATTTATTTCATATTATTATCTGTTGACTTTTAAAGACCTAAGCAACAAGATAGGTTAAGCAACAAGTCAATGATTAAACTGATAAAATGAGTATCAACTATTCCAGTTTTAAAAGAGATTTAGAAACTATGAAGTATAAAAAATACAATGCTCCATGTTATAAGTTGAAGTACGAGGATTTTTCCTTTCTATTGCTTATTTACAGCTTCTGATATCTATTAATTACCCTCTTTCTCAGGCAATTTATTTTTACATAATATTTAATGTCAGAGAAGAGGCATGCTTTTGGTAAATTTCATTTTTAGATTGACTTCACAAGGCAACTGGGTTATTCCTTGTCAAATTTTCCTAAAAGATCTAAGAATTGATGTTTCTTATGAGGAAACATTTTTTAATAATAGGGTATCACCCTGTAGGAGTGACATTAAGGTCTTTTATAGTTCAAGGCTATGGTTCATCACCTACTTGAATAACAGTTCCGTCACTGGGGAAATATCATTTCCCTCACACTTTCTAATTTTGAGTTATCTTTCTTGCACTAAATTGAAAGCATTCCCATTCTGGAATGCATTGGATGTGGAGAAAAAAAGAATGCCATTCCAGGGTCTAGGTACATTTACAGGTTGATTTCATATATCCAGGAGAAAAAGAGCTTCTGTTTTTAAAAACTGTTGTTGTTATGTGCAGGGTTTTTTTTTTCCTCCATCAGCCTTTTATTTGACAACATTTATGTTTATTGGCTGCACATTAATGAGGTACAATCTGAATGCAGAGTCATCTGCTAGTATCTGGGTAATTTCCATGCATACAGGAAGGAATTTCTTTTGTTGTGTTTACATGAGGATAAGTTTCTGAGAGTGTGCATGACATGTTAAAATCATTCAGTTTAATGATAGAATAGCACTAATTGGTCTAATAATCATACCATTTAGTCCAGTATTTGATGTCTTTGATGGTCCCAACAACTTCTACTGCTCTTTTTATCATCAGCAGATATTACAAGGGAATGACTACTGGAAAAATAATAGGGCATGATTTTTACTCCTCAGTCATCAGTGACATTAATTTCTTTGTTAATCACACGTACAGATTCTGTTTCTTTTGAATAGAAATAGCAAAATAGTAAAAAGAGAAATAGTTATGCATCATTGGTGCTGTCTTGATTTTTCACTCAGATTTACAAGATTGGAAACTGAAACTTCATTCTCCACGCTACATGGTGGCTGCTTCATGTGGGCTGGGAATACTTTTGTTAAATAGTTCTGTAAATCAAAGATATTGGTAGCAAGGCTCCTGATTCCTGCTAGAGTCTACTTTTTTGCTTGTTCCTGACAGTCAAGAGAGTTAGCACTAGGACCAACTGCTTGGCCCAGCTCTTGCTCTGAAGAACTTCCTGGCCAATATTTCTTTAACAGTAACGCATTCCTTTTTCCATTTGCCGTTGAGGTAAACAGTTTATAGGACCAAGAAATACAAATATGGCTAAAATGAGCTGATGAAACATAAGGACTGATTCCACAGGCTCTTGAGGACCTTTTCCATTGTGGCTTAGCAGCTAACAAAGGGCTGTCTCCTAGTATGAACTTTGAACATTCTCTGGGTGAGTAACTCCATTGCTCATGGAAAATATCAGTTTTGGGGGAAGGCTTGTAAATTCAGAGAGTTAGTTATAGTCACAGTCCACCACTGGCTTGATGCTATTTTGAGGAAATCTTGAGGAAACGATAGATAACTCTAACTTGACTCTACATTTGTAAGAAGCTGGAGCAGGAGAAATAATGGCTTACGTTGCTGAGTACGCAAAATATCATGCTTTAAACTGATTTTTGCCCTTTTCCACATAAGTTGTCCTATATATCTATTTAAAGAAACAGTTAAAACTTAAAATTCCTCAATTTGCAAGACTCCCTTCCTTATGAGGGTTTGGCAGGAGGAGTCAACAAAGAAAAGAATGAGAACTAGCCAAATTTCCCATGCATATAATGTGCTCTATCACTATTCACTAGATAACCTGGTTTTGTTACACATTTTCTGTTATGGGACAAGATGGGAACATGAAATGTATCTGCCAAGTGAGATCTGAGATAAATAAGGGATCTGCCAATGCAAATGATTCGTATTTTGGGATATGACCCAATTTTGGACAAAAAGGGTATTCAGATTAGGTTTTTATAAATGAATCTTCTCTTCAGAGTGAGCCTAAGTTAATACTTCTGTGAGATAAGTTACCTCTCCATTTCCTGATTTATGTTGTTTAATAAACTTTATACTGCATTTACTTTCTTTCTTTCAAAAAGGGAAGTAATGTGTTTTCAGAATGCAATGACATAAACTGAAGATTAGGGGAAAAAAGAAAAAGAAACTAATTCTCCCAAGATCTGTTTTTTCACATCACATTAACTTTCTCTTCAACCACCATATTTCACTTTGGCATTCAAACCTCTTTCTCTCCCAAGTGGAAAGCAAGAGGATGATCTCAGTGACGTGGGACACTATACAAAATAATAAGGTTCCTCTGCCCAGTTGTCTGTGGTCTTTTTACAGTGTGTATGTGTGTGTGTGTGTGTGTGTGTCTAGTCCCCACTATATGGGCGCTTCCTGCTCACTTGCTTGTTACTGCTAATTATGGCAGTAAGTATGCTTTGCACCTCCATGGCTAAGGATACTGTTGTCCTAGGAGAGCTGTGGCCATCTCTGAGACCTTTTCTGTAATTGCCTAGGAGCTGTGCATTAGTTTCACCAGTCATCCCACTGACATCTTCCACAATGAAGTGGAAAGGACTCCATCAATACAGTCATAGTTGACTTTTTAATATCTCAGTCTTTCCAGTACAATGGTCAAGTTCTGCTGCTCCTCCTCTTGCCTACCACAAGCAACTGTAATCATGTTAACTGTTCAAATTCTAACAGGGAATAAAGAAGAGCCAATAAAAGCTTTGAGAGATGCTCCACATAAGGGTCCTGAAGACATTCATGGGCTTTAACAGCCCTCACCTGGTGCCTCACACACATCTTGCTCATGGAGGGTGCTATTTAAGCTCAAGTCTGGGCCTCTCTGACCTGCAATAAGCTAGAGGTATGCTTGATGCTGCTTCCTTATGTTCTAGTTCACTGAGAGACATTTTTCTTCTTCAGGTGGACTGCAGGAGTAAGCTGTAGCTATTATTATTTCTAGTCCTGTTTGCTCTGTCTCCTGGGTGAACTTCAGACTGATGCTGCAGGTAAGTGTGTCTCCAGTCATGTACTGGGCTCTGTTTCTCTCTGCTGCTCTTGGCAGATCCCTGGAGGGCCCCTGGTTGTGATTCACCACCTTGCCGCTTCTGAGCCTGTTGTTATCAGTGCCCTGACTCAACTCATGACCTATAAGTGGAGCTAACCTCAGTTCCTGGCTTATTCTTCTCAGGAAGCAACCATGCTCCTTGCTGACATAGAAGTGTCTTCCTTGCAGGAAGAAGGCAGTTTCTTTCAAACTGAATCTTGCACAATTCTTTGTAGAAAAATCTAATGTTCTTCTTTCTCCTGAATGTATAGGCAGGTGAAATGAGCTTTCCAACAGCTGTTGTGTGATGTTCCCTTGTTTCCTGGGTTGCCATGGACTGCTTGGGTCAGAATGGAGCAGTTCCCCTGAGTTTTGCTTAGGATACTTGTCTGGTGTCTGCTTCACAGCCCTTCTCAATAAGCAATGAGAACAGTCATGTGCCTGCAATACTTCAGTGCATGGTAGAGCCTCCTCCAGAATAACAAAGTACAGAACTGAGGGTTTAAAAGGCTGACAGTGACACTGGTTTGCCAAATAGCACTAGCAAAGCCTCCTCCTGCACCTCCAATGACTTATGCGTCATGAAGTCTAGGCTACGTTTCCTCTCATCCAGAAAGAAATGGTTTCTTGTTAGCTACTGAACTAGTCCTTTTAAACGTCTTTCATTTTGCTTGACACTAGATACAGTAGGAGAAAAAAGCAGAGCTTTGAAAGTTTACAAAATTAACTTACTTAGTGTGAACATTTTAGCAATTCAAAAGCTCATCTAAAAATATCACAGTATTTACTTATTAGTAATACTTCACTCATCACCTTTGACATGCAGTTTAAAAGAAATACTTATTAAAGGACAGTGCATTCATTTACTGGAATAGATCAACATTTCATAATATTTTTATCTCTCCAAATATTTACATAAATGAAGGCTAACCCTTGCTGAACTCAATCACTATCATACTGTACAACATCAAAATGTCAAGAGGAAAAAAACTAAAAGAATAAAGTATACATTTACTCTGAGGCTTCTAGGAGAACCTTTTATCAGCTAATACTGTACTAACATGTTTAAGTTAAGGCTGTAACACCTCTAGGAATTTTTAAACTTACAGCCACTAGAAAGAGGGGGAAAAAATTTTAAAAGAAGTGTGAAATTTTGTCCTGTTCTGAAATCAAATGATCACTTATAACAAAGAGGCTCTGGTTAATGAGAGACTTATTCAGTAAGCTAAACTAATCTTAAAAGCAGAGTTATTCCTCCTATTGCGAAATACGGGAGACAAAAAAAAAGAAGATGAACAGCTATTAGAATTAACTTACTGAAACTGTATCCCATTCCTTTTCTAGTTTTAGCCTGTGCAGAAGCAGCCTTATCTAATAAGATTGTTGAGTTGTCTTAATATAATAAAGTTTATTGTAAGCTGTTTTGGCCATTCTTCAAGAAAGGAAAAGCTTCCATTGCTTGTTAAATAGTAATATTTCTGAGAGTGCCTAAAAGTAAGAAATGGCTGATCTGAGGAGACAGATCATGACCAAAGTGGTGTAGCAGTAATAAATAGGAGGTGCTGCAGGGATGAAAGAAAAGCTGCTTGTGACTCTGCTGTTTAGTGACAACTGTTTATAATCAAGTTGGGAACAGTTTCTGAACTTTAACTGATGATTTGTACTGATACACTGTTTGGCTCGGATGAGCTCTCAGGTGTCTGCAGTACCATTCACGCTTGGAACTGTCAGCATGGGGGAAAAGGTTCTTGAGCACAAACAGATCTTTGTCAAGACGCATGTCTCTTGACCTGTCAAACAAATGTAGACCCAAGGTCTCTCACTGGTTGTGACTGGTTGTCACCGGAACAATGCTGCTGGAGCTCCAGGCAACTGTCTGTGAGTAGACAGAAAGTTGTACAGCTGTTGATAAGATTTTCTATGTAAAAAGGAGATGGTACTGGTCATTTGTTGGGTGTATTATATTAGTATTTTTCTTAAATGTTTGGTGATGCATTCATAGAGGTGTGAAGAGAAGGAAATGTTGAAGATGGATGCCCAACCTACCTTTTCTTCCTTTCTCTCCATCTTGTTCTGTGCTTCCTATTTACGCTTTTTATGACAAACTACTTTGTTGCCAGGATTTATCTTGCTTTTCCAAAGCTGGAGCTATCTTGTCAGTTCAAGTACGGGATGGCAATTATTTCGGTGCAGAAAAGACAAAGTAGCAGGAGGAGGAGCAAACAGGAGCTTACAACAAAACCTGATTTTTCTTTGTGTTTATGAAGTTCTGTTTTCTAGGAAGGCACACTTCTAGCCTTGAATGTTATATATAATCCCTACTCTTGTAGCTGAACATGTATTTGCACTATTAATGGCATGAATGTGCTATTTGACAGCTGTAGAAGTAATGTTAGCTTTGTCTAGAGAAGTTTTAGGATGTCAGTTTTCTGAAATTTAACAAATTACAGCATGCAATGCCATCTTAGAAAAGATATTCTATTCATAAGTAGATGCATTTGAATCTCTTCCCTTTCTCTTCTCTCCCTTGATGCTGTATAGGTTGTCTGTCATTACACTACAGGACTTGTATTTGACTTGCTCTAATTCCTTTCTGTTCCATTTTCATTTGCACATAAGCCACAATAAAATATGAACACCTGGCTTTGACTAGTAATGCCACACGTTGTTGCTACAGGCAACATCTCTTTTGATCATGTGGATTCCTTCTTTCCTTTTTCCAATAATGTCTTGAAAGTATTGATTAGTAGACAAAGCATCACTTTGCCACTTGCCTGCTTATTATTGTAAGGAAAGGAAAAATGTTTTAATGCAACAAATTCCTTAGTGAATAGGGGTATTAAATTCAGTTTCCTTTGTGGTGAGCTCTTTGCTGTCTGACAAACAGTATCCATAAAGAGGAAGATGCTTTTTAGGGAAAAACCTTTATTGAAAATCAGTCTATAGAGACTTCTAGGTAACAATGGCTGTATGCCACCAACCATCTAGCTCCAAAGCTGTAGGAGAAAGCTGAAAAGGAGACTTAAGGTCTTCAGAACTAGCCATGAGATGGAAAGCTCCAGGAGACATTTGTTGGACTTCTTGGCTCAGCCTCCTCTTCTTCACCTGGTAAGAGATAAATCCTATCACTGGCCTCACTATGACCAGAGAGGGGTTTTTTGACACGTTTCCTAGACACTACTGGAGTGGGCAATTACTGGAAAGTGTCAGCTGGGATGTTGACACGTTTGGAGTTGTGGAGACTACCTGTCTCCTGTGGGTAGGCTGCTTTTTGAAGGTTTCTCTTACTTGTAAATAATTTTTCAATTTTGCTAAACATGGATTTGTAAACCAGAAATCTCATTGTTGACAGTGGTGGTGATGTTCAGAGAGTCAGAAATGAAGACAGCGAACCTTAGACTTAAATATACTTATGATATCTCTAGTGCCTGCTGGAAAGAACTGTAGGCATGATTCCCCAGAAACAATACCCCTTTGTTGTCCAGTAATGTCCTTATGGCATCATTCTCCCTTTGGTCTCTTCAGAAACCTGTAATACCATGTGTCTTTTGCTGGCTAACAAATGAATTTGCAAGAGACAAAACACATGAGAAAGACTATTCATTACATTTTAAAGAGAAGGATAGAGAGTTTAGATTTCCTTGATATAAGCTTGAGGATGAATATACCTTTAAAAATGTTTTATTCTTTTAAACTGGAGGAAAGTGAGGAAATTTTAGTCTTGGTTATTTCAGAGCCACAGCAGCCGTCACCTTTCTCCTAGTAAGGACTGTGTTTACTGCCCAATGCCTTTCTCTTCTTGAGCAGGGGGTACAGTTTGTGTCTCTGTGTGTTCAGTCCCAATCAGACAGTGCAAATATGTAGAGGACAGAGAGCATATATCATGTGGCAGATAGGAGCCTATTTAGCATGAGCAATACTGTCAGCTGTCTCCTCTGGCTGAAGTTTGCCTCAGTACCACTGCTAGATCAACTTATCTCCACTGGATATGTTTAGCAATGAAAAATAGAATTATTACCCTTGTATAGGTGGGATGTTGAAATGGAGCAGCCTAGATTCATTCCACTTGAAATTCTGATACTGGCTAAGTGAAGATATAGGGGCTCAAGGACCCATTTAAGTCAGTGGCAAAAGATCAGCATTTTCGGATGTGGTGCAGCCCACCTAGGACATGATTTAACATCCAAAGGTAACAATTTCTTCCCCGTGTGTACCCAAAGTAATTGAGTCTATTAGGTTTAAAGTCAAGGGTCTCAGTTTCATGCCTTAAGCTTTATGGGATGAGCCCAAATCAAAATGATGCAGTTTCTTACAGAGTGTGGCAGATCCAGGAACTGAACTTCAATGTCCTCAAAGCCCTGTGATGAAATAAATTATAGACCATTATTCAATATTGCTCAGTTCCTGTAAAAGTGTAAAGAATCACAGACATACTTAGAAGTCAAGTATATGTCTTTGAATTATGTCTGGGGTCCTTGGGTAGGAAAGGAGGTTGAGTGTCAAAAAAATGTACATATGCAAGAAAAGTGTTATAATCAACAACAAGGTGCTATCACCCCACTTTTGGGGTCAACTACCCCCTGCACCCAGAGTATTAATGAGCATCTCAAGTCTCAGCTGATGGATAAGCTGGGATACATGATGTTTCAATGCAGCCTATGTTTGGAGAGTTTCGCAAAGAATTGTTAATGAGTAATCCTTGTCCATTAGGGCACTGAGCCAATGAGCCCAAGCTTTGATTCATTGTGTTATCACTACTGGCTTCTGCTAAACCTTAAAACAAAACAAAATAAAACAAAAATGTTCCTCTGTGAGAATCGTTAGGATATTGAACTGAGTGCAGAGCTGTCTTACATCCTGCCATCTGCAGTCTTCCAGAAAACAACAGTAAGTAATAATTCCTTAAACCAAGAGCTTTTGCTGTTATGTGGTATAAAAGCAATTTTCTCACCTGAATTATTTAGGGGATGTTAATGATTTTTTTTTTTTACCAGAAAAAGAAGGGGGAAAGATTTTTAAAGCTAATATTTTATTAAAGAATAATATAAGAAAAACTAATTTCATCTACAAAATTGGTGCAACAGCCAGAATTCCCCTGGGGGAAAAAATGTTAAGGTCATGAAAAATAATGACAGTGTTGGAATTTTTCTCTAGAAAGCTGGCTTCTGTGAGTCACTGGAAAAGAAATAATAACTTTGATACTGAGTCTTCCTGCAATAACACTATCTAATTATTTATATCTATCAGCTTTAAAATTGTATTGGTTTGTTAATCTTTTATCCTTTTAGGAATAGAAAATGTTTAAAACATGTTTCATAGAAGAACAGAGGACAATCCGGAAAGGGAATGATTATATTTGGTTCATGAAATTTCTTTGGCAATTTTATGTATAGATTCCAGGTGCATTTTATGAAGTCCAGGACTTTAGCACTTATTTCACGTAATTAGCACAAGCAAAACAGGCTTTCACATTTCAAGTGCTTACTATTTGGAACCATTACCACTTTTTAAGAAAATGCAAATTAATTGAATCTGTTAAATGTCTGATTGCCGTTTATCTTCAGAAAACTATAGTCATGGTTGGACACATCTGTCTTGTTATTTTTATTGTTATTGCTTGTGTTACAGAGAACTCAGAGATCCTAAAACTAGACTGAGATCTAGATTTGGACTAGATGGTAGTCCAAAAACAGGTGAAGAAAGGAGAGTTTGCCATTTTATCAGGCGAGACATAAAAAAGATGCTGGAGAGAGGAAGACACAGAAATAGCAATCTGATGTAATCTCAGAGACAGCCAGAAGCTGTCCTCACTCTTTGAAATTACACCTACACTACAGAAATGTCATTGAGATTTCTGGTAGAGTTTTTAATTCTACTTGTGACTGATTTAAAGATATTTTCATTTCAAAATTAAGCTATAAAAATATCCCCTTTTTTGTGATTTTTTTTTTTTGTTTTTGTGGGGTTTTTTTTGTGTCCTGTGTCCTTTTGCTGCTCTGATTCGAAATGTCACATTAAAAGATCTAAACAATACATTTCAAGCAAACACAGTAACACCATCCTGCCTCTGGTTCTCAAACTTCCTCACATTCTTGCTTGTATTCTGCATCAGTTGCCACGTAGCTGCCCATGGTGCCACGCATGCCAAAATGATCTGTCAAGAGACAGAAAGGCTAGAAATAAGGAGCACAAATCTTTCTAAGGCTTTCATGTCTCTTTGAGACACTTTAAAACAAACAAACAAGTAACTAAAAAAGACTTTCAAATAAGTGAGGCACTACATTAAATGCGCTACAAAAGGCTATGAGGCCAGATCAAAAGCCTGTGAGCTAGATCAGAAACTTACCATTGATGTTATCAGCATTTGGATCAAGCCATAGATTAATGATATTACTGAAATTTCTCTCTGAGCAATTGGCAGCTAGATGTGTAAAGAGTACGACAATATCATGAGACAGAAGAAGGGAAATGTACCTCACTAATATTCATAACAAAATTTGCCAATGCTTTGATCTATCTTCCTCTACTGAGTAACTGAAATAGGTTCAATCATTCCTCCTCTGAAGGTAAAATGCAATCAGACTATCATGGAGCTTTCCTGATGATCAAATGTATTTTTACTTTACTTGAATGTATGAGGCTATAATGCTTTTGTCTTTCAGTGAGCCCAGTTGATTTTTAACATTATTTAATTAAGAGGTTTGTCTTTGCTTACACAGAAGCCAGGAGAAGCTTTACTGTTGACCATAGCAGGGTCAGAGATAGTCCATTGATAAGAGCTCACAATAAATCTCAAACCTACACCCATATGCATCATAAACATGCATTGATTGACTGTTATAAAGTATGCTAAAGGATATATGTAAAAATTTTATGTAATTCAGAGATCTTAATATGCAATAATTGAAAATAATCTCGAGCAATCAGGCATATGCTTTGCTATATACATACTGATATCTGGTTTTATTTGCTGTATCTTTTTGTCTTACAAAAATAATCTCAAAAAGGAGTGGAGTAAATAGGTTCCATAGGTTTATTAACAAGTTATCTAAAATAATTATCTGAGGGAGGAGAAAAAAAAGCATTGTAACATCCCATGCCTCTTAGTTTCTCTTGAGGAACTCACATTTTAGAGAGCAATTTTGATTTCCTATGCATCTATTTCCTTTATTTCAGATTTTAACTATAATCAGGTGCATTTTTTGTTATACCTCAGGATGGTTAAGCTAGTCTAGATAGATCTTGACAGCAGTAGCTAGGAGATATGCCTCATATAAGGAAACAAGTATGATGTGGAAAGATCTACGGATGTTTAGTCATAACAAAGAGGGTAGCAAATAACAGGAAGCATTCCACTTTCATGTGGTCTTATTTGATAAAGAAATCTAAATTTAGTGTGGTTACTGATCTGAGTTCATTCAGATGAACTTATTCTGGAAGCTGCAATGACAATTTTATGTTACCAGCCAAAAAAATGCCTCAGACCATTTATCTTTGGAAGGAATACTTCTGCCAACAGGTTCTGAGCATAGGTGCTGCCCATGGTGTCCTTTGCCACCTGGCTGTGTTGTTAGAAATTTAAGTGCCTCTGTATGTCTGCTGAATATGAGTATCCCAATGGCCAGAGTAATTCTTCTGCTCCATAGGAGTTGTAGCCAACTGTGACAACAGTTGTTGGACTGCAGCAATAGCCTAAGAGGATTAGGCTGAGAACAAGTTACTGATAGGATGTGCACTGTGGAACTGGCTCTTTCAAAGTGGAGTCCATTCCTTGATCTGTGATGCCTTGCAACACCAACTTATGATAACCAACATTATTTCCTAAAACTGAACAATGTGTGGAATACTTGGTGCTTACATGCTCCATATCGTGTACCCAGTGTAGGTCTAAAAGCTGGAAATCAGTAGCTACTTCCTTTAAATAGTGGTGAAATTAATTGTATAAATCTAATACAGGAGAGATGGATCACAGCAGACTGGATTCAGGCGCAAATCAAAGCAAGGTACCAGTCATCATTTAATGAAATGTTTGATGTTCAGGCAAATTTACAGCAGCAAAACTATATGTATTGGAAAATATATTTCCAGCATTCTTGAGGGCAACAACATTTTGTGCCTTGTGGTGAATCCCCAGAAGGTAGGATTAATCTCTTCCATGAAATCCTGTAAATGATCTACATCAGCCAAATATATTAAACAAAATGAAGTATTACAAAAGGTGGGAACTGTAACACCATCATGAACATTTGACTAAAACTGAATCCATCCTGATAAAAAGTACTGTGGCAGGAGGAGGGGAGATACAAAACCTGTAATGTCCTAGAGTACTTGGAGGTTATGACAAACATATTCTCAAGCTTCTTACTATAACAAAACAGTATTAATAATATTTCTTTTACTGACAATTATTATGATCTTGATTGTGCTGCTGTCTTCTGCCATCACACAACCCTTGTAAGAAGGTGGTAAGAGGAACCCTCTCCCAAACGTTCTGGAAACTGACTGTTAGGAATTGTAAGACCTTTGCAGCCATGTGGGAGCCTCATCTCTTTGAGTTCAGCAGATACCTTCCCCAGCAAATGTGGCGAGGCAGTAAAATGGAGTATTTTGCTATTGCAAAACTATGCTTCTGTGCTAGATTTGAGACAGCGTGTTTACATGTTATTTGCCACAAGAACCCTATCTAGTCTGTGATAAAACTAGCTTTTGACATTTCTGAGTAAACTGTTTAAATTATCTGTAGGCAGGCATTTTAAAATGCATCTGTTTAATTAGAAGGCCATTGTTTATGTTAAGAAATAATGAATTCTTATGGACAAATCTGAATATAATTACACAGTGTGCTTGCCACTCTCACAAGCTACTTCCCAGTCTGTTCAACATTAGAGCCCCCTTCTGCATTCACGTTTTTGTCAGATGACTTCACTTATGCTTGAGAAACAGGCTGAGCCCTCACTGGGAAGCAGACTGGGCTGTAACTCTCAAACGCCTTCAGTAAGTGGAAATGCAGTCCCAGAGATAGTCCTAGGGGAATAAAACCAAAAAACACAATTAAGACTATTAAACAAAACAAAACAGATTTCTGATAACTTTATGCAGAATCCTCTTGGTGTCTGCATCAACCCTTGAGACATCTCCTTTTTGGAGCTTTATGTTCTGTTGCTGGTGGTCCTGCCTCAAATGCAGTCCTGAGTTGCACCATCCTACCCACATGAGCCAGATCTGGACAAAGGAGGCTCTTGCATGCCTTTCTCCTGGATGCAGTGCTCCCATAGCTATAGCCTCCACTCGAATAGGAGGCAGTGGCAGGTCTCTTGGCTCTTATTCAACAGCCTTAGCAGTAGTAATGGGAAGGAGAGGACCTGGCAGTGCCATTGTCAATTTCAGGAGATGGAAGCTGATCCATTTGACTTGCTAGGAAAGTACACTAGTGAGTAGGCATAAGCATCTTCAAACATCACCAAGTGAGAGTTATATGTCTGCTTGAGACCACAAAGGGAAGCAGGTAGACAAGTCTAGTTGTTAGACCAAGGCTTTGATTTCTGTATTTGCCACTATTTATCTTGTTCAGACAGTAATTACTGAAAGCAAGATAAAGAGCCAGTTGATGGAAATTAAACTCAAGTTTCCTGACTTGTTTCTTCTGCCCAACCATGAACTTACATATTTTCAGTAAGTGAAAACAATGAAATGGTGAAAGGGTGGAGTAAAAATAGTGCAAGCAACTGTTATTCCCTGGAAGGGTTGAGGTTGGGCAGCATGTCCTCAGCAGGTCAAGCCAGTGCTTCAGTCTGTGGACATTTAAATAAAGTTGAGCATAAGCTGACATTAGCTTTAAATGAACAGGAGAAAGATAGCAAATAAAATATACCACAGCAGGGAGACAAACAAACAAACTAGATGCAGCATTTTATTCAAAGACTGAATGAGGAACTTTAACTTCAAGCCAACATTTGTTACAGTAAATATTGAAACAACCTCCTGAATTCTGCCTCACAATAGGTACAGAAAAACAAATTTTCTTGTTTAAAATATTCTTTTCACTTTATATCTTTCAAGGTCTCCTTTCAACCTATTTCTTAATTAGCATATTCCTCCTGAACGGAAGAATAAATGGGATCTGAAATGAATTTAATAGGACATCACCAGCTAGCCAGTGCTGATGGATTTGCTCTTGCTGAAGCACCTCACTTGTTTGGTAAGTCACCAAATTAGTTTAAAACAGCAAGCTACCCTTTACTCAGAAACCTAGAAGAAAATGCAGTGAAATCTCGAGTCAAGGACATGTGGTTGACATGTACCAACCTTATTGAGTCTTCAGTACCTATGGAAGGAGTCATAAATAACACATCCATGGTGTTAATATAATCCTGCACACAACTACTATCATCACTGCTCGTAGCAGAGTTTGTAGGTTGTTTTTATAATATTACTTTGATACCTGAAACCATTCAGCAAAGACAGACATTGGTATGTAGGCTGGATGTTATCTTCACCTGAGTCTTTTAAATCAAGCTCAGCAGATATATTTTGAGTTAATTTGTAAAAAAAAAATACACCACAATGTAATTGCATGGCCATATTATGTAAATTTTTGACAATATTTTCATCTACATTTAAACCATTTTCCTATTGAGACAATTAAAATTGACGCTATTAACTTCAATATACAAGAAAATTCTCAATGCAACTGGAAAATGCTCCTTGTTCTAATTCCATTGAATTTTTCAAGGATAAGAATGGCTTTGTTGATGAATGAAGAATTCTTGGTCAATATTTTATAAACATGGGGAAAACAGTCTTGTGTTTATATATACTGCTAAGAGGAAAAAAAAAAAGAATACTACATTTTTTTGCCTTTCAGCAGAGGGGCACATTCATTGAGTAACATGATACATTGAGGGCCTCACACACAATACAGATCCCCACAGAAAGCTACCACAGTTCCGAAGTTTCCAGTCCAAATAAGACCAAAATTCTGTCTTTTTGAGTGCTGAAAAAAATGAAACCGTTTCAATTGCATCTATTTGAAATACTAATAGGGCCTCGGGCATGGAGACACTCTGACATGCAGAATCACTCCTGCTACAGAGCTCTTTGGAGTAGGGAGCATTTCTCCAATTCAGAACACTTCCAGGGTCCTGGCTCTGTACAGATAAACTAAAGCATTATATAAGCAAAACCTGTTACATTATTGTGTGATGGGTTTTTTTTTTCCTAAATATGTTTGGTTTTGGTGGGAGAAATGCTTTTGCAATTGTTAAAATAGTATATGTAAGTAACTAAAACACTTCTTTGCTACCTGTTTCAATGTCAGGACATTATATAAAAAGAAGAGAATAATGTTCAAAGCTAAGCTGCCAAATTTTTTATCCAGTCATCCCTTTAAAAGTCCTGTATAACTAAGCTACTTCAAATTTTTATCAAGATTTCCCCCTCATTTTCCACTATTTTTTCACTAAATATTATTTTTAAAGAGTAATGATCAGATATCTTCAAAATACAAGAACATTAATGTAAAATACTCTCCCTCCATACTGAAATCTTATTCAGAAATTATGAGGTCTTCAGAAGAGGGATTTTGTCTTTCATTGTAGGTATTCAGAGCTTAGCACAACTGAGATTTAATTAAAGCTGGCATTTCTGTTACAGAAGGAAATAATGTATTAAGAGGTTGAATCAGGGGTCTCATTAGGAAGGAGACTTAGCACTCCTGCTGTGTTTCACTTAAGCTGATTTCTGTTTTGCAGAACATCACTCAAGATTCAAAAGTGAGTTCTGCATAAAACTGGTGTCTTTCACATTTATAGCTAGAAAAAAACATCAGAAATATTATGCAACTGAAACATGACTCCATCTCAATTTTCTACTTGTAATCTAGCTGTGTTTTTAGACATTCAGGTTTAGCAGGTAGAAACTTATGAACTCAAGGAAACAGGAATATTTTTTTTTCTTTTAAATACCCCTTAGAATATACATTTCTTCCAGCACTTCTCTCACATTACATCTCTGATGTAATACAAGCAAGAAATTACTGGCTTACAAACAACGATCTTTATACAAAAGACTCCTTTTTCAAAGATGCACATTCACATTCTGTAAAAAAACCTTGGGAATATATTATCTTTTCATTGCATTTCACTCAGTCTACAGTGAGAGTGTTCTTAGACCTTCAAAACCAAACATAAGTGCATCTTCAAACATTAGCACCAGGTCCAGGTCTCTCAAAAGCAATATTGTTAATCATGAGTTGCTTGTGCTATGAGCCTCATCACCATGGCAATTCCAGGGCACTCAAGATTTCTAGTTGCAGCAGGTTTCAGAAGAGTTTAAAGAAAAAAAAAAAAGATTTTCTACGTTTCAGTAGTTGGAAATTGTGTGTTGTTATTTTAACAACATACATGTAAGATAAAGTATCACTTCATGTCTTTGAAGTTAGTGTATTTTAACTGCAGTTTTTCACTTCTTCAGTTATCAGTCCCTGGAAAAGGGGGCCCCAAATGCAAATGAGGAAGGATCTTTAATCTGACAGAAGCGAGGATCTTCCCCTTCCACCCTGTCTTCCTGGAAAACTACTTCCATTTTCCTACCTCACTACTCAGATGACTTACAAAAAATATCTTTTTGAAGAAGAAGTGGCCAAAACCAGATATATCCTCTACAGCATCTGTGTGCAAGATGAAGTTTTTCTTCCTCACAGCTCTGGTTTTCCCAGTAAGGGAAACAGACTCTTGATGACAAAAATCTGAGGTCTCCATGGGACCTGTCCTGTTAAGATACTGTTCCTCAGTCAAATCCTGTTTTTATTTCACAAGCCTCATTGAATTGAACAGGGCCAACTATGTGAAGACAAGTCCAATTTCATATCCTGAACTGACACACCAATCTGCATTTTTGAACCCCTGGTCTTTGAAACCTTTGGGAACTTTGTAGTTCAGTTTAGAGCCATGGGTTTATTCTGTGGACAATTCTACCATGATTAGATATAGATTGATCAGAGCTCCTTCACTTTTCTCCAAATGATGCAACACAAGTTGTGACATAGAAGTCACTGAGGTGCATTAGCAGAGCAAGGTGCTGAAGCTGACAATACTTGCTCTAATGCTTGGAAATTCAGCTGGGATAACAACACTGTTGCTAAAATGTATTTGATAGTATCGTTCAATTGTCTTCTAAAGTTTTTCTTAGTAGTGCCAATGCATGTGTTAAATACTTGTATCTCTACTAGCTTATTTCTTCCAATGGTAATCACTTGACCTTTTTTAACAAAGGACTAAACTAGACAGACACCAAAAGTATCTACTTCACATTTTAAATGTGGAGGATAAGCTTATATATTTGTATGGCATCTGAAATATATATAACATTTGACTCAAACTGTCATTTATCTAAGTAAATATCAAGCCTTTAAAGTAATAGACCCATTCTGTTTTCTGTGATGGCACCTTATATTGAAATTTTTAGCATGCATGATATTGTGTGAAACTTCAGCTATTAGAGTTAGAATTACTTCCAACCTGGAAAGATAAGTCAGTACTACTATATATTTAATTTTAATAAAGGCCCAATTTAAGTATTTTTTGATAGCCTGTTAATGTTTTCTTATCGTGTGACATCAAAACATAGGAAGACAAGAAATGCCACCCTCATTGCACATGTTCCTAGATGAGAAGGAAGTTTTTGGGGTGAACGTGCACTTTTAAAAGCTGTATTGAAATGGACAACGAAGAATGAACAAAAAATGACAAGTAACAAAGGGGAAAATACAGCAGTACTTCTAAACTTGTCTTAAATATGTGACATATAAGAACAACAAAATGCCTTTGAAAAATGTCACAGATGCAGTATAGTGCCTAAGACAAATTTAAAAGTCTGAGTTCTTTTAGATAAATTTGCATTTGTCCCAGTTATGCCCTTAAAAAAAAAAAAAAGTAGTAGGATCAAGTGTCCAAACTGATTAGACAGCTTCAGGATCATAAAATATGTTAAGTAACTCTTTGTTTTTAGCACCATCTGGCAGATGATATAACATCTGGCTTCATCCCTGCAGAGAATACAATTAGCCCTCTAACAGAACCCCAAATCAAAAGGAAACAAACCAACGCAAATTAGAACAGAAAATCATTGTATATACAATAATTACAAGGAGAGTCAAACCAAACAATGTTAATTTGAGGAAAAAAAAAATGATGAGAAGGAGTGCAGATAAACAGAGCTCTGAGGGTGAAGGTTGCAACACCAAGGCAAAACCACAATGCATTTGTGGGATACTTTCACAATATTTCTGTGCTTAAAAAAAAAAAAATCTGTTAATCCAGTCAGCTAAACATATCTCTTCTAATATTGAAGTGGTTAATCTATTGCACAGAATCGCTTAACATTACCAAACATTTATTGATAAAAATTTTGTCGTAAATCACAGTATGTATGAAATTACAAAGGCTAGGCTACTTGAAGGTTTCCCCTTTAACAGTAACCAAATTTTATCCAGGTAAATCCACACCAGGAACAGACATTGCTATTGTTTCAGTCACTTACAAACAAGTTTCTCTGTAATGGAGTTAATCAGTAAACTATATAACCTCTGGCCTGTGTCACTCCTTTGCTAATCTTAAAGAAAGTTCTCACAAGATAGAAGGCAGCAGGACACAGACAAAGCAGAATTAAGAAGTTTAATTTATACATAGTCTTTAGAGGGAAGGGGAAAAAAAAAAAAAAAGAGGGATAAGAAGACTGGATACCTTAAGGAGAGTATTTTTCTTCAAGAAATGATCAGACCAGACAAAGCCTAAGGTAGGGTATTGTGTTCTTGCTTGGACCTGTTTGTCGTCTAGTCTCACATTCTTCCTTGAAACTGTGGGATATTAGAAGGTTGTTTAAACCAAGTGATCTTTAAAGTTCTGTGAATAATTTGTTTGAAATTAAATCAGAAATCCATTAATGGTTATTTTACAGTTTCCAAATTACTTAATCCTGAATCTTGTCCTTAGTTAAGTTCCTTCATGAATATCCTACAGAGAGCCACAGCTTCATATTTTAAACCTGCTTAGAATTATTTGCTATTCAATTAGATTTATATTAGTGGAAAAATAACTTTTACACTGAAATGGGACCTCATAATTTCTATAATATTCTGAATAAAAACACCTTCAATCTGCACACAACCTCAGTTTAATTCTGCAAAAGGAAAAGTCTCTTTTATTTATAAAAGTGGTTAAGTCGGTCACATATTTTTTAAAATCTTGTTTAAAGTTTTAAGGAAAAAAAGCAAAACTCTTTGTTGAGTTTTGGTTGCAAATGATATTGTGGAAAAATATTTGTAAAATTATGACCATATCTATATGATTGTTTCACTTTGATATTAGTAAGATTTCCAGATTCCTGTAAAATATTTTTCAATGAAACAAAATTATTTGCAAAACCTAATCTAAAAGATTAATAGCTTTTAGTAACATCACATTTGTGTGTGTTTAGGTAGTGTTTCTTTGAATACCTAAAAGGTTATACCTCCAAAAGAAAAAATAGGTAACTGTTTAAAAATGGTTAAGACCACACAAACGTAAAATATAGTTATTCCAGTGAGCTTGTTTCTAATTTCACTTTCACTGCTTATACTACTGTAACTCCAGTGATTTCAGTGGGCTGGCTCATGCTTTACAGTGGCATGAGACCAGCCCATCTCAGACTTCTACTAACATATATCTCAACAAAACCACACATACATTCCTCTTGGTGAGATAAGATTACTATTCTTTTGTGATAAGAAACTATTTGGTCTAGACTCACATGTACTTTGCAAAGCAAAATTTCAAAACTCAGTGTGGTTTTCAGATATCACACAGGACAGAGCAGTGCACCATATGTGACTGAAAGCAGGACTGCTTTGGTATACAGAGGGCTGGGAAACACAGTTCAGACCACATTTTTTGGATCGGGTTATAGAAATACTTTGTCCTAATAAGTTCAGGGTATCTGCTTTCTAATTCAACCTCATAATTTGTGTCAACTTTTTAACATAATATTTCAGAGCAAAAAGCATCAACTAAATAATAATCAGATTAATTCTGAAATTGTCTTTAGAGAACATCTTCATAAACAATCATTTTTAGGAACAATTTCAGATCACTAATCCTTTGGAGCAGACCATTTATTGCAATGCAGAATTCTAGACTCATTGATGATTTTGTGGAGGTTAAAAAAAAATGAGAACTGTTTTTGATCTGCTCTGGGTAGAGAATGGTGTCTCATTCTGTAAGACCAAGTTAGCTGATTGCTAAGGATGAAATACAGATATCCAGAAAAAAAAAAAAAAAGGAAATAAACCCCTTTTAAGACAAAATGGGAAAACCTACATAGTTACAATCTCATTATCTTTAAAAATCAGTCTGGTGTCCATAACTAGTATCCAAGCACTTTCCAGAGTTTTATCTGTAAACTTGTTTTACATCAAACAAGACCATGTTCTCTCAGACTCTCTTAACCATGCCTGTTTTTCTCTTTTGCTTCCATTGCTCTGAGCATGGACTCAATTCAGTTGAACTTTTTAACTATGTGCCTGAAACAAAAGGAGAAAGGAGACACAGCTGTTTTTTTCCTTTTCATTTTGGGATTATCCCACTTTCCTTCAGAAAGCTCAATTAACTAAGTAATTACTAACCAGAAAATTACAACTTCAGTCTCCAAACTTCCTTTCCAAAGAGAGACTGAATGATTTGCATAACGATCCTGTATCTCACAATTAACACCAATTTTCATACCTGAAGTACCTTGACAAGTCTTAATTACCAGAAATCTCAATAAATGGTAAATATAATTGAAGAAAGACTTCCCACTCATTAAACCTATATGGAATAATAAAGGTCAGCATCAAATCTTTGCTGTCCTCATCCTTTATGTGTTTTGTCACCACTACAGCTGGCAGATGTTGGTGATAAGTTTATATTTGATACATGAAAGTGTAACTTCTCCTCCAGGATATCCTACAGGGTTCCCAAATGCCTGTATTTTTTCTCTGGTTTCAGTATGTCTATGCTTTTTATTTAAGGGCATAATCTTGGAGTGGGGAGTGTCTTCTGCTATTCTGCTTTTGCTAGTGTAGTTATTGGGGCCCTAGAATCTTCTGGAGTGATTAAATGCAATCAAAATTAAACTGTTAATAATAATGTCATCATTATTCTCATTTGATTTTATGTCACATTTTTCCAGACATCTTGCTGTTTATTCTTGAACTAAGACCAGAACATTTGCTATTGGGAAAGCCATGCTGCGAACAATACAGCAACCACACAAATCCAAAAACTTGTATGGCTTCTGCAGCACAGTGTAGTAGGAAGGGCAGCAGTTGCAGAGCAAGATCATGAGACCTTGAAAGTGAAAAAGCAGGCAAAATGAGAAGGTTACTTTCTGGCACTAACTGAAGTGAGACAAAAGTGAGGGAAGAATCTCCTGCTATAGATTTTAATTACTGTTGTCATTAGAGATGTTCCCTCTGCTTCTCTGTTAGTATTTCTTCATTATTTCTGATTCATCAGAAGTGAAGGAGATTTGCCAGGGAACTAATTTTATGTCAGCAAAAATGTTTTTGCAGTGCTTCTGAAACACTGTTAAGTAATGGTCACCAATGAATGTTAATCTACGATTTCCTTGTAAAGACTGCTGCTGACTCCAATAGAAGTGGGACTCAGTCTCTTCCTGGAAATACACATTGTGTTTTTAATATTCTCTTTTTTGAACTAATGAAGGAATTGTGTCAGTGTTTTCATGAAACAGCAAGACATGGCTCTCTGACAGAAAATACAAAGTAGTTTGCAAACAACTTTTAAATCTCTCTTTTCAATTGTTTGACATGGGCTTGACTTTAATGACACCATCCAGGGACTGCTAGATGTTGTCAAACTTGCAGTACAGGAAAAAGAAAGAAAGAAAACAAAATATTAAGTTGTTTGCATTTTTAAACCTGATATTTAACGGGCAAAGTTACAGTAGCCTCTCAATACTGTGTTGATCCTAAGACGGAAAGTTGTGATTTCCTGTACCACTGCCAGGTTTGTTGTTGGCTCAGGGGTGAACAGTGGTGGCTTACGCAGGTGCTTTTTATGAAAACTGTACAACTGCACTGAGTGGCACAGGCTTGTAGAGGTTGGGGACCAGGCTGCAGAATTTGGTTAGGTGGCCATTGGAAGCTGGATGGAAATAAGGTCAACTTTCACCAATTTTCTTTGGAAACTCTTCCCCATTTCTTCTTGTTAACTTTACTTTCCCCTTTCAGACTCTTCTTGAAGATTTGTTGCATGTTCTCGTACTCTCAATTAAGCCTCACTCGTTGCCTTTTCCCAGCACAATTTTTTCCTGTCATGACATATTCATTCAGAATTAGACAGAAATCAAAATGATGTTCCAGTCTTGATCTAGCTTTTAACAATGCCATAAGATTTGTGGATTTTGGTTATTTATTTTGGTTTATTTTATTTTATCCTGCTGAGAGACCTAATTTGCGTTGCTAGCCTCTTTGAAGTGTGGGTTTAATGTAAGTGTCAATGTCAGACATTTCCACCACTAATAAAGGAGTGTCTGAAAGTGATTAAGTTACTTTTAAAATATCTTGCAATGCATTTGCATAGGACTAGGACCACAGCAAATCTGAGCTCAGATAATGCAATCTTTATGATTATGCCTCGTTTTTGAGATGAATGTCTGGAAGTGGAAACTTCTCTATTAACTGCAGTTTCATAGTGGTAATACATATTGGGTTTACATTAATATTTTCCAGGTGTCCTTTCGGAGCCAATGAGTTCCCCAGTGCAAGAGGCAGATGTGTCACCTTACACACAGTACAACAGTGTACCATTTCCCCAAGTTCAACCTCAGATTTCATCGTCACCTTATTACTCCAACCTAGGCTTCTACCCTCCACAGCATGAGGAATGGTATTCCCCTGGGATGTACGAGCTCAGGAGAATACCTTCAGAGACCTTTTTCACAAGGGAGACAGAAATAATGGATATCCCTGCAGCCAAAAAGCCTAGACTGGGTCACTCCACAGGAAGAATGAAAGGAGAAGAGCTCTGTGTGGTCTGCGGTGACAAAGCTTCTGGTTACCACTATAATGCTCTTACTTGTGAAGGATGCAAAGGTAGGATGAAATCAATTGCAGAACACCGTTCAGCTAATAAGCACAACAGGTTCTGAAAGATTTTTTTCTTTCTTGTTAATTTTATCTGAGCCATTAAGCATTTTGGAGATTTATGTTTGTATCTCATGTATACACTATTCTGTATTTTTCCCAAGACAGGTTGGCAGCATCTTCCACTATTTTCGTGTGATAATAGTTGGCCGACTTACAGTTCTTGAACCATCATTAGCTATTGGTAAACTAAAGAACAGCTTCCACGTGGAGGCCTGGCAGCCTGGCTCTGCTGCCTTGGAGACTGTTTATACTGACCTCTGCCCGTGGAAGGAACTAAACCCATGGAGGCCCTTGAGAGTTCAGTGCTAGTCTGTCCCAGAAATCAGCTGTATACCCAGGTCAAATGCCTCCTGTAGTGCACATTAATAGGATGTGAAAGCTGTCATCTCCCACCTGAGGCCATTCCCAGAGAATCTTTCCACTAGCTCCCAAAGGATACAATGGGTGTCTTCAGGTTTGTGAAATTAAAGTGTTTCTAATTCTGGGCTTTCTTCTAGGGATAACCTCTATCCCTAGGGAGGGAGCTCATTTAGGAAACAGATGGTATCTGTAGGATAAATACCTTGCTTCTTAGTAGAACAGTATTCACAAGCTGGTGTCAAGAGAAACAGGATATAGAAAATCATTGCCATTATCAGAAGTATTTTAGCAGAGGGATAAAAGGTTATGTCAATGGAATAACTGTTATACGTAAAGACAGTTACCCTGTGACAGGCCTGAGGTACCTTATAGAAGAAAACTAATGCCCTAGTTTTTCATTCTATTCTGTGAATAAATACTTCATTATCACTTCTGTTCAACAGATAAAGGCTAAAGCATGGACACTGCCCAGGCACTAGAATATCTTAATATGAAGCTCACTGTCCCTGAGAGTGGACTTTGAATTAATTTGGGGATTATGCTTTCTCTATTACAAATTCTTTTCTGAGACCACAGAAGATCACAATGGTCAACCAAGCTAAACATGAACATAGACAAAAGTATATCATTTATCTCAATAATTCCAATAAATAACTAGTTTATTTCTGCTATCCATGTGAATAGTCTCAAAGTAAAAAAATACTAACTTATATGAATGTTGTCATTACAAGCCAGATTAAACTCAATTTTAATATGAAGGTTCCAAGTCCTACTGTTTATTAAGTTAATTGATAAATGTCTTAGTAATTTTTCAAAGACTTATAAACTGTGGAATTTGTAAAGAACGTTTCCAGAGGAAAGATTAAAACCACTAGGTAAATGTTCAGACTAAAATAGGTTGTGAAAGGAAATATGTGTTCATCTTTCTACTGATTCATTTTGAATCAATCCATGTAACCATAACTTTACTGCTTTATTGCGATCATTTGTTTTATGTTTTTGCTCTGTTTCATGACTGCAACATCAATCACAAAGAATAGTACTCTTGATCACGCATAGTAAAAGTTGAATTATTTAAAGATAATGCATTCTGCTTCTAAAATAAACTTTAGAGGTGATTAAAGTACCAGATGATTCAGTAAAAGATGTGCTGAGGACAGTAATTCTGTTTGACAGGGTGAAGAGGATGCTATGTTTTCTAGACCTCTGATCACTTTTATGTGTGTGTGTAATTTTTCACTCGGGTATACATTACCCTTAGAGAATGTTGAACAAAACTGGGCTTCGTACTGCAGTTGTGCTCTTATCAGTGCAGTAGAGCAACTATCTCACGTACCTCACGTGTCTCGCATGCAAGTATGAGATTAGCCCTTCTTTTTGGCAGCAAGGCTGTTAATTCATGCTGAATGTTCAAAATAATATGCAGGACTAGTGTTTGCCCAGCAGCAGACCTGCTCCATTGATGCTGTAGACATCTTATTCAAAGGGAGAGGCTTTGCACATATTTTTGTGTGTTTCAGTCCTCTGTGATGAATATGTTAATTTTCTTTTCTTTCTTTGGTAATGTATTCAGCAGCACCCTCCATTCTTTTCCATTTCCTTTCTTGGGCATAAGGAACATTATTAAAATCTTATTTATCATCCCTTATGAGAATTTTAATGTAAAGATATGGCCAGGAGTATGCAATTCCATTTTTTAAAATATATTAACATGTAAGTATGAACTATTTCATTCTTGTTTTACATATTATGCAAAAGTAGACTAAATGAAACATTTGCCCTCATACAAAATTTGGCTGTGATACTTTTTCCTTTAAAAAAAAAAAGCTTTGTTGAGGTTTCTCTCACCTCTACTACATCACTTTAAAAAATATTGCCTTGATTAGCAGTAATAGCATCACAGTTGTGGTTTGTAAAGAATGAGGCAGATCAGGCATTGTTACAGCAGAGAAGTAATATACTGTGCTTTAAAGCATGCTGCAGTGAAGGACATTTCTGAGACAACCTGTGCAGACAGACATCAAGGACGTTTTGATATAGCCTCAGCCTACATAGTGTTTAGACCCTGTGTTTAGACACAGTGGTAGACCCTGTGTTTTAAGATGTTACAGAACAAGTGTGACATAGTATTGTACTTGCTCAGTAAGGCCAGAGAACAAGTTCTGCTGGGAGAAAAACTAGTGTGGATTCCCTCTACTCAGGCTGGTGGTATAAGTTTTTGCAGTCTTCAAACCACTTCTGGTAAAGCTTGATGTCTCTCATGTGAGACTGAGACTACTTGCAAAGAAGGATCCTGCTTTAATCTTCTCACACTTAACAGCCACCAGGCGAGCATGGGCGGAAGGAATGCTGGAGCACATCTTGATAGTCTTACAGAGTGGAGTGGGTGCTTCTTTAGCAACTGTAAACTACAAAAACTTCTACACTGAAAAATCTAAAGCTATTGATCATCAGGTTGGCAAATTGACATATTTATAAAGCTTTTATCTACACTTTTAACAGCTGTCCTCCTTCAACTCTCACAATTTCCATAAGAAAAATCAGAATCAGTAACATCAGAACAGCTCTAGCTATAATTAATCATATTCATGACTAGCTAGGAGAACAAAGCAAATTCAACATCTCCAGGCAACATGAGCTTTTTGTAATTAGACAAGATCAGATAGAAGTTAGATTGTGCCAGAAAAACCTTTGGCTTTTGGGGCTACCCCTTCATTAGCTTAAAAGATGCCATTTCTGACTTACCTCTGATATTTGTAAAACTCCTACTGGTACAGAAGGTCATATAGAAAATATTTCAAATGCTTAAAGTACTTTTTAAATTATTAGTAAATAATAAATGTAGAAATTCCATTCATACAAAACCACTAATTTCAATACAAATTATGAAGAATCCTGTTCAAGAAGACAATGCTTCAATAATTATTTCATGATAAAACTGAAGCAAGAGTAGGGTTTAAACTGCATTTGCCAAAAAAAACCCAAACCAGTTGACTTCTCATTTCATATCATTTCACTTTTTCAAAAATTTTATTTTCAAGAGAAAATATTTGTTTTCTTAAATCTTTTTGGTTCCTAGCTTTTGCATCCATATTTTTGCACTTTTCTTTCACATCCTTACATACTTCACACAATTCATTTACTAAAACTCTTTTCCTTTGCTCCCTTCTGAAAAAGCAAATGCACTTTGAGTGAGTAGAGTGAGTGTTAAAGTCATCAGTTGGACTTATAATGCCATTGATATTTGTGCAGAGTTTTTCAACATTTGCTGCTAATTAATATGTGCCATAAATTACCGGATTTAAATTTAACAAATAAAACTCATAAATTATGTAAAGCAGATGCAGTGGCCATTAACTGACACTGAGAACCTACAGACTAAATCCAGGCCTTTTTTCTCCCTTCGCTGACCAGGAAATGGTAATGTACTAAACACTCATGAATGATGAATAAAAATAATGCCTGGGGCTGCTGGAGGTTCTAAGCAATCTGCATTTCAAAAGAGACTGATGCCAGTCAACTCTATTTACCTGAAAAGCAGCCAATAAAACAGACAGCATGGAATTATAGCAGATTCAGAGAATGCCAGGTTTGCTATGACTACACAGTGGAACTGTTTTATTGATGGCTACACAGTGGTGCTTGGAAGAGACTATGAAACTATAAAAACATAGCCCAAAGTTGGAAAATTGTCATCTGGTAATGGCAAAATCATCATGATGTCTGTTATCTTGCCTAGATTTGATGAGAGAGCTTCTTAGCTAAACATCTTCTGAAAACACACATCACAATATTCAGCGAATGAGGCTGGAGTATCTTGTAAACAGATAAAAAGACGAGGAGGCCAGGTACAATAAATAGGCAGTTATGATGCAGCTTCCTTATTAAACTCTGGAATGGGTAAGGAGACCATTTTGTGGAACTTCTGCAGCTCCCAGGAGTTGAGGGAATGATTACCAGTTACTTAAGTCTCTGTGCATGCTGTATCTCAAGACTTAACAGATTAATATTTTTTTGACTGGCTAATTGTATGGTAGCACTCTACAGTTCTGGTGCTGGTACTCAACCTACATCTGTCAGGTGTCAGATTTGGGTCTGAATTTTCCCAAAATTCACAGTTCCAGGACCTCACTTTGCACTAATGTCTGATGTTTAGTCCTATGATTTATCATGTTGATTTATTAAATTATACGGCTTCAATACCATTGTCAATACAAATATCAATAATATAGTCATATAGGCACTGGAAAAAAACTTGCAGTACAGCAGAATGTGTTTTTGAGGAAACCCAGTGGAGACCAAGCTGCTCGTCAACTCGATAACTTTGCTTCCTTGAGTGTTTTTTTTTTAACTTGTGCCACTGCTGTGTTGTACAGGGTTCTTCAGAAGAAGCATCACAAAAAATGCAGTATACAAGTGTAAAAATGGAGGCAACTGTGAGATGGACATGTACATGAGGAGAAAATGCCAGGAGTGCCGTCTAAGGAAATGCAAGCAAATGGGCATGTTGGCTGAATGTATGTATACAGGTATTTGCATCATGCAGTCAGTGTGTACCAAATACTGTATTTGTTCAATTAAGCTGGTTTTAACAATAAAGCTTTAAAAAATGTCATCTGGCAGGTGGAAGGTATTAAAGATGATGCCATGCCTGTGCATCAAGTCTTGTTGAAAAAGACAAATGCACTTATAAGCAATGAGATTCAGCTGATGATCAGGGACACAAGGGTGAAAGGGCTGAGCAAATGCTGATGGAAGGGCTGTCCTGCACTAGATGATAGCCATTAGTCTGCTTGAGTAGGAAGGAAAACCAGTCAAGGGAAGAAAGTCTGTGGGATGCTCCACAGGAATGAAGAGTTTGCAGTGTTCTGGAAGCCAGAGCATGAAAGTCCTGGTGCTTTTCTTCATTACTCTTTCTGGTGGTCTCCCTGACAAGCTATTGCTAGTCAAGTCCAAATTTTGGCATTAAAACAATGCCATTTTCAAGAGAAGTGGAGGACTGCTGCCAGCAGGAAGTTTCTATGGTCTTGGACACTGTGTTCCCAGACCTCACCCAGCAATAAGGTAAAGCCTGCTAAGGGCTAGCCCTTTTTTATTAGCCTCATTAGTTCTCCTTGTGGTGCTATAGATTTCCCTGTCTTGCATATGGGCACAAAAGTAGAACCATCTCCAGAAATGAAGATGATAGACTTCAATAATGTTTCATATTAAAGTGAATATTATATTCAGATTGACAGCTTATAAATTTCATTGAGCTTCCCATTGGGTAACTTAAAGCAAGAGGGATATTGGGGTGCGATTTCAAACATGTTTCAAACTTGATTTTGAGTAAAATGTTGGCCAATCTATTGTTTTTGCAAGCTTGCTCTTCTTAACAGTCTGTAAGCATCTGCTTCTCTGCCTTCCACGAACAGGGCTACAATTTATTTTTCTTTATGGCTCCAATCATTTTAGCATACACATATGTGTGAAACCAATTTAGGTTCATACAGGAAATTAATCTACTTGGAATTTTTAATATACTTCTATCTCCCAATCTGATCAGAAGATGCTATATTAACTGTTGGTTTTGCAAGAAACAATAAGCTCTGTCAATATTTGGAATGCATTGCCAGAATAATGTAATTAATCTCTCATTCTGCAAATTGAACAGGCTATGAAGATCCTGAAATCTGACATGTTCTTGTGCAATATGTAAATATACGAGCAGGCACCACCACTGTGATGACAGCACTCAAAGTGTCCCTAAGTGTCAGAGGAAAATAACTCCTCTGTGGTGCTATTCCCTGTTTCATTGTTCCAAAATTTTAAGGGTTCAAAATAGCCTGAGTGACTCAGTATGAGCAAAAATACACAACCCATCACTGAAAAAAAATGGGTCAGCGTAAACAATACTGACTGTGCCCACATGAAACTTTTAAACTGACCTATCATTTTCACAAACTGACATATGTGAAACAAAAGCCAGTGAGTGCTGCTGTCATCTGACTCTCTCTCTGCAATGGAAACACTAGATATCTTGTGTTGCTCATGACTTAACCATAAACATGCTCTAATGCATTGCAATGGGGATGTTTGGCAAGCTACTATTTAATGGCTTTTAAGTAGGAGTGTCCTGTATAATTGCTTTTAGTTCAAGGCAAAACAGGACAGTAAAACATGAAACTTCTAGTAGTATAGAGCATTTATTTGGAGGAGGTAGAAAAAACAAACTATAAAATAAAAGTTTACCTTGAACTTTATTCCACTTACTCATTTTGTATGATTGTAATTGCAAGCTATGTAGATTCTTTTTTTCCTTTTGAACAAGCAGGTAAAGTCTTGTAAATATTTATGGCATGGCTACTCAACAATCCTACTCCTGCCCTTTATAAACAAATTACAGGGAGGTCAAAATTACTAACCATCAGTTTCAGCCATTTGTTGTCATTTTGATATCAATTGCAAGTTTCTTAGGTGAAATGTCTACCTAGGGAAGACCCAGATTCTACCATTCTTCCTGGAAGGTAATACCCGTTTAATACCCATTGAAACCTAGCTATCTCTGAGGTAAAAAGTAAACACATCTTTCACATGAGCTTTCCAGATAACTTAAATGGAATCAGAATAAGATGTCAAGGTACTACTCAATAGCAGGAAGTGTGAGAAAAATCTGTCTTATTGCTTGAGGCAAATGTGAACCAAATTTTCCCTAGGAAGGCAGTTGACCAAATCCCAAGCTGATGGAAAACAGTGCAAGTCCATTAACACCATCAAAGGATGCATGGAATAATTTAGAAAAAGAAATCCATGATGCAGTGTGGCAGCACAAATTACGTGGCTCGATACCAATTATTATCTCCATCGTTCCTATTCCCTCCTTTCAAGGTATTATTTTCAGGTCTTATTTTAATCATGTAAATTTCCTCTTCTCTCAGTGGTTCAGGTAGGTTATGTTATATAGTGTTTAAACAGGAAATTAAAAACATTCACAATGAAATTCACTGTTTTCATGGTATCTTTCTCCATCATCATATTCTGACTGAATGAGCCTTTCTTCCTGCTCTGCATTTTCAAAGACGAAGAATTGGAAAGATACTTGAAAGAAGTTAAAAAAAAAAGAAAGAAAGAAAGAAAGAAAAAAGGTCCTGTTCTGATAAGTTTATTTTTAGATGAATACTTAGCTGTTTACTTTTTCATTTGGGTTTTCTGGCTGTCTTCCACAGGTTGTATAGGGTACCAATTGTCCCTTTCTTTCGTCAGCACAAGCAAATTGCTAGGTTTTATGACATCCACACAGGGATGCTCCCTGGGTCAAGGTACATTTGCCAGTCCAAGTTACTTCTAAGCCTACATTTACAATTGTTGGTCTACCTGTACAGTAACACTGTAATAGCTAAAGCCTTGGAGTCCATTTTTCTTAGTGGGCTTTCTGTGCAAAGATTCTCCACTACAGCTATAATATTACTTAAAGATTACTGAAAACATCCCATGCCTTTTGGGTAAGAACAGCTACACTTCAATTCCTGTTTGGATTGGATGAGTAGCATACTTTTGATGACAGTCTTCCAATTTTTCCCATTTATTGTGCTTTGATTCAAATCTTGGGGTTTTCTTTTGGATGAAACTAAACTAAAGACATACTCGATCTCACTATCATTGCTAATGAGTTTTCCATCTGTAAAACCACATTAGAGCTAGTCCAAAACAAGACCTCTGACATGCACACTGTGTGGATGCTGAATCACCAGAACCCACTGTTTTGCTCTGCAGATGGGCTCCTGCTGAGCTAAAATATACTAAGTCTCACTATATTCACATTTCCTGACATGCTCAGGAAACAATCTGAACAGGTAAGTGGGTTTGTTAGTGTAAAGGTCATACATGTGCATGTTTATGTACCTATTTAGTGCCTGAGGCATTTATAACTACAATTACTATCTGTTGTATTACATGTTCTAGGTCTGTTAACAGAAATACAATGCAAGTCAAAAAGGCTACGGAAAAATGTGAAGCAGCCCCCAGATCAGATAAACAATGAAGACAATGAAGGCCATGACATGAAACAAGTGACATCTACAACTAAGATATATAGGGTAAGAAAATTCTTGTGATAGTCTGCATGGTAGTGGTGATATCTGAGCTAAATGTGGCTAGAATAGTGAATACAGAGTACTTGCAAACTCTCTGTAATTGTCTGTATTAATTAAACTCCATCTCCCATGACTTAGGGAAATGAGCGTAGAAGTAGTTCTGATGATTTGTAAACCATCAGTAAAGCATCTGTAAAATCCACAAAGTGATACATATGTCAAGCTATATATCACATACAGTGATGTGTGATATTAAAGTCTGAGCATACCTAGTTAATTGCTGAACATTTCCTTAATTCTAATAATAAACCACACATTTATAAACCACAAAATTCATGTGGTTTAGAAGCATTATACACCTGACTTCTGTACACATCTTTAGAAATCTCAATGACAAGCAAATCTCTTATCTGCTTGGTCTCCAATTGTGAGAAACAGATAATATAGCTTTTACCTAAAGCTAGAGATGCTAGATTATTTCTATGACTACATTTCATGATGGGCTTTTTTTTTTTGCCAGTGTAGGAGAAAATAGAATTCACCCCAGAACAGCAGAACCTCCTTGATTACATCATGGATTCATACAGCAAACAACAAATACCACAGGAGGTGTCAAAAAAACTAGTAAGTACATTAATTAACACATTTTTGAGATGTGGATAATGAAGTTGAGGATTACATGGCAGAAAATATTTGTACTCAGCATAAGTGTAATAAGTAGTAAACTATGGGTAAAAAGCTAACAGTTAAAACATGCTGCAAGTGAGGCAGAATCTCTGGACTCACTCAGTCCAGAGTTAGACCACACCTTTGTTTATCAAACTTTGATGCTAAGAAAAAGCTTTCAACTCCGGAAATACACTTTTACGCTCAAATCTAACCTTTGCTGATTGGAGCTTTGGGTTTTTTTGCATTGGCAATATAGGCAGTGATTTGAATTCAACTTATAGCCAAGCTTCCTTTCTATAAAGACACCATCATGGAAGCCTAAAAATATTTTCTTCTTTTTTTTTTTTTTAAAACCACATCCCCAACATTTTCCAGGTTTAGATTTTTGTTTTATCCTCTCTTTCCTTTTCCTCTCTGCCTTCTAGAAATTCAATTTTCCCTTTATCAGCTTCTGGTTTTCACAGTAAGATGAAAACTGCTTGGGAAATGAGGAAGAAGGAAAAAGACTTTAAAAGATATTGCATTTTTACAAAAATGCCATGTTCCATTTAAAAAAAAATAACAAAAAGACTATGGAAAATTATTGCCTAAGTCATCAACTTTGAAAATTAAAAGGAAGACATTTGCAAGGAGAGGGCTGAATAACCCATAACTAATGTGGAACTTATTTCCATGCAAGATTGAGGATATCAAACCCAGAAATATATAAGAAAAAGATATAGACAAATTAATGGACAACAAGGCTTTTGTAAATATTATGGTACACACAGAACTCTGAGCTCAGAAAGTGCCAAAATTATTGCTAAACCCTGAAAGTGGGATAGATATTCCAGAGGAAAGGACACTGTCTTTTACCTCTTACATTGCCTTCCAGAATACCCGGGTTTTACAACCATTGGAGATTATTTACAGTGTTAGATGGACCACTTGCCTGATCTAGCCTAATAATTCTTATATTTTATGCTCCTAAATGTGAAGTGACAGTGAATATTAATGGATTTTGTTTGGTTTGATTTTTAACAGTTACACGAGGAGTTCAGTGCCGAAGGAAATTTTCTGATTTTAACAGAAATGGCTACCAGTCATGTGCAGGTTCTTGTGGAATTCACTAAAAAACTACCAGGTATATCCAATGTGTCGGGACAAGTTTTGTTATTGTGAAGTCTACATGCCTTTTAGTTGCTATGGTGTATACTTTGAAGACTATATAAAAATGCCTTCTTCTCTGACACATGCGCATTCATCAGTCAATGTCTAAAGAAAAGAAACTTTATGCTTGGAGAAAAATACACTTGATAATTCAACTTCTGCCACTCTGAGATGTAGCAGTCTTTACCTATCGACAAACAAAATGCTCAGAGAAGGGATGCATCTCTAGAGGGATTTTATTTTCACATATCATCACAACGCCAAATAGTCTGCCTCTAAATTACTGTTAATGCTTGCCTATTGTGCTGCCTTTCTAGGAAAGCCTCTAGGGGTCATGACATACACTGAATTCTGAGTCCTAAACAAGAAGTTTCGCGAGCTGGTGGCACCAATTGTTGTGGCCCTTGCACGGTGTGTTATGAACAAGCACTGAAAACCTGAGTTACTTTTTTAACTCCTAAGTTGATGTTATCTCAAGAGTAAATGCTGGCACAGTACACACTCCTTGTAATTAAGGAAGGTGCATTGTAACTCTCAGCTGTATGAAAATATAATTTTCCTGGCACTTCCATCATATTGACTCTTTCTCCATGTGTTACAAGATTCCTTCAAAGCCCAGCAGTGCAGTTATAACTATACTTTTTACCCTAAGTGCAATACTGGCTCACAAGAAATGGAGAAGGGAGGAGCTTTGCAGTCAAATAAACTACTATTTTCAGCGTTCAGTTAGAGTACATCTGGTAGGATTTATAATCTTTTTGTTTCATTCTCTATCCTCTCCTGGGCTTCCTCACAGAATCAAGAGGTGGGTATAAGGTGTGTGCCTGCCTTGGCAAGTGTGAGGAGAGTCTACCGTGATTTTCACCTCCTTGTGCTTCAGAGGAGGAGCTGTGTGTTCACAGGAGTTACCAAACTTCTCCTGATTTCTTCAATGGGTTTTAGAGCGCTTCCCCTCCAAAAAGAGAAATGCATATTTAAAACACATCAGGAAGCCACTATATAAAATAGTATATTAGTCCTAAGGCAATGTGAAATATCAAAAATTAGATGCTTCATATACTGCCATCATTTTTGCCATCAGAGCGCTGAAAGCAGCATAGCAGTGACAGAGGCGTAGAGAGAGCTCTGGTGAAAACAAAGGCAGAAGATGATAGGAAGTAGTATCAGGCTAGACAAAATCTCCACTATTGATTGTGCTATGCCACCAGATCTTGCTTATCATGTTCCTCTAAAAGTACTATGAACACAAGTCCAATTCCCATAAACTTTGGTGAGGTTCAAGTCTGTCATTTTCTGGAATCTGCGTTTCAATTTCTGCAACGTTTGGCAACCCTACTGACATCAACGTCAGGGTTAAGCAGATGTGTAGCACCTCACGTACAAGAACTTCCGGACAGAAAGCAGTGGGGACTTTCCTGTTGCTGCGTTACTTATCTTGTAATGTTTCCATAGGATTCCAAACCCTTGATCATGAAGATCAGATTGCTTTGTTGAAGGGCTCAGCAGTAGAAGCCATGTTCCTCCGTTCAGCTGAGATCTTCAGTAGGAAACTTCCTACAGGACACACTGTCCTTTTAGAAGAAAGAATTCGCAACAGTGGTAAGCATCTTTTATAATGAGCAAAAAAAAAACCCCACACCATTGCAGTTCTGTGTTAGCATTTTGCCCTTGGAAAGCTAGTAAAATTGTTTATTAGCATGGAAAAAGGTTTATCTGAATGTTGCTCTTTATATTAACTAGAACAAGTCTAACTCAGCTTTGAGTCTAAAGGTCATAAGGTAAAGGGTTATTTATAAATACGTTGCAAGTATTGTGAATAATGCTATATCAAACAAACCAGGTGCATGTCTCCAATGATAAGCATGAAAGAACAATGAAGAAGAAATGCCACCCTTTCAAATTATTCACATAAAATAGCAATATGTATGCTTTCAAAGGCAATCATTATAAGAAAAGAAAAAAAAAAAAAGATTTTGGGAAATTACCTGAGATGACTAAAGGGAAACACCCATTCTTAGGCATTCTTAGTGTAGTAAAATTAAACCAGAATCACAGAATG
Organism: Colius striatus; assembly: GCF_028858725.1. Taxonomy (NCBI): domain Eukaryota; kingdom Metazoa; phylum Chordata; class Aves; order Coliiformes; family Coliidae; genus Colius; species Colius striatus. The sequence continues at coordinate 157,066,948 of NC_084759.1, read as the reverse complement.
GTTGGGGTTAGAATGGACCTCCGGAGATCATCTAGTCCAATCCCCTGCTAAAGCAGGTTCACCTCAATCAGGTCAAGCAGGAACACGTCCTTCCAGAGGAGATTCCACACCCTCCCTGGGCAGCCTGTGCCAAGCCTCTCTCACCTGCAGAGTGAAGAAGTTTCTGCTCCTGTTCAAATGGAATTTCCTGTGCTTCAGCTTGAGCCTATTCCTCTTGTTCTGCCTCTGGGCACTACAGAAAAACTACTTGCCCCAACCTCTTTATACCCACCCTTTAGGTATTTATAAGTATCGATAAGATCCTCCCTCAGTCTTCCCTTCTCCAAGACAAACAGTCCCAGGTCTCACAGCCTTTCCTCATAAGAAAGATATTCTAGCTCCCTAATCATCTTTGTAGCCTTCTGCTGAACTCTCTCCAGGAGTTCTCTATTGCTCTTGAGCTGGGTAGCCCAGAACTGGACACAGGAGTCCAGATGAGGCCTCACCAGGGCACAGTAGAGGAAGGATAACTTCCCTTGACCTGCTGGAAACACTCTCCCTGATGCACCCCATGATGCCATTGACCTTCTTGGCCATGAGGGCACATTGCTGGTTCATGTTTAATTTGCCTTCCACCAGAACTTCCAGGTCCCTCTTCATGGAGTTGCTCTCCAGGAGGTCACCTCCAGCCTGCACTGGTCCATGAGTGCACCTGTACTGGTGCATGCTCCTCCCCTGGTGCAAGACTCCGCACTTGTCCTCGTTAAACCTCATGAGGTTCCTCTCTGCCCAACTCTAAAGCCAGTTGAGATCCCGCTGAATGGCAGCACAGCCTTCTGGGGAATCAGCCAGTCCTCCTAGTCTGGTGTCATCAGTGAACATGCTGAGAGTACACTCTGTCCTCTCATCCAGGTCATTGATGAAGATGTTGAATAAAACTGGTCCCCGAACTAACTCCTGGCCACAGGCCTCCAATTTGACTCGACACTATTGATCACCACCCTCTGGGGTGTGTCATTCATCCACTTCCCTACTCATCTCAACATCCACTTATCCAACCCACCCTTCCAGAGCTTTCTTAAAAGGATGTTACAGGAAACAGTGTCAAAGGCCTTGCTTCATAAAGTGCACAGACTTATAAACATGGCATGTTGTCAATTTGTTTTCTGCTTAAGGCCCATCAAAGTGACTCAGTGACTACAATAAATTCTACTGATTCTACACATAAATCTTTAGAATTATGAAAATCTAAACAGAGATGGATATTGTTTTTTCCTTAAAGCAGGTAAACTAATGTTTTTCATTGTTTTACTGGTTTGTACTCCACTGATGCATTGCTGAATCATAGAATGTTAGGGTTGGAAGGGACCTTTAGAGATCACCTAGTCCAACCCCCCTGCAGAAGTAGGTCCACCTAGATCAGGTCACATAGGAATGTGTCCAGGTGGGTCTTGAAGACCTCCAAGGAAGGAGACTTCACAACCTCCCTGGGCAGCCTGTTCCACTGCTCCGTCACCCTCACAGTGAAATAGTTTTTTCTTATGTTTAAATGGAACTTTATGTGTTCCAGCTTCATCCTATTACCCCTTGTCCAGTTGCTAGATACACTTTACAAAAGGGATGCCCCAACCTCCTGACATCCACCATTTAGAAACTTATAAATATTAATGAGATCTCCCCTCAGTCTCCTCTTCTCCAGACTAAACAGCCCCAGTTCCTGCAGCCTGTATATTTTGCCTTTTCATTTACTGACCAGCAAACTTTATCCAGACCTCAGCTACCTATCATTCAAAACTAAAAGGTAACAATACTGAATCAGAGAGTCTGTCTGTAGCTTCTAGATTTTAGCCTTCCTTCTTAACAGTCAGAATGAGAAGGGATAAGAGACAACATTTAACCTCTATACTAGTCGTAGAAATGGGCTTGAACTCAGTTCTAGGACTCTTAAAATCAGTAAAGTGAAGGCACTGCTTACGCTTGCAAAATTAGGCTAATACGTATTTGGAAAACTGTAAAGGAGTCAGGAAGCTTGAGGACAACTCGCTTGGCAAAGGTATATAGATATAGTTTGTCTTAACCACACTCATTTCTAGGTTTCTATTTCATACATTTTTATATTTCCTTCATTTTGATTTATTGTAACAGAGTACTGTTTGGTGGTTGGAAATAGTGACTTCTGGAATTATATGAATGGCTTCTGGTCAAGGTTCTGAAGGCAGAGAAGCTTGCAAGACAGCCAGAGACATTTTCTTGAAACTGTAATTAGTTGTCATGGATCCAAATGTATTCATTAAGAGATTTTTGTATTGAATTATAATCTACATTTTTTTCTGATAAAAATATATCTTGGAAAAATGAATCCATGGGAATTTATGATTATTGAAAGTTTCCCTCCTCTAATCTATACATTATCAAACTTCTTGTTCCAGGTGTTACCTGTTCATAAAAAAAAAATAGAAGCAGGAAAAATTTTTATGCAGAACTTTAAGTAAGCCATGTCACACCAATAATTTCTTCCCTAGTCATAACTTTAAATCAGCCTGTTAATTCTCTGCAACTACAGAGTTCAGATGAGATGCAAAAATATTTTTTGCAAGTATGTACTAGACTTACAGATAGTATTAGGTATGTCCACATGACTAGCTGGAACATGACATTGTATTGTGCAGTAATATTATTCCCTTGTCATGAGCAGATTTAAAAAATAGCATTTTGTGTAAAAGAAAATTTAAGGACAAATAAAGGTTTCTACTGTAGTGTTATTTGTGCTAAAGGAAGATTTCCTGCAATTGTTTTTTTTCTGTAGGGAAAAAAAATATGTAAAGGTAATTTAAAAATGAGTTCTGGATCAGAACAAAACCTGTGATGTATTGTTCCCAATAAATAAAATGCAGTAACTTTTTTAGTGTGTACATATACATATCCTATTGCTCCTGGAAAAGGCTCTCTAAAACATCTGCCCTCAAGCCCAGATGAAGTTGGGAATAAGAGGAAATAATTTCTGCTAGAATTTCTCCCTCTCTATATTACAGGATGTTGTATTACCCAGCTTACTTGTTGCTTGCTGCATTCTTTCCTTCCACTAACAGCCAGAATACAGGACAAAATATCCATTTATATTTTATTTCTCCACTCTGTGCAAATTCAAGTGTAGTTAAAACCATTTTCCTTGGGTGCACTTACTGGAGCTGTGGCAGTAAACAATAAAAGCTTTTAAGCTTTGCATTTGTAGCAGTGTTAAGTTAATTGCTGATCCCAATGCCACTTAACATTTAGTGCTACTGCAAAGGCCCAAAAATCACTGAAAATTTCCAGAGTCTCTCATTTTGGACTGATATTACTGCATGCTAGGGTGTATCTGTCAACCTGGCAGTGCCTCTTGCATGAACAGGCTTAAATTTGTTTTTCAAATGCTCATTTGCCTCTGTTTCCAGTACTGTTAGTGGACAGCACTTCTTTCACATTGAAAATGCAAGCAAATGGATTTATAAGAGGAGAGGTTTTTACTAGATAGGTTTGACTCTCTCCTGCTTTCCAAGTGTATTTCTCAGCATTCACCAAATTTTCATAGGCATCCTGTTCATTGTCACGCAAGCTACCAGAGTGTTTCTGTTTTCTCTTTAAGAGCCTGCACGGGTGCCATTTTTCTTCACATTTTGTCTTGATTTAGGATAAATTCCAGGATTACACATCTGGGCAAATGCAGTAGTTACAAATCGTTTAAAAATATCTATTACTGAAAGAGCATATTTTTAGGATTTAAATTCTGGGCATTTTCAAGTGTCCTGAGTCTAAACAAAATGAAAGGAAGGCATTCAAATTCTTCTGTTATTGCTTACACCTACAGCTTTCAAAAATATTAACTATACAGTTCACACCCCTGGATGTCATAGGACTCAGCACCAGGGCTCTAGGTTGTACCAAGTGTGATATCAGAGTAGAAAATTCAACTGCCTCTTCCAGGCTTATATAGTAAGGACAAATGCTACTAAACCCTACAGCTGGCCATTATCATGTTATAGACAGGATCAAGTTACAAAATTGGACAGAAGATAATAAACTCAAGTTAAAGAAGAAAAATCTATTTAACTGGACAGAGGGATTTTTTTTTTACCATACACTTCAAGGACTGAACCACCCTGCAAGGACAATAGAGAGCAGCAGAGGAGATTTGCTGATAGTTGAGTTTAGAAATTAAATTTATAAGTAACTAATTAATGAAAAAGAAGCATCAGGGTTGTTCATGGCTCCTAGTGAGGTCTTAAACACTGTCAGACCATCAACCATAAATTATTGCTGTTAATCAGAACTTCTGTCCATATATTTTTAGGTGCAGACAAATGTCTGAGTGTCACAAAAGTCCTATTGTCAAGCCTTGATATCTGTATCCATAAAATCAGGGAGAGTGGCAGGGATCCTGCCTAAAAGTCACAAGCTGTCCAGACTTCTGTCACCTGCTACTACGTCCGCTTCAAAGCTGCTCTCACGTATTAATATTTATGCCTCCCTCAGCCTGATTGTATGGAACGGATATTTTTGTTTCTTTTCTGATAAAGAAGCCAGAGATCTGGTGGCGATGACCTTTGAGCATCAGAAAAATTCACTTTTATTCTCATGCTGATGAGGTGTATTTTTATTTCTTAGCTTGAGTATATTGATCAAGCCCTGATGCATTGCAGTCACTCCCTTTGTTTGTGCCCTGACAGTCTTTCTCCATAAGGTGTTATGGAAATTCTTTCATTAGCTGCTCCTGAGACTGAAATCCTCTCCTGCTCACCCTAATATTGAGACTTAATGAGAAATACAGCCATTTTCTCTAATGTTAGCGAGAGCTTATGCCATGTACTCCTTTTATTGGATGCTTCACTAAGCATCCAGTACATTGTGACCAATTGTCTCATTTTGTGAAAGGCTGGCATCCTAGTAATTTAATGCTTAGTTTCTTTCCGTTACTTTGAAAGCAAATTCTTCCTAGTATGGAGTAGTAAAATATTTCTAAAAAAACAGCAGTGAGATACTGAATGTTTTCTCAGTGAGCTGCACATGTTTTCTTTCCTCCTAGAGCCACATGGATTTTTATTTCATCATCTTATTTTACAGAACAGTTTTTCTAATTTCAATACTGGGGAATAAGATACTATCTGATATGGACAGAAACGGAAGAATCTGGACCCAAATTTTCAGTTGGCTGGAGGACAACTGACATTGTGAAACATACTGTTGTCTTTCTGGAATAGTTACAGGTGCTGAAGTGCAGCAAGACCCAAGGGAAAAAAGAAATACCCAATTTCAAGGCTTTGGCAAAAGGCCACCTTTTGCCCTTGAACACGGGACACAAAGTTCCCATTGATTTGGACATGAAACTCCTGCAATGAAAGGCAAAATCTGGCATGAAAACAACATATATCTAATAACTTCCATTGCTTTTGGTTTATATTATTTGATTATTGGTACCGAGTAACAGTGGTGCTTCTAATCCCCATTGTGATGGCATTTGTGCAGAGAAACAGAATGAAATTACTTTCACTGCCAGCTCCAAAGTATCTAACCCTCTAAATGGTCATGTGCATCCACATGAAAGGAGACTTGACACAGAACTGGCACACTGCTCAAAACATCTAGGAATTAAGACCAATTTGAATTGCAGAGTATACGAAAGAGCATTTATTTTATACACTGTCTTGCACAATCTACCATACCAAGTTAGCTAGTGCCATGTTCCTAAATTACAAATGAAGTTCCTAAAAGTGTTTAACTCATATTTAAAGAGTTTCTTCACATCGATGAAAGCAAGAACAGATGTCAGGGGACCCAAGTGCTTTCCCTCTGTGTAAGCATGCTTCTCCAGACCAAAACCTTCTGTAGACCCAACCTATGAAGTCTCACTCAGTGTAGATGCTGCTGTTGCTGTGTGCCAGACTGCACTTTTCTGACTGCAGGCACTCAGACCGCTGCCAAAGGATAGTACTTGGCAATGTCATTTGCATTCTCCTTGCAGGTTTAGTTTGTTTGTTGGTTGTTGGGGTTTTAGTTAACCAAGGTTTCTTTGCTCACAATGATGGCTTCACAGTGGTTGTATTGATTGCTTTTAAGAACATGGGGTTTTGTTGTCCTGACTGTGAGTTCTTCTTGGCACACGCTAACCTTTCGTTTAAGCTGGCCATTTAACTTCCACAAGATGATGGCAGAGGGGAGGTCATGTGCATCTGATCTGGTATATTTCTCTCTTGGTTAGACTTTCCCTTTTTTGGCTCAGCATCAATAGGGTGAATTTGGTTAGTGTTTGAAGGGCCAATGATGCCTCTGAATGGAATAGAAGGGACAGCTCATAAGAAGCATTGAAAGCAGTTCTGGTAGATGAAACACTGTGAAAGATAAGATGTAATTTTGCAAATAATTAATAAATTTTATTTTCACAAAACAGCCACTAATATATGCCTGGTTTCATACTCATTGGCACCTTCAGGCTTATCAAGAAAAAAAGATCTCTTTATCCATATTAACCAGATGGTGCTAGTTACTGTTAATTAGTGCTTACATTACAGCTTTCTTCTTGCAAAAGATTTATCTATTGAGTTTTACTGAACAGATAAAATAGAAGAGAGAATACTGTCTCCAAAAGCTGCCAATATGGATTAGTATCACAGTAAAAACATCTATTCCAGTGTTACATTAACTGAATAATAATTTATGGCCTGAAATTGAAACCCTTATGAAAGCAACAATCATATTACCTTCAAAGTATCAAAATCATAGGAACAAAACCCTAAAAAAGGCAAGATCATAAACAATGCTGTGTCTTTAAGCTAGAGATAGGAATGCAATTGTTCAAGAAGTAAGCAGTGCTGAATGAATAATACTTATGAGTTTAAACCAGCTCCAGTCTAATGCCACAAGGCCATACACTGTAAAGGTAGCATTTCCCATTGACTATGTTGGGGTTTACAGCCAGTCAGGCATTAACAAATTGATTGATTAGCAAAATCAATCAAATGAATTGTTTGTCTTCTGCAGATGATAGAGTTGGGCTGGTGGCTATCTAGAAATCTATGTAATTCAGAACACTGTACAAAGCAAGATGAAGGATAATGTTCTTAATGCCATAATGCTGCATGAAACAAAGTTTTTGAAACCTTTTTGAAAAAAAAATGAGAAGGAGGTATCATTAACACTGATCAGGAAGCTCTGACTATCTGACACAATATTGTGCTGGGCTCTTGTCTGATCTAAATAAATAGGGCTACAATGAGATCAGGAACATAACCATATCAATTTTTTTGTTTCAGTTTCGAGTATGATTTGTAATAATGACATTTGAAAAGTCATATAATTCATTTCTCCTCTAGCCTTTTCAGTTATGAGCACCAAATCACCTTTAATTCTTTTTCTGATAACCTGAATTGAAGTGACAATATCTTCTATAGTAGATAAGAAAAAAAAAAACAAAGAAGAAGAAAAGCAAGAACTATAAACATCTACCATTCTGTGATCTGTTTCCTTCTTTTTTACTCTCCGGTGGAGCTTATTAAATCCAAACTGAAGCGTTTTCAATCACATTAGAAAACAGCCCCCTCTTGTGACGGAACAGTGGTTTGTGTAACGCGCGTACAAGATGATGAAATAACAAGGAAGCTCCAGCACAGATGGGATGAAGGCAACTAGTACTAAACCAAGAAAAAAAAATCCATTATCCTAGTCTAAAATCTGCGCATTTTTCGTGGTTTTGTTCACAACTGGCTTGTGCCATATATGTTTAAAGATATCAAAAAATTCTGTTCATTTTACTAAAAGCAGTAAATCCATGGCACAGCTGAAACATTCTTTTTTTTCACCCTTTCACCTCTTCTGTTTTGTTTTATTTCTCTATTTGGATGGAGTACAGTAATGCAGAGAAGCTCTCTGCCCTAATTTAATTTGCATCCACATCTACACTAGTGTTTTTTGCTTCACTCATCCATGCTTTAGTCTCTTAATCTTAGTTTATAAGCTTTATGAGTAAGAATCATTTTACTGCATGCTCACACAGTGCCTGGACCAGTGAGGACCTGAATTAGTTATTTCACACCCTGTTGGCCACCATAATTTTTATCCCATGTCTGCTATATTGACAGTAGCACTTGAAGAGCTTTGTGGTCAGCAAAACTATGAATTTATCCAGCTGAAAACTAACCTGACCCAAAAAAAAGAGAGATGAGCAAAAAAATCAAATTCTGAACACAAGAAACAAATGATGATGGGAATCTTAGTCACAACCCACTTCCTTCCATTTCCTGTCTGCTGCCAAGATGATTGTGCCCAGTGGTATGATACCTTGCACAGAGGCTTCTAAAAATAACCAGTTTGTCTTGGACTTTTCTCATGTCATTGTTGAGCTATTCATGTCCACAAAAGCAATGTGTTTGCTCTGCTTTAGGGCTCAGCTAGACTTTTTTTTCCCCTTTTTCTAGTTTCACATGAACTTTAAGACTTTAGTGCATCACATGTATGTGATCCCTTACATATGTCACATTGTAAGGAACTTTGGCATTTAAAAGTGTCCAAGAGAGACAGGCAGTTCCTCAAAAATCAGCAATGACAAGTGTTCAAAATTTTAAATAGTTAATGCTGATGACTAATGATGTAAACCTCACAGAATATTAGATGCTATGACTGTTCTGAATAAAGCTCCTAGCTGCATTGTCAAGTTCCACAAGACAAGCTGACCTGCATCATCTATACCTGCTTAATTGACCTAGACTCTTCCCTATAGTGTTGACTGTGTTATAAAACCAAGATCTGTGGCTCGTAATCTGAAGTGAACAGGGGTTGCTCATGTCACATGTTTAAACACATACTTTGTCCACAAAATAAACCACACCCTGCAAGACAATACGTTCACTTGTTGGAACACATAACTGTTCCACTGATTGAAGTAAGTTTTCACTGTTAAAGCAAAATGTGACTGTTTTATAGTTAAATCAAGTGACTTCATGTTTCCTTTCCTTGAGTTCCATCTGCTGAGTTTCATTTTGAATCTCCCCTACTGGAGGCACTCCAAACCTCAACAGTCTCAGACTTCAGCTTTGTGTTGTATACAACACTTAAAACCGCATTATTTCCTGTGGTTCCCACACCAAGTTATAAAGGCCTCTCCTAGATCAGATCAAAATTAAGAGTAAAATAACAAGAAATCTTATGGCACTCATCTGTGGGAAAAAAGGAGGTTTCCATCCTTTCAGACAAGGAAGGCCAAAAGGCTTTTGCTGCCGAACCACTGGTTTGGATGTCTATACCTCATTGGTGCCCCTGCTTCAATGTTAAAAGCAGACGTTATCAACAGTCTAGTGGCTGCTCCGAGTGACTCACATATCATTAATAAACATTTTAAAAATTGATGTCACAGGACTCACTTCTCTTTTACACTAAAAAGCAGAATGGAGTACATCTGTAATTCAAGGCTAAGTAAGAACATTGTGACCTGATGACAAAGTCAGTAAGAGGAAGCCCCAGAGGCATGCGCCAGTTGGGTAACCCCAAAGGGTTTTGCTGATGGCAAGAGAATCATATGATCCCATTCTTGAATTGGGCTGGATTTTAATTATGTATGGCTCTGTACTTTACAATACACTAGTTTATGCTTTAAGGTAGTAGTAGTTGCAAGCAAGTTGATCTTGGGCTACAGGTAATCCTAGACTTAGCTAAAGTTTCAGGCTACATAAAAGGAGCAATTAAGTCTCTTTATGGAGACAGATGAAGAAACTGCCCAAGGCAGATTGCTGTAGGGTAGAGCAGGGCTGGAACTAAACCATAGAACCTGAGAGATTGCCATATAACTAATATACAGATAGGAAATATGAAGACTGTTTCACAACCTATGCATCCTGAAAACAGAAGATGGCTAGAAAGAATATCAGCAGACAGCAAGAAAAACACATACAAGCCCTATCCTGAAGCGCTAGACAGACAAACCTGTAGGAGAAAAGGAATTGCTTGAAGGAAAGACTTTGAAACCACAAGAAAAGAAATAGCCAGTGCTTGCCTATTTGTACTCATCTGGAAAACAAGGATGGGCTTGCACTTTTGTCAGGCCTGATTTGTGTAGTAAACATCTCCCACCAACAGTCAAGGCTTCAAATACTAATTGCTCTGTGGCAATAAAACAGTTTATTTCAATAATTAAAAAATACTACAACTCTTTTTTTTTTCTTCTTCTTCTCTCACAGGTATCTCGGATGAATTTATAACTCCCATGTTTAATTTTTATAAAAGCATTGGAGAGCTGAAGATGACACAGGAAGAATACGCGCTGCTCACAGCCATAGTTATCCTGTCTCCAGGTAACTTCTCATGCAGAAAAATATTAGTGACTTTGGAAAGAAAGCATGACGAGTGTGACCTGTGACTTGTAAAAACTTACAGTCTACATAGAGTAAGGGAGCATACATGCTTATTCTGTATATTCAGTTGTTAAATCAGGAAAGAAGCACGCAAATCCAAACTCTACATGTACTGCTATACCATCTGATTTTGAATACCGGGGAAAAAAGTGCCTAAACATCCCACTTAAAAAAACCCAAAACCCAATATCTCATAATTGCTTAGTACAACAGGTTTCCTCCTTCAGAAACTCTCAGAACATGTAACATCACTACAGACCATTGTGGAATGTCACTTTTTTTAGAGGAAAATTGGGAAATGCTGTAACTTAGAACAGTGAATGGCAATGAAGGTCTTCAGCCTCTGTTGAACAAAGGCCAGCTGCCAAGAGCAGAAGGACACTAGCAAGTTGCCCTCTTGATTATAAAATGTTGGAAACTGACCTTTCAGAAGCATCAGCACAATAGCATCTCAGCCCTGGTTATAGGTGTTGCTGTAAAAAACAATTATTTGACAACACAAAATTAACCAGCTCTACTTATAGAATACAGAGAAATTGTATAGTGTCTCAAACTGTCACCAGGATAGGAGAAGAGAAGCTTGGTGCTTCAGAAAAAAATACAGATAATCAGGTTTCCAAATCACGTTTCATGGAAGACAGGAAGGTGAAGCAATTCCATCACTCTTTGAGTTACTGAGGCTCAGGAATTTTTTCTACACTAAAAATTTTAGAGAGAAAACACCCCATCCTCATCTTTTCCTCCCTCTCCAAATACCCAAACACATACTTCCATATGAGCAAAATAAAAAGACAAGTACTTTCTAACAAAGATGTTTCATCTGAGGATGTTGATGTCTGAGTTTTCCCTGGCAACTTGCATGTATACTCTTCTCTACTGGCCAAATTCCTCTGTTGTACTACAGCTGTTGGATGTATGCCATGCTGCTCAGTTGTTGCAATGCAATGCAGGACTTACTCAGGTACAGAACTGCATTGGGAAATGACAATAAAACCCCAGAGAAACATTTTTGATAGAAAACTCTTCAGCTTTTGAAAAAGTTGAAAGTTTTCCCTAAAGAGAAGAGAGAAACTTACATGAAAACCCCAAACCAAAAGAACAATGTTAAGCCTTTTTACCCCCTCTTAATTTGAACATAAATATTCTTGGCAGGTGTGAACATCAGTGCTCAGTGGAAATATTTATGCATTGTATCAAAGCATATATTTGCTAATTACTTCTTTTCTTTTAACCAGATCGGCAATACATAAAGGACAGAGAGTCTGTAGAAAGGCTTCAAGAACCCCTGCTGGATATCCTACAAAAATTGTGCAAACTTCACCACCCAGATAACGCCCAACATTTTGCATGTCTTCTGGGCCGTCTTACAGAACTACGGACGTTTAACCATCATCACGCAGAGATGCTGATGTCATGGAGAGTGAATGATCACAAATTCACACCTCTTCTCTGTGAGATCTGGGATGTACAGTGATGGATACTTTTTATTTTAGGAGAAGTATCTTTTTAAAGGACGACATAGTGTTTATTTTCTTAGAAAAATATCCCACAGAGCATTATATTATCTTTACTGCATTTTCATAGAAACATGCCATGGATTCATAAAAGTCACTTTGTTCACTATACACAGGATATTGTATAGCTATCAGATCTTCACACGTGAGTATAACTTTCTCTGTATTTATATTTTCTGATCAGAAAGAGTACACCAGCTCCTTAGAGGAACCCTGTTAATTCCTGCTGCAATTAGGCTGATTGCAGTTACAGTTTCTCATGGCAAGTGGGGAAATGGGGGTTTCCCTTCAGATTTTGTTTTCATTGCAATGTTTTGGTGTGTTTTTTTGTGCTGGGCATCCATTAAAGAATATATTCCCTATATTTACAGTAATAAACCAGCTGAAATGGTTAATGTCATGGCTATGTTCTGTTCAATTGCGAACTGGGTTCATGTAAGACGTGAAAATAAACTATGTAATGGAGAAAAGTCACCCACACACACACAAACTCATTTTCATGATAAAACATGTAACTTCATTTGCGTTATTGTTTCAAAGTAAAAATTATACAGTATCTAGACTTGGTGAAAGCACATCACATGGGTTATTTTGCTTTACTACATTGATTGTTAATGTTTGGTGGCTCTGAAAACCCCGTCGGCGACATCCCCGAACCAGGACGGCGCGCGCGGACGCGGAGCGAGGCTGCCCCCGCTCGCTGATGCCGACGGGGGCTGTAGGCAGGGCGGGTGGCTTCCGGCCGTCACCGGCACCCCGGCCCACCGCCCACAGGGAAGCGGAACGGAGTTCGAGCGCGGTTGCTGACACACGGAGAAGCCGTTGAGACCCGTGCTTTCAGGACAGCCGAGGCGGCCTGTGGGCGGGACGGCCATCTGCCGCAGCGCCCGAGCCTCCTTGGGGTCTGCCTGCAGGATCGTGACCCAGCGCCTCCCTGGGTGAGGCCCCAAGGGCGACTCCGCCAAGGGCTACAGTGGGAGCTCCAGCGGAGACCCCCGAGCTGCTCCCATCAACCGGGTACCGCGGGGAGGGCAGCAGCCGCCGGGGCTGCGGGGGGGCGGTGCCGCGGCCCCGGGACAGGTGTGGCGGGAGCGTCCCCGCCTCTCATCCGCTCCGCCCCGCGGCCGCTCATTGGCCCTTTCGAACGGAGCGCCGGCGCGGGGCGGGCAGGGTGTGCTGGTGTGTGGTGCTGTGCCGGGGGTGCGGTGCCGCTGTAGCTGCCGGTGAGTAGTGGGGGGCTTGGTTCGATGTGCTCCGCTGGTACGGAGCAGGAGGCGGCGGGGAGAGGAAGGGAAGGCGGCGGTGGCAGCGGCAGCGGCAGCGCGGTGGCACGCGGCTTCCCCCGCACCGGGGTGTGGTCGGGCCGCGGTCGGGCCGTCGCGGTACTTCGGACGCGGTTCGCGGGGATGGTGAAGGGTGCCCGAGCAGCAGCGGGTCCGGCTCCGCGGGGAACGGGATTCTGCCGCGGGGTCCCGCCCGCGTCAGCGCATCGGACTCGCAGTTCCGGAGCTGTTCTGCCTGTCTACAGGAGCAGCACTGACAACGGACGGAGCGTCGCAAGGAGTCCCGTGTAGCGGGGACGGAACCCGGTGCTGTCATTGGTATTGGCTCGGTCCTCCTTGCTGGAGGAGGTACTCTCATCCAGCCGAGTTAGCCTCACCGGTAGCGATGTTGGAAGTGAAGTGCTGTGAAACATACCCAGGGGAAGGGAGAGTTTTTGCATAACAACCTTCAAACCAGTCTCTCCTGTGCCTCATGCAAGCGTTTGAGGATGCAGCGCTGTTTTTGTAGGCTATTTGCCTTAGTGCTCTTGGGTAAAATACTCATTCATATTGCTTACTAAGTTAAAAAACTGTCTGGCTCCTTTCTTTGTCCAAAAGCTGGCTGTATTCCAGGGATGCTATGTGTCACCATTGGAGTAGTATCAGATCGAGACATGAGAAAAAGGACATGTATATATTTAGGACCTACAAGGCATATCTGGCCTCTTCTTTTCTAATTCTAAATGTGGCTCTTTCATAATAAGACAGAATTTTACATTTAAGTCATAATAAGTTTCCCCTGACCATGGCCAGCCAGCAGCCTGCCTCTTGGGTGTCAAGCGATGCCCTCATCAGTGTTATTTTCTGGATGAAGTGTGGGGTGGAAATAGGAGGGAGAGGAGAGTTTGTGAACGTGAGTGAGTGACACAGATTGCATGTCCCGTGCTAGCCAGCCTCTCCCCAAACCGGATACTCCTGTGGTAAAAGAGCCGTCTGCACGTCTCCTGTGGAGATGCCAGCTGTTGAGGTGAAGTGCTCCTCCCTAATTTCAAATGACTTTCTCTGCCCTGACAGGTGATTCCAGGGCCTTTGCGGCCCTTTGGAAGGGAAGAGCAGGCTCCTTGCTGTGTGCTGTCACCGCAAGGCACGCAAAGGCAGTCACTGAGGAGAGCAGTCATCGTGCCTTAATGTAAGGAGTTGGTTGACATCTTAAAGCCCTTCCTCTTGGACCAACTAGTCTGGTCCTTTCTCTTTTGTGCCTCTGAGGCCTCCCTAGGGAAGCAGAGCTCCTGCTGACGTCTTAGTGCAAGAAAAGGGCTCTAATTGCTGTGGCGATGGAGAGAGTAGCCCTCCATGGATGTCTCTTTTTATGCCTACCTCTTCTGCCTGTTAGGATATGCATACCAAAAAAAAAAACCTTGGCTACTCTGTAGTAGCTTTCAACAGAAACTTGGCAGCTTCTTTCATTTCAGAGCATTTAAAAACGTGGGTTTCGGTAGGTACTGTCAGGACTAATCTATGGTTTCCAGCTGCTCTGGGTTAGTCTGTTGTGACTGCCTTTGGATGTTGATAGAATAGAAGTTGATGTGTTAGATATCTTAAATATAGGGTGAAGATGTAAAAGTGTTCTACCCAAGGTTTTTTTCTTTTTTTTTTTTCAAAGAGTCTGTGAACTCAAGGCTTTTTAATGAGCCTGTGAATCCCTTTAGGTTTCACTTAAGCTAGGTCAATGGTTGCTTCATCTATATTTTAAATATCTGGGAAGTTGCAGAATTATTATTTTTTTCTTAGTAAACTATACAGTCAAATAAAATGAGACTTGGACTTGGCTTGTCTTCTGCTACAGAGTGGCTTGTAATTAGTGTAATGTGTCTTGTGGATTGGTCCCCTAGTGAATGATCTATAAAACCTGATACAACTGATGCTAAGCAGGTTGTCTTCTGTAGCATGTGCTTAGTACCCTGGAGTATTTGCATAAAGTGTTTTAGTATTTGCTGACTTTACTGTTTCTCAGATTGTCTCAGGGCAAAGTGGCAGGCGTCTCTCTGGAGAGCAGAGCAGACTGTGGTCTTGGGAGGCTGTCCTATGTGGTTTGTGTCTGGGGCGTATCAGTACCCCTTTTCCTGAGAAATGCCTGTCCCTGTGAGATGTGTGTCAGTACATAGGTACATCTTTCTCATCTCTCTTAATGTTGATCCATAGCTGTAGTCCTTTATTGGAGGTTTGGCAGTTGGCCAGCTGAAGGCAATTCCTGCCTTCCTGAGTGTATCGTTTGGGGCTGACTGTCTTGCAGTACATCAGTGTCACTGTATTGATCCAGCCATAAGGCACTACTAGGCAGCGTTTCTCCTCTCCTCCTATCCTATGGAGCCTATTGGCTGCAGAAATGCCCACAGAAATGAGATGTTTTCTGAGAGTAGTGGTGGGAGATCTCTACTAAGCTTGCTGAACTTGGAGCTGAGCTGGTTGCCTGCCCCCCCCACCCCCAATTTGGGAAACACTTGCAAGTGTCTGGTGCTTTCCTCATTGTAAGAGATGAGGCAGGCAAAAAGCCTTCCTAGGGATCTTGGGCATATCAACTGGCCTGGAAATGGGAATGATGTGACCTGAGACTGTGTGGGTCATGATATGGTGCATTTTCATTCTGGGGTCTTTTTCTTTCACAACTGTGACTCGTGAACCCAAATGCCTGTTGAATGAAGGTGAGTTGATAAAACTGATGTGCACAGAAATTGATGTGGTTGTAGCTGGAGTGGCCTGAATTCAATATCAAATACTTGCTTCATTCATTATGTACAGCTTTTTGATGCAAGGAACCTGACTGGTTTTAGAAGTTGTCAGATTTGATTATGACTCTACCTGATATTGCGGCATTTGCCTCACTACAACACCTTCTGCACCCTTTGCAGGCAGACTACTTGAAGGTGGCGGACTTCTGGGTCTTCTCATCTCATGTTTCTCCCTGTAAGTGATAAGACTACATTAATCTGTATTCCCTGCAATCTCACAGCTGGACTGTTTGGGGTCTGAAAATGAGTAATTGTTACTACATTCATTTTTCAAGTCAAAATTCGTGCAGGGTAGATTATATCATGAGAAGGGTTTTTGTTAAATATTTTTCAGATGCCTTGATAAATGAAGCCATTTGACTTTCGAGGGAGCCCTTTGGCATATGGGCTTACAAAATAACTTGTTTTAGAAGAGCAGGCCCTTGAAGTTCAAGTGCCACGATTTTCCTCAGTCTCCTTTCTTTCTCTCACTTTTTTTTAAGCTGTTTTTTTGTTAGCCGTACAGAACTGTAGATGCTGAGCATTCTTGTGATAGCTACCGCGTGAATATTTTGCTTTGTTCACGTTTTGAGTGCTGCCTGTGAATTAGGCTGCCTTTTGTTTTCCCTTGGCAGTTGGTATGCTAGAGCTCTTGTTAGCCTATATGGAGCTCCTTATTTTAATGAGACCAACTTCTCTACTGGCTGTTCTGCTGTTGTTTTATTTATTTTTTTTAATCAATGAAGCCTCTTTCTGCAAATCTTTTGGGACAATAGCTTTCTTATGCTAAAGAAAAATGTGTTCCTCTGGACAAAGCTGTGGGAAGCATAACATGCTCATTAGTAATGCTTGATATATACCCTGCCCTCCCCTTATTCATTCATAGAAGGAAAAATGACATAAAGGAAAGGATATATAATCTTTTTTTTTTCTTCTTCTTTCTCTAGAAATAAAAGGAGGAGGAAAGATATCATTTTGAGTGTCTCTGCTAAAGTTTGAGACGTGCAGCAGTCCTGATAAAAGGAAGTGACTTCAGCCCAAAACCAGACTGGCTGTGTGTTTGTTGGTCATAGAGGTAAGTTGTTTGAAATGCTTGACATGTGTGGTCCTATGCATCATGTGAGGTTCATGGCAATGGGAGGGAAGAATGAGAAGAAATGGCACCATTCTGCTTTCTGGGTAAGAAGAAGGGGAAGAATTTTTACAAGTATTGGGTCTTCTGTGATGGACTATATGGCCTTTTGTCGTAAGGAGACCAGGCTGTGCAACAGATGGAGGAGGAGAAGAATGCCATCTACTTATAAAGCTTAAATATCTGAGACAGGAGCAAGAAGTTATTTGTTTTTAAAGGAAAACAGAGGAGTTAAGACTGTCTGACAATGTTTGCAGTCTGGTTTCCAGATTAATCAGTAAGATGAAGTTTTATTGTAGCTGCTAAGTAACGAAGCAAGAAAGTTGTTTTTAACTATCTTCAAGACACAGATAAGTACGTTCTGAGGCTGTAATGCTCCCCACTACTGCTGTGGAGAATTATGCTGAGGAAATCTCTTCTAGTACATGTATATGCTGATCTGGTAATGCCGTGCATCCCTATCTGGAGCCTACAGCAAGATCCCCAGCCTGGTGTAGAGTTTGTGTTGGGTTTTTCCATGATTGAAAGCTTTGGAAAAAAATATTGTATTAGCTTAAGGAGAGAAAATTCTGGCGAGATTGCCTCTAAAACTTCCTTTAAGGATTATTTTGCCAGGGAATTGTCCCGATAACGATATTGCTGCAGTAGTTTGCAGCATTCTGTTGAAAACTTAAGTGTATGCTAGCTCCTTGGAAAATCAAAATCCCAACAGAAATTAATAAAAACATGGTTTTTCTGATGTATCTATGCAAGAGAAAATATAATTCTTTAAAATTATTCTTTTGCTGTAAGATTTTCATAATCTTCAAAGCATTTAATGTAAACTCAGGGTGCATATATATGTGTGTGTGTTCATCTACAAGATGCACTTGTGATAGCTTAGAAGGAAAAGATGAATGCCAAGATTGTTAAATCCAAGAGTGATTTGAAGTATTTATATTTCTCTTTAGAAAAGTAAATGCCTTACAGCTCCCTGAAATCATGCAAGCCTTTGAATACTATTTAAACATATGAAGTTAGTTGCTATTTTATGCTGTAATCACTGCTGCTTTATTCAAAGGGCAGAGAGCTGAAGTTGACTGAACACTAGATCAATCACCTTAGCTGCCAAGATCATAGAATCATAGAATGGTAGGGGTTGGAAGGGACCTTTAGAGATCATCTAGTCCAACTGCCCTACCTAAGCAGGTTCACCTAGATCAGGTCGCATAGGAACATGTCCAGGAGGGTCTTGAAGACCTCCAAGGAAGGAGATTCCACAACCTCTCTGGGCAGCCTGTGCCACTGCTCCGTCACCCTCACAGTAACATAGTTTTTTCTTATGTTTAAGTGGAACTTTTTGTGTTCCAGCTTCATCCCATTACCCCTTGTCCTGTTACTATCCACTATAGAAAAAAGAGATGCCCCAACCTCCTGACACCCACCATTTAGATAATTGTAAATGTTAATAAGATTTCCCCTCAGTCTCCTCTTTCCTAGGCTAAACAGCCCCAGTTCCCGCAGCCTTTCCTCGTATGAAAGATGCTCCAGTCCCCTGATCATCTTGGTGGTCCTGTGCTGGACTCTCTCCAGAAGTTCTGTCCCTCTTGAGCTGAGGAGCCCAGAACTGGACACAGGACTCCAGATGAGGCCTCACCAGGGCAGAGTAGAGAGGGAGAAGAACCTCCCTTGACCTGCTGGACACACTTTTTGATGCATCCCAGGATTCCATTGGCCTTCTTGGCCACGAGGGCACTTACCTCTTTCCTCCTCCATTCCTCATTAGACTAATTTTTCTTTTTCCCAAACAATGTTGATGGTTTTTTACTGGGATTTTCATGAAAGTAGGAGGAACTTTATTGATTCTCTTCTCTATCTCCAGGAGGAGAAACTAATGTGAATGCAAGTGACCATGCAGAATGCAGTTCAGGTAAATGCCTTTTGTGATATTTCAATCCTGTATAATACCTTTTTTTTTTAATGCAAAAATCTACCCTGAAGCAGATAAAATGCTAAAATCCCAGGAGTTATCTCTAGTTTTTGAAAAAGTAAGAGTTTTTCCATTTTACAAATGAAACAATGTGACAAGATAGTGTTATATCAGATAGGTGATTCTTTCTCTTCTTAAGTGTAATTATGAAAGAAGATTTTGAAGTCAAAGGCTGAGATTATTTTAAAACTTGCTTGATGATTAAGAGACGTTTCTAAAAAAAAAAAGTATATTCAGTTAATCACTGAAATATAATAACTCTACTTTCTTCCAGTTCAGGAAGTGTTTATAAAGTAGTTAAGAATACCAGAAAGACTCTTTCTCTTTTGAAATTTCGTACGGGAAGTTTCAGTGTGGTCGTTTAGGTACCTCTCAGTTTGAATATATACAGTCTTTAAGAGAAATGGTAAAGATTTTCAAGAAGTGTGTGAAGTTCTTGCATGGGAATATGTTTCCTCTTTTAACATCATCTTTTTAATGACTTCAGCACAAAATGCCTCTGAAATGCTTAATCAGAAAAAACAGTAGTCTGTAGTAAATGATATGATAAACTGCAGCTTTCATTACTTAAAATATGCTGAGAGAAATTAAAAAAACAAACTAACAAATATAATACATGTTTTCTTTATTTAATATTCAGGAAAGTAGTACTTTTAAATCCAAAGAAGTCAAGAGAATGAGTGTAGTAGTACCTTTGATAGAGGATTTACTAATGAGAGCTGCATCATTTGTGATTACTGTTGTGTTGATTTGATATATCCCTCTGAAGATGAATGGACACTTAACCTTTGAATAATAGATCTTTAGCATAAGTTAGAACCACCAGTTTTTGTCCTCTGACTGCAAATATTATTACATATATTATCTTCAACTTACCAAAATTTTCTGTAGGTGTGGTTTGGAGATGACCTTCCTTTAAGTCCTCGAAGTCCTCTGACCCCCAGACATGGCCCAGGTTTGGCAGATGTGTGCCTGTATGACCGATGGATATCTGTGCGGCATGAAGCAACGCTGGTGCCTATGCAAGAAGATCTGTCAATCTGGCTGTCTAGCTTGCTTGGTGAGATTAAAAATAAGTCACTGACTAGTAATTTTCAAAGCACTTACCAGTATTCCAGACAATGCTGACACTTAACATCTACACTGCTATTAAGGTCTGGTGTATTTGAGCCTGAATGGCTAGGAGGGTTGCGTTAAAATGCATGCTTCGAGTTTGGGTTTTATTAGCTGCCACCTCGTAAAGGTAGGATGATTAATTATTCTAATTTATATTTCTCAATCTTGTTAATCTAATTAAAATCCAGTTAAGTGTCTGTTTGATTTTACTTGTATATTTCTATTAATTTTCAGTCTTGGACACTGTAGTAAATTGTACGATGGAGTTGCCTCTAAGTTCATACAAAACTTCTTTATCTTCTGTGGAATGGCTGTAATATTGAACTTCATTTTCTTTTAGGAATAGAAATCAAAGCAGAACAACTGCTAGAAGAACTTGATAATGGAGTACTACTTTGTCAATTGGTTGGTGTTCTTCAAAACACAATTAAAAAATGTTGTAGCTCAACTAATTTAAGGGTGAGTCACATAGTGTTTGGGTTTTTTTTAAATACACATATAAAATCTTTAACTGTAAGTAGAAGTAAAAGGAAAGCAGGTGAGTGAGTCTTCCCACAACAGCATTCTGTGTGCTGTGTATCTGGAAACTGATTTAACAGCAGTGTAGCATTAGAGATTGGGTAAAATTGAATTACTTTCTCACTTTGTTAATCAAATCCCTGTGTCCTTACTATTAGTTTGATTTCAGGAGAAGACTTGGCAGAGAAATATCTAGTTCAAGTTTAGAGTTTGTTCCCCTGATAACATCAGTGTGGGTTGGTAACAAGATATCCAGTGGCACTTGGTGGAATGTTTGGTATTCCAGGAACTCATGGTTAAACTCTAATGTATAGGGTAGCCATGAAAATTTCTTTACTGAGATGTACCTGGATGGGCTTCAGTGTGTTTTTTAGGAACTAAAGCTGAGTTGAAACGTGAATCTCAAGCTACTTGTAATCTGTGTTTGCTACACAGAAAAATAATGATGTGTCACTTTGGAGTAAAAAAAACCATTTAACACCAGAGCAAGTACCATGTGCACAAAGATACAGGTACCCAGTATAGTTACAGCAATACTTGGATTTGTCAAATAGTGGATCACTGACCGATGTGCCCTAATTGATCATGCTTCCTGAAAACTGTTGCCATATCCAGACTATTTTTTTTTTGTTTCCCTTCTCCTGTTTTATCAACACTATGTAAGACAGTGGTTTAGAACAGTAGTTCTAAATAATGGATATTTACCAGTAACTAATATATTTACTAATATTGGAACTATTATTAGTGGTGGGGGACAAAAGAGCCATGTGAATGCTGCAAATCCTTAGGGTTATTTTTAAGGAGGTCAGGATGCCAAACTTGCGTATCTTTGAACAGGGTGTTCAGTTTTGATTTAGCAGTTTAACAATAAATAAGTACAGAATTGTTTTAAAGTCTTTCACTTTCCTTTGACTTCCTCTGCTTTCTAGAATGAGCCCTGAAATGTTGAGATATGGCAGCCAATACAGTTTTGTTGATTTGGGGTTCTCTCTGTTTGTGCTTATTCTACTGCCATGAACAGAGCTTGGGAGTGGGGAATAACTAAGTATACGTGTGAAATAACCAGTAAGGCTTGTACCCCAGCATATGGGGAAAAGGGGAAGCAAGTGTATAGGCAGGCTTGTGAGAGGCTGTAGAGCTAAGGATCATTCACTCACTAACTTTACACAAAGATAAGCCACACAAGTGTGGCTTTTGAAAATGGAATACGTTATGGGTTGAACACAAAATAGTTACTAACCACTGTTTCTTTACTCTGAATTTACAGTTTATTCTCCTTTGCAAATGTGCTTCGAAATCTGTTGGCAATGTTGATATGCACAATGTACTTTTTGTTTTCTTCCCTTGCCAGAATTTTCCTCTGAGAAATGTTCCATGTAAGAAGGATGCTCCATCAGGATCTTTTTTTGCCAGAGATAATACAGCCAACTTTCTTAACTGGTGTAGGGCCATTGGAGTCGATGAGACTTATCTCTTTGAATCTGAAGGTTTAGGTAAATCTATTGTTTTGTGAGATTTGTTTTGATCTGTATGTGGATAACTATTTCGTCAACGAGATCTTTTGAAGTCTTTTGAAGCCTTTGTCATGATTATGCCTGTCTCATGCAAGCTCTTAATGCTTTTCTTTATTTTAAGGCAGCATTCAAGTAAAAGCCTTGAAGAATCTGTTCAGTGGCTGCTCTAACTTGCATGATACTTTTCTAAATTTCTAGAAGTTCACCTAGAGGGCTGAAGTGGCAAATGACAGCTGTGTGGCAAACTCGCATGTTTTCCTTTGGTAAAAAGGCCCACTGAGAAACAGGAGAAAAGTGTGATTTCACTTTCCCCATGTGGGAAGGCCACAGGGCCACAAAGTCAGCTCACAATAAGATCCTTTATTTGGTATTAGAGCTCATTCTTGTTGCAGAAAGCCCTCAGAATAATGCATTCATGACTGCTAAATTTGGTAACTACATCAGGGCGTTGCGCCTGAAGTGGCAACAATCTGTTGGTAATTAACATTTACTTCTGGACCTACTTGACATGACTAACCCGTTTGTATTTTCACATTTAATAAGATAGTTATAGAAACCATTATTGCAAACTATATGTATGCCTGGCTCGGTGCAGAGTCTGTCCCTTTTATAACAAGCAACTTCTAGACTGATACTGCCAGATGGATTAATTTTTTTGACTGCTAATTAAGAGGAGCTGTGCTTTCATCACATGGTAAATAATGAAATGCTCTTCTACCAGCTATTATGTCAGTAAAAATTAATTAATACAAACTCTTCTGTTGCAAGACAAATACTAGGTTGTTTTTTAAAAAGGC
This sequence comes from Colius striatus, assembly GCF_028858725.1. NCBI lineage: Eukaryota > Metazoa > Chordata > Aves > Coliiformes > Coliidae > Colius > Colius striatus. Next base: position 157,044,002 of record NC_084759.1, on the reverse strand, counting down.
AAAATATCTGCCTGTCAGCAGAATAACAAAAAATTGCAAAGTACCTTTGTTTTCAGTAATCAAATGTATTTGTCACAATATTTACTAGATTCTCTTGAAGCCTTTGTGCCATTTAATGCTATTTAAATGGGAGGCACTGTTTTCATTAACTGCTTTTCTTTCATGCTCTTCTCCCTCCTAATTGGACTGCCCATGCCTTCTCTACTGGATAAGTCATCTTTTTAAATAGTTGAGAGAACATTCTTATGTGCCTCTGTCTCATTGTGCTTTAAGTAGTGAGTGTATATTTTTTTTTGGTGCTATGAAATACAGATGAGTAGGAGAACTGAGCTATAGCAAAATTAGTTTACTTCTTTTTTTCAGTTCAACATGTATGAATTGCATTGCTTTAGCATCTTAGTCAGTGGATGGATAACTAGAACCTGTTTAGCCTCCCTGAGATAAACAGACAGGATTTCTTAATGCTGTGGCTTTTTCTCATAGCCAAGAAGTGTTTTGAAGTCTGATTGTAAGTCTTGACAAAAGCTTGTTTTGTGGCATAAATATCTTCTGTGAGCCTTTTTGGCAGTTGAAATGAGCAGACTTGCTGCCTCCTTGAAACATTCTTTCCACTGATGTTCTCCATCAGACTTTGAACCCATTCTTTATGAATGAAATAAGGGAGAGACTATTTGACAGTTGTCTCTTTCCATCAGATAGATATAGCAATGCCTCCTGAAAAGTGTGGATGGCTGCAAAGGAAATAAAGTAACTGGCTCCTGAGACAGCAGAAGTGGACAGTAGCCATCGTGGGATGTCCTTTGACATCAAGACAAAACAAATGCCTTTGATCTGCTAGGACATATTTGGATTTTTCTCTTCTGGATTCAGGCACATTATATGACTTCTGTTACAGCTGTGAAACACGAAGAAAAAAAGAGATTAAATGATATCCAATACTTTTTAGTTTATGTCTGTGTCAACTTTATGTTCTAGATTTACCCTTCATAATCAGGTCTTCTTAAAAGTAAACTTACAAACAAGAACATCTGATGTCATACTTGGCTTGTGCTTTAGGAAATACTTCAGTCTTATTTAAGCCAAGTCATTTTTAAATATCAAATTGAATATCAGAAAGATGTTTGATTTCATATGTAAATATAGAGCTGACTCGTTAGATGTCTCTTTGGAGTAAATTTCCAGTTTCTACTGAATATTGTTACTGCACAGTGTGAAAAAAGTCAGACTTGTTCACATAAATGTTACAGCATATGAAAACTGAATCTACAGCTTTTGCCACTTGTGCTTGATGGCAATGAGGGAAAGAATTACCTCTGTCTTGAGGGGAGTCAAATGACTTTTCTTTCCCAGCCTTTGGTTTCTGAGTTATTAGGTAGAATTCCTAGTTGGCTAAGAAAGCACAGAGATGGCTTGCTTTCTAAAGTATTCGTACAAGCATTTCAGTTTTGAGGCTTGTGTGGGTACAGTGGAGGAAGTAATTGCTTGTGCATGAAATCTTAAACTATTTTCCTTCTCTGTTCATGACCTTGTTTATTTTCCTTTTTTCTTGCACACCTAAAGATGGAAGTGTCAAGAAACCAAAACTAAACTAGACATTATTTTCCTTCTGCCTCTTTCATTCTTCAATGTGTCAGTAGAAAAAATTGAATACCTTCCTTTCAGAGTTGTCAAGAAAACACAGACAACCTGCCATGGTCATCTTCACATTGTTTTACTATCACTTAACCCTTTCATCTTATTCTTCAGCTCTTCTGATCATCATTTAGTGTGCCCACATGGTCAAGTGCATGCAGATGCTAGAACTGCTCTGAATTGAGGCATGCATAGCAGCCTCTGCATTGGGTGCTAGCTGGGTTAATGTGGGTACAGTCTTTTAGAAGCAAAGCCTAGGGTAAAATTCTCAGAAATAGTATTGCTTTTTTTTCTATGATCACAGCCAGTATCTGATGTTTAGATCTGAGTGCTTGCCTCTTAAACCCATGTAATTCTCACTTCCTTCTTGCACTCAGGGGTTTTAATTATCCTTTTCAGATACAGCCTCACAAAGGTATCAAAATCTGAAGAAAACCTCTGGGTGGATGAGGCAGAAGGTGGGGTCTGATAGGGAGGGGTAAACGGAGAGTATAGCGTGGAGTAGGGGAACTGCCACTGCCAAAATGGAGCTAGGTGAATCTGCCACAAGGATGGACCCTACTGGCATCTGAAAATTTAAAGTGATAAGCAAAAAGGATCTGTTGCTTACTGAACAGATGGAATATATTTTCCTGCTTACAGTCATTGAACGTATTTGGGGATAGGGAAGAGAAAGTTCTCAGATCTTACTTTCCAGTTCACATCAAGAAGGGACAGCATAAACCTCAAAAAAGTGTATTTCTCTTAGGAAGTAGAGAAGAGCTTGATTTCAAGAATACCAGGATGAGTTTAAACACTTTATGGAATACAAAATTAAGAGTTGGAAAGCATATTGTTCTTTATGATAATGTAGCTTGCCTCTGGGTAGAAGGATTACAAAGTTGGTAATCTATTTGTTATCTTCCCTTCTTTGTACCTAATTGCACAGGCCTCCCACCAGTAAATAAGCTATATCTGCCTTTTGTTCTCTTCCTTTTTAGTTTTGCACAAGGATCCAAGACAAGTGTATCTTTGTCTGTTGGAAATTGGACGCATTGTATCCAGGTATGTTTTCCACACATGCTCCTAAAGTGAAACTGAAGATCACGTCCTATTAAGTAAAAGTTAAGGCAATCTGCAGTCACTAAGTGCCATGCAGTAGATGTTCATCCCAAGCAGAAAGTAATGAATATCTCCTCTAGGACTGTCATGCAATATGAGTGTTTTTTCAGATATTTATCAGATTCTTTTCACGGAAAAGTGCTGATTCACACTGCTTTTTATAACTTTATGTTTAAATGCTACATATAGCGTATAGATATGTGTACATCTTTGAAGAACTCACTCAACATTAAGTACAGTTTTATAGTCTTTATTCTTACAAGCTTTTTGATCAGCATCTCCCTATCATTCTCTAAATTTAGGCTTTAATTTATTTTTAATGCAGAGCTGGAAACTCTAAGATAGTTGATCTAAATTGGATGTGACCTAAATTGTGTAGTTTTGACAATGTTTTTACTGCCTTCTCTGGTAGCTCCAAGACCACCTTAGGGAGGACTTCTACTAGAAACTCAGAGTTGTTCCTTCTCTTTGCATTATCAGTCTAGTTATTGCTGTTACCTGTCAGTTCAAGCCCTTCAGAATTTTGCATGTTTGTTATCTAGTTGTTTGGGTTTTTTTCTTTAGTTAATTAGCAGTTAAAACTCTTTACTTTTGTATTCAAGTTATGGGGTTGAACCACCTGTGCTAGTAAAGCTTGAGAAGGAAATCGAGCTAGAAGAAACACTGCTCATGAACTCTGGATCACCATCACCTGTTAGCACAGCAAAGTCATGTTGTCACCAAGGAGAGCTACATGAGGCAGTAAGTACTATGTATTTATCGTGAGATGGGGTTTAATCAAAGTAAGTTTAGCACTTGTATGATCTGGCACCATAAGCACAGGCTGGTTTTCATCTAGTATTTGTGAGCCTCTTTAAATAGAGAACACGATGGTATGCACCTCTTTTGAACAACTATATTGTTTTTGAAAATGTAAGCAAAATGCTGTCCTATATGTTTTGGAGTTAATGCCTCAGTGCATATAACTGTCCTTGGTTTCTCTACCCCACCTTTGTTGCTGCTTTGTATATAGGAAATACTATCATTCAATTTTTCTGATGTCTCAGTATTCTATGACTGCAGTGTATGCTTCTCTTCAACTTCATGAAATGTTAAAGTAGGCTGTGATGAAACTCTTTTTCCAAAAGACTTAAAATAAAACCTCTGTAGCTGTATCAATTGGAAATGGATATGCATGCAGAAAAAAAAAATGTGTACATCTTGTAGATAGTTCCAAAAGGAATGACGACAAACTTTCCTATTTTGCTTGAAAAATACATGTTGAGACTTTAAATTCATGTATTTTAAAGATCCTCTGTGTTGTAATGTAAAACTTCTGTTTCTTTGGGAATGTCAGCCACCAGATCCTCACTGCCTCTGAAAAGTCTTTCTATTTTTACTGCTCGGCAATAGTCTTGACCTTCCAATTTGTCAGGTTTCTAGGTGACTGTAGGAGGCACATTGTTTTTTCTAACCCAGGACTTTTATGGATAGTTTTTTTCCTTTTTTCAGTGGCTTCCTTCTTGGCTGTCACATAAAATATTAACCTAAAAGCCTTATGAAAAGTTAGGGAGAATGCTGAAGTAGCCCTGGCTCAGGTGTAGCAGTGGATTTGGTCACAGAGAGAGATGCAGGCGCTTGTTTCAATTTCTAGAGACCATAACAATGTCTTTACATGGTTATGGCTGGAATTGATGCTTTGTCCACTTGTTTGTGGACAAAGATTAAAAAAAAAAGTAAAAAGAACCTAAAATTGAAGAAATTGTGAAAAATTGGGTTGGAACAACTTGAAATATTTGTCAGTACATACAGTTTGTTCTTTCAATCTTTTATTCTACATTTTGAAGCTTTATGTAGCTGAGGGGTTTGTTTTTGTGAGGGAATAGATTTCTAGTGTTTTCTTAGATTATGGGATGAAGGTATTGGTATCTCTCCTCATATGAAATATCTCAGTAAACTGTTAAAACGTGCTTTTGTCAAAATACTAAGAAATGCTTTCAATTTTGATAACTAGGTTCAACATATAGCAGAAGATCCACCCTGCAGTTGTTCCCATCGATTTTCAATTGAATACTTATCGGAGGGACGTTATAGACTGGGAGATAAAATACTCTTCATAAGAGTAAGTAGAATTCCACCTTATTTTCCTAGTGGGGCGAGAAATGCTTTTTAAGTGGAATACCTCATTTTTTAGGTGGTTTTTATTTTTTTTAGAATTTTGTCATTGTTTAGGTTGGGACACCACTACTTAGATCATAGAGCCACTGATTTTTTTTTTTACAACTACACTAAACTATGTAAGTTAATGCTTTTTTGTGATGTTTCTAAAATTTTAGTAACAACTTGCAATATAAGAAAGGATAATGCTATAGAATATCCTGGGGATGTAGCATGTTCAAAATGTGGGAACTTATGATTTGAAATTTGCCAGATAGTTGAGCACTCTCTTCAGCAGCCTAAGAGTTTGTTTTACAAGGACATCACTAATTTGAACAACATCTGTATACATAACTGTATACTAAATAAAGATGCTGACAGATGGTTAAAATGACGTGTGTATATATGATTTCATTATTTCCCCACACATAATGACTGTCTCTGCAGGAGGAAACTGTCTAATAAAAAATCTCGCAGCATAAACCTTACTTATCACATAATTTCTCCTTTTTTGAAAATCTTTCTCAGCAACAAAGGAGATCCTAGTTCTAGTCATTCAATAGATGTTGCTATAAGATGAAGGCATACTACTGTATAACACAATTTCTTTTGTTCTTCTCTTGTTCCTACCCCCTCTCTTCCTCCCTTTTCAGATGCTACATGGCAAGCATGTGATGGTACGTGTTGGTGGAGGCTGGGACACTCTTCAAGGTTTTCTGCTTAAATATGATCCATGCCGAGTGCTTCAGTTTGCAACTCTTGAACAAAAAATCCTGGCGTTTCAGAAAGGGGTCACCAGTGACAGTGTCCCTAACTCGTCAGCTAGAATTCAGGAGCCTCCTGTTATGAATCCAATGTCAGCTGTCAATATGTTTCAAAAACAGCCATCAAAACCCTCTACTCCTGTTTCAGTTCCAGGGGCCAGTGCTAAGAAGGCTTTATCTAAACATCCTCAGTCCCCTGCCCTAGCATCACCAAAAGTGCCAGTGCCCCCATCCTGCACAGCCAAGTCACTGACAGTCAGGTCCAAATTACAGGGATCTTCAGCGACAGGCGTCCAATCTCCTTTCAGACCATTAGCTGGCACCTCAAAGAAACTGGGGTCTTCTGCACGCAACTCACCAGCTTCTGCTCCTTTGCAGCCTGTAAGCAAGAGCTCTTCATCTGCAGGAACAAGAAGGGCTCTTATTCACTCTGAAACGTTGCGCAAACGTATTCGGTCCCCTGATGCTCCCAAGGTGAAATTTGCTGTTCCTCAGGGCTCCTCGACAGCAGCACTTCATCCTGCCCTCTCATCCTCTAAAAAACAGCCATCTCGCTTGCCTGGGACAGCTGAAACAACAGCTTCTAAACAGAAGTGTGTCCCTGCTAAAGGCAAACCTGTATCTGTTCCTAAAACCAAAGCCAATTCAGTTGCTCCAAAGGCTGCTTGTCCGCCCGCTACAAATCTGCGTGCCGTTGCCAAGTTTGCACATTCTCAGCAGCTCCTTGCAAAACCTCCTGAAAAAGGTATTCAGGCCTCAGGAACTAGGTCTCGGCATCCTCAGAAGCCTCCACAAACAGCTTCTCACCTGGCAAGGAACCTGAGAAGTGCTTCAGTCCTAAAACACTCAGCTTCTGCACCTTCCCTTGCAGTTAGCAAAGCACTGAAGTCACCACCTATGCTGGTGTCTAGTAGCAAAAACACACCATCAGTTGTCGATGAGCAGCCAAATGTCAGTCCATCTCCTCAGGCTGGACCTGCTTCATTGAAACCTCCTGAACGCACTCCTTTATCAGTTGTAAGGCTTCCTCAAACTTCAGCCAAAGCAGCAGTGACCAAAAAGCCAGTGCAGCCTTCTACAAAAAGTCAGCCTTCAACCAAAAACTTGCAAACGAATGAAATCTTGGCCCCAGCAGACAAGAAGCCTCCTCCTAAGGGAAAACTGGCAACAGGGTGTAACAAAGGAACACCTGGTATATCAAAAGGTCCTCTTACAAAAAGCAGGCAAGATGATCACTACTTTGTTATGACAGGGAGTAAAAAGCCCAGAAAGTAAGCTTGTTACTCTCCGTGTAAGTCCTAGTTTTGTTGAAATGAGCCTCTTGTATGTGCTACACTGAGGATAGACAAGGAAAAAAAGTTAAATAACACTACATTTTACCATGAAATGTTAGGTATAACCTACATCTTCTGCATAACTTACAACAAGAACTGTATTTATCTCTGGTTATATTTAGAAGTGAGCTTGCTTGCTGTGTAGCACTGTGGAATAGAGATTTGCTGCTAACCTGACCTGCTGTGGGGAAGGTGAGAGAGAGGAAAAGGGGCTGCTGCTTTTGCTGCCACTGGTTTTTCAAGGGACTGAAGCCTGCCCAAGAAATGTCTTCTCTGGGCAGAGCTTAAGCAATTCTGATGGTTCTGGCACATCTGTATTGAGGCCCATGGCAAGTGATAGAGCTGTGTACTAGCCGTAAAATTTCTAATACCTCAAACAAATCCATGCCTTTTAGCTCTCCGGTGTCCCAGAACCCAAATTTTGGTTACCTGTGTGTATTGGAAAGAGATCTGTAGTCATGTTTAGATTTGACAACTGCTGTTTATCAGTGTTCACTGTGCCCTGCCCATATGCCTTAAAGTGGCTGAAGCTCACTTGGAAGTGAAGCATTTTTATTGTGTTAAGTTGGACATGGAAAATCATGGCCTTGATCTCTTGCTCTTATTGTGCCTTAGGCTCTCAAATTCATGACAGATGTCTTCAGTGAGCAATGCTACTTTTAAAACCCTAGGTGGATAACCTTGCTTACTTCTTGTTGCCTAGAAAGCTCTTGCACGGAGAGAGGTCTCTGGGTTGCTGGGAAGGTGCTTTTCCCTGGGATGGAGCCCCAAAGCAGCTCCTGGTCCAGCAACGGAGAGCTGTGAGTACTGACTCACAGCCTCACAGTGGGTCAGAGCCCTGCAGGAGTGGCCTTCACGTGTAAAACTGAATTGCTAAATACTTCTGTCAGTGCTACAGGATAATTTCTGTGGTCAGCCCTAGGCTGTAGTGGTCTTTTTTTTTTTTATTACTTTTGAAGACCTTACTGACACTCCTGAAATACTTTCTAGAGGTGAGGAGAAGTTTCTTGAAGAGGTAGTAAGGGAGTGCATTTGCTTAAAACACCTGAAAGGGACAGAAAGTTGTTCACTGTTTATGGTCTCAACTCCTGAAGGTTTTCAGTGAGTTAAACATCGGTGGTGCTCAGCACCATTACCCTTAACAGAAATGAGTTGCATGATAGACTAGTAAAAAACTACTATCTTTGGGAGAAGCATTGTTTGGGTTATTTTGAGTTTAATATACAGTTAAACACTGAGACCTTAACAAGGTCTGTGAAGAGACACTGCTGACTTCCACAGACTGTCACTTCTGCTCTCCATTCCCAGGATATTTACTAAAGGAAAGGAGGAGGGATGCATGGAAACTGCATTTTGTGATGCTACGTATTTATGTTTTTCCCTTGGAACTAGAGTAAGCAAGCATCATAAACTGAGTTTTCATGTGCAGTGGCAAAGTCATTGAGCTGCCTTTCTGAGCACCTTGTTAGCTTTTTTTATTTATGATTATTTTTATGCATATCTACTGTACAATACTGCTTACAACCTGTTGGGAGTAAACAGTAAATACAAATATCTAAACTATAGGAGGAAAACGGATGAGTTTTAATAATATGGTCACAAGTCTGACATGCTCACATACAAAGTGCTAGGTTAGTGGTTGGACTTGATGATCTTAAAGGTCTTTCCCAATCAACATGATCCTATGATTTGGGGAAAGCCTTAGGCTCACTTGTTTCATAAGTTTATTGGTCAAAGCCATTACTGCAAATGTTAAGAGTATTAACTGTAATGGACTGCTTTCAGATTTGATAAATTTGACACACAGTTTTATAAGCTGAAAGCATTTTACAGTAGATGACTTTTATTTTGGGCTTTCAAATAGTGAGCTTCGATGTGATATACCAAGTAGATTAATAGCTGAATTCTTGAGATTTCTTTCTCTACTGGGTCTGGCTGAGATGAAGTTAACTTTCTTCACAGCAGTCTAATATGGTGCTGTGTTTCAGATTTGTGACTAAAACAGTGTTGATAAGACACCAAAGCTTTGGCTGTTGCTGAACAGTCCTTGCACAAGGTCAAGACTTTTTCTTTTTCCCACTCTGCCCCCACAGTGAGTAGACTATGGGTAGGCAAGAGATTGGGAGGGTTATGGCCATGGTCTCTTGCCCTCAGCAGTGAAGGCAAGGCAGAGGAAGAACGAAGCCAACCCCTGCTCCCTGCCAAGGTGGCCATTTTTTGCAGCCTGACTGGGCATTGGTCTGCCTGTGGGAGGTAGTGAGTGATTGCCTTTGCATCACTTCATGTTTTTTGTTTTTTCCTCTTTCCTTCACTTATTAAACTGTTTTTATCTCGGCCTGTGAGTTTTCTTGCTTTTGCTGCTGCTTTTCTCTCTCTTGTATTGCTGGGGATGGAGCTGGGAGAGAGAGAGTGAGCAGCTATGTGGGTGCTTGGCTGCTGGCTGGCGTTAACACACAACATCTTTTGAACCATTTACAAGGTTTTAGTAGTAATTTAAACACTGAGACTCTTGGACCTCAGTGTAAAGCTATCTCAATGGTTACCTTTTTGAACTATAACTTCAGAGAACATTAAGCAGATGGCTTCGTCTTTGTGATCCATTATGGTATGTAATTGACTGAATTTTATGGTTCAAAATGAAATAAAACGTGTAAGATTTTACAGTTGAAACCTCAATCAGATGGTCTAAAGATAGTTCACCTTGTATGTGTGGGTAGGCTTGGTTTGATTTCATTACAAAAACAGTATATTTAAGCATGGTCCAACTTCATGGTAATAGCCTAACTATGAGTAACATGAGGTGAGCCAAGAATAAGGTGTAACAAAATACCTCCTAATGTATGCTCTTTTTGCAATGTTTACGTTGCCAAATAGCAAGTCTAATTCAGCTTATATTATTACTCTTTGTGAGGGAAAGATAACTTGGAGCAAGAATCTGACTGAATTCTTTGTGTGTTATCAACATCCTTCTGTATGAGTGCTTATTTTAAATAAACGTATACTGCACCTTTTTTTACATGTACACAGCTGGAGTTTTTCTACTGTGATCTTTTTGAGGGGAGGTAAAACAAATGTAGTTGTGAAGGCTTATGTTTTCACTTTGCCACCATATATGAGCCAGCAGTATGCCTGGGTGGCCAAGAAGGCCAACAGCATCCTGACTTGTATCAGAAACAATGTGGCCAACAGGACCTGAGGAGTGGCTTGTCCCTTTGTACTTGGCACTGCTGAGGCTGCACCTTGAGTACAATGTCCAGTTTTGGGCCACTCACTACAAGAAAGACACTGAGGTGCTGGAGTATGTCCAGAGATGCTGGTGAAGGATCTGGAGCACAAGTCCTAAGAGGAGCAGCTAAAGGAACTGGAGTTGTTCAGTTTGGAGAAAAGGAGGCTGAGAGGAGACCTTATAGCTCTCTACAACTACCTAAAAGGAGACTGTAGCCAGCTGGGTGTTGGTCTCTTTTTCCCAAATAGCAAGGGATAGGACAAGAGGGAAGGGCCTCAGGGTCTGCCAGGGGAGGTTTAGATTGGATATTGGGAAAAGTTCTTCACCAAAAGAGTTACCAAGCACCAGAACAGGCTGCACGGGGAAATGATTGAGTCACCAACCCTGGAGGTATTTAAATGACATGTAGATGTGGCACTTGGGGACTTGATTTAGTGGTGAAGGTGCTAAGTTAATGGTTGGACCCGATCTTGAGGGTCTTTTCCAGCCTAAATAATTCTAAGATAAATAGTAGCTTCCAGTTAGAAGCTTTAGTTAGACTAGATTCCCTTTAGTACAAGGAGTAATCCTTACAATAATATTTGCTTCTGGAATTACAAGCTGGATTTGATCAACAGAAAGAACAGGATCTAAGTGTAGCTAGCAGTGATTTTATTTTTTTTACTTAAACATGAGGGAGTTTAAGCGTACTCAAAAGATTCTCATCTAGTCCTATCTAGTTCTTTTAGCCTGGATAGGTCATTTGAACCTGCAGAATTGCTCTCTTTGGTGCCATTGCTATCAAAAGCCCTTGGTAGCCAATGATGTCTCACTCATTACAAATGCATGAACTGCATCAAATACCCTGAGGATGTACTCCAGAGCCGTACTGGGGCACGAAAGAGACTTTATGGGAAGCTACTGATCTGTATTTCTAGTTTGTTGGGATTTTTTTTCCCAAAGCTCTACATACTTCACATAATGAAATCTTGTGCTACTAATGGGTGTTTTACGTGCAGTAGACAAAGCCAATTTGCACCATCTGGTGGGCAAATGCTGTTCAGAATGAAAAAGGTGAGGGTCTTTGGACCCCATAGGAAGACACCTTTAGATGGCTAAAACGTACCTCACTTTGGACTAACAACTAAAAGCTTGAAAACCAGCAGGAAAGTCCCAGGAAAACTGTGACCCTTTTGATGTACGCATAGGCCTGTGAAAAACTTGGTTTGCATGTGGCTGATGTAAGGTCCCTGCAGAGCTGGATTCTTCTGTGATACTTCAAAACTTTTATCTGCTTTCTGTGCCAGTATCTGCCTTAGGAACAACTCTAAAAACCTGGGCACCATATACCTAGTAATGTTTGGAAAGCTGGGTTTGGACTGCTGAAGTACAGCTGCATGAATGCACAGTGAAACATATGCAGTTCAAAGAACTTCAGTTATGGCTCAGCAATTTCATATAGGTAGAGACACACATAAAATTCAAGGCAGTTTCCCTTCTAAAACTTTTAGCAGCAGTATCTTTGAATGTCAAACCACGCAGCTCCTCTTCTATTTCTCTACAGGGAAACTGAAATCTGTTTGTTAGATGAGTGAGTGCTATAGGGCCATCTGCTGTCTATGGATTTAATAGAGGCTACTTGTGCAATATAAGGACTTTATCTTCTCTTAAAATCCCCAGGCAATACTTTTCTCTTTGATTCAAATTAGAAATTTACCTAGCAAAATCCAGACATGGCATGCAATAAAGGATGCAAGAGATGTTTAATCTTGTAAGACCCTTTCATTTCATGCAAACACAGGTTTGAAAACATCCTTTTCATTATTTTCTTTAAGAGCTAAGATCGAAGATCACTTCCTTACTAAAAGTTTTGAAAAATCAAGTGTGTGAAATGTAAATAAACTCTACACTTTTATACATTTCAAACATCTTAAGAAAAAGTAAATCATGAAAATACTTGAGAGGTGAGATCTGCTCACAATACAGACCTAGCTAGGCAGAAATCCCTATTAATTCAGAAATTAACTTTGAGGTGTGTGACCAGGAGCAATGCCAGTGGGGGATGACTTTGTATTTGGGGAGGGGAATGGAGCTGATGCTCTCTAAATCAATGTTATTATAGCACTTAGTGCAAAGTATTCTGTTCCAGATGGAACAAAAACCTTACACAATAGAACCAGCTGGCCATTTCTCTAAGGAATGTGGCTAGGCAGAAAATACTGACAGATCAGTTGTGCTAACAGTTTTTAAGAGGTAGGATTGCAGCATAGAACTTACTGGTATCAAACTGGCCTTTGGTGCTGAGTAAGAAATTATTATGCAAAGCTGAGATCCTACAAAATAAAGCCAAATGTGCACCTTTCCTTTAAAAAAGGCCGTGCTTGGATATTCACACAGGAAAATTAGCATGTATTAGCGTTTGTCAAAGTACTCAAACATGACATCTCATAAGAACCATATTAGGATCAGTTACATGCATATTTACAGTGTGAAAGCATATGCGTTACCTCTCTTGCATTTGAAAATAAAAGTAACTGTTGAAATTCAGGTTTGGAATTTTGCAATTTGCTGATGTTTTACATAAGCATTATTATTTTTTACTTTCCTGAAGCAAGGCTGCTGTAACAGAGAGTTCCTTGTACTGGAACCTATATTCACAAAAGACCATAAATAATTGCCTTGGTATGTCATTTTGATGAACAGTATGCTTATTCACAGCTTTTTCTCTTTTTTTTTTTTTTGCTGAGTATACTATTCCATAGACACCTGTGAAACAAGACCATAATAAATTACTTTTATTGTATACATGCTGAAGCATTGACCCTTGCAGCACCTTGACGTTATTTATCACTGCATCCAAAGAACAGGGCAGCAAAATGAGTTCATTTAAAAAAAACCCCAAAACCTAAATGTAGATGTTTTGGATTTGTAGTTCTGGAATAACTCACTTGTATAATACATTAAATTTTTGTGAATACAAAGTTATATGATCTGGATTTTAATACATCCTCAACTGCAGTAGGATATTCATCTATGTTAGATAATTTACAAATATATAAACAAAGTGTATTTTTGGTGTCCAGTGATCTAGATGAAAATGATCATAAGTCTATCTATGGTAATTATGTCTCAATTTGACTCTAAAGAAAAATATTAGGATGGCTTTTTTGTGATTTCCTGCTTAAAAGCCCACATTTTCCTTCAAAACTTGGATCCTTAAGTCACAGTCCGTTTACAATGGAATGTAAAAGTAGCATGTTAGAGCTTTGAAGTCAAACAGTCACAATTTTGAAAATGCTGTAATGTAGGTGGTCTGTGCAACTGTCTAGCATGCATGCAAACCTGCACTTTGACACACATCTTCATTATAAGGTATGCTCTTTTTTTTTGTTTCATTGGGATGCTGTTTCATTCAGCCTGTAGAAGAAACAGGTCAGACTGCATGAGCAATTCTTCCATGTTGGGGATTCTCACTATCCTTCAGCATGTGGCCTGTTGCTGAATTCTCTGGTCTGTGCTGAAGAGAGTGACTCATTGTCATACTAGTCCTTCCAGGATCTCCTCCACAGTACCTAAGTGTTAATAGACAGAAAATCAAGACTGAAAGTCATTGAGATTAAAACATCCACTCACCTGAGTTAACTTGAGTTGTTTTGTACTTCATCATTCAAAGTCATTAGTGTGACACAGGAGTGAGTAACTTAAAAAACTTCAGATGATTTTACTTATTGCTAGGAGTGCTTAAGAGCATTACAGATTTGACTAATGGTCTCACGTCAGGGACTTTCAATAATCACAGATTCTTCAAGGTTGGAAGGGACCTCGAAAGATCATCTAGAGCTAGAGCAAGACCCCCTAGAGTAGGTCATACAGGAACTCATCCAGGTGGGTTTTGAATATCTCCAGAGAAGGAGACTCCACAACCCATCTGGGCAACCCATTCCAATGCTCTGTCACCCTCACAGTGAAGAAGTTTTTCTCTATGTGTCTTTGTCACCTCTTCTGTTCCAGCTTATACCTGTTGCCCCTTGTCCTATGATTGGACATCATTGAAACAAGCCTGGTTCTGTCCTCCTGACACCTGCCTGTGTATGTGTAAACATTAATGAGGTCACCCCTCAGCCTCCTCCAAGCTGAAGAGCCCCAGCTCCCTCAGCCGTTCATCATAAGGGAGATGCTCCACTCCTTTCATCATCTTGATGGCCCTGCCCTCAACTCTTTCCAGCAGCTCCCTGTCCTTCTTGAACTGAGAGGCCCAGAACTGGACATAATATTCCAGATGTGGTCTCCCAAGGCCAGAGTAGAAAGGGGAGAGAACCCCTCTTGACCCACTCACCACAGGCCTTTGAATACACCCCAGGATGTTATTGGCCTTCTTGGCCACGAGGGCACTTTGCTGGCTCATGGTCATCCTGCTGTCCACCAGCACTCCCAGGTCCCTTTGCCCTACACTACTCTCTAACAGTTCATTCCCCAGCCTGTACTGGTACATGGGGTTATTCCTTCCCAGATGCAAGACTTTACACTTGTCATTGTTGAATTTCATTAGATTTCTCCCCATCCAACTATCCAGCCTGTGCAGATCTCTCTGGATGGCAGCCCAGCCTTCTGGTGTGTCAGCCACTCCCCTCAGTATCATCAGCAAACTTGCTGACATGCCCTCTGTTCCCTCATCAAGATCATTAATGAATATATTGAGCAGTACAGGTCCCAGCACTGACCCCTGAGGGACTCCGCTAGACACAGGCCTCCAACTAGACCCTGCTCCATTGATCACAACTCTCTGCCTTCTTCCCTTCAACCAGTTAACAATTCACCTCACTACCTGATCATCAGTCCACACTTTCTCAGTTTTGCTGTGGGAGATGATGTCAAATGCTGTAATGAGAAAAGGTAATAAAACCCTTGTGAAAAGGTGAATGTAACTGAATTGTCTAGTACCATGCAGGGAGGCAGACAGAAAGAAAAAAAAAAAGAAAATATAAATCTTTTTTCTAAAGGCTGATCTTAGTTTGACTGAAGAAAGAATTGAGACACTCATCCATTTTTCTTATATTACCTAAGTATGTTCATCTCCATCTATCAATCCCATGGAAGCAGAACCAGTCTTCAGGAAGTTACAGCTCATCTCATCTTGAATGCATGTTCACGAGCTACACGCAATTCTGATCAATTTAATTTTGATATTTCCTAAACTTACAATGTCTGACTTCTCAACATTATTTATATTGTTTAATATGGTTTTATATGTTGCTCCATAAAAATGTCTCTTGGTGGCACCATAAATATCATCAGACAAGATGATTGCTGTAGATTCCTTTCAACAGAACTATTCTTCTCCATATGTCATTGCGACAAGTGTTCCTGTTCAAATCAAGTAGAACTAAGTGCCCGTGTTTGTGAAAGATTTAGCTAGGTTCAGATGGAGTTTGAGTTATTTAGATTGGTTTGAGCTAGAAGGGGACAGTACAGTCCCTATGTCAAAGTTGAAAGAAATAAAATAATTAAGAGTAGCTGCATGCAACATAAAGCTGATGTGTTATTGTTTCTATTTTCTTAATTATTCGCCTTCTTAGACAGCGATTACCAGCTTAGGCAACAAACTTCTTGTAAATATTCTAATGGAAATGGATACATGGAGAAATGTAATTGGTGAGAATTTTGCAAAAAGTCGTTGCGTGATTGATTTTCAAAGAACTACATCTTAGAGTGATTTACAAAGCTTTTAAAAAACATTTAAACTTATTTTAGATCTTTTTCTGCTTCACTCACCTCTACAATAAGACAATTATATTCATTAGTCAGAAATTCATACCTACGGTCTCAAAACACTATGTTGAAGTTTCTGTAACAACTTTGTTCAGACCTTGCCTTCTGCCTCTTCATCTCCAGAGCAACAGTCACAACCTACAACCACCTCAACCATACACTATGCTCTACTCCCTGAGACAAGAAGCATTGTCACACTTGGAAGATTGAAAAGCTGTATCTCCATAGCAACTCCCAATAAACTACGAAATTTTGACCAAAAATAACCTGATGACTGGATGATTGCCAATGGGTTGGATTAGAGGGATGTTTCTTTCATAGTGCTGAATGACAAAGATCTCTGTAAAGTAAAGACATGCAGTTTGCAGGTGAATTTGTTCCTGTTCTCAGCTTTTTACTTTTCTGGGAAGACAACTCTTTGGAAATATTCATCATCAAATGTCCTAGTAGATAATGAATTAAGGTAGCATTTGGCTTAGCTTGCCTTTCACTTGACACACAGATAAACACAAAGGAGTTTTTAAAAGTAAAGTTAAAATCTGGGGTTTGGAAAATATTGCAGTGTCTGTAAAAACAAATGAAGCAGTATTGTGACAATAAAGCATTTAGTTTTAGCTGAACAAGTACTACCCTCTATAAAACCTGATTCTGCACAGACAGACTAATAAGATTCAAGGGCACATGCTGTTACAGTGTCTGAATTTTCAGACATTTCTTCAATTCATAATGTATAAGACAAACATGAGATGTAATGATGTCTCTTGATGCTAAGTCAATGCAGTGTTTTAACTGGAGCTGGATTTGTAGTGGTAGTTTGATAGACGCTTTAGAAACAAGGCTCAGGCTCTTTGCATGCATAAAGCTAAGATCATGCTCAAGAGATTACCAAAATGTACCATAATGAGCAAGCTGCCAAGTGAGTCAGCCTCTCCTTTCATCTTCCTAGGAGTGATGCCCATGTGATAAAATGTAGTGAAAATTTATGCTTGCCATTAAATTCAATAGATGCAAGTCAGTAATAACAAAGGAGAGTCTGTTAAGCTGAAAGTAGCCGTTGTATATACCTGATTTTTTGCTCATAATAGTATACCAAGACCTAGAAAACAATCCTGTGGGTGTTTTCTTGGCAATGAAATCTGCCTTAGATTCAGTAAATTTGGCCTAAAAGATGGAATAACAGCATAGAAATACGTGTTTTGGGATAGAAGTAGGAACATTAGGAGTCTCTGTGTGGATGTGTGCTGAAGTCAGGAGAGGGTTCAGAGAAGTGGAATACTCATTCAAATCTAAACGAAATTTCTGGTAGGACTACATTACCCAACAACAAAGAATAAGCTGCTCCATTTGCCACCTATCAAATTGTTAATTTCAGCTTGACAAACCTGGGTGATACCTTATGGAACCTGCTACGTTCAGATCATGCTCCTTACACTCAAATGGCAGCGTTTGCGATGTGGAGCAGACATACCTGAGCCTTTGGAGGCAACAGACCCTCTTAGGAGCTTGTAGAGAGCTGTATGGAGTCTGCTGCAAGCCAGGAAATTGGTAAAAGTTACTGAGCTGAGAAAAGGACCTGTTCTACACTGAGCAACGTGAAGGCTTTATTTTAGTTTGTCTTGCTGGCAGAGCAAAATGGCAGCTCAGCTTCTACTTCAGTTTCCTCAATTTTCCACAAGGAAACCTTGCTGTGCAAATCAAAGCCCCTCTTGTGTCTCTAGTTTGTGCTTGGTTTCAGGCAAAGATAAGACCTATGCTGCAACAGCTCTTGGGACAGGACCCATGCCAGGAGGATGACCCCACGACACTGTGAGGGATGTGGAAGAGCCTGAAGAGTGAAGCAAAGAGAAAGGGGGGAAGAGGAAAATGCACAGTCTACTGATTCTATTTCAGGAGCTGGGGAAGGAAAAAGAGGAGCCTCACTCTCAAGCAGGGGATGAAACCCACCCATTTGGATCTAATATTGATATTGTACCTTTAAACTCCCCTTAAAGGTACAAAAAATAGAAAGATGACTTAAAAATAAATGTTTGTCAACACCTTTTTGTCCTTTGATTTCAAGATGCTTAAACAGGTCTGATTACCTTCTAAGCCTTTACTGTTTAGTTATGATTTTTAAACAATTGGAGTTATCAGTACTGGGCTAAAAAAATATCAAGGGAGAACAGATCTCAATGAAAAGGGACCAGAGGGGAAAAAAAATGGAGATAATTACACCAAGGTGGAATTTCTTTTTCTTGAAGTAAAAAGTTACTTTAAACTTATATTTAAACGATCTGTGATGATGTTAGGTTATATATTTCAGGCAGATGGCACTCTGTATCTAACTCTTCATTCTTGTTCACTGAATGCTTGAATTAGAGCAGTGAATTCATAGATTGCATATAATCCCCAGGGAGATTTCACAAATAGATTGTGATTGATATTCTCAATTTTTTTTTGTCAAGGTCTGTAGCAAACCTTGTGTTATCCATTTGTCAGCACTTGCAACAAGGCTGTTTTCTGAACACAATTCTTCTTTTTCTAGGTTTGAAAACTTAGAGAAGCCTGGTTAAATTTCGTGCTGCTGTGAATCTAATGTTTTATTCTTCATTTTCATAATAAAAAGCAAAGTTTTTAGGGTTTATTTAACTTTTATTCATCCAGAATATCACAGTTACTGATGGGAAGAAAAGTTTGTGTGTTTCAGTAGTGTTACATGTTCAGGTATTTAAAGGTTCTTCCTGTGTAGGCTACAGTACACAGCAAGTCAGTCCCTTCTTGAACTACTTATCGTCTCATTAAAGTGCTAATATGTTTTACTGATGAAATACTTTTAAAAAATGAATACAAATTACTTGAACCATTATAACCTTCTACTGGGAAAGAGGATGATTAATAACTCCTCATCTTGAGCCTTCTAGGTGCAAAACTGATTACTTTCTACTAGAGCCTGTCCTTCAATGCTTTAGCCTTACTAGAATACACCTAGCAAATGCCACATATAAAAACATGAACAAGAGAGAATTATAATCAAATTAGCAGAATGTCTTTTGCTGTTAAATGCTTTAAAAAACCATTGAACTACAGGTGAAGTGATGGCCAGATAAAGAATTAAAGAACTCTATTCCTGCCTGGGCTCTAGCAAATGCCCAGTTTTGGACTTAGGAGTCTAAGTCAGTGAGGGGAAAAGTACTTGGGAGAAAGCAGGAGACAGAGACTATTACATACTGCCTGCAGTGCTGGGCGCTTATGTAAATCTTAGCTCCAGCATAGGAGAGGTATAAATGGCTTTTAGAGACTCTCTTAGGCATTGATTTTACTATCTCTGTGAGAAATGACGGATGTGAATGAAAAGAAATCCATTAGGCTGTGCATTAAGCGTTTGCAGGGAAGATGCTTGTAATGATTGTTCTCCTGGGCTTTTTCTGCAGTGGGGATTTTTTAAGAAGTTACAGTCCCTAGTGTCGATGTAAGTTACTGTTATAAATTAAAACTTTTCCCCATGCAGTATGCTCAAGCTCTCCCCTGTCACTCTACTATGGTATGTCTATACCAGAGATGTACAATGCTCCTCACACATCTAGTGTAGCTAAAGAGACTATTAAAAAAATCCATCCTGTCAACCCTACCACTGATATAGTGGACATTCATAGCAGTCTACTCTATTGTACCAACATGACAAGACTTACCAGGCTCTCAATTAAGTTGAAATCACCTGATTGATAAACAACTTGACCTGATCTACTGAAGACTAAGGCTTTTATTACTGACATGGATCCTTCTATGTATAAGCAAAACATTGATATTTTCTTTTAGATATTTCCAAACCAGCCATCTAGATGCTCACCTTCCACAGGATGAAGTCGCAAAATCCTTAGACAAGGAACTCTTGCAGTTTTTGAACCCTTGGCCTGTTCTGGCTCTGACAAGTGTTCTGCCCACTGCTTTGCAGTGAGACCTGTGGAAACACTACCATATCCTTGGTATCGTATTTTACCTTGAACTGTATAGATGGCCAATGTAATCTCCATCATTTGCTTATGATTTGCACTCTTTTCTGGTTTTGGTACATCCCCTGTGCAGAGAAGGACAAGCTGTAATGGTGAAGGCTGCTGCTGCACTTTGCCAAAGAACTGGGAAACACATTTGCAGAATCACCTCTCCACAATAAGCTCTTTGGTGCTTATTGAATCCAGCAAAAACTGGAAGAAGACTGAATCACAAAATGGATCCTTGGGGTCATTGTTCACACTTCCCATCTCCAGGAAACTGATATAACCAGCTAAATTAGGCAGCTAGTTCATTTGCACTCTATCTGTACCTTATGGAGACAAAGAAAAGCTCTTATCAAGAATAATTCACAGACCATAGTTATAATCTTACTACAAATCACTCTTGAATCGATCCTTGTTCTCTCCATTTATTACAGAAACTTACAAAGACAAGCCACCTGATCTAGTGAACTGATGTTAGATGGTGAGAATACGGCCTTCTGCCTTATGCCATACAGTCTGCTGTGTGTCTCTTCTGTGGCTGAACACAAAACGCTATCCTTGGATCTGCATGTCTGATTTTGACATGAACCACAGGAAATGATTTGTATGTCAGCAGGTGCAATGTGGCCAGAGTATACAGTAACAATACCTTTTTATTTATTTCTTAAATATCTGCATAAATGGCACATAGATCTTTAGTAGAGAAAATGTAAATTGCTGTGTTCATTTTCTACCAAAAGTTTGCATACATTTCAGCTCTTGTCTAAGCTAGATGTAAAGCAATTAGCAACAACCATGGGAAATCTAGCTCACCCTTGAGAGCATGTCTCTGAGTGAGAGGCAACTAAAGGGCAATTCCCTTTTCACAAAGAGGAAAGCATAGAGATGGAAAATAAAGGGGTTACATCAAATCCCTGTTAACATAACATGGTCAAGTTGTTTTTTCATCTGGTTAGGAGTTAGCCAGTCTACCAGCTAACACCAGTGTTTGCAGGCTAAGCAAGGAGATGTTAGACTCATAAGCTTGAACTAGGGCACCAATAGATAGTATAAAGCTAAAAGCTGCTTTTCTGCTTAATCCAAACTTTGAAAAAATCCCACGTATGCACTTTCAGTTTTATGCTGTGTGCGAATGTCAAATATGCTTAGCTCCAACAGAATTTTTTGAAAGTAATTATTGTCATCCCATTTGGCTAAATATATCCATATACATACCAGAAATATATGAGACTAAAAAATGTTGATACAGACTCATGAGGCTTTTTTATTTAAAAACTGATACTGTTGGGCTGTTATTGTGATTGTTGTTGCCGTGTTACCTATATGTCATCTACTCCCAAAATGTAACTTTCCAGTTGAAAGAAATGAAAAGGTTTATTCACAATAAATTATTTTAAAGAAGGAAACTAAACCTGGAAATGAGATGGTCCAACCCCTTTATCTGTCTAGAAGCGTCAGAGAATATAGAGAACTTTCTCCAGAGCAGATAACCCTAAGAAATATTTAAGGTCAGGTTTGTAAGCAAGCTGAGCATACTGCAAGGCAAACTCTGATCCCAGGAATGGTTCTGGTCCTATTCTACCCTCCTTCCCTGCATGGCAGAGCTTTTAATTAGCCTACTGGGTCAAACCTAGGGCTGTTGCTACAACTGGGGGAGTTTACTCCAGGAGATAAAGGGTGTTCTGCCTTGTCTGGTCGAGCTGTAGCCAGCAGTGGCAGATCCTTCTCAGCTTGTTGAAGCATTTAAAAAGGTTACTCTGTTTGAGGGGTTCAGTGGGATGCTCTGGGAATTTCCAGCAAGCTGCAAGCTGGGAACCCATAGTTGGGTGAAAGCTTTTGAAGGAAAGTGTCAGGATGTGTAACTCAGGTGGCCACAGTCTCCCCATTGCAGCCTCTGTGGAGGATAGGAGCTGGCTGGCTCCTGGCCCTGACTAAACATCAGGTCCAGGTAATCTGTTGAGCTTTCTACCTCCTGCTCTGAACAGGGGCAGCGAGGTGAGAGAGCATCTCAGGTGGTAATGTCGCAATGAAACTTGTCACCCAAGCCTCTTGGACTCAGCTTTGTTCTGTTGTATTGGGTAATATGTGGGGGCTTTCTCCCCATATATCCACTTCTTTCCAATGTACATTGCTTGTGCAGATGTGTTTAGCCCATTGTGCAGCAGCCTCACGTCCACATGCAAGGTGGCTCAGTCTGGTTATCCTTTACCATCATGGGTCAGGGAAGGTTTTGCACCAAGAAAGTGTTAGGTGAATAAACACACATGTCTTTGCAAATCCTCCTATGTGTGCTGATGCTTTTTATGCTCTCCTCCAGGGAGTTGGGTTCCCTATGGAGAGCCTGTCTGGCACAGCAGCCACACGCACTACATGAAGAGACAGCAGCTTGTGCTCCACCTCGGTGGCAGAAGGGGAAAGATGTGCCTGATTGGTGGGATCAGGACTAGGTAAAAAGGAGGAGGGAAGAGAAAGGAAAAAAAAAGAAAAGCTGTAAATGGCAAAGCTGAGATTACAGCATGTGGCCAGTATGTGCCATACTGGCTTCAGGAAGAAGCACGAGTGCAGGTGAGAGGCTCCTTCTGGGCAGCATCAGAGAGAAGAGAAGGATGGGGGACTCCCAGGCAGCAACAAACAGCAGCAGTCTGCAGGTGCACAGGGCACAACTGACCTTCCACTGTCAGGCTGCAGCAAACTCAGCCTGGAGCCCAGGTAGGGCAAATGCATGGACTATGTAGAGTTTGAATTATTTTTTTCATCTCTCTGGGATAGTTTTGGCTTATGATGTTATGAGGCGGAGGCAGGAGTTTACTGAGTTATGGGCTTGCTGTATGGCATTACAGTAAGACATTACATATATGTCCATTACATTGAACTAGATGATCTCTAAAGGTCCCTTCCAACCCCTACCATTCTGTGATTACTGTATTCGGGGAGGAAAACCAATATTAGAGGATTGTTTTTGAAGATTACTGCTTCAGTAGGATATACAAAATTTTTGTATTTTCAGGGAGAATTTTTGGACACAGTGGTGTCTCTGAGAGAGAAGCCTGGGGGAAATCCAGGTACAGCACAGAGAAAACTCAGAGATGCAAATCAACCACTTCACAGAAAACTGCAAAAAGAAAAGAAAATATCTGTAACAGTCAAGGGAATGCATAGGAATAGTGTTTGATAGGAAAACCTGAGGGACTGGGGTAGCCAGGTTTGTATCCATTTTCAAGCTTTAATATGTATTTGCCAGGGCATTGCATCTGAGGACCTCTGACTGTATAGCTTCTTTCACCAGGAGAAATGGTTCCACGATATACAATTCAATTTAATTTCCACATTGCTAATAAAGTGTGCATGTGCTTGTTTTTCTGCAAGATGTAATTGTATCTAAACACCTTGGAATGGCATAAGGCTTGCGTCAGGAACACTGTCTGCAGATTCATAGGTGTTCCTCTGTTTCCAACCACAAAATTTATTAGGCTGCTAAGCAGCCTCCTTCTGCACATCTCAGCAACCTTTTCCTTGCCTTGCTGTTGAGAAGCTGTGTTGAGAGCTAGTTACTGCTTCCCTTCACTGTTAGAATTTTGAAACTCTTGGCACAACTTAAAAAAACATGTAATTGTTACAGAAGTTTATTTTTCAGATGCTTTCTGTTTCAATGGTTTACTGTCAGCTGGTAAAGTAAAGCAGGCAGAAACAGCCTGTCTATACTGCTACAGGGTTAGCCAGTGTTCCTTGTCTTTTTCATGGAATCCTAGGATCCTTTTGGTTGGAAAAGACCTTTAATATCAAGTCCAACCACTAAACTAACACTGCAAAGCCTACCAGTGCTTTTCTCCCTAAAAAAACCCCAAAGCCAAAAGCTTTCTGCAACTTCCCTAAGCACAATAGAAAATAACATTATGGTTTTGCAAATTAATAGTTCAAAACTATTATATTCACTTTGTGAGCATCCCAGCTTCTCACACTCACACTCTCATACATTCATGGGGTGTATGTGTGTGTGTGTATATAGATATCTAGGTACTCATATATGTTTTATCAATATATATGCATTTGTGTAATACTTTTGTTAGGTATTTTCACATGGTTACAAGAAGTGGTTATGGTGAAACCTGTTGTTAACTGATGGGACCAGTGACATTAAACGAAATAAAAAACTTGGGCAGCTTGCCTTCAATTAAGAGTGCTGAGTCATTTTGTTTATAAACTTCTTATACTCTAATTGAGTTTTTCAGTCTCAGAGTCTGCACGTTATATGCTTACACCTCCAGCATATGCTTCCTGGCAGACAAAACCGAAAGTGAAGCTGGAGGTTTTAGTATAGCTAAAACAGCCTTGCATGGACGAATAGATAAGTAAGACAACTAATAGTCTTTTTGATGTGATGTATTGGTGTTGGGTTTTATCCTCGGAAATTATCAATTCCATGTCAGTTCAGATAAGTTTATGGAATGGCTCTTTATTGGTAAAAGTGAAAAATAATGCCTACTGGGAATGATACTGGAGAAAGGAGTGACTTCAAACCAATTTTAAAAATATGAACACAAAGTAGGATGCTAGAAGGACATGCTTATGGGCTTTTCATTATTATAGCAACAGTTAGAAACAGCCATAAATTTCATGTCCTGTGTACATAGGTATATATTAATGTTCTCATTTTCCTGAGCATTTATGATAAAACAGTCAGGCACTACGAGGTAAGCACAGTCCTTAGTTAGTGGGTATCTGTATATGAAGAAGTCCAAATTAGAACTAGGAAAGATGAGTAAAAAGCTGTTTCCTTTCAGGTATAGCCAGATAAAGCTATGTGTTGTTATCTCCATATTCAGTATTATCAGTAGACTCAGAGGTGTTGAATGTTTGCAACAGAAAAATAATATATTAACAGATAACTCCCCAGAAAATCCATCAATTTTATATTTAAA
The DNA here is from genome assembly GCF_028858725.1 of Colius striatus. Classification (NCBI taxonomy): domain Eukaryota; kingdom Metazoa; phylum Chordata; class Aves; order Coliiformes; family Coliidae; genus Colius; species Colius striatus. The sequence continues at coordinate 157,019,168 of NC_084759.1, read as the reverse complement.
AAAAACCATGAGCTAAAGTTTTGTACAAAGAAAAGAATGTAAGTAGAGAGGATGGAGTCTTGTTGTTAAACATGATGTTGCCTGCAATACTGGCTAGTGTTGAACAATATTTTGCCACAGTTCATTGAACTTTCTGCAGCACCATCCAGCTCTTTCTCTGGAGTAGATACTCTTGAAAGTCTTTGATGTATGTGTCTGTCTAGTTGGTAGCTCAAATAACTCTTGGTGCGCACATATATATATATTTAAAGAGGTTTATTTTCTAGTAGCTCCTCTTCTGAAAGATCTGATGAACAATTTCTCTTCTGTTTTTCTCTTTTTAAGGGACCTACATTTAGACAACTGCTACTCCAGATGTGCATTTGCTTGATGCTTAGTTACAGTACATGACAGAATTGTGTTTAGAGGAACTAAAATGTAATATTAAATTAGATACTATAACATTCATAGAATCACAGAATGGTAGGGGTTGGAAGGGACCTTTAGATTTGTCTAGTCCAACTCCTATGCAGAAACAGGTTCAACTAGATCAGGTCGCACAGGAACACGTCCAGGTGGGTCTTGAAGAACTCCAAGGAAGGAGACTCCACAACCCCTCTGGGCAGCCTGTGCCAGGGCTCCCTCACCCTCACAGTGAAATAGTTTTTTCTTATATTTAAATAGAATTTTTTATGTTCCAGCTTAATTCCATTACACCTTGTCTTATTGCTAGATATAATAGAAAAAAAGGAATGTGTCAGCCTCCTGATATCCACCATTCATATACTTATTAATGAGATCCCCCCTCAGTTTCCTCTTCTCCAGACTAAACAGCCCAGTTCCCACAGCCTTTCCTCATATGGAAGATGCTCCAGTCCCCTGATCATATTGTTCTGAGCCGGTAGTACAGCTTACCAGCTCCATTCAGTCATGCCTTAAGGTTAAATGCTGTCTCTGTAGAAGAATTTATTCCATGCTAATATCTGAAGTCTGTGTCATTGCATCAAATTTCAGTGCTTGGCACAGCAGCTCTTGTAGGAAGTCTCAAGTTTGCATTGTGACAATTGCCTCAGGGTGCTTGTAGGACCATCACAGATTTGAAGCATTTGTTTGCATTTGAGAATCCAGTTTTGTGGATGGAACATTTTGTATTTAGATGCTACCAGTCTTGCAAATACCACCAACTTGAGAGTTAAAAAGTAAGGTAATACTTGTAGGACACAATGGAAGTCTCCTTTATTTTGCAGCTGTAAGTAATCACAGAATCACAAAATCAAAGAACGGTAGGGGTTGGGAAGGACCTTTAGAGGTCATCTAGAGATCATCCCTGCTAAAGCAGGTTCACTTAAACCAGGTAATCAACAGTCCAAAAGTGTTTGGGGGGGGTTTTACTGTAGTGGAGTTGGGGGGGGGGAAGGAGAGGCAAAGGAGATGGTATCACTTGCAGCAGAATGATCTCTAGAGCTCTCTTCCACAAGCTTGAGGTATACTGTAGTAAGACCTATGTCATATACAGTAGAGCTATTAGTAAGATTGAACACAAGTCTTCAGAAAGCACAAAAATATTTAAAGAATACAAAATAAAGAGTAATTTAAAGAAAACGTGAAACAGATTGAGAAAAAAAAATCACACCATTGGCTGGTGGGCAAGGGTATTGTTGAGGACTACAGCAGAAGAACAGAGAGCTGCATTGAGGCAGAGACTATGCATCAAACAGCAGAGTGGGTTCTCAAGTGGCAGTGGAGTAGCCATGCCTCCCACTTCCCAGTTTCCACTGAGCAAAGTACCTCACAGAATGTGGAACCATGGCAACAGGATGCTGATTTTTAAAAAATCAAATCAAACCAACATTGGCTTTCCAGTCTTGCTAAGAAACCTCTAGGTTGTAATATGTGAGCAAGACCTTGTAGAAACCCGTGTATAAGCCAGACCACAGCAAATTGTATATTCACATTGGAATTATGATGGCTTATTTAATATTAAATGTCTTGTTCAGCACAAGAACAGCACACTTTCAAGCAAGTATACTTTCAGCATTACACCAGCATTCCATGGTGTTACTGAAAACAGATCAGAATAAAATATGACATTACTTTTTGAGAGGCAGGCTAACTTAATGATCAGAGCAGGAATTGGTATAACCTTAATACAGCTTTCTTCTCCAAAATTATAAGCTACTACAGGTTATAAAATGTATTATAAGGTGTTATAAGATGTATTGTAAGCTGGCACAGATTTTAATTCCTGGTATTTGTTGTCAGGCTCTGATGCTGCTGGCCCTCTTGCAATAGGACTGCTTCACTGGAAAAATCCATATGTATATGGGAACCCTCACCTTCCTCTCACCTTCTCTGAAGATGCATGTGTTCCTGTATTTCAGTGTTTTGCTACTCAAAATGACTTCTCATATCCATTATCCTGCCCAGCTTCACTTTCTATCACTCCAGTGCCTTCTTACAGCAGTAGTAGTCAAGAAACTTTGAGTCAAGACTTTACAGGTAAGTCATTATTTCTTTTGTACAAGTAAGAGCTTAGTTTAATCAGCAGTTTTAGTGCTCAAGTTAAATAGCTGTTTCTGTTGTCAGACTGCTTTGACTGCTTTTAAGGAAGGGTTAGACCACAGAAACTTCACAGAAGAATCTATGCTTATGCCGAACAATCTTTATTCAAACAATTTTCCTCATGGTTTAAAAAGTATCAGAAACAAAGAGCATCGTGTTCTCAGCCACAATAACGTAATTAGTGTATATTTGGTTTAAAACCAGTAGATCAACTGTTTGATGAGAGTGGATCCATGGAGGCATATGGAGGCATTTGAGGACAGTATTCTCTCTTCTGTGCCTGTCGTGAAACTGCATGATATGCTGATATGTCCGTCATGTATCCAAAGTGCTATGAGTACCTGGCTAATCACAAAATAGGATGTGCAAGGAGCATCCAGTTACATCCATGGGAATATACTTGTGCTCCCAGCCTGTTAAAAGGCTTATGTCTATCAGAAGCTGTCAGAGACAGCAGCATGCTGATCAGTGGTGAGTTGCTTCCAGATTGGAGTTTGTAGGTCTCTCAGATGATGGCTGATAAAGGGTTGTGGTATTAGAACAAATCACTTGACTTGCTCTGATTTGTGTATGAGAGTTTTTGATTATGATGGTGATAGGAAGCCGGTCATGAGCTTAGTGACTTGTTCTGGCTGGCAAATGAAGCCCTGGTCTACATGCTCCCTGCCTGAACCCCTGTAAAAGGATTTTATCTCATGCTCCCTTATTTTTGTGTTGCTAAGTGGGAGAAATTAGCAGGGTTCTGCCTGGGTGTCAAGTAGTGGAAAGATATATATGGAGTGTGGGGTCTTAGTGGATCCAGTATTGAAAGGGGTAATGCTGGAAAAAGGCTAGTCTAAACAAGTTGACCAAGTTCTTAAACAAAGTTCTTAAACTGCTGACCTAGTACTTAAAATGTCTGTAATAATTGCTGATAACAATGGCTGACTGTCATCTGTAGTGAAAATAATAATCAAATGTACATACTACTCTTGTTTGTATTACCACTTTTTTAATTGTAAGTGCTGTAGTTTTTTGATGTAATTTAGTGTAGTCATTACTGCAGGTTGCCAGAAAATAATGGGCCAGATTCTCTGTGGTGGTCCTGAAATCCAAAACTCACTTCACCCTTTCCAGAACTTTCTGATGTAGCGGCTCGTGCTCCAGAGCTGTCTGGATGCTCAGTTGCATGGGGGTAAAAGGGTGTGGGCCTTATTATAACACTTATAAAGATTTCTCAATTGTTTTTTAAACTATCAGTTTTCAGGGACTGTCTTCTTGTGATTGAAAGCTTGTTTGCAGCACAGAGAGCAGCTGTTCTGCAGCATGAAGAATGTCTGTGCATCTCAGGCAAGAGTACTGCATCAGCTGAAACAGGTGAATGTTGGAAAAGACAGATGGTAACTTGGAGATTGATTAATGAGGCAGGGTAGATCTTAAAGTTATATCCAGACTCATTTATGTCCAAGATGACTTGAACAGCTTATTTACAGAAACTTGGTATGCAAAGAATACCATGACACAGCCTTGCTGAGCTGCTTCTCTCTTGTGAATTTACATCAAAATATAACATTTTAATAACAAATCCTTAAAAAACCAAACTATGCTAAACCACCAGCATATAATGCATGCAATGCATGCATTGTAGTTTTAATTTTTTTTTTTTAACTACTGATGGTGGAAAAATTCTGTCTGCTTCCTTCCAAGCCGAGTACATTTGAGGCTTTGTAATCTATACAGTAAACGTCGTGCATTAGGATACACGGTATCAAAGAGACAGAACCTCAGCTGATAGTATTTGGGGAGTAGGTCTCAGTGGGTGCTTTGCTCCTACTTGAAATGTGCATTTCAACTTAGTGCTTTTGTTGCTTCACAGCATCCTGCAATGCTAGATAATTTACAGAGTAGTGTCAAATTTTGTCCTTGGGTATAGGAGTACAACTGACATTAGAATCCATCAGTTTCATGCACCCTCAAAGAAATTCTTCAACTTTTAAAATTGTGATTTGAAATAGTGGTTTCTGAGAGGATTGCACTAGTTAATGAAGGTATATCAAAGAAGGACATAGTTTTGATAATTATGTCATAATTAGATATCAGTTTTTGAGCTGAGTCCTGAAGAGTTCCTGTCTATTAACTTTGTCTCTTATGATCATTATGCAATGCTTAATCACATTGAACATTATATTCCAGAATATCCAAAAGAATTTGATAGACAACATCAGCTGGATTTGAGAGGAATAGATCTGCACTGGGTAGAAATGAGGCAGGAGCTGAACAAACACAAAATATATTAATTCATTAAAATATTTAATATAACAAGGCCTCTATATCTTCTTGAAATCGATTCCTATTTTTACAAATAATAGTCTGAATGTTTTTTTTAAACACTTCTGACCTCAAATCAGTGCACCTTCATCTAGTCTGTATTTCTGCTGTTTGTTCATTACAGGGACCTGTCTCCTTGTATGCTAGATCAGCTGTTTTGAAAGCAATTGTATTGATTTGCCATTAATTGTTTCTGACAAATCTGTTGACTGTTATCATCTTGTTTTCTTCAAGGTGCTTGCAGACTGCTTGATTAATTGTTTGCTTTTTAATATGTCACCATCTCTTTTCAAATATCAATGTTAGCCTGACTAGGCTAACCTAAAGTTAGCTAAAGTACTTTATTTGCCCTTCTCCACTGGTACAGGACCTTACTGCATTCTTACTTGGAAGGAGTCTGCCTTAAAAGGTATTAAGGTTCCTAAATTCCAGCAATGCAATTGAAATGTAAACTAGGCACTTATGTATCTGGTTCTGATCGCTGGTGTGTGAATGTATGAAATAGAAATATTTCACGAGAACCTGTACTCCCAGCAGAGACAGGGAAAATGCAGAGAACTGAAATTAGCTGGACCCTCTTCAGAGATGAACCTGGATCTGTCTTGTAGCTGGTCAGAAATACACACTTCTGAAAAAAAATAATATTCTTATAGTTTTGGTACATGACTTTTTGCAAACATAAGTAAATCTGAAAGAGCATTCCAGCTTCATTGCTCAAATCTTTTGGAAGTCTAGCTGCAGCTTGAGTCCCCTGTTTTGTTTCCATAAATTCCTGTGGCCTGTCAGTTTTATTTTTCTTGTGCAGTCATAGTTTCTATGCTGCAAGATATTGCCACCTGCTGTGAATGCTATATTTAACATAGACAAAAACAAAATTATGTGTTTCTTGATTTGTAAGTACATGATTAAATACATACTTGAATGGATTCTTTGATTCTGCAGCTTCCATAATTTTTTTTGACAGAGCTCTCTTATGCAGCTTTTAAGGCCCATTTTAAATTGCACAATAACAGCAAAGAGCTAAGTAAAGAAGTAATTTGTGACATTGATGACTTTTTAGTATGACGTAAGACTTCAGTTAAACTTATTTGATAAACTATATGCAAAGGAAGTGAGCACAATAGATCTAATATTAGCTGAATTTTGTAAAAGAAATAGTATTAGTCTGCTTAGGAAGTTTTGTTCACCTGGAGAAAAATGAGACTTACAAGAAGTCTAATATGAACAAGGACATGACTGCAAGAGACATGACAACAATCTCAGGAGGGAGAGTTCTAAACGGGAGGAAGATCAATAGTGGAGTTTCCCCTATACTGTTTTAGAAACAAGGTTAATATGTTTATGGATTACTTCTGCCTGGAAAGGACGAGTACATTGGTGAGATGTGCTGATGAGTCTAAGCTGGGAGATAACATCTCTATAGAGGGGAATCTGAATGTCAGATATGCAAAAGTTGATGGCTCTAGGAAGCAGAATAAGGGAAAAGTGATGAAATACAATAGTACAGAGATTTCAAGACTGTGCATAACAGGATTTTATTTTTTTTCTCCTGTAAACTGGTAGTCCTTAGCTGAAAATCATAGAGGAAGATAAATCCAGCTACTAATCACAAACGTGCTGTAGCTGTGAAAAAGCAAATGGAAGCCTGTGCTGTCTCAGGTGAAATATTTGCCACAGAAGGAAAGATTAAAGTTGTTTACCCAAACTGACTGCTTATTTTAAAAAATGGTAGAGATGTAGTGAAGCTTGAACATAGAACTACCAGATCAATAAGACTAAGTAGAGCTCCTCTTACAAGAGGAGAGTAACAGGATTTACTGCATTTAGATAAGCAAAATAAAAGTGTTGGTTTTTTTTTTTTAAAAAGAAAGAAAGAAAGAAAGAAAAGACAACGCAAAACAAAAATATTCCATTTGTTTACTTAATAAAGGTTGGGAAATAGCTAGTTCTGGAGAACAGGAGTCTGATATGTTCCCTTAGACTGACTAGCAGCCTTTCGAGTCTGAAGAAACTGCTAAGCGACCTCAGAGATACAATTGCTGGTGTCAGCATTTAGAGTTAATGGGCTTCACTTGCAAATCTGATTTTGAAGGGTTTATAAACTGCTTAACGGCGAGGGACTGCGTGTAAAAGTAAAAGCCGCAAGGTGGTGCTGATGCTCTTTAGTAAGGTCAAGAGTGTTTTCAAAGTTGCAGAGCAGTAAGTGGTCCGGACCAAATTTCTCCGGAGAGATGCGTCTCAACGTGAAAGCAAGTAAGAAAGTTGGTGTCTCAGTTCAGTCTACAGTTTGTAGTTATACATAGATTTTTGTTACGGATTCCTAATATGTTCTCTGTATTTTGAAGGGAAAGAGAGATGTGAACACAGCAAAAAAGGAACCAGAAAGGTGATGGTTCTTTATGAGATTGTACTCTCTTTTTTCTTGGCTTTCAGCTACAAAGGGATTGGTGAAATTAGAAAATTGAGAAGTAGAAAGAAAACATCTCTGTGTTCTCCTTGATTAAAAATCTTTCTTTAATTTCTGTGCACTTTAACTGTTGGGGCCAACTTACAGTGTTGCTGACTATTTGTGCTTTTTCTGCCTATTTTCTTTTCATGCTTGCATTGAAGTGGGAACTATGTTGAGAGGTTTGTTTGGTATTGTCTGTACAGTGTTTTAAAAAGGAGGGGAATAGGGATTGGTTTCTGCAGTTTATGTCTATATAATAGAGGGCTCCTAGTGAGGTATGTAAAGAGGAAAAAAATTGTTTGAAAAACTCTCAAGTCAGGAGAACTCAAAACATGATGCAGCCCAGTTGACAACTGCATAGACTTATCTCAGTGCCCTAACTGACAACAGATTTCCTTCACTACTGTCTTGACGAGTCTGCCAACACAAGCATTGTGTTTATTTTCATTAGTTGTTGAGGCCATGAAGAGGTTTATCCTTCTCAATTCTTTCAATCAGCCACCAACAGAATCTCCTAGTCTTGTGAGTGGCACCTGATAACTACTTTTATCATTATTAGGAGGGAGTGCAATTTGTTGCAGAATCTGTTTCCTGCAGCAGTGTCATCTTTTGCTCTGGAAATGTGGTGTTTGCATTTTTCCCCTAAATAAAATAAGACTAAATGCGTTTAAGTCTAAACCTGATATGGCTGAAAAGCATACTGCATTCAATAAGTATGATGAATGAGGATCTTAAAAGAACATTAAGTATTGTGGTAATGCTAGTATCCTTGCTGACTCTTGGGACCATTAAATCTGTATTTCCAATGTTCTAAATATATGTAATTAACCAATTTCAGGGTTTGTGTTACCAACGGGATTGCTTTTATGGTTCAACGATGTATAATATTGTTTACCTAAAATTCTGGCTTGCATTAAGTGCATAGGTTGTTCTAAAAAAAACTTCATATTTAGAAGGAAGGAAAGAAAAACTGTGAAACTGCTTTAGCTTTTTGACCTTATTGCAGGATCAAGCCTGGAAGTTGCTGAACTGCCTGGTTCTGATCCAGCAAAGCAATTAAGCATATGCTTCATTTTGGACTTCAGAGTTGTGCTGTTGAAATAAATTTGTGTTTCTCTAACAGTTCTTACCACTTGCTAATGAGAAACTAAGATTTGCCAAAGTACAACAAGTTGATAACTCCTGTTATAAGTTGTGTATTTAGAAATTCTAACCAGCACCAATCATGCTCTGTTTGTTGAAGGTATTTAACACTGGCAGTGCTAATGTATACCTCCTGTAGTACTGTATCAGTGTGCTTCAATCGTTACAGCTGGCAGCGCATTTACTCTCCAGCCTTTTCTTTCTGCTAATTTTGAAACTGAATACAAGGCCTGGCCTGTCTTTATCTAGAATGTGGATGTTTGCCCTTTTTTGCTGGTCTGAGCTTGGCATGTTATTGCAAAATTTTAAACTGGAAACTGATGCCATCACCAGTTGCTCATTGCAACCCAGGACGGTTTGTAATACATAATCTTCTTCTTAAATTGCTACACAGACCTGGATTTATAAGTTTTCATTCTTTTTAGTGGTCTTGTTCTTTCCTGAATAAATTTCTGCAATGTCCACTGACCATGGTTGGTGCAAGAATTATTGATTTGAATGCCAGATTTTATGAAGATTCAATTTTCTCTGGGTAATATTCTGATTTTGTGTGATAGTCAATGCTTAAAGGGGTTTGGATGGAGTTCTGGTCAGCAACAGAACTCCTTTTTACATAAGGAGATGTCTCTGTACTACTTTTCTAGTTGCAGCCTTCTAGTGCTAGAGACTTGGTACAAGAATGAAATGTTTAATTAACTCTTTAAATCTAATAAGGAGTTTACTGTGTGAAACAGCAATCTGTTTCACTTTACTCTCAGTGACAGGCCTTCCATTGTGAGCAGTGTACCCATCTTGCATATTTTATAGACAGAACACTAGTTTACAGTGAAAGACAAGCATAAAATTATTATTTACTATCTTCTTGTTTACAGAAACAAAATAGGACATTTCTGGATTTTATCTGCACACAAATTAAGTGTCTGCAAATAGAATGCTTTTTATTGTGTTGCTCATTAGAGAATATAGCATAGTTAAACCTTGAAGTATTCTGTCTGTAAGTAACTGATATATCCTTTTGCTAGAAAAATGTAATCAAAAAAAGAACCTTCTAATAAATCTCCTTTTTAGAGTTGTATTAAAGAGAGTGGATCAGAGGAAAAAAAAAATAAGGCTAATGTTGGGAAATCTTAAAGAAAACATTTTTTTTAAATGAGCTCTGATATGGATAATGAAGTCTTGGTCCCCTGAAAGAGAGAGGATTTGTATCAGATTTTCATATGTCAGGTAGCAAACATTCACGTGTAGTGCTGCAGTACAAGACTGAGACAGGGAGCAAGAGCTGCGTGTGATGTTCCATGGCATTTATGTCTAAGCAATGTCTTTTGGTTGAGAAGATAAAGAAGCATTTATTGTGGAGGTCAAAAAGCTTCAGATGGAATTGGTGATTCTACCAGCATGCTCACAGTTGAATCCTAATTACCAGAATGCAGGACCTCTCTCTTACTCGGTGTTTTAGTTTGAAATTCTGGACTTTATTTAAACTAAACTGGAATAAATGGAAAGACCCACTTGCACTGCAGTATAAGGTCATCTGACCCAGAATGAACAAAGCTGTTACTCAAATACAGCATCACTTGGTTACGCATATTTTAGAACCACTCCCTACCACCTCATGTCAGTTCACGTGTTTGCCTATGGTATTACTGTGTTTCTAGAATGATTGAAATTTTACTGTTGCACAACTATTTCTGAGCTATTGTTGTCTGAAAAGCAGATTCATTACCTGGTGTGCAACTTGCTAGTAATTACGCACTCAGGAGAGACATTGATTGTTTATTTCAGGTTGGCACAACCCCAGATGATTAGTGTTTCCCACAAATCAGGTACACCTGATCGAACTGTGTGCTACATTTATACACAGAAACTGCAGAGTTAGTAACATTTCAAATCCATCATCCTGACAATTAGTGGCTAGTAATTTAAATACAATTATAATACTGCTTACACAATCATTTTGCTATTACACAAGCTCAGAGGGAAGAGTCTTTACCTAGGCAGGGGTCTTTTTGACCTATAGATGCAACATTTATTTATTTTTTAGTATTACAAGGAGAGTAGTTCAGTTAAGGATACATGGATCTTGAGTCTTCTCTTCAGGTCTAATTGTTCCATAGATGTCCTTGGTTAAAGAATGCTAACTGTGTTTCAGAGGATTAAATGCAACATCTTACACAAAGCCAGCAGACCACTCTAAATTCCTTGGGTTAGCACTCAACAGTCTAAGCTTCCTCTTGTCTGTTGTTTTATACCTTATTGTTTCCTTTGTATCCTGGAAATAAAGCTGCAGAAATCCTCTGAAATTGGCACTTATTCCCTGTTATCTGCATAGGACGAAAAAACCACAACCCAACAGAAAAAAGCATAGATTAGATACCACTCTTCCTTATGAGGAAAGGCTGTGGGAAATGAGGCTGTTTAGTCTAGAGAAGAGCAGACTGAGGGGGATACCTTGTAAATTAATATTTACAAGTTTATAAATGCTCGATATCAAGAGGTTGGGATATATCTTTTTTCTGTTGTAACTAGTAACAGGACAAGGGGTAATGGGATGAAGCTGGAACACAAAAAGTTCCATTTCAATATAAGAAAAAACTATTTCACTGTGAGGGTGATGGAGCCCTGGCCCAGGCTGCCCAGAGGTGTTGTGGAGTCTCCTTCCTTGGAGGTCTTCAAGACCCATCTGGATGTGTTCCTGTGTGACCTGATCTAAGTGAACCTGCTTTGGTACAGGGGTTGGACTAGATGATCTCTAAAAGTCCCTTCAAACCTCTACCATTTTATGACCACTCTGGGGTTATGGAAGTAATTCCTGCTTTGCAAATGCCAAATTTTCAAAGATCACTTATCTTTTGTACAGCAGGACTAAAAACTATGAACATAACTTATGCACAAATACCTACATGCTTCTTTCTTATTTCTTTTCAATATGTCCCTTGGGTGCTTCTTTCTCCCTTGCCAAAAATGCTATTGTTCACATCCTTGAAAAACTTCAGTCTTTAAAGTGAAAATACTGCAGAGTGAAAGTAAGTTATAGGAGGTTAAGCTTGTGGGAAAAGGGAGACTATCAGTGCAGCTCCATACATAAAGAACATGCTGCACCTAAAAACTTATTGTCAACATTTTTTTTTCTCTTAGATATTACACTAATGCAATTTTGTGGATGGTAGATGTGGGAGGAAGAAGAAGAAAGGTGGAGCCATTATCCAGCAATTCTGCAAGGTCACAAGGGTAGAGTTTCATACCATCAGAGCAGAAATCAGACCCCTCTAGGTGATATTCAGGATAGCAGATTAAACAAAACATGTTCTCTTCTGCTATTAGCAGAGCAGATAGTTTAGAAACTGTATTAGTAAACATCCTCTGTTATGCACCATAAATTATGAGGAAGCAGTGAAGCTGTAACAGTAAAAATTTTTAGCTATCTGTTTTGCTGTGTTGAGTTATGTAATAGTCTTGAACTGAGACCGCAAGAGGGTAAGGATGAAATTAAATGAGTCATTGTTAAAAATAGGATGTGAAACTGAATTGGATATCGAGTGTGCTGGGCAGCTGAATAGAGAATGCAATTTGCTGTGAGGAATAGGCTGTGTCTATACTATACAAATTTTGATTGCTAGGTAAATTCCCAGTGATTAGGGGTTACTGATGATTTTAGTTAGTTGCTGTAAAAACTGTCTGAAAACTGAAATAATCTGAGAATTGTTAGAACTGATACTGTGGGAACAAGAAAAACATCTGACCTGTCCAGGGACAGCTGTTTCCTCTAATGCAAGGAGATAAGGCACAAGACTTCAAAATCTTTCTTTATATTGAGTATAATGAGTGGCAAATGGGGAACTGACTCTACAAGCCAAGCAGAAATAGAAAAAGTAAAAGCAGCTATGTTGGAATATATAGTAATAAATCCTGAGCTCACCTCGGTTCTGAGCTATAGTTGGTTAGAACACTGTTCCCCTCATAGCTAGGAGGATGCAATCATTCAGTTTGTAGGATGAGTAAAGAAGTGATCACTTTAAATGATGATAAAATTGCAGGAAATTGTGACTCCTGGCTATTGCTGGGGACAGAATGCTTCAGCAAGTAAGCTACAAGGCTTCTAGACTGACCTAGCACACCAGATTTTAGGTTATGTTACTGTACAGTCTGAAGTTGGAGCATGATGAGTTTGAGTCGTGGTTCACCTGCTTGTCACTGTCATCTATATGGCTTTAAAGAATTCTTTGACAAGCACTTTCATCTAAGTAGTAACTGCTGGATGGGTGAGTTATCATAATCAGAACACATTGCTTTACGTAAAAAAGCACTATATATTATGATGGTACTGTGTAGGCATCCAAGTCCTCCATTTAGTTTACATCACAGAATAACAGAATCTGAAGGGTTGGAAGGGACTTGAAAAGTCATCTAGTCCATCACCTCTACCAGAGCAGGACAACCTAGAGTAGGTCACACAGGAACTCTTCCAGGTGGGTTTTGAATGACTCCAGAGAAGGAGACTCCACAACTCCACAACTGTTCTAGTGCCCCGTCACCCTCACAGTGAAGAAATATTTCATGGTGTTTCTTTGGTACCTCTTATGTTTCAGATTGTACCCATTGCCCCTTGTCTTATCATTGGACATGACTGAGAAGAGTCTGGCTCCATCCTCCTGACACTCACTCTTTTCTTATTTTTAAACATTCATGATATTGGAGAAAAAAGTATCAGTTCTTTGAGCTTATTTTGCATCCTAATTGTGGCACTGGGTGACACTAAAGAGCAAGATTTTTAAAAAACCAAAACAACACAACAGCAGAGGATGTAGTGGTCACCATGGAAACCAGGACTTTGATGAAGAGATTGTATATCTGGAAAAACTTTATTGTAATCAGAACTCACTATAAAGATACATGTTACTCTTCCAAATTCTTCTATTTCCTGTTCTGGTCTATAGTTTACTTTTCAGATGATAGAAAGGTGGAAACTGTAAAATATGGAGATTTGTCTTTAAAGTACTGTAAAATGCTCATTTCAGCAAAATAGTAACCCATTTTGCTGAAACGAGGTTTTCTTTTTGTATGGCTAGAACATAAAAATTGTTGATATAGCAAGGGAAATCAGTGTTTAACAATTCCTTGGACATTCAAGGAGTTTAAAGGCCAGCTACTTCACAGAATATGTGGAAAATTCTGTCATTAAAGCTGTGTCTAAAATTGTCCATTTATAGAAATATCTCTGCATTTGTAAACACCCAAACATCTATCAGAGTCACATGATCTCAATGAAGTTATTCATGCATGTCTGCATGCTGTGGGCTCTTAATCCAAAATCATTATATTTGTATAACTTCCCCATTTTGAATTTTGTGGTATGCTAGAAGTTTTTATCTAAAATATTATTGAAACTCTTGTCAGTTAAGGTTTTTCTGAGCTCGGAAATATGGATCAGACAGTAAATATTTGAAAGCTGAACCTGAAGAACCGTTAATGGCTGAATAAAGACAGCTTTACATAAAGATCTGGGTATTGATTGATGTAAGCTTCAGTAAAACAGTTCCTGAGACACTTCAGAATACAATCAGATAAGGTTATCTTCACAGAAATAAGACCCTGAAATTCTCATTTAATGGGCATATGTATATAACACAACTGATACAGGACTGCGGTAGTTTCAATGTATATTTTAGGATGCAGTCTTTCCATTGTCTGCAGTTTCATGACCACGGTGATATTGTTCTTGGATTATGAACACACTGTTCACTCTTACAGAGCAAATTAGTGAACATTAAAGTAATAGTAAATCCAACTCTGAACAGATGAAAACACTGCAAGTATTAAAGCACATAAACTTGACTGGTAGTAGACATGTTTTTTTTTCTTTAAGTAAGGAAATCGTATTACCACTTATTATTAAGAAATTATTGATGTTCATTAAAGTTATCTTTTAGTGTACAATACTAAAATACAATACTTTTTAGCATAATATTTCCTGATTGAGTGATAATACTGCTGATCAGAACTGTATCTGACAATGATTCCTTCTTTTGCTACTTTCTGTGTGCATTCAAAATCTTGTTGTCCTCCTTTAGCTTCAGAAAGTGCTGTAGGATTTTCCCACATTGACATAGTCTGTTGAGGTTCTGTAGAATAAGTTGCCCCCTGTGACCTGTAGGTTTTTATTGATAGAATCTTTTTTTAACAGAGGACTATAGTACCTTGTTTTGTCATTCTTTAAAATATCTAAATGAGTCACTGACATATACCCAAGGAGGATTTGGCTCAGAGAAAAAAACTTTCTTTTTTGTTTTCAGATGTACTATTTAAAATTCTTTGGCACCTGAGGAGGCATGACATGTGATGTTGCAAGACTTAATAAATGTATCTTATTCTTAGCATTGTTTTACACTGATTCAGGTTTCATTCTGAATCAGCTTAAAGATGCATTATGTGTCAAGCATGGCAGTTGTCTAGAAATTCCTTGTATACATAGTTTTCAGGGGATTGTGAAATTTCATTAAAAAATGTGTTTATACCTGTTTCAACAACGGTGTGCTAAACATTCATTTGACTGTGCGTTCTGTGCATGGCTGTCCTTTAAAACAAATTTAAAAACATCCTTCAGCTCTGTATGCAATAGTCATCTTTACAAAAGTATTTGGTTTATTGCAATTTAGATACTTATTTCTGTGTTAAATTCCTCCCTTTCATTCAATCTGTTTCTTCCTTATACAAGTAGAGATACTATTTTCTACAGTGCATTTGCCTAATAAATATAGAATTTTTTATGATCATAACAAATGTATTTTTTTAATACTCTGAGTTAATTTCTATGTTAATATTTCTTTTTACGGTGCACTCTTGGGAAAAACAAATAGTTAATCAGTGTAAATGTGTTATTAATGTCTCAAATTGGTTTACTATCTCATTATTCATGTTTATACTATTTAAAGTTATTGACTTCTACTTTCAGACTTCAGAAGGATTTTCCCTCTTATTTTATTCCATAGTAACTTGCAGCTGAGAAACTCTGCTGTGTCTGGAAGGAGGTATATTGAGGAAGTTAGTCTGTATAAAACCCCCAGATATCTCTGAATTGAATTGTGGTTGTGGGACATCTGGAAGGATCCTTTTGCATGCCAGACACATTCCCTACCTCTTTATTCTCAAGTGTGTCTGACCCCTGTGGAGGGTTGAAAACAAACCAAACAGGGAAAATTATCTAAGGTAAGGGTAAGACAAATATTCCTGATGATTTTTTTATGAAAAAGTGGGATGGGCCTGACAGCAATGCAGCCATCTAAAATGCTGCTTAAGCTTGCAGAAATATATTAGAGGGCGTGATGGCACTGTGTGGGTCATGGTGGACAGGAGAAGCCTCACTTGTGTGCTTTTGTATCCCAGAGTCTGGGGACAAGACTTGGAAAATGGTAGCCCCAATTGATGAAGAAGGTGACAGGAGTGGCTTTTCTACTTGTTAAGAAAGAAAGTTAGAATAGCGATAATAGAAATGCAGGAAGCTGTGAATAAATGTGGAGTTGAGAGCTGGACAGTCCTACTGGGGTAGGAGGCAAGTGGTTTGGTGCAGCAGCCACTAAGCTGCCCACAGGGCTCAGCTCTGAGGGGATACAGTTGCCTCACTTTTTTTCTCCCCTGCAGTAAAAAAGATGTCTCAGGAGTTTCAAGAGACAGCTCAGGGAAGGATCTGTCATTTTATAAAACAGGTTTTGGTTCTTTTGTTCTCCTCTGCAACTTTGTGATCAAGAACCAGCCTTTGGCTCTGACAGAATAAATTTGTACTGCTTTCACCTTTTCAATCTTGTTATTAAAAATGAATCCCAATGAAGCTGGCAAACTTGACATATGTTACTTCTCCAATTACAGTGAGTATGTATAGGCAGATATTTGGGAGGTGTGAGAGAAATGGATGGACACCTTCTGCCAAGCTACAAGGGCAGTTTAAGGACTGGCATCATGAGAGGCCAAGATACAGGGAGAAACTTTCCCATCTGGCATTGATGTGTAATCACGAAGAGGGCGGTGGGGAAAAAAAGCTTAATCCTTCTTTGGTCACCTCATGTTCTGGTTGAAAAAGCTGAGATGGCTTCACTTCCATGCTGGTCTGTTAGGAGGCTTTGATTTTTGCTAGGAGGAGGCACTTGTGTTGTACTGCCATTGGCGTTGCAGTCTCTTTAGGGGCATTTCTGATTTGCAGCCCCTTTCTCCTCAAGAAAGCACTGTTTTGTGAAGTGCCCTGGCCGTGCACTGATGAAGCTGCAGGTAGATTCATGGCAATCTGCTTCATCTCACTGTCACATCTGCCTAAGATAGAGATGGCAAAAACACACTGTTCAAGACGAGCATGTGAAAGGGGTAGAAGTTTTTATCTCAACCAAAGCAGAGAACATAGATGGTGAGTTCAGCCTGCCACTGTCATGAGAAGATGGCCATGCATAAGGGCATTTCTTCTCTGTACATCCTTCCTCACTTAATGTCTGCATTCAGGTGATTGAATAAATACCCTGTAACAGGGCAATAGGGTGCACTAGGGCAGTCCTGGTCATAAAGCATCTCTGTGGGGACAGAGACGAGGACAGGCTGAGGCTGGGCTGGGACTTGTGAGTAAGGACAGGATTAGGCCTGCTAAGGGCCATCTGCAGGTTCATGGTCTGGTCCATCTTTGGCCCCCCATAAGGCTCATGGTGGTGGTCTCCCAATCACCTTTCTTGCTGACCTGACTCGTAAGGTGCTTTTGTAATTACTTTGTTCAAATTCAGTCTGGTAACAGAAAATGGAGGTGTTTCATCTCATCAGGAATTTATCACCTGAACTGACAACTCTGAAAGGGAAGCTAGTAGTAAATTGGAAGATACTATGGAGCAAAACCCATCATGCTTTCTTTCAGCCCACTCTGTAGTGGCAATGATCAGGACAGCATAACTGCACGTCAACTTAGGACAAGAACAGGTGTTAATATAAGCTGCTTTTTTGACTTTAAATGTACACTGAGTGTGACTACCTTCAAACTTGGCAATGTATTGTTTTGAGTTTATGGCTATGATAACAACTGTTCTGTTGCTTTATGGAAATATAACAAAATCTTCCTTTCTGACCCTCAGATAATTAAGTGATTGAAATGTAAAGGGAGAAACCTGAAAGGAAAAAAAAATAGTAAGAGTTGATATTAATAATTTGTTTTATTTATGTTCTGCATGCCATAGATTACTTCAGTCAGTGATTTTTCCATATGTCTAGGTTTTCCATACATCTAACTATTTTCTGGCTTATAGCTACTTAGGGTGATCGTTTTTTCTGAAGTAACTTTCTGATGGTCTGTTTAGTGTTGAAATGGCCATTAACCTGAATAATTAAAAAATTACAACTACTGGGGCCACAACTGTTAAGTATAAAAATGAGGCAACCCAGAAACATCAGAAAATTTTTGGCCTGAATCTATGGCTTTAGGAAAAGTGGAATGTGTTAAAAGGTCAGTCTGGGGAATCCATTGGTTTTAAAGAGCCTTTCTCAAGCGAAGAGAGTAAAAGAGAACCAGAACATTCTTGGATACAAATGTCTCCCTGCTTTTAGGATTGTCTTTAAATAGTGCTTTACTTCAGATGATAAAAGTATTTAAGCTGGGGGAAAAAAAAAAAAAAGCAAATGGCAACTAATACTTCCAAGTGTGCTCTGGTCATTAATCAATCTTTGATTGTATTGAGGAAGCTAAGGATGGATCATGATAAGCAAAAAGTGTTTGATTTCTGTTTCTAGCTTCTCTTGTCCAATATCTCCTGTACTTTGCACAGGACATTCCACCCACAGCATGTGCATGGGGAGCTGCAGGTGGAGCATTGCAATATGTCATTACTACCAGCTGGACACTGCTGCTTGCATGATGCTTTAGCAGCAGAGTAATCAGCACCTGCCAGTAATCTTTCCACCCATCTTAGTTTCGTGTAATAACAGCAAATATAAAATCTTTAACACTATAGATTTTTTTTTCTGCCAAGAATATTCATGCTTTTTGAATCTTCTTTCCTTGTGTATGACTTATTGAACTCTCATGCAAGTTGCTTAAGACTTAAACAACATTACTTAATCTCATCCTGGATGTCATCTCTAAATACATGAAGGCAAAGATATTTATCAGGGGGAAGTCATCGATTCACCAAGGGGAAATCCTGCTTGATCAAACTGATAGTCTTCTAACTGGCTGGGTAGATGAGGAGGAGCAGTTGTTGCATTGAAGGTTAAAGGAATTTGGCAGAAAATAAACCCCCTTTTATCCAGTTTATTCTCAGATATCAGAGAGACTAGGAGTGGCTGGGTTTAGATTCTGAATGATGCCCAATTCAGTAGTGTAAGTCCAGTCATGTTTGGTATATCAAACTGTCACCATTATGAATGCACAAATAATGTCATCGCTGGCTGGCTAGATGAGAGTAGTGGATGTTATCTATCTTGACTTCAGCAAGGCCTTTGACATTGTCTCCCAAAACATCCATATTGAAAAGCTCAGGCAGTATGGCTTGGATGAGTGGACAGTGAGGTGGATTGAGAGCTGGCTGAATGACAGAGCCCAGAGAGTGGTGATCAATGGTGCCAAGTCGAGTTCAAGGCCTGTAGCCAAGGGAGTTCCATAGAGGCTGGTTCTGGGGCCAATCTTGTTCAACATCATCAATGACCTGGATGAGGGGACAGAGTGTACCCTCAGCATGTTTGTGGATGACAAAACTAGAATGAATGGCTGTGTCACTGGAAGACCAAACAGACAGAACTACTCAACTTGGTGAAAAAGACAAAACTTAATCTATTTTGCCACCAACCAAAAACATAACAAACAGAAAACATACCTAACCAAAAGCAATATAGAGTAGGATCATGAAGAGTGATGACCAGCCCTTTAAGATCCCCTTTCCCACATCCCTCCCCTCTTCCTGGACTCAGGCACCTGATCCTGATATCTTTAATTCCTCCCTTCTGAGCAGTGCAATGGGGGCAGGGAATGGGGATGTCAGCTTGGTCTGATGGCTCCTGCCTCTTGTCTCACCTCAGGGTGGGAGGACTCCTTGTTGGTCCTCCCTGCTCCAGCACAAGGTTCCTCACAATCCCTGAACAGACTGCTTTGTGTGTTTGTCCCAAGGGCTGTAGCTCCTATCTCCCTCCTCTGGTATAGGGTCTTCCCAGCGCTACTGGTTACTATTAGTCCCATCATTGCTTTCTGTGGGTTGCTCTCTCACTGCAGACTATACAGGGATCTCTGGTTTTGTGTTCCTACTCCCGTCCTCCTTCACTGACAGCAGTGTTTTCATGGTTGCCTCCATCTTCTCCCACTCTTCCACCTCCTCATATGCACTACAAATATTCCTTCTTAAATAGTGATGGCAGAGGACCGAGATTGGCCTGTCCGGTCAAGAGGTGAGTCCAACTCGGAGCTGGGGGAAGTTTTAAGAACTGCTTACTGGGACCAACAGTGCAGCTTCTTCCCCCTGTTACCAAGCAAAAAGTGGCTCCACACAAACCATCACAACCAATTAAGCATCCATTGATGTTTCTATATTTGCTTCATAGTGGGGTGTCTGATCCCATCTCAGTGGCCTGTCCTAGCATCTAATGCTTTCTCCCAAATCCATCTGCAACAACTCCAGCTATTTCACAAATTTCACTAGAAGTGGTGCTGGATGAAGCTATAAAACTAGATTATGGAACCAGCAGTACTCTGGATACACAATTTACAAAATGTTTGCCTGCTTGTGCCATTCTGATATATTTACTCATGCTGGGTTCTTCCTCTGTGCTTCAGTATTAACTTAGTTCATTTTTCTGCCTTCATGAAGATGAATGATCAGTGTATAATCACCTCCAATTTGACTAATGGTCTGGCACAGCTCTAAGCCACCTGCTTTGACAATGGACTGGAAAGCCTTCATGAGCATTTGGGGACCTGTCTGTTCCTGGCATCTGGCCTTATGCTTTCTAGGTGGTGTCTTCTTGCTTGTATCTCTCAGGAACTCAGTATTGCAGTCTCTCCCTGCTGTGTGACCTGATATAACAGTCCTAATGCTCTTCTGTGGTCTCCAGATATCTTTTACTTTTTTTTTTATTGAACATCATTATATGAATTATGAAATCTTGTACATATACTTTTTTTTACATGCTTTGTTAAAGGTCTGTTATGCTTGTCCAGTACAGCATGCTGCTATCTCTGAATCTGCACCAACTGTTGGATGTCACAGTCTTTTACTGATGGTAATTCAATTCTTAAAAACTTTTGTAGAATCATCACTTTGTTCTAAAAAAGGTTGTTGGATTTTTTTTATTTTTTTCTCCTCCCTAAATTCCTAGCCTGTTGGCAGAAAATATTGTCACATGCTTTTAAAATGTTCCTTTTTTTTTTGCTGTTGGATGCAGGGGAAAGCAGATCAAAGTTTTGGAAGTGAAAGGTGACTTTAATCCTTTATTAGGTAGACTGTTGTCCTAGTGCTATGGTTATCCAAACTAGATACTAGTCTGTGGGTTGGGGTTTGATTATGAAATCATGTTGTTCCTGCAGTTTAAATCACCGGTCTTCAATGAATCATCCTGAAAGTGTTTATCCTCTTTGTGTTTCAAGTGACCAGCAACCTTTTCTATTAATGTTGACAATAAATTACAAAGATGTATGTCAATATTACTTTCTGTAATTACAAAGGAAAAGCCTTAATATTCCTTTCTGTAATTACAAAGGAAAAGCCTTAATATTCTTTTGATTTTGAGCAGATTATCACCTGTCCATCTATTCTAGGTTTAGTATAAGCTTACAAATATTTTGTTTAGAAGAGAGGTAATTTTTATGGGTTATTGTAAGATTAGTCAGTATTAGAAGTTTATTAGTTATAGAAATAGCTAGAAAAGAAATGGAATATTCCATACCATTAAACTACAATGTTAGGAGTGTTTTAGCTGCTTCAAATGTTGTGATGCACAGGCCTTGGTAAGGTTCACATAACTTTACATTTCTTACATAATGTTAATATGGGGCTATGTAGTAGTAGCATAACTGAGTTTAAAAGGCTTAAAAGTGGTTAATCATGGAATCTTTAGTATTGCTTCCTCACTTTAAAAAGCAACGTGAAATCAGAACTTCAATTTGGTGGACTCTGTATGTGCCACGCTTACATCTACTAGCTTAGAGTTCAGGATGCAGGTGTTTTGGTTCGAGCTGCCTCGAAGCTGCATTAATAAACTCTGTAATTTAAGAAATATTATCTGTATATAATCATGTTCTTGATTTATAGGTAGTCCTATTCTGAGGTCCTGAGTTAAAGACCAAATACAATACTGTAGACAGTGGAACCGGTAACGGTGTGCCTGGTATGAGTTGTGTCTGTAGGCTATATCTATACAGTTTTGATTTTAATGTCCCCTTGGGAAAGAGGCATGTGGAACATTCTCACATTGATGGCAAATTTAAAATGTTGTATATTTATGCCTGAATGTTAGAGTTTGAGGGTATTTTGCTATGATTTTTGGGTTTTTTTCTGAGTTTTTTGTTGTTTTTTATCCACAAATGTGGGTGCATAAGCTTATGCTCCTTTCCCACAATGATAATGTTAATTCTCCATAGTGAAAGTTCTTCATAGGAAAGAAACTCTCCATAAGTGAAAAAAATCTCTGTAGGCAGCTTGCCATTACCATCTAGATAAATTCCTTTTAGATAAATTCTCCAGAATGCAGACATGATCATTACAGATTTTCCTGTCAAATGATGGCTAAAGAGCATAGATTTTGGTTTATTTTTTTAACTGCCTTTTTTTTTCCCTAGGGATTTAACCTTCATCATTGTAAAGCTGACTTGGAAAATTCTTGTAGAGAAAATTTTTGAAGCTCTGTAACTAGAATTAGACATGCAGTGGTCACTTCTCTCCATAGTTTTGTCAGTTATTTGTACTGTGTTCCACCTGCCTTAGATTTCAATTTATATTGCAGAACTAAAAATCTCTCTAGATGATGACTTACTCTCTTGTCCTCTATCTGGATATTTTTAGTACTTCATAAATGACTGTATGGATGACCTAATTTGTACCTTAGATTTTTTTGTTGTTAGTGATCACTTTGATTTTGCTTAGTCAGCTTTTTTTTCCTCAAAGTCCATCATGCTTTTTAGTTTCCCTTCCATCTATACCTGTAGTTCAGGATCTCTTTAAATCAATTTCAAATGATGCATCAGCAGCATGAATAAAAGCTTGTGAAACCACCACTTGTCTAGAAAACAAAGATTGATAAAGTTTCTTCTTAGATTGATATTGACGATTCCTACTTCATTGTTAAGAGATTTGGAAAACAAAGTAACTTTTTAAATAATTATTGTTTATTTATCTGAAAGTCATTTAACAATATTTTACTTTTTCCAAAGAAATGACATTTTGAAGAGTGAAGTCTTACTAAGAAAAATACATCTGTTTTATAACTGCATAATAAAAGTATAAAATAGAATATTTGCTATATTGATAGCCATTAATGTGCATTCAATACAGTAGAAAATAGATGAGGGACATAATAAATGGAAAGACTTTAAAGTATATTAGAGACTGAACTTAAAATGTGTCGCTCTGTTATAGTTCTGTAGTAGAAATGGTAGAATTTCCCATACCAATGTTAAAAGCAGAGATGTTCAGTAATTATTTTTGTCCTGTATTTAAAGGAAAAATGATACTGTAACTGGAATTACAGCGTCACAGTACTCAATAGTTTCTACTAGAAATCACAAACTAAATTATTTTTAAATCAGAAGAGATCTTTTTTTTAATGTGTGGTTTTTTTTTTTAATGGGTTTATTCTTACTTGACCTCAAAAAAAAAAAAGTCCCCTAAAATTTTGCAAAAGAACTGTGTGACAGACTAGTAGACCAGTAAACTTCTAAACCCACTAAGATAATAACTATGGAGAGATTTTTGTTGGTGCTCAATAGATTGATGCAGAAGTTAAAAATCTGATAACTGAAAGCATTTAAATCTAAAGGATAATAAAAATAACAAAACTGAAAAGTTGCAGAATGTTTAAACTGAGTGGGTTTAAGTATTAATTTTCCTCAGTCACTTTCAGCCAAGATCAAGTTTTGCACAAACTTTCCTGCTTTTTGTTGTTCTCATCAAGCTCCTCAATATCAGGTACCACAGCTGTGCTTGAATGCCTTGAAAGGCTCACAAGCACTCTGACCAGACAGGCAAGGAACGTTTTATGCATTTCTTACCTTTTTGGTTTTCATTCTTGTCTGCTTCCTTCACTTCAGAATGTGGAACTTTTTTTCTCCTTTCAGGACTGACCCTGATAGCATGGAGAAACAGAACACTTGTGTCTAAATTATCCACCGTAAATTTAAAAGCCTCTCCCTAAAATCTCTGGTTTGTTTTTTTTTTTTCTTCTTTTATACTTGATACCACTTCTTCCCTCACCTGTCTGTAATGTGTCCTGTTGACGCATTCACCTGTTGATGTGTGCTGCTGAACTGGGACCTACACATGGACAGACTCCATCACTGTTATATCTTCCTACATCTTTCACATCTTTCTGAGCAGCTGGCAGTTCATTTTAAATTCTTAGTATCACCTTTAACTTCCACCTCAGGAGATGTTGATTTGAACTGTTGTCCCATAAACTATTGGTGAGGAACAGAGTGAACAGATCTGGACAACCTAGTCCTGAGTTGATTTTGATTTCTGGACAAACAGGTAGGCATGTGGGATAAAACAAGCCCCAGTTTTGACTGGTAGCATGTTCTCGTCTCTTTCTCACACACACACAAAAAAAGTGAGCTTTTTCTCTCTTTTAACTAGATGTAAAATAACAGCTGGTTTCAGTAATTTTTTTCAGGCAGCAGTTGTTTTTCTGAAATGTAAGAGAGAATTATCTTCTCTCTGGGGACATATGTGTGTTTTTCCCCACCATTACTCCTAATTCCTGAAATAGTCTGAAAAATAAAATTTAAGTAGGTTACCAGTGTACCTGGCACATGGGTATGGTCTCACGAACCACAGCTTGAGGTATAGTGAGAGGACCATCTGCAAATGATGGAGAGGAAAAATTAGGTCTCAAAATGAATTTACTACCACTCCTTCAGCTATAAGCACCACATAGAAATTGGGATCTTTTGTTCTGCAGATAGACCCGGCACTAAATCCACTCTGAACATGTCAGACATTTTTTCCAAATTCTCAAAGGTGGCCTCAGTAGAAGCTTAAACCTAAATTACTTGAGTGTTCAATCCTTTGCTCTTAGCTGAAAGCTTGAGTTAATTACTCCATTAGCCTTCTTCATAACTTTTGATTCATTACAACTGTCACCAGAGAGCATGTGGATGCAATCACAGAAGCTCTTCCTATTTTGGTGAGTGCAGTCTCTCCTTCCACCTCTCACATGGAAAAAGTGGACGACAGACCCCTCCTAGTCCCTTTCTTTTTCATGAAGTTTGGGTCCAAGTTTTTTAGCTATAAGACTCACTGCAAAATATTCATAACACTGTCCACTAAATTCTATTTATGACCTGCTTTCTTCTATCCAGAATACTGTTATGCCAATGTTTGTCTTTTTTTCATGTATCCATACTAGCAAAGAAAAAAAGGGAAATGAGAGTTTTGTTTACAAGCAATTTGTCTCTGGTTTCTCCTTTGTTTATTGCCTAGTTCAGAACCTTGGCTATGTAATGTGAGAAGAAAACCTTTTTATTTTTTCTATAAAATGAATATTAAAACATGATCTTAGGGATACCTGTGGATGGTCTTCTGTAATTGGTGTCTTGAGATGCTTTTTGAAGATCTCTCGTACTCAGTTTCCAGAAACAGAAACTGCCCACTTCAACAAGCATGGCGTATGTCAAGCAGTAATCTTTCTGCTAGCATTGCATTGCTTTGAAAGCTTACTGCAGAGTTTAAATGTGTTTTCTTCTGCTGCTTCCTCCTTTCCTTTCCTCACTCCTATATTGGCTGTATACTTAATTTTGGTTATCAGTATTTATATGTGCTGTTATCTCTACATACACTGCATGCATTTTTCCGTTATGGTAATTGCTCTTCTTTCTTATTCTTTTAATCTGTCCTTCACCCTCGTCTTCTATCTGTTATGCCAGTTGTCTTGTGGTTTTTGAATTTATAAAATTTATAAATTCATAAAGTTTATAAAATTTGATTGACCAACCTGTTATGTCAGCCTGACATTGTGAAAATCACTTATGCCTGCTAGCGGAATTTGTGTGTTCTTGCACCATATTCCACACTTTGAAACACTACAGAACATAGTAGTATTAAATTGCACTTTAAATTGTTAGTCTGCACTTCAGGCCACAGAAATTCTGTCTCTTTTTTCACAACAGAAATCCAGGATTGACTAGTTTAAAAATGTTTTGAAAAGGTCATCTAGCTGTGTCTACTGACAGAATGTCTTCTGTAAGTAAATGCAAATTTGCATGCTGTGTTTAGGTTTGCTCCACGGATAACTGCCTTGTGCACTGGGGCCAGAAGGATTTCTCCCCTATAGTCAAATGAAGACATTTCTGTATTAGAATCAGGAGCATCCCCTGGAAGTTACAGTGCTTGGTAGCTTTGATGTTGACTCCATCACTTTCCTGTATGGACTGATTCGAAGGATTAAATGTCATAGAAAGGTTAGTGTCCAGATCCTGGATATTCTAATTGCAAATTAACTTGAAGACTTCTTTTTTTTCCCAATGTCCAATAATATGATAGCAGAACAAACATTTATTGCAGTTGTTGGCTTGCGGGGGAGAGAGGAACCTTGGTTGCTTATTTTCTGAGGGTCTGCTGCCACCAGGGATCTATGATGTCATGTCAAAACCAGCGCCGACTCTAACAATGCAGTTCACAGCAGCGGAGCTGCGCTCTAAAGTCTCTTACAGACTCTCTTCTCCTCCAAAAAGAAATTTTTGAAGAGGAAGCAATGGTTAATATGTTTTATATAGGGAAACTAACAGATAATAAATTGCAAGTGAAATGATGCTGATGTTTAAGCCTCCAAACTTTTTGTGCTTTTTTACTATTGCACAGATGCCTAAAACAGCCTGTCAGAACAGCAGCCCAGAAAAGCTCGTAGCTTTCAAAGCACTGCTTCTCGGAGAAGACGCAATGCACAGAGACTGTTTGCATGTGGGCAGAGAGAACTCTGCTGGGGTTAAGCAGCAGATTAGCACATCAGTGGGCTTGTGTGGGGCAGGAACGTGCTGGCAGCTGGCACACCAAGCTGCCCTGCCTTGGACAACTGTCACGCTGGCACCACTCTGTTCCTCTGATTGGGTACTCCCAGTGACTGATTAAAAATGCTGATGCTGTTTCTGCTCTCCTTTCCACTTGGAGGAGAAATCTCTTTTCCCCACCCCCAAGCCCACCTCTAGGATGTAAGTAATGGTGAGAAGATGAAGATGAAAACAGTGCGATCGGAGTGACTGGAAATACAGCAGTCTGTTATAGCTGCAGTGTTCTGTAGGAGTCATCTTCAGACTTCTTACATTTTAGTTTTTCAGCACAAACTGCTTGCAGGTTTCGGAAGGCTGTGAAAGGACTTACCGTTTGTGTGTTAGTGTTTTCTATGTCTCATCATAGTACCTTGCTTTTCCCTGGACAGCTGTGTTCAGAGCTTCATGTGGAAATCTTTCTGTTGAAGAGAGATAAAAAGGATCCTTAATCTGATTCTCTTTGGATCTTTCTATTTTTATGGTAAGTGCCAGCATGTATTGGCTGAGCGTAGCTTCTTTGCTGCAGTGCTCGTGCTCTCTCCCTCTCCCTCTCTCTCTCTTTCCCTCCCCCTTCCCCTGTCTGTTTTTCTCCCCCTGTGTTCTTAGATAAGCCTTGTGATCTTCACTCAATATCTAGTAATCATTTTTAGCATCTTCGTAGCAGATGTTGGCTAACTAAAATACAAGTTTTCTCTTTATTTTGCTCTTTCCAACACGGAGCTCTGAAGTAGTGATTGCAATCTGAGTACTGCCTCTTTGTCCTTGAAACAGGAGGCTTGAGCGTTGCTCGTGATTGCTCATGGCAGCAATGGGATAATGTTCTGGGGAGCTAGAATTAAAGATTTGGTAAAGGGAACTCATTTCTATAGGTCTGTACCACGGTACTGAAAGGGCACGGAAAGACACTGCTTGACTAGCCATTTAGAATACTCTGAAGCCCTTCAGTGTTCAAGTATGGGGCATACATGTGGTTTGAACTGATATTTGCTGCCATTGCCTTAGGAAGGATAGGATCTTTCAGCATTTTCAATGTAAGCCTGTGTCATCAGGTGTTTCTAAGTTGGACTTTTTACATCTTACAAGTGCAGACTGACCGGGACAAGAAGTTACAGAATAGGCAACCTAATAACCTTCCTCCTTCTCTGGTCTATACAATTGTAAATTCTTAGCCTTTTGAAGTGCTTTTACAACTCTGCAGTAGAAAAGAAGTGTATTTAAATGTTTGAAAACTTGTGCCTGCTTCATTCATGCTCTAAATTGTTTTAACAGCTCTGATTTTGTAAATAGGAAAGGTCATTAAGTAGTCCACAGTAAATTGTGCCCTTAGACACCTTTTTTTTTTGGTCTAGTTTGTGGCATGAGATTTAAAGTAAAGGCAAATATGTGATTTCTGATAGATAGATATAGTCCTTTACTTTTGTATGAGAACTACAAAAATATTTCTTTCAACTTAAGTGTGTTTCATGTAAATCCATTATGTGGATTGACTATGCATAGCCCTTACAAACTGCAGGAATAATAAAGACTTTACTAAATCTTCAAAGGTCCCCTAAAGGCATAGATACAACACTCAAACTCATCACAGGCTGGTATGCCATCAAAAACAAGGCAAAGAGGTGATGTGTTCTTATACCTTTGTTTTACCAAGGTAGGATGAGAATAAAGCATTTATTCTGTCTCTGCATTGCCTTTTCTGGGTTTAAGTAAGAAATGTGCTGATGTTTGAAAAATATTTTCTTTGTTGAATGTGCCTTATGTTGTGGCTTAAAATAATTTTGTTCCTGATTTATCCTGTAATTCAAAGGGGTTTGCTTCACTGTTTAGTTCCTCAGAGTTTGTGTACCTCCTTCCCACTCCCAAATGAGTAAAAACTTTTTTAAAACTGCCATTATTTTAAATATCCTTCATTTCTTTTCTGTAGTTGGGTGTAATGTCTGGCTGTATCAATAGCATGTATGTGTGTTGTGGGGGGAGGAAGCCCAGGTTAGGCAATTGCAAGAGGTACTGGGGAGAGGAGGCTTACACAAATCTGAAGGTAGAAGACTTCATGGTGCAATGAGGTACTTGCTGCATTGCCTTTGCAAAACAGTAGTAATGGCCAGCATGTATCCCAGATGTCAGTGGTCCAAGTCATCTGCCCCATCAGACCATGTGTTTTGGTATCATGTTGCACCTGCTGGTGCAACTGACCTGTTTCTCTTCCCACTGATGCAGTGAGGGCATGCTACAAACCTACCCTCCTGCTCCCTGGCAGGAAGCAGGTATATCTTGGCACCTGTGCAGCTCAATGAACCATTCAAAAACATTTACCTCTAGAGCAGTCCTCCCCACTGACTATTACAGAAAGGCTTTTTGGCACTATGTAAGGTCTACATGTTACTTAATTTTTAAAAAGTCAGTAATGAAGGTGTCTGAGTTTGTTTTCTTCCAATTTCAGTAAGTGCTGACACAACAACAGCAGCAACAAAACTTTTTACTGTGGAAGGAGAACAGCAAGCATCTTGTTAACACTTATGGGGAAGTGGTCCTAGATGCCTGCAGGTTCTGACATTGCCTTGAGTATTTCTTGGTTAAAGGTAGCAAGTAATTGTGTGTGTGCATCTACATGTGGAGCTCTTTACATTACCATTTTGTTACATATAAAAATACTGTAAACAAAATACATGACAATCTAAATAGTTCTGAAGATCACACAGTAAAGTATGGTACAGCTGTATATGTTTTTATCTTTTAAATTATTATAAAATCAGATATTCCTATGCCTTAAAATAATGTAATTTTAAATCACATTGAATCAAAAAGTACTGTTTTCACACAAAAAAATTACTCGTGTCTAAGTAAGGCTATCCAGAAAAGATAATTTTCAACCTAAGTACATAATCATATCTATCTTTTTCAATAAAAGTTTAAAAACTGAAGTGCATAATGTAATGTGCTTTCTGAGTAGCCTTGAGGCAAAAGGAAGGGGGGAAAAACAATCATTCTGAAGTGTTTTCTCCAGTTTTAAACCACATAAACTTGGAATGGGGTGTTTACATTTGGAACCTTGCATCTGTCTACTGCAGCTGAGGAGTCTATGCACCTAAAATCCTTGTCAGCACATCTTGTTACAGACCAAAGGCTTAAAAAAAAAAGAGGCATTCTTCTGTAAAAGCCTTTAGAGACAGAGAGAAGAGTGAAATTCCTCCGATAACATGAAATTCAAGCATGAAGATGTGCTTTTGATTTCTTAGGAATCCTGTGACTACTCTTATAGGGGAATGCATGCATAGTACTTCCTTGTTTCACAGCATGGTGTCATGTTAATTCCTTTGCAGGGTGGCTGAGGACTGCATAGAAAACAACTGCAGGGTGGAAAAAAAAAATGCTGTTCCATAGCCAGCCAGAATCACCCAATGGTCTGATGAAGTCACTGCATTATTTTTTTTTCCCTATGTATACTTAGTATGCATTCTTCCCTCAACTTGTCCTTAGAAACAAATCCCTTAAAGCATTATACTCTACATATATTCAACCATATACATCTGTTGTGAATGTAAAAGCCTATGTTTTTACAGAAAGCTCGCTCCTTTTTCCATACTGCTTCAGTAGTTTTATGCTTTTTGTCTGTTCATATCCTTTCTGACAAAACCTGTGCAGGCAGCTATTGATTATCACTGGTTGAAGAATCCAGGCAGCAGATTAGCCATGCTCCAACTTCTCTCTCTGCTCTAGATTGGAAAGTGATACTGGGATATGCATGATGCAGAGCTGAAGTCGTCAGTACCAGGGAGTGCTCTGGTTAGTGATTTTTTTCAACGCTGCTTCTTAAAACTGTTTACAAATGTTTTCAAAGGTAATGAACAACATATTTTACAAAGCACATGTTATTATAATTTAAAGTATATATATTCTATGTATATGTTACATGGTATATTATTTGTGGTTTTACCTGGTTGTTTCTTCATACCTACTGACCCAAGCATGAGCACACATGGATAATCCAAAGTTGACTGCAATTTCTTATTCATAGAGCCAACTTTTATGGTTTTCCTGGACACATCCTCTTGTTTAGTGTGCAGATTTTGCCCAGGGTGATTTCAAGGACTTCATAGCTCTAGTGTTGCAAGTATTTTCAAATTTACCTCTATCTGTCTGGAGATCTTAACAGATGAGCTGTCTTCACTGCAGCTGCTACATTTGCAGTTCATGAACATCTGTAAGTCCTGTGTGTGAATGCTGTGCTGCGTAACCTGGCAAAAAGAAGTTTGATGCTCTTGGAAAGTATTGGGCAAGTGTGTTCAAGTGCCACATGCTTTCTCCGTTATCTATGGGGGAAGGATTAGTTTTCAGTTACTCTTAAATGTACCTTGTGTCTTTTATGCATATGTGCTTGCATTCTGTACCTGTTATATTTCAAGGAGTCACATGTTCTGCATTTGTACAATTGCATAGCACTTGTAGAGATATGTGTGACTTCATGGAAATCATGGCCTTTAAGTTCATGACACGCAGATTTTCTCACATACAATTTCTGCATAGGAAGTACAGGACAATAAATGGAGAGGACATGTATGTTAAAGAACTTTCTCGTACATAGCATGTCATGACTATGCTGTTCCAGATTTGATACGATAATAATTGATCAGCATTAGGCCTGTTTGCTTTGGGAAATATCAAAGGGCTGAAGCATTCCCCAGGGGTGATCCTGTCTCACAGACTTCTTTAGCACTTGAAAATACAAATGAATGAAAAATTTTAAAGGTAAAGTGTTTACTTTCAAGTGATTGTGGAAACATGTGTAGCCTTTCTTGGTGGAAGATGTGAAGAGGGTAAATTATCCTAAATTGACTCAACCAACCTCAAGTGGTCCCGTTCTAGTAATTTGAGACTACTAGAATCAAGAACTTTACATTGTTCTGTTTGTAGTAGAAAGTTAAATAAAAATCTGTTTAAAAGTTCTGGGCTAGTTCCTCAGCATCCCAGTAGAAGGGATCTTGTCACTAGAGTAGGTAATGCAGATGTTCTGTCTCTATGAACTAACTACACCTCTGAATAGGATGAACAGCACTGAAGCTACAATTAAATTCCTAACAGCGTACAGCTTTCTGCATGTGGGTAGATTTTACTCTAGGACAGTATTTTCAGGAAAGCCTCATATTTTTTAAGAGCTGTGTGTAGACACCTACAATGCTGCAAGGCCCATCCCTCAAAATATCTTCCCTTCGTCATCTCAGGAGGAGCTACAGCTAGCACAACTGCAAACTTGCCTCTAAACCCAGCTCTGAGAAGACTGATCTCCATCAAATGGTGGAGTTTGAACACGAGTTCAGAGATTTCCAGACATGGTATTTACAACCTGACTGCCCAAAGATAGAATTGCTGTCCAAGAATTTTGGACAACTTAGTCCTTCAAAAGGCCATACAACCTGAAGCTAAATACTTGAAAAAAGTTAAACCCAACAAATTATTCTGAATGCACTCCCTGGACTTAGTTCAATATTGGTCTTAGTTCTTTGTAGAGGTTGTTGCATGTCAGTTCTCAGCTATTTGATCATCCGGATGAGCTTAGAGCCACCAGCACACATGGGCACTGGTCAGGAACCATAATCCCAACCATTTTCAAACAGTTAGTATTCATAAGACACCAGCCAGGATTAGAGCCATGTTATGCTGGCCAAAACTCTGTTCTAAATCCCAGCATTATGAAAGTATTGATGATGATCATAGAAGGTGGGCTCCTTGTGCTCTTGGCAGAAGTAGAATAGCAGAAGTTAGTGCTTCCAGAGTGCGGGTTGAAAAATGTCAAAGATGTCCCAAATTTCCTTTAGGAGCCTATTGCTATTTTATATAGAGGTAGGAAGAGAAGGTTTTTGTATAATTTATTTGTAGGGTTTCTATCACTACTGCTGGGAAATGATTGAAATACACACCTGTTTCAGAACAGCTTTTTTAACTTCATACATTTGCTCTTGTTTGTAGTCTCCTGAAGTATTGACTTGAATTCCTTATTTTATATGGTGCTTAAAGCTTTCAAATATAGAAAAATGATTGTTCCTCTCTTTGGCTTTGGAGAAGGAAGTTAATTAACAAAATCACTTGAGAATAGCAAGACCAAATCTCCTCTGAGCCAATTTGCTGCAGGGAAGGGCTAACCTGGTGATTAGCTGTTTTGGATCACCAGGAGATATATTCCCATTTCAGATAATTTTATTTGACACAACTGTTTTTCATTAAAGTTAAGCATAATACTCTACACAAGCTACATTAGGCTCCTGGAAACTTTTTCTAGATGAGCTTGGTACTTAATGGAGAGACACTTCCTATAAAATGCCAGTGGAAATCCTTAACTTTGTGAAGCCCGTTGGTATGTCTCCATATATCTTGGCAGACACAAAACCTTTCTCCATGTAGTCAATTTATTCCCCCAGGCTCACGTCAGATCTCTTCTTGTTTGTGTTCCTGTGTCACTGTTACTCTCACTGTTTTCCCTTGACATTTACTTTTTTGTCTTTTCACATATTCATTTACCTTCACACTTTTCTTAGTTTTCTTTTGTTAGTTGTTCTTTGTTGTTCATTGAGATGATAGATCTATGTTAGGTTGGTTGTTGAAGTGTTTTGGGTTTTTTTTCCCATACTGATTTTCCTCTCACTGTTTGTTTTTGTTGTTAGGGTTTTTTTACTGTACTAGTTGCCACTCTCTGTTCAGTCTAAGCAGAGCCTTGCCTGGATTCAGTGCCTGAGAAACAGCAAAAACTGTCTTTTCTAAATGAAGAGCTTCGCTGCAGTCCCAGTGTATTGTGAAGCTTGTGTTGAAAAATGGAGAACAGAAGGCAATGATAAGCAGTTTTAGCAGGACAAAAGGTCTGGAACTTAAGAGGCAAATAAAATATCAGGCTTTTTAACATGAATACTCTTTTCCTAAATCTACTAGGAAAATAGCATATTCTCTAGTTGGGGAATGAGGTCAAAGAATCTTAACAAAAAAGTTAGGGAAGTGATACTGGTCAGTTGTTTCAAGCTCTCTGAAGTTTCATGCAAGTAACACTGCTTTGGTTTTGAAATTGTTGCAGTAAAAATGGCTTTATTTCAGATAAGAGGGGAAAAATTAATTTAGTTGAAGGCTGCTTTTGCCCCCACAAGAAGGAAAAGAATACCTCTTCTAATTTCTTGTTGTAATTTGTTCCCATAGAAACACCTGCAGAAATAGATGGGAGGGAAATTCCTGGTCTCATTTAAATTAAGTCTTGAGTAGTCAAGTTTCTAGCCATAGACATCTTTGTTTTCTATAATGCTGATTGTTGGTAATAATTATCTTGTTTTTCTTTCTGTATCTTTATGTTGACCACCAGGTCAGCTCAAGTACAAGAAGTTCATTCCAACTCTTTGCACTGAAATTGTTGTTGAGCTACAGACAGAATTTACTTATTTCCCTTGATAATACAGAATGTATGTGATGCAGATTTCAGAAATCCCTTGGCAAAAAGATGAAATAACTTTCTGCTTCTACATGTCTCATGAAACTTACTTTGTTTACATTTCTAATAATGATAGCCTCTGAACTGTTCTGATTATATTAAATTCTGGCTATAAAAACAACTTTTGTGAAGCTTACATCACTACTCAATGTCCCATGGTAAAACTGTTTCTGCAGCTTATTCTTACATTATTGTCACCAGAAACAGTTCTGCAAAACAATCAAAACATTCTTGTGTAAGAAATATATAACTTTTTTTTCCTTTTCCTGAAAAGCAACAGGATTCAATCATTCTTTTGATTAGTACAGAGACTTATATGTTAGCTTACCATAACCTTATAGCTCAATCAGATCAGCATTCAGATAACTCTGAATTTTAATTGTTCCGATAATTCTGCAGCTTTAATTCCACTGTCTCCTTGTTTAGTTTCTGTCTCTGATCTTATTTCTTCTAATTCTCAATTCTGTGCTTCTGCCCTCCTTGTCCTTTGACTCTCCTCCAGGCTGTGTCCTGTTCTAGCTTTCCTTTTTCTACTCTTTCTGTTCTTTACCTGCTTCTCCAGGCTATTTCTGTATCTAGGTGTCCCACTCACATACCAGTGTTTATTTTTTCCCTGAAGAAGGAATTAACTCAGACCACTGAGTTATGGACCTTTAGAGTGCTTGTTGCATGGGTTAGCATTTCTTTTGCAACATCAGTAATAATTTTCTATTAGTTTTTGTGAAACAGTTCAATGAAGTTATTAAAGATGACATTACTTTGCAAGAGACCTATCAGAGCAGAAACGCAGTGTCAGATTTCCATATAAGGTAAAATGCTCCAACTGAAATTTAATATATATTAAAGTTGAGGATGTATGGTAGATTTGTGCTTGTCCTGGTGGCAGATTGGTTGCTGAATGGGGAACAGTGAGGAAAAAGGAGATAGGTTTAGGATATGTGCTTCATTTCAGTCCCAAGAGGGAAAAGAGTGAGAAGCAGCAGAATGGATATGTCACACAGTTTTTCATTGTCAAAGGTTGAAGTATCTCACTCAAGATTGTAAAGAAATGTATGTCTGTCTTCAACTCAGGACTCTTGAAATCCATGCCAGTATCCTGATCATGCCAGGCTAGCCTATTTTTCCACAAAAGTATAGGGGAAAGGGAACTGCTAATTCTGATAGATAATAATAAATAAACTCCATTCAAATATGCAAGGTAAAGAAGAAAACTTACAGCCTTCTAGGTTCTTAACCAGATAAATGTTCTCAGAGAAATTTTAGCAAAGAGAAAATTCTCAAATTTTTACAGAACATAGAGTAATATTTAGGATATTTGCTAAACAATTTTTATATAATTGCTATTTCTCATTTCCTGTCTAAAAAATTCCAGTAGTTTGCTTTCCAGGGCATATCATGATGTCTGGTTAGATGTTTATGTGCTGATTGCAGTAGACTCCAGGATAAGTAACTAGAAATTGATGCGATGGTTCTATTTCACTGTTGTCAAACATATATCCTCTTTGCTTTGTAGACTCCAGAGGAAAGATAAGTTCTGGGGCCACACTGTTAGCACTTACATCCTTTGAACTTCATTTTTAAGGACATCTGTAAGCCTGAAAATAGGTTTCGTACCTCAGGTACTTTGTGAGTACCTCGTTGCATTTGGATACTAGCGCTGTGCAATCTAGAGGCATTTTGTTATACTAAAAAGCATGGAGGGGAACAGCTTTGAGTATTTAAGGATTAATAAATGACACAGGTTTCATTGGCTGTATTTATGCATGATTCTGGAGATTTTAGTCACATGTTCATATGCAATATTTTTCATTGAGTTATTTTTGTTTCTTTTTATTTTCCTTGGTAAAGGTTTTGAATCTGTCTCATACTGTATAAGATTCAAATCGTGCTCCAAATAAATAAAAAACCAAACAACTATTTCTTGATATATTTATTTTTATGCCAATCAACTCAACTTCTGCTGATGTCCAGATGGTAAACAATTATTCTGTACAGAAACTATGAACTGAGATGATATTATTTCCCTTGCTGGTGTTCTCTCTTTTTGCTACTTCATAGATAAGGTGCTCAGCTTTGGCAAGAAAGAGAGAAATGCTCATTAGCTTAGGATACTGTCTTTGAAATGCAAGGGTATGATTTTTTTCTGTGTCTTTAACATGTTATAACATTTTATATCATCAGAATAAGGCTTAAATTAACACTGACCACAGCTATGAATGGCATAATTTTGTCTGATTAGGTGTTGTAAACTGGGTGCTTAAATGGTGATATTATGACCACTGAAGCCACTTCTTTAGCAGCACTGAAGGCAGAGGTGGGTATGCAAACGAGTACCTCAAATTAGAATTCAAATCCTTTAATTGTGAGACCAACATTTCTCTTTGTGCTGTTTCCAGCTGTGTTTCTGTGCTCTTCTACCCCTCTGCACTGAGGCTGGGGAGAGGCCATGCAGAGCTGATGTTTATAGCAGAGGTGTCAGTCCTAAGCAAACACTGAGGATAAAGATTCTGTGTGGTCTGGAATTAAAACCCATATAGTATTGCATAGGCATAAAAGTGCTGACTGTATTTCACAGATGCAGCTTTAATTCTGGCACTTCTTTAGGTCTGATAGCTTGATATTGCAAACTTGACAGTCTTCTGACATAGTTGTGTTATATATCAATACTTTAATATCTTAAATGGCAATATAAATCCAGAGATTTTATCCTCTGATACTGAGAGAAATGCTGGCTATATATGTAGGACAGATATTTAAGAGTTTTGATTTTCTTCTTCTTGGGCTTGAGCATAGTGTTGAGTCAGTCTGGTAGCTATAATTGTCATTCCATGGCTGGTAGATCAGCCAGAAAAGGGAAGTGCATATTTTGCTATAGAACTCCTTAATAATCTCTTGAGGATAGTTTAATGGAAGAAAGTGTCCTCTACTGCCACAGACACTTCTACTTTGCCATTAGAGTAATTCTTCCCTGTCTGTGTGCTGTGGTGAGATCTTGGCAGAGAGGGTCTCTGCTCTTCTACTGTCACAGTGACTTGAGCTGTAAGAGGGGTAAATGCAGGAAAAAAATTGCCACATGTATTGCTGAGATTAAAAAAAAAAAAAATAAAAGCCCAGAGATTTAGGTTTGGGGTTTTGGTTTTTTTTAAACAATCTCTAGATACCAATATTGACAGTGTGCAACTTCAAAACTGACCAGTGGTTTTCTGTGGCTGAGATGTTCTAAAAGAGTCTGGAATATTTAATGTTCTCCTTCTGGATTTCAAGCACTGTGGCTTTTAGATTTGTCAAAGCAGATTGATCAAGTTGGAAATGGCATTTTAGATTGAGATGCCTCTCTTTGCATATGCATGATTCCTGATTTTTTAGCATTTTCACTGCTGTGGTTATTGCTTTAAAGATTTTTTTTTTTAAAGAAAAATCAATGTCCATTAGCTAGTATGTGTGCATAGATTCTATCTTTACAGTTTCAGTGTTTCAAAGAAATCCAATTAAATTTTGAAAATGTTTTCATTCCACCTCATTAACATAGTTTTTAATACGGGGCATAATATAAATAGTAGAATTGCAATTGCTCAAGTCCAAAACCAAAAAAAGTCTCCTTCTGTCTTGTTTTAATTTCCATGATTAAAGCAATACTTTCCTCATGCACCCTTGAAAAAAGCACAGATACTCCTCTGTTTCAGAAGTTTTGCCAGAAGACCTAGTCAGTGAGCCAAGGTTATAGATATGCAGATTTTGAATCAGCAGTGCTTGCTAAATGCTGCTGTAGTTCTGTTGACAGGAAGATGTCACAGCATGCCATCCTACAATGCCTATGGCTTTGTGTGGATTTGTCACCTGTGCTTTGCTATCCTAGGGCAAGAACAAGAATTGCACTTAACACATAGCCCCAGGAAAGAGTCTGAGCCTGTCACTGCATGTTGGGCCTCAGTATACACCTTAGTCTGACTTCAGATGAAGGAAAACCATGAGTTAAAGTTTCCATGCTGTAAAATAATTTCTTTCAATAATTTTAGAGTCTTTCTAGATTAAGATATATCAGTGGACCTATCATAGGATTAATATGCTCTGAAGTCAAAGACAGAATTGCCAGAGCTCAGGAAACAGTAGTAAGGATGTTCCTCCAATCATGGTTTATCACCTAAAAGTCTAAGTTATCATTTCGTAGAATCATAGAATGGTAGGGGATGGAAGGGACCTTTAGAAATCATCTAGTCCAATCCCCCTGCAGAAGCAGGTTCACGTAATCGTACTTTTGATTATGTGCTAAAGGTATTGACACTCAGAAGGTAAAATAAACAGGAGCACAGAAAGCAAGATGGTAGGTTTAGTTACTCTACATGACAGTTTTAAGGCAGTAAGTACCTAATTTTCTGTAAAGGAAATTAGAGAATTATTAATTTGTACTGAAAGTTATATAAAATGATGAGTTTCCCCCAAAGACAATATTCTTCCAGCATAAGTAGGCCCTTACTAGCTGATCTAGGAAAAGTCAGGCGTGCAACCTTCAATTCCTACACAAATGCTCACTTGAGTGTGTTGAATTTCACATCTAGGAAAGTCTGGAGAAGTTTTTCCTTACTCTTCATATGAAAAATCTGACATGCCACTAAAATTATACTCTGTTAATCATCAGATGCTGAGCACTTTGGTGCAATGTTAATCCTTCTGGATTGAGTATTGCTGTTTTGCTGAGCAAGCTCAGAGTGCAAGAGCAATGAAATAATTCAGAGGCAGGCTCTTCGATAAATGAAGTCATGCAAGAGACATTGCAAATCTTCTGATCTCATATAAGAACACCCATAGAACTGATGTAGTTGAAAATCTTTGAAAGATTGAAATAGAATCTAGTGCTGCATTTTGCCAGGAAATCATTTATAAGTAAAAATGTATGCTTTCCATTTTCATTCTCCTCTTGCACCAGGGTATTGCCTGGCTCAGGCTGAAGCTGCTGCTCAGCTGTAGCCAATGGCATGCCTGTGCCTGGAATTTGCAGCCTGCAGTGATACTTGTTTGGTTGATTTTAGAATAAATTTACAAAAATTTTACAATTCAAAACCTGATTTAGTATAATACTTTTGGTTGTAGTCACACCTTTACTTAATGGATTGAAATTAATTTTTATTTTAGCATATTTTATTGTTTCAAAAATTTTAGTAAATGATCTGTACAATTAACAGTTGGAGGAAACGAGTGAGAGCAGATCCAGCTAGTTCCAACCCCTGTTTCTCATATTAAGTATATCCCAGTTTCAGTCTTTTGCTTAGTTTGTTTCCTTTATAAAAAGACAGTAAGAATGCATTTGAGATTAGAATTTTTTGGCTTTTAAAAGCATAGGATAATTGGGGCCTGCAATTGTGGAATCCTGAATGTTGTTGGGAAGCAAATAATTTTTTGTGTTCCATGCAGATTTCTAAGCTTCTAAATGTTTTTAGGCTGTTTTGGGTAACTTCAAAGTGCTGGCAGAGAAATATCCACTGCTTGCTGAAAGCCCCAAGTAACACCAAGGTCAGCTTGTGCAGCAGGGACAAAGCCACTCTGTGGCTGATTTGGACAACGGACAGATGCCATAACTTAGAAATTCTCTGTGGAGCTGAAACATGAAATATCTCCTTGCTTCCATGCACATCTTTTACTAATTCTGATTCCTGGTTTTTGAAGAGGAAAGACACTACCAACACAGTAGAAGTGAATGCCAGTAACAAGTGAAAGCGTGAACAATAAGTAGCAAGGTCAAGAGTTTTCTCAGCACAGATGTATTGAGCTTGGAGCTGGATCTTGCTGAGAACATTCAAGAAAACAGGTAGGTTAGAAACAGACAAACTTTTCTCTTAATTTTTCTTGCCTACATAGGAAGGATAATTTAGGACTATTAATTAGCACTTATTTGTGATGATCAGTGGGTCTCACTCCCTAGGTCATCTGGTCTCTTGTAGTCTCTGGGACTCTTCCTGGGTTAAGCAGCAACCAAACCTCCTGTGCAGACCTGGAGGAAGGGCACTTTCTGATGCATACCAGCATAGTCTGCACGGAGCAGTTATCTGCTGTAGGGAAGATGTGGAAACTCAGAACTGAGTCATTTTGTGGTTAATTACACTTTTATGCTTCTCAGGGTTAAAAAAAAGTAAAGACAGTGTTTTCCTCCCCCTTCTTCTTTTAGAAAGAAATGTGATTTGTTTTAAAAGGAAATTAAAGGCAGAGAACAATGATAGGAAGTATATTTTAGGTATAGCATTTGCATGGAAAAATTGCAGAAATGTGAATGGAGATAGGATATATTTTACTGAAACTTGCATTGCTCACTGACATGAAGATTTAACTTTTCCTTGAGGTACACGTTTCCTTCAGAAACATACTTAAGCCAGCACAGATAAATAATTATGTTATTATAGACA
Source organism: Colius striatus (assembly GCF_028858725.1). NCBI lineage: Eukaryota > Metazoa > Chordata > Aves > Coliiformes > Coliidae > Colius > Colius striatus. The sequence goes on along the minus strand of NC_084759.1, from coordinate 156,978,675 downwards.
AATAAATGGTCTACATCTTCATGTTATAATGACAGAGGACCCAGAGATTTTATGGGCTTTGAATTCTGTATTGAGTTTGAAGGCTAAATTTAAGAAATGTCTTGCTTAAAGTTTATGAAATGGTCAACTAAGAAAAGAAAAAAAATGCTGTTTTACTTTAATAATAGTATTATTTCAGCATCAATGAATAAAAACAGACCTGAATTAATGAACAGTTTAATTTGGCAATTAATTTTTAATGCAAGACATTCATTTGTAGACATAAAAACTCCCCAATTCCAACTAGTTGATTCTCTACAAGGCATTCCCATAATTGTTTGTGTTATGGTTTCCAGGACATTAACACAAGGCAATGCCTAATTGAGAACTGAAGTGAGGAATGTTTTGTGCCATGGTTAAGTCTGTGAACAGCCAGGGACTGTCTGGTTTTTAACCCTGGAATCTCTGAGGAGCCTTTATGAAGACTACAGTCTTTAGGAAATTACAAATAAATTAGAGCTGATTCTACCATAACATGAAAACTGAGAAGAAAGGTGTCCATCTCTAGAGCTATTGATGTTGACCATATGTAGGTGAGACATTTATTGACAATCTACAGATGAAGCTACCTCAGCATGAGCAAAAGCACCATTCAGGCTCAATGCAGCAGTCAACTTGTGCAGAATTAATTTGAACAGGACATAAGTGGTCATTTTTCAACATTATGCAAAAGAAGGTATGGATTGTATCTCTCACTCTATTTAGTGTTTTCATTTTTATACTGTCATTTATATGGTGCAGGTAAACTTGATACTGCAAAAAATTTGATAAACGTTATCAATAAAAATAATTTTCTTTCCATAAACAGCTCAGAGTATCTGGAGAGGAGTGATACACTTTTCTATCTCTGTTTATGCAGTGAATAAACTAAAAAAGAGGGGGGAAAAAATGGAAGACAATTATGCAATTTTAAAAAATACCACAGTTCCCACACTGTGACTTTGGTACGATCATAACAAGATAGTAAAAGAAATATAAAATATGAAAGCTATGTTCAAGACAAAGAGTCTTAAAAATTGCTAAAGTGAATTTTCTTGAAAAATAAAGATTATGTGAGTTTTAGTTCTCTAGTATTTCACAAAGCTCTTCTAATAAAAATTGCCTTTTTTTCAAACGTATCTCTTTGACTATAAGAAATAGTTTGGGATGATTGTATTTAAATAAAATCCCCATGAATAGAATGCTCTCTTGCAGCTTTTCAAAGGAAACCAAAATATTCACATTTAGAGAAGGAATATATGAAGTGGTGAAAGATTTCTCTTTTTTTAACTGCTTGATGAAGCTCTGTGTGAGATGTGCCAGGTATATATGGTTTTGGAGGGAAATCCAGCACCCATTGGAATGTAATACATGTAACAAACAAGGAGACTCATCAGCAGGACCCAGCTATGTGCACAGGAAGCAGTGTCTTTTATTCATCCCTAAGCATAACAAGAAGTTAGTACGGTTTGATTCAGTTTCAGTAGAGTTAGTAGTTCATGTTTGGTTCTGAAGAGCTGCAGTGCAAACTGACCAGAATCCTTACCCTGCTCTTGAACCTGAACCAACAGGACCTGCAGAGACTCTGCACAGGCAGTCTGCAAACCAGGGAACAAAGCAGAGGCTTGAGGGCAGTCTGTCCACTTCGAGTAGCTTATAGTGTTACATTGAGATAATTTATTTGGATTTTGTTAGCCAAAGATAATGAACACACAGACATTGTAGATTGCTGTGGATCTGTAGACTTCATGATCTCCTTGGATAAAATGTCTTCATTAATACCACAGATCAAATGGTATGAAACGGTGTCAGTTACAGGATGGTGACAAAACTATCCTAGTGTTTCTGCAGATGCAGGAAGATCCTGAATTTTTAAGTATAGGATTCCTTGGGATACTTTAATAGAAAGCAAATATTTTCTGTCAAATGAGGTGTCAGTAGATTTCTTTAGATCAATTTCCCATTACCATGAGGTCAGTGTTTTGAACTGTAGTGAACCACTGTGGTTCTTAATTATTTAACTGCTCTTTTATTCTAAATATTTATTCTAGAGAGAAACAGAGAATGAGGTACTGGGCTGATCTCAGCATAGTACATCTGAGGTATGGGGATCTCCGTTCTGATTCTGGCAATATTTTCGCGTTTCAGTTTTTGTCAAATCATTTGGGCCTTGCCTTCTATTTTGCTACTTAGGCTCAGTTACAGCCATTGCTATAACCGTATCAGATCCATGTAGGCGTGAGCAGAACATACAGGCAAGATACAGCTTTTCCTATTCATCTTGTGAGCATCCATCAGTAATGCTACACTGATGAATGAAACCTAGGCAGCCCTTCATATCTTCTTGTCTTGTGGGAGAGGTTGCAAAGATGGATTAGTCAAAATTTGGAAACAGACGATAAATTTACACATTCAGAATTGTAAGACTTTATTGAAATGTACTTTGGCTCTAAATTGAGGAGAAAATAGCACAAATTTGTGTAATTTTAAGACTACAGGCATTGGTATCTGTAGTAAGTTTACCTGATCACAGTAGAGCATCTACAGTGAGGTATGGTGATGAGAGTCAGAAAAGGATCATTGGTGATGAAGCAGTAAGCAGTGTGCTGATTCAGCACTGCACACTGTGCTGAGTACAATCCTTGAGTTTGAACTAGAGTTTATCACCTCACTTTTGATGCATTTTTACTTATGTTTGCAAGTGAGTTAGAGAAATGCTCTGCTGTGCTGTCAAACCAATGACATCCAAGAATTTACTGAGCTTCTGATAAAAAGAAATTGAAGGTCACTTCTTCAGATCAGTGGGTTTATCTTTAATCCAGTGCACTAAGCTAAATTGGCTGTGTATTTTGCAACAACAGCAAAAGTTTCAGAAGAGCTGGAGTGTAGTGTTTCATCCACTGCTACAATAATACACATTTGAGAACCAGGAGAAAAGGCCATGAGTTTCCATGATGTCTTAAAATGAATTAACCTCCAGGAGAACGAGGTTTTGCTTTGACTTTCAACTTAATGTCTGAACTGTTCTGACATTCATTTAAAGTTAGGTGCTATTCATGGCTATATTGTTGCTAAGATATCCATCATTGTGTTACTCTTATTGAGGAAGATGTTGAAGGCTCTGTCTTTATCATACTGTTGTATTCTGAAAAATATACCCATGGACATGTGCACACAAAACATCTTGTACAGCTGAAGCCTGTTACTAAAGCATGAACAAATTCCGGTCTTCACAAGGAGAAGTATTTAAAGTATTGGTCTAGATTTTCTCAAGTTCCATTCTTTTCTTAGAAGGTAAAAATAGTAGGAGAGACAGTTCCCAGTTCTTGCATTGCCCCTTGCTGATACCTGACTCTGCCTCGTCAGCACCAGTAAACTGCAGGAAAGGATTTTTGTCTTCTGCTGTAACCCATCGTTTCTGCCGTGTCTGTGCAGGGCATAACACTGGCTACCTTCCTGTGTGCTGAGTGTTCTCCTCCATTGCTGCTGTTCTCCATTTGGCAGTTAGGACCAAGTTATGTCCTGTTTGTACTTTTCAGGTGATACAGAGAGGAAAGAGCTGACACTGCAGATTATTTTGGTCAGGACCATTGCAAAGCCTGGCATTTCAGTTAATTGACAGCACTGATGATAGAAGTTTGTTCCACAGAGGAGTGCTGCTACTCTAGGGGCTGATCTTTGGAATCCTTATTCATTCCCAATGTCAATTAAAAAATTAACATCATGTCTCTTATCAGTGTGTGCACACAAAAAAATAAAATCACTTGGAACGTGGTGCAGTTAGCTGCTATCTGACTTCTCTTTATATGCTTAAAAGGGTGAGCAAAACAAAGGAACACATTTCCAGCCACTAGTTGAGCATATCACATATGATAAGCTTGTGTTTCAGTTTTGGGCAGGAGCTGGTGCTTATTGCATCCATATTTCCGAAGCTTTCCTGATCAGCAAGGAAACACTGTCAAAATTTCAAAACAAGGCTGCTCCCCATGGAAAGTGCTCCTCTTGTGTCAAGCGTTGACCAGGCGGCAAGGAAGGGGAGTTTTGGGCTGTAAAATAAGAAGAAATTGAGTCAATTATGTTTTAAATCTTTTTATTCCCATTTAGTTGTGACAAAACATTGTTGAAAAACTCTAGGAATAATGGTCTGTGACTTTTATCCTCCCAGGTTACTTTTGCTAGTTTGGATGTTTTAATGTGTTGTCAGAGAGGCAAAGACAATTGGAGACATTATGGTAGTACTTATGAAAGCATCCATAATGTAAAGACCAATTTTCTAAGATGCTTCATGCAAGTGAATAAACCTCACAGAGTAGTTAGCATTTATGGACATGTGCCAACTGGTTTCTGGGTTTTTTCTTTTTTCTGTTTGGTTGTGCATTGTAGCTTGGCTAAGGCTGGAGGTCACCTTCCTAGTAGTAGACAAGAAACGGACTCTTGGTTTTAACTCTTCTCAATATTTAGTCATATTTAGCACCAATGTGGTCTAAACAAAGAACTTCAGAGCTGCCTGAATGTTGGCATGTCTCTAGATCAGAGTAAATAAACTTGAGCATTGGTGCTTATACCGCAGTGCTTAATCTGTCAGAGCTTTGACATCACTGGAAATTGCTGATAGGAGGGAGGCAGCAGTAAAGTGTGAGGAAGTCCCATCTGTTTCCATCTGGATTGTTTCGACTGCTCAGAAATGCAATGCAACTGGTTTAGATGGTATAAGATAACAAAAATTCCTTTCACTTCATGGGGTATTTGGGCCTGTTTGTAAGCTCTGGGAGTAAATTCTGCAAGCATATGATAAAGCTTCAATTAAGTGTTCATCTTGCAGCCAAGCACTAAATTACCTATCTTTCCAGGTCACTAGTTATTTGCTGATTAAGCTCTTCTCTCCATTATGAAAGGATTGCTGTCATTGAAACAATTGCTGTATCTCGTGGTAGCTGACATAGCACCTCCTCTCATCCCCAGTTCGAAGCAGGGAAGCCACAGGAGCAAATGGAGAGAGCCCAGGAGACAAACCTGTCTGCTACACTGCTAAGAGATGCGAATACATCTTCCCACCTAATTCCTTTCCTGGCTCATCTGTGCACAGTGAAGTATAAGGAATCAGTTCCACATAGTGAAACTTGTACTTGCTGCATAAGAACTGCAGCATGCATCAAAATTTTACACAGGCACAAATTCAAGAAATCATTTTGCTACATGAGAGGATTGCATCCAGCTGTATCCTATCCAGGAGAGCTGCAGCTGTACCAGGAAAGCAGGACTCACAAGATCACAAAGCAGGATTTCTGCAGAACAGAGAGGGGAAAAAACGAGTCGGTACCACTGGGAAACAAACCATACATGGAGAGCTGTCCAGTGCAAATAGAATAAAACTTTTGACTAGATACAAAGTTTTGTTTCCTTCCTCTGATGATGCTCATCTTCAGTTATCCCAGGCACTGCTTGTGACAATGCCAATGCAATATACAGCAGCGTAATTACAGAATGTCTCCTTACCTCCAAAAATCAAAGTGCTGGTGGAAAAACCTGAGATTATCAAATCAGTACCGGAATCTATGAATGGCTATAAACTGAAGCAGAAACTGCTAAAGCAGACTATTTCTTTGACTACTGCATTGAATTTGGCAGTGAACTTAGTGCTGTAGAGAATAATGAAGTTTCTTCAGGATACATCTGGTCAATGCCATACTATGGTTATGCTTGAGAAAAATTGACCTTTTTTTTAACCCTTGGAGGTGCTTAGTTTATTTCTCTGAAGGATAAGGTCTATTTTCCCGTGTTGACATTGTCAGAACTTGCAAAATTATTATTTTGAGGCAACCTAGTGCATGTAGAAATCCTTTTGGACTGTTGGTACTTGTTCCTTGGTGATTTCTGCAGGTTGTCAGTGCAATGGATTTAAAATGAGACAAAACCTCCTTATTGATCCCAGGGATTTCAAGCAATAGTTCTTCTTGTCATTACAAGTGTAAGAATCAAGATAGGGAAAGGAGAACAAATATCAGAACATGGCTCATACAAACTGTCCTATATTTGACTCAGCTGGCAGGACTTGTTTTTTTAAGGAGTCTTTGCTCTGAGCTGAGAAGGAAGTGGGTTTCTTTCTTCTCCTTATGCTTCTCCAAGATTTCTGCATGCAGTTTTGAAGAGTCCTAGGACTTTTTCTTCCTGATGCCTTGCGCTGAGCTGAAAATGGTATCTCTTCTGCCATCACATACCCCTGGCTCAGTGACACAAGAGGATCCTTTCCCCTCTGAAAGTCCATCCCGAGGCAGAATGTGGCCCCTTTCACCCCACTAGCTTTGCAGAGAGACAGAAATGGAGGAGAAAGGAGTTAATGCCTAGGATCTCAGAATAAGTGTTTCTATGCAGGGAGTTATTTTAGGAAGAGCTGTTCTCCCACAGTAGAAGAGCTCCCACGATGTGCGTTTATGAAAAGAAATGATCATCTGAAATCTGTGGGGCTACTTTCATCAAGCCTTCAGCTGTGAACGTTTAGGCTGCGCTGACTATTGATTTTTGTCTAGTAGCTGTTAGACCAGTAGTCAATCTTGCATTAAGTGTATTTTGGTTGATTTTTCTTGCCATTATATTTCCTGTGTTACTTTATTATTTGAACATCAAAATTGAATCTAGTGTAGTGAACAGAATAAGGTATTCTGCTGCAAGGAGCTTGTAGTCTAATTCAGGCACAGTAATCCACAGGTATACATAATACACAGAATAAGGATGCAAATTCAAAGTAGTAGAGATGTCTGGGGAAAAATCAGTGCCGCAGGCTAGTTTACAAATCCTGAAGAGCTACTAGGCTGCAGAACATAGGGAAATTATCAAACAATAAAAAAGATGTCTTTTCCCTTCTTTTTTCTCCTTTTTCAAGATGTTAATTCCGATGTGTCATCAAATAGATGGGAAACACCTAAAGAAACCATAGAGAAAATAAAATTGGGAACCTCTCTATGTTTCTGGTTTTGAACTGGAGCCCAGAAAAGATAATTGGAGGTTTCTTTTCTTGAGTATGCATTTTGAAATAAGAACTTCATTAAAAAAAGAAATTATAAAATTTTGTTGAACCTGGAATACAAACCAATATGGATGTAATTAGAGTTCTGTTGGCAACATACTGTGAGCCTTGCAGATAATATTTAATCTGTATTTGTCTTTGCATGTACCTGTAAAATTGAGGCATTATCCATTGCTTTTCTTGAGGACTGATGAAGTAATAAACATAGAAGGTAGATACCAGTGGTGCACAAGGTTAATAAATCCAGATTTTAATCTGTTTTAAACCTAATTGTTTAGTGGTGGTCCAAGCTGTTACACAGATGAGCAAAGTGTGGGAAGAAGTGATCCTATTAAATTTGTTGTCAAGCTCTTACTTTGCATTTACACTCTTGTTTAAGCCTTGATTTTGTGCCATTCATGGCTCTCCCGTTTCAGATGTGCTATCCAACATTTCTTAGGCCATGTGTGTATCTATTCAGTACTGAAAGGATTTGTGGATCTAATCAGTGATGACAACAAAGGAATTGTCAAATATATCTTCATGTAGCGAACTCATTAATATCCTGTGGCAGTTTTGTCGCTAATATTAATCCTTTAAATGACAGCTATGTCCAACAGTTTCTGAAAGGTCAGAAGAAGCAGAAGGAACAAGGTCCAAACATGCATGGACAAGAGAACTTCTTTGCAAATTTGTGCATCATGGCTGCAAATCCTGACACTGGGTGTGGCTCAGACATGCAATGTGATCTCAAACAAACCACCTACCTTCTCAGGAAATATACTGGTTTCAGATAAAGAAAAATATTAAACCCAGGACAGTTTTTTTGAAGGGCAACCACCTGAAATGCAAGTGGCACACACAGACATGAAAACACGAGTCTACCTGTGGATTATTTAAACACAGAAGCACAAATCAATTTAGTTAATTCCAGATAATTAACTAATTATTTCTAGGGAGATCAGGTGTTCTGGTTTATTTGCATTTTGGTAATGCAACAACTGAGACCACATGCTGAGAGTCAAGAACTGGTTTAATTATGTCAGTAGGCCTGCAACTTACTCTTGTGGTAGATCAGCTATGAGCTTCACTGCTTTGAACATTTTCAACTTTCTGAATATTCTCATTTTCATTCTGCTACATCTATGTATTGATAAATTTAAGGAAGATAGGTAGACAGATCTACAGCAGCTGTTCTGGCCTGCCCATAGTCTTCTAGTGTGGCCACAGAGATACTACAGAGACTGTATGCATCTGGTAGGATAAGGCCAGTAACTTTTCTGTCTCATGTTTTCTTTATGAGGATGAACCCATTAAAGATGTCAAGACATTCAGATCCTGTGGGGTTGAACCATATACCTCTCTAAGATAGATTAATGCTAGGAGTATAAGCAGTATAGCTTTCTGTGGCATCGTTTCATGAGATTGCTGTATTTATTTGTTATCTTTTTAAAAGCGTAGCTAACATAAGTTGTTAGAAACCCCACAAGGTATCTCATCTATTCAGTTTTTTTGTATGCACTTGCCACTTCACATAAATGATGTTGTCAGTGAAGTACTCCCATCTTTCCTCATGGGTAAGAATTTTTATGACACTGTATACCAAATGCCAGATGACAAATACTGATTTGAAGGTATTCATTTTCTTTTGTACTTCCAGCATAAGTGACAGCAACACATCATTGCATTTTTTCCTCTCAATATGCTGGTAAGTATGTCTTTTCTTTATTTGATGAAGCCAACATTTTAGAAAGGCAGAGTTCCCAGGTCTGTGTCTCTGGAGATTAAGCAAATGGTTTGATTCTCCAAACAGCCAAGCACTTAAGGTTGTCCACAGATTTCTGCTAATTAGCTCTGTATTGAGAGCATTTTGAAGACCTAGTCTTGCAGTCTGAAAATAGTTTTTGGCAAACAGGATCTGAAAAAACTGTGCCCCAAAGTTAACAGTTTTTTAAAGTGAGAGCAACACAACCACCTCCACAGGCCCTTTAGCAGTCAAACAATTGCCAATCTGTCTTTTTGAATTGTGTGAGGATAACATGCTGCAATTTTGCAAACAGAATATTTTTATTATTTAATTAGTCTCAAAAGCTCTGTGATGCAAAGAAATAAACTGGGTCTATGAAAAAGAAAAAAAGTAACAGCAGGCCTAGTGCCTAAGGGCTTTACTCATAAATGTAAAGATGACTGGTTTTGTTACCAGCTGTGTGCTCTGGTAAATAATGGGCTTGAGCTTGCAATTCCCTATTTATATGGATATAACCTCTGCTTTTGTATTAGCCAAGATTACTCATGTGTTTCTGAGTTTGTAAAACCAAGCCTGTTTGAAAGCTGAACTTGATGAATGATAGTATCTCTTGCTGCTTGGCACTGTGAAGAGAAGTTCTGCGTTTCAGCTTTTTGTTGTGATGTCTCTTTTGCTGCAAGCCTTGCTCTGCACTGCTTGGTACGTGAAGGCAGCACTCCTATGGGAAGCTGCAATAGGTTATACAACGCATTCTCAGTCTTGTAGGTTTTAAGCTGAGTCAGTTTCTGAGACAGAAAAGATGAGAAAATCCACCAGGTTAGAGAGTCGTAAAGGTGTTAGAGGAAACGGATCATTGTCTTCAGTGCAAATATCATGGCCATTGTAAGGCTGATAGATTTAGGTCTAGTTCACAGCATGTATGAAAAATGCAGTATCAATTCCTCTCCCAGACTAAAAATCCTCTAGAATTTTTTCATTTACTTTGCAACTTTGGTGTCAGTTTCAGTGACTGATGTGGCAAATCCCGGTTTGAGCTGTTTGCTTATAGTAATGAGGTTTGGATGTGCTGAGGTTACTTATCTAATCAAGTCATAAATTAAAAGGAAAAAAAAAATTAGACAATTTGCTTTCTATGTTAGGCCGTTCCAGCTGTAAGATGTTGCAGGCCTAGGCAAGTTGGAAAAGGCTGGCTGCTTTTTGTACCAGATATCCATCATGTACTTTGCCCTTGATCACCCATATTCAGGAGAGCTGATCTTGATGCTCAAGACAGATTTCCAAGAACTAGAGGCAAAATCAGTAATACTTGGGACAGTACAAGAGAGAGAGTCTCCTTAGCCCTCTGTAGCAAATGCTCTTAGGATTACTTTCTGGAAGTTTTGTCTCTGGTACATTTTCACTAAAATTGTTTTCAGATAGTGCTTGTGACAATCCAAATATGGTAGCTTCTGTCAGCAGGGGACTTTGAGTTAGGTTTAGGTAGTTGCTGGTCCCACTGGTGGAGGCTAAAACTGAGGAAACCAGCACACCAAACCTGAGACTGACCTTAGCAGCTGCTGCTCTTACTGATTGTGATTGCAGTTGATAGGTGGTTTCTACTTTCTCCTGTGTTTTGATTTCCCTGTAAATTTATTTGCTGTTTTTCTCCAAAATACCTTTTCAACCTCTGTGGTGTTATAGCAATTTACTTCATCTGACTGTTGTATCCATAAAAAAAACTGGCAGAAAATCTGGATAAAGAAAGAAAAGGATGAAATAAAATTGCAGGCAAGCTAGAAATGAACACTAAGAATACTTGTGTTATTGTTAATATTGAATGTAATACGTACCTCGTACAAAGTTCACAGGGCTGGAAAAGCATTTAGATAGTAATCATGGAGGTGCTTAAAATTATTGTTATTATGAGTAACTTAGCAGCAACTACAGGAAGAAACAAAGTTTTCCTTACACAGTAAAAATTCTTAGACTTAGATACTGCTTATTTTTTCAGTACTCTACTTCTGAATCCTAAGTGACTCTACCATATGCTGTGAAGAAATCGTAGATTTATTGCAGGATTGAGGAAAACTGGAGACAGAAATATCTTTATTTATTTAGAAGATGAGTGTACTTATCCTTTTGGACATAAAGCAGTGGCAAAATAAATGCTGATGATGTGAAGCAGGCTGAAACACAGTGAAAAAACAGAGAATTTAATCAGTATATTGTTCCTCTGCACTCTTAATTCCAGCAGCAGTGAGTTACTTTGCTACTTTAATACTTTTTATTGTCAGGGCTTCCTGAGGTGTTACATCACTTGATGAGGTAGAACAATGCTTCTAGGGAAAGGCTATAGTATCAAGGGGAGAACTCAGGGAAAGGTGGCACTGCTGATGTCTCCCTTACACCCTCTACTAGATGCTCCTTTCATGCTTTTTTCTCTGATTGTTAAAATTTGTATTAAAAGTTCAAGAACTTCTGCAAATACTTTCTCTCTCTTCTTTAAGACGACCAGACTTCTTCTTATTTCTTTGTGCAAGTGTAACTGTCAAAAAATACCATCTTATCTCAGAAACTCCTATTTTCTGGTACAGTATATATCATCCTAATTGATTGTTTTATCTCTTTCTTGTATGTAACTAAATGCTATATTCTTAGTTCATCACAACATTAATCATATTACTGTTAAACTGTATCTGTGTTATTCCATTTTGTCTGGCAAGCACATCATCTGATATTCATTCATTCTTTTTTCCCATTCACTTTCAGTCTTGCTCTCTCCCAACTCCCATGCTAAGGAGTTATCCATGACATTACAGTAAAATGCAAGGCACATAAGGTTCATGATAAACTGGTTATACTGCAACATCTGTAGTTTTTTTTGCACAATCCTGAAAACTTGTAATTACAGTAGTAATGTTTTCAGTTAAAAGGACTGTGTACTGCAGATCGCATGTATATCTTCCCAGGAGTAACATGAATTTATTTCCTCGGGCAGCTTGGCTGTAAACAAATATAAGGTTATATATAACATCGCAGAAGGCAAGCAGAATCCAATTTAGTCAGTAAAACAAATAAGTAGGGAAGACCATTAACTCTTTGGCAATATATTTGTATAATTTTAAGTTAATGTGATGTAATGAAGATGAAAATGGCTTGGGAAGGAAGCTGTGCAAACCCAGGCACTTTCAGACCATAGAATTGAAATGTCCAATGAAAAAGATTAACACAAAATATCTCAGCTAATCCAACATTTACTAGGAAAATTCAGGTCAAATCAGGGATTAGTGCTTCCTGTTCTCTACAGATAACCTTGATTTTTCCTTGCTTTACCTCTCTCATTCTTGTATAGTTACTTAAGCTTCTTTTTTTTTTTTAATTAAAGAAAATATCCCCATGTTTCTTACACTAGTTACCTATTATGTTAGCACTAACAGAACAGTGTTAGCCTGGTGCCCTGAAATTTTGGTGGAAGAAGCTTCAGATAAGCATCAGAGATGGCACTGAACAGCTGTTTCTCTGGGTTTGACTCATCTGTGCATCTATGAGTAATTGGGCTTTTTGTTATCTGACATCTGAGTGACAGCAGCAAAGAGAGGGCAAAGGAAGAGGGTAGATTGCAAAAAAAAAAACACTTTCATTTTTTGTAAGATATTTTTACTTATTTGAAGTTTCTGCTATATATCATTATAACAATGTTGTTTTGCTAATGTTAAGATCTTAGTAATAATTCTGTTGAGTAGCATTTGCAAAGCTTTGCGTTTAGAACATCTTTGTTTTACAGCAAATGCTTTTTGACAAGGTGGTTATGTCCTTGTTGTTCCAACAACAAAAAAAAATATCCATGTTTTCCTTAAAAAAATGAGAATAAATTCTAGGTAAAGGAAAAGTTGATAAAACTGTGCTTTGAGATGGAAAACAGAAACACAAAGCAAACATTTCAGAGTTTATCTGCCTCCAAATAAATGATAACATATGTAATTTTAGGCTGATTTAAATTATTTTTAAATTTAAGTAAAATTCAGCCTTTAGAGCCTGATGAAAAAAAAAAAGGAAATATTTGAGGTGATGGCAGTGCCTTGTTTCAACAGAAGTAAGGGCCTTTGGCATTGCTTTATTCACTTCTGCATCAGAGTGGTGCTGTGTTCTCAAATGAACTAAAGAAAATTTTTAAACCCTACCCTCCCCAAATTCGCAAACCTTAGACAATCATGTGAAAAGGAGGATGTTACATTGGAGGGCAAATTGCATATTCAAAGGAAACCATACATCTCTCCTGACAACTGCCATGTATAATTCCAAAGTCTCAATTTTCTGGCACTTCGGAGATAAGAACTATGGATAAGAATTAAATATACCACTCAACAAGGTCTTGACTGGCTTGAGAGTTGTGCAGAGAGGAACCTCATGAGGTTCAACAAGGACAAGTGCAGAGTCCTGCACCTGGGAAGGAACAATCCCACATGCCCCACAGGCTGGGGGTTGACCCAGAGGAGAACATCTCTGCAGAGAGAGACCTGGGAATCCTGGTTGATAATGAACTAAACATGAGCTAGCGATGTGCTCTCATGGCCAAGAAGGCCAATGGCATCCTGGGATGCATCAAGAATGTGGCCAGAAAGTCAAGTGAGGTTCTGCTCCCCCTCTACTTTCCCCTGCTGAGGCCTCATCGGGAGTTCTGTGCCAAATTCTGGGCTCCCCAGCTCAAGAGGGACAGGGAACTGATGGAGATCAGGGTAATGGAGCATCTTCCTTGAGAGGAAAGGCTGTGGGATCCAGGGCTGTTAAGTTTAGATAGGAGGAGACTAGGGGGGGATCTCATTAATATTTACAAATATCTAAACAGTGCATGTTAGGAGGTTGGGGCATCACTTTTTTTCTGTTGTACCTAGTGACAGGACAAAGGGTAATGGGAAGAAGCTGGAACACAAAAAGTTCCATTAAACATAAAGAAAAATTATTTCACTGTTCAGGTGAGGGAGCCCTGGCACAGGCTGCCCAGGGAGACTGGAGTCTCCTGCTCTGGAAGTTTTCAAAACCCGCTTGGATGCATTCCTGTGTGCCCTGATCTTGGTAGACCTGCTTTATCAGAGGAGTTGAGAGCAGATGATCTCTAAAGGTCCTCTACAACTCCTTCTGTTGTGTAATTCTGTAAATTAAGTCAAGACACTTCTAAACAAAGCACTGCTAAACCAGGCTAAAATGTCATGACAATGGAAGCTCTGGGTATGTGCAGCCACAGCTGCAAATGAGCAAAATTCACACAACAGCCCTGTCAGCTCTGTCTGAAAGTCATCTGCTGCTTTTTTAGGTGTTTCAAAACTAGGCAGCCTTCCAGTGTGAAGTCCTGGTAGAAAGGAGTTCTGGCAAAGAGACATTTTCAAAGGCAGGAAGAACAGAAAGAGGACAGGCTGGCTTAGCTGTCTTAAAAAGACCTGTTAAGGATAATGAAAGGGCAGGCAGGGGAGTTAGTTTGACCGTAGTGTGTTAAAGAGGAATTATTGTCTAACAAAATATTATAAGGCTGTTTTACTAGGGAACAAAAAAGAAAAATCAAACACATTTATGGAGGAAGAAAAATGGAAGCCAGGAAACTATTGACTAATTAAGTTTAGCATTAATCCCTGAAAAAAGAAAGTTTACTAAGCAAGTAAACTTTTGATTCATATTTTAGAAAGTAACAAGGAGATAAGCAGCAGCCATTAGATTACATCAGGAAGAAATTGTGTGAAAGCTATCTGATTTTTCCTGTGACAGAGTAACACGCTTTGTGGATATGGGAGAAAAAGTAGTTGACATATTTTTTGGCCTCTGTAATAGTTTTTGACAAGGTCTTTCACAATACTCTCATTTGCAGGCTACTGAAGCCTGATACTCGTGAAATTCTTACACAGTGGGTACAATATTGTTTTGGAAAAAAAAAAAACAGAAACAGGATAGATATTAAACCTGTTACCCTTAAGGGCTGTGTAGCACAGGACTTATTAGGGAGATTATTTGATATTTGATACTATGTAATAACTTTTTAGAAACTGGGGTGATAGAATATGATGTACACTGAGTACATTTACACATGACATAAATCTGTCAGATATACTGCAGAAAAAATCAGCTGCATCTGTGGAAGATGGGGAACAAGAAGTTGCTGTTTTCTGAAAAAAGATCTGTGGAGGAGTTACAGTGATACAAAACCCAAGCGTGAGCCAATAATGTTGTACTGCCGCAAAGCAAGCAACATACTGGGATGTAGGAGGAGGACAGCTGTTGGGAAGATACCTGGAGAAATCCTCCTTCTGTTGCTGGTACAAAGAAAATCTGGGTTGCAGTATCTTTCTAGGAGGATGTGCAAAAGCTGGGGAATGAAACTTTGGGAAAGAGCAGCAAGAGCAGTCAAGACACAGAAAACAAGGTGTACTGGAGCGCAGTCAAGAAGCTACTGGTGCTCAGTCAGGAAGAGAAAAGACAGAGACCACATGTTTTTCCCTTCAGTTATGTCATACCAAAGGTGATGGCAGACAGGAAAAGAATTGCCTATTCTGTCTGTCCATAGCAAGTAGATCAAGGAGAAGAGACTTTAACCTGCAGCAAAGGAGCTTTGGATACGACAGAAAAATTGTGTAATCTCTCCTGGAGCTTTCCAGGATGGGTTAAAGTGTCTTGTGTCCTGCATAACTCCAGTTTCCCAGTATAGAAGACTGAAGAGAGGTTGAGTGACCTTGCAAGCTCCTTTCTGCCCAGTTTCCTGTGTAGCTGTGACACTTGCCCTGATGAAGCAGGGTTTGTACTTTCCTGCAGAGCCAAGTTGCCTGTTGAACTCTGCAGTAAGACAACTCAGGGCAAGCATTACCCCATCTGGTGCTGTTGAGGGCATTATGACACCATGTTTTGGGCATGGTTTTAATGTCATTATAGATATTACCTATTTCTATTGAGCAAATAAGGTCTCAGAGCATCTTCTATGGTGCTGCAGAGCAGCTTTACATCTGACTAAACTTTGACCTTTTGAATCCAGACAAGTTGTCAGGCTCTGAGCTAGGTGTGGTTTTATTCCTCTGATCCTTCTGATGCTTTATGTCTATTGGGTTTAGAACTCAATTCCTTGTAATGTTTCAAGTTTGCAAGGCTATGAATGAGACTTCTTTAGGATACGTGTCTCCGGGTAATACTTTAAAATAACTCCAGTTACTATGTAACCTCATTTCACATAATAAGGTTTCTCTTTTTTATGCCTTAATTCTTAAGTGTGTCTTGCTACATCTGAGAAGAGCTGTGGACTAAAAAATTGTGTCTTCCTGAAGTATTAGAGTGGAACATCTCAATGAGAGTTTGACTGTACCTACATTCACTTGCATCTTGTTGCTAAACTGTTGTACAACAATCCACTGTTATTTGAGCAAATATCACTCTGTTTAAGAAGGTCTTGTATGGTTTAGAGTGGTCATATTTTAACTGGCAATTTCAAAAAGATCATCATCCAATGAAAGCTGGTCAGAACATAGCCTCGGTGAAACTGAATGGGTTTAATCAAAATTATTAGTGATACTTATGTGATTTAAACAAGAAGGGGAATGGATTCTAGAGATATCAAGTGAAAAATTACACAAAATCAAGTACCTTGAACTTGTGAAGATAGTTTAATTCAGATCTGTGTCAAGAAAAAAAAAAAGACAAGCTCACTTGCCATCCCTTCCCTGCCTTCAACCCTTGTATAGACTCAATATCTACTATTAACTCTGAGTTTCTATTGTGAATCTGAAGGGAAGTTTTATAACATGCACAGAATTAGATAAGCGATGCACTGACACTTTTCAAGAACTGTATTGCAAAATCATGCTAGAGACAATCCAGGTGGTAATTATGTAGTCAAAAATCACTCCAGTCAAATTAAAATGAATCTTCTTTTCTGAAGTGACTGAAGAAGGCTCCATTAGTTCATTGTGTTTCATTGCCTTCAGGTACCAGTATTTTTCAGAAGGAAATTTGAACTTTGTTGCAAAGGATTTGGGAATAGTAGTTTTTATTCTATTTACAGTAGATATAATTATGCTAGAGAAAGATACATGCCTGATAAGGGATATTATATGAAATGATATATTTTTACCAGATTCTTTAATACTAAATGAATGACTTTCAAATTTTACATCTTAAGTTAAAAAACCACTGAAAGAAGAATTTGTATTGATGAGTTTTTTGAAGTAAAGGCCATCAGCTAAGGTGACTTCAGACAAATAATAATTTAAGAGAGTTTGAAGTATAGTAAGACAGCAACTGTCTGTGTCTTATGCTGGAAAAATGTGGATTTATTAAGATATAATTGTCACAGTGACAGTTTGGTATTTAGGCAGATCAACCTGGACTTCCAAAGTCAAGAGCAAAGAAAAATAAGATACTTGTATCTTAATTGACAGTCATGACACACATACTATGAGATATCACAACACTTTCAAGGGATTTGATTGCTGCTACTTGGTTCCTGTAAAATATTAGGTGAGTGTTCAACTGCTCCACACACATAACGAGTATCACCGATGATATAGTCAGGAGGTTTGCAGCCCGTACCGCCCTGATAGTACAGCTTTCATGTGGTATAATAAAGCAGTGAATGAAAACAAGTAACGAAATGTAATGTAGACAGATAATGTTTGCTATTGTGGTAGGACAGGAACCAGCTAATCATGAGACTGACCCAGAGTTGTTTTATATTGAAATTAAGATTCCCAAAGTCACATCATTTCCAGTCATTTTACACCTTTTATCTCATTCACCTCTGATTGATGTGTAGATAGATATATTCTCCTCAGTTTACTCTAAAGAGGAAAGCTTTTCCACATTTATGTAATGAAAATTAGAAATTCACAGTGCAATATGACTGCAAACACAATTAGAAGTCAGTAAACTTTGGGAGTTTACTCTTTTTCATTACTTCCTTGCAACGAGAATCTATTTTAAAAATAAGAAATGAGCTATCTTTCTTAGCCACAGAATGTAGTGCCTGATTCTCTGGTTGTTTCGTTGCCAGTGGCAGAAAACAAGATTAGGAAATAAATCATAGATAGAATATGGCCATCAAAACAGAAGTTGTATAGAGACTGAAAGATTCACTTTCAAGTGAAAGATATAAAGTTTCACCTAGGCTCTGGATTATCAGAACATGTTAATATTAGATTTGTCATTGTGCTTTTAATGTGTGGATGAAGAGTTGATGTTCAGATCTTGATGAGTTTTCACAATGGTGTTTCTAAATGCTCTCTCTGGTTTTGAGAGTTTGACAGACTGTATGATGTTTATATGCATTATTTGTGGCCCACAGTGTTGTTTCTTTCCACCTCACTACCCGTGCTTCAGACTCATCCTGCATATCTCTCTTAACCTTGCATGGCAACACTTGAGTCACCACTTGATTTATTCACTTGTCTTGTCCTCTTCCCTCCCTGACTTTTCTTGGTCTTTATACTTTTTATTAGCTCACATGAGCTTATTTACACACTGTATGTTATCTGCTTTGAACTTGCTTTTATTTCAATCGATTGCTCAAGAGCTGGGTGTTAAACATATCATTAGAAATGGTCTGCTTTGCCAAGTACCACAGAAGTTAACAACCTCACGGGTAATCTTCTGCTCTGACATTGCATGTAGTGTTTGGAAGTGTTGCTCTACCTTCCTTGTCACTTTTCTTTTTGCAACTTTTTTTGAAACAGATTGCCTTCAGGGAATTGTGTAGAATTGCTCCATTTTACTAGAGCCTGGAAGATCTTACTTCTTGCCATGCTGTTCCCTGGCGAAATCAGGGGTGTTAATGTTGTTAGATTTAGAATGTCATTATTACTGTATTTTGCAGAAATGGCAAGTATGACTGATACTGTAGTAATACCTATGATGACTTATTACATATTAAATATATATATGTAAGATTTTCTAAATGTATGTAAGTAAACATGTAGAGAGGTTGAAAAATCCTTCTGCACATTCAGTTTTGTTCGGTATTCTAATTAATTTCCTGTGGGTAGGACAGACTTGTACTAGATAATTTTCATTCTTTAGTAAATTTTTGTTGGTTTGTTTGTTTGGCTTTTTTAGCAGCTGAGTCTTTATTGCCTTTATTTAAAGATATGTCAGTAGTGTAATTTTCCTCTGGAATCTATGTATGCAAACCTCTCAGATTTTTTGAAGATGAAGTCCTGATCAAACCGATTGTGGTTGGAGTTCCCTGGAGCACCAGAGTAAGTGAAATATCTGATAATGGCATTTGTAACATTATAATATTTTAAATATTGCTAATTCAAGCAATAACTATGAAAAATTTTAGTTGGTTGCAAGAGACTTAGATTTCTTCTTGTAAAGCCAGAGACCTGCTACGACTTTTTGCTAAAAAATGAGAAGTACATTCTCAGCCCCTGGGAATTAACTGAATAGAGAAGGCAGAGATCAGGGAGAATGAATGTGGCATGGAAGCCATGAAAGAGAACTACTGATTTATTTCTGATGCCTTGTCTTTGCTTTTCGAGGAAACTGAGATGGTTTGCAGTGAAATGGCAAACCAAAAATACATGTTTCTGAGGTAGTTTGGGGCAAAGTAAAAGGTGTAAGACAGGAGGAGATTAGTCATAACTCAAATCCATAAATGTTTAATATATTAATCCTTTTATCTATACCTTTTGTCTGTGGCTGTGGAGAAACTATTCTGGTGGAGAAATTAATTTGCTGACTCTATTCAATAGGAACACACTGGAAAGAAAATAACAGTGGTCTCTAATCTTCTCTGCTTTCTACTGGAGTCTGAGGTAGAAGTATGTTGCATTCCAATTTCTCTGCATACCAAGAGAGCAGGATGGTGCTACTAGTGTGGGCTACAGAGTCTGCAGAACAGATTTTTGCCCTTTGTTATACCATTCCCAGCAGTGCCATTTCCCTGCTGTAAGAGGAGAAGCAGGGGTTTGTTTTCATTAAACATTATACCGAAGTAACATTTGGCGTACTGAAATATTTGTGACACGTAGTTTACCACCTGCTGGAACAATTTTTCTGAATACTGATTTAAAATGTAATTAATAGATCATCTTAGTGGGTGCAATTATATGCAGATGTTTTTGTTTCATTTGGGAGTAAGTTGAGTCCTACATTCATAGTTTTGGCATTTAGGTGTTGTTTGTACCTGGATGCAAGATTTAAATGGTGGATTCAATCCACAGCACATTTGTGAAACTGATACTTTCACAATGACAACTTCATTTGCAGCACAATCTAAAAACCTTCCTATAATTATATGCTGTCCTGTAAATAAGCCATCTCTAGAAGGCTTTAGAGAATTAGATAGCTGAAGCAATATACAACACAGAAAATGGCATTGCAAAGACATTGTACTGCAGTTGAACAAGTGAAACAAGATTAATTAAAAGATGGAAGATAAAGGAAATGGAGGAAAGTATGTTTTTAAGGACTTGAAAGGAGATAAAGTGAAATAGGGGACTTTTTCAGAAAGAAAAGAAATCTTTAAGTGACAGATGAGATTGGCTGGTTAAGGGTGATAGGCTCCCAAGAGAGGGAGCTGCTGCAGAAGCCTGAGTAGCCCCAGGATGATGCAGCATGGGCTGAAATTGAGCATAATGAAGGTACTAGGAGAGTAAGGCTGGCTCTTGGCAGAAGTACTGAGTGCAGTTGCTGAAGACTGCAGGAGAGAGCAGCCAGCCTTATTTTTCCTATGCATTTACCAGAGTGCTGGAAAGGCAACCTGTTGGCAAGACTAAGGGACATGAAGCAGTAGCATTTGAGGTTGACATGTCTTCTCAGAAATTAGGTTATTATCCAACCCATTCATGCCCTGGACAGCAAGAGAGTGCCAAACCTTGACTCTTCCTGTTTTGCAACTGGTTTGGCCTTCCTCTGCCTCAGCCCAAGGTCACATAGGGGAAGGCATCAGTCTGGAGCCAGGACTGGACACCACTGTTATCAGCTCATGCAATGCCTTTACTGCATGTTACAGCATGTTTCTTGCTGGTGAGTCCCCCAGAATGATACTGCCACTTCACTTTTTAAATAGTATTACTCAGGACCGAGTTGGTTAATAGGAGATGGTACCATTAACAGCAGAAGCAGAGCCTCTTCTGGGAAATGGAGCTACTTGCTACCATGGTCATTTGCCCATGATTTGCTATTTTATTTCTTCCTGTTAAAAACCACAAGTCAACATTATTATACCATTAGCACGAAGTAGGTCAGTACAAAACCATAAATGCATTCATAACAAATTACAAACTGTCAATCTATCACAATCTATGGCAATGTAGCATTGCTTACGGTGTAACTCTACTGAGGAAAAATGACCCTTCAGTGAAATTTCTAAACAAGACACATACAACGATTGCCAGAGGGTTTGCAATTTTTTTTGCAGTTTCTCTCTATTTATGGGGAGAGGATCATGACGTCTTGGCTTAGAAGGTGAGTGATTTTCAGAGAGATGTGTGAGACATTATCAGATGCTCACCTTCACTGTTGTTGCTTCTCTTAGAATCATAGAATCTTTTCAGCTGGAAGGAACCTCTAAGATCATCAGGCCCAGCCTTTGTCCCGGCCCTATCAACCACCATACAATTTCCCTAAGTGCAACATCCACCCATCACTTAACTCTAGGGACAGTGACTTCAGCATCTTTCTGGGCAGCTGTTCCAATGCCTGACAGCCCTTTCAGTAAATAAATTCCTCATATCCAGCCTGAATCTCCCCTGATGCAACTTGAGGCCATTTCCTCTTGTTCTGTTGCTTGTTACTAGGGGGAAAAGATCAACCCCTGCCTTGCTACAACTTCATTTCAGGTAGTTGTAGAGAGCAATAAGGTCTCCCCTGAGCCTTCTTTTCTCCAGGCTAAACAGCCCGAGATCCCTCAGCTGTTCCTCATAGGAGACATGTTCCAAATCCTTTCCTAGCTTGGTAGCCTGCCTCTGGATCCTCTCCAGCACCTCAATGTTCTTCTTGTAGAGAGAGCCCCAAAACTGGGCACAGTATTTGAGGTGCGACTCTACCAAAGCTGAGTCCAGGCGAATGATCACTTCCCTGCTCCTGCTGACAACACTGTTCCTGATCCAGGCCAGGATGCCATTGGCCTTCTTGGCCGCCTGGGCACACTGCTGGCTCATGTTCAGCAGCTGTCAATCAACACTCCCAGGTCCCTCTCTGCCTGGCAGCTTTCCAGCCACTCCTCCCCAACCCTGTAGCGCTGCTGGGGATTGTTGTGGCCCAAGTGCAGGACCTGGAACTTGACCATATTGAAATTCGTGGCACTGACCTTGGCCCAGCCATCCAGCCTCTCTAGATCTCTCTGTAGAGCTTCTCTACCCTCAAGCAGACTGACACTTCCACCCAGCTTGGTGTCATCTGCAAACTTACTAAGGGCACACTCTATCCTCTCGTTCAGATCATTAATGAAGATGGAGTGGCCCCAGTACTGAGCCCCAGGGGACACCATTTGTGACCAGCCACCAACTGGATTTAACTCCATTGATCACAACTCTTTGAACTTGACCATCTAACCATGTTTTTCTCCTGTTTTCTCAGAAGTGCTGCTGTAAGTTTTCTGATTCTTATGTTTCTCTAAAGGTCCAATCCAAACCCTACCATTCTCTGATTCTATGATTCCAGGTAAACCTGGTGAAGAGGTCTGTATTGACTGTAATCTAAATGTGTTCTTAACTTTGCTGTAATATTGTGTAGTATTATTATTAATAATTTTAATGTGATAAAATTTATTATCACTCTCTTTGACATACTTTACAAGTTGTTGTGTTTAATATAAAATCACCATATCTCCAGAAATGCTACATGTATGACCAAAGTTTAAAGCAGATTACATGTTTTCTATTATCTTTGATAATGTATTAGCAAATATAAAAGAAGGAAAGGAAAATTTTTGTTTTATCAGAAACCTGAGAATGGAAAATTAGAAACATACAAAAGTAAGAATAACTAATTACAGAAGTAGAATGCTGAAGGGGAACATGATCCCACACAGACACAATGCTGAAGGGGAACATGATCCCACACAGACACACACATTTTGGAAAACTTAAGCTCAATTTTTTTTAGTAACTTCAGTACTCCTTTTACTGAGTATGTAGACGTAATGTTTTAATCTTTCCCAGTTAGGAAAAGGAAACTATTATGTTTTGTAAGTCATGTAACAGTATGCATCAGAATCAGCTACTTGTAGAAGTATTGGGAATATAGTTACAGTTCAAGCTGGGGAGACTTGTGCAGAATGATCAGTCCTCAGCCTGCTTTCTCTGTAAGACCTCTTCCTCCCTTCAGTTGTTATACAGGTTGCTACAAGTTTCTATTTTCTTTTTTTGGCATTGCAGGCCAGGTTTGTTGGGATTTTCTTTGTAAATATTTGCTCTTTTGTTGAGGCCAGAGGTTTTTAGTGCTCTGCCTATCAGCCTAGACCATCTACTAGGTTTCAAATTCTTTTAAATAAGCTTTCAATAATCTCCCACTTCTAGTTCATCTTTACAGGAGATAGTAAAATTCCTGGCAGGCTACATGGCATTGGGTAGCTTCAAACTGACCCTCCGTGAGGCTAAATTGCTGTGTTGGACAAGCTGACGGTTGACTTTAAGTTTACCTGATGCAAATATGGTACAGCTACTGTGTAGTAACTTTGCAATTGTCTTTGCCTCCATCATTTTCCTGCATCAATAGCCACCTCCCAGTGTTACAGTTGCTACTTAAGAGTATTGCTTTTCTGTTCTGTGACTACCTGATGACTGGCATATCCATGTGTAGCAGCTTCTGGCCTTTGCTCTATTTTTGGTTACAGTCTGCCTGACCAGTTGGTACTGAGAATGTTCGCTTGGCACATGCTTCATAACTCAGCACACCACCCTGCCTGCAAACAGCCCTACTTCTCTAGACAGTGCAGTACCTGGGAGTTTGTAGTGGACTTGTCCAGCTTTAGGAGATGTTGATGTGCCTTGCCTTTGCCAATAAGCTCTTTTGTTGCTGAATATCCAAATGCAGAGGATGTGTGCATAAATTTCTGTTTGGAGTCGAACTGCTTTATTCTGTTGTGATGTATTTTGGCTTGTCTTTAGAAGGTAGTGTGTTGGGCAGTAAGTACAACATCTGCTTCTGTTAACATGTGATAATACTGTCCAAAGGATTGCAATGCATTTGAATAGCCCAGGTCTCAGAATTTGGAGGATTGATCTACTGTGACTACATACTTCTTACCATTG
Organism: Colius striatus; assembly: GCF_028858725.1. Taxonomy (NCBI): domain Eukaryota; kingdom Metazoa; phylum Chordata; class Aves; order Coliiformes; family Coliidae; genus Colius; species Colius striatus. Next base: position 156,954,704 of record NC_084759.1, on the reverse strand, counting down.
GGTTCCTGTGTGACCTACTCTAGGAGGTTCTGCTCTGGCAGGGGGGTTGGACTACATGATCTTTCAAGGTCACTTCCAATCCTTAAGATTCCTTCCTAATCCTGTGATGCTGTGAAAGTGAACAGACCTTCTCCATTTTCTCCCAGACTGATGACATCCCCTTCTGCCCTGATCCTCAACCTTTACTGTGTGACACAAGCATATATTATGGTCCAAGACTAGTAACCTGACATACTACTTTTCTCCATCCTTTCATGTGAAGTGCTCTTTGTTTCAGGATGTCATTCTTATATTCTGCTGGGATGGTACAGAAGTGCATTCAGACAAAATCCAGTCTTGGGGAGAGGGGTTCTCATCTCTCATTTGCAGGAGGAGATGCAGGAGGTACAACTTGCCCCTTGCAATCTGCCTAGTCATCCAGTGTGAATAATTTTTTGAGTACCTGTAAAAACTTTTCATTTTCACCAGGTTTGAAAATAGCTTTTAGCCTTCAGCAAGGCATGTTAAGTTATTGACAGAAGCTGGAGTCTTTATCTTTGGTTCCAAAGAACTATTGGTGTGGCATCATAGGAATTATATACTATTTGGCATTTCTACTGGCAACCTTGAGCAGTATCTTTTCAGTCTCTGCATAACGCCTTCTATATTTGTCAGGACTGCTATCATGTGTGCCAAGGGACTGGCACTGCACTAAGGCTCTTGTGATTGACACAATGGTACAGTTCCAGCTAGTTCATGGGGAGGTCTTCATTAGTATTAATCATAATGTGCTAGGGTTACTACTTTGCTTATTTCTTTACATACTCAGACAAATATCTTGTCCAAGGTCTTGGACCATCCCTACTGTTCAATGGCATGTGCTAGCTGCCTTGAGTGACCTTAGGATCTGCTAAGCTGTATGAAAGATGTAACTGATCCTTACTTGAGTCCTTTTGTCTCCTTGGTCTGAGCATTTCCTGGATGACTCAGAGTCTTTCAGATGTCCTCAGATATTTGATGTCTTATGGATAGGCAGCACACATCCCCCTTTGGTATTCTCCTCCAAGTACTTGTTAAGAATTGAATGTGGCTTAATATCAGATTCTTGGATTGTGTCTACCTCAGCTCTAGTTTCTCTTACAAGAGTGCTCTTGCTGAAGCTTTGAAATCTGGTTCAGTATACATTTCACCTCTGGACCCTGTCTGGTGTTTGCAGCAGGTCAAAGTCAACAGTACTTTTGACCTCTCTGTCAAATATACTGAGGAACCTCATCACCATCTTCATTATGATGGGACTGCTCGGTGCCACAGGAAGTGGTTACTTTACCCAAAGGTAAGCAGGTTTCCGTCTCCATGTCAAGTACTAAATAGGAATTATTAACGATAAATAGGAATTTTTATTCAATGTTTTGGTCCATGGTTTTAGACTCACAAAGTTTTCTCCCAGAGGGCTTTTTTCCTGAAACTAGGCTGCAACTGTTTCAGTAGGAGTCATTGCATTACAGTTAGATCAGTTACTTTTTCAATTACTCCGCTGCAGTTAATGCAGTTAAGTGTTTCATGAAGCCTGGGGCAGCATAGAGGGAAAACAGAAGACTCATTGCTTGAGCTCTAAGCATCCAGTACCTTGTGGGCACCATGTTGCCACTGCCTCCCAAAAATGCTCATAGATTATGGCTTACCCTGCACTTCTGCCACACAGTGTGGAGGATATCCCTCAGGTTTACTTCCACACACGCTGAAGGGCAATATCTGCTCTTTCATGGGTATCCTTGAGGCCTTGCATTTGTGTAGCAGTCACAGATTGCTTCTCTGTCATATTAATAGCATTTACAACTCTTTAGTCTAATGGTGCCACTTAGAACTGCTGTCTCCCTCATCCCACTGGAACTCAGTTGGTCATATCTATCTAAAGTTGCAAATTTAGCAGCTGAATTGCTGGCAGCTTGTTTAGGTAGTGCACAATACTGAGTCATTTGTTGTATTCACAGAGCAACTCTCATCTGGAAGTTATGGGGTAGGTCCAACTATGGTCTGAATTGGAAAGGGAGAGATTGACCAGTTACACTGTCCAGTACTAATGGGAAAGCACTAGAGAAAGGGAAGAAGCTGTATTTTTCTTTTCTCTTCACAGTTAAATTCATTCCTGTTTTCTCATCCATGGGTGCTGGTATTTTAAGCCTGATCTTCTTGTTATTACCTACTAGCACTCTTCATTTTTATTTATTCCCAGAGTGCCTCAGCTGGCCTAACTATCTGGAAGTATTTCTTTACATTTAGATCTGTGTCTCTGCAGTACCTTCTTGTAAGCTGGAAACATCCACTCTAATTAAATGATTCCTTTATGTTTCCAAGATTATCTGAGTGTGGAATTTCCAAGTTTATAATGAAAGTACCTATTTCTCATGCTGAGTCTTTCCCTCTGTTCTTGTGATTTTAAATTTGTGCATCATCTGATGCCTGTTGCAGGCATACTGTAGTCTTTCAAACAAACTGTCTGTTAACAGACTTTGCTAGTCTTTTATTGACCAGTATTTGGAATAATTCCCACCTTGCTTATACCCCTTCTAAGCAGTGATGTTTCAAAAAAAAATCACAAAATTTTGCTTAGGAAGAAACTCTTTTGGAATTTGCTGGAAAAAGGGGAGAGAAAAGCTAAGAAAAAGGTGCAAAGCACATGGATGGAGACATTTAGATTGGAAAAGAGTTTTATATTCATCTAGTCTAGTCATCAGCCTAGCACTGCCAAGTCCTAAGCCATGTAGCTGCATGCCACATCTACACACCTTTTAAACTACTCTGGGAATGGTGACTCAACCATGTCCCTGGGCAGCCCATTCTATTGCTTGACAACATTTTCAGTGAAGTAGTTTTTTCTAATATCAAATCTAAACCTCCCCTACTGCAACTTGAGGCCATTTCCCCTTTTTCTATCACTTTTTACTTGGAAAAAGAGATCAACCACTACTTGGCTACAAATGTACTTGGCTTTCAGGTACTTGCAGAATGCGATAAAGTCTCTCTCAGCCTCCTGGTTTTTTTTAGGTGCAGCCTCACCACTGCTGAGTATAGGCCTTCACTACTGTTCTTAGTTATCTTAGCTTACTCCCAAATGCAAAATTAGTCTTAGCTTTCAAGTCACATCATGGAGTAGGTTACTTTGGTCATTCACAGTTTTGTTCTCAGCTAAATGTGCTGCATGGAGACTTCTCCCAGGTGGAGATTGACCTTTGTATTTGGAAGCAGCAGGCAAGAGTTGAATGGGGTTTATTCCACTGAAAATGGTAGTAGAGGAATATAAGCAAAGCATAATGCCCCTCACTATCTCACCTCAGTCTCTTCCAGTGACAGACAGTGTTTTGCATGTCTGGTATAAACCTTAGTTTCTCTAAATTAAGATAAGTCAAGAACACAGAACCTGGTCTTTGATTATAAGCAACAAAGCTGAGAGGTGACTGGAGACTTCTATCTCCCTTTTGGTGTTTCCCAGTTCCACAGGTTCTGAGCCCAGGAAGAAGGGTACTGTGTGTCTAGAGTCTAAAAGTATACAATAGTAGCAGAATGGGTGTGCTGATGATTTCTCGGGGACAAACACAATCATCAAGAAGAAAACACAACATATTTCTTCAGGCAAGCAATTTCTGGAAATGTGTGCTTCTTGCAAATTGAGGAGTTCATATTTCAAATTCTTGCCTGGTTTTCATATCTCAACCTTTTTGTTTCTGGAGATTTACAGAATTTATAAGATTTATGGTTGTTAAATCTGGATTTTTGCTTCTGTTGTGTGAATGTGAATTCGTGAAAAGACGTTTGAGAATATGTTTGTGTATTTATTATTTTATTTTTACTGAGCAAAAGTGATGTATATGATTTTGGGGCTAGGAGCAAAATCTCTTTGATGAAAACCACAGTAGGAAGATAGCACTAGGGATGGGACTATTCTTTTTTCTCTAGTCTCTGCCCTGCCACTTCTCCAAGGACTGACTCTGGTAAACACTGTTTTTTCTTAACTGTCTTAATAATCTTCAAGACTCCTGGGCATATTTAAAAAAAAGAAGAAAAAAGAAAACAAGTAGAGGAACATTGGAAACTATTCATTTCCAAGGATATTTAGGAAGTCCTAAAGATTGGTTTTCTGGACTATGATTTACCTCCACAGTTCTTAAAAAAGACCTTTATTTCAGACCACATATGGAGAATAGTTGTAATTTCATCTATTTACTTTCTCTATAAAAACTAGAATGTAAAAGAATAAACTTACCTGTTAATAACATAGATGATAACATTGAAGTACTTGTACCAGTTTAGTTGTTTGTATGTTGGACTCTTGTTTCTTCCTTGCCCGTCAAACAGGTTTTTCATTGCTTAAAATCTGTGTGCTGCCAAATACAGTTCTCTGGGACTTCTTATACATTGAAACCAAACTGACTTTCTTTAGGGAGGAGAGTTTCTGCTAGGTGTGATCCTTCCCTGTGAGAGAAGGCAGAAAGACACAGGGGCAGTATCATTGTCTAGGCGCTGAGGAATGAGATGATGCCTATTTCCTACCCAACATTCATTATGTTCATACCTGTAGCTCTGATGCAGTGCACATAATGGTTTTTACCTAGAAGTCCTGATAGGTAAATACAAAATATATTTTATTGAACATTATGGTAATGACAGAAGTAGTAATTATTTGTTCTGCCATTTTGAAAGAGGTAATTTCTTTCATTTTCATCATGACCTTGTCTGTTTTAACTTAATTTGGCAGAACTTAGAACATGTTCCAGTTACCATGATCGATATTGTAGTACATTGAGTAAAGAGTCTTTATTGGGTAGTCTTTCAAGGTACAATGGGCGACACAGACACTGCACTCACGTGAGCCTCAGCATGTGTTTCCTTCTTTCCATTTAAACAGCAGATCTTTAAGGTCAAGCAGATCTCTGGAACAAATTTGATTGATTATATTAAAATCAGCTATCTTTACGTCAGACTTTTTAATTGTGCTTGTACAGATACTTCTGTCTACAGAGATAAAATATTAAACATGTAATGAATAAAGCAGCTGCCTCACAGTACTGTGATCCTTATGTGAATAAGGAAGTAATAAATTGCCTGGGTATTGAACTGCACTTGTTATTTCTGCAGTGACAGCTTATGCAGTGACAAGTTGCATGATGTAATGCTGAAAATTGTGTGTTTTCTGCAGAAGAAATGCTACTTTTCCATCTCTCACTGAAGGAACCTCACTGTGCATTTGTCTGTTCCCTGGAAGCTAATACAGTTGTGTAGAAACCCAGGGTTTAGCGTAACTCTGCTGTGCTGGTTTTGACTGAGTTAATTTTCTTCATACTAGCTAATATGGGCCTATGTTTTGAATTTGTGCCGAGAACAGTGTTGATAACAGAGAGATGATTTAGTTACTGCTGAGCAGCACTTGCACAGAATTAAGGCCTTTTCTGCTTCTCATACCACCCTAAAAGATGTTGGGGTACACAAGAAGTTGAGAGAGGGCACAGCCGGGACAACTGACCACAAATGGATATCTCACACCATATGGCATTGTGCTCAGCACATGGAGCTGAGGAAAGAAGAAGGAAAGGGAAGACATTCGGAATGATGGCATGTGTCTTTCCAAGTCACCGTTATGTGGGATGGAGCCCTGCTGTCCTGGGGATGTCTGAGCACCTGCTTGCCCATGGGGAAGTAGAGTATTAATTTCTTGTTTTGCTTCATTTGAGTGTGCAGCTTTCGCTTTACTTAATAAACTGAAGTTTAATAAGTATTAAACTGAAGTTTAATAAGTGACATTTTTCTCACTTTTACCCTTCTGATTCTCTTCCCCCATTCCGCTGGGGAAAGAGTGAGTGAGTAGCTGTGTGGTGGCTAGTTTCCAGCTGGGGTTAAACCATGTCATCTTCACAACATCATGCAAAGGAGAAGCCAACAGATGGAGACATCCATGTGACATTGCACCTCGAGCTATGGAAAGAAAATTGAAGATGCCTTAGGTAAAGAGCTGTTATTAATAACCCTTTGGCTTCTACTCTCTTTCTTTGCAAATGCAGCTCTCCTCTCTCTTGTGATGACTATCTCAGCTGACTCTGCTGGTTTTTCTACTATATTTCCTCCTTCCACTCAATAGTATAACCTGACCTGCTGGCTGCAGTCTGACCTCTGGAAGATGTTGATTTTGTCCCTCAATTCATTTTCCCATGGATTTCTTTCATTTTTAGGTGAAAATAGATATTTCCAATCTTTTTCTAAAAAGATCTCTGTTGCTGAAGTTTCAGTTACACAGAGAGTATGTTCTTTAATCTTCAAGACTAAGACGGATTTTCCTTCTTTTGCCTTACTGAGGACTCAGGCCTAGTATGGAGCATTTCTTCTTTAAAGAAAAAACTTTACAAGGGTAGAATTTCACTTTTAAAATTAATCACCATGGCAACCTTTACAGCGAATTTCCAAACATAGAAAATTGGCTTTATGAAGCAGGCTCGTCTAAGAGAAAGGTGAGTTTTTACAGCTTCTAACAATGATCCAAGAAAATTTAGGATTTTACAAGAATCAGAGAGACTTTTATATCCAGAAAGAAAAAGTTATATGATGCTGATGATGTGGGGTTTTTTAAGGATGCAGCATGCTAACTAATCTCATTATAACGCAGGCTTAAAATAGACTTGGAGAACTAGATAGAGCCTGGTGGTAATACTCATGATAAGATATCAGTAGATAGGTGAATTTAAGTGAATTTATAGGTGAATATGTAGTTAACAATTTGTTAATGTTTTTCTCATACTTAAAAGATTATTTTTCCTTTTCCTAATTATGAGCTGCCTTTTCATGTATATTCAGAATCTTACGGGGAAATACTTTTTAAAATCAAAAAAGAAAGTGTAGTAAGAGAATAGAGGGGTGAGAAAACAAGTCATTCATGCATTAAAAGAAGAAAATCCATCACACATTACATTTCAGTGAAGTGGAACTTTAACACTCATCTCTGTGTTCCTCTAATTTCTCTCAATGTTCAGCAGGTTTATTTTATATCTTAGTATCTATTAGATCCAAGGAAGACGATTTTTCTTTTCCTGATGGAAAATCCCCAGAAAAGTGTTATACACCAAATGAAATCTTGACCTTTTTCCTGAAATGGGAACATTCTGTTAAAATTCTGGTGGCTTTACTGAGATTTAATATGATTATTCAAAAGTGTATCAGGATGTAGGGAAGCTTTGCCATACTACACACAGGGGGCAAGAGGTCAGGTCAGTAGAAAACTTTCCTTTTCTCCTTTCATACCATCAGTTAGCTACCCATGAGTGACTGGCTGAGCTGTACTGCTGATGACTGGAGAGGGTACGGTGCGCTTCATCTGTGAGCTTGTTCCCTGGCTTTATTTAGCTGTGTGGCCACAGTTCACTTGTATTTCACAGGTCTTGTCCCAAGCTTGGAGAAAACAAGCCAGTTCTGCTGGAATTAGTGCTGGATGATACTTTCAGCACTCCAGAGGTGTTTCTCTGTGGAGTGTATGTGTGGAATAAACAAATCATAAAGCACCTCTAATCAGGGGAAAGTTTTGGAAAGACTTTTTAAAATGTATTTTATTAGTGTAATGAGTCATTTAAAAATGACAGCCTGAAGTTCAATATCTAAGTAGTTCAATTAAAAGTAAACACAGTTAAAAATAAGCTTAATTACTCAATTATTCATGTTATGTAACATCTTTAGAAAAGTTTGACTTTTAGAGCAAAGCTACCAGTAAGTTAGTTATCTGAAGTGTGTGTTCAAGGCATCTCTGCCATCATACAGTGATGTTTTTATTTCACGTGAAATGTAAGATCACCTTTTGTGCCTTCATAATGAAGGATAGGATCAGTGTGGTCTGGTTTTTCTCATGTGTGCAAGAACTTAATTTTCAATTCCAAAATCAACTGAAAGCTTGACAAGGTGTTTGGTCAGTGAGCAACTCAGCAATCAGTACATTTACAAAATATCACTGAGGAATGGGAATTGTGCTGCAAGAAAGCAGATAGCAGGTTGTGCCAAGTGACAGCAAGTTGAACAAGAATCTCCCAAAAAAGAAGTCATTGTTGTGAGTTATGATGATGGAGTTTCTGAAAAATTGTCTGGATAATTGACCTTATGCAGATTGTCAGATGTTTTCCTTCCCCAGTGCTTCTGATAGACGAGATTATAACTGGATCAGAATATTTCTTGGACCATCCATCAGAACATAGCAAAACCTAGCACATACTCTTTACTGAGAAAGATGGATTTGGGACTTGCAGCCGGCAAAAGTATATCTTTATTGTCATGGGGTTTTTTTGGTCATGTTTTTCATGTGCTCAATCTGGGAAAAAGATGAACAGTAGACTTTACACATTGTAAACAGCAATTGTAGTTTTAAAATTACGTGGAAGAGATAAGGTGTGGCATAGTGGAGTAAGAGAGGGAGAAAAGAACTTTGTTTCGTACATTTGTAGTCTCTTGCCCTTCTATAAATCCAGAAAAAAAGTAGTCAGGGAATTATCATTTTACATGAATTAAAAACGTTTATGGTCTTTGTATCCACTGAATGCGATTTCAGTGTCAAATGAAATTCAGTGTCAAAATAATTCAGTGTCAAATTAATTTAGTGTCAAATAAATCGTGGATGTTCACAGAGATTAAGGTAACTGCTCTGAGATTTTTTTTCTTTTAAATTAACGTAATACATATACCATTGTCAGAAAATCATAGAATGATTTGAGTTGGAAAGGACTTTAAAATCATTTAGTTCCAACCCTCCTGCCATAGGCAGGGGCATCTTCCACTACTCCAGGCTATTCAAAGCTCCATCCAACCTGTCCTTCAACACCTGTCCTTCAACACTTCCAGGGATGGAGCATCCACAGCATCTCTGGACATCTTCCAGTGCCTCACCATCCTCACAGTGAAGAACCTCTTCCTTATAGCTAATCTAAATCTAGCTTCTTTCAATTTAAAGCCATTACCCCTCATCCCATCACCACATGCCCTTGTAAAAAGTTGCTCTCCAGGTTTCTCGTAGGCCCCCTTTAGGTACTAGAAGGCTTCTATAAGGTTTCTTAATACACTACTGCTCTTGTATGTGAGTTTTGTGTTTGTGGATTGTATATCATTGTAGGAGCAGAGTACGCAACCACCTTTAGTTTTTCAGATGGTGTGTATTGCTCAAAGGCAGTCCCAGGTAATGAAATGTTAAGCTCTTCACGGAATCACTACTAACAAGTTTGAAGATTGTATAGGCAATTTTGATGATGAGATTTTAGTCTGGGAATTGTTCATGAAGATTGCATGCTACACACCTATTGAACTGCATACCCTTGACTCTAGGCAAAATAGTATCTGTGGGGAGAAACAGTATCTCAACTATTTGGTTGGTTTGAATCCTCAAAACTCCTGTTATATTCAGAACAAATTCAACATCATTCTAAGACTGAAATATTATTATTAATATGACTTTCAATATATTTGCAATAATTACAAATACAACTACAAATATTTGCAATATTTGTTAAGTAAATATTGGGATTTTAAAAATATTTCTTTTATATTCTGTTCATGGTTTTATAAAGGAATTACCAGTAATGAGATATTAAGTGTCAGAGGTATGACTGAAAAATGGAGAAGTTTTATGAAAGAGTATTTGTAAATGTCTTGTCACTGAGATGTCAGTCACAGGAGCCAAGTCTAGGCGCATGAGGTTTTCTATATGTGCCTCCTCTTAACCTTTTGGAATATCTAACTAACATCCAGTGTTTTATGTAGTGCATAAAACATAGCGTAAAATCTGTCTTGTCTACTTTCTGTGTTTTTCTGAATTGCTAATGTATAAGAGAACTATTTACACAAGAAAGAATGATGAGCCTTGCCCTTGCACAAGCCTGCTACTCAGTAAATGAGTTAGAGCATGAACTGCCTTTTACAAAAATTAATCTGTATGTTACAGACCTCACATGTTCTAATGCAGTTACTGCATTTTTATAGCCTCCTACCATTTCTTCTGATTCTACTATAAAGAATGCAAGAAATTAAAATCATATTGATCAGTAGAGTACTTCTTTCCATCTCTATGTATTAATCTGGGTAATTCAGACAATCATTATGTGATTACTGTTGTCTGAGACTTTGTCTTCCATCAGAAATAAAGTCTATTGCAGAAGTGAAAGAAGTGAAATCTCTGTTTTGTTCAATGTAGATCAGCATAAGTTGAGAAGAATCAATTGAATCCCTATGAGGAACATATGTATGAATATGGCACGCTCACATATTCTTTTTAATAGATTTTTTTTTGTTGTTAATTGCCTGGAGTCTTGCCAGAAAGATGAGGTGGCAGATGAATATGGATTTTCACTAGCATCTGCTGCACACTACAGCTGCCATTTCCTCTGGGGTTTGCCCTTACTTTGTGACCATTTAGAAAGCTTGGTATCATATGCTTTATTACAATCAAAAGCACTACTTGCCAAGAGAGAGTATGCTGGAAATTAATGAGAGAGAAGATAAGCAGTACACACACCTCAAAATTTCTGATACAACTGCCCTTTGTTAACACATCTTTTCCATAGAAAAGGCTGATAGACTTAGGTTTTACAGCAAGTGTGGTTGTGGAGGCTGGTGCTTCTACCTTGCAGAAACATGCTTGTCCAGACTCTGCTAGGGTTTACCACAGCATGTCCTTCTAGCCCCGAGCTCCTTCCCCAAGAAGGGAGTAGGACACTTCCGGACCTCCTTCCAGCGGGGCTCCAGCATCAGACCCCGGACATGTGAGGTGCTGGGTCCTGGCACATGCTCGTGCGTCCCAGATTGCATGAATGGCCTGTACATCCACAATGGACTGTTGTTTTGGAGGGTAAAATCTCATGTAGACATTGGACTTGACCCAGAGTGTGTGACCTGTTTAGTCAGATATACAATTCTCGAGGTGCATGTTTACTTTAAAAGTAAAAAAAAAAAAAAAATTCAAGTAAGATGCTTTGTTGCAATATGGGATATGAGATGATTTTTCCCGTTTGTGAGAGGTGGAGAAAACGTAACTTTTGTTTTCTTAGGCTCAGCCTCTGAAGATGTTGGATGCATGAGGTCTAATTGAAATTGTCATCTAAGTAAAAGTCGATTGATGGTTGTTAAAACTATCTGTGGGCACAGACTGGGCAAAAGCAGCTTGCTGATTGTGGGTTACTTGGAGAGCATGGCCAAGGCTGCCCTTGTTCTAGAGCAGTGAGAGAGCATCCATGGAGAATGAGTCCAAAAAAACAAAGTCAAATTAAGCCTAGTTGCTGTGCTGAAAATCATTAGTGTCTGTGCCATGGAGGCAGCACATTCAGTCGTATCCTGAACTATCTTTTCTTCCCATCTGTGAAGTCTCCTGGGTTTTTTCTTGTTTCACAGATGATGTCTCAGATTGATTGTACTGTTCTGCATTATAGAGAATATCCCATTAAATGAGATAAAATGAGACATGAGGTATTTGAAATGTAGCAGTTGACATTCAAGTATCACATTAAGATGTAAAAAAAAAAGCAAAAATTATCTGTTTTTACATCTACCTACATTTCAAATATATCTCCATGGCTAGTGCTTCACTTCATTCTTTGCCCAGTAAAAAGCATGTGGGACTTGATGTTGTGCTTCATTTCACAGAGTATTGTAGTTTATCTTTGTCCCGGTGTTTGTATACATATCACTTCTGTGTGTGTAGTTTTGTTTTACTGTACACACATGGCTAAAAGGAGTGCAGATAGATTTAAAGAGGATACTCTTGATTTTGAAAATCAGAGTAACAACTAGTTGTTAAGAATGAAAACAATCTTGAATGCAGTGTTTAACACAAGCAAAAGCAGGTTTTAAATCATGTCAGTGTTCTGAAGTTACTTTTGTGTAGTAAATGCTGTGCATAGATAGTAAAATGATTAAGACAAAGTTACTGCATAGTTTCCAAATCAGTAAGTGCCACTTAATATCCAATTTTCCATTTTTTTTAAAGAAATAGATATTGCCTAAAAGAAACAAGTGTTGACATTATGTTATTTATTGTGACGGTAACTGAGATATGAACTATTGTTTGTTATATGAAGCTACATTCATTGTAGTGCAAGTCTATTACGCTTGCTTATAGACATGGTAAATCAAAAACCAGAATATTAACTATCAGAAGTTCTTCATTTTTTCCTTTTCCTTTCCTTTGAGTATCTTTTGAGTACTTTTGAAATATTTGATCTTTGTTGAACTTTTTGTTTTCAATGTATTTTGATTTGTTATTCTGATGTGTTTTTCTTTCTAGTTTTAATTTGTATATTTGGATTTATTTCTTACTATTTGTATATTATAGTAACACTAATTGATGATTTGTATTACAGATGGTGTTTCAGTAATTGAAACAATAATAGTTTTCCAACTTACTCAGAGGCAACTGGTGTCCTAATACATAATATGTATTCTGTTTAAAATGTTAGATTACATTATTCAAAGTGTCAACTCTTTATAAAATAAAAAGTCATGATATTCTGGTCCAGATAAGGTCAGATTTTTTTTCTAAACAAATTTTTTGACAGTAATTCTTGACTTTGTGGCTATTTTTTTCCCTAACAAATTGACAATTTTTTGATAGAGAAACATTCCACGGAAAATTTATCAGCCTCAGTTTTTGATTTCTGTTGTGTCTGTCAGATTTCAGGACAAGATATTCTTTCTCATTTCTGTTTTCATACTGAGACAAGCAAGGGAATGTTTAATTTTTTTTTTTTTCAAATTGCTCTTCAGAATACGTGTACTCTTCAGAACAGTATTAAAACCTAAATAATGAATTGTTAGAAATAAAAATATGAGTCTTAGAAATTAATCAAATGAGCCATTTGGGGGCTAAAAGTTTCATTTATTCATCTGGACTTATCTGACTTGAGTTTGACACCATGGCCATGTAAAGTGTCGATGACAAACACCAATAAGTCAACTGCAACCAGAAGGAGCTTTATATTTACTTAGCTAAGCTTTTCTCTTTGCTCATGCCTGAGGATGACAAGAGATTTTTCAGATTGTAATGTAGACTATTAAAGTAGGACTATTATGACTCTCTCCAAGATGCTTTCATGACTTCAGGTTGTTATCTTGCATTTCTATGAGCACTACAGGAGTTCTTCAGTCATGCCAGATAATCACTGTTGAACACTAGCATGTTGTAATTTCATAAACCACCTTCGGGGCTTTAAAAACAATCCTTTGAAGGTGAGCCTGAGGTAAGCATGATCTTTTTATTCATTAGGACTTTGACAGACTTATATTAACACTGGCTCTGAATGCAGTTTTACCACAGGTAATGTAGCCACTTTTGTAGGGGAGAATAATCTATTCTGGCCTAAAGCAGATTTGAAGTGTAAACTTATATTCCCCTGGAGTTTGTGGCTCTTTAACTGTTCATTTTTAAATTGGTGCAGATGAATCACACTGCATAAATCTAGTGTGTACACAAGCGCCTTCTTCACAGAGTCCTTGTTTTAGTTCAGACATGCCTTTGATCACAGTTCAAAACACAGATACAAACACCTGGCTGGCAGTCATGGGATGATGCTACCCTCCTCCCATTGAAGAAGGGTGAGTAGTTGTTAAAAAAAATGCAGTGACAACTAATAGACCGTGAAGATTAGTTTTGCTAATACAAAAGGGTTGTACAGTGATGCTCTTACAGAAATGATAAACATGAGACCTAAAAAGCAACTGAAGTGGAAAAAGATGCAACATACAAATGAGAGAAATAATGCAGCATTTTTCCCAGCAGCCTTTGCTTGACATAGAAACTTTGAGCAGGTGGATTGGGACAGAGTTCCCTGATTCACTGGAAAATTGCCTGAAGAACTGGCAAATGCAACAGGGACACAGAACCCATCTACAATTATCTTAGGGGAAATGAAATGATAAGGGAAAGAACAAAACCACTGTGCCATTGTGTAAATTCTTGTTGAAGGTACAGCTTGATCATGGGAATTTCTGGTACTACTTTTTGAACATTCTTAATGTGCATTTCAGGTCTTGATTTCTTGAAAAAAGAAAAGAACAGAGAAGTAGTAACCAGAGGTGATTGAAGGTATGCAACAGCTTATTGGTGAGAAAGAACAGTGTAAAGCAGGTCTCCTAAGCTTGAGACTAGAAACAGCAGAGAGGGAATATGGTAGAGCTCTTTATTACCATGAAGGGAATAGGGACCTAAAGGGAAGTGGTCATTATGATCTCTTTTAGTACAAAAGTTCAGGATGACATGTTTCAGACAAAGAACTGTTCCTTCACACTCTGTGTATTTAAGCTCTGTGGTTTCTTTTCATGGAAAATTATATGTGTTAAAAAAATCATATTAATTCAGAAGCCAGAGGGACAAAATGTTTTATAGAAAATAGGGAAAAAAGTAACATTTAGGGAACAGTTTCTGAAACTACTATGGGTCTTGAAATTCCTGTCCAATATTTGGAATGGAGGAGGGGAAAGACCATATAAAACCTCAGAAAACCACACACATGTAACTTGTCAAAATGCACAGTGACAATCTTTTTGTCCAGCCAGTCAAGTTCCAGGGAAGTTCTGAAACTAGCAGCTTTTCTGTTAACTTATTTGTAGTTGTGGTAGGTTTTTTTACATCTGATGTAGTCAGAAGTGTTTCAGCATTTTCAAAGCTATGCTTGCAGCATAATCTAGACTCAGATATGATTTCAGGAATCGTTATCAACAGCAAGGGATTTGATGCTGTGTCAGAGAGGTGATATTTAAACTTCTGAAAAATGATTTAATCTAAAGTAAGAATCCTAATTCTGTTGTAACATTTTCCCCCAAGGTGGAAAGATACCCATGCTTTCCTGAATGGAGGGCATAGGATGTGGGAAAAAAAAAAGGAACTACCTTTAGACTGTGCTTTCAGCCATGTGTACAGAAGACAGCAGGTGAATTTTTCTCTCGAGTTCATTCATTTCCACCTAGGATTCAGAGCAAGCAGAAGAGTCTGTCTTGGCATCAATCATAGCTGTCTCTCTGCTGAGTCTCAGATGAAACTAGGTTCACATGAGAAACCTTTTATGTTGCTTTCTCTTCCTGAGCTTCCCCTTCTCAAAGCTAGCTTCAAAATATGGAAAAGCTGAAGCTATCCGCAGAGCTACGATTTACGTCAATGCGAAATGTGACAATTTATACAAGGTAAGGAAAGGGTTCTTAGCTTTTTAGAGTGGACAGATTAGCTTACTTTCTCCTTTCCTGGGTGTAAACTAAATATGTAATCTGCCCATTTATATATTGCACCTTAAATCCTTCTTTTCAACTCTCTGCCTGTGCTTCCTTATGACCTTGCTTCTCTGTGCCTTGATGACTGCAAGCTTCCCAGAGCTGCTTCACATGACACTACATCTGAGATTTTCTTCCTCATTTCTTGCTCTGTACTCCCCTGCACTTACTTTACTCTGAAAAGGGTCTTGAACAAAGGGTCTTCCTCAGTCTGCTCCTAAGCCTTTGCAAAGAGCTGAAAGAAAATTAAAGAGATAAGTAGCTGGAGTATTTGTCTCCAACATGAGTACTGACACACTGATGGCACAAACCCAAAAGGTCTTACTGCACCTGCCTGCAGCAGTTTGTTATCCCAGAGAAGGTCTACAAAGCAGGCCAGGGCACTTGAGGCTAATTAAGTGCCATCAGCTAATGGATTGTTTATACAGCTTTCTAACTCTGCATTGCGTCATTATTGCCTTTTCATGTTATATTATCTCTGGCTAGAGATAGCCACATCGGGAAGAAACCTATAAACATATTCCTATACCCCAAAGTCCTAAAGGGTGGAACAGAACTATGTCTGACTCAAATCTGCCAGGCATTACAGAAGGCTGCCTCCCCAGGTGAAGAGATGTCTTGGTCCCAGCACAGTATAATTTGGATAGAATGCCTTGCTGACCTCAGTTCTGGTGCCAGAGCCTTCTCCACCAGTACTAGAGCTACTGTGGTACGCTCAGTCGAATAGCACAGGCATGCTGGATGAGGCTCACTGTGGGGAGGTGTTGTTCTGTGCAGATGTGTGGTACACAACACCTGCTAACCAGAGCTAAGATGTGATCAAAGCAGATGCCCCATCAGATACTTTGGCAGAGTGGCTTTTGAGTAGTACAGGATATGGTCATTCATCACTGTAACATCTGACAAGAAACCAAAACAAATATCAGTCACATAATACTTATAGATAACTCATAGGTAGTGTTTTCTGCTTTTAGTAATTTCTCCTTCCTTACTGTTCTTTATATTTGGTTATATTGCTCCCTGACTTGGAAGTACTTTAACACTTCACTTTTAATGATCTCATATGTGAGTTTCATCTGGAGCATTACAAACCCTTTATAATAGGCAAAATATGCTCAGTGTAAAAGAAATGCTTATTTGAGAAATCTTATAATAAAAATATACAGCTGGGAACAATAAAAGTTAGCTAGAAGCAGGATAGAGGCTACTCTTCCCTGCTGGCAAACTGCACAGTTGAATGTTAGTAGGAAGGGAGTGAAGATGTTTCTCTTGCATGAACCTGCAAGCTCAAAGGCATCAGATGAAGACAGAAGGGCAGTGAGAAGATCAACTCCTCATGAAGACAAGAAGCTTGTGTGAGGAAAAAGGATAGAAGTGTAGGTAAAGAAGATGAAGATATGAAGATTTGGAAATACAGAGCAGGGTTTTTGCTGAATGCAGGAAAGGAAAAGAGGTAGTTAATACATATTATACTTGAAATTTCAAATCTCCTCCAGCTTCAGAACACTAATCAGGTGCAGGTGATTGAGTCCTGTCCAGAAGTCAATCCTCCAAAGTGAACATTTGGCTATTACTACTCGCCAGTGTTTGAGTCTTTCACTTGCATTTGTACTACAGCATTGGATTGAAATGATGCTTTTGATCCATTATATTAAGACAGAGGGAGAGACGGGAGGAATTCCTGGGTTTTGTAGCATCCACGTTGCCTGTCAGAGCATGCCAGTGGTCTCATATCCAGCTACTGCAGCTGCCAAGCTCCCTGAAGAATGACCATGCTGCAGGGACAGGTACAATCAGAGGCCATGAAGCCAGACGTGTAAAGGCACTGGGATTCTGCTGCCAGCAACTACGTAGCCAAGCCTGAAGACAAGAGAAAAACTCCACCAACCACAGTTAATTGAAGACCCAGTCTACAGTGTACTGCTGGAGAATTTTTTTCCCAGTGTCTTATGTGGGTATTGTCACGCTGCAAAACGTAATTTATGTCAACTTTATCTTCTACTCCTCAGAGATTTTTGTGCTGTTTTCTCACATCTCTGACCCACAAACTCCAGAATTCAGCTGCAGTGTGGGTTATTTGCAGGAAAAATAGGAGGAGGTTACTCTAGAGACTGCTTAGTGCCAAAAGTTCACCAGGTTTTCATCTGCCATAAGCTGCATGTGCTATTCCCAGTAGCTTTTCTACTTCTAATTCCCACTACCTTTGTCTCTGATTTTCTGCATGTTATCTGGGGATGTATTTTCAACTGCTGAAATCTCTTTTAAAAGGACTTTCGCCCACATGAAAACAAGGTAATACCACAGCTTACTGCAAAATTTCTGTCTTACATTTTTGCAGACTTCTCTTTTAACAAAAAACACAGAAAAGCAAGATCTGTTATCTCTCTGGAAAAAAATGAAATGATAATTAGATAAGGACACTTGCATCTGATTCTTGTAAAAATAGTGGAAATTTACTCTCCTAGTCAAGAGAATGTCTTATGTGAAGAAAATAACCGCAATGGCAAGGAGAGAGGGATAAAGGACTCACATTGAATATATTGTTGACACATCTTTGATGTAATCTATGGTAGATTTGGAGCATTTTTAAGTTTTAAATAGATCCAAAGGATAATCTGTAAAATTTCCAGTAATACTGGCATGTTGTTCCATATGTAGTTTGGTGTTATAATTTTATAGCACCTCTCTTTAGTGGAGGAAACAAAGTTACACATAACCAGAGTAAAGTTGTTGACTGAACATCATTTTGGATGTGATCAATCTGTAAATTTTGCACTTCTTAGGAATTAAAATCTGGCTGCATTGTCCTTTATTTTGACATCTGAAAAAATGTGCTGCACAAATAGTTTAGGAAGCTGATTCACAGCTGTACAAGAGTTTATAGTCTGTTTTCTGAATGTGACGAAGTAATTTACTTAAACCTCAGATAAATGTAGCAACCAGTTTATGTTTGGAACTGTTTCCTAAAATACATCACTCATTTCATGACCAAATGACAGCACAGCCTTACCAAGGTCCAGCTGGGAAATATGTGGCCATGCAAACTTCATGTTTAGCTTTGACAGAATAACTTATTGACTCCATCACAAAGCTTCAGAGGGAGAGTTGTTTTAAATGATACAGCCGCCCAGTGGTGATGTTAAAAGGAAACAGTTGTGGTGATTTTTTTAATACATTAGGGATAACTGCAAAATATTTTGAACATCAAGGCATTGTAGTGTCTTCACAAGAAGTAAAGAGTTCTTTTTTCAGCTGGGACTTAGCTTCTTACTGCTTGAAACCCCTTATGGCTAAGCTATATGGCTAAGATGGTCAAAGAAATGTCTTGTCCAGGAATGGTCATTGTCATTCTGCTCATGTGGATTACGACACTGCATTTCTGAAGATCAATCAACTGAATAAGGTGACCAATTTGCTGTCTATGGTAAAGAAGATGTAATTTCAACAAGTTTTTAGAAATAGTTGGCAATCACATTAGCTCTATAACCAGTAGGCATGTGGGCAGTTGCTGCAGTAGAGTCCTCATCCCTTCATACTTCCTCTGGTGAAGTGTAGTAAAGTCAGATAGTAAGCATGCAGCTTCTAAAATGAATGTGCAAAACCATCTTAAAGGAGATCAATTTTCACAGTCTTTCCTCGTGTATGTGTATGTTTTCATAATTTACCTACAGAAGTGACAGCTCCCTTCCCTTATTAGTATATTATGGATCAAAGTGTACCAAGATTTTAGAGATTCAAAACCTCTTCTGTGACCTGGAGGTTCAGATACATTGCCTTTCAGTGGAACTGGAAGAGCAGAGTCATTAAGACATTCTTGAACATTCCAGTGAAGGATCTTTTTCAGAAAAATGTGCAACCTAATCAATCATGTCTTATGATTTTGAGTGACTGCAACTTAACATTGCGCTTGCGATATTCACATTTCCCGTTTTTAGGATCTGGTTTTCCATCTGCTGCTCAGTTTGCCCATTTGTATCTGATTAGGGTTTTTTATTTGTTTTTTTTTTTTAAAGAATAATTGCTGATAAAAGCAGTAAAAGCCACGATTAAATTAAGCATAAAACAATAGCATAGAATTATCATCCATCTTTGTTGCCTCAAAGAGATTGTCTAAAGGTTGTCACTGGAGTATGGTGAAAGTCATTCAAATGAAGTTGGTGCAACTGCATCAGTGTGAATATAAGGAAGCCAGAATCAGCATTTTTTACTTTAGGAGAGTATTTCTTTCTAAGGCTGTATAACAGGCACATTGGAAAGTTCAACTTTGCTTTTTCTCTTTGGAAAAGTAAAGCTTGTTTTTCAACACAATTTCTATTTAAAAATTGACTATGTGACAAATTTAAGAATGTTTGGTGTGAAAGACAATCTCCAGTGTTGCAGATAATGTTTCACATGACTGATTAAAGTGGAATTGTTTTTCAAGCTTAAGGTGATGTTATTGTTCCTTGTAGCCTTACTGTTTTCCTCAAAGCAGACCTTTATATTTTCCTTAAAAGCTAGTTACTACCTGAAGTGTGGCATCTTTTCCATATGGTGATATTTCCTAACATTTCTCAGAAGAAAACATTATTGCCAAGTCCTAGTCCATCAATAAGAAAACTGTCATTTAATAAACTCTGTGTTGGTTACCTCATTAATATCATCCTCTGTGAGCTTGTGTGGGTTTTTTGAAAGAATGGAAGATAATTCCTCCAGCAGGCCAGTAATGCAGTAAACCATGACTGTGTATTAATTTAAATATCCATTAGTGTGGCTGACTCTGATGTCTGCAGCACAGCAGCAAAGATGTTCACATTTTTCATTTTCATAGAAAAATCGTGGTTTTATAGTTTTGTGTGTGTGTGTGTTTTTCTTCAAGAAGGCTCCTACAGCTCCATTTTAAACCATGGCAATTTTTATATTTTAGTTATTCCATGCTGATCTCTTATATCTAACCATAGTAATTCTTATTCCAATCAGGTATAAGTTTATCTCTTCATGGGGCTGAAAAGTGTGAGCGAATCTGTCAGAGGCAAACCCCAGCAAGCTACCCAGTGTCACAGCGTCCACCTGTGGTCAGGCGCCCTTCACACCCACAAGCCAGAAGGTCAATAAAAATGGAAGCCTCGTCTTCGGGATCTAGTATCTCGGGAGTCACTGGTGGAAAAGCAAAAACCCATCAGCCAGGTAACAGATTTGCTTTGACACCTTCTCCAGTTACATTTCTTGTGTGATGTGCCATGATGTTGTGAAGCTGGTATTAATAGCATCAGATCATCCTCGCATGGAGATCAATCTATTGATTGTCAGAGCTATCGATTGAAGTTTTGTCTACATTTGGTATGTTTTTAACACTTATAGATTATAGGGAGTAAGAACAGTTAAGAGTGCTGAAAGTGGGAAATAAAAATGTTAGTTTAATCATTAAAAAAACACAACATATGGCTATATCTGAAAAGTTAATGCCAAGAGAGCTTTGGGCTATTGTTTTTTAACACTCCTCTCATTATATATGTTTAATTTTTATAAGCTTTGAGCTAATCGCAATGCTCTAGAGGGTACAGGTATCCCCTGTGGAACTCAGTAACTGACACTAATGTTGGTTTAGAACAAAGGCACAATCTAGGGTGTGGATCAGTCTTGCAGGTAGTACATAAACAAAACCTCTAGATCTGAAGGAGATTTTACAGTATATGTTAACTACTTAACAAAATCAAATTTTTTTAAAGAAAGCCAGAGTCTCCTGGGAACCATCAAATTCTAATTGACATCATGAGTTCATTCTTTGTTGTGTTAATTGCCAGAGCTATTTTAGAAGTATCTTTTCTTATAACAATGGAGTATATTTCTACTGGTCATGCTCAGTCATTCTTCACAGTGAAAATTAAACACTAAGTTTCTTTTCTGAGTAGAGCAAATTAAGGCTGCCCATAAAATCAGTTTTGTGTCTTCTACATTGAAGGGTCTCAATAATCTTCCAACATTGCTGGCCTGGAAAGGGTATCATGTACACTGTATACACCTAGCTAAGTGCCATGGGGCAGAATCTATTTTTGTGAGACAGACACTCCTGCCTGCAAACACTTAACATCCTTCTATTACCTTGCTGATCTAGTAAATGACCTAATTATTGTAGAGGTTGAAAATACAAATTATTCACTGTGGGTTGCTATGCATGTCTACTGCCATGAGTTTCATGCATCTGAACTTAGTCACCATAATCCTTGTTAACACAGATTAATTATTTACAGTGACTCATAACCATATGCTTTGTTTATTTCAGTTTCTCTGTTTACTTGTTTGTCCATTTTTTTTCCCGCTTCTGTGTTTTTACTTTGAAATACTGAAATTACTACTACAGAAATATTGTTGCTAAAGATACATAATCATGACTGTAGCATGTTAAAAAGTTGACAAAAAAAACCCCTGCATCACAGTTTGTGAAAAAAGTACCTTGTGCATCTACAATAACTACGTTAATTTTGAGCTGGTATGCATTCTACATCTATCTGTTGATAGATAATGGCCTATGCATTAATCCTAAATAGGAAACAAGCAATATATACTGGTATCTGACTGAGAAGAAGATCCCTGTTTAGGTAGACCCCAGAGATTTCCTAAAAATGGAGTTCATTAGTGATTATCATTTGGATGATGATTCTATGAAGAATTTAGCTTCAGTAGAGTCATATGAGATTAGTTTCATCTGTCATATTTTGCTTTTCAGAAAATAACAGCATCTGTGACCTAGAGAAAGCATGTTTGTCAACTTGGTTCAAGAAGACGTATAGTATTTATGAGCTTCACTGAAGCTAAGAGCACCTAAAAGACTGCAGATTTTTATAACTATGTTGTATGACAGGAGTCTTCTCTTAACCAACCTACAGTGACATTATTTCATCTGGAATAAAATAACATTTTTATAATTTGATCTGACTTAGTAATACAGTAAAAAATAGCACTCCTAAGAGAAAATTTTAATTTATACCTAAAGTCATATGTTAATCATTCTTAGTCAGCCACAAATTAACCACTGTAACTTCATAAATAATTAGCCTAATACACTAGTTGGCCAATGGCAGTACCTTATCTAAGGTTGTGCATTGTAAATAGTTTGGTATTTTAGAGAGAAAGGGTTCTGAGATATATTAATTACCTAGGTAACAGATCTTACATCAGTTTTTGTTCAAGCTATTCTCCTTTTATTGCATACGATAAATTCCTCAGGTTTTAAATAGCTCATATAGTTTGGATTCTTCCTTCTATTGGAGTTGTGTTATCACAATCAGGTATATCTCGCTGTTGGAATGAGTATGCAGTACATTCAGTCTGAAATTTCTTTTGTCTAGTTAACAAATACTCTGAACCTGAAGATAGTCAGGCATAACAGATTGTACAGAAGATATTCTGAGGAGTTTCTAATTCTTTTAAATCAGAGAGGCTAGATGAATGGAAAGAAAGGTCCTTGGTAAAATGACAGAGTTATGAAGGAGTGTATTTTTTGCCTTCTAACAGTACACTCCTGATTTTTGCATACCATTTTGTTTCTCTTTGCCGCTTTTCATCTTTCGATAATGACATCTTTCATTATTTATCATGAATTCTTTTTAATTGCCAGCTGTTTCCTCTGACTGAAGTTCCTAGGTAACTACGTGGTAAGGAGGAGGAACTATAGATACTGTTCAGTGCTACTGCAGTCCTTTTCAGCTTGCTTCCCTGACAGTTTTATTTGTAACTGGTAAGGAGCCTGAGGCTGAATTCTACTGTTATTCTGGGTGTTGGAGTGGATAGTGAGCAGTGAGTTGTCTGTAATGTGTCTTTTAAAAAACATTAAAATTGTCTTGTGCAAGCTTGCAAAGAAGCATTGTTCAACCACAAATAGAATCACAACTTCTCAGTTCTGATTTTAAGCAGATTAGAAGGTATCAAGTAACTGAAACAAAATACAGAAAGGAATAGAGAAATGAGTGAAAGGAAATGGCTATTAATGTTGAAGACTCCTGATAACTCTGCAGGTGCACCTGTATGAGGAAAATTCCTCTTAGAAAAAAGAAAAGCAGAGATGAGGAAAACAATTGGATGATAAATTTAGATGCAATGATGTGAAGGTAAATATGCGTTCCTTCCAGAATCATGGAGAGATGGTATTTTTAGTTTTGAGACCGTAACCTTCAGTTACAGTCTTCCAGTTATGCAAGCAAGTGATAAATTCTGGCTAATGGGGTACTGGGATACTGAAGTGCAGGGTTCAAAGCACATGAGGCAGATATGTGGCTGGTATAAATTGTTATAGCTCTCCTGAATATGCTTTGTGTATTATGTGTCTATATCGCCCATAGGAGGCTTCTTATGAAAGTGATGGTAATGAGCATTTAGGTTGCCTGTAAAAGCAGCAGAGTAAGTACTAGAGAAACCTAGAGGAGGTTACATTGTTACTCCAGTCCCTCAATGTCACAGTTAGGCAAATCTGAGGACAAAAATAATGCTTGCCACACTTCTGACAGTGTTACAGCTTTGTTATGGAGTATGAAGGATGAGATGGTTATCAGGGGGAGTCAACATGGCTTCACCAAGGGGAAATCCTGTTTGACCAACGTGATAGCCTTCTACGAGTGCATAACTGGCTGGCTAGATGAGCGGAGAGCAGCAGATGTCATCTACCTTGACTTCAGCAAGGCTTTTGACACTGTCTCCCATAACATCCTCATCAGAAAGCTCAAGGATGGCTTGGATGAGTGGACTGTGAGTTGGATCGAGAGCTGGCTGAATGACAGAGCCCAGAGGGTGGTGATCAACAGCATAGAATCGAGTTGGAGGCCTGTGGCCAGTGGAGTTCCACAGGGATCAGTTTGGGACCAGTCTTGTTCAACATTTTTGTCGACCTGGATGAGGGGACAGAGTGTACCCTCAGCAGGTTGGCTGATGACACCAAACTGGGAGGACTGGCTGATTCACAGGAAGGTTGTGCTGCCATTCAGCAGGATCTCGACCGGCTTGAGAGTTGGGCAGAGAGGAACCTCATGAGGTTCAACAAGGACAAGTGCAGAGTCCTGCATCTGGGGAGGAACAACCCCATGCACCAGTACAGGCTGGGGGTTGAACTGCTGAAGAGCAACTCTGCAGAGAGAGACCTGGGAGTCCTGGTTGATAATAAACTAAATATGAGCCAGCAATGTGCCCTTGTGGCCAAGAAGGCCAATGGCATCCTGGGATGCATCAAGAAGAGTGTGGCCAGCAGGTCAAGGGAGGTTCTTCTCCAGTGTGAGTCCTTCCCAGGGGATACAGCTTCTGCTCACAAACTCCTCCAGCATGGGACTCTTCTGTGGCCAGCAGCATTCCAGACATCTTCTGCTGAAACGCCGCCCTCCCACAATTCATGGCCTCCTCTGGGCACGGTCACTATGCCTGGCATGGAGTTCTCTATGAACTTCCAACAAGTCTTACCTTTACCACTCCTCTTCACAGGTGGCAGGGGGACAGTTGCCTCCTCTCCACAGGCTGCAAGGGTTTCTCTGCTCCAGCACACCTCCTCTCTTTCCTCACTGATCACATGGGGTCCACATGGTTGCTTCTTTCTCCTCCAACTCCTTCCACCACCATCTGGAAAATAAGAAAGAACAGAGAAAATAACAGGAAGAACCCTCCTCTTCCAACTGCGTCTTCTTTAAAAAGTGGTTGTGGAAGCATCCAATTGTCTCAGCCCCAGAAGTGGATCTGACTCTGAGCTAGGGAAGGTTGAGCAACTTCTTTACAGCCCCTTCCCCATTACCAGACAAGTCCAAAACCATACCACACAAACCCATTGTAGGTGTGAAAATAAGAAACAAAAGCTAGAGGTATTGGCCAGTAGAACAACTGACTTTAGAGGTAAGGACACAGGCATGGTTCTTGAAACTGTAGCAATGAAAATTAAAGCAAAAAAAAAAAAGGAAATGTATGTTTAACAAGCTTAGTCACAACTTAATGAACTTTGAATCATCAAGGAAGCTAGAAGAGAGTTCTTAAAAATGATAATTTACTGTGCAAAAGATGTCCTTTTCTCATCACAAAACGCTCACGTGCTTATCAGAATTCACATTTGGTTGTGAATTCTCTTTAGAAGATCAGTATTAGTTAGATGTGATTTGTTGGTTAAATCACATTCTCTTTTCATTGCTGACTGGCAGAATGTGTGGCATGCATCTTTCTCAGACTGAAAGAATAAACTCTTGCTCTAACTCTGCCAGAAAGCTTTGTCATGCAAATATTTCTCAACAGTAAGAGCATACTTGATGTGGGAATGGCTACTACAAACTCACCTGAAAATTTGAATTCACGTCAACAGTAGTGCAGTTATCTTACTTGTCTAACATTATGAGAGGAGCTGACTTGCTCAATATACCTTCTGCTGGATGTACATAAAACTTCCATGTGGAATCAAGCATGGAAATAAGTAAGCAGATTTCAAAAAATTTTATATTCCCTTCATTAAGCTAATTTTTGTGTTACAAAAAACATACATTTAGAAGCACTATTCCTATGCAAAAAGGACATTAATGTCAAAGAGACTAGTCTGCATACTTAACTTTCATCGTTATCTGCAGCCTATGTTCAGTGCAAGTTCAATACACCAAACAAAATTTCTCCCATATCTCTACCTCAAGCATGAGCTGGAGATACATCCCTGCTGCACACAGAGAGAGTTCATTTTCCTGACAATTGGTGCTCTGGAGACTCTGCAAAGCTCCTAACCAAACACCAGTTTGCCTCAACTACAATAAGAACCTTTTGTCACTGGACTGAGTGACAGGTCCTCACATGGTGATTATGCAGGACTTTGAAGTTAAGAGCTGAACTAGCTATCAGATGATGCAGAGCCTGAAATCTGTCACTTTGCTTAGTCATTCAGCCTATTTCATCCATTGCTTTACTTTTCTAGGACAAAAGCCACTTTGAAAATTCCTGTTCCTGAGCTAAAGTCTCCTAAAATATTCGTTCTAGGAGTCTGGAGAACAATTTTACAAACAGCATGGGGGTTTTTTTAGGGGGAAAAAAAAAAAAAAAAGCTAGAGGGTACAACAGTGTTTTTCAATACTAAATATCTTGTTTAGTTTTAAAATATTTGGTTTAGGTAGAAACTTCATCCCTCTTTATAAATTTGTACTGTACATGAGACACACAAGTACTGATCCTACTTGAGACCTGTGTACATACTCAATAAGGGGTTTAAAAAATAAATATTAATAATTTTACCTAGTGGCTTTCAGAGTGTTCTACTTCTCAGGGGAGATTGTATTTTTAAACTCATTCCTTTTCAAAGCTGCCTTCTTTTTTTCCCTTCCTGCTTTGATCAGTCTTCTGTTTGCTGTTGTAGAATGATCTTTCATCCACTCTGGCAATCAATTATATATGATTACTTTTAAAGTCAGTACAGTTCACCCTCAGATTTCAACTCCCATAGCTGTTGTTAGTTTACAGCATGTAGTCATCTCATGAAGACAGCAAAACCTTGTGGTTGTTCTCATTCCTTTTACCCTCAGAGAGTTTCTTCTCAATGAGAAACTTGTTCAAAATAGGAACAAACAGACGAAGCTTGGCACCAAATGGGGGATATCATTGATCCCAAGGCAAGATTATAGTGTTCTGAGACCAGTGTACCATAATTGTCTTATAACAATTAAGAAAACACTTGACTACTCTTGCTTTTTCTGAAGAAAATAGAAAAAATATATATAATATATATAAATATATATAACATTTTCCAGTGTTTCTGAGAAAGTAATAACCCATTTTACTTTAAAAATTGCTTATAATTCAAGAAGCAATGAGAAAGTATTTGAATAATCAGTGATTATGTTCTTGTAACGCTTGACTGGAAAATGTGGCTTTTTCTTAGCTCTATAGTTCTTGCTTAAAGGGGGCTTAATATTATGTAACCTCTATTTCTAATGTAAAATATATTTCATATATTCCAAGAAAAGATTGTTGCAGATAGACTGTCAAAAAAGAGGAACAAACTTTGGCAGAGATGCTTTTTAAGATTAGAAAGGGATTTGACTGTAACAGGACTGCATTGCATTACTAATTTCCACAAAAGATTTGTTACAGTCCAAAAGATAGTAAGACCTCATTCCTGACACCAAGCCTACTGTTTCATTCTAAAATCTCAAAATTAAGACAGACTAAAAAGGTGGGATGGGGACTTACTCCTTGGGTAAGTAGATGTAATACAAGTAAGTGCATCCAGGCATCAGAACCCACTAGGAATTCCAACCAGTGCAATTTACTATGGTGCCAAAATAACCCCAAAGCCCTCCAAAATTGCATAAAACTCATCACAGCTTACAGCAGGCAGAAGGGCAGCTGCAAAACAAGGATGGTATAATTTTTTATTTGTTCCAGAAAAGAACTCCCTTTAGGTCATGCAGACCACCGCACTTCTGTGTGCCCTGAGTGGCTGGATGCCTCAGGAAAGTAGAGATGCTCTCTGCATGCTGGATCATTCCACAGAGTCAGATCCTTGCTAGTCACAGCCTTGAAGTATGCAATTCTGTACTGTGCTGTGTTTAGGAGGCCCAATGGAGCACAAAGCATTTTGAGGTCTTCCTTACTGTTATAGCTGACAGTACTTAAATGGAAAAAGGGAGGTGACACTACAGTTTAGTACTTTATTTAGGCCTTACTTAGGAACGCATATAGAACGGAGAAGGAATTCAGCACCTGTTTGACGGCATAAAGAAATAACTTGCACTTCGATGAGACTGGAAGGTTTTTAAGAGTCATCAAAAGTACACATACTTTCAAGGCCCTTTGTGCCACCAGTATGCCTGAAAATGATGACCCTTTCCATTCAGATGCTCCTCTATTGCTTGTTAAGGAGACTCTGCTTAATGTTAATTAGTGAAAATAATCTCTTTTGGATAGGCATCCTGTGTGAACAGCCCAAAACTGGTCCATACATTTTAATGGCAAAGTGCTCTATTTATCTTTTAAGAGGTCTTGGTAATTACAGTAGGTTGCAGGGCTTTATAAAAAGGCCAGATCAATCTTTATTAGGGGTAGGATTCCTTCTGCCTGTGAGGTACTCTCAAAGAGAAAATAAAAATCTGAGAAAGAATATTTTTACACATTGAATATATAAATATGGCCTCCATCATTCAGCTCCAATTTTTAAGGAATGATAATATTTATCATAACCTCTCCCTTATTAGATCTCCACATACCAGACTGGTAGACCTGAACCATACTCTCTCCCTGTGATAGACTAGGGTGGAAGTCACTGCTCCATGTTTAGTTTCTGTACAGGAAGGCATGTTTCATGAGGTCAGTGTGAAAGCTCTTGTCTGAGACTAAAGCAAGAAAGGCTTTGTGGTGACAGTCAATTTCTGGGCTTCATGGCCTTAGCCTGGATGTTAGACAAATGATAGTGCATATAAAAAGAACAGATTTGTAGAGGAAAGGGGCATTGCTAGCCATAACCTTTATCATCTTGATGAAACCTACTACTCTACAAATCTCCAAATTTCTGCAAGCTGAAAGGGACAGACTTGGGGTAGACTGGAAGTACTTGCCCTGCTTTGCCTAAGTATCTGCTGTCAGAAATAGGACCCTCTGCTAGACAGACCTCTGTTCTGCTATCCTGTCTTTAGGATAACTATTTTCACATTCTTAAGCTGTATTCATTCCTCTGCAGTCTGAGGTCCCTGAATGTTTTAGCTATGGGCACTTTCTGCAGGGATGAATTACCAGGTTGTGTCTAGACTGTGAAGGCAGTGATAAGCTATGGTATAATGCGAGTCTATATAATTGGTTCTTACATTAAAATCCACCTGGATGAGACATCTGATGTCTTGTGAAAGCACTCTTGATGTTACAAAGAATTAAGAAGTCTTTGGTGCCCTGAAGTTATCTGCTACGTCATTCCTCTTATTCCTGTGTAGCCACCTTTTCTGCTTTTCTCATCAGTAAACTGCTGACTTGAGAACTGGGCAGGATTTTTGCAATAAACATCTTATTCAGCAAATGTTTTCTTTCTCTCCTCCTTATGAATTGCCTGCTAACAACTCCTGATACTGTTGAAAGTAGAAGGTAACTAAGGAATTTATCATTCATAAGTAGTTAGATTTTTCAAACAAGGACAAATGTTTGAACATATACAATAGCAATCTTTGATAGTGATGTTCCTATGTGTGCATTCATGGTGTAAGAGGAGTGAGGTAGAACTAAATAACAGCACTAGGAAATTGACTGAATTGTTCAATCCGTTTAGATATCAGAATTTATTTTCTTTAACCATTTGCAACATCCAACTATGCAGAAATATCTCTGCTTAGTTACAGACTGTGCTTTGTGGTGTTTTCAGACTATCTCCTGTGGATTCCTGTTACAGGCATTGTGACACTTGAAAAAGATAGTTTTGTTCCCATGAGAGCACACAGTTCAGTGCCCTGTCTCTTTGTGTTATCGGTAAAGAGAAGTGCTTCTAGGGCGTAATTCCAAAGGCTCGTTGTGCAACACTATCCCTCTGTTGATTGTGTAAGGATCTGCACAGAGGCCACATAGAGAGAAGCAGTTGGAAATATTAGGCATAGGAATATGTGACCAGCTACACTTGGGACTTCTGTGTGGACATTTGGGTCTTTTCAACTCTCAGAACGTGGAGACATCTTCTGAGTGTAGGTGTAAAACGAAGAAAGTGGTTGTATGCTTTTACACAGCAGTGCAATGATTTGGATGCTTGTCCATGTGCAAGGGTTTATCAGCTCTGCTCAGCTGCTATCCTTTTTTAACTTTCTGTTAAAGAATTGCCTCCCTATTGATGATAAGAGCACAGTATTCATGGTCCAACTGTCCTCATGCCCAGAGTTCATTCTGGGATGTGATTAAATTAAAAATCCAAGGACTGAGAGTTAGCAGTACCTTGTCCTTAGGCTGATGCTTCAGCTATTTTGGCAGCAGAGGAGATTTTAAAGGTATGGCTTTGCACCAAGAGCTATCCATCTATTTTGTCTGTGGTTGTCTGTGGAAAAGGCATATGCAAGGTGAGAGACAAAAAACAAGCATTGAACGTAGGACTCTCCACTTCTCTGTACTTAATTGGCTAACTGGACTTCTCTGTGTCAGATGCCAGCCAGAGTTTAATGGAGGTGAGAATGGACACGATATGTGTCTTCAAAATAACATAGTCTGTGTTAAGTTAGAAATATTAGGTGTTCAGAAATCTCTCTTTCACTACTGCTGCTTCTGGAAGATAAGAAAATTTTGTGTTGTTATTAAACTTATATCATACCTTACAGTATATTGCAATACAAACAGAAACTATTTTTAAATTACCTTTCAAAAATATTTCCGCTGTCATTATTACCCTACTCTTAACATGACCATGCACAGAGACGGATATGGCATAGGTTATTCATGTTAAGCAGAATTATTTCAATTTTGAATCTCTTAGTTTTTTTCCCCTAACGCTCACTGGATTTTCTTATGGAAAACGAAGTAGCTCTATGTATTTATTCCAATAACTTGCAAAACTACCAAGATATTTTTGTGCTTTTTACACTCAGCTTTTGATTCTTGGACACTATCATGCGGACAGATTATTTTATCCATAATCAGTGAGGAACCCAGTAAGATAAATGGTGTTTACTGCTTAGTGGAACATTTGATTAGTTGTGCTGAATAGTGACAGAGTACACACTTTTTTTAAGGTAATCGGTAAATCAATTTAAGCATATCAAGAGTTGTATCCAAGTGCGTATGTGATAATAGTCATATATGGCAATCTACCAGTTCAGAGTTTTTTCAAAGGTCCCCCTTCTCCCTTACCAGAAAAACCTGTCATATCAAACCATGACAGAGCAGTAAGAAGAAACTGAATAATTATAATGTATGAAAATATATTTAATATAATCACTGCAGTAAAATTGATGCACAGAGTAATACTGGCATCCAGTTTATGTTGCATGACAGAAAAATGTTTAGTCAGAAAGAATATTGCATTTTATTAGGGACAGAATTCCTGCCGCTTGTGAGGTACTCTCAAAGAGAAAATAAAAATCTGAGAATGTTTTTACACATTAAATATATAAATATGGCCTCCATCATTCACCTCCAATTTTTAATGAATGGTGATGTTTATCATAACCTCTCCTTTATGAGATCTCCACACATCCAGACTGGTAGGCTAGAACCATGCACTCTCCCTGTGATAGACTAGGGTGGAATTCACCGGAATTCTTTGTTGATTGGTGAGGAATAGAACAGAATATGATACAGGACTTCTTACAGAAAAGAGTTTTTCCTTGACCGATGTAGTAAAAGCAGACCTGTTTTAAAGACTTGCTATGAGGCATGCCAGCCTTCCACCTAATGATACATAATCAGCTATCTCTGAGCCACCGCTTTCAGGCCAACTTCATTTGCTAGGAAGATATGTGTATGCTAATATATCTTTGCATACATCCTATGACTCAGAGACTTATTTTGTGTAATGATTGAACCAAAATGCATTAAGTTTTGTTGAGTGCAGTCATGGGATGGATGCTGTGGTGTATATTTTGTTCTGTTCCTGTCACAGAAAATATAATGCCAGAATTGAGATCAGTAAAGCTACTGATTTCATAGAATCATTGAATCATAGGGGTTGGAAGGGACCTTTAGAGATTATCTAGTCCAACCCCCAATGTGTGTATACCTCTGACTGATTTCAGGTTACCTCTGATATACCTCTGACTATATTTTAGGTGTGTGTACCTCTGACTAATGTATAGATAGCACTTTAAACAATTTCCATTTGAAACCGTGTGTTTGCTGTAGATGATCTGCTTACTGCTCACAGTGTGAAGCCA
The DNA here is from genome assembly GCF_028858725.1 of Colius striatus. Classification (NCBI taxonomy): domain Eukaryota; kingdom Metazoa; phylum Chordata; class Aves; order Coliiformes; family Coliidae; genus Colius; species Colius striatus. Next base: position 156,922,656 of record NC_084759.1, on the reverse strand, counting down.
GTATAAAATGTCAATTCCATGTTGACCTTGGATTATGTTTAGTCCAAAGGGTGCCACGTGCAGCAACTTTCTGCTTGCTTTAAAGAAAAAGCTCTGATGATAAGGAGCAACCTCTCTTTAAAAACCATAAGGAGTACTTAATGAAGCAAACTCAGACTGCTCATGTTAGAATTATATCTGCCTTTCCAGAAAGATCTTTTTAAGCTGTATATTTTTATACTGTAGAAACATTTGTTTGCACTTGATAATTTAATTGGTATCGGGGGCTGTTGTGGTTCAAGATGTGCCAGCAACACAGGCCCACGCAGCCTCTTGCTCACTCCCCCTCCCCACACCTCCTGTAGGATGGAGAAGGGAATCAGAAAGGAAAATCAGAACTTGAGTGTTAAGACAAGTATAATTACTAAACTGAACTAAAATATAATAACAGTAAGAAGAATAAAGTATCATAATGATGCTTAAGAGAAACAAAACCCAAGAAAAAGACAAGTGATGCCGAAGGCAATTGTTCACCAACTGCTGATTGATGCCAAGCAGTGATGTGTCTCTCCTGGCTAACACCCCTGCCTAGTTTCTATACTGGATATGGCATCCTATGTTATAGAATAGCCCTTTTCCTACTTCAGGTCAGCTGTCCTGGCCATGTTCCCTCTCAGCTTCTGGAGCACATGCCAGCCTCTTCCCAGTCCCAGACCTCTCCAAGTCCACTCAATGGCAGGGCAGGGTAAGAAGCAGAAATAGCCTAGATGCCATGCAAACACTGTTCAACAATAGCTAAAAGATCCTTGTGTTGTCAACATTCTCTTCAGTGAAAACTCAAAATGCAGCCCTGTAGCAGCTACTAGAAGGAAAATTAACCCAGATGAAACCAGGAAAAGTACAAAGAAGAAAGACTATGGTTTCAGAAAGCAACAGAGTCAAGTATTTCTCTTCTGACAAATGGGCAGAACCTGTTGTAAAACTCTCCAAGAAGCCCTAGCTGCCTCAGTGAATTACAAAGATCAGCTCTGTTCTCACATGTCCATTAAAAAAAAAAAAAAATGGAGTAAATATGAGCCCTTTATTGTGCATTGAGAAACAGCAACTAAATTTTCTGTTCTTTATTTTGGTGCCAAATGCTGAAAGTATGCTCATTTTTCTGTGCACCCAAGTGTTCATGCTCAACTTCAGACCACAATGCGGATATCCACCTGCAAATATGATTTGTGCATCATAGCACAAAAAATGTGCAGACTTCCAAAATCTGGCTCTAGATATTTACTGTGCAAGAAAATAGGGTTTTTCTTGTAAAGTTCATGTCTAAAAAGCTGATTGTGATAATTGGCTCGATACTAGATGCATGTTACGAGGCCTCATCTAGCAGGGAACCTGAGTATGTTCTTAATTTAAGCAGACACAAAATCTCTCTCACTGCAGTGGGAACTACCTCATTTAACATTAGTACCATATTAACTACCTTGCTATGTAAGGGACCTACCTTGATTGTCTGATACATTTTAATATTTAGAAGTATGTTAAAATTCTGATTGAGAACAAGCCATCTCATTTAACCTCTAAAAATGAACTATCTTGTTTCCCTAACCTAATTAGCAGAGAACCTACAAAACAAATAAAGGAAAGAGTATGCTGTTTTATGCACTATTTAATGCATCAACAAGTAAATCAGAGTGAATGCCACAAGGTATTTAAATTCAGTTGAAGTGAAACATGTCAGTAAGTTGGCAAAAATCAGACTGATCTAATAAAATCAAGTAAAAATTGATAAATTTAGTATCTACTTCACTTTTATTTGTTTTGGTTTATTTCTAATGTTTCTATGGGAATAGACTCTTTGCCTCCCAAGCTCCCAGGCAATATTGCTTAGAGTTTAGTCATTGGGACCTGTCATTGCTAAAGCATAAATCAGCAGCTGCTAAAGAAATAAGGTAATGCTAAAGCCAGTCTCGTGAGCCCTCAATAGCAACAGTTACACCAGATACTATCTTAGTTTGTTGTACTGGAGACGTGTGGTAAGGTAAATAAAATAAATCTCTAAAATACGTGGGAGAGAACACTGTGGCCTTTTCTAAAATTCTGCTAAGCTAAAACCTTTCTGCCAGCAAAGGAGCAATTGTTAAGTTGGCAAGTCCATCACATTGGAGTTGTTTCTCTCAGCTGTAAAATGCAATGCTTCCTCCTTCAGAGTACTGAGAGAGAAGGAAGAGGATAGAAGCAAATATGCCCTGATTCAAGCCTGTTTATTGACACCATAAGGATATAGAAGTGTTCCTACAACTTCTTATTTTTCTTCTTCTGTTGTTGAAGACAACTTTGGTATTGGTCATGCATTAAATCACAATGACTGGTAGATGATTATGCCTACGATTTTGAGTGAAATCAGAGGATGATGTTGTTGATTGGTCTGATATTTGTACAGTGAGGTCAGATATTAAGGCTACTGTGAATCAGAGAAGCGTATGAAACTTTTGTTTATGTGGATGGCTGAAAGCTTCCCCTGCTGCAAATCAAACACGGGAGAGTAGATTTGAATGCAGTAAAACTTGTTTTGACTTCCCAGAGTATGTTAGGTTGAACACAATTAGGTTTAGACTGGACATTTTCTGTCCACTTTTGTTTTTCATTCATTAAAAAGGGGCTTTGAGATTGGATATGTTCATTGTCCAACAGCTTCATTTTATTAACAAGACTGTGGTTAGATAGTCCATCTGATATCAGCACTTCAGGACAGTCATTGTTATCTGGCTGTTACTTCCTCTTTCTCCAGAACAACTGGTTCTGGTCTGTTGGAGATGCTGCAGGGATCCTACTGCTTTCATGTGTTCTGAGGAACAGGGATTGGGTGTAACAAGAATGGAAGACTTTGTGGGAGAGAGGGTATTTCATATTTGTCAGTATTGTTGCTATTTTGCTCTGTGGTTGAAATGGAGAAGGAAGGTCGATGGATTTGAGGATGAAAATATGTAATTGTATATGTTAAAAGTAGGAGATGAGTATTTAACAAGAAAATGAATTATTTCACTTGCAAAAGTGCTTAACTGTATTGCTGTCCATTCGTTACTTCTCTGCCTCCATCCTATTGTTTATATGTCTTTTCCAGCAGATGTAGTCTTTTTTCTTTTTCCCCAGAGTTCTCTTCTGGGGCAAATCCTAGACTTCCATCTCTGAGGCCATCTGCAAATTTCCCTAGGCTACTATTATGTGAATAATCACCTGTCTCACTTAAGAAATTCTCTTTGTTCTACATCATTAAGTGCTGACTCCGGCTGCTACTATGACAGACCACTTTACAGGAATCTACAAGGGGAACTGTCTCTGATGTTAACAGTGGGATTTTGCTGTGAAACAAAAAAATACACTGAGGCAAGCATAAAATGGTTTGATTTTATAATATTTTGACATTGGGAAATAAAAAAAGGATGAAGCTGGTGTACATATACTCCTTTTGAGATCTCTATTTCCAAAAAGTGAAGAAAAGTCTTTAAAATAGGATTGAATAATTTTGTATCCAGGAAGATAATTTATAGCTCTCATTAAGGCAGTGGTGAGATAGTAATTTGTTGACTGAAGGGGAAAGCTACGGTGGGCTTGGAAGGAATTCAAAACAAGACCAATTTGTTAGAGACAGTCTGTAGAAGAAAGGGAAATGCTTCCATCAAAAGCATGAGCAATAATCTCTAGTGAATGTACAGTAATGGACTACATGATCTGAAGGTTTCTTCTTCGATCATGGACTTTTTGTCATGAAATCTTTTCCCAGATATCTCCCTGACCAATACAACTCCCTGCTAATTGTGTATCAGTTACTTAAGAACATCACATCTAACATGCCTTTGCGAAAGGTTTTGCTGCTGTTCTTTAAAAACCAGCTCAATATGCTCAGTATCTCCCTCTTTGTCTCTGACTGTATCCAAGTACCCTATAGCCAGCAACTTAAGCCTGTTTGCCTGGTACCTTTTTCTGTCTATTCTTGATGTGCATCTACCTTACTCTGAATGGAAAGTGTGTGTTTCCAAAACCTCCTATTTTCTTTACTCATGTCAAAAGCACACTGAAAATGGACAAACCTTATGCCTATATACATGTGCAAATAAGTTTGAAACTGTGACCTGCTAGCCAGTTTTTATTCTGCAGGGCTTTCAAACAGCAACCATTACATACCAGTGAGAACCCTTTCAAAATGGACTGCAGTACTGGAGTGCTTCCTACACCTTGGCATGCCATCAACTTGATGTTCTGTGGCTGAAACATGCTGTCCATACTCTTTTTGTCCTAATGGTTGTTTTTCTGTCTTGAGACTTAATTCATCATTTGTGTCTTAGTGTGATTTTTTTTCAGTCTGATTGTTCCTATAGTGCTGTGTCATTTGTAACAACACTTCTTGTCTGTTTCCACATTTTGGAGTTAGTTTTGTAGATGTTGAAGTGAGGGGATGCTCATGGCATGGGGACAAGTGTTCAACTGAACAGGGGCCTTCCCAGTGGTGACTCTGCAGCACTGCTGATAGCAGACAACGTATTTGTTTTGTTCTATTTAGCTTTAAATCTGTCTGTGTTCTATTTAAAACCACTTGGTTTGAAGACAAATTGGTTCTACTAGGAGAAAAAAAAACGAGCAGCTTTATTCCATGTATATGTTCCCTCACTTGAAAACTCCTTGGCTGGATTTTCTACCACACTGTCACAAACTCCATCAATCTCTTCAATTTCTTCAGAAGGAAGAGAGGATTTGCAGGTTAACCGACTGGAAACACAAATATGGATAAAACCAGACATACGGAAGACAGATGTGGACTTTTCAGAAATTCTTAATGCAATACAAGAAAGTAAGTTATTCATCAGATGCAAAATTTGGTTTATGGTAGAAGAGTAATTTGAAATACATTAAAATTATAACTGAAGGAGCATACTAAGTGATGAACTGAAAGATGGGTATGTATTACAGAAATCTCTGAGAAAGTTCAATGGGTTATTGAAGGCCAGTAAGAAATCTTCTACTACCAGAAAAGTTATAGTAAGATTTGAATTATTATGTGCCTAAGGATTCCAGCAGGATATGTTTCCTATGAAGAACTAATCAGAAATATTCAGATTCTTGTTACTTTAATCCATTCATTACACTGCTGAATAGCTGTGTGAAGTAATGCTGTTGTGCAAATGCTACAGTCTGAAATCTCAGACTGGATGTGAAGTTCCAGCTGTTCCAAAGTGCTGGAGTATATTCATACCTTTGCAGATTACGATTTTTGGGAGCAGAAGTGATGAACTTGTCACAACTGATGGTCTGTGTATCTACCTAAATCATCTCTTTGCACATTTAATTAAGAATTTATTATTCACTCTTCTCGAATCTCACTGTAGAATGATTCCAGGACTTGTGCTAGAAGAAATAATACTCTTGTTAACAGCAGTGGAAGACACTTCCCTTAGCCAAAACTCAGCAACTCTGGAATCCAAAAGAATCTGGAATTTCAATGGGGATTTTCCATAATATGTTGAAAGCTCTTATGCAAGCCAAAAATCAAAATGCACGGACCCTTGATTTGCCTCTTTTCTAGTTTTATTTTAAATCAAATGTTTGGTGTAACCTTTCTAAAGTGAGAAACAGCAGCTTATGTTCTTGAATGCTAAAAGATGTATAAGAATGTGTAAAACCAGTGCTCCACTTGATTTTTGTCACATGGATAAGGAACCATAGAGTGGTATATTCCAGTCATTTGGTGGTAATATTAGTTCAAGGGGTGAAAGGAAAACTCTGAGGGTAGTATAATGACAGGTAATAATTTGAAATTGAATCACTACATTGTTTAAGCTGTAGGTTTAGGATAGACTCTATGTTTTGTAACTTAAAAAGCTTTTCCCATCAGGAAATCTTAATATGAGATTTTGCTTTCTCCCATCTCCACATCTATATAACTCAGGTATAGCCCTGAGGGCAGTTGGAATGTGTACTGTAGAGCCTGAAAAGACACTAGTCTTTCAAGGACTGTATAGGCAGTCTGGATAAACAAGGATAAGCAAATTCATGTTGAGAAGAGACCATACTGGAATACAAGAAACAATGATCTTTTCCATTTCAAGCACATGACTGAGGAGAATAAAAATGGATGATTTGTGTAAATTGATTATATATCAAGATTAGACCTATTAACAGTGTTTGTCCAAAGCAGCTTCTTAAAATTACCATATTAGACTCATTAAAATTACTTCCTTTTGTACTGTGTCATATTTCAATATCATATGTCCTGTTTATATCCCTGTGCTGAATAACCTCAAGTTTTCATTCAACAGAGTACAAGTTTGCTTATAACCAAAAACTACATAAACTCCCTAGTTTCTTTTAGAATTTTATCATATTTCTGTGGCCATAAAGAAAGCATTCATTTGAACACAGTGGTTTGCAATGAGAGTATCAAGACCTGAATTAATTTTCTAAGCTCCTTTTTCAATGAACAGAATAGAAGTAGTGTGTATATAGCCCAATTTGTCTTGTTTTAAAGTAGATGTGTAAAACAGATTAGATGACCTGCAACTTGGAAGTGGCTATTTGCCACTTTTGCCTGCAGATGAAATTTAGAGAGATAAGCTAACCTGAATCACTACCACAGCTTAGGTACAAACATTTGCATTCTGGATGTGTAAATGTAGGTGAATCCTACCCTAAGTAAAACAAATATTTGCAAAAAATTAATGGATATAAACGGAAGAGAAATAGGCTCCCAAATTGTTTTAGCAATTTGAAGATAATTTCAAAACAAAATAGGATTAAACAAAGTGTCTTTTAAGAAATAATCTTTTGATTTATAGATGATTTTTGAGCCATTTGAAATAGATGCAGCTTTTGCAGCCTCAGAGACTGTTTTTTCTTTATCCAGTTTCTTTATCATAGTTTCTGTGTGAAGTTCATTTCTGTGCCCTTCAGCTGTGTTTTAGTCTGTAAAGACAAAAGCACTGCTATGATTGTATAGCCCAATTTGCAAAGGCTTGTTATGTGTCATGGGGAGCATTTTTTCACCTGCAGTCTGCTGTGAAAATCAAATTATTATAAATATGCCTAAATATTCTTTCTAGGATGGTTCCTCTGAATAGTCATCGTTATTTTTATTCCCGGTTGTTTTTTAGCATTGAATGAGAATTAGAAAAACCTAATGATGCTTTTCTAGACCACCTAATTTCTTTTCTTTCTAACATTAGTTTCCTGAGCATTTCCCTATTCAGGAAGTACCTTGTGCAACTTTAACTAGCTGGTATATCTTTCGGTTTCATAGAGTGCCAAGACTGATCATTCAATAGCAGATATTTTTAGTTTAATTTTTTAAAATTTAGTTACTTAAAACATTTTTCTCTAAAGCTATTTTTCTCTTTTACCCCTAGACTGCAATTGAAGGTAAAAACTTATTATTTTGTTATTTACAAATAAGTGCACTAAGTAGTTACTGAATTTAACATTTAACGTGAGAAAAGTTCTGTCCCACAAATAACAGATGTATGATAAACTTACTATATATCATTCTGCTAAGGTAATTTGGGGTTATATGCACTCTATGATCTGAAGGGGACAGGACAGACAGAGTCTTCATTATTCTTCTAACATTTGGCCACGTAGATATTCAAGTCCAGTGGAGTGGAATGGCTGAGCTAGTTACAGGTAGCAGGAGAGTTGGCTTGGAAGTACCATCACTGTTTTTAAAGCAAGCAGGATTTGCTTTTTAAATTATTTGTTTAATTTTATGGAACAATATTTTATGATTTTTTTTTTTTTTAAGTATCCAATGAGACCTGAGGTAGAAAAATTGTCTTAACAAATGCTAGGACAGCATGTTTAGTGTCAGTGACCGAAATACTAAGACTATATTTTCAAAAACATACACAGTAAGGTGACTATACTGTAAAGAGCTCAACTTCCTCACCAGAAGCATACCTTTACTGCATCTGGAAAAAAGTAACAGACACCTTCAGCACTGACGAGGTAGTTCAGCACATCTCTTTGCTAGTTATCCAATTTGCTGAAGCATCCAACCAAAATGCCAATTATCTATATACTTCTGACGTAAGCAATTTCCTACTACGAGAACTCTGGACAGGTCCTGGCAAATAATTTCACTAACCGAGATTCACTGCTTCCACAACTTCTAGTCACTGGTGAGGTGGGCTGGATTTTAAAGCGACCTTGAAATAAGACTTTTTTACTCTTCATCAGTGCTCAGAATAATTCAGTCATTCTCTGCTTGAAATTCTCAAACACATTCCCTTTATTACACATCAAGTTGCGTATCTTAAAGCACCCACCTAAAAGCAGTATATTTTGCAACCCAAAGCATTATTGACACTTTGGGAAGCAGTAATTCTAGCCTTTCAAAGGCCTCATCATTTATACCAAGGTAGTCTTAACAGCGAGAAAAAGACATGCATTTTTACATCTATCACTGCCTCTATCTGCAGCAGATATGTATCTTGCATAATGTCCAGAAAGCTTCACTATTTAATTATTTTTTGTATTTTCCACATTTGTTTTCAAGAGTATGTTGAGGTGTTGATGGTATACAGATTCATATATCAGTGTTGTGGAGATGCTCTGCTGGGTTTCAGTTCAGTGAATTTGCAAGGCATTCGAAATGTTTTCTGTTTCAGAAGTCCTTTCTGGAACAGTAGGCACAGTGAAGGTCAGGTAGTTGGACTGTGCTGTGTTGGGGCAGTTCCCTTGGCTTTTATAAGTATCTCTAGTATTATTTTTGTGCATTGAAATAATTCAAGGTGGAAAATATTTCTTTAATATTACTGCTACTTCTGCTAAATATTCAGTGATTTTTGTCTAAGCCTCCAAAAACCTCTAATTTTTTTTAGGACAGATTGGATACAGACACATTGACACTGCAGAGCTGCAAGTTCTCCTCATCACAAACCAAAACACCACAAGGATGCTCTTCCCCAGCCCTTTTAGTAAGCTCACCCCTAGCTGGGAAGAGGATGGTGTAAGGCCAAGGCTAGTTTTGAAGTGAAAAATTCCATCCTGAATATTTGTCTGTAATGGTATCCTGGCACTTTTTACAAAAGTAGGATAAGTAAGATAAATGGACTGAAAATAAAACCAGCTGTAAAATGACAAGAGAAACTTAATATCTGCAAAAACAAGAGGTTTTACATCTCTAATGTGTTCACAGACTGTGATGATATGCACAATATAGATGAAAGTGCAGTAGGTGAAGCTGCACCTTTTTTTCTCTAAAAAAGCTGTTTGGGATCCTGTAGAACAGAGAGTGTTATCTAACTGATTAACAATGACATGAACTGCTAAGTAGGGATTAAATATAGTACAACACTAATGTTGGTATACAAAAGATAATAGTTAGACAGTATGCAAGCTCAAGATTACTAAACTCAAGTAGTATTTGGCAGAGAATTTCTTACTGTTATGCTGTCTACACCAAAAAAAATGGTTAAAAGTATTGAAAACTCAGAATTTCTATTAAAAATTATGCTGTTTCGGTTAGTTCATTAGCCTAGTATTTAAACTGTGTTCATTTGGATGTGAAGACTTTTCTATTATTTCTGAAGTTTTTAATGGCTTTCAGAGCAAAAATGTTGCAATCAAAAATATGTTATTAAATTTGTCCTTATTTTATGTGTGAAAGTGAAGAAGAGTTCTTGAATATTTTTATAGTGTTTTCTTTTTTATCTACCTACAACTGTATTAACAGACTTTAGATACTGTAAAAGACATGTACAAAAATGGAGCAATCTCTTCCCCATGGTCATGACTGACAGGAAAAGAATTATGAATTTAAATTTGAACATAAATGAATATTTAGGATTAATATGGTAAGGAATTCTTTCTCTTGCTTGTGATAGCAAAAAATAGGCCACCTGCAGAGACTGGAGTTGATTGCATGGCAGATTTTTAAAAAAGATTTCTTAAACTGAGCTATGGCCCCTGAAGAAGGGAACCACAAAATCACAGAATGCTAAGGGTTGGAAGACTTCTAGAGATCATCTAGTCCAACCCGCCTGCTACAACAGGTCCACCTAGATCAGGTTACAAAGGTGAAAAAGAGGTCAGAAAAGGCTCATGGTGACTGGAAACAGTGGCCTTTAACTTCTGGCAGCTATTCAGTCTCTCTTCAGTGGGGGAGAGGATTTTTACACCTGTAGCCAATGGTTAGAAATGGAACTAAGTTACTGCCAGCAATTAAAGATTTTGTACTGTTCCCTGTTAATGTAAATTCTCATCAACAGGAATTACAACTGCCTGTCACTAAGGGGAGTTCTGGAGAAGCAAAAGGATCAGAAGGTTATTGGACAAAATAAGAATGATTCCAAAAGTCAGTCAAGTTTGTGGAAAAGTGTGTATAATAGTAGGTTAGATAAATCTCTGTCAAGACCGATTGATGTTTTATCCTCATGTAGTCAGTGTAAGAGGCTCAGTAGCTGACCTTTGGGGATCCCTTCTAACAGTTATGACTCTACTGTCATAATTCTGGATTTTGTCTACAAAAGATGAGGTTGGAAAAGTGAAGTCTATCCACAGTTAAGCTTGATTCTTAGCCAAGCCATTTTTGTTCTCCCCACACACACATCATCATCATCTGACGTGAAACGCCAGACCTGCAGAGTATGGGGTGGAAAGACAGACCTCACTGGCCACAGCCTGTCTGCTTTGCATCTCCCATCCAACAACTGCTCATACGGCACATCAATGGGCCTTATGTAGTATTTTAGACTGGCATAGCAGCTCTGTCCACAGCTTCTCATCACTTCTTTGCTGAGCAGAGCAGTGAAGGTAACCCTAAAGCTAATACTGCTTTGGGTACCAGTGCCAGCCTTTAACCAATTTTTGGTTTAATTACAGAGAAATCATCACATGACACAGTATTGCATGAAACATAGTGGAAATTCATCCATATACTCAAGCAGATATCTCCCATCAGGACGCTGATGGGACCCATGATGGGTGACAGGACAGGTGCCACGGGGGGTGACAGGGTGGAGTGTGAGGGAACAGACCCAGGCTGCCAGGTCCTGCCCTGGACAGAGTGGGCCAAGGTCAGGCCAGGATGTCAGCCTACAGATTGACATTAGTATTGGGACTGGTCAGGAGAACCAGGGTGAGACACAACCCTAAGATGGCTGGTCAAGGCCTTCCCACAGTGCCACTGTGATGAGTGAGAGCCACTCATCACAGACACCAGAGAGAAGGGACTGCCATTGGCTGCACTGTCTCTGTCTTGAGCCCAAACCCCACCACCAGACCCCTGGGATGAATGTGTTCCAGGTCCTTATCTCTCTCCACTTTTCATCAGGGTTGGGTTTACTACAGCGTCCTGTAGATTTAACCCGTTGTTTCATGAATGACTACAGTCTGTGCGGTGGGTAGATTAGAATGTACCAGATTTATATGCATTAAAACATGCCAAATTGTGCAAAGACAAACTTCTCACCAGAATCGTTTATTCAATTAACAAGTTATTTCAAGTGACAAGTATTTATTTGAGGTCTTCTAGGTCTCGCCAGTCCACAAGTCTGTAAAACTTTTAACTTGATACTTTATGTAGCAGGTTAAAAATATGCTGCTTTAAAATAAGAAATTTTCAGAGATCACACTAATCCAGAGTGTAATTGTTTGAGCCACTTACCCCAAGAGAAGCTGAGGATAGAGATAACATAATGTTTTATTGTGGCAGAAGATTGCTTATTTTTAATCAGAAAGGCATTGTGGTATCCTAAATCTTTATGCAGCTCAACCAGTAAAAAAAATACTCCATCAATGCACATCAAATTTTAAACTTAGTGTACTCTTATATAGAACTAAAAGGTAAGATTGTTGATAATTTCTTACGCTTGGTGTGTTCATTTCATTCAATGGTGATTTTAATGTGTGTTTTTATGGGTTTTTTTTAGTAGCTAAGGATGTCAACATTTTTTTTGATGAGTTAGAAGGTGTGAACAGCCCTTCCAAAGATGATGACTCCCTGCTTCACCATGGTAACTTGACCAGTACTTCTGATGATGCCAGCAGGTTGGAAGTTGTGGGAGAGGTAAGAACACACAGAATTATGAATACAATAATTATTTATGCCCTTTAGAAAAAGGGAATCATTACAATTTGATTTTAAATCTCATCCTCTGCAAGTCAACTTGTGTCTGACCTTTACCATGGGAACTGGTTTTCCATTCTAAGATTACAACACTGAAATATAAAATACCTCAAGTTAAAAGAAGGTTTTATTGATTTCCTGCACCCCTAGCGATAAGTATGTACAGGTCTTTATTGAGGACCTGCTTTAGCAGGGAGGTTGGACTAGTTGATCTCTAAAGGTCCCTTCCAACCCCTACCATTCTGTGATTCTGTGCCTTCTTGTTTTCTGAAGTGTCCAAGTATAATAACTCACTGCTTCTCAAAATAATGGAAAACTTTTCCCTATGTTAACCCTTTGAGGGGAAGGAAGGAAGGAGAAAAGAATGTCATAAATCTCTCATAAGAAGCATTGGGTGCCAGGTATGTGACACAGTGCCTTCCAGTGAAGAACAAGTGATTTGATGGGACATAATGTTAATTCGGAGAACATACTAGGGAGGAATCATTCAGTACATAGTCTTTTTTAAATTATATCTGAAAGCAGAGCATCGTGGACCCATGATGGAAATTTGGGCCTAAATTCTTTTTTGTGTCTTTTGTGTGGAAAGGAACATGATACTCTTTAACATTGTCTCCAACTGCCCCACAATCCTTGGGTGTTCGGACTATCTCACCAGGGACTGAAGAGACCAGGGACTTGTCTCTTTTCCTCCACCTCAGAAATGCGGCTGTAACCAGACTACTTACTGGAGTGACCTGATGTTACCTGCAAGCTGTGCCTAATGATTTTTTTGGCAGAGGGATGACTGGCACAGATCAGAACTGGCAGGGATCATACTGACAATTAGAAAGCATGGAAAACCACAGGATATTGCTGAAGGCTCTTCCCTAACCCTGTTTTGTTTACTAGTTTAGATAAAGTTTAGAAGATATAATTACAGAGTACGTCTTTTTCAGGAGCTAGAGAGTTTTGTGATGTAAGTTCTTTTGCGAAACACTGCTAAGGAGAGGGACAGAGATTTTCCTTGTTCTGGAAATTCAGCCCATAGAGAGCTGTGCTCCTGAAATGTTTACACAGATAATTAAAGCAAGAAAATTCAGGGCATCCAGAGATATGTTTGACCTTGATTACAATTTCATCTTCCCCTTTACTCATTGCTCTTCCCCAGCTTCCCATACAACTTACACAGGGTTCTCTTTTCCTGCTTGCAATACAACAGTTTAACCTGACATGATATTTCTGTGTTACATTTTGAGACCATGTACTATATGGTCTTTAATAAAAGGGCACAGGTGAAAGACACATGCTTTTTGCAAGTTACAGGTAAAATGAGCAGGGAATGGTCAGAAGGAGAGAGGATAAAAGAAGAAACGTATGCTGCTGTTTATTTAATAACATTGAAAAAAAAAAGTAAAACCTTTTTTTCCTTTTTAATGTATTCTTTCTTGTTTTTTAAAGGAAAAGAGTAAATATCTGTGGAATATTTTCCTGGTTGAACAGATTATCCTTTTTCTCAGACATAACTGAGAAAAATAGCAATGTAGGTCATATATGTATAAGAGAGGAAAAGAACAGAAAACTGGAGGTCTTAATGGGAGCTGAGGGATCAAAAAAAAAAAAAGTTTCAAAGTATTTGAGCCTTGCTTAATTCCAGAAAGAAAAGGTGCACTGTTCAGACGTTGTACAGTTTGTGTGGATAAATATGGGAGCACAACTGTACAGTGATGGGGTGCAGTCTGAAGCTTCAAGCTTCCCTTCAGTCTTTCAGTTTAGTTCAGTAGCTAAGAGAGCCTGTAGAACTCTCCTTAATGTCATCAGGACAGGACATCTGACTCCAGCGAAAGCCAATCTGAACGTATTGACAGTCATTTGGTTTAGTTTTGAAGACAAATTGCAGCAAAATTATATGATTTCTGACTGAATTTGTTAAAAAGAATTTACAATTAAAAATATGTCCGAGGGGTTACCAAAGGTTTCTTATTGCTTTTGTTTAGCTGACAAGTTGAAATATCATTTATTTCAACTGTTAGTTCTTTGTGTTCAACCAGAAGATCTAATGAAGACTTTACAGATGGAGCTTTATCAACAGTTCTTCAACAGATGCAGAAACAGATTGGGATTTACTCTATCCTTTGTCTACAGTTTTTCTTCCTTTGATTTATGTTTCATTCAAACATGGCTACAGTCTGATAGAATTGCAAATCAGATTTCCCTTTATGTACATTGATAGAAATCTTTTTTTTATATGCCAATATAACAATTAGGTATACACTTTAAATCTTAAATCCAGGTACATATTATCAGTAAAATATTGTATTGCTTCTATTGAAGTTTCATTTTGTGAGAACTAGAGTAGTAGCATGAAGAAGGTGAAAAATAAAGGAAAAAATATTTAGGAGCTATATTCTAGGTGTGCATTCAGTCTGCCTTTCTTTCTATGGAGTAACGTATCAATTGTCTTTGTCCAAACAAAGAATGATGGAGCTGGAACAAAATTTGACCGACTTAAATAAGCTCATATGGCCCATTCTTGACCTTCTAGCTAATTTAGGTAGTTTTGAAATGAAAATGTTAAGAGTCTCTCCTCAATCTTCATTTTAGGCATCTAACTTTTGATATTTGGGGACAGTGTTAGTAACCCTGTGCAAAATAGTATTATAAATCTGTTACTCTTTAACATTTGAGCACATGATTTTGCAGCCTAGATAGTTTCATTTTTAGAGAAGTTTCATGTAACTAAATAGACTGTGAGGGCAAGAAGTGTATGCCAAGCAATGACAATATATGGAAAAATAAAGTTGGGTTAAGGATATTAAGAAAAAAGAACATACAGAGAAAATACATTTGATTAGAACTGTACTTTAAAGGCTGGGTCCTTCAACAAGGACAAGTGCAGAGTCCTGCATCTGGGAAGGAACAATCCCATACACCAGTACAGACTGGGGATTGACCTGCTGGAGAACAGTTCCGTGGAAAGAGAACTGGAAGTGCTGGTTGGTAATAAACTAAATATGAGCCAACAATGTGCCCTCTTGGCCAAGAAGGCCAATGGCATCCTGGGATGCATCAAGAAGAGCCAGCAGGTCAAGGGATGTTCTGTTCCCCCTCTGCCCTGGTGAGGCTTTATTTGGAGTCCTGTGTCCAGTTCTGGGCTCCTCAACTCAAGAGGGACAGGGAACTGCTGGAGAGAGTCCAGCACAGGGCCACCAAGATGATCAGGGGACTGGAGCATCTTCCATATGAGGAAAGGCTGTTGGAACTGGGGCTATTTAGTCTAGAGAAGAGGAGACTGAGGGGGATCTCATTAATATTTTTAAGTATATAAATGGTGGGTGTCAGGAGGTTTCAAAGATCCTATCTTCATTGGGCATTCATATTTATAACAGGTACCTAATTAGTAATGAAGAAAAATCTAATCTGCCTTTAAATTAATTGTAATTTCAATCTCTACTTATTAATTTTTTTGAAAGACCTGCAGATATAGTCTCAAATTTCTTTGGTTTCCCTAATCACACTGTTGCTTAAATGTTCTATGTAAAGTCTTTATAGCTGTTATGTTTACAAATCTTCTCATTTTGGATAGCGAAACATTTAGGGAAGCTCTTCAGCCTAAAGTTCTCCTAGCATACATGGGTATATGAGTCATAAGTCTATGAATGTTGATGGCTTCCAATTGTGGGACTGAGAATATGAAGACGACTGCATTCCTTGGGAAGAGTTTCCTGATTATACAGCTTAACATATTTGTATTACAAATAAAACTGCAAAGATAACCAGAAATGCTAAACTTCTTGCTAGTGAAGTCTTCTCTGATCTTCCACTTTTTTCTGGCATCCTTTTTCAGATGAAGGAGTGGAGATTTGACATGCATAACTAGACCACTTTGCCAACAAAAACTACAGTCAGACCTGGTTGTAGATTTTTTTTTTTTTAATCAATTTATGTAAACAGAATTTTGAAGTCATAGTACAAGGAAAGGAGATGCAATGGCTGGAGAAGGGTCATCAGATCTCAAAGTAAGAGAAAAGTCTTTGTCTTGAATAGTTTAAGCCTGGAATACTGTAGACAATGCAAGCCCTACAGCTGCTATTTGCTGACACTGCCTCCATACTATGTTAAATCCTCTGAGTTCTTGTAAGTCCAGGCTCAGTCTATAAAGCTGCCTTACAGGCTACAACAGAGGGCAACTGAAAGGGTGCCTTCTAAGAGGCCATACCAGTCTAGTAGGGTTTATCAGTCTGGATTTGACATACTGTGTTCCTAAAGTTAAAATAACCTATCAGTAGAGGTGTCCTGACACCTCTCGGGGTGTTCAAGCTTCCTTTCTGAGTGAAAAATGGCAAAAAAGTAGTTGAGAGTTTCACAAGTCCAAAAGAAAGTAGTTGTCTCAGGAAGGCATTTATATGGGAAGAAGTCCTACAAGTCAAACTTGGCTAAATCTCATAGATACTCTTTAATATAAGGTTCTATATGCACTGATGAGTCAGGGTAGGACAAACCAATTTTCTTCAGAGAAAGATGACACATAAGAAGCATAAAAGGCAAACCCATTTTTCCAGTGAAGTCACTGATGTATGCACGGAACACATTCCTTGTGAGAGTCTCTATCTGAGCTAACATTTTTTTCAGATCAAGAGTGTATATTTGAAGGGAATATCTCAATTGCCTTTACATTTGAAGTGAATCTCTCAAAGCTTTGTTTGCATTCCAGAGCAGTGATGGATTTTAAGACTGGATTTTTCTGGATGCAAATAAATTGTCAAATGTACACCAGTGAGCCAACTGGACCAGACTAGAGAATGCCCAAAGTAGGTCCTCAAGCCTACATAGCCTGGACAGCAGACCCTCAGCACAAATTGTTTTGCTCTACAGATCCTTTCCTATTATACCAGTTTACTTGCTAAATTATATGTAGTGACTCTGGGAGCTACAGAACAGGATGGATAGCTTGTCAGGAGGCTTATAAATCAGAGCAAGACCACCAAGCTGATCCACTGCCTCTAAAATTCCTACTATACCCTTCCTTTATTTAAATAATTTAAAATACATTCGGGGGGGTTTATGGATTCTTAACATAGAATTTTTAATGGAAAATACAAACTGTGCTTCCAGAGCTATTTTCATATTTAATGCTCTGAGAAAAATACTTCTGGTATCTTGATAATATCATTTGTCAGCATGATATGCAGCATAGATATACATGGATTTTTACTGTTATTTCCTTAGGGCTTAAATATTTTTTCTTGCCCTCTTTTTCAACTCAAAGAACTGATCCACTATATCAAGTCTGCATTAAGCTGTGCTAGGAGTCAGACACTGTAATAAAAGAATCTTAGAAAAATTCTCTTTTTTGCCTTCAGTAAACTAGATATATCAAGGGGATGCGATGTTTGGGGTGCTTTCATTTTCCTTTTTAATCACAGTAACTGCTGAGAATCAAGAAGATAGCTTATACTAAAGTATTTGAGTGGGAATATTGGTGTGTTTCTTTTCTGTAAAAATCTTTTGTCCTTATACTATGTTCACTTTTTACAATTTAAGTTCAGAAGCAGTTCCCCTATGGTGAAAGTATTTTGAAAATCCCCTGCTTTTCACAGATGTGAAGGGTAATTTGTTCTTTTTTCAGAGATTGTCATATATTATAGGCCATGGCTATTTCTGGCAGGAAAAATTCTGGAAAAACAGAGAGGAATTAGCCTAACCCTCCCTACAGCTTG
The DNA here is from genome assembly GCF_028858725.1 of Colius striatus. Classification (NCBI taxonomy): domain Eukaryota; kingdom Metazoa; phylum Chordata; class Aves; order Coliiformes; family Coliidae; genus Colius; species Colius striatus. The sequence continues at coordinate 156,904,869 of NC_084759.1, read as the reverse complement.
GAGATAGGTTAGTCTTGAGGTCGCTGAAAGTCCCTGCCTATTATATTGCTCTGATGGAGAGCTGTTTGTTCCCATTTGTCTTTCACAGTGTACATTTTTTGTAAAAGACGCTCCAACCTGCAAACTGTCACACAATTTCAACTCCTCTAAAAGTGAAAGCTTAACCCCTGGGCAGGACTTGTAGTATGTGAAAGTAGTGTTGAATTGTGAGGAGGATCTGTAGAGAGTTTCATCTCATGGATTTCTGGAAAAAGACGAGCAGTTTGGTCTTTTAGATCTCGGGAGAGAGACCTGCTTGACCTTACGTTAAGGACAAAATCAAGTTGTTTCTTTCTGTCAGAGCCAACAGCTGAACCAGCATGTTCTTTGCAGGAAATAACCAAGAAACTGGATTTATCATGTTTATGCACTGTTATGACAAACATCATACATTATTTTCAGATAAGTCCAGTGGGTTTCCTCAGATATTATTTAAGCAAAGAATATTCTATTGTTAGCCTGATGAGGAATGGTGACATAGGTACAGAACCTTCATATTGTTGTCTGTGTCCTGTGAGGTAGAGATGCTACAGACAATGCAAAGCAATGAGGATCTCTGTGCCTGGTTTTAGTGTTTCTTAGTAGTCATTGTCTATTTTCTTCACGTGTTGAAAGACATATACCATACTAGATTCTTAGTTCAAAATTTATGCTTCACTATCATCGTTTTCTACTTTATTTTCTATGTAGGAAGTTATTCCAAATTTTATGGAGGGTGGGAGGGGAGGAAGGTTGGCTTAAGTTCTCTATTTTCTCATATCCTGTGCCTATATGACCAAGCATCTGCCTGAGAAGACCTCTTGTTTTTGAAGGGAGGAAGTCTGTACTCTTTTCAGAAGACCTCAAAGGCACTCTAGGCAAAGCATCTAAAAACTTGAACAGCTTGTTCCAATTCCATATCACTCCTGCTGAGTATTGCTGAAATCTGACAAGTCAAACAACAATGCAGCAATTACCAAGGAAAATTACTGAAATGTTTTATTTTCCCTTTACAGGAGGTACCTGATAAGAACAAAACTAGTGGACTATACTTTAGAGATGGGAAATGTCGGATCGACTACATTTTGGTGTACAGAAAATCCAATCCACAGACAGAAAAGCGGGAAGTATTTGAGAGAAATATCAGAGCAGAAGGACTTCAGATGGAAAAAGAGGTAACAAAGCTTCTTTGAAAAGACTTTACACATTTAAAACTGTGTAGAATCTGAGGGCATGAGTTTTGTTTACTCTGAAACCCCTTTACTCAGCTATAGCAGTGGAAAAATGCTTTTAAACATGCCTAAATATAGGCTATTTATTGCCACAGCAGCGGGAAAACGTAGCCTAAAGGTAAATCAGACATACAGATTGAAGGCCAAAACAGTCCATTACAGTCATCTTTTTCAACGTTGTGCACAAGTAGGACACAAAATTTCATCCACTGTGCTGTGCAATAGAGAAAATAAGGGCTGGGTTTGGATGGCCTGGATTCTACTGAGTACAATCCACATTTATGCACATTTTAGCTAACTGCTCCAGTCTTTGCAGAGGGTCTTACTACTCTTTCCAAAGACCTAACTAGACCCTGCCTTCCTTTTCCTGTTGGTTTAGGCATGGGGACTTAACAGTGTTTTGGAAGTTTGAAAGCAGCCTAAAGTCTCTCCCGTCTTAATCCCAAACATTTAAATAATTGGACAGTACATTTAAATCATTTATATCAATGTTATTTCCAAGACAATTCCAAATATAATAAGATTTTTCTGGACAAGAGTGTAAAAATGTATATGAAGCACCTAAAAATGACTTGATGGGATCGGTACCAAGAGCAAAGCTTAAGTAGACCATCTGTCTTTTGCAAGGGTTGTATTTTTTTTTAAACTTTTGTAAGGATGCTTAAACCAGGTTTAAGTCTCACTTCTGTGTAGGACAGATACAGCTGAATATTTAGCTTTAATTGTGCTTGACTCACAGTCATGTTAATATGTGTTGTCATGCTGCCACTGATGGAAACAACAGAGGACTATTCAATTTACAAACTTTGGTCAATTATGTAGATACTGTACATTATCTTCCTTTCTTTCAATGAATTCATGGTACATGTGCAAATATTCTGCCTGTATATTTGAAAGGCACACTTCTTTGGAGAACACTAGGGAGGAAAAATCGGAAGCTGTTTCCCTCCAGAGTGGTGAAAACATTTACATTCTTTAAATGTTTGTGAATGAACACAGGTACTGGTGTGGATGTGTATAAGACTGTATCATTGGTTACATCAACCAGTTACCATGAACTATTCCTTTGAATAACCTGGAAGTTAGCATCTCGAGTGCTGCAGTAGTTGATAGATGTTTTCAATGGCAGCCACTCTTCATTTCTTATGTTTCTTGTAAACATACCACCGTCTGTATGAGTTGTAACACAACATCCAAGAGCACAAATGTGTTCCTGCAGCTGTTCACCTTCACATCCCAGAATTCTTCTTTACTTCCACCAAGACAGTTTCTGAAGAAGTCTCTGAAGTTTGGACAGTGTGGAAAAGGAAAGTGGAATGAATCCTCACTGTTGATACATCTGCTCAATGGTTTCCAACTAATCATTTCCAGTGCTAAGGTCAGCAGTGAAAGTTAAGAAATCACTTTATATTCTAGGTATTATGAATCTTATAGCAACATTCTGCACAGAAAACTTTTAAAAAAAAATGATTATTTAAATATTTACTATAAAGTTTTTATGTGGTTTTCAAGCCCATTTATTTGGACTTTGTTGCCTAGGCTGCATGAATTTTCTGCCCATTTGATTATTCATTTCAGTTTCTATTATGCTACTGAGGTGTACTTTTATTTCTTATTAATCTCATTTGGCCTTGCTGTGACTTCTTGCCAGTGTCAGTAATTGCACATTTTCAAAACTCAGAGTGATCAAAATGAGGTTATCTTACATGACTCAGGATAAAGTTTTTTAAAATCTAGGGTAGCAATCTTTTTAAACATCTGACTGACCTAAAATTAAACCCTAGCATGTATATTTTATGATCATGTTAGTTTCCAAATTGAATTAGAATCCTAAAGGAAATAAGTCCATTCTTGGTACACTCCCTCTATCTCTCCACAGAGTAATTATTGTGCTGCATACCACTTAGTTTTAAACTAAGTGGTATGATCAGATAATGCCTAGATTATTTCTCATTATCTTTATTTCTCCTTTTCATGAGACTACACATCATTCTGAGTTTCACTTCTGGAAGATTTTAACAGCAAATTTGTTTTCTAGTTGTTCATATATAATATATTCCTTTCACTGGGAAAAGTTGAACTGAAAGTTAAAATGGAAGTTGTCTGCCTTTGGCCACAGAACTTATACAGAGGTAACAAGCTGTAACCACTGGACTGAAAGAAACTTTTCACCTTCTATGAATTGTATGTGTTGATTCATTCTCCTTTGACTACTGGGTGTTCACATATTGACATTCAATTCAACTAGTCCTCTCTTTATAATGTGAAATCGGTGGTAGAGATGGAAACTTATAGAGCTGTGCAGTTTCAAAATCACATTCCTCTGTAACACTACAGAGAGAAAAATGCACTGCAGTGACTACCTGACAAAATACTCAAGAGATGGTGAATGTAAGGAACAAAGTGTTCACTTAACAGCATGAAATAAGACAACAAATCTGAAATTAATTCCTAAATGTTGAGATAAGGCACAGATTGTGTAGCTGGGAACAGCATCAACAGGTATGTTTCTGGCTGTAGAAAATGGTGATAATGTCTTGCAGATATTCACCAATGAAGTTACACTCCCATGCTTCAGCTGTGCCACAACACTTCCTCATGGAAGTTGTATCAGGTTTGATGCTCTGTATCTCCAGTACTAGACAATGAGGGGATTTCAGACAAAAAATAGATCACTGAATTAGTGAAGGTATGGAAAACAGAACTCTAAGAGTGAATGCTAATTGAGAGAATCAGCATAAATCATTTTCTAGCTCTTGTCCCTGCTTTTTAATGTATATGAGATCTGGATGGGATGACTGAGTCATCCCAGTCAAACATGGATCACATCTAATAAATATGATCGTATGCATAGAAGCTGTAGGTAAGTTAATTGAAAATATAGGTCACTCCATGAAAAAACTCCATTTTCTTTCAGCTAGATACAAAATTTCCTATATTAATTTATCCTTTTTTATAATGTCTCACAAATGAGAACAATAACTATGAGATTCTGGCTCTGGGATTCTTAATGATCTTACTGTTTTCATTTTTTAATACTCTTTGAAACAGACTTATGTATTGGGTAAAATGGAGAGAGTAGGCTACAAACGATGCAAGTTCTTATCAGAGATGAGGTATCAATTCCATCTGTAAATATTACAGGACATTCATAACTTCCAGAGTTGACTAGTAAATGGTTAACAGGTCCACATTCTGAGGGTATGTTTCATATTTATCTGAATACAAGTTAAACCTAAGACTAAGATCAGCCTACTGACTCCCAGAAAGTACTGACTTCTCATCATTTTTGTATAAAGAAAAAAAACCAAACCAGGTAGTGTCAGACATTCCAAATATGGTGTCCATCCCTCTAGAATACCTGTCTTTGTAAGAGAGAAGGAAGAGTTAAAATTGCATTGGCACATTGTATTTTTCACAGAAGACTTATGAACTAATTATCCTAGCCAAATCCAGCTACTATCCCTCATCCAAAATTAAACCTACAGCTTCCATTAATGGTAAATACTGTATGTCTAAAATGAATCTGATGTTGCCTAGGAACTGGTCATGTAGCCCTAGCAATCAATCACAATTACTTTGAACTTGGCATATTTGGGGGATTTTTTTTATCTTCTCATGATGGGAGGTACCAAACTAATTAATATAGTGTTTCTACTAGTAAATGTACTTGACACATTTTACTTAATCATTGTGTCCAAAGTTTTTAATTTGTAAGTAAATTTGATACAGTTTATTTGAAAAAGCATTTAGCATGCCAGTAGAAACTGTTAAATAAAAATGTAGTAAAAGGGAACTAATCACAGAAGTAGAGAAAGTAGCATTCAAGCCCTTTATTCTATATATTTAGCATATTTATGTATACTTATGTTCAGTATAAAATATTGAACTGTTTAAAGCAATAACATTCCTTACTGCCTTAAAAAGCAGGTCTCCTTACAGCTACTGGATGTGTAATGTGTTTCAGGAACTATTTTCAGATGTTTTACAAAAAAACAGTCAATTCATTTGGGCTCCTGCCTGTACATTTATCTTTATGTCTCATGGATAAAAGAAGACATTAGTGCAGTGTACTGGTCCAGTTTTCAAATTATGTGGGTTTCATGTTACATGCCTGATTAAAAATTTAAGCATTGCCATCATAGGTGTCAAGCTGTTACCAAGGCATCTCTAATTGCGTTCAGTCCCTGCCTGAAGCAGTAGCTGACATTTCTGGAGCAACATCTGGCAGACAATACACAGCTGGTATATATAATAGGCAATAGAAATTTACAGTAGGTACTCTCTGGGGAAAAAAATCCACAAAGATGGGGGGAAAAAAAGCACAGTATAAGCTTCACTTTTGTTGTGCAAACAAATATCTACCAGCATGTGTAAAGTGAGTCTGAAAGTTATGTTTAGAGACCTTTTTCAGTAGGTGATGCAGTATAGTTACAAGATACTATTATTTCAAACTTTTCACCAGCAGATGTAGATAGGTTCATGGTGGACAGTAGGAGTTCTATGAAGCAGTTTCTCTTAATATGGCTGTAACTTTGTGCTAATAGGACAGGACTTTAGAGGCTAGAAATGTATTTAGTAAAAGACATATATAGCAGCAACTTGGAGCCTGTTTTAAAATGATGAATGTTGAGAGAAATTACAGATGACAGAAAGGGCACACAATATAGTGTCTCTGTGACTCTGGTTTCATCCCTGAGTGTAAAACCGAAATAGACTTATGACCGTGTCAAACTAAGGTAAAAATTAGAAGTAAAGAATGAGTGTGAAAAACCAGGACTACAAGGCCAAAACGTTAAATGTGATTGTGCTCAGTAATGATGTAAAAGAGATGTTATAATCAATAGCTATTGCTCCTAAGCATAGCCAAATATTATCATCTTTCTGGCAAAAATGACATCTACTACTTTTTGTTGTTGTTGTTAGTACTGCAGTACCAAAATAGTTATGAGATACTCATCTTTTTTCTGGTTTGTGCGTCATCACTGAAATTGTTCATGAGACTCCTCTTACATAAATGTTATTGCTGATTGTGATTCATGGGCAGAAAAGAATTAAGCTGACTTCCAGACCCCAAATGGCATTTGCAGATCTGAGTGAGGAAAGGTGTTCTATAAACTTAGCTTAGGTAATTACCTACTTAGCTTAGGTAATTTGGTTCTCTGAGAAGCAGTGCACAATCAAATCTCAGTGTCTTTTGAATTTACTCTAAATTTCTTTTTCATATATGACTTTAATTTATTCACTTATTGGAAGAACAATAACTTGTTTGTAATTCAGGCATACCATTTATAACAGAGTGGTTAGCCTATGGCCCGCTAACTCTTTGTAGCTTGCCAGGAGCAAGCTGCTGGTCAACTTGGGAATCTTTTCCTGCCTACAAGTTTTCTTTTGGTGCTCATATCCTTTCCTTGACATGTTGAGCTTACTCTGAAAACATTAAAATCCCCTTTGTGCTAGAGAAAAGGATGGCTAGGGAAAGCTTCTACCACCAAAAATTGCACCTACTGTCCTCTGAGCTTTTTTTTTTGTTTTTTTTTTACTGAGATAAAAGAATCTATGAGCATGTATGGTGTGTGATGTGTGCTAGGAAGCACCAGGACAACTGTGTGTGGGATGATCATTGATGCTGTGAAGGCCTGGTAGGTTAGGCCACATGGAGGATATCACCTATGGCTTTCCTTTAGGAAAAACTAGGATTTGGACGAAACTAGGTCTTCTTGGTCCTTGGAGAAGATCAGATGTTCTGCTGGGTTTATGTGGCAAGATTTTGGTAGCATGGGGGCTACAGAGGTGGCTTCTGTGAGGAGATGAAAGAAGCTTTCTCTGTGTCCAACAGAGCCAATGCTAGTCAGCTCCAAGATGGACACGTCCCTGGCCAAGGCTGAGTGAGTGATGGTGGTAGCATCTCTATGATAAGATATTTAAGAAGGGGGAAAAAAAACCCTTTGCAATTGCAGCTGGGACAGAGGAGTGAGAATATGTGAGAGTAACAGCTATGCAGACCCCAAGGTCAGTGAAGAGAGAGGGGGAGGAGGTGCTCCGGGAACTGGAGCAGGAATTCTCCTGCAGCCTGTGATGCAGCCCATGGTGAGGCAGGCCCTGCCCCTCCAGCCATGGAGGCCCCAGTGGAGCAGATATCCACCTGCAGTCCAGGTAGGATCTTATGCTGGAGCAGATGGATGGACCTAAAGGAGGCTGTGACCCCATGGAGAACTCACATATGAGCAAGTTCCTGGCAGAACTTGTGAACCCATGGGGAGAGGTGCCCAGGTTGCAGCAGATTGGCTCTCAAGACTTGTGACCCTGTGGAGAGCAGTCTGTTCCTGAAGGACTGCACCCCATGAAAGTGACCCATGAAGAGCTGTAGCTCATGAGAAGGACTCACGTTGGAGAAGGTCATAGAGGACTGTCTTCTGTGGGAGATATCCCATGCTGGAGCAGGGAAAGAGTGCAGAGAAACAAGCAGCAGAGACATGTACTGAACTGACCATGCCCCTGTACCATTTGAGAGGAGAAGGCAGAGAAGACTGGAAGTCAAGTTGAGCCCAAGAAGAGGAAGAGAGAATTGGAGGGAAGGTCTTTTTAAGATTTGGTTTTATTTCCCATTACCCTACTCTGATTTGATTGGTAACAAACTAATTTCCCCAACTGAAGTCTGTTTTGTGTGTGACAGTAACCGGTGAGTGATCTCCCTGTCCTTACCTTGATCCACAAGCCTTTTGTTATAATTTCTACCTCCTGTTCAGCTGAAGAGGGGACTGTTGCAGTGGCTTTGGTGGGCATCTGTTGTCCAGCCAGAGTCAACTTCCTATATATGTAGTTTGATGTTAATCTACCACTGCAACAAATACAAAGTATTCAGTAGTTTTCAGGCCCTCTAGTAAGTTGTTTCTGTCTCTCATATTTCTCAATGTATTATTCAATATGTAAATATCTACAGCTAATGAACTTAGAGTACAAATTATGCAGCCTGCAGGAGCTGTGGTTTCACAAATGGCATAATATCCCATTATTAGCAGGTGCAGTTTGTTATTTAATGTTTAAGCACTGTATCTGATCACATCCACAAATTATGGATGAAGACATCAAAGTGACATAAACTATGCCTGGAAAAAACAGAACCAGACTGAAATGCAAGCCCACTACATGCATTATAAGTCAAAGTGCTTCCAGCTGTTTAATTTAAAACACTGGGCTGCTCATTTCACCCAAATTCAGTCAGAGCAAGTTAAAAAGAGACTGATCTTCCAAAGATATAATTTTACTTCATTATTTAATGTAAATAGCAAATAGAGACTCTTTTTGGCAGTGTTTTACAGAAAAACATGTAGGTACCAACAGGACCATGTCCTCTTCCAGAGAGCACTCTGTACCAAAAAATCATTGTTACTAAACAGTGGAGGAGATTCCAGCTGCCTAGGCTTGTGGGGGAAAATTTTTTAGATTTCAACACAGTGGCAATTTAGAAGAGAAATTTGAGGAGGTACATGGAAGTCTGGATGGATAGAATCTGAACTCAAAATTCCATGTACAGTTTTTAAAAGTAACCTTCTCAATTGTCTGAGAGAGCCCAGAAATTAATGTTTCCAAGTTGACAAATTCCATCCTTTAACAGCTTTTTGTAAAGCTCGTAGATTAAGAAACTGTTGATGAAAAATTGATCGATATTTGGGAAAAGTATGGCTTTTTTCATGGAGTATGGAGGCAATACAGAAAATAATTAGAGAATGGAAAAAGGATAAGAAGGTCCCTGAGTTGAGTAGGGTATTTTTGTCAAAGAGTTTCCTGTCATCAGTCTTTGCAAATCAGAATGTCAAAAACCTTTCAAAAGACATCAGACTCATGGGAAAAAAACCAGAGAGGAAATAGATTTAAAAAAAAAAAATGATTGCATGTGAGATGTCCCCTATATGTCAAAAGTCACCTTTCCCTTTACAATAATTGATCTTAAGCTACAATTTTTTTTTGAGTTGTTGCTTGCCTGACAGTGGCATCAGGAACAAGCATAATGCATAAGACTACAACTACTTAATGCACAGTGAGACTTTTCATTGCCCAGAGGTGACATGACTGTTCTGCTGCAACACTCCCTCATAGTACTGGCTTAATGAGCAGAAATCTAGAGCTGTCAGTAGCAAATAGTAAGACAGTGTATATCAAAATGCCAGCAGTACATTTTACATTCTCATTTCATGTTGATGATTTTGATGTTGAACTTATGTTGGAAATATGACATTGTATTTACAGCATTACACTTCTGAACAAATAGTAAGGCTTTCAAATAGCTGCAGTGCCTTCTTGGTCAAGGACACATATGCATCTTCCCCTGCAGCATGAAGTGGTTGGTGTGAAGCTGTGTACCCTGGAAGTAGTAGTCCCAGGAAGGAAACATGAATCTGGATAGAACAATTCTCTTTCTTACCTGCTTTTGGCACAAAGTTTCTAGGCCTTCTCATTGTCAGAGTACCTTCTTTGTTAATTTGGTCACAGAGCAAGTGGAGCATTGGTGTTGTGTACTTTGGATTAACTGTATATTATTTGTGGAAAGAGCCTCACAGATAGAGTTAATCGAATTACCTCAGTGCACACTTTATTGAAGAAAATGTTTCAGTTTATGACTCTCTGGTCTCAAATTAAATGTAGCATTATCCACTGCATATTTAAGTATTGGTTTCTTGCTGTTTGAGTGGTAATGAAGTGATGTTGTAAATGAAGTTTAATAAAGCTTGACCTGAGGTAAAAATGTTCCTGAGTTAGTCACATCGACTGAGACCTCTGACAGCCAATTAATCATGTACCTTTGTTTTACCTGGCTTACAAAACTTTTTTGTGCACAAATATACCTTGTGTTTTTATATGACAGCTTTTAAAAGAATCTCTAAAACCTTATTTTAGGCAAAAAAGTGTAAGACCCATTTCTTTCTTCTTGGAGGTCTTAATGGTACAGTACTTGCTACTTTTCTTAGATACAGCTTGCTGGTTTTTTCTGTTAATTGACTCAAATCTTTCCTTTTATAAAAAATATGATTGACTTCTCTTTCTGAAGTCTCCACTGTCAAGCACTAATATAAGAACTTTGTGCTTAATTTTTTTAACAAGTATCTCTTAGACCTTTTTAAAGTTCAAGACTTTACATAAAGGAGAAAACCTCCACAGTGAAAATGCAGATAGGACAAGAACAAAATAGAGACATGTAAATCTAGAAAGTGTGACTTCATACTTTCTTCTGCAAGATGCAAAATTTCTGTTATTTTTAATGACTGTTAGATTTCAAGACATTTAATCTTTGTTTCCAATGTGTATTTGACCTTCTACTTTCAAGTTAGTTCATGTTTTGAAAAACTGACATTGTAGGCTAGTGATAACAGCAGGTTTTTCAGAGATTTTCACATTCATATTCTACTTCTATATGTGAGAAATAGAAGTATACAGTTTTCCTTTATCTTTCTGTGTCTATAATAACATATCTGACATTGAGTTTACACAATTTCCTTATGTAGAAATATAATGGTTTGGCTTTAGGTATTAGGTTTTAAAATTAAAGTGGTTAGAAAATTATCTCATATTATAAGCGGTTACAACCCATCCAGCTAATTCTTGTGTATTCCTTTCACATTTTTAGTTTAATTGGCTTAGTTTCAGAAGCAGAAATTGTTTTTTGAAAGAAGTGTGTCAGCAAGTTTAATTGCTTGACTGGTAGTTGCTAAATGGCAATAAATTTCTTTTTCTCCACCTTTAACATTTTTCTCTTTTCATCTTCTTTTAATGAGGAAGATTACATAAACTTTTTAATCAATCTACTAAAATATCTTTTATTCAGATAATTCCCTTTAAAAATGTAGATTAAAGGAGACATTAAATAACATTCTCATGAATCCAAATAAAGAAGGTCTGAGGATGTGAAGGTTGGAGACAACCTTGGCTGCAGTGACCATGAGATGGTGGAGTTCAAGATCCGCTATGGAAGAAGCAGGACACCAAACCAGATTGTGATTGGAAAGGTGATGAAACAACTCATCCTGGATGTCATCTCAAAACACATGAAGGAAAAGATGGTTATCAGTGGGACTCAACACAGATTCACCAAGGGGAAATCCTGCTTGACCAACCTGATAACCTTCCATAAGAGTATAATTGGCTGGCTAGATGAAGGGAGAGCAGTGAATGTCATCTACCTTGACTTCAGCAAGGCCTTTGGCACCATCTCCCATAACATGCTTATAGGTAAACTCAAGCAGTGTGAGTTGCATGAATGGACAGTGAGGTGGATTAAAGAGCTGGCTGAATGACAGAGCCCAGAGGATGGTGATCAATGGCACAGAATCAAGTTGGAGGCCTGTGGCCAGTGGAGTTCCACAAGGATCAGTCCTGAAACTGTAGTTGAGTAGATGGAAGCTGTGATATGTAGAACATCCAAGGTCAACAATCTTGTGCAAATTTGTGAAATCTATCATTAGCTTCAGAAATTAACGGGAGGGAAGAATTCAAGTAATAAAATACAGAATGCATTGACCAAATCAAGAGGCCTTTTAAAGTACAGAGGATACTAGTGGGAGGTTTTATTGTTTACAGATCTATATTACCCTATTTGTTCTCTGTGGCCAGAATGAATAAAGTGGGATTAATGGAGGAAGTGGATAGTAGCCAAGGCCTTGTAAAATTTGGCCTGAATCACTTAGTGTCCCTGTGATGTCCCAGACAGCTAAGCAGTGAACTAGAGCCATCCATGAAGACACAGTTGCAGGAAGTGTCAATGCTGTTGCAGAAGATGGGATGGGATGGGATGGTGAGGAAGGTAACAGGAGTCCAGAGAAAATAAGGTGGTTTTACTGGAGATCCCCGAGAGGAGAAAGAACCATCCTAGTTATTGTAGTGGTTTGCAATGCAGATATCTATCTGGAGAGGAACAAGCCCTTCTGGGCAGCAGTTCATCTCAATCTGAGGAAAACAGAACAAATTAATTGTACCCTCAAAGTGCTGATTACCTTCCATTCCAGATAGCCAAACATAGTTGACCTGAATCACACCTGAGATGTCTGCTCCTTGGGAATAAGCCTTCAGGTAACTTCCCAGGATCACTGGGCTTAAAGTTATCATAGTGCCAATGTTTTCATACAAATACAGCGGACTGCCAGTGTCCAGTAGGGGAAACTGAGTCAGATACATGGCATGGACGGTATCTCTAACTTACTAAAGATAAGTGATTTGGTTTGTCCTGTGCCCAGGTGTTATCTATGAAGTTACATGAGCAGACCTGTCAATTGCAGAATCAACCCAAATATTGGTGTAGTGTGAAGCAAGGAGCTAGTTGAATTGTGTTACAATCACAAAGTTCAATTCTAAAACCCCCAAACTATGGAATAGATTAATGCTTCTGCATTTTCATTATTTGATATTTTCTTGTTTTGCTATTTTGACTGTGAATTACTAAGTTCTTGCCATGTCAATTTAAATTTCCATCTTGTCCTGGTTTTTGCCTGTTGTAAAAGGAGACTGAATTCATGTATCTTGCCAATGCATTACTCCAGTCAAAAGGCATGATGTAAAAATGATTTGGAATGGGGAACAAACTGGAGTTTTAGGAAAGAGGGAGAGAAAGATGATAGTTAAAAAGCATTAAGAGGAAGCTAATATCAAGATGTGGAGGCATATCCACATTAAAACATGGAAGGCAAGTAAGAAAAGAAAAAAGAGAAAATGTTTAGAAGTGATTATCTAATCCAGTAATACACCAAAAACATTTTGTGTGAAAAATACATAAGCTTAAATAAAATTTAAAAATTTTGTGTGTTTAGCTATACATTTTTAGAAATCTTTTAAAATTTACTTTATTTTCATATAAAGTATTCAGTTTGGCGTTGAAACACAAGGCATTTCTCTCAAATTGCACCACAGCTGATCACTGAAGTGTTCATATAGTTAGCAAAAGTCATTATTTGCTGATTTTGTTCTTGACTTTGTTCTTAATTTATTTCATGGACAACCTGCAAGGTATCAAGGCATTTTGTGTCAGATACTGTGTACAACAGAAGAAAATCTAATTTCCTAAACTCGTTGCTAGATTCCTAGTGCAGAAATGAGCTAACAGCAGCATTTGCAATCAGGTTCACTGCATGGGCATTTTACTTCCTGTGACTACAGGAAAGTAAAATCAGATCGATAATGTGTGACATAGTGCCAGATTCACAATTTGGTTCTTATCTCATGTTCAGAGATTATCACAGTTAAATCCTAAAAATTTGCAGTGAGAACATGAATATGTTTCAAGTTTTCTTGAATACCTAGAATTTGTATTTTCCAAAAAGTGCATATGTATCTCTCTAAATACCTGATGTTCTCCCTATCAGTAAAGCCCCAGAGCACTGTCAATGAACTACTACCAATATTCAAAAGCATTGATCTATGTCATCATGTTACCCTTGAGTACCTAGCCTCTTGTAAATTGAATTGTTCTAAGTGTATATATTTAACAAAGGGAAAAAATGTTTCTAATGCCCTTAATCAATTAATTTGATCTTGAAGCCTATAGGACCTGAAGATATCAGAAATTCATTTCAACTACAGTAGTAATAGATTCCACAGTAAGTGATACATACAAATACTTTTCAGAATAGCCTAAAATTATCTCTGAAGGAAATTGGATGGATTTGGAGAAACCTATGCTTTAAACTCCTATTTTTTGTGAATAATTTTTTTTCTGTATTTATTTTTGTATGGTGAAAGCAAAATGGCTAGGAGTTAGAAGAGTGTGGATGATGTGTTTAGTTTTTCCAAAGTCAGGAACCACATCTTCATTGCTGCCATCTTGCAAGAGATTATTACAATGACATCCATGTGACAGTGTGACATAAGTCTTCTCCATTTATCTCAGACTAGACATTGTCAGTCCCCCATATGGTGCTTATAGCCTCACATAGCAACTCATGGAAATCCTAGACTGGTGTTAGACAGGATCCATGGACTCATGTTAGTTGCACCTGTTGCCTTTGAGAAGAAATCTTGTCTGTATTACTTCTCTCACTCCACATCTCCTAGACTGATTTTATCTGTGGAGCACTTTGAGACTACTTCATAACCCTGCCTTTTCCTCAGGGCTGAACCCCTTCCATCCTCTTTCAAACATCTCCATGTCTCACTTCTAGATCCTGTCCCTTAGTAAGACTGTCAGGGACTTATGCCAAATACACCAATGATGTCTCAATGCCCAGCCCTGCTCTTTATTGTTCTGATCCCCTTTTGGAAGTTTCTTTGAATTTCCTTTTCCAGTATAATCACTAATTATTATTTCAGTCTGAGAAACAATATTTGGTTTCATGACTAGTGACAGGACAAGAGGAAATGGCCTAAAGTTGGACCAGTGGCAGTTTGGATTGGATATTAGGAAGAGCTTTTTCACCACGAGGATTGTTGCACACTGGCATAGGCTGCCCAGGGAGATGGTGGAGTCATCATCCCTGGAGGTATTTAAAAAATGCATAGCTGACGTGCTGAGGGACATGGTTTAGCGGTAGGCTTGACAGTGTGAGGTTAGTGGTTAGACTCGATGATCTTTTCCAACCAAAACAATTATATGATTCTATGGCTTCTTGTAGCAGAAAGATGCAAGGTGTAGATGTGCATAGGACCACTCTTCTAGACATGTGGCTTTTAAAAAGAAGTGACACCATTTTTTGCTCTCTGAATTAGTTCATTTTCTTTTTCTAGTACTTGGTTTGTGCTATGCATATTTTTGCTAGTACATTGTCTCAAAATGGACTATTCTATTTCCTGGAGCTTGTATTGTCAGGTCTTCCAGGGCAGAGTGAAGATGATCTTGATTTCATAATGTTTTACAACTCCTTGGTTCTCTTGCAAATCATAATGGAGGAGGTGGGAGAGTGGTGGTGTCCTAAGAGGACTGCCTTCCACACCTCAAAGGTAAGGCCAACTATATAGTGCCAATGCTACCTTTTCCTAAACACC
Source organism: Colius striatus (assembly GCF_028858725.1). Taxonomy (NCBI): domain Eukaryota; kingdom Metazoa; phylum Chordata; class Aves; order Coliiformes; family Coliidae; genus Colius; species Colius striatus. The sequence goes on along the minus strand of NC_084759.1, from coordinate 156,889,654 downwards.
AGAAGCTTCCCTTACCATATCACTTTAATGTTTCAATATTTTTCAGCTTGATATTTTTTTTTAACATATCTGAGATAAATCTTCTATAAAAGAAAATAACTCTGTTATTTCTTGTCTGATTTAGAAGTAACATGGGGAGTAGTGCATTTTCTTCCCATTCATAATTCTTTGTTGCTTACTTTTAAAATGTTATTGTGTTATCTGCTTAGCATTTTCTTCTGTATTTTGAATCACTCCTAGTTCTTCTAATTTTTTCCTCTGGATCCAGTTTCCCAAAATTTTTTGTTATTCTTATTGTCCTGCCTGATCTTTCTTTAACTGATTCATAAACTCCTTACTCAGGCTAGACTTTATCCTCTGCCAAATAGCTACACAAAATAAGGGACGTGGGAATTTAAGTCCTATATCCTCTTAATTTCTTTGGTTTTTTTCTCTTTGTGCATCTTACCCTGTTCTGTCTTCTGTTGCTAACTTATCGTATTGATCCTAACAGTTATGTTTGGTTTGTTCATATTTTCTGCCTTTTTTTACTTTTCAACCTCCTTTCTTTCTCTGCTTTCTGTTCTATGATAGTGTGTTTGTCAGACCTAAAGTGTCATATGAGAGAAGTAATTTCCCTAAGCACAGAGTATGATCTTTTCTTTCTCCCATTTTTTTCCTTGCCCTTCATTATATGTTTTAAAATTTCATGTACTGAGACAAATTCATCACTTTAGGCACTTGGTGACATTTCTAACATGAGACTTTCTATTCTCTTGTGACTGTTGCTGTCACTGCACTTTCCACCAACCATGTACAGTGGTGTTGATTGCTCGATGGTTATCCAGAGATCTTTCCTTATAGTATTTTGATATTTTCCTGTTACCCTTTCATGTTTCAAATGGGTGACAGCATCTGTGCTAGATGGGTCCTTCACTTAAATGATGCCAGAAATAAAAGTGTTTTAGAAACTTCCAGTTTACTCCTGTTTTGTGCTTAAATATCATACCAACAAATCAATAATTTCTTCTTCCTTTGATAATCTGCAGAATTTTATATATGTTTATTTTATACAAGATATCTTCAGCTCAAGGGTTAAGATGATTTTCTTTTACTTTCTCTCTCTGAGGCTTGAAAAAGATACAGACATCTGTAACTTGTCGTTCTCCTGTGGCTGTCATTGGCAGTGGTTTCACCCTGGAAATCATAGAATCATATAATGGTAGGCGTTGGAAGGGACCTTTAGAGATTATCTAGTCCAACTCCCTGCAGAAGCAGGTCCACCTAGATCAGGTTGCATAGTAACATGTCCAGGAGGGTCTTGAACACCTCCAAGGAAGGAGACTCAACAACCTCCCTGGGCAGCCTGTGCCAGGGCTCTGTCATTCTCACAGTAAAATAGTTTTTTCTTATGTTTACATGGAACTTTTTGTGTTCCAGCTTCAACCCCTTACCCCTTGTCCTGTTGTAGCTACAATAGAAAAAATTGATGCCCCAACCTCTAGACATCCACTATTTATATACTTATAAATATTAATGAGAACTCCCTTCAGTCTCCTCTAGACTAAATAGCCTCAGTTCCCACAGCCTTTCCCCATAAGGAAGGTAAGTGCCTCTGTTGTACATAATATACAGTCAGAGAGTGATGGGTAGGACTAGTTGCCTTTTGTGGCTGTGTGAGGGAACCTGGTAACAGAAAAGTGACATTGACTGATATGGAGGAGACAAGCAAACAAGACAGAGAGTTAGGATTCTGGAGAAGAATACAAATGTATCACTGGGAGAAGCTTGTCAGTTGTGTATCTGTATGAATGTGTAAGAGAATGGTGGAGAGGGAACTGTTTTAAATTATTGTTTTGCAGAAATTAGAATTTCAATACAGTTTCAATACAATTTCTTCCTTAATCAAGTTACCATTCTGTTCTAATATTTGAGAGAGGTTATGCATGACAGTGCATGTTTGTATACCACAGAGATAACTATAATGATCTTGGTGAAGTTGCATGAAATGATGTAAAGCACAATTCTATGCTACATTTCTTGGACATGCTAGGTGTTATATTTTAAATATTTGACAGGAACTACAGCCTGCAAAGTATGTACAGTTATAATTCCCTAAGTGGTGGTTTGTTGAGAAAGTGGTCTGCAATGTGGATTGTTTTTTTCCCATTTTCTAGTGATGTAACACTAACAGAATTTCCTCCCTTTTTAAAAATATCTTTTCTAATATTCATTGGGCCCAAACTGTTTTTGTTTTAAGCAAATTTCTATCAAAAAAGAGTCCTTGATATATGAGCCATCTTGATCTTGATTTTTTTTCAAAAGTCATCTAATGGAATTGTAATTTTCCTGTCTTAGAAGCACAGACCTTCTATGTAAAGCGAGCAAAATACAAAAATCTAGAAATGTTTTCACATCGTGTTTTTTCTGTCAATAGGTATCAAAGACATTTGCACTTTCCTAAGCTGAACAACCTGTCTTTTGCTAGCTGGCAACTTTTTAGAAAGAAGTAATATTTTTTCATCTCTAGAGAAGCAACAATTTTCATTGCAGCAGTTTCCATGGTGCAAGTGAATTTGCAGAGGAGGATTCTTTGCCAAAAATTTATTCAGTAAATTTGTTTCATTTTTATTTATTCAGCAAATAATTTTACTGTTAGTACCATCACTTTGCAACACATGCAATAAGATTAAAACTAATGTTACTCCATGTGATAGCGATGCCGGCCTTCAAGCAAAAGAAGACATATTTGTTTTCTGTAACTCCTCTCATTAAATTTTCATGTAAGAGCTCTGAATTAACAGAGAAAATCATCTTTGTCCTCTACCACAGTTATCTGATTCATTAAAATGTTTAACTCCATCTGGTGCTGCTTTGACCATCTGTGTCATACAGGAGATGTTTTTATCCAGCACCTCATGTCAATAGGCGCATTGAGAATGGCAATAATTGATCTATAGTGGAGCTCGTGTTTAGGTGTCAGCCTTGTCAGTACATTGTGCCATGTACAAATATTGCTTTATCACAACAAATTAGAACAGTCCAAGGCAAAACCATAATTTGCCCTTGTCATATATTGACCTGGTTTCACTTAAAGCACATTGAGCAAATTGAAGAGCTTTGTGCAGAGATACACAAAGGATCCAGTATTCTCCTTTCTTAGTTTAGAGAGATTATTATGTATTTCAATTTCATCTTGTTTCCCGTTAAATTCTAATTATGCCACCTTTGCTTAAGAAACTTTTTTTCTTCTGTTTCTGATCTATATTATTTAACATCAAATGATCTAGTTCTATAAAAAATTCAAGTTACTTTGACCTTAGCTGAGCAGACAGATGAAAAATCACATAGAACGTCAATTATTAGGAACTTCCTCTCTGCACCAGACCATAGTATTTCTTTTCAAGATCGATCTGAAACTGTGATTTGGTAAAGCCAGCACCTTAAGATGGATATCCCTTTTTCTCTTGTTGTCTTGCATATTTTAATTTTGTGGGAAGTCTTACACAGTCTGAGTGTGGTTTGGTATTTAGAAAAAGGTAAATCTACTTAATTATATTAATATAGACTGTGAGCTGAACAGTGGTAATCAAGTCTGTTCTCACCATCTATCTTGCTTTGGAAAGCGCTTCCATTTCATGTAGTAATGGTGTGGTATTTGGAGAGATAGCTGCTCTACTATGTGCTTGGCAGATTTCCAAGACAACTACCATTGTAAAAGTGTTGTTTGCATTCTTTCAATGTGTCAGATCATTTGAGTACCTTTAATAATACTACAGAGTGCAGTTGCTCAGAAATTCACTATGGTCATCTTATTAAATTAATTTAACAACTATTTCTGTAATGGGGAAGAGGAAAGGGAAAATGACTCACTCATGCTTGTGCCCTCAGATGAGCCAGTCAGAAGAGTTTCACAGAGCTGAGTGAATGATGTGAAAAAAGTTATCAGAAGACAGCTCCTCAAACTCTTTCCAACTCTAATAAAACTAGCAGTAAGGTAAATAATGCACATAGAACTGAAACGTGAGTTGAGGGAGCACCCATTTGAGTCACCTAGACCATCAGAGTTTAGGGATAACTATAACTGGTAGTGCTGTGAGTGATTCACATTCTTCATGTTCATCTTTTCCTTCATTTATCTGGGTCTTGTGTTTTATTTGGGGCCTTTCCTTTCCTGGGAAATGAAGAACTGCATTAAGTTTGAGAAGTGTGTTGGAGTGACCTTTTGTGACTTTCCCTTTACTGCAGCGCAGAGGCAAATATGTGTCCTGCACAACTGGGTAGTGTGCAGAGACACCCCTCCAGGTGTTTCCAAGTCACTCAGATATTATAGTCTTACCAGCGTGGGACAGCACCAGACCTAATCATGCATGCTAACATTCACGTGCACTAATCCCACTGCTCCCACTGCCAGGGCTAAAATCACTGCCCGTAATTCCTCACATTGTGAGTCTGTAACTGACTTGAACAACTCAGGGCTTTATTGTGTCATGTGGACTGAACTCTAAAGCCTTCATTCTAATAGTGTCATTTTGAGTAGGCTCTTCCTCACACATGGTCTTGTTGAGTTCACTGGTGTCTCTCTTTAGAAATAATTTTGCATTACACTGTGAAATACACAAGATATACAGACTGTAACAGAGAGCTTCAGGATGATTCATTGCATCCTGGAAAGTGCTGATGCTGAAAAGACTTTGGAGTCTAGATTGGTAGGTTCATAAGTATTTCTTGTCTTCTTTGATTGTGTGAGCTGAGAAACACAACTCTAAAGGAGCTGAACCAAACAGCTTCATGTTGCTAAAGCATAGGTAGGTGCTTAGAACCTGGGCTGCTACAAATGTTTCTGCATCCACATGAGAGATTAGCAGTGACATTTAGGTCTAGAGGTATTACGATATCTAGAGAGGATGAGAGGTCTTCATTCACAGAGATATTCAAGATGCCACAAACCTCTGTAGTTATCCCTGACTCGTGTAGCGGTTTGGACTAGATGACTTCTGGATGTCCTTTCCAACCTCTATTATTCTATTGTAAGCAGCATGTTCAGTTCCTCTAAGTTATTTGTATGCAGAAGCTATAATAAGCTTGCCTGCACATTTTGTGTGTTTGATTGATAAATAAGCTTGTGAAATTAACTGTTGGACAAAAAATAAATTGCTTTTTTCTTTGCCAAAACAATATTTCTCCAATAAGCCTCTAAAAGCAAACATTAATGTTTAATAGACAATTCATTAAATATAGGTATTTTCTACTTCAAAAACTGATCAATGAAACATAAATCTGTACTGTAAAAATATTGAATTTGTATTTTATACTTGGGATAAATCACAAAGGATGCTTCTTGATAAAACGTACTTCACAGAATCTTAAGGATTGGAAAGGACCTTGAAAGATCATCTAGTCCATCACCCCTGCCGGAGAAGGACTTCCTATCACACAGGAACTCATCCAGGTGGGTTCTGAATGTCTCCAGAGAAGGAGACTCCACAACCCATCTGGGTAGCCTGTTGCAGTGCTCCGTCATCCTCATAGTGAAGTTTTTCCTTATGTTTCTTTGGAAGCTCTTATGTTCCAGCTTTTACCCATTGCTTCTTATCCTATCATTGGACATCATTGATAAGTGCCTGGCTCCATCCCCCTGTTGAACTGTATGATGTATTTTTAAAGGCCTGTGATGCTAAAAGTAAAATATTGCACATAAGAGATCTTTTTTGGCCCATAGTACTTTCAAAAATGTTTGGTGATCCCAACTATGACTGTATAAAATATGAACATTTTTAATCTAAAATTGCAGCACATAACTGAGGCCTCATGTAAAGAGACTTAATGTTGAATAATGTGTCCAGAAGCAAAACCTCATTATTCTGCTCAGAGGTTTTCACTATCTACATTTATAAATCTGCAAATAATTAATTGCACGTATTTATACTAATTTTCCAGTCCAGAGGAATTAAAAGATGCATTCTATCTGTTTGTTAGATAAAATCCATGTGATTAGCTATTTTGTCATAAAAATCTCACCCAGAGCAGTCAGATTTGTATTCATCCAGTATTTACTAACGGGATTATCAAGAAACATTTTACCATTGCTTCACAGTCAGATCAACCTCTTCCATTAAGATGCTCATGCTGCAAGTATTTCTTATCCTTTTCTACAGGAAATGAAGTCCAAGTCAGAGGATATTGTTTCCATGGTAGACTTACTTCATCTAAGCTACCTTACTGTGAGATCCACTCCACGGATTCAGATTACATTAGTTAGAATTAAAGTCATCATTTCTCATGTATTTATTATCTCAAAGGAATTTGTATCTTTCTACAGCAGACTGTAAAGTCATTGTTGTACAGTAAACTTGAGCAATGAGATCATATTTGCATTTTACTTCTACTCAGCTAACCTACCCTGTTCTTTAAGCTGCCCTCCCATTCACACATTTTCATCTACATGAAAGGACATTTGCAAACATTTCCCCTTGTTACTAACTCTGTTCTGTTCCAGCATTGAGATCTTGTCAAATACAGCCAGAAATTAAGCACTGTAACAGTGACACCTGCTCTGAGTTGGATTACTAAGTGCACTGGAGCTGAACATCTTAAAGTATTTTGGAAAGTAAAAATAAAGCCTTACTTAATCATCAAGTTTTGTCATGAAATTTCACATAAAAATTTTTTTAAGTTTTAATCATATTAATTTGTCTCCTTTTATCAAATTCTTCTATGTTTTATATTTGAGCATCCTCTTATGTCAAAATTGTTTTAGTAACAGCTTCCTATTTATTATTTAGGGCCTTCTTTTTTATTTTACTCTTCACCCTTGCCACTTTTTTCCTACAGTTTCTTGTAAGTTAAAAGCTTCTTAAAATCCACATTGAAATGTGAATGATATATTCCCATTTTTCACTAAACCTGTACTTTGAATGAAGGTATATAGGTGAAAGATATTGGCATTGTTATTTACTAGATTACTAGATTTCCATGAATGTGGAGGTTAATGCTTTTGAGCAGGTAATATTTTCCCTGAAATCAGACATATATTGACAGTACCTAAGTAATTAGATGGTGGTAATATATGCAGTCTTGAAAAGTATTGGCAGCACAATATTGCCACTTTTCTATTCTATGGAATTACCCTTGTGAGTTTACATTTACTATAGTTTTGCAGAGGAAGAATGGCATAACCATGTAAAATATGTTGGGTTTTGTTTTTCCAGTCAATTGACTCCACATGGCAAATCAATCTGTGTTGTTAACATAACAGAATAATTCTCAAAAACAGTGGAACCTGCAGCAGTTATTGTTTACTACTTTGCACTCATATGTCATATGGAGTTTGATTACTGAAAAAAATTGTTACTAGAGGAAGTATGTTGATTTTTCTCTCCTTTTCCAGCTTTTCCTGCATTAGGCTCTTAAAAGAAATAAGATATGTTTGCAAAAATTAAAGAGCTGTTCCCATTCTGGATTTTTAACTTGCCTTGCAGGGTCTCGCTGAAGTAGGTAAGGCTTAATTCTGTTTGCTGAATCTGTTTCGAAATCTTATTTATCTCCTTTTCCTTTATGAAGAAAGCTTTAAAAGTTGAGGAGAACTTGAGTCTTGAGTATCTCTTAAATGATGATAGGGAAAACACCTTGATGGTAAATCCCGATTTCTTTTCCCTACTGATATGAATTCATAAATGAGAGCCTTGGGTTTTTGCATTTGCCTGCCTAGTAGCCTCAAGGCAAATAAGTAACTACATCATTCAATTTGAAACTATTTTATCCTTAATCAAGATGTACTGTGAATGTCTTTCCTCAACATTCTTATCTTTTAGGCGTAATAAATGCTGTATTAAGATGATTCCTACAGTTGGTTTTGCCTTGGAATTACTTAATATTATTGGTAATGAAACAGAAAACTCTCTGTCAGAGGAGAATGTTCAAGAGAGTATTTGACAAAAGGTACTAATCTTCAGCCTTGATCCTGAAAGACACCCTGTAAATACAATAAAACATGAACTTTCAAGAGACATACAATTTTAGCATAACCTTGCCACCATTCAGACTAACAATGGTAATTGCAGAACAAACTGAATTAAGTCAATAGCGACTATACACATATATTTATTTAAATCCTGATATCTAAAGGAGTTAAAATACCTACAAGAGTACATGTGAATTTAGTAGCCAGGTCTTAGATTAAACTGCAGTGAACATCATTCTGTGCCTCCTTTCAGAAGGAGAATAAAAACCTGCCCTCTACATGTGATCCTTATCCTAGATTACAAATGTAACTCACCAAAGCATGTTTTTATGCTTTTGAAGTTAAGTAGATGACCCTCACTTTTGTCTGTTTCACTTATATAGTGGTGCTAGAGAAAAAGATGGAGCTTTGTCTTTAAATGTGTTTGTGGTGAATTTGTTTACTTTGGGAAATAGAATATCTGCAAAAACTTTATGGTAAAAGAGAAATACAGTCTTGCCAGAGGGGCAAGTCTAATATGTAAGCCTAGGATTCTACATGTATTCTAAAACTGGTGGCAATGACACGGTACTAAATTGATCTGTCACTGAAGACAGAAAGTTTGGGAATTAGTGAATATCTCTGATATAGAGATAAGGACTATAGAAATTTGTGATTATCAAATACTGATCTAATATTTTCAGCAATCATGGAATATGGTTTACAAGCATAGAAAGAGTTTGGGAAGTGGAAAGAAGAAGGAGGGAAAAAATACAGTTAGTGAAAAATAGATTAATGGCAATGAACATTGAAACTCATTGTGTGTTGACTATAGCATACTCTGGTGATAAATTAAATCATGCAAACTTGTTTTGAAGACCGGGGTTCAAGTAATCTAAATACAACTTTCATAGAATCATAGAATGGTAGGGGCTGGAAGGGACCCCCAGAGATCATCTAGTCCAACCCCCCTGCAGAAGCAGGTTCACCTAGATCAGGTCGCATAGGAACATGTCCAGGCAGGTCTTGAAGACCTCCAAGAAAGGAGACTCCACAACCCCTCTGGGCAGCCTGTTCCACTGCTCCTTCACCCTCACAGTTAAATAGTTTTTTCTTACGTTTAAGTGGAACTTTTTGTGTTCCAGCTTCATCCCATGACTCCTCGTCCTGTTACTATCTACTATAGAAAAGAGGGGTGTCCCAACCTCCTGACACCCACCCTTTAGATATTTATAAATGTTAATAAGATCACCCCTCAGTCTCCTCCTCTCTAGACTAAACAGCCCCAGTTCCTGCAGCCTTTCCTTATATGAAAGGTGTTCCATATCCCTGATCATCTTGGTGGCCCTGCGCTGGACTCTCTCCAGAAGTTCTCTGTCCCTCTTGAGATGAGGAACCCAGAACTGGAAACAGTAGAGGGGGAGAAGAACCTCCCTCAACCTCCTGGCCACACTCTTCTTGATGCATCCCAGAATGCCATTAGCCTTCTTGTCCACGAGGGCACAATGCTGGGTCATGTTTAGTTTATTATCATTATTATTATTATTATTATTATTATATTTCTCAAACAGAATGATCATTTTTAAACTTATCTGGTAAGGAACAAGTTGTTTTCATGGAATCATAGTAGCAAGGTGTATTTAGATTAATTGAACCCCGGTTTTGTAAATAATGACATCTTTTCATGAATATTGAATTTTCATGCTTAGAAACCTGTAGTTTTCAAGCAACATTTCTCCAGAGAGGAGTACAGTTCTTCCATAAAAAATATTTTTTCCACAGCCACTTACAGCACATGGGTTGCCCGGGGACTATGCAAACTCCACCTATGGAGATATTCAGGACTTATTAGAACAAGCCCCTGAGCACCCTGATCTAAACTGGCCGTACTTTAGCTAGAGGGACCCATAGAGGTCACTTCCAACCTAGAATAGTCTGATTCTGGTATCTTATCATACTGGGTTTGCACTGGTTTGAAGATCAGCAAAAAAATTATTACTGATGAGAAGAAAACCTATTTTGCTATGGTTATTCATCCTCCAGAAATCAATCTGAAACAACCAATTTATTTTCACTTTTTTGGCCTGGCAATTGTATTGTCGTAACTCTGTAGGCATTGGTTTGTAGGTCAATTCCTAATGTTTATTCTGGTTTTTGTGGTTTTAAAGTGTTTTGTCTCATTGTCTGTCCGTTTGATTTCTCTTGTTTTCTTTCATCGTCATCTAGACATCACTTCCTAGCAGATTGCTCATATCAATAGTCATCTTATTTAAATTTCCAAGGGGAACAATGTAACATTGATTTTTGTTTGTGTGTCCCCATAATGTGAAATTGAGGTTACTTATCCAAACAGTTTAATAAGCCAAGCCTCAAAAGTCAATTACAGCAGAAGAATGCTACTCTCCTGTCAATGAAACATTTACAAACTAAAGGATACTGTAGCTATATACTACTCTAACAAAGAGAGTTTAGCAGATGCTTTTCATTACAGTATTTTTGTAACTAAGATGATGTTCTTGATTTTTTTTCAGGCATTTTGATTAGCTATTTTCTCCGTAGATTAGGCAAATTTAACTCAATTACTCCTCCATCTGGATTTGTTCTTCTCTTTCAATCTCATCTTTCTCGGGTTTTCTTACTGCTTTCCTTTATGAACACTTAACATGAGCAGAACCAAGACAAGTTGATTTCCATATTAATAATTTAGCATTATTCTTTCTCTATTTTGAATATAAGAGAACATCCCAAATTTATTTTTCTTAGATTTTCTGTTGACAAAGCTGTTAAAATAACATTACAAGATATTGAGTAAAAAATATTCTTTAAACATCTATATTTATATTTGTGATAACTACATAGAAGTTTTTTATGTTCCAATGTGGAAACATATAACACATGTAACAGAAATCAAATTTATATAATTGTGAAACAGCATCTCCACAACTCATATTACTGTGCCTGCCATGTCTAGTATGACTTAAACTAAAATGTGCTGGAAAATGCCCATAAGTTTCCTTTTTAATGGCCATCACTGAATTTACAGACTGTTCTTAACAAATTTTCTCCATTTGCCAAATGTTATTGGTGTGTCAGGACCATAGTTTCCTTCTGTATATTTGGACTATTAGACAGTTCTTTCGAGTTTTGATGGGATTTGGCTGAGGTTTCCTTTCCAGTTCAGATTGTTTATGGTGAAATCGCCAGACCACTGTTAACCTCATCTTTGAGAGAGTAGCTTACCACAAATCTTTAGAGTAGCAGAGCTGAGTCTTGGTTTTGTAGTACCTTCTTGCTAAAGCCTCATGGGAAAATAACAGATAATTTGTGAAATGTGCCTATAAAGAAAAACATTATCACAGGCTTTATTTAGAATCCATAAAAGTCAGTAGAAAGAGTACAGCTGAATTTACTGTCTCTGAAGCAAGTCTCTTGGGAGCATATTGTTCTTGTTGTTGTATCATGTCAAAATATTTTTCAGAAAGTTATCAGCAAAGAGCCGAAGGACCTTTTTTTCTGCAGTTTTTAATAACAAAATTAACTTGTTCCATTATGTACTAAACCCACTTTTTCATGCATTTTGGGTACAAAAATTCCTCTGTCTCCATTTTTGAGGATTCTGATTTTCTTTTTAATTATTTAATGCTAAACCTGTAGTGCCTGTGTTGGGGTGGGTTTTTTTCCTTGTTTTAAATGTACTATAAGAGAATTATATATCTCTCTCTAAACAGTGACTAGTGATAATCTTTTAGCTACTCTAAGGTCATGAAAATGCTATAGCGATTTCAATAGTCAGGATAATCAAGGGAAGAGTCATATAGTTATCAAAGGTAAAAATGTCAGCCTCCCACCCATATAGTCACTGTAGCTTCCAGATAAACAATACTAGGTATAAAAATTCCTACTAAGTTGTGTTAAACAAAAAATAATGTGAGAAACAATGAATATAGTACAATGTCTAAAACACAAGGAAATCATTCCAATTAACAATTTTCTCAGTCTTCACACTTTCCTTTTCTCATACCTGGTACACATTTACCTAGTTTCGAGGTGTTTCTTGAACTCAGCTCATAGTAGTTGTTGCTGTTAATGTGATGTATTTGGTTGTCTAAAACTATATTTTATGCAATTTTATGAGATATTCATTGATTTTCACTGGAATTTGAACAGTTCCTCTTCCAATATTGGCTGGCTGTGTTCTTACATCTGCTGTAGCTTTCTTGTAAAGCACTATTTCTCTTCCTGAGTATAAACAGAACTAAATTTCTCCCCTTCTCCTCTTTACTCCATATTCTCTGATCTTCACCAGACAGCTTTCTACTAGTTAACAATTGTTCTCGTGCTCATACCTTACATAAAGCTCTCTTCATGCTACATGCAGCCCATAGAAAAGTTGATGACTGCACTGTGAAGAGATTTTCTGTCATAGTCATGGCCTTCAACCTTCCTGGGACACAAATTTGTACAATATTTTGCTGTTGGTAGCATCAGATTTCCTTTTTCCCACTGATTTTAGTTCTAACATTCAGACTCCATGTGGCTAAGAGTGATGTTGGAGGAAGGGAAGCTGGAGATCATGGCTCTGTAGCTGGGACTTCATTATTTGTCCACATGGAGCAATGACAATATGGCCACACTGTCTTGATTGCTAGCACCTGCACTTCTGTGTGACTGTAGAAAACCAGGTCAATTGGCAGACTCAGATCCTAACTTGTCATTTTGCTTTTAGCTGAAGTTCAGGACCAAGCTTTTAGATACAGGTTTATTCAACACCCTTATTTCCACTCCATATTTAGGTAACCCACAACTACATATCAGTCTCTCCCTTCCTTGTCCCCTTTTCTGTATGAAGGAAACACACATGCAGGCCAGATGGGAGTCACAGTATGACTTGCAGAAAGCCAGACGAAAAATTACTTGGCAAAATACTGATAGAACTATATGTGCTTAAGGAAGAATCAGCAAAAATTGAACTTGACCCTTGACTATAGTTTTTGGTTTTTTTTTTTTTTTTAACTTGAGAAAGTAAGCTCTGATGGCTGTTATGTTTTTCTTTTGCAGTCATCTCTAACAAACAGTGACATCATCTTTGTGAAGTTGCATGCTCCTTGGGAAGTCCTGGGCAAATATGCTGAACTAATGAATGTAAGAATGCCATTCAGGTAGGTGTATTGGTATTTTGTCTCAACTTTCAAACACTATACTGTAAAGCTAATGTAATAACAGCACCAAAGTGCACATGGAAAAGCTCTTCTGTAAGATAACACGCATCTTTAGAAAACATAAATGGAGTACCTTAGATACCATATTCATTGCTGTTTCTTGTTAATGCCTGTCATTTCAGTACAATACTGGTTTGAAATGAAGGTGAGCTGTAGCAGTGCAGCTGTTTTCATGGGGTATTCTATCCTTAGGCCCTTTAACCCCTTCAATGCTGGAGCCCCCTGCATACTTGTGCGCTGCTGTTTTTTAAATGGACATTTCATTGAAATCAATGGGAGGTCAAGAAGATCCAGGTACGTAAGGCAGCACAGAAGGTGCATGTCTGTTGGACGTATCTGGTATGTTCAGCACCATAAGTTGCTTGTATAGTGTGTGATTATGGAAATATCAATTATAAATAAGAATCCCATCTAACAGGAGAACAATTCAGACTATAAATGCTTTTTTAATGGATAAAATAAAAAACTTACAGTAAATGCTGCTGATAACCAAATTCATTCCACATTGTTGTTCAGATTATTTCTTTTCATTTATTTAATATTACTTGCATGTTGGACTATGAATTTTCTATGTAAACTTTACTGGTTATCAGAACTGTTGAAATAGCATAAAGATTTCTACTGGAACTGACCAAAACCCATGAACTGAGGTCTTTATTCTTCTTCAGTTAGGCGGGGTTATAGATGTATAACTCCATTGATTTTAATGGAATTACTCCTGAGCAGAAAAACGATCAGCCCCAGAATGTGAAACTAGTGGTTGATGGTTTTTTGTAGGATTTTTTTTCTGTTTTCTTCTTACTTAAGGATGAAAAAATGTCTCAGGTATGAAACAAGCTGTAGCGGTACAGAGTTGCTAGGAAAACATGGATACAAATTGCAGTCTTATTCTGTACATATTTTGGTTTGAATTTTCACATAAAATTTTCAACTGTTCTTTATTGTGCTTTTAGTGCTAAAGAGAAAAACATAAAAACTATCACAGCTATTTGCAGGATTTTTTTTTTTTTTTAAGTATTCTAGACAGAAGAAATTATCTGGGTCAAAAGTATACCTCCTGTGACTTCTGTGCCATTCCTTGAGATAAACATGCCCCAGTAGGAGGATAATCCACCAGGAGCTAAGATTTTAGCCACTGTGAGCAGCCATTGCTTTCCTGATCTGCAGTCCCATTTTTTAGATCTATCTCTCAGCAGGCAGCAAAACAGATGCCATACATATTATATAGAAAGCACTGAAAACTCTAAAGACTTCTTGACCTGTTTCAGGACTACAGCTTCATTCTTAACACGGGCACAAAGAGAGAATTATTGCAGCATTTTTTTAAAAAAATCATAGTGATTTATTAATGTCTGCCTGGCAGAATCTTAACATAAATTTAAAGAACAACAGTACTGTTTACCATTTAAAAAGAAGGACCAACACTTTACAAAATGTCCACTGGTCTAGACTACCTGTTTCAAGGTGCACTTGTCTAACCTCTTGTTTTAAAGGCTACTGATTGCTTATACAGCTCCCAGTATTTTAGACTGGAACTGTCCAAGGTCTGCACATCAATAAGTCAAATCTTTGCTGTTTTAAAGCATGGGTGCAAAAACAGTGGATAAATCTGAGTATTTGAAGCAAAATCAAGAAGTGGATGGCATCTTCAGAAGCACTGAACTTTGACCCTTCTCTGCTTCTGCTGAGTAGAGCAAGATAACAATGTCTGTGGAGGACTTGGCCTAAGGAGGCTAGCCAACATGAAGCCGTTTTGAAAATTTCACTTGATCACTAAATTATGGACACTGATAAGAAAAATAATTAAAAATATTATGGATTATTTAAATTCTAAGTTCTGAAAATTAATTTGGAATACTAAGCAGGGTTGTTTTTCTCTAGTCCACTGAGCATCAGTGCTGCCTTATTCTAGGAAGCTCCTAACCATGCTTGCTTCCATAGTATTAATAGCATTCCTACAGTATATATACATATTCAGAATATGTCTAATGTGAGCCCTTAATTTTCTAGAGGTGATACAGTTCAGTGTTACACAATGGAACCTCTCAGAATACCCAGAAATCACCTTGATTTAACAATGACCTTCAGTGGATAACAAAGTTAGCCTCTGGAGGAGGTAACCAGAGTTCAGGCAGGCACCCAGTCTTCCAGTATGGAGTATCAGTCCAAAACACACAACTAAAAACCCTCAGATTTTTGTAACTCTCATGAAGATGTGATCTCTCTGCTGAAGGCAGTTGGTCAAGTCCTGACAGCTGTAACGTTTGTTATAGGCCCGTATGAGAGCAGAACAAGAAGTGACAGGAGGTGGGACTCCTTGTTCTGGATCTACATAGGATGGTTAGGGGGCCGCTCTGCCTTGCAGGGCTGGTCAGGAAGTAGGCCAAGAGTGTGGTCAGCATGTGTCTGCTTGTGCATCCTTGTCTGCTCACTGGTTCCCTGTGCACACTCCCACACAGCTTATTGCACTGACAACAGAGATTATCTCTGCCTCTATGAGGGAAAGAGATAATGGCTGCATACTTGGGCGGGGAGAGGAGGTGGTGGTGGTGCCAAGCACATGCTACTTTACTTGTATAGCCTATATGCTGTTTCAAGAGACGTTATCCCCAAGACCAGAGACTGGTCCTGGTTGGTACTGCATGTGTTATGGCATATTGCAGCATCAGGTACCTTTTTCGTGGCATTTCTAAGTGATTCGCCCTTGTGCTTCACCAAATGTGACTTTAATAATTCACTAGTGGATGTGACAGATTTTATCCATATTTGTATCAGTCCTATAGAATTCCTGCAGCACTTTATGGACTTCTTTGAAATAGAAACATCTTTGGGTCCCTGTCTTCCACACATGACAAATAACAGAAAAGGAGAAGCCAATGGGAAAATTATGACCTTCTTGCAATTCAAATGCCACCAGAGTCTGTATGGCTTCCTGTGACAGTTCTGTTAATCTCTCTTTTAGTCTCTTCCTTCACCTCTTACAGGCTTCTGTCTTCAATCTCCTTTCCTTCCTTGCTAGTTCATACTGTAACTGACGATGGGTTTTCTTCTCGACTGGCTTCATTTTTGCTGTTCTTCCAGGAGAAAAATCTATTACCTGCATCGCCGATACAAGTTCATGAATAGGTGAGTACAATTCCTATGCTGGTTCAGTTTATATTCATTTGGACCCAATAACAAAAGTAATTGTCAAGGTCAAGCTGGAAGGAAAAGTTTATTAGCTGTGTTTCTAGGACACAGTGGAGTGGAGTAAGTGATTATACACTAAGCCATGTGCAAAAACAAGCACAGAAGTTCATTTTTAAGGCCTCTGCAATGTAAAAGAGGCAATTCATCTTAACATTCTTGCCTTTCTTAGGAATAAGGAAATATTTTTCAATTGATGGAGTCTTTTCAAGAAGAGTAAATATGTTAATGCAAACACTGTATCGCTTTCTTTTCATGTAGTTCATTGAGGAGTTTCTTGGCATTAAAATACCACAGTTATAACCTTTTTTTCATTTCTATGCACCTTTCTTACTTGTAATAGCAATGGCATTATTTATTTATTGCTTCCTCTATGAGGATGCTTAATACTTTATTGGCAGATAGGAAGGCAGTGATTTGTTCATCTCTGTTGTAACATTATTGAGCTTGATCTTAATATTTTTCAGGGATTTTTAAGTGTTTTCATTCAATTATTAAATATCTCTAAGGTTACTTTTGATGCCTGGTTTATGTCTGATTTAATGCAATGAAAAGCTTCCAATGCTGCAATTTCCATTTTCTTTATAATACTTTAGACAACTAAATGATTATGTCTCTAAAAAGCCTAAAAAAACACAGAGACTTAGCAAAAACTAGATCATATGTTCGCATTTAGTGCAGTTTTCAAAAGGGTCTAGCATTTTATTTACTGTGACACTCTAAGGTCAGTGGAAATATTCCCATGAACCTGTGAGACAGAACAGTTAAATTTGAAAAAATTGCATTTTGGAATAAACAGATGTGTCCCTTTGCAGACAGTGCCAGTAGATGAACATCCATGGGAAAATAAATCACATATTATCTATCTACTGTATGACCATATCAAAAAAGAATTTTGGTATATTAATTTCCATCACAGGGTGTTGGTGACTTGAGCTTTGATCTCTTATTGTAGTATTTGCCCTTCTTTTTGACAGTAAGCACCAAATGGGCCTTTGTAAGACATTTTACCTAGCTGGCAAAGGCAATTAGATTAACACAGTTCTTCTAAAGCTTCTAAAGCTTGTTAATATTCCGCCAGTTTCCATCCCCACAATAAATACTATAGTGACTGTTAATTTTTGAATTTGTCTTGATTGTAATTAAGACGTGGCTGCTTTGACTAAAACAATAGATAGGAAGGAAGAATCAAACATTTATGTGGTGTATGAAATTTTACCTCATATTCATTTTTTCATGTTGTAATTTGAAGTCAGCATGGGAAGAGATATGAGCTTTTTTCTGGTATTTTAATTCCTGAGTGATGAGAACATTTGATTAAATTCAATTTTTATGTTCAGGTCTATAAATAGCTACTTGAGGTGGAAAAGTTATGACTTTTTTTTCCAATTGGGAAATATTCAGCTTTATTTTCATTTGTGTGAATCTCCAATATAAAGCTTCAATAAAAGTGTCTAATTCTTCAAGTTCAGTTAAGATTGCAAGTAAGTGAAGACTTGGTCCATTTTTTTAGCTAAGCCAAATACTGTATTGACATTTGAGCAAAATTTATTTTAAAGAGGGCTTTTGTTGCAAGGCAAAGCCCAGAGCAGGTCATTTGTAACTTGTAAATCTTTCTTGAATTTTCTCTTTGAAAAATTATAGTGATCTCAAAATTTCAAATAACAAAACTCCTCTAATACATTTCAGAGGAAACAAGAGGTATCAAGTGCCCTATACAGTACTTTCATTGTGGTTAAAAACTAAACTAAGACAATAACTAGCAGTACAATTTATGTAAAGCTCTGTCAAAGCTGACCCGCAGACAAAAAAGAGTCTCAATTCAAAACTTCTTGTAAAATTTTCTTAACTTCTTTTCCTTTGAAAAAAATGATGCTATCCTGACCCCACTTGCTAGTGAGAAAAAAAACTTCTTTGAAATTATTTGAAAAACTTTTTGTATGAGTTAAAGCACAATATGTATCTTCAGGATATTGTATAAAAACTAGACTTGGAGAGTATGGTTAAGATTGAAGTGAAGAGACTATCTTTGAGATACTGTGTGATTAAGAGCTTTCTTTTTTGCCCTATGAGGCTAACAAGTGTTGTTAAAGAAAGAATTTAAGAAGAATGTAATTATCAGATCTTCCATCCTCCTCTTCCATTGTGGCTAACTCTATAGTGCATCATCACTTCATGCATGGTACTTTTCTTGTGTAGATTGCTCTTCCTTCAGAACACCATTCTGTTCCCCTATTCATCTGAGTATATAAACTTCATAAGGGAAAGTGAGACATGGATTAGCCTCGAAGAAATGATAAAGCACAATAGATTTTTCACACTGTACATCTCTGTCAGCACCAAGACTACACTTTCAGCTTTTTTTTTATCGAGACATGCTCCTATTGAGTACAAAACCTGCACTGCTGGTTGATGGCACTGTTAAAGTGTACTGGAGCAGTTAGAATTTGGTTATATTCCTTTTCCAAGGAGATAACTAGGGTTTACCTGTTTGTTGTGGTTATTTTGCCTAGGATGGCCATACTGTGTGTTCTGGGCTTTGCAAAAAGGCTTTGAACTTTCTCAGACCTTTTTGCCAGTAGACTCACGGAGCATGCCAAGTAGTCTGAACCTTGAAAATGGCAAACCAAGTCAAATTCTGAGTATGCTCAGTGAGAAGCCAACATGAATAATGCATTGTGCTTAAGCAGGAAAAGCATTCTGTGCCTTAGTGCATGTCTGCATGGTGTGATAAACTTGCAGCACACATATCTCAAATGTGCACATTGACTTGCAGGATGAATGGAAAAGGATTGCAGATTAGCAAGAGTGTTAAAAGCTTAGAGGACTCAAACAATTTTAGTTACCAAAAAAAGCATGCAGCAGGATATTTAGAAAACCCTTCTGCTGGATTCCTTTTCCCTTTTTGATACCCAGCATCACTAAGCCTGTTGTGAATATACAGTAATGCAGAGCATGTGGCCTTTACAGAGAAAAAAATGGGGTCCAAGAGACAAGGAATTACTCTGTAGAACAAGTACTTTTCCCTTGTCATTCCTATCAGTCTGAACTGGCTAGCTCAATGCTGTCAGGTTGGATCCTGCCACTGGAGAATTATAGTTAGTCAGGCCTTTTACAACCCTGAGATCTGACATTTCTCCTGCACTTTGGCACAGACATTTGCAAACTACCTTCTCCTATCCTCTGAACTGCTGGGATGGTGCGAACACTGTCCATAAAGACTTTACAATTAATTTAATGTAACTCTTGTGTAATGTTTGCATACATGTTTCCATTCTTCCAGACAGTCCTGACAGAAAATTTGTGCCACTTGCCTCCTATCCCCCTCCCCCTCTATTCTCAGAATGGGAATACCCAAATGGTGTCAAAACAAGTAGAGCTAATTTGGTTCCAACTTTGAAACATGTTCATGTTTAAAAATTATCATTGATTTTCTTATCCAAGATAAAAGTATCTGATAGAAGGCTGAGTATTTCAGGAAAATTATGTGTATTTCATGTGAAAATGTGTAATAAAATGGTGTTACTTTCCTGCACTCTCAGTTGCTTTGGCATGGATTACCCTCCCTCAAAGTGACTGTGTAGAGTTCACTGTGTTTTCTAGTCATGCAGTTATTGTCCTGATTTTTGTCAAAAAAGAAGAAAAAAAGAACTACTACAGTCCTTGAGCTTCATTCAAGACTGGACTTAAAGTTCAAAAAATGTTGATTCATGCCCTTTAGCTCAGCTCCTGGAAAGATTCATCCAGTGACCAAAGTATGTGCATAGTCCATAATTTGTAGTCTATGATTTTTGTAGGCAGGGACCACTGATCAGGATGTGAGAGTGTTAGGAACTTCTGAGACGGTAGGGCTCATTGTGCCAGACACATCTCACCTTTCTTATGTTTTTCATTATGACATTTTAGTTTGGATTTGAGTTTGGTTTAGATTGTCTTCTCCAATCAGCTCTGATTCTTCCCTTTTTCTTCAATTCAGTGTGCATCATTGCATGAGATCACTTGCAGTTAAATGTGCCCTTTATCCAACATGATCTTATCTTCCTTTCACCTTCTAAACATAAAAATCTGCATAACCATTACCTATTAACCTATACACTGAATATAGTATTTTCATGGAGGTTGTAGTATTGCAATACACTACAGTTGAACCAAATGAGCAAAGTAACCTATTTTTAATACCATCATTTAGGAGATAAGAATCCCTACAGAGAGCAGTAAAGGAAGGCAACTTGCTGGGATTTATTCTACCAAAGCTCTCTGCCATGATCTCTGCTGTTCTAATATTTACATGTCTGAAGTATAATGTGTCAATTAAGCCTGAAATTTAAGCTGACTGAAAAGCTGAGAAATAAAAATTTAGAGAGTTGCCAAAAGCTTACTGGGCTTAATAAGATTTATAGCAGCGTGTACCATCAGCATTGCTTTTCCGTTGAGACAAAATAAGATGCTCCTCTACTGAAGGCTGGTTATTAATAATCAAGTTCAACGTGTATAATTTGGTCTGCCTAGAAAGAGTCAAAAGGTGTTACATCTCTTCTAGTTGTAAATACTAAGTGGCCTAGTTTGCCAGAATATGTTCTTTTGTAAGTGTTCTGTAATGCGGTGAAAAAACACTTATCTAAAATGCACATGTTTTTCATATGCTACAGGATCGAGAAACAAATAAGCAGGTTTCGAGGATGGTTACCTAAAAAGCCAATGAAACTGGACAAGGAGACACTGCCAGATCTGGAGGAGAATGACTGCTATACCGCTCCATTTAGCCAACAAAGAATCCATCAGTAAGTATTACATTATGTCATCATTACAAGATGAAAACTTTTCCTTCTGGATTCACCTTGGAAAAAAACCAATTTCTTAGATCACCTTTTAAAGACTAGTGCCTTCAAATTAGTTCTTTGTCAGAAAAAGGAAGACATAGAGAGCCATGAGAGAGTATAAAATCTGTCTACATTTCTCATAATTAAAGGTCCAACTCAAAGCTAAAGGAAATCAATGGAAAAGTTCCTTTTAATTCACTGGAATTTCAGTTACATCCCTAAAGAAGTCAAATGGCTAATTCTCTCTCAGGTCAGAATTGCGGGTCTTCTTTGTCTCTTAAAGATGTGATTAGAACTTCGTATTCAGCATTTCTATGTCTCTAGAATAATCAAATTTGGTTCCTCAAACACTGATGATAGAAATCAACTGGTAACTGCTTTTCATTCCTAGTTATGATTGTAAAACAAACAAATATCTAAAGGAAGCAGAAAGTGTCATTTTGTTTTCATTGCTCCGTCTCTTATGGAAGCAAAACTGCTTGCAAAATGCCAATTAACACCTATCAGTGACACTTGTCCCAAAGGCACTAAAGAAATCACTTGACTACTAGAAGCATTTATTCTCTTTTGAAAGGCAAAATAGAACAAATCTCACACATATTTCAGAGCTCATGTTGAATTTCAGGACTATCAAATTTTGGAGAAGGAGAATGTCTTATGGGTAGTTACTGTTTTGATGGTATGGGAATCAATCACTGACTAACTGAGAACCAAATCACAAAGAACAGGTAGCACTGACAAGGGTACTAACAGAAGACACAGAATGAATTACAGATAGCCTAAAGCCTAAAAATATGAAATACGTGATTTCACTCACAGAGAAGCCAAGTTGATGTAAAGCTCTTAAATGCCTCACTGTGAACGAACAATTTTTCGGGTACTGGATTTATTAGCTGCAATATGAATGACTAAAACAGACCTTCTCAGCCATAAGTAGAGTCTTTCCAAAAACATCATGGAAACAAGAACAGATACAAGTCTTCAGGGAAATTTCTGTAGAATTTTGCTCCGAGCACCCATCCCCAGCCAGAGTTATCCCAACTAAATGTCTGTACCTGGAATAGACATCTTGTTCATACTACAGGGTCTCCCAGTACTTGAGCAAAAAGATGAATCAGTTATTGCCCACTGCAAGAGGGACAGTATGTACAAATTAGTTCAAGAATAGATGAGTGATGATAGCAAAGGAAGAAATTTTGATGTCTGGGATATTTTTGCTAATATTAACTTCCAACTACAGCACACAAGAAAGGGGTTTTGTGGCTAGAAGAATTGACATATATGAACCAAAATATTTTTTTCATTCTTCTGCCTTGCTTGTGTTTGTGTTGGTAAACTGCCAGGATGGATTTATTAAATACTGTGGTATTTTTGTTAACATTCCCACTGTTGTTTGGCATTTCTTTTACATCACTGCAGACTTGGAAACTCTACTCCCCAGCAGGTCTGACATTTTCTGTTTTACCTTCTGTATAGTCCTCCTTTTCTTTTGTTTGGGGACTGATAAAATGCTGGCAGAGCTGTTTTCCTTCTCCCAAAATGTGCTGGCTCTGACAGCATCCTTGTATTCTCATTGTTGTGGTTTGGCCCAGCTAGCACAGCAGCACCACAACAGTCTCACTCTGTGCCCCCATTCACCCCCACCCTCATTAGGATGGCAGAGGTCCCAGTGAAATGGGAATAAAAAGATAAACAAGGTTGTTGTGGATTAGGACAGGGGCAGGGAGGACTTGCTGCCAATTACGGTTCTGGGCAAAACAGACTCCAGTACTCTACTTAGAGAGGAAAGTAGGAAAGTTTATTCTACAAGAAATAGAATGGAATAAAAGCAAAAAGGGAGTAGGATGATGAGAAAATTACAACCAGCACTTTAAGATCTCTCTCCCCCATCCCTCCTTTCTTCCCAGGCCCAGCTCACTGCTCCAGATATCTCTACCTCCTCCCCCATCACCACTTGGGGGGGCAGGGAATGGGGAATGTTGTCAGGCTCTCACAGATGGGCTCTGCTGCTTCTGTCTTCTCAGATGAGGACGACTCCTGGCACTCTTCCCCTGCTCCAACAAGGGGCTCCTCCCTCGGGACGCAGTGGTTAACGAACTTCTCTGGTGTGGGTTGTTCCCAGCAGCTGCAGCTGCCCCCTCACACAGGACTCAGTCCTTGGTGAATATCTCTGGCGTGGATTCTTCACCACGGTTGCAGTTTCTGCAGTTACAGGGTCCCTCTCTCGGGACAAGGCCTCTTCTGGGCATAAGTTTAATGAGCTGCTTTGTCGTGGGTTCCTCCCCACAGTTACAGCTGTGGATATTGGGTCCCCTCCTCGGGACACAGCCTGCTCCGGCCATAGTGATAAAGGGTCCCTCCCACAGGACACAGCCTCTTCTGGCTATAGTCACTGTCCCTGGCTTGGGGCCTTCAATGAAGTGAATCGCTGCCCCTGGTCTGGGGCCAGCTTTAGCAAAATGAGTCTCTGCCCCTGATATGGGGTTATTATCAAAATGAGTCTCTACCGCTGATGCGGGGTCTTTAAAGAAATGAAAATAAATCTCAGCTTCACCAGTCCTCTCAGTAGAATGTAGGGGAGTCTCTGCTCCAGCACACCTCCTCCTCTGTTTCATCACTGACCTTGGAGTCCGCATGGTTGTTTCTCTCACTGTTCCTACTCCTTGCACCACCACCAGCCAGAAGAAAAAGAAGGGGCAGAAGAAACAAAAAGATGGAGGAAGATGGAGGAAAAAACGTCCTCTTCCGGCTTCTTCTTAAAAAGTGATTGTGGAGGTCTCTAATTGGCTCAGCCTCACAAGTGAGTCTGGCACAGACCTGGGGAGAGTTGCAAGCAACTGCTTACAGGAGCCATCTTTACATCCCCTTGCCCCTTACCAGAAAAAGCTGTCATTTCAAATCATGACACTCATCATGCTCCAGCTGGTTGACCATGTCTTGTCTTATTCTACTTCACTAGAATTTTGAAATACAATGACTTGTTCAATATTAATCTGGTGAATTGCATGCAGACATTTTAATTGTTCTGAGAATCTCAGAGTATGTTGGTAAGCAATGCGTTTCAGGAACATCTTTAGTATATGCTTTTAATTTTTGATTATGGATTGTAGGTATCAAATATTGGAAGTATAGAGTTAAAAAAATATCTTTTATTGATATCAGTTAACAGCAAAGAAGTGTACTATGTTGGTGTTCAATTTGTACAAATTGCCGCTTACTTTGTACAAATTGCTGTCTCTTCCAAGATAAATGTAAACATAAACATTCCAATGAAAGACCTGTATATAATGAGCTAGTAGTAAAGATGTTCTCCTATCCCCAGACGTAAGGAAAATATGGGTAGAAATACATCTTTAAATTTATGTTTATCCTAACATATCTTAACTACTGTCACCTTCATTTGTCCAAGTCAATTGTGTCAGATGATCATTAAGAAAATTATTTCTCTTTCACTTCTACCCACTGCTAAGAGTAGTAACATTCACAAGGGCAGCACTAACTGTTGAACAGTAACAGAAACATTTCAAAGTTGATAAAATCCTGTCTCTGTATTATATTAAAATTTCTGGTTTCAGTTGTCACTATTGCATTACATAAGCTTTTACTTGCTTTGTAACAAGTAAAAAAGTCACCATTGTTGTCACCATTGTATTACATAAGCTTTTACTTGCCTTGTAACAAGTAAAAAAGTTACTAACTGAATATAAAATATTTTTTAAAGCCTGTCAGGACTTTAATTTACATTTCTAAGTCAGAGACTCACAGTATTGTTTTAAGGAATGTGAAGATAAATAGTTAATGAAATTCTTCAACTGCAGAATTGAAGAATTTCCAAACTACAATAATATTATGATAAATTATCTTGCTATTTATTAGTGGCAAGAAAAGTCTATGCATTTTCGCAGTTGGTGTAGTTAAGTATGCTCTTACCATACCATATTGCCATTACTATGCAATTATGTAGCCTTTGTTATAAGCAATTACTTGTGGAGTTCACATTGTCTTAAACAAGATCATCATCCTGTAGGTTAGAATAACAGTGACAGTCTCTTACCTACTCTTGGGCTTTTAGATAATGACTCTGAAACCCCTTCCATCATGCACTTGTGCCAAAACTGATTCACACAGAACATGCACAGACAGGGAGGGTCTCAGTACCACTTCAATGCTCATCTAGCTGATTTCACGTTGTTTCAGACTTTTTGACCCATACAGGACCAATTGATTTGAGGAAAAAAGAAAATGTTTGTTACGTATCAAGTTCTTGAAGTTCTTAGAGGATGGAAAATAAATGAAATGCTTTTGGTCCTTGTGTGCTGTGTTAAGGTGGTAGCTAAAAAATGTCACTAGTATGATGTCACTTGTAAGATCTTATATACAGAGTCTCAAATTTATGGTAAAAAAAAAAAAAGATAAAATTTCTAGCACAATTGGAATCTTAAGTGAGAAGAAGATATGGAGGGGAAGTATGCAGTAAAGAACAGTAAATTGTTCTTTAAGAAATAGCCACAGAAGCCTAAAATGTATAATCAGTCTTTTAATTACACTAAGAGGATTTTTCTGACTTTTGTTCAAATATTTCTGGAGAGAAAGACAGGTACTTTTGCCACTTGAACATAGCTAGGATTTCAGTGTTGTCATAAATCAATGTTTATCTAAGATATGCTGAACAATTGCTTAATGGCCATGTAGTACATCATTCACAAACATGATAATATTGGAAGTATAAATCCCCATATACTGAGCTTTGACATAAGATCTCCATGTCTTCACTGCAGGTTTTGCTACATACTTTTACTAGAGACTGCAGAGTTATTCCTTCCTTTTATGTACTTAATTTTCTAAAATATTATTACTTAAATGTTCATATGTTTGATGTTTGTCCAAGTATGATAATTTGAGTTTGGAATTCTTCTCTTCTGCTTTTCTTCATAACCTCAGACATTTTTCACCTCACTATAAAAAAAAAAAAAAAAAAAAAAAAAAAAAAGACATTTTCAATCTATTTATTTAGCCACATTTTTCACGGGTCCTCAGTCTGATACAGATTATATTTGTAACATGATCTGAGTAAAGGCTTCATTTGTGATAACTGCTTTCAAGAAAAAGGGTATATCGATGGCAATGGACACGTGCAATTTTAGTAGATCATGTAGGTGTTCTTTTTCTTTCTTGCAGTTTTCTTTCCCATTCAGATGGAAAAGACCAGATGTGGGGAAAGGTTAGCATGTAGGGTAAAAAAATAAATTTAAGAGGCAGACCTAACTATGTGTCCTTCCTCCAACACAGGCAAAAAAAATACAAGATCATTTTTGTTAGGTGTGTCTATAACTCTCACAGCATGACTTCAGATTTTGTTTTAAAGGGATTATGACATCCTTATAGAGTACATCACAAAATTGTCCATATAAGATCAAAATTCATCTTATTTCCAAAGTAACAGCAAATCGCTTTTTAGAGAAAAGAAGCTTCGCGTGGCTGAAGTTAGCATTTTTTTTGAAATTGTGTGGAATACAAAATGATAATTTTCAAGATAGACTTCTGAGTAGTATCTCTCTTCTGTAGCCACAACTTGGGAAGGGCTTTATTTATGCCAAAGCATTTCTTCTGAAAATTATCAGCCACAAGAATGCACAGTTTACAACATGTGAAAAAATGTTTTCCAGCAGACATGATGATAATTAGTTATTTTTCTACTACATCTTAGTTATTTTACATAGTGAGCTGCTAGTCAGTTGGGAATAGTAACCATAATCATTTGCTGCAATTTCTTAGATAGCTGTATATTAGCTGGGAAAATGCTTTAAATTTCTGTTTAGAGATTTCATACTTTATACCAAGAACTATTTCCTGCACCACTTCTTTTTTTTTTTCAGAGGCAATAATGTCTCTGATTCAATATTAATTAATATACAATTAAATAAACCACTTAAAAATCAATAAACTCAGCAAAAAATTTTTTTTTCTAAATTTTCATAACTATGAAGACTGGGACAGTATCCAGATTAAATAAAAATGGCCCTGCATACCAGAGGTTAATGGAGTTATTCTCATTTCTCTAATGTCTCCCTGTGGCACATTAGGATCTCATCCTGTATCTTTGCCAAATTTCCAAGATTTGTGTCTCTCAGGGTGAAGTTCAATTTTAAACTTTCTCTGATACTCAGATTCTCTTTAATAAATCCCATCCTTGCCAAGATGGTCTTTACCCATGTCCCTCTGCTTCACTCCAATATCTTGGACTGATTACAGACCTGCTACCGCTGGAGATGAGGAAGAGGGCTGCATATTTTGAACCAGGATGTTCATTTTTGTGTTTAAATATAATATAATAACTGTACATTTGAAAATATTTTTTTATAAGCATGGAGTCATAGTTCCATAAGATTACTGTTCTTAAATGCAATCAAACTCAGAAATGTTCTGTAATGTTTGTTTTTAATCCCTTTGATTCTGTAATTTTTGGTTGCCTGACAAACTGAATGAAAATGGGCATCCTTGAAAAATACATAAAGCTCATTATATCTCAGATGAATATTCCTGAGTGAACCAATTTAAATTAAGAAGTGATTTGAGTGGCAGGGTGATTTGGGCAGGAAGGTTAGAGGTCAGTGTAGGAGAGATTCAGCACTTTCTCTATTTTATTCCAGCAATTTTGAGTCTGTGATGTGACAAATCGGAGACACATAAAGCCATTAATACATTTTTCATCCCAAAGTGATCTTGCTTTCATATTAATTATCAGGGATTTTTCACATTGAGAAACATTTTATGTTAGATAAACAAGAAAGTCATCTGCAGTATTAAAAGTTGGGCAAAATGAAAATTAACAGAAAGTGATAATAATATACCTATTTTCAAACAAACTACAGGGATATATGGTGATATTCTCACTCCAATACTGCAGGTTCATCTTGTTTCTGCTGTTACAGCTGATGGTTTTCTTTCTCTGATGTTAAATGAGGTAAAAACCTGTTATTGCCTCAGCCAATAACAGCTAGGTACCACCACTGGTTTACCTGGGAGTGCAGAGGGTTGGGTATTTTTTCTTTAGTAAAGAATACACCTCTCATGCAGTGATTACTAGTTTGGGAAACACCTGTGCTTTTAGTTTGTATTGATTCCAGCAGCAAGCATTTGCTTGGATACCCTTTGGTATCATGAATGCTAGACAACAAACGTTTCAATATCTTGGGATCCCATGGAGCAAAGATGTGTATCGGTATGTGCATGCAAATGTCCTCACTTTTTAAAAGTAGCTTTTTAAACAGACCATGGATGTTCAGATTTCAATTTATATATCTTACCAGGACAGCAGAAAACAGACTTATCCTGTGTTTTGCTTCTCAAAAACAAATTGAAGAGTAAAGCTATTTTTTTTCAAATAGTTGTTAGATAAAGATTCAAGAGCTAAATTTACCCTCAAGTGACTTGTACAACCTGCAAAACTACCAAAGAGAATGCACAAACAGGAATTCATCAGCAATTTGTTCTTGGTTGAATTGAGGGTCTTCTTTAGACAACAGTTAGCTTTGCTGTGCATTGTTATCCATGGAAAGATGGTTTTAAATCTCCAGTTCAGAGTCTAATTAAGAAAGCTACAAATATAATTTCAAAGCAATTAACCTTTACTGACTCTTCATGTCACTTACAGTATGAATGTAAGTGCAATATTTCCACAATGACATTTTTGAAAGGGATTTTAATTAAGGATCATCTCTGGAACCTTTCCTGCCAAAAGTGCTCTCATTATCTTCATTGGGATTTTCCTTTTGAGTACAGCTCACACAAGACTTACAGGACCAGGCTAATGGTTATAACTGTTGTGGAACAAATCACTGGTATTATAATCTACCTGTACATTACCTTCACGGGTAATAATAATGTATTAATCCTTACTTATTTATAGATTACAAATGACATGACAAAGTGATCAAAACCTTCTATGAACTCTCTTAAATAAAGCCTAATCCCTTACTGAGCCTGAAAACAAGCTGTATTGCTCCTATGAATTTTCAAACTCTTGTGCATATCGAAGTTACAACCAGGGCAGTAGAAATAGAATAGCTGAAGAAACTGCTCCATCTGAAAGAGAAAGGGGTTAAAAAGCTCTCTAGGAAATTTTTGCCTTACGCAGTTCATAGCTCAGTAATGTCTGGTGAACATTTATCTAGACCTAGTTTGGAAATTTCTTCAGCTCAGGCCCCTGTGAACTGAAATTTGAAAGCTGAGATACTCCATAGATGGAGAAAGTCTTTCTTCTCTGAATTCCTCATTGGATGCTGTAGACTATGAAATAACCTTGATGGCTCTTCTGTCAATATTGATTTACCATTCACCTTCAGAAAGAAGACAGCCTGGAGCACTAAAATTTTGGAGGAAGAAGTATCCATAAAGCATGGGAGAGAAAAGGTGGTGGTAGAAAAGAATGAGTCCTGAACTGCATGATCCTCACCTGACAAGAGAAATTCTTATTATTTTTGAGATAAATTGAAATCTCCCTGGCACTGTCCTAATTTATGTCAACCTCTAACTGGAATGTTGTAACACAACTACTTAAGATATTCTCAGCCTTTCAACATCTCTCACCTTGTCTGCCTAATTTTATTTCCTGTATCAGGACTCCCTGCCTCCTTGGTTATTTTTGCTCTTTGGGGGGCTACTCAAAAGACAATTTCACAGAAATAATCTGAATATTTAAGCAAAACTAAAGAAAAGTTCAACTACCTGGGTTTTATAATAAAAAATAGGTGAGAATTACTTTTTTTATCTTTAACACATGAAATTCCATCCCAAAACAACGGTATTTTTAGGAATAGTCCAAGACATCCAGAGGACTAATTTTGACACTCCTTTTTCACCTTTGGTGAACTCTTAGCATCTCTTCTGCATCCATGTATCCATGACTAATGATGGAAAAGACTGAAGGACATGCTCTTGTCTTACTCTTATAACTGTGAGTTGTTCTCCGTTGCCCTTCCTGCCCTCAGATGCCTTTTACTGATACAAAGATGGACAGCACAGAACCTCTGCAGCTCTTATACTCTCTCATGTTTTAGGACTGGTTCAGCTAGTTATGAAATAGGCAGAGATTTTCATGACAGTTATTATATTGAGGTACTGACATCTGTTTCACAGACACATCTGGTTGTTCCTTCTTAGCCACATTCAATCAAAAGCTATAACAACACAATTGCTAAGTTTACAAATGAATGCAAATAACTAAAGTGTATGTTTAAACAAGTAGTTCTTACATCTCTTTAAGATTGCATAATGTTTGATTTTTACCTTTTTTTCATTCATGAGTCATGAAAATAGAAATGACTAAATGCAGAAAAACTATTAACCTACTTCTCCAGAAAAGATGCTGAAATAATTACCTGTATTTGCAACGTGACAGTGGAGATAATAGATGGGCAAAATAACCTTATATCATATGGAGAATAGATTAACATGATTGATATTGCCTACCTTAACGTTGCTAGTTTCCTAGATTAAGAGATTCAGTTCTTAATTGAATCAAGAACTCACTGCTAAGTCAAAATGAAAATTACTGTGCTGTTTTGATTTCATAAGTTATCTTCACAGTTGTTCAATATTCAGATCTGGGAGCTGAGATCTTGGAGAGAAGTCAGACATAAAAGAAAGTGAAACAAAGTGTGGAAAATGTTAACTGTTCATGTCTAGTTTACTACTGTCTTAATGTGTTTCTGCTGTAACTAAACATTTACCAGGATGAAATCTTACATTCTATCCAAAGTATTTTTAGAAACGTGAACCTTTCTATTGGGTCAGTTACTAAAGACCACATTTTTTAAAAAGATATTTAATGTCCTCAATATATGCACAGGACTATTAATTCAGAAACTCCATCTACTTCTCTGCTTATTCAAGTGTCTAAGTTACTTTCACAGTCTACTTTGCAGCCTTACAAACCTCAAGCAATTGTAAGAATTCTTCAGCAGTATTTGACAAGTTGAAACCGTATTTCTAAACATTTATATTGACTGCATATTTGCAGTAATTAAGATGATATGCTAAATACCTTGTTTTCCTGGAATACGTATATTGGAATTAGGAAATCTATATAAAATATATTATGCCAGCCAATCTAATCAATGCAATATATTTTGTGACTTGATCCTTTTTTCTTTGTTGATTTCCTGGACTCGTTGCAATTCTTTCTATACTATTGAACCTGCGTTCATATGTAGCTCCAGAAGTAATTTCCAAAAGTTAATTTTCTATGTTATTTTAGCTTCCAGAACCAAACATAGGAGTATATAATATTTTAAAATTTTAATGTAATATTTGATTCTTAGTAAGAGGGTTTACCAAATAGTCGTTTCAATCTCTTAATGGTAAAGCGCAATAAAGAAGCCTGAAATAGAAATCAAATGTCGATTTCTACACCTGCACTTATAAACCACACTTTTGCAAATTTTTTTAGAAGGTTTTTTTTTTTTATTGATTTATGTAAAGATGATGCTTATCATAATGAATGCTTAAATATCTTTGATTTTTTTCAGACTTCTCCATATAATTCTTTGTTTAGGTAACGAATGCCATTACTGACATCATCTGCCTAATCACCTCACTTAATCTAGTGTTTCTCAATCTTCCTTGCACTTGCTCACATACTTTTTACATAATTTTTTGTGTACTATAAAATGGAATGGAACTCAATATTTGTTTTAAATATGCTACCATATATCCTGAGATATCCTTTGTTTGTACTTTTACATAGCTTCATCATTCACAACAAAGACACTTTCTTCAATAATGCTACAAGAAGTAGGATTGTACACCATATCTTACAGAGAGTGAAATACGAAGAAGGGAAAAACAAAATTGGTAAGTGCTGAGCAATTTACTTTTAAATGAGGGTGCACTGTCTCACCAAAAAAGGTGGAGAAATCTACCTTGGCTTGTGACAGACTTTTGCTTACTTTTTAGTCACCTCAAGTGTTACTGTTTACATCTCACCTACTACTATTGTAGGGGTTTTACCTGGAAGACCTGATAATTTCCCTGTAATAACAGGCTGCTTTCACAGGCACCAGGTGGTGTTTATCAACTTTGCAAGGAAAGAGATTGACTTAAGCAAGAAATATGTACAGATTAAGGATCCTGCAGAAGTGGATAGACTCATGTAGGAAAGCTTTTGCTCCTTCATAAGAAAGTATTTAGAAGGATGGCAATGTTCATGCTGCTGTACATCCCAGCCCTTAGGGCTTCTCCCTGGATACCTGTCCATCCCTAAGGACAGTGTAAGGTTTTGTATCTCTACAGCTGCTGTAAGTCAAAGAGGAATTGACCAATTACATCTTCAGTGCAAAGAATGCCATGCATAACTGTGGCATAATTTTCAAATAGTGGGTACAGTGGGCCTTTGAGGGGGCATGTATGCAGATCCAGGAGAGTAGGTAGTGACAGAGGGCAAAAATACACAACAGTGGCCCTCTTCTGTCTTGTGATACAGAGCACATACTGCTTGTGTACCACATAGAAAATGGGACATCACAGAGAGGCAATTCCCATTAAACTCTTCAGCCTATTTAATTTTCCTACTGTTTAAATATAATACTTCCTTTAGAGGTAGATAAGCATTCCAGAACTCCACTTGTTTCATCCTCAACTCTTGGGATGAGGGCAGCAATAGCTCTAAGCAATGCCAGTGAGGGGAAAGAAGCAAGGTAACAATTCATGTGTTGCATATGGATGTTTCATTTAGCACACACACTTGCAATCC
Source organism: Colius striatus (assembly GCF_028858725.1). Classification (NCBI taxonomy): domain Eukaryota; kingdom Metazoa; phylum Chordata; class Aves; order Coliiformes; family Coliidae; genus Colius; species Colius striatus. The sequence continues at coordinate 156,856,756 of NC_084759.1, read as the reverse complement.
CTATCTACTTCAGGATACCAAACTCTCTCACAGTCTCCTTATGTTGTACATACTATGGACTTAACTTCAAGTTGATCACTGGACAGAGCAAAGCCCAGCTGTACAGATTTTGCTTTTCTGCCAGAGACTTTGGAAGAAAGCATTCTTTTGCTAAGTGGATACTGATCCAATCACTGGAAGTCCTATTTATGTTGAATTAATAGTTCTCTTTTCTGCCTTCTTGCTGCTATCATTCTCCTGTGAATTAGAAAAAATAAGCAAGACTCTCTGTCTCTTGGTCAATGGGGTTCAAATGCCTTCAGGCTGTTAGTGATAGTATTTCGTTTTTTATTGCTTGCTGCTTTGGTGACTTTCCAAGCAAAAAGTGACCTCATCTCAGCAATCACTCATCATTTCTTTTGAGATTCTCATTAAACAGATGTCCCTCAGCCTGACTGAGCAGGGTGTATGATTACCTTTTTGTGCCAAATAGCAATCCTTTTGGTTCAGGTTCAAGTATATTTTCTGCTTCCTGTTGTGTTCATTATTCCAGCAGTTTTCATAAGACATAAACTGAACAGATTTTACAACATTGTTATCATATGGAAATTGTCTCACTTGTTTTACTTGCCTGCAGTTCAAAATGTAAAGATCTTGCCTGAATTTTTCAGCTGCCAAGAAATATGGCTTTTCATCTAAAATAACTTCCTTAGACCATAATTTATGAGGTCAAACTTTAGTATCAGGATGAGGTCCCTGATTTCACTGAAGTTATGCTAAAGATGGATTTGGTAAAAGAATCTTTAAACTTCCAACATAATAAATTATATATTATGATTAATATTTGAAGAAGTCTTTGCCTGTATGATATCTTAGTTCATCAAAATCTAGAAAAGATAATTTTTTCTACATGTATCTTTTACTGTCAATGAGTTTCAAACTTCATTTTAAGAGTTTATTATTGAGAAGTTTTTCTGGTCCTACTGATAATTGGATACTTTTTATTCATAGGTCTGAATCGACTACTCAGTAATGGCTCCTATGAAGCTGCATTTCCTCTTCATGAGGTATTTTTCTCAGTTGTTTTTTTTTTTCTATCAGAGCAGACATTTTCCACAAAATTAGTTCTTAGTTGTGTAATGATTTCTTCTCAAACTTCTTAATGTTACTACTCCCTTTTGCATTTTGTGTCTGACACTGACATAACTCTTATTTCACAATGTTTTCTTTCCATTTTCTTGGGGAAAAAAATGTGTTTTTTTCTTGCAAAAAGAGATGAGGAAGTATAGTTGTTGTGGATCTGATAAATCAGTGTGCTTTCAGAGGAGAAAAATATCATACTGTGGTTTTATTTTTGAGATTCTTCAGTTTATAGCATTTGATTTGATTAACATATATCATAAACTCCTTAGGAAGAATTGAGAGTTTATGTTGTGCTTATCTCTCTCACTAGTGAGAGTGATTTCTTAAATTTTATTTTTCGCTTCTGTTGTTCATTAATGTCCAGATTTGTATTTTAGGGAAGTTATAGAAGTAAGAATTCAATAAGAACCCATGGGGCAGAAAACCACAGACACCTGCTCTATGAGTGCTGGGCTTCGTGGGGAGTGTGGTATAAATATCAGCCACTGGATCTTGTGAGGTAAGACTTTTGTGCTTTTATATATCACATCATAGGTGCTTTGAGCATAGATTATCTCTTCTCTGATAAAACCATGCAAAGCTCAGTTAATTCCTGTGTTTTTAAAGAACTGATCCTGAGATCATACGAATCCATTTCATTCAGCGTGACACTAGACACTACATTCAAACAAGCATTTGCAGAGGAGATTGTACAAGGAGCTGAAAGTAAAGGAAGTTTCTTCTAGCATTTCTAGACACCATATTTTCTGATGAAGGGTTTGCAGAATATCTGAGAGAAAAAAAGGGGAGAAAAATCCATGGATGATTGAGCTACACTTGATTGCATGTGTATCTACCGAAGGAGTTCTTCCTCTTCAGAGTATGGCTTTGATTAAAAACAGGACTTCATCGACTAGTTCTTCTCTTTTTTTCCAAAAAGCAACCAGAGAAGGAGGCCTGGATGAAGTTTGATGATGCTTTCAAATGGCACGGAGCAGAGCTCATAGTCACTTGAGTGTGCTACCATATTCAGCAGCACTATTGGTAGATGGGTGGAAGTCTCTCAGTCCAGGCATATTACCACAGTCTGGTTTTTCATTCATCTGGGAAGTAGTTTGCAAAGAAGAAATACTGAGAAAGCTGAGAGATGACTCCAAGTTCTGATAGCCGTATTTAATAATGTTTTCAAGTAGACTTGCATGTGCTAAGAGGGTATTAAGTATTTTTTGTATGTATAGAGAGAGACAGAGCCTTTACTGATTATGTTGACAGAACAACTATTGTGCTTTTTCTACTTAAAGCGAGGAATATGAAGCTACAGGAGCCTATTAATAAATTTTTAAGATGTGTTGGGATTATTAAAGAAATATATGCATTTGCCATTGGAAAGGATCATACAGAGCATGCAACTGGTCTAGCATATTAATTTACCCTTTTATAAGCCCTGTAACTGACATAAACCTTTGCTTTTATTGATCCTCAAAATTATTTCCAGACAGAGATTCATAGAGGGTGGCCTTGGAGACAGAAGGTGTTATTGATTAAGATCATATAAAAACCTATCCATTTCATAAAACAAATGTTCAATTTCCATGAAGAAAAAGTTCACAGAGAAATACAATAAAAATTTTTTACTGAGTCGAATTTTTTAAATGCTTTAGAAAACAAAGCAATGTATTTGTACTGCATAATTTAATTCTGAAATCTTCTTATTTCTTTTTTAATATATGAATCTGGTAAAAAATGTGTACTTTTTCTCAAATTACAATGTGGAAGTTGCTGATTTACTGAGTAGTCATCAGTTACACTGAAGTTTTTTGGGTTTTATTTTTAATTTCCTGGTATATAATAAGATACTAACGTCACAGTATAAGCAACTTATCTCTATAATGTTTTTTAATCATTTCTCAATGGTAGACAGGTCTACTGTTCTTCCTCAAAATTCCTTGTTTGTGAAAGAGCCAATATCTGCAGTCTGGGTTAATTTGGTTTATGAATATGGGCTAGCAGGCATCTGGAAATTTTTTTAAGTATGATAATAAATGGTAATAGAATGAGCAAGATTAGACACATGATTGTTCTGGACCTTAGTAGCAGCCTTTTTGACTAGCCTCCTTTAGTAGCCTGGGTTTGGTGTTTAAGATTTTGTCAGATGCTTTGGCTTTTTATCAGTCAGTAACATCCACAGATTTTTCAACATCTGTTTTACAAAGGAACAAAGCAATGAAAAAAGCAGACCTCCTAGCTGAGATCATGGGTGTTCTGTGATGGTTCGGAGCAGGAACCATCACGGGAAGAGAGAGCAGGGGGAGCTGTGGGGATCCCCAAGCACTCACAGTCATATGAATCTCAGTATCCACCAAGCTCTGCAGGGCTTCAAAGCTGTGGTCCCAGCCGAGCTGTTCGCTATCTGGAACACACCCATGGCTGCAATTAATCCAGTGAAGGAGGAGTGACAGGAAAGGGAAGGGAATGTCTTTCTCTTCTCACTTCACAGATGCTAGATCCCTTGTATTGTCTTAGCTCCTGCTAAGAATTCTCAAATTCTTTCCTATCTACTGCCAATCTCAACTGCTCACATGTCTAGTGACCTTCAGATTTTGACTTGAAGAGCTGATCAGATCAGCAAGACTCTATTGTTCATTTCTTTTAAAGTCTCAGTGTGCTAGTGTACCAGTTCAGTAGCAGAAACATTTTTTTCCCCTATACCAACAGCTATGATGTGGGGTATGCTTAAAGGTAGTAATGTTGCCATCTTTTCAAAAAGATGTCTGCTCATCTAGGATAAAGCTGTTTGTTTGGTATCTACTTCAAAAAACACACTATGTTTTGCACTATTAGATGGAAAGGCTCACAGGATAGGACATTGGGTTTGTCATGAGTGCTCGTCAGTGGTGGAACGAGGAAACATTCATCCTTGAAATAAAATAAATAAATAAATGTTAGGCTCATCTTGCTATTCTATACCTGGACAAAAATAGGACCAGAAATATTCAGTAAAGTAAGCTCAAAACATGAGCTTTTTTTTGCAGTAGAGCTCTCACAGCTTGACATCCTCAGTGTCAGGTAAATAACTAGGCCAAAGAGTCACTAATACTCTTAAATCAGGGCTCAAAAAGCAGTTTCCAGCGTGTCTTTTTACAGCCAGACCTACTGCCCTTGACAGAACCGAGCATGTTATCAACAGTTTACCACTGCTTTAACCTGTAAATTTGAGTCTCAATTGAACGCCAGAAGAATAAAAACATGACAATATTTGGCATCCCACACAGAGCTGGTAAACTCAAATGATAATATTCAGTGCAGGACAATATCATTCAACAGGACATGAGCTCAGCCCAGACAGATATTGCTCACATTGGAAGATTTTTATGTCCATTTGAAAACTGATTATTTTCTCCATTCCAGACCAAGTGTTTCTTTCTCCACAGCCTCCAGCCCTAGATCACATCATAAGTCTTTTCCTCTTTACTGTGGAAGTCTGACCAAACATAGTTTCTGGTAGCATAAAGGAGCCAGCAGTTCTGACTCACTGCATGCTTTGTCTCTGGACACATCAGAAGTTGCATCATTGGCATAAAAGTGTGTTTTCAAAAGCAGCTATTCTCAAATTCGGTTGATCTGTAAGTTTAAGTTGTCTGCAAAGTCTCTGAAACACAAGAGTATCATCTTCTTTAAAACTAATCTTGCGAATAATCTCCTAAAGTCTTCATTGTAATGATGTTAATTGCATATTGATTTGTGAAGCACCCTAATCTGATCATCAGACTGCTGTGCACAAGACCATCAAACACAGGATAATGCATTGAGTTCAGCAGGGTTTTTGTGATGTATTCTTTAACACATAAATAAAAGTTTGATTGTGTTTAGGAGGACAAATGCTAATGAATATGGATCAAAGAGGAGCTTCCTGGCCATTTTACTGTTAGTTTTAAAGCAATACAGATAACAAATCAAGATTAATTCAGACTACTTTCCTCAAATCAGTGCAAAATGATACATAAAGATATTTGTTTGACCTCACTCAACCTCTACTTTCCTCATGTGGTAGAATCACGAGATTTCTTTTCTAGGAACTGAGATAAGAAAAGAAATCATCAAATGAAAGTAAAATGGATTGGAGAAAAACCTCTGGTTAATAAATTTATTTTAAATAATTTGAGCCAGAATATTTTTTTTTGTTATACCAGTTTTAGGGATAAAACTTATTTCAATGCAGTTATTTAGGAAGTAAAGCTACTCAACAGAAAGATCAAAAAAAAGCCATCAACTTCCTAATGCAAAGAAGTAACTTTTTAAAATGAACTCAGTGTTTAGTGAATTTTTAAATTCATTTTTAAGTTCATTCATGAAGCAGGTCCCTTAATGTGGATTTAGAAGCCTAGTTGCAGTCTTTTTCTTCAGTTAATACTGACTCTGCTCTCTAATCTACTCTTCGGATACAACAGAAATACTTATTTTCTATTAACAAGCAAGATTAAGCAGATTTATTCTAATTAGTGGGTAACTTTGCTGTATTGTGTCTTAAAACAGACGATACTTTGGTGAAAAAATCGGACTATACTTTGCATGGTTAGGGTGGTACACGGGGATGCTCTTCCCAGCTGCCTTCATTGGATTGTTCGTCTTCTTGTATGGAGTCACCACTTTGAACCACTGCCAAGTCAGGTAATGTGGGCACTTTTATAACTGAAATTACAGCTGTGGGTTATTATGAATAATTTAAGATATCTTCATATGAATTGTTAATTATTTCATTTTGAACTGTTGAATAAATACTCAGGGAAAGACCGTGCTTAGTTTTCTTAAAGGCAGTACTGAGCTTCCTTTGTTCCCTGCTCTTGAATTGGGATGGGAGACAGTGTTTCTTGACCAGCTACAGTTGCTGATATTGTCAACTCAGCAACAAGGGAAAAAGTAAGGCTTCCTCATTACTTTTGTAACAGACCAGCAGGACAGTGGGGGAATTTTCACTTCCTTTAAGGCTTTTCTGAAAGAACCACTACAGGGAGATGCACTAGACCTTTTGCTGAGCGCTGCATCTCTACATTCTTGCACACTTAGGTCACACGAATAAACTTTATATGCAATCATCCTCACTCTCCTTCTACCAAAGGTTGCTTCTGACTCAAGGAGAAGCTGGAAGTAGTAAAGAGATACTGCTAGGCTGGCGCTGGAGAAATATCCTCTGTAGTTATGACTGTACACTTTGAAGTCAACATATTAGTATTAATTATACACCTGCAGTTATGAATATCTTGGCTCCAGTTACAGAACCAGTATTATTTAATAAGTGACTAAATTTTAGTCAAACTTATCAATCCATTTTAATACTGATATTTGTGCATCAAACTATTAAATGATTCTCTTCTATATTTCCAGCAAAGAAGTCTGCCAAGCTACAGATATCATAATGTGTCCTATATGTGATAAATACTGTCCATTCATGAGATTGTCCGACAGCTGTGTTTATGCCAAGGTATGTTATAAACTATGCAAATAGAAGTGTCTTCCTGGTAAAAGCTTTAATTTTACCTTTTCAGTTTCTCTTTATTGATCTTGCGTAGATAAAATCTTGAAAGGATAGATCAAGTTCAGCCAGTATTAACATTCATAGTCATTTTACCAAGACTTAGTTTGGGTTGTAAAGCAACTGAAAGAAATGTGCACTTAAGAGACTGAGCAACCGCAGAGGTCATGTCCTAGATGTCTATGCTACTGTGTCCTTGGTATCAACCTTTATCTTATGGTTCATCTTTTGTACATGACTCCAGAAAATGAACATTTTGGGTCTGAAATGATGCTCACACCTGGTGTTGGCAAAGGTCAGTCCCGGGCCAGGCTGGCATGTAGTCCTCTCAATTAATAAGTTCATGTTACACATCAAGGGAAGGATCCTCAGTATTAGTAGGCCAGCTGCACTCATGATGATATTAATTTTATTAAGTTAAAATAGGAAAGAAAATACTTACTATAGCAAACTGCTCACACTATTCATATATTCCTCAGGTAACCCACCTTTTTGACAATGGAGCTACTGTCTTTTTTGCTGTTTTCATGGCAGTATGGGGTAAGTTTTTGTTTTGATATTAAGTAATTACACAATCTTTTTCTTGGATATTGTGGTGCAACATAGGCCTCTAATTTCCCACACACTTTATTCAGACACTGGGAACAACATAAACTTGATTCTTTTCTATTTCTGCAAAAGGAAGACGCAAGTGTTTGCTATCAGGTTTTCACATGATAATTTTAATTAAAACAAAAACACGAATGCATTACATAGTGTCTACATAGGTGGTTATATTTGAGGGGAGGGGGTGTGTGTAATTGTTTTTCAATCTGTTGAAAGTGAGGCACTTTCTCACTTTCAGGTCAGGGCTTTCTCACATTACTGATCAGGGCTTCTCCTACCTTAGGACAGTTCAGTTTAATGTCTCAACTAAAATGAATAAATGTATTGCTTTCCCCCTTGCGGAGGGGGAGGGAACTTTCCCCACTCAAGGCAATAAAGCTTAAATACAAGTAAGCTGATTGTAATTAAAGCAAAACTCTGATGAGATAAATGGAAGATTTAGTTGAATAACAAATTGATCTGAGGGTGGTTTAATTGTTGCCAGGGAGGTTGAATTGTGCCCATAGGATAGTTCTATTTTTGACTCAACTGTTTTTCCTACTATGGTAGGCGGAATTGAAGGCATAAATAATCTATAAATAATCATTTATAGAACCACAAAAAGTCTTTCAAACATGCCCCAAGCATGTCCAGGGTCTTAACTGCTACTATGTCATTCTAAGAGGAGGCTGACATCTTTAGAACCTGGCTCAATGAGATGCCTTGAAAGCAGCATCCATCTCAGGGCCCCAGGTGCTCAAGCTTGAGCCATTGTTTCCTGTTCTTGCTCACACATCTCCAACTGCTATGGAAAGCTGTTTAAGTAATTCTGGTAATCTATATTTTAAATTGCAAATCTCTTTACTGAGATACAAGAAACCCTCAGGATGCAGCATCAGAGCCATCAGAACAGCACAGATTAACCTATCAGTCTGCTTCAGTTCCTTCCTTCAAAACTAAGGTTTTATCTTAGTTAACTGATTAAATTAGGTCATATACCAATCAAGCCTATTCATGTCATTTCATATAATATTGGTGATATTAAAATGCCATAAATTACATTAAGGAAAAAAAACCCCCACAGATTATACAGATTTTATATTTCTCCTTGGTATTTCTGCTTTATTTTACAGCTACACCAGAGCCGAGAATCGCCAAAAATTTCTAAACCTTAAAGACTTTTTTTTTTAGATGTTTACTCAGATTTTCCAACTCTTTCCCTATGTGCTCACTGAAGTTGATAATTTCCAAGCCAGTTTAGAGGCAGGGACATCCCTCTCAGCTAGGAAAATTGATGAGTTAACATTGTTGAACATTTATGTCACTGTTTCTAACTGCTGGTGAGTATGTCTTTGGAGTGCAGCTTTTTGCACTGATCCTTTTGTTCCTCTTTAACAGTAATACTGCTTTCAGAAAACAGCTGTGTTCAAAGTATTGCACCTGTATCTTAGCATTGTCCAGAACCAGGGCTGTAGGAAAAGCAGCTCTAGGTAAGAGTGTCCCTTACTCAGGTAACCATGTCTTCTACTGTCTCATGTCTGCTGCCTGAGAGAGGGCTGAGCAGTCTGAGCATGTCAGACTACAAAATGTTATCAGTTCTCTCTCTCTAGCTGAAATGAGCTGCACCTCACTTTGGTTAACCTTTCCATCTTCCCCCTCCTTCAGCATCACTGTCAGACCTAGACCCAAACTCTAGGTGTATCTCCCCAGCAGCCTGCCACCACTGGGAAAGGCTCTGCCCATCCATGCACCTAAGCCCACAGAAAGATAAGAAAAAATACTATAAATTCTGCCCTCTGAATGATTTGGGTGGTGAATGTACTCTAGGAAATGTCGGGGTGAGTTTTCACCACCAGTTTTTTTGCCTTACACTGTGCTTGTGAGCTTGCCACCAAGAGGGAAGCAGGGGCAGCAACAGCAAGGAGGTTGTGAGACTAGGGTAGAGGTTTGGGTAATGGGGCAGTCCTATGGATCCATCCAAAATATAGTTTCTGAAATAAAATTTTGCTGAGACAACTATGAGACTGTGGAGATATTCTTCTGTATAGTTAGGGCTAAAGGAGCATTAGAACAAGGAAAGATGCACTTCCAAGGGATTTTCTGGTACTGTATTTATGAGCTGGCTTACCACCTGTAAGATTGATTGCAGTTTGATTGTGGAAACCTTTTCCCTGTTAGCATGAAACAACTAGCAAGGACATGACAAATTGGCTGTGAAAAGTTCAGCCTTCTAGATGATCCAGTTTGACAGACACTAGCATATAAAATAGTGATGACAACACTTTAAAAAAAAAAAAAAAGATAATGAAGGCAAAAAAAAGGCAGCTGGAATTGTGTCACCTCTTTAGCCTGATGTTAGCCACTGTCTAATTATCTAAAATACTTTCTTCATTCTCTTTAGATCCATTAGTGAACTCCAATCTTGAGGGAGAAGTCTCAGCAATTTGCTTGCTATTTTGAAACCACACATGGTCAGGTTGGGCTTTCCATGAAGAATTGGTGTGGATGGTGGTTTTGTCCTTTTACTCTAAAGACCTCTTTAATTGATGGGCAAAGTGGTTTGCTCACTTTTTAAATAGAAATGAAATGCCTCTCCAAATGATGAGCAAACTATTGTGGCCAGGCCATGGACAGAAGTTACCATGACAAGTATCAGTATAGGCTGTTTGATTTGTTGAACAGCAGTGAGTCTGGCTGTAGGACTCTGAAGCACAAAGACCCATATTTTATAATGCTTCATTGTAGGATCAGTGCTGTCAAAGTTAGAATTATCAAGTGCATCAGGAGATACTTAAATAGAAACACGTCTTGTTTAAAAAAAATTTTAACTCATCACTTTAGTTATTCTATTTCTGTCCTGTTTAAGCAAAATTTTATATATGTAATTGATATAATAGGAAAAAAAATATACTTGTTAAGATACATCCATAAGAGATCAGATAACCTAAGACAACTTATGTAGCAAAGGACAAAAGATAGTTTCCCTTCAGTATACTGAAGGAATTCACTGGTAGTGTATAAGCTTTTCTGTATTGGAGCTTCTGTTGACAGGAAAAACCCTTTTGAAAGGACTGAAGCTATAAATCTCTATGGTTTATAGGAAACAGTGAGTCTCTAAAAACGCTAATACTATTTTTTATTGGTGGACAGATTGTTGTTGATGCTCACTGAGATATCATCTCAGAAGCTGTAAAATAATTTTTCCTTTTAAGAATCTCTCTTCTTGATGTTATTTTCCACGTGTTCAAATGTTTCCAAAAGAGGGATGCAGTAGCTTTTTTATGTGTTTCTAAGCTAGAGGGAAAGATTTACGCTTTCCTCTTTATGTATGCCTTGAGATACATTTAACTTGACGAAAAGGTAAGTCTCATTTCTAGAAAAAAAGACTTCTCTCCCTTTATTGTCTGTACCAAATTCTTACCAAAGATAGAAAATGAGAGAAAGGTGTTTGTTCCAGAAAAAAAAAAAAAATGTTGACGTTTAAAGTATAAGGGGGAAAAAAAAATCATTCTTAGAAAAAAAATTAAGTAAATCTGATACCTGATTGACTCCCAGCATGTTACTGTAAAAGCAGATGGAATTGTAGTTTCTACTTTTCCAGTTGAAGTATTGGGAATAGCTACTGCGAAGATGTAATTGTCTAGATGTTTTCTGAAGCTCCATAGCAAAATTCTCAAACTGTCCATCAGAAAAGTCCAGATATTTATCTTTTCTATTGCTTTGATAGAGACAAAGTGGGCTGAATCTTGTTCTCCCCAACAAGGAGGGGCTGGTAGTGAATGTGAACCTCAAGGACAGCCTTGGTTGTCATGACCATGAAATAGTGGAGCTCAAGATTCTAGGACATTGAGCACAGCAAGCTCACTACCCAGGACCTCAGGAGAGCAGACTCTGACCTCTTCAGGAGTCTACTTGATCTTATTTAACATATATACCATGGAAGAAAGTCCTGGAGGGAAGAAGGGCTCAAGAAAGCTGGTTAATATTCAAAGATCACCTCCTCCAAGCTCAAGGGCAATGTATCTCAACAAAGAAGAAGGCAGGGAAAAAAAGCTCGAAGGCTTACACTCCTGGGCAAACACAGACACAAAAAGGAAGCCTACAGAGAGTGGAAGCAGGGACAGGTAGCTTCAGAGGAATATAGAGAAATTGTCCAAGTAGCCAGAGATCAGATCAGAGAAGCTAAAGGCTTGATAGAATTAAATCTGGCCAGGGACATCAAGGGCAACAAGAAAAGCTTCTATAGATATGCTGGTGATAAAAGGAAGACTAGGGAAAATGTGAGCCCACTCTGGAAGAAAATAGGAGACTGGGTTACCCAGGATATAGAGAAGATGGAGGTACTCAACAACATTTTTGCCTCAGTCTTCACTGACAATTACTTTACCCACAATGCCCAGGTCACAGAAGGCGAAGACAAGGACTAGGAGAATGAAGAACCACCCATTGTAGTAGATCAGGTTAAAGACCATCTAAGAAAACCAGAGGTGCACAAGTCTATAGGACTTGATGAGATGCACCTGCAGGTCATGACAGAACTGGCAAATAAAGTCACTAAGCCATTACCCACCCTATTTGAGAAGTTGTGTCAGTCAGGTGAAGTTCCCACAGACTGGAAAAGGAGAAACATAACCACTATTTTTAAAAAGTGAAAAAAGGAAAACTTGGAAAGTACAGGCTAATCCGTCTCACCCCTGTGCCTAGAAAGATCATGGAGCAGATCCTTCCGGAAACTATACTAAAGGATGTAGAAAATAAGGAGATTATTGATGGTAGCCAACATGGCTTCACTAAGGACAAATTGTGCCTGATTAATTTGATGGCCTTCTACAACAAGATTACAGTGGTGGTGGATAAAGGAAGAGCAACTGACCTCATCTACTGGGACTTGTGTGAAATATTTGACACTGTCCCACGACATCCTTGTCTTTAAATTGGAGACATGGATTTGACAGATGGACTGCTCAGTCCTCAGATAAGGAATTGGCTGAATGGTTGTACTCAAAGAGTTGTAGCCAATGGCTCAATGTCCAAGTGGAGAGCAGTGGTGAGAGGTATTCTTCAGGAGTTGCTATTGGGACTGGTGATGTTTAACATCTTTGTTGATAACACAGAGGGGGATTGAATGCAGCTCAGCAAGTCTCCTGACACCACGTTGTGTGGTGCAGTCAACATAGTGGAGGGAAAGAATGTCATCCAGAGGGGCTTGGACAAACTTGACAGATGGGCTCATGAGAACCTTATGAAGTTCAACAAGACCAGTTGCAAAGTCCTGCACATGGATCAGGGCAATGCCAAGCACAAATACAGACTGGCCAACGAGTGGATTGAGAGTGGCCCTGCAGAGAAAGACTTTGAGATGTTGGTTGACAAGAAGCTCAACATGGAGGTTTTCAAAACCTGCCTGGACACTTTCCTGAGTGACCTCATGTAGGTGAACTTGCTTTAGCAGGTGGGTTGGATTAGATGACCTTTAGACATCCCTTCCAACCCCTACCATTCTATGACTCTATGACCTAGTAATATGAGCTTGCAGCCCAGAAAGCCAATCCTGTCCTGGACTGCATAAAAAAAAGTGTGGCTAGCAAGTCAAGGGAGGTGATTCTGTCCCTCTACTCTCAAAAGACCTCATCTGGAGTACTCCGTTCAGCTCTGGTGCCCCCAAAGTAACATAGATATGGACCTGTTGGATTGAGTCCAGAGGAGAGCCATGAAGATGATCAAGGATCTAGAGCACCTCTCCTGTGAAGAAAAGCTGAGAGAGTTTGGGTTGTTCAGCCTGGAGAAGAGAAAGCTCTGGGGACACCTTATAGCAGCTTTCCAATACCTATGAGAAAGCTGGAGTGGGAATTCTGACGAGGGCATGTAGAGTGAGGATAAGGTGTTTTTAACTGAAAGAGAGTAGATTTAGATTAGATATAAGGAAGAAATTCTTTACAGTGAGGGTGGTGAGGCACTGGAGTAGGTTGCACAGAGAGGCTGTGGATGCCCCATTCCTGGAAGTGTTGAAGGCCAGGTTGGATGGGGCTTTGAGCAACTCAGTGTAGTGGAAGACGTCCCTCCCCATGGCAGGGAGTTGGAACTAGGTGACCTTTGAGGTCCCTTCCAGTCCAAACCATCCTGTGATTCTGTGATTCTATAACTAAGGAAGACAAGACATTTCTTCTTGTCTGCTTAGAAGCATGTTTCCTTTGATAAAATGCCTTTAGAACACTTCCTGAAAGGTAAAGCTGCGAGACAAAAAAGACCTGGCATGGAGAATTTAACACTTTTTATCAAGTGGTAAGAAATGCTAATATAAAACACTTTATCTAAATGTATCAGTCTAATAAAAGATACCACTTTTCTACAACCTTGCCTCTAGCATAAAACATTCACATTGATCTGCTCTCTGAGGATACATAGTTTAAGGAGATTCTTCAGCAATATTCCTGGTACATAGAATATATTCCAGAATTCAGGATGGATATTTTAAATGATATTCCAAAATACAAGAGAGAGAATATTTCTGAGAGCAGGTCAGGATTAAGCTATTTGCTTTGATACATCATCTGCATTACTGCATAAGCTCACAACTTGTTTCAAAAGCATCTGACAAAATAATTGTAAGACAGCTGTTTTCAGAAGTGGATGTTCAGGACTGAGCTGAGTTGAGTTATGAAGCAAGGCAAGCTTAGTATATAAAAAACTATCAAAAGATCTGGGAGTTAAGGCCAATGAGGAATTTTGGAGAATTATCAGCATCTGTTTAAACATAACAACTGGAAATGGGAGAACAGTAAGAGAATGGTAAATACAGCTGTATCCTGTTGAGCTGTTAAAGTCAGAAAAGAATGCTGAAGTATTATATAGGGTACTAGTGATTACTTGATTAGAAAAGAAGCAGAGAAATTTCAAAATGCAGTACTTTTTAAAAGACCTCAGTAGTACAGTGAATAAATCAAAGACAGTCTTTTATAGCACATTTTATAATATCTAGCGAGGGAAAAGTGCACACTGACCTGGATAGAGGTAGAAAAGTGTAACACAATAAAAGCTAAACCAACTCCATGCAGATCATCCAATTGCTAGTTAATGATTTGAAAATAGCTTTCTAAGGAAGCTTCAGGAACTGTATATACTTACTCTGACAGGTGCTAAATATACTAAGTATAACATGTATAGAGTCCTCACTCCAGGTGCGCAAAAAACAAGAAAGAAAGGAAGTATGGTCCAGCACAGGCATATCTGAGAGGTTCATGCCTGTGGACTTGTACATCTACCTGAGTTTTGTTTCCAGCTGCTTTTTAGAATGGAAACAGAATGGTAGTAATCAATTGGCTTTGTTTCTCTCAGGTCTCAAAAAAAAAGTGCAGGGCTATATTTTTGTACAAAATAATTCCATATGAGCTGATAGGAGAGAGGTAACTCCACCAGAAGACAAGGAATAAAGAGTGTCATGGTTCATCAGCAGTGAAGCCTCATTAGCACTGCTAGTTTTGATGATCCCAAACAATCATACTGCAACTATTACAAAAAGACATAGAAACATTAGGCTCAGGAGATTGACTCAACTTTCCTTTTTAGAATAAATCAAAGCAGCTATTTACCTGGTGAAATGTATCTCTAACTTTCAGAAAAAAGATGACATGATATATGTGTTCAATTCTGGGCTACTCCGCTCAAGAGGGACAGAGAACTTCTGGAGACAGTCCAGCACAGAGCTACCAAGATGATCAGGGGACTGGAACATCTTCCTTATAAGGAAAGGCTGGGGGAACTGGGGCTGTTTAGTCTGAGGAGAGAAGGGGGGATCTTATTAACATTTATAAATATCTAAATGGTGGGTGTCAGGAGGTTGGGACATCCCTTTTTTCTGTTGTATCTAGCAACAGGACAAGGGGTAATGAGATGAAGCTGGAACACATAAAGTTTCATTTAAATATAAGAAAAAACTATTTTACTGTTCAGGTGAGGGAGCCCTGGCACAGGCTGCCCAGAGGGGTTGTGGAGTCTCCTTCCTTGGAGGTCTTCAAAACCCACCTGGACACATTCCTATGTGACCTGATGTAGATTGACCTGCTTCTGCAGGGGGGTTGGACTAGATGATCTCTAAAGGTCCCTTCCAACCCTACCTTTCTATGATTCTATGATATATGAAAATGCTTTCAAACCAAATAGCTGCCTCCTTAAACATATTTTTAATATCTTACCTGCTCACAGTGTTCTTTTTCTAAGCATATCTTAGCTGCATTGACTGATACATATTACTGATGCAGTAATACTTACTGGCTAAAAATTCACTTTTGATAAACTTACGCCAATGCTTAGTATCATGTAATGTCATTATAAATATGCTGCAGTAGGGAAGACAGTCCATTAAGGAGATCCTTTTAGCACCAGATGTGGAACATGTTGCCAGGTTATTGTGCCACTGTTACAGCTGATACTCTACTAGTTTACAAAGAGGTTTATGTTTTCTGAGGTTATCAACCTGATGCTTTTCAGTGAACAATAAAGGGAAGAGCCAAACCTCACAGTGGGAAAGTCCTTCTATTGATCTGCATTGAACTTTAGATACCTTCTACATTGTTTTAATAAAATAAATTAAAAAGATAATAACCATAAACAGGCTCAGTATTAAATTTCCAGAATATAAGCATACAATTTTATGACTTCTTGGATTGTTCCTTCCATCACAAAATGGAAGGAACATTCATTTACAGACATATTATACTGTCTTGCACTCTGTCAGTAAGGACTGTACAGCATAGAATGTTTAATTGCCAGATATTAGTGCCACACCACATATACACATTCGTGCAGTGTAAAAGAAATTATCTGGATTAGAAAGGGCTAAAACATAATGTCTCCTTTCTTCAGTAGTACTCCACAGATATGCGCATGCGCTGGAATGTGCTGGTTCTGGGTTCTGGTTTCTGTTTATTGAAAGTGGTTTTGAAGAAGGAAAGTTACTGCTTTATCTGTAATAACCCCAAGAAACCTTTGGCTTCATTAGAACTCTGCTAAATCTAGTAATGATGACTCACAGGAACAATTTTATCCATTGAGAGTCTTCCTTTGGTTGGTTAGAAATTAAACATTCTCATTTAGCAGTAAATGAAATCTCTAAAGCCTCAATCACGCTTGAAGCAAGCCAAGTAATCCTTAGAAAGCAATGCCTTTTCAAAGCAGTTTTGATCATCAGCATGATTTGCTGTTCAAAGAACCCATTTATGCAAAGACATTAAAATAATGTAACAGCTTCATTCGACAGTTCTGTGATAGTCATTAACATTTTCTTGACTTTAAAAAAAAAAAATGGTGTTTTTTTTTCTATTTGCTCCAGCAACTGTTTTTCTGGAGTTTTGGAAAAGGCGGCGAGCAGTAATTGCTTATGACTGGGACTTGATAGACTGGGAAGAAGAAGAGGTTTGTATAACAAGATACACTTAACTCCATAAGCTTTCATATAAAAAGATATGGTTAAAAACGTAAGCATGGTTTTTTTTCTTTTGGATTTCTTTTCAATTCAATCATCAAATCTTTATGAACTAGAAAATAAGCATTTTTCTCCTCAGATGTTTCCTTTGGAATGTGAAGAAACTTCTACCAGGCCAATCTGTCCTCTCTTTTTAAACCTTTGTAAATCTAAATTAACTAGTGGCTGTTGTTGTGGCAGGAACAAAAAGGAATTTGGAGGAAGATAACAGATTTTACTTTTGAGTCCAAGGAAATTCTTGACAGCCTGGGGTACCCTGAATTCTGACAAATGAGTTTTTATTTGTTCTTTTAGATAGACACTAAGAATATTGATGGAGAGAAATCCTTGTGAGGCTAGTACCAGCTTCTGAGCATTCAGATGCTGGTTACCTAAGTTATAGTGCTGCAGAGACACTGAGGGAGACAAATCAACTCAAAGGATTCATCTACTTGTTAGTAGAAGAAATCCCTTTACGAAGAAAACTAAATGGCAAGAAAAAGAAACTTACTTTTTTTCTGTGGTGATTACCAGAAAGAATCTGTATATTCTTAAGATTAAGAGATAAGGTGTAAGGAGAACTAGAAGATTTTATTATTCAGGATAAAAGCAAGACTCGGTGGATGTGGGAGGAAAAAAGTGGTCCTTGAGAGGGACTTGGATGTATAGGTGTCCACAGAGTCTGCTCTCCTTTCTCTCCAGAGACTGTTATAAACATCTTGGAGGGATTGTAAGAGGCTGCTGTAGTGGCCTCAATGCAGTTGAACTTCTATATTGCTGCCTCTGTGAAAAATTTCTTTCACTAATCTTGCCAGCAGAGAAATAGACTTTTGAATTTGAGATTTTTGTCTCTATGAGGCAATTTGTGCAGTTCAATGAGGCCATGAAACAGTACTGTTGCTCATCTCCTGGTAGGATATTTTAAATGCTTAATGAAAAAGAAAATAATCCAATGACATAAAATGAAATAATTTACACAAGTGGAAACTGTTTTCTTTACAGCAGCAGGAATATCCTTACTTGTACATATATGCTGTCAATTCTTAGTGAGACTTAGGACTATTGTAACGTATTTAGAAAATACTTGAATATTGGTTTAAATCTCTTGAGATTAGCAGCCTGCTCTTGCTAATACTGACAAGTAACAGAGAGACTGCACTGAGATGGTCCTGCCTGAGATTAAATATTGGTCAGCATTGATCTTCAGTGACCATGTCCCATCTTGGCTAGTTGCCAAAAAAGCTACTGCTGCTGCTGACAGATAAGGCAAAAGTCAGAGGTATCAAATTGCAATTTTCAAGTCAGGATTATAGCTCAGTGTCCTCAGAATGAGAAGAAGCAATTAAACCAACAAAATGCACAAGCAATTACAGTATGAGGCCTTTTTAATGTTTTTCTCAGGAAGTGTGATCTTGCAGATGTTTAAAGTTTGGAATATTATATATCTGTACTTTTCACTGTTTAATGTACCTGGATTTGGACACTGGATTAAGGCGCTGTATATCTGGACTAAGGCAATACACATTAATTCATATCTGATGCTCTGGAAATCAGTATGGTTTTTCCTGTGAGTAAAGAATTGGATTGATCTATGTTTGAAATGCTGGAAGAAAGAAGAACAGTCTTTTCTATGTAGATTGAAACACATCTTGTGGAGTTTGATCATAAAGTTGTACCTGTTAGTGAGATGTCAGTGACAATTTTGTCTCCATAAGGTGAAAATTTTACTCCTGAAAGTGCTGCTTTGTAGTAAAATCACTACAAATTCTATTTCTTCTCTACATTCCATTCAGTTATCACTAGAAGAAATCAGACTTTTTCTTTTTTTAGCTATTTCAAATAAATCAATTAAGGAACTCTAATTACCATTTTGAGTCACAAGCTTTTGTTAATGAAATTTGTTATTTCTATTAACCTTATCTACTATGTCTAGCTTTTGCTTGCTTTAATATTTATTGTCAAATTAAGGTTCTGCTGCAGAGAGAAATTTATTCATTCTTACCAACAATAGATTGGGGGGAAATAAGCTCATTTATAAGGTTTCCTATCATTTTGTTATCACTTTTCTGTTCTAAATTAAGAGAAAAGCAATGCAGCAGTGAAGACAATGGGAAGGAGAATTAAATTTGTTCAGATATGCAGCCTTGTGAATTCCTCACTACTTTGGATTTTCACTCAAAGAGAGCACGTAGCAGCCTCTGTAGCATCTGGTTCCCCCAGTCTGGGGTTGTGGGCTGAATATGTTCTGGCCCATTCAACCCTGTGTATCTGCATTTCCTTTTCTTGTAAATGAAGAGCAAGGTGAGAGACATGGAGAGTAACTGGGTCTTGTCTGGACATGTAATAAGAGACCAACCAAGCAGAGCTCCTGTCACTCCCAGTCGAAATATGTCTTCTATTGTTATTTATAGCATGCTTGCTTCTTTTTCTTCAGTGTCACTTTCTTTATGTGATTAAACTCAGCAAGGTACAGTACTGTTCACTTCCTACCTCAAGCTGTGCTTAGCATTGCTGAGTGTCATTAGGTGAAGCTTTATGCCAGAGTTCCATTTTTTTGGTGGGTATGTGTCCATAAAAATGGCACTTGCATTATCTGAATTGATTGGAGATCATGGAAGATACCTAGATTCGTGGGCGGGTGCCTATGATAAGGACTTTCCTTAGTGCAGATTGTAAAAGGTAATCAAGATAATGAGAGAGATGCAGAGAAGAAAGAGATTTTTGTATATTGGTCTAAGTCAGATGAAGAGCCGTTGCACAATCTGCAGGGTGGAATTCTCATGTGCCCTGCTTCAGTGCTATCACAATCTGTCCTTTTGCATATCCCTGGACACACAGGAATACTGCTTGCATTGTGTCCTTTCCTAGATTATGGTCTACTCAGCAGCCTTCAGCCCTGACATAGCAGGAACAGCTTGAGCAAGGTAGAATAAGATGGCATTTTTTAATACCATGTTACCAGGTCACTGCTTGAATTTGGAAATTAACTCTGTTGGGAAAGTGCCTTCGAAATTTGAGAGAATGAGACATTACTTCTTTCTTCTTTTTTTCCCCTAGGGGAATTTTATAAAAAGGATGTAGGATTTTAGGCTATCTTATTTTTATTCACACTCTAAGGACTTATATGACAAGTTAACATTCATCTATTTCAATGCAGTCATTTAAGGTCCAGGCATTTATAACTTCCAGTCAGTCCAAGTTCAATTAAATGCAGTTGAAGGGTTGGAAGTGACTGAAATTAATATAGTGGATTCTTGGCTGTTACAAATAAATACATAGCAGAGGTCTGGTGGAAAAGCTCCAAAGGTAGTCTATAGCTATAGTCTATATAGCTGCTCCCTTGCATCCAGCTGCACCATGGGCCAGTTCTCCAGAAGGCATCATAGCATTGTAGAACTTGATGTCAGCAGCTGTGAGAGTCCAACTTCACAGCCTGGTGTTTTTCTCATCTCTGACAGCACCCCTGATGTCAAACTTGGGTGAGCTGGCACAGGACACACAGCTGACAGTGAACCTTCTGGATGGCAGGGCAGTGTGGCAGCCCTACTGCAGCAGAAAACCATGAGGTCTCACCTGGTCTGAGGATGAACCTTGTCTTCTGACAAGGCTGTAACAAATGTAACAAAATCTCTCCCCAAGGAATCCTCAAGTTTCCTTTCAGAAAAGAGTTTTCATGGCAAAGGAGGACCTGACATTTCTGCTGCTGAAAATTGTTCCTGCTAATAATACTGTCCCAGTTAGGAAGGAACTGATCAATATTAGATGACATGGCTCCTTCTTCAAATGCAGATAACTGGAGGGTAACCAATTACCTAGCAAACAGTAAGTGGATTTGGAAAGAGGATTTTTTTGCTTTGTTGTAGAATTCAAGAATCGGTAAAATAATGCCAAATTGAAAAACTCTTCAATATCAACCTTAAAATGATTTGTCTTACAGCTATATACTTTGAAAGAGCAATGTTTAGATGAGTAGCTGATTGGGGAATTTATCGAATACTTTCAGTACAGTTTTATGAGTACGGTGATTTACTCTAGTTCTGATAAAGCAGACCTGATTTCCCAGCTCAGTTTTTATAGCAACTGTGCCAACTACTGAATTCAAAGAGGTAATTGCCCATAACAGTGATCTGATAAATGATCTGAATTTTCCTACAGAATCTTTCCTAGCTGTGTCATATGTGAACATTGTCTGTCTGTTCTTTAGGAGGAAATACGTCCACAGTTTGAAGCCAAGTACTCCAAGAAAGAACGAATGAACCCCATATCTGGGAAGCCAGAGCCTTATCAAGCATTTGCAGATAAATGCAGCAGACTCATTGTTTCTGCATCTGGGATATTTTTTATGGTTTGAGAACTTTTCTTTGTTTACCAGTTGAAAAAGTGCAAAATAAGATTGTTTCTGCTGAGAGAGTATGGAGATACTGGATGTGACTGCTGGAAAGTGAAATAAGCTCTATCATGTTTACTGCAAGCTGAAGATAGCAAATACCCTGAGTTCCTGTAAAGCCCTACACCGGTTTACTCTTCACTGAGTCTCACAGATAGTTAAGTCATTCCTTCAAGGCTACACACATAACATTATATGTAGTGACACACATGCTGGAACAGTGACATCATC
This sequence comes from Colius striatus, assembly GCF_028858725.1. Lineage (NCBI taxonomy): Eukaryota > Metazoa > Chordata > Aves > Coliiformes > Coliidae > Colius > Colius striatus. The sequence goes on along the minus strand of NC_084759.1, from coordinate 156,835,462 downwards.
ACATTTAGGCACTAACTTCAGCTGGCTGAGTTAGCTCACTGAATTTCTTTCCTTCCCTGTGTTGACAGCACAGAATAGTTTCAAGGAATGCCATGGAAGAGTCAATCGTTCTTTGCAAACCCCAGAGAGAACCTAACTAAAATGTCTAGTGTGCTTAATGATGTTAATATATCCTCATTTTTCAGTGTATCAAGGAGTTAATGAAAGAGGGTTCATCTTCCCAGTTCAATTGTGAAATGGAGAAACCAACGTTTCTTGTCTAAAATGAGGCATTTCTCCCTCTTCCAAAGTAGCAGCAAAATCTCCCCTAATAGAGAGCTACACACGTTTCTGTCGAAATGCTCCCATCCTCTAACTTCACTGAAGCTTTCATTCACCATCACTCATATGAAAACTGCAGTAGTAGTGATCTTGAAAATGCAGCTAGCACCGAGACCCTTATGGAATTTACTAAGGCTAGAAAACGATGTACGTGTATAACTTCAGGACCCATGGAGAGTCAAGTAGGTGAGCTAGCTCATCAATTTTGTGTTGGAGTCAGAAGGGGGGAAATAGAGCAGAAGGCTTGTAAGAAACCAGTGGCTTCAAAATTGTCCAAAGCAACCTTGGACAAGAAAGGCAAGAGCATTATTGAGATGAACTGTGCTCAGCTATGTGAGGTGGATGAACAGAGACACAAAGAGAAACACTTGGCATGAGGAGCCAACACACTGTCTGACTCAGCCCTTGAAGACACTTAAGCCTTAAGACATTCAGGACTGCAATCTCTGCTCAGAATTGATTCTACACTTGCAACGTTTTGCTTATTCTCCCTACATTATTTAAGGGGACTGTTTTTCACTCCCTATCCTTTGCAAAAGCAGTCATTAATCTTCTTAGTTTAGTGATAGATCTTGCTACAAGTGCCAGAGAGAGTAGCTTTGCTCTGAATTGTGTACACTGCAAATTGTCCCCATAGCAGTCACTGAAAATAGGACAAGGATTATTTTGTATTGCTGGTATAGCATGAGCTTACAGTGAGTTGGAAAAATTCTGAATTTTTCCCTATTTAGGTAAAAATATTCCTTTAAAATTGCAGCTTTAAGCACAGGAGATATACTCTTACAAAAAAAAAAAAATCAAGTTAGAGCAGTCATCAAAATTTCACAGCATTGATTAATACATTTAAAAAAATAATAAAATCTCACAGCACAGTTATTGTTACAGCTTGAACCAGTTTAGTGGCTCTGGAAGAAGTGGTCCTTCTTCCCCTCAACACCATGCATGGAACACAGAGACAATCCTTATTATGTACGTACACTCTTCAGTTTCTTCTGCACTGCAATTGTGTCAATCCATTTTGTAACTAATAAAATATGGAATCAGCTTGATTAACACATAGTGTTTTCAAAATCATTTTGCCCATTCAGTTATCTTAGATATGCTTCAACTTTTATAGGTTTAAATTGTCTGTGTGTAACCTTAGAATACACTTGTCTTTTGCAAATAATCTGTCTTCTACTGAAGAAACGCTCTCTTCTTACCTCCTCCATCACTCTGAGTCACCCCTGGTAGTTCCCAAGTGCTTGTCTTTTAGGTGGCTTGCTAATCTATGACATAAATTGGTCCCAATGGAAAACAGTTGTCATTTAATGCTCAACTCTTGCATCTGGAACATGAGGTGTTCAGCTGGCTCAGCTGCATGGCTTTCAAATTATAACTATCACATTTGCCGAAAGTCTGGTCAGAGAAGAAATTAAAAGGGCAATTGAATTTGTTACCTTTTTTAGATAGAATCTTTCCAGAACTATAGGAAGAAACAGCTTGCTAGGGTAGCTTGCATGGCTGTTGTTGAGGTATCACTTACAAATGGAGGCATTTTTTTCCTGCAAATGTGAACTCCATCAAAGCACAAAATCCATTCCAAATATCACAATATCTAGCTGGGACATAAGCTTGAGACTAGACTTTGCATATTGTAGAACACACATGTAAGGAAACTTTCTAATTTACAGAGCTGGCAACACTGTTTCCCACATTAAATGCCAAGGTAGAGGTACATTTTCAAGAAAATACTTTAAATTAAAATGTATTTTAGTAAGATTTCATTTTTCATTATAGAAAATAAAAAAGACTTCACCATAAGAATATTCATTTTGAAACCCTTCTCTGGGATCAAAATGGATGTGTTTTTCCAGGCTTTCATTTCATTGTTTTAGTTTTCATTGTTTCGGGGAGAGGTTAACTCCTGTTCTATAGAAAGTTTTCAGGTTGTTCTGATTTTTTCTTCTTTTAGATCTGTGTGGTGATTGCTGCTGTTTTTGGCATTGTTATTTACCGTGTTGTGACTGTCAGCACTTTTGCTGCCTTTAAGTGGGCGTTAATCAGGAATAACTCTCAGGTTGCAACTACAGGGACCGCAGTGTGCATCAACTTTTGCATCATCATGCTACTGAATGTGGTGAGTAAAACTAACTCAAGCCATCAGATCAGCAAATATCTCAACCTCCAGACCACTGAATGTCTTTAGTTCCTTTTTCATCCAGAATGGAGTGTGTTGCTAAGCCAGACACATAGTTATTGTTTATGAACATTGTTCACTATTTGTGTGAAGTACAATTTCAAACCCAAAATATTATGTAAAGTGTGTTTGAGTGTTCTAAAAAATATATTATGTAGACATGTCTATACATCTGTTTTATCCTCTGCCTCTTTTTTGCTTTCATATATTTTCAGATTTAGGTCCATTTCATTAATATTCTTATTTTTAATTAGTATTTTCATGTTGTTTTTCAAATGCAGTGGCCAGGTTTAATTCTTATTTATAGCCTTTGCCAGAGTACACCAGAGACATGGTCTGGGTGTGTTGTAGGGGACTGACAGAGTTCAGGTTATTGTTGCAAACTGGTTTGGACAAAGACAAAAGTGGAATTTCTATGTTGTAACAGCTCCAGCAAGACAATATAGCCTGAATTAGATGGGGAATGAGTTTCACCCTTACACCAAGATACAAGTACTTCTGTATATTGCTGTGATGGCAATGTGTCTTCTATCAGTAGCTCTTGGCAGGAGGCGTATGGCCTTTTACTGACAGGTTTTTGTCAACTGACATAAGAATGCAGTTTAAGAAGGAGAAAGGATCAATCTAAAAATCATCCATGTATTGGAGCCAGGATGGAGTATCATTACCCACTCAGTAGCAAGCGTGGCTTCTACAAAAAGTATGTTAGGCTTTGCTCCAGGAGGAGGCCTGACTTACTTCCTAGGCAAAGTATGAGATACTACTTCAGGCCTGCACATTTTCAAGTGCTGGCTTGGAGACTACTTTCTTTTCTGTTCAATACCCAAGCCTAAAAATTAATTTTAACAGCCTCTCATTTATATAGCAAGAAACTCGAAGAGGTTTTGCTGCAGGACTTCACTTCTCCCTTGGGCAAAGGCAAGACTGGATTGGAGACTAGGACAGTCTATCAAGAACTGTTGACTTTCCTATGTTTTCCCTAAGGTAGGACTATAGGCTGAGAAAGAGCAGAAAGAGGAGGTGGAAGCTATTACTGTCTGAATTTGTATTGAGGACTCTCTACTTTTATGTTATTTTTGATTTATTGTTTGTCGTCTGCAGCTTTTGGAGATTTTCTTTAATCCACTGAGAGCACATAATAAACATAAAAGAAATAAAAAGAAAACTATATATATCTGCAAGTACAACATCCATTTCCAAGCTCTCAGTACAAGTCATTGTATGTGCAGTGAAGCAGCAACAAAGAAATACTGCACAAACAGAATTATTTGGTTCTCTTGGCTTAGACAAATTCTTTAAATAATAGAAGATGGCTTGAAGGTGCCTTTGATTTATTTCCTAAAATACATCAACTAAGTAGAGCATTGCAAAGATGGATCTCTTAAGCATTATACTCACCATGCAATAAACACCAGAGTCTTACATCTGGACATAGCTCACAGAAACAAAAGATCCCCAAAACATGAAACTGCGGGAACTTTTGAAAAGAAGGATTTAAGAACATAATCCCTCACTTCCCACGATGGATTATCTTAGTTTACTGAAGGACAGTAGTGGGATTTCTTTTGAAAAAAATTCCTCAGGAACAATTCAGGTAGTTGAACCCTCTACAAACTGTGACTCAAAAAAGTAGCAGGAGAGCAAGTAAAGATAGTTAATAAAACCAGAATGAATTAAGATGTAATAGTATGGAATCCACTACTAGGGAGCCTGGAAAGCCACCAGTGATTCTGATATGAGTTGACAAGCTCTCTAAGCATCAGGGGAAAGGACTATACCACAAGTAACTTCTAGACTGGATGCTTTGGGAGCTAGGTACATACACTGAAGCATCCATCACGAGAAAATGAAGTGACCTTCAAGCATAATATCTCCTAGATAATCCTGCAACCTGACCTGGAAACAATCATTAGCTTTACCTAGGTTAACAAAACATGTTAATTCCAATGATGTTGCCTATTAGAAAATATGAACACAGAACATAATATGATCCTAAGCAAGGCGCCCTGGGACTAGTGGTGATAAACTGCAGTAGCAGGTAATTAGATCTAAACACTGCTAACAGAATCTCTAACACAGTCTTACTGTTCCAGGAGGAATAGCAACAAAATACAGTTTTGACATCCCTTTCTGCAGAGCAATACACGTTTGTAAAATAGCACACTCCCCACTGAGATCAGGATATAAAGCACCCAGACACTTAGCACTTTTACTATTGCCCTTAAGAGATGCTTTTAAACCTAGAAGAAACCACTTTTTTCATTACTTGAAACAAAATTGTTTACTCCTAAGGCAGCAAAAATCTATTCTAAGCAAGAAGTGGTTGTTAACATGAGTGAGGTAATTCAGGATGACTTGAGTTCTTAAGCAGGCAATTTGATCCGTAGATTGTACATAACTCAATTTAAACAAGAGTTTATAAGGATAACTGCAAAAGAGAAGAAATGTTGCTGATACACACATTAGGAATAAGTAAGTATATGAGCCTGAAATAGGAACAGCTTCGTATTTCTTTAGGCATCAGTGACAGTTAAGGACATTTAGCATTTTGTGAGAACATGTTTTGGGCAAATAGAAATTGTATTAATTTACACTGATATTGATGTCAGTAGTGGTATACTTCATAGCTGCAAAATACCTTTGCAAACACTCATTGTGCAAACCCTCCAAGTGAGTTTTTATAAGCTTTATGAAATTAGCAGTCTCCCAGAGAGTTTGAGAGCATGGTATCTGCCAAGTGCAGAAAGTACCATTTAGGATTTAGAACAATGTCACTGATTCTAAGAAATGTGTCTGGTCATGGGGCTTGGTAAAGACTTTCTCAGAAGCAATCCTGTTGCCCTAGTGTCATTCATTTCAGCATTAAAAAAATCCCAAACAAACCCAAAAAGCCCAAAATACCCAACACACCAGAACATTCTCCCACTAGCATGGCTTTTTTTTTGAGAGAAATGTTCCATGAGTAACTAAAACAAAAATCCCAGTTGTGCTATTGTTCTGCTTTGTGTTCTTGGAAAAGTTATCTCAACCTTTTTCATGATGTATGTAAAATAGGGGCAGTGACAGCATGCATTGAAAGAGCTGAGTAGACGTTCTAAAAATATTACTGTTCCATGATTGATTGTATCATTACTGTATTATTGCTATATAGTTTTTATTATCATAATTATCAGAACATCACAGAGACCATCTGGATGTCAAATTTAATATGTAAGGGCAGTTACTCTACCTCAGCTAAGAGGCTGTTTCTTCTCTTTTACAGCTGTATGAAAAGGTTGCTCTTTTCCTGACAAATTTAGGTAAGCAATGTTAAATACAAAATTGCATGATATTGTACTGGGTTAGAGTGTTTTTTGGTCCCTATACTGTGATAACCATTCACTGAATAAATAAGAAAAAACATGATTAATTTGCAATCTATAGGAATTCACGTTTTTCTTAAGTTTATTATAAAGGAGTCTATAAACTCAGTTATAGTGCCATTTAATTAGTGGCAACAGCAGTCACTCATCTGCAATGCCTGATTCTTGTTCCAACTCCTTACACTGTAAGAACTTAAACTGTTACCTTGGCTTGAAAAAGCATCAATTTTCAGAGAAACTGAGCACCTACAGCCCCCAGGTTTTGTGGAGACCTTGAAATGGATTGAAAGGTGCTCCTTGACTATCAAACAAATGCCTTTAAGAGGGGCAGCAATTTGGAGGGAAAATAACTAGATGACTCAACAACTCTACCAACACTTAAAGTGTAGTGATGTTCTATGTTTCAGTAATCTTTTCTTCTCAACCATAAAGGTGATCTTTAAGCTACAGTAAGGAAAACATGTTTTCTAAGGACAGCATGTACTGTCACTGGGGTAGCAATGGGCTATCATATATCCATGGCTCAGCCAGAATCTCTGGAGATCCTGATAATGTTGGAAGATTGAAGTAGTTGGTAGCAATTGGCAAAAGCTCCATAATGTGATGAAGCCTGCAATGAGACTCTTGCTGAAGGTCTATTTGGTGAATCATATTATGACAGGCCCAAAAGTGGTTTCAGGAGATTATTTAGAGCTTCTGGATACCTGTGTACATTGATGATGTTGCATAATGTATTTTGGAGCAGGTGGACAGATTTTGGTGTCTGCTCAGAGGAAACACACAGCTGATTTTAACAAGGCTTTTCTATACCTGGGAAGCCACAGCTGATGTGTTCAAAGCACCACTGTGAATGATTGCATTTTATTCTGTTATTTCGTACTAGATTGAGAGTCTTCATTTGTATGCTGTAAATTTTTAATATTTTTTGCTATCCTGTCTCAATGAAAAAGATACCTGCTAGCTAAGGTTAAGAAATATGACTTTCAAGTATGTGATTTGCACAGGCTATGCTCTTTTACTCCCTATGACACCCTGGGAGTATCTGTTTTAAGATTAAAAAAACAGACTGGTTTATGGTCTGGAGACCTTGAAGCTTGGTTACTTTCGGCCAAGTTATTATCAAGGTAGGTCTACTACTTGTAGCCCATGCAGAATGCACCTGTATGAAAACTCGGTAGGTCAAACTGTTTTGATAGTGTTCAGACTGTTCTGTTCTGATGGCTTAAGTAGCTAATTTGGTTTGAATGACCTTTATCAGTGTAATAAACTGAGAGTGGGATTGGCAGCAAAGCTGCATTCAGTATGTCCTTCAGCCTTTACATGACCTTTTTTTGAGCTCACAGCCATGCTCCTTCAGAACATTGTCATTGTCTCTAATGGACATATGAGCAAAGCTTCAGCTTTAGCAGCCTTGTGAAAGTCCAATTTGTCATTCTCACAGATTGGCATAAAAAATCCATGATGCTTATACTTCTTTCCACTTGGCTAAACGTGATTGAACTGGAATACAGAGAAATTTTATTTTCTTGACAGGCATCTCCAAATCTCTTAACACAGTTGTTAATCTATGGTCTGTTTTATGGTTTTGTTGACCATAGAATCACAGAATCCTAAGGGTCAGAAGGGACCTTGAAAGATTCTCTAGTCCAACTCCCCTGCCAGAGCAAGACCTCCTGGAGTAGGTCACACAGGAACTTGTCCATTGATGCATCTACTTAAAATTTCCTTATGGTTAGGGCATCTCTAAAGATAATCTAGTTTATCATTTCTGATTCTATACTTCCAGCACTTACCGGAGGTTCCTTTGGAAGCAGTATACAAATACTATCACTATGATACTCAGAATCACCACTAGTACCTCCATGTATCTCATTACTCCTGATCCCAGGAATGGTTGACTAAAACTCTTTCAAATTGGAAAGTCACTCCAGGACATAGTACTGGTGTGTTGGCACAGATGTTGTTTTATTAAGTTCTGCCTTGATGTCTCTTTAAATGGAGATTAAGGGCCTACCTGAAGGGAAGATTATGTCTTCCCCTTTCCCATTTGCCTTATCTGATTCGTTGGAAAATCATGAATCTTATGATTCATGAATCAATAAAATTGGGAATCTCATGTCATTCAACAAGGACAAGTGCAGAGTCCTGCATCTGGGAAGGAACAATCCTCCCTTACAGGCTGGGGATTGACCTGCTGGAGAGCAGTTCTGCAGAGAGAGACCTGGGAGTCCTGATTGATAATAAACTAAAGATGAGCCAGCAATGTGTCCTCGTGGCCAAGAAGGCCAATGGCATCCTGGGATGCATCAAGAAAAATGTGGCCAGTAGGTCAAGGAAGGTTCTGCTCCCCCTCTACTCTGCCCTGGTGAGGCCTCATCTGGAGTCCTGTGTCTGGTCCTGGACTTCTCAGCTCAAGAGGGACAGGGAACTTCTGGAGAGAGTCCAGTGCAGGGCCACCAAGATGATCAGGGGACTGGAACATCTTTCATACGAGGAAAGGCTGCGGGAACTGGGGCTGTTTAGTCTGGAGGAGACTGAGGGGAGATCTTATTAACATTTATAAATATCTAAGGAGCGGGTGTCAGGAGGTTGGGGCATCCCATTTTTCTATAGTAGCTAGTAGCAGGACAAAGAGTAATGGGATGAAGCTGGAACACAAAAGGTTCCATTTAAACATAAAAAAACCCAATTTCACTGTTCAGGTGAGGGAGTCCTGGCACAGGCTGCCCAGGGAGGATAAGGAGTCTCCTTCTCTGGATGTCTTCAAAACCCACCTGGACACATTCCTATGTGACCTGATCTAGGTGGACCTGCTTCTGCAGGGGATTAGACTAGATGATCTCTGAAGGTCCCTTCCAACCCCTACCATTCTATGATTCTATGAATATATGACATTTTTTTTCAGTCTCCATGATGAGCTCCCTGGGACAAGGAAAGGAATTCATGCAGTGGCACTGATATCTGTGTACACTTCTCAGGTGCCAGCATAGTGGACAAATCCATAAAAGAATTACAAAGAGGATTTGCTCCAGTGCAGTGTGACATTTCTAGCAAAAAGACACTTGTGTGGTTTGTAGTGGGGTGCTTCCTAGCAATGTCATTATCATAGGCTGCAGAAAAGGAAACAAGATAAATGCCCAAGACTCTAAAGGACAGAGGAATCCAGGAGGGATGTTTAGTATACACATTAACTTGACCACTTTCTTACAGTCTCCTGGGAACATACATATCAAGATATAGGAAGAAATTTCTAAGTCTTTCCAAACTCACATGCTGTGTTCTGGTTTTGGATACAATTTTTTCTGTCAGCTTATATTTTGAAATCAGCAGGCTAATTTGCAAAGACATTGCCAGCTGTGATAGGTATGTACAGTCTTTGTGTCAAGGGAAATTGTTAATCTGATTAAACATCTGAAACTCTGCTCTCTTTCTTGACAGAGCAACCTCGTACTGAATCAGAGTGGGAGAACAGCTTTACCCTGAAAATGTTTCTTTTTCAGTTTGTCAATCTAAACAGCTCTACATTTTATATAGCATTCTTCCTTGGAAGGTAGGATTGTCATCTGCACCCTCCTATATAAAAAATGAAGTAGAGAGAAGAAATAAAATTATCGGTAATGAAATAAAATGGGACCATATTATTACACATCTCAAAATGCAAATTCCATACTAGCAAAGCAGGACAAATCAGAGTTTATTTTCCTTTCAAAAGCCCAGAAACAAACATAGTTTTTATTTCTTAGCACCAAAATGGCTCAATGCTAACTTTTAACAGTTTCACTGTTAAAAGTTTGCAGGCAACTGATGGGTCCCAAAATACTATACATGTAAGTCACTTTACTCTGTCTTTATGTGTTTAATTTGTACACATAAATAAATAATTCTTTTTTTAGGATAGCGTAGTATACAACAGTTGGAAGGGATCTACAACAATCATCTAGTCCAATTGCCTGAATATTTTGCTGCTTCAATAATATGATTTGGACTGTTGAGTGAAATATGGGCTATTAGATGGATGTTTTTTCCATAGACATTTAAATATATGTATATATTTATATGCATCTTTCTGCAAGTCTGCTAACAGCACATGAAGACCTTTTGACAAGGGTTGAATAGAAGAATTCCTCAGTATCAATTACTTGCACATGGGAAGTTGTGGGAATAATTTTGTGAGAAAGCATTGAAGAATAGTAAGAAAATTGTGATTTCCTAATGCATACTAACATTTCCACTGATTTCACAGAAAGATAGATGTCACAGCCCACATAATCGCGTAAGAAAATGGACTGGCATTTGAAGGACATTTCCCAAACTGGCATGAAAAGTTTTTTCAGATTTTCTCTCTTCCCTACAAATGTTGAATATGAAACAGCAGAGTATTTATAAAACTGGAAGTGAAAATATATGTAGTCCTTCGTGGAAATTATTCCAGGAATCCTCCCAAATGATTTGTAGCATAACATCTTTTATAGTTATATCAATCACACTAAGGTGATGTTAGCTTTAAACCAACAGTATGAGTTTTCTTGTATTACTGTGAACAGACTGCTAACACAAAAAGGCTGATGTACATTCCTGTGTTAAAGATTTACAGGACACCCTGGTGCCTACTTAAGGCTGATAAACCGGTGGAGACTGGAAGAGGTGAGCATTTACTAACTACACACTGATTTATCTGCTGCCCACAGGTGCAGTGAATGCAAGCAGAGGCATATACGTAAATCTGTCTAGGTATATTTGAGTGTGTTATTGCGTTTACAGTTGCCGTCTAACTCCACACTACTGACACTGCCATCTGCTATAAAAGCATCTGCGTGCTCATATATATGCCCTTTTCAATGCTACCAGTTTTAGTGTTTGCATCACATTTGGATAGTGGTATCAAATGCTTTAAACTTTATTTATATTTTGTGTTGGAAATATTTCATCCTTGAAATGAATCAAAGTCAGGTATTAATCTGACAACTTACTGCTTCTAAAATAGCCCACTTTCTTCTCAGCTTTTCTAGTCTTGCTGTCCAGGGAATTAAAACAATAAAATGAAAACTTAAAAATCCAGATACACAAAATGTACTTGAAGCTGACCAAAACAACTGACCAAACATCCCAAAAAAGCTGCTGGCATAATGTTCCATGACTATAAAACCAAATGGGTTTGGAGAGCAATGAGAAGTTGGCTTTCTGAGTTACTCAAGGATCAATGTCATTTTTTTGCAAATACATTCAGAATTCAAAACCATTTGACAGTTATTGGAGGTGAACAGCAGCAATTTCTGGACCAGTCACACAGTGCTATTTGCACACCCAAATCCCATAGTTTCTTTCCTACTTCTCAGATGAAAAAACAAAACTTTGCAAATACATGACAAATGGCAAGTGGAAAAAGCAGATCTTACACTTCCAAAATGAATTTACAGACCTCCAGATACATAAACATTTTGGTTGAGCATTTGAAAAAGACATTCCAATTTTGTGGTGATTACTGTATATTCAAGGAAAGAATATTTGATAAATTGTCAAACAAAAATTCATTTAATATCCCTCCAAGACTGAGAGGGGCTGAGCAAACCTAACAGCTTACCATTGCCAAGACAGTTCTGCTCGTCTTTTGAGCCTTCCGACAGAAGTTTGCTCTTTTCTGTTCCTCTGCATTGCCTTTGGCTTGTCCAGCCCTGTGAGGAGTCTATCCAGTTCAGCCTGTATCAGCAGGAAACTCTTCCCTTTTCTGGCTGAATTAGTTTTCTGTTTAATTACTTTGCTGAACCATCTCGGAGAGGGATCAGAGAACACAGAAAGAACCTCCCATTTCTGTGGAAGCAGAGATAGAAGGAAGAAAGAACCAAGTTTGGCAGGGAAGTGCAACAGGTTGGGTCAGTTGCTGGTGTTTCCTTTTCTCAAAGAAAAAAAAAAGTCTAATAATAAAAGAAATGTATAATTTAAAAGTCTTTGTTTATTGACTATAGAAGTGTTAGGTCTTACTAGGAACATAATTTAGAATACAATGCCCAGATACACTTCGAATAGCCTTCTCTTTGTACGTTCGTGATGTTTAGGTTGTAGCATCACTGCTATTTCATTAAGACTGCACCTGCTTCTCTCAGGTTATATTGTCTCGTGTGACTGATCCTTAAAATCAGAAGGATGATGATTTAACAATCATGCCAGAGAAGTTAATTTTCTTTTAAATAATTATCTGCCACCCTGTTAATCTGAAGAAAAGCCAAATGAGGTCAGCAGAAACCTCATCAGAGACCTAGGTTCTGAGCACAGTATGAATAAGAAATTAATATCACATTTTGTAATAGGTTGTAACTAATTTTTCTCCCTAAAATTTAAAGATAAATACTTACAGTTCTATGACAGTGGCCTGACTTATCCATAGTACCCAACATTTAAGAATACAGCTTGGACTCCACTATTTGGACCTGCAGAATCAAAAATTGTGGAAAATGCTCTTTGAGGGAAAAAAAGTTTCTTTCCTTTTCTGATTCTTCCAATATCAAATTTAAAGGGAAAAAAAAAAGTGGAATCACCTGAATTTGTAGTAGTTGAACATCTCTTCCAAAAGCAGCAGCACTTCTTCAAGGTCTGGAGCTACTGCTAAAGCAAGCAAGCAAGCTCTTAGCAAGAGACACTAAGAACTGTTTTTTAACAGAGATTTTTCAACAACAAATAGCTTTGTGTGGTCCACTCAGTCATACACATTAAATAGTACTCAACAAACAGGATTAGGTCTGTGATCTAAACATACACTGTTCACTTGTGCAGCCAGGAGTAATTTTCTCTTCATCCTTTGACTTGATGCACAGTCAACCTTCCCAAAAACTGTTGAAATCACTGGAGAAACTTGGTAGCTTTTGCCTCTGTCCCACCCATAGTTTCACAACATATTAAAAGCATTTATGTGAAAACTGTATTGTTTTCAGCTGATTAAATGGATGATAGGCTTAAAAGGCTGATGATATGATAGTCTCTCTCTCCTGGGTTTATATTTTTAAAAAACCTTCAAAATTAAAGAGAATAGCATTTAATATCTTTTTAAGCAAATTATCTAATATGCCTTCAAGAAATGCTCTAAAACTCAGTATTCTTTCAGTTTAACTTTTTGTTTCTTTTTCTTCCATAGTGCCATCCTAGTGGATGCCTTATTGATCTCTGTATGCAAATGGGTATTATAATGGTGTTAAAGCAGACCTGGAATAATTTCATGGAACTGGGCTACCCGTAAGTAAATATAATGTCTAGCCTTCTATAGGTCACAGAAGAATACTAAATTTATTCTTTCCTTGTGACGAGTTACAGAAAAGCAAGATACAGTTGTCACTACAATAGAAAATTTCCCCTAGGATGCAGAACTCTTAAGATAGGTTTCCAGACATACAGATATAGATGGTGTTTGAGGTTTATTTTCAGGTTGGACATAATTTGCAAAAGTGAAAGTGTAAGATAGATATTAATACATAAACAATTTAAGGGAAGTACCTTATTTCATTAAATTGTATTGCATGTTTAAAAACTCCTTAAAAACAACTGTAGGTCTAATGTATTCCTTACATGGGAGATATTATATGTAGCATTTTTTATCTATGCCAGTAAGTTCTAAATTGGGTTTCTCCTTGCTGAGTGAGAAAAGATGCCTGAAAGGGCAGGTATGAGCTGGAAAAAATGCATTGCTGGCATATAGAGTCTCAGAGGTGGAAAAATGGTATATAGACAAGTTCCCTGGTGATCTTCAGGGCGTTACAGAGCTGTACCCTAGCTAAAAAGCTTGATGGTTATTCATTTCCTATTGGTTCATTTCTTATTGATTAGTATTTAATGAGCATGTTTAAGATGATTAATAGAGACAGTTGGTACTAGAGACAGTGTGGCAGGTCATCAAGGGAAATTAGCAAGTGTGAAAATATAAGAGAGTTGACATTGTCAGAAAGTTTGCCCTTGCAAATTTCAGAGGGATTTATTTGCTTTGCTGCATTATCCAAGAGAGCTACTGCAGTTTAGTCCTTGAACTGCAGAAACATTTCAGGCAGCTCATTGCTGATCATATCTAGCTGTAATGAGAACAGAGTAAATGATTTAAATGTGCAGAGTAATTGACAATCAAGGTACTCAAAGCTTGTTTTATCTCTGTCTTCCTGGGTCTGGGCCTAGTGCTGCTTGCCAGGATTTTGCAGCTGTTAAGGCTGGAAGAATTTAGACAGGGTGGAGAGGAGGATTCGCAGCAGCAGTATTGATCCTTCTCTTTCAGCTCCCTGGCTCTTTTGTCAGTTTTCATTAGAACTTTCTGCTACTTATGAATAGGGGTTTTGAAATCTAATAAAGAGCACAGAAGGGGATTAAAGAAGGTGACTTAAGGAGATAGGAGGATATTGTTTAAGTACAAGTGACTTAATAGGAATAAACTACTTCAGATAAGTCAGTCTCCACTTTAGAGTTACAATGAAAATTTTAACACGGAACACAGTCAAAACAAAGCAAGATGCTTCAGCTTATGCTGATGAGAGATGTACTTGCTCTCCAGACCTCCCAGTCCACCTTGTAGCCCCAAAACGTTTCAGGTAAATGTTTCAGATAGCACTTCCTTTTTGTGTGAAGGAAAAAAGTCATTTCTGCTAAGAGCGTGAGTGGAGCCAACACCATGTGAATAGCCAGGGGATTTAGAGATAATCCTTTAGACTGTAGTAGAACATCACTGCACCTCCACCCATGTGGTGGCTACTGCCTGCTGAGACCCACGCAGAACCAGTGCTGTAGTGCCAAATCTGATAGCAGAGAATATTTTTTCATAAGATAGCCCTAGAAGAGAAGGACTAGCCAACTATTTTGAAGAGCATTTTTTTCACCATTTCCAGGTGGTAGCCCAGCTGTGATGCAAGCATGTGCTCCCACAGGGACTGCAGAGATGCACAGGGCAAGTCAGAAATGCTACTGGGTGTTCCTTGGTGATGGGAACCCCAGCTCTCGCCATCACGTTTCTCACTGGTGTATGTGGCAAAGGTATCAAAAGAAAGTCCTAAGGAGTGTGCTAGAGCAGTGGTTGTTTAATGGTTACATTTTTAACACAAATATTGACATATCAGAGTGGTGCTTCTGCTTCATACAAAAAGCACCTCAAAACCTCTGAAGCTGTACACCAGTTCTCCTCTCCTGCATAGAGACATTTACAACATCTAAGAAACAAAATACAATTATTGCTTCATTTGGAGTCAGAGAATTGCAAATTCAAGCAGATGTTTTTCTTGGAAGAAGAATCTACATCCATATTAAACCCATATTACATTGCATTGCTCACCGTTTTCTCACACATAGATCAGAAAATGCCATCTCTAGGAGTCTCAGACATTACTAACACTGGTTATGGGTTTTCCCTCTCACAAAAGAGGAACTTAGGTGGAATGTGTCTCACTAGATTGGTCTCCCACCCACCTCATCCTTCAATTTACTACCTTTACAGGAATTCAGTTCTCAGCCCTCTCACTTTCTCATGGGCAGGGCACAAGTCCCTAAATGGTATTGTGGACTGCAAAGATGTGTCCTTAACTGTCCCACAGCTCATCAGTCACAACCATGGGCATTCCCAGAAAAGGCCTTTTTAGCCTTTTTACACACTAGTGAATATCTGCAAGCTGCTAAATCCAAATATCTTAATGATTTCTTGTACTTCCAAATTTTGGCTTGAAGTCAGTGCTTGTACTGCTAAACTTTTTTCTTGCCCTTCTAAACTCTAGGTTTTCTTGCCCTGCACTCAATTGCACACACAGTTCTTTAAGGAAGACAGGAAAAGCTATAAGCTCTCTGGGAAATGGCCTGAATGGAAAAATAATCTTTAAGATTTAAGAAAACAAGCAATTGGTCAAACCCAATAACCATTTTCACACCATTTACAGACCATATCAGGCCACTGTTAAGGCAAGAAGTGAAACACGAGAAAGGACTGAATTATTTGGGTGAGCCATAACCTCCTATCTTCCTGTGATTGCTTTCTATACTTACTGTAACTCACATCCTTTGTTGGCCAAACCAATGCAATTCCCTGAACTGGAAATGCAAAGTTGCTTCATTCAGATGCAAGCATTCGTTTCTCTCCTGACTCAGTGCCTCTCATGGTGCCCCTACACGTGTTTTTCTTCAGGAACAATATCTTCCCCCTGAATTCCAGTACAGGACTCCCATTTCTTGAGATGGAGCTAGCTCTCAGATCAGCCTTCTGCCTCTCAGCCACCATGTGTTGTTAGTAGTCCGCACACTTTCTACCTTTTGGTCCTCTGGATGCTTGGCTGCACATACAATTCAAGGTTGCTTTTTGCCTTCCAGTAATGCCTAGGGACTGTTACCCTGCACACTGTAGAGCCATGTGGAGATGCCAGCTCTCACACAGGAAGGAATCTAGCAGCATTAGCACTCTACTGATTTCTCAATCAGAGTTCAACTATCTCCATGTGGCACTGCATTCTGCCTTATAAACAAATTTGCCTTTCCTTCTAGAGAAAAAGAAGGTAAATAAATAACGAAAAGATATCAAAATCCCTCCACTATTTTAACAACATCTACGCCTGGGCAGTTTTCATACCTGTTACTCCATCTCATTACTAACATTCTATTTTCCTGTGCGCTGGGAAATTAACTTTGCAAGGTACGTTGTGCACAGGTAGCCTCTTCAAATTTTAGGATAAATAGCCACTAATATTATTTACATTGTTTCTTTAATTTATTTGAAAATGTAGGCTAATTCAAAACTGGTGGACCAGGAGAAAACTACGACAAGAGTATGGCACACAAAGGAAAACAAGCTTCCCACAGTGGGAAAAGGACTACAATCTGCAACCAATGAATGCTTATGGACTCTTTGATGAATACCTAGAAATGAGTATGGCACTGAGCTTTATTCTCTTTCTTTCACCAGTTTTTAATGTTGTTGCTTTTTGCTGATATAGGCTGATGTATTCTTTTAATTGTTGCTGTATAAAGATAAAGAGGCTACAAAATGTCAGGTGAGGAATGTGAGTTTGCAAGAATCAAACTAAACCAAGGTAGCTAACCACACCACTGCTAGATTGCTGACCTCTTATCTACAAAATGCTTCACATCCTAGCTTTGTGTGGGGAAGGTCATTTTCCAAACCAGAGCCCATGTCTTTATCTGCATACATTTTTCAAGAACTTTGCTGTGATTTACTAAAGGAAGTTCCATTGGGCTTTTTATTTTTAAACTGCAGGATACAGACTTACATGCTCATTTATTTCTAGAATTTACCGTCATTTACTACCTCACATTTACAAAGTAGCTTGCTGCAAAAGAAATGTTAAATAACAAGAACTTTTTCTTCATGTGAGTGAAGTGCACCTGTCATTATTGTTTTTTTGGTTTTGCCCTTACATAATCCTGTTCAAATTAATGGGAAATTTGTCAGTCTGAAAACCTGCATCTAGAAACTTAACACAAAGTTTCAAACTGCTGCCCATCTGTACTTTAAAAAAAATAATTTATTTAGCCCTAATCTTTGCAGGTATTGAGAGATCCTAGTTGATGCTGGAGTAAAAATGTCCCTTTCTAACAGCACAGTTTGTCCATCTCTGAATTTAAGTCCAAATTACAAAATCTAGTTGTCCATCCCAGGGACAGACGTGTATTTGTTCTTGTTATCCTTCCTCTGAACTTTTGGCAAGGAATTATACATTTCACTGATCTATTGTATGGTAGAGCATAATAGGAAATGTTTCTATATTTATATATAATGTTTATATGCATACATTATTTGATATGTTAGACACTAGCTTTAGAACTTAACAGTTACACTGCAATTTTTCCTTTTTTCCCTAGTTCTTCAATTTGGGTTCACAACCATTTTTGTGGCAGCTTTTCCACTGGCACCACTTCTGGCCTTACTTAACAATATTATTGAAATTCGACTTGATGCATACAAATTTGTTACCCAGTGGAGAAGACCTTTAGCCTCAAGAGCCAAAGATATAGGTGAGCTATTGTACACGTGCTTGTTATGTGTGTGTATTATTATTAAGGTAAAGCATTGAACATTCTAATTAAGAGCAGATTAATGTATTTTCAGTCATGTTCCCTGTTCATTGCACACAATTTGATTGTTCCAAAAAAGTACCCGATGACAACCTACTTATACATTTGATAGTCTGTATTGGAAAATGTCTTTTACTGATTTTCTGGGTGACTTAACAGCCAAGATGTTTTAATGAAGTGATCAGTGTTCTCTGCAGGTTTCTCCTTCTGGCAGACACACTGTGTGAACACTTGCCTCTGCTCAGTTCAAATATAATAACCAGACAGAGCAGCTGAAACATAAAAGTCAAGTTAAGGGAACCACCATCCTTTAAGAGACCTGTGTGTTTTATATTTACCTGGCCAAATCCAAGCTCCCTTGTGACTGGGGGGCTATGCCTGCTAGATCCCTGGTGGGTCAGACAGGGTGGATCTAGACACCAAGAGATGACTTGCTCTTAGTGAGGCACACCTACACTGCTAAAAACAGGATTCACATAACTTTGAGGTCACCCAGCCACACACTACTGCAAGGGCTCTCTGAACGTATTGTGACTATAAATCTCTTCTGTTCTTGCAGTGTGCAAAAGCAGAACACCTTCAGGAAGGACTCTGTAAAAAAAGTCATCTGCCTAATGCTGAATCACTGGTGTCTTTGCAGGGGTAAATAGGATACCTTGCTGCCCATCTGTAATGCAATAACCAGTAGCCCATCATGAAATAGCAGAAACCCAGGCTTTGTGCTCTCACGATGGTCTACGATATACCTAAAGTCTGTGCCTGAGTAAAGCTATGCATGTGAACAGTGCGGAGTCAAGCCTGGACATCAGCCAGTATAGAGCACATACTGCAGATATAACTCCTGAAAAAAACCTAATTATATAATATAAACAATAAAAGCACAGGAAAGCAGGCTATTTTTTTTCAGACTGTTTCACATATGATATTTCAAAACAAGTTGCATCCTCTTCCTATTAAGCAGAGTTTTCAGGGACAGCTTGAAGCCTCGTTAAAATCAATAGATATGTTTAACCTTCCACTGGTGTGGTTCTCAGTGATGGTCCTCATGACCAGAGTTGCTGTGTGCATGTACCACAAGATCTTTGCCACAGTTGAGGATGGGCCCAAATGGCCCAGGTGAGGCCTAGGAGCTGTGTGCCATTGTATAGTGTTAGTATGCCATGAAGATTTTGATGCCAATAGGCACATGCTGGCCAGCTGTGCACAAGTTTCACACAAGATCCCTGTGCCAGGCAGATCACAGGTTGCATCTATTCATGGCTGCTCTGGCAGATTCTCCTCAAAGGCTGGATAGCCATCATCATAATCAGGGAGTCTTACAGCATTCCTTTAAACTGCCCAGATAGTTTTGTGGCTTGGTGGAGCCAAGGCCTCCATGAGCATCTTTAAGGCTTCCTTGACTTTACTTGCAGGATGAACAAAATTCCCACCCAATGGGAACAGAATTCTGGTCTACTGAGGTCCTGCTTTTCAATAAGAAACATTTTTACCTTGGATAGAAACTACATTAAAAGACCTTGGCTGGTAGGAACAACTGCTTCAGAGCATGCAGTATGTCTGGTACTTTGGTTCTGTTTTTTCCTGGGGCTAATATACTCTTCTTGTTGAACAGGAATCTGGTATGGGATCTTGGAAGGCATTGGAATTCTTTCTGTTATCACAAATGCATTTGTTATAGCTGTGACATCAGATTTCATCCCTCGTCTTGTTTATGCTTACAAATATGGACCTTGTGCCGGCCAGGGAGAAGCTGGACAAAAGTAAGCTTTGCTTTGGGAAAACAGATGCACAAGAAAATCACTTGCTACTTGACTAGATGCAGCAATACTATCTATATACGTTCTGATTCCGTTAACCTTAATTTTTTGTCTGTGCTTAGCTAACAGGTATCAATCATAGATATTGATGCTTTGCATATTCACAAAATGAGTTACTGGGTGACTATATGACATGAACTCAAGGAAAACATGGCAGAGCTGTTAGAGAGATTTGATGTGTGCAGCAGCATGCTGCACAAGCTGCACTTCCCAGCTGGTGTACATAGATACAACCTTCTTTTCATTCTGAGGCAACACTGGTATCTATCAGTGATGGATTTAATGAACATTTTAAACTTATTCACTAGGCTTTTTTTCAGTGATGTAGTATTCAGCGCATACTGCTCAAAAAATGTAGTGTCTAACAAAGGAAGCAATTCCCAACTGATAAATCAAGATGTACTTACGGGGCAAAGTAATTTTGTTTTCTTCTAAAACTAGAGTCCTTAGATTAAATCTTTCAGGAGACATTTGTATATTGAATCCCTGCTGCCTAAGTGGATTTTTTCAGTGTTGGTGAACACTGAGATTATATTAGTGTGCACACACTACCAGCAAGTATGAGTATAGCTACTACAAGGCAACTTGTAAAATCCAGGTTGTTTGACTCAGGGAAGGTCATTGAATCCACCTGAACACAGAGACAGTTTGCAAACGATCCCCTAGTAGCTCCACTAACAAGGACCCAAAGAAACCAAGCTAAACAGTAGACAGCTTACATTCTGATATTCTACATACGGCAGATTGATTTTTGTTCTCTGTGACAGTAAATGAGTTCTTCCGTTGCTGCTTTTTTTGCTGTCTTTAAGTTGTCAATTCTGTTTAATCATACTAATGGAAGAAGGTCAGCTGACGTGGTAGCTCCTGATTAGCAGTGCTGCTAATGTTCTGTCCTGCAAGGAGTTTGGCATTTTAGTAGGTGCCAGTGCAAATGTTCCATTTATTTTCATGAAGAGTTAAAGTCTCTTCATGGGTAAAATGTTGGGTCTGGTGCCAGTTGTTTCTGAGTGTGTGCCTTGGCCAGTGCCACTATGAAGATCTGTAGGACATTGAAGCTCTACCAGCAACTTTCGTTTTTAATGATTATCTCAAGCCTACTGTGCATGAAAAAATCCAACACCTTTAGAAATTGTATTTTTTATGAAGACTCAGATATGACTCACTGGCTTTACTCTTCAGATGAGGGAGCCCTGGCACAGGCTGCCCAGGGAGAGTATAGCTTCTCCTTCTCTGGAGGTTTCAAAACCCATCTGGATGTGTTTCTGTGTGACCTGATTGAGGGGAACTTGCTTTAGCAGAGAGGTTGGAATAGATGGTCTCTGGAGGTCGCTTCCAACCCCTACCATTCTGTGATTCTGTGAAATTAGTTCTGCATAGGGAAAGTAGCTTGGCTCACAGAGGAAGCTCTTGCCATCTTTCCATAAACCTCTTGTACAGTGTTTTTATGCTTCTGCTGCTTTTCTGAGTGAATTTCTAGATGAAACCGTCAGATAATAATCCTTTGAAGGAGCCAACTTGGAGAAAATCTATTTATCTCAGCATTCTGGATATTATAATTAATAAGTACTGACATAAAACAGGCAGCCATTAAAAAATGCACAGAAATATTGATTTTTCTCAATTTAAGGAGTCTAGAACATCTGCTATTGAATAACTTAAATAAGAGAGGTGCTCTTTTCTTTCAAAAAAACATCTGTAGGTATTAGATCCATACAACACCCAGTTACACTAGAAAAATATTGTAATTCAGTTGAGTTCCAAATCCAATCAGTATGGAGATTTTGAGACAAAGGCAGAAGGTGTTCAAATGTAGTTTCTCAAAGACTGTAGAATCCATAGTTTAAAAAGAAAAAAAAAAAAGCAAACAACCCTTACTGTAAATTATACTCTGCAGCAAGCTGAGCAGTGTGCCTAGACTTACCTGTACTTGGGCAGCGCAGAGTGAACAGCACAGTACACTCGCCATATCTCTCCTCAGCTTTATTAACACCAAACTCGAGCCTTCTAGTATCTTCCACAGCCCTTCGTCAGCTGTGTACATTCTGCTACTCAGTGTTCTCCAAACTCTACCTGACTCTCTGCTCATCCACCCTCAGATCTTTTAATACTGGATTCTTCTGATTAACTGGACATTTTGTAAAAAGCTGGTTCAAGTATATTGCCTTTCCATCTCATTTAATGTCCCTTTGTGCTAGTACCATGCAGGTAACAGTGGGAATATTCTGATTATCTTCCTAGTGCTACTCATTATTTCCACTCTATTGTGTCACCCTCTAGGTGACTTTTGAAAAGTAATGACTCCCAGTCTTCATCATTTCTTCTCCCATAGAAATCTACCATTTCTTCACTTTTATTGTCCATCTGACCTACTTGAGCATTTTTTTATATTGCCTGAACATCTTTTTCAAATATTAATAAGTATCAAAGCGACACTGTGGATTCTTTAAACCCAGAGAACATCCTCCTGGGTATGGCAGTTAATGGAAAAACCTTGCTGTGTCCTGACTACAGGATTTTTTCCTTTCTAGATGTATGGTTGGCTATGTTAATGCCAGTTTATCAGTATTTCTGGTGTCTGACTTTGAAAACCGTTCAGAACCAACATCAAATGGAAGTGAATTCTCTGGTTCACCATTAAAATATTGCAGGTAAGCATCTGATCAAAATGCATCTCTGCCTTAAAACATTGCAAGGGA
The DNA here is from genome assembly GCF_028858725.1 of Colius striatus. Classification (NCBI taxonomy): domain Eukaryota; kingdom Metazoa; phylum Chordata; class Aves; order Coliiformes; family Coliidae; genus Colius; species Colius striatus. The sequence continues at coordinate 156,813,054 of NC_084759.1, read as the reverse complement.
GACGCGTCATGATAAGTTTGGGGCTGTAACTAATTTTCAGAGCTTAAAAAACAGTAATGGAAATAATTAACTATGCTACTCAGGGTCATGCTTGTGTTACTGTTTGGATGTTAGCTGCATGATTGCTTCCTTAGATATGGGAGAAGCCAAGTTTTTGGCAGGAGTTATTTGGCAAATGTTCCTGATGCAGGATTTCTATGGTCTCATGGCTTGAATCAGACACAATCAATCATCATGGAGAAACATGGTATGAAAAAGCCAGTAACAGATGACTGATTACTTAGGTACCAGTGAGATGAAACTGCAATGAAATTTGATTATAGCACGCACACAAGGAAGTTGAAGTTGCATGGAAGTAAGGACACTGAGTTTATTTCACAAGTCTGCCAAGCATAAACAGGTTCTGTCCTAAGCTACCTTTATGAAACTCCAAATCCAGCCATTCCTAACTATGGAATGGTTAATACATTTATGTCATTGCTTACAGGTGTAATTATTACTGATAATCATATATGTGTGGTTTGGATCAAAATAAAATAGCAATTATTTTTCTGTATATCTTTGTCTTCAGACAACCAATTGGAGAAATAACAGTCTGAGACTAGTCTGTAACTGCAGACTTGCACCTGATTGCTTTTATTGGTCTAAAGAATCAGGGATCTACATAAAGGTCTTAAATGGGTTATTATTCAAAGATATCAAATGACAAATACAGCTACCATTTTTTACAGCAATATTGGTTTACAAGTATGAGTCCTGGTAGATGCAGATACACTTAATCCCATCATTTATCACTGTTAAGAATTAAAATATATGTTCATGACTGTCTAAAGAACAAAATATACTCTGTTATACAGCAAAAGTCAGTGATACTTTGTGACACTCGCATTTTTATTAATAAGAAGAAATTTGAGTGGTATAACACAATGAGTGGCAATGAGGGAGCATTAATGCTTTCGTTTAACTGATACTTAAGATGGTTGCAACTTATTTAGTTGGCAGAAAGAACATCCCAATGTTGACTCCATAGATAATTTTTTCCATGGAGCAGGACCACTCTGAGAATATTCCACATTGTTTAACATAGCATCATTTACATAATGTTTTGTAATTCTGATCATTCTCTTCACCCTCTTTAAATTCCTTTTTCCTCAACTTCAAGGTTGAGGTTGCTGCTACTTAAAGCCAATGGTGGAAATCTTATCAATAAAAAAAGTTATCCCCTGAATATCCCATAAACAGAACACTATTGAAATTGATGCCATAAATCTCCAGAAGATAAATCTGTTCTTTTGGGGGACACCGAATTGTTGTATATATCTACCCTTGAAAGAAAATAAACATATTTCTTTAGCTGAGCTTATCAGCTACTTAACCCACCTGAATACTACTAAAACATCAGTCATTTTCATTGCACTTCAAGCCAGATATTGATAGTGCAGTAAGGAAATACTGTGCTACTTTGCAATAGTGTAGGCATTTTTCCAGGAAGGTAATCTGTCTGAACAAAAAACAGTGGTTACATTCAGTTAACTTCTGCTCATATGGAACCCAGATGGTGCCATGCTGTTCTGGTTGTTTATAAAACGTTTCCCCATTTTTTCATGTGTAGTGCTTGGTTCCTAACAAGTACAAAAAGGAGACATAATATACTGACTTGAGACTTGTTCCAGGGGCTTCTGTTTTCAAGGTGTTTAGGATATTGTAAAACATAATAAACTATGAAGGCAGAATGTTGCCTGCAGAAGGGAAGATCATCTTGATTTTAAGAACTTGCACTAGAGGTACTGCAATTTAAAAGAGGTTTGTTGCAGACTAAGATATCAAGACAAAGTTTCCTTAATTTTGTGTCAAACTGTCAGCAATCTAGGAAGGTTAACAAGGGAGAAATACAGATTATCATAGAGATAAAATAACCTTTTATTTCTTTTGCTCACATTAGTTTACTTTCTTAAAACTAACTTAAAGATCAAGCTTAAGTGTATTATTTACTGTGGTATTTTCAGTATTTTTTAATAATGAGTTTTCTGTCTCATGTATTAAACAGATTGAGGAGAAAACAAATTTTACACTACTTTTAAATTAAGTTTCTGCAGTAGTATTTTGTTATTAACATATGGCTAGTAGAAGTGGACTCCAGAATGTGTGACTTAAACAGGCTCATGATTTAAGTAATTTTAGAGTCTTCCTGGGTCCAGTTTTCCCAATAGATATCTCTGCTTATGCTATTGAGATCTAAAGTCTATAAAGAAACTTTCCCTAGATAAAGAAACAAGACCCTCAATCTCTTCTCTTTCACAGGCCTTGTCCTGTTGGTACACCAAGAGGTACAGTTCTGTCTCCACTAAAGTTAGGATGAGTGATGCTTAATGCCAGAGATGACCAACTAATTGACCAAGGGACAGATGGAATCCATGAGCTAGTTTCATATCGGTTTTGGGAGGGCTGTCAGACTGACAAAATTGGCCACATTTATGATTTTAAAACAAACTTGTAGTGGAAAGAAAGTGGCCCTCAAAACAGCAGAGCATCCCACCCTACCTCATGTTCTGAGGAGATGCCTGCAAGGCACACGTGCTGCCAAGGGAAATGTAGGCTTGAACTGCTGGTGTTGAGCACTCAACATCCTCTGTATTTCATCAGTTCATCAGTTTCTCTTCAAACAGGTACTAGCGTGGTCCTTATCAAGGAATTTCCATTAGCAGTTGGAGCACAAAATACAGTCTTGGAGTCCGTGCTACCCTTAGGTTTCTTGTAAAAGTAAAGCCATTTAGATGAACTAAAGTATGGCAAGTGGAGATAATCAGGACACTTGCTTCAAAAGTATGCAACTGATCCGAAATAAAACAACAGTGTAGGCCTAGCCTAAGAAGCAAGCAGGGCTGTGGTAACTTGTACAGTCTGAACTGAGATCCTTTTGTTGCAAAAATGGTGCAATGGGTTTTGGGTTTGTCTTCCTTCTAGGCAGCAGGGCAGCAGCTAACTACCATGCTCTGCTTGTCTTTCAGGTACAGGGACTACCGAGACCCTCCTCACTCTCCAGTGCCCTATGGTTACACACTGCAGTTCTGGCATGTCTTAGCAGCACGGTTGGCTTTCATTATAGTATTTGAGGTCAGTGATCTTTCAGGTGACAAAACAAATGAAGGTTTTTTTATTGAGCTGATCTATGGTGGCAACTCCTGAGCTTTTTATGTTAGTTTCTGCTATTTGTATTGTGTTTTGTATTCTCATTTCTATTTTCTGAACAGTCTTTAGGTTCTAGCAAAAAGAAAAATGCAGTACTTTGAAAACTGTAACAGTGACTTGCAAACAGGGCAACTAAATTAAGCCTTTATTTATTTTCTGAGGTCTGATTTTCATAACCTGTCTAGGCTGGGGAGCTGTATGCTGACTAGTGTGTGAGGAAGAGGTGAAGGAACACAAGAAGAAAAGATGAAATCTGAAAAACTGAAAAATTAAGATAGTTTAAGTTACAATATTTACACCTCTAGGGTTTTTTTCTCTATATTTTAAATACCATTCATTTCCCCAGAATGATTAGCATCACAAACATGATGAAGAGGATTCAATACCTTTTCCTATGTTCATAATATTAGTACTTACTGTCAGTATCTCAGAGATCTTTAAGACAAACCAGAGAAGATAAAATCAGCTTAATAAAACTGGTATTCTCATGTTGATTTTGAAAAAGAGAGACAGGAGGATAGATAAATAGGATTATTTACAAAACAAAATGCAGCTCTCAAGTCCTGAATTTCAAGTGCCTGAATACCCCAGTCAGAAACCAGTGGTTCAGCATCATCTCAGCACAAGCAGTTTAAAATGTCTTTTAGACTGTGAAGAAGCCAAATGGGGAACAAACAATTTTTTAAAAACTCTTCACTCAGTCCTCTGCTCTGAAATCATAGTAACAGGGCAACCAACACAGATATGGCAGCTGTAATCATCATAAATTATTGCCATAATGTTCATGAGCATATACTGTGTTTCTGACTCACATTACTGTGTAAATTCATTCTGAACTGAGCTTTTGAAGTACCTCTTTGGATCACAGAACAGAAGCATTTGAATTAGAGGAAAAATTAAGGAGAAACATTTTCTAGACTATTTTTTGTGTAGGGATGTCTTGGTGGCTCAGGAGAAGCCTGAGGTCTGCAATGAATTCCCCAATTGTCATTTTCAGCCCTTCTCAGATGAAGAAAGAATATGTCTCTCCTGCCTCTACACTGGGCTAACTCATCAGAGCTTGGTCCTAAAGAGATCAGCTCTTCCATCATCTCTCCTACACTCAGAGAAACATTAAAGGAAATATTTGAGAGAGGCCTGCTGGGATTGATCCGTTCTTTGTTTCTTGAGCTGTCAGTACTGAGAGCCAGGATATCTGTCTCTGAGAAGAACTACAAGAATGACCCTGGCAGGTTGGCCTAAGCAGGTTTAAGACTGAAGAGAGCCTGGCTTCTTGATACATACTTGTCATAAAGGCAGCACGGCATAAGGGCAAAGATAACTGAGGCGAGAAAAATCAGCCCTGCTCCAGTCTCAGTGCCAGGCCAAATTTGCAACCTGTTGTGGAATAGCTTTTTGTGTCTGCCCAATATTTACACAAGAGATTTGACTTTGCTTTATACCAATCAAAGCCATAGGCTGGCTCACATCTGTCTCACTCAACAGGGGCCACTGTTTATTGTCACTGCAAACTGTTTCCTGAACTATATCTTTGAAATGGAAAAAGGTAACTGCAGCAGAAACCATGACTTTCTTTCTCTGTGGAAAACACTAACGGATGTATTGTGATTGCTACAGCAATTATAGCAAAAGATTGCACTAAGAGATAAGTGATTTGAGGTAGTTTTTTTCATAAATTAAGTAAATACCTAAGCTCAGACCTTTTTTGGCACTGTAAGTGTGGTTATTTTAGCTAACTTCATCTCCTTCAAAAACAAACAGAAATATTTCTTCTCACTGTAAAAGGAATTATCTGTCCAGGTTAAACTAACAGAAGAAGCTTTTGAAATTTTTCTAGGTTTGTCAAAAATGCAGCAATTAAAGCGTTGTGAGTTTATTTCTCATGAGAAAAGAATACATGGGAAAATATAGTATATTCTCTTTACAGTGGCTTTCAGGGGAAGGGTACTGCTTGGAGAAGAAGAAATACCTTTATTTCTCCAATCTGAGTGTCTTGTTTGACATGGAGGAGTCTTCAGTTCCTCTGCTCCTCCCCTCAAGTGGAGGGAGTAAATCTCCAAGCAGTATCTCAGATTGAACAGAAAAGGATATTCAAGAAAACCTCCCCCATCACATTCAGGCTTTGCTGTGGCATGCCTAAAACACAAGGGACAAAGGATCATTTACCTTGTATCTAATTGTGATATCTAGTAAATAGGGATACACTTTTGGATGAGAAACAAGACATAAGAAAAATTGAGTTTTTTGCATAGGTAAATCATTGGTTCTGATTCCGATGCAAGGGCTTTCTGACAACACAGAAGTATTGCATCATTTGATCTTCCTCTTTCTGAAGAGTAATCCACTAATATGAGGCCCTGCCCAAACAACTTTACAGCAAATGATGACCTCAGGGGTTTGAACACACAGGTCATGCAACAGTTTTGAGGCCTTATCTGAACACAGATGCTCATAACTTTTGTTGCGATCAGTGTTATGCTTCTATGGGGAAAAAGCGTCATGGTTTGGTTTATTCAAATTTAATAATGGACTTAGTTCTAACACAGCATCTTTTTGTGAATTGGAAGGAGAGTGTTCAGAAGGTATGAGAAACATATATTTTCTCCCTAAGATGTTAATTTCACCCTTTATTTTGTTTTCACAGCACCTTGTCTTTTGCATAAAGCACCTGATTTCCTACTTAATCCCAGATCTCCCAAAAGATCTGAGAGATAGGATGAGGAGAGAAAAGTACCTGATTCAGGAAATGATGTATGAAGCTGAGCTGGAACGTCTACAGAAAGAGCGAAAGGAAAGGAAGAAGAATGGAAAATCTTACCACAATGAGTGGCCATGATGGGGTGAGGAAGAATCTGCTTAAGATTGGAATTCTGTTTATATAAATTTCCCGGGTTTCTACAGTGGAGGGTGCACCAAAATGAATAGTCAAAGTTGTTTGCAGCTAGCACATGTGTGTCCATGTTTAATAGGGTGCATATTGTCATAATCCTTTTGAAATTAGAGATCTTGCAAGGCTTAATCTTCTCCAGAGCTAATGTCAGCATGAGCAGATCAGATCAATGCTTAAGTCCCTGCACTCTTTCCAGAAAGCTTCCAGGCCCTGAATTAAATTCAAGGCCCTGGACTTCAAAGCAGTTTTTTGTCTTAAAGTGCTTTACAGAACTCAGTGATCTTATGGCTCATTCTCATGACCAAGTTGCTACTCCATAACCAGTGACTGTGTTGGCAACATGGCAGTACCTGTCCATGTGCGTGGCCACCACCTGAAGCACATACACAGTAGCATTACCTTCTTCCACTATGGACTAAGCTGTGTTAGCTTGCATTTAACACGAGTTTAGGTCCCACACATGGACCATTTCCTTTACTCCACAATATCGCAGTTTTTTTTAGAAGGAGATGCATAATCATGGGACCAATCAACTGGTCTAACATTGTGGAAAAGCATAGGTGTGCAGAAGTGCTGACAGACAAGCATCTGAATGTGGCCAGAGCTATCTAACTGGAGAGTCATTTATTTGAAAGTGATAGTATGAAAAGTTAGTAATACTTTTTAAAGATTTGAACCGTTTCTTTTCATCTATAGGACTATCAGGTCTCTGGAGGAAACAAATCAGGCCAGGGCATCCTGCCTAGAACTGCCCATGTATTTGTATTGCAAAATCACATTAAGACCCTGTCAGGAATTAGGGTGTATGATACACAAAACAGAAGACAGTCTGTGTCTTAAAGACCTATCTGCATAAGTAAAACAAAACAAGCAACAGATGAACAAGGTCAGAAGAGCAAAAGAACACAGTCATCCAGACCTTCTACACCTGTAACATTTTCTTTATTCTTCTTTCCATTATTTATGAAAGGGTAGAAAGGAAAAATCAAACAACAGACTGTAGTGTGAAATAGTTGGAAATCCTTCATGCAAAGTAATTTTACACAGAATGAAGAATTAAGTTTGGGTGAAATTGGCTGCTGTCTATATCCTTTTGCAAATTCCTTTAGCATTAAAAAACTAAATTTTTCCCAGATTGTTAACTCAAAAGAGTGGCATTGTAGATATAAAAACTCTAGAAGTGTTGGATGAAGAAACATGAATCCAAACGTAAAGTGTTGTGAAAGCTCTACCACTTCTTGTCTCAAAGTGCTATCACTGCAATTCTTGCAAAACATGCAGCGTTCTCATTGGCCACAACACAAAGAAGAAAGTTTGAAAGCCAAGACTTTGAGAAGCCAAGTGGAAGGAAGCCTGTGTCTTGATGACAATACTAGATACAAAATACTGGAGCTGATGCACTTGCTTAACGCTTTTCCAAATAACTAGGCTCCAAAAAAACATTGTCTTCTCAAAAATCTTGGGGAATTGTGACCTTGTTAGTTTGAAGACATTTAAACGGGAGGAAAATTCAGCAAGCTGTTTCTAGAAGTTCTCTTGGAAATCATTTGATAGAAGGACTAGAATTTTGCCTTCTGGGCACACCACACAGTGCAAGACCCTATGGATGGAGGCCTCAAGCTCCACATGACATCAAGATCACTTGCACCAAGACCTCATATTGCCAAAGTAGATCTTCAAAGGTTTTAGTGAAAGATAATACGGCTTGAGAAGAGTGGGAGAAAATGTGTGCACCCTCATCTCTGCAGCTACTGCCTGCCTACACTTTGCTTCCTCAACAGGAATTTCAGGATTAATCTATTCTCTGTTGGATGGGTGCCAAACTCAGTGCAGAGCACAGCTAGAGGTTATGGGGTGTATTCCTGCCTAATGAGGAAGCAACCTTGTACATCTTTGCTTCAGGTTACAGTAGCTGCAGACACATCCCACGTGAGCAGTGGAGAAACAGGAATATTTCTGTCTCTGCAAATAGGGGTTGGGGACTAGGCGATGTCATCCTCCTACTCATATATGCCAGATGGGTTAGTATTTACCATCCACCACCCACAGGTGTGCACTGCACTTGCAGTTTTGGGGCTCCTGGGCAGGATCTCTGTGCAAAATCACATTTACACCAAATTCACATGAGTGGTTGGATTAGTTTGCACACGCTCTGTTCAATATCTAAAACAACAGATGACAAGAGCTTAGAAACTGTTTGCTAAGTTGTAAAGTGAGATATGAGTCATGCATAAAATCAGTGTCACCCACAGGAGTGTGAAACTTTGCAAATTCATGCAGTAGGATATAGCTTCTTCAGTGTAGACTTCAGCAACTTCTGAGAACTGCACTGAAACATAGTAGAATATGAAGTGATTTCCACTCTGGAGGAACCACCACAATATAATGTGCTGAAACAAACCAAGCACGGTAGAAATACAATAGATAATAATTGCTTTTGAGACTAGTTTTCAACACAGCTACATTGTGAGTTTTCACAACAATTCATTGCTAGAAGTTGTGTCCCATTCTGCTGTAGGTGAGAAAAGGAGCTGGCTGCTCACCAAGCCTGTGCTGAGCATGACACTGAAAGGGGCTCTGGCCTCCCTGCTAGAATCTGAGCACATTGCTGTCGCTCCATGTTGACCAGTCAGCCCACTGAGGTTTCTGTGCTGCTGCTTGGCTGAATAGATTTCCCTGGAGTCCTTCAGACATATACAGCAGAACATTCAGGAAACATGACCTCCTTTTCTTTCTTTTATTAATTAGGAAAATATAATGCAAGTAAAAGGATAGTAATAATAAATGGAACTTTAATGATGTCTAGATAGCAAATTTATGCCCATTCCCTTCTTTCTGATCTGATTATGGGTTTTGTTTAAACCTCCAGGTGACCGTCCTGTATGTTGTTTACTTATTCCAGCTCCACAAGAGCACTACCTTCAAGAGAATGAGAAAAAAATGCAACCTCAATGCATGCCACAGACATTTTACCTAGCAAGCAGGACAGCACACATCAAAGGATTTACTGTGAAATCATCACGCAATCAGCATAGGATTGATCTCTATAGACCGCTCTTGACAGCAAGCATGTACTTCATGAGCAGTTACATGCCAGTTTTTAAAACCATGGAAAAAATCCTGTATATTGGGACTGTTTTTCAGCCTGTTTGCTACGGTTTTTTGCATTCTGTCCCATGTCAGTTTTACAGATCCTAGAGTAAAATAATGTAAATGAACCACCTGGATACTTTGACAAAAGAAAAATCTTAGGTATAGGACATCATCTGCGCTTGAGCCACCAAATACTACAACAGAAACCATGTTTACAAATCAGTTGGGTTTTTTTATTTTAAATCTTTCTGAGGGGAGTTACATTACTTGCCATATATATAATATATATATAAAGTATATAGAGAGATTGTTTATCTGTAAATAGAAGAATCCTAAGGAGAAGAATGTCAAGTTTTCACACTTTAAAAAACAATCATCAACATGAAGCCATGTTTAATGCTTGTATAATGTGATGCAATAAACTTTAAAATAAATTATGCACATGAAATAATCCCTGTTTGGTATTCACAAGTTATTTTCTGTTTATCTCATTTGTTCAGCAAGCAAACAGACCAGTCAGGTAGAAGCAAATTTCAATGCAGACCTAAAAAAGCCAAAGTATGTCCATACTTTCTCTCTGTGGATCCTTTGTATATTCACATAGTCAAATATTGTTTCTGTTGCATTTTTTGTTCTTTTTTTCTATATATTTATACTTGTTTTGTCTTCTGACTGCCAGATGCTGTGCGTAATTTAGACAATGTGGAGTGCTCCCACTCCTACAGAATTTAACTGTTTTGAGCATCCTGAATTTCTTTGCCAGGAGGGATGGGAGAGGTGAAGAGTCAGGATGCAAGACATATGAAGATATCATGGATTATCTTGCTGTTTTTACACAGACAAGGCCCTGGAACCCAGACAAAATACCATTAAAAATTAATTGCCTTAATTAGTGATGCCAATTAAAACAAGAAACATATAAAAAAAGTAAAGCAGAAAGAGTCACTTTGTAGCTCTGTGGCAATGATGAGAGGGTAGTTAGCAAGAAATAGGGTAGTTGCAGGCATCACCTGCAAAGCTTAAGAATATTTGTCTCTATCTGCTTACAGCAAGATATTCTCCCCAGTGAGAAGTCATCTTGACATCATATTTCTGGACCAAAAAATATCACATGGCCCAAACATTTACTTCATACCAAAATTAGTTTAATGACTGCTGAATGCTCAAATAGTGACTTCAACTGAAGATAAGTTGGTCATTCACACATTTCTCTTTTTTAAACAAGTATGTGAATTCAGAGCACTGAGGGAAAAAAAAAATCTTACTGGTACTCTGTTTTTTAACTGTGATAACTGGGAAGATTAGTCTCCACAAACAAAACAGGTAGAAGTCACAGATCATCTGAGACAGTTTAGTGCAGGATCAATTACAGCACAGTGATCCCAGCACAGAGTGGTGCAGTGAAGGCCGTGATGATGTTTAACACAGCAGCAATCAGTCATCCTCCCAAGAAGCATGGTCAGACAGGAGTTTGGCACTTGTGTTGGGAGGGCTGCAGCTATATCAGTAGGCACAGGTCAAGAGCTTTCTACAAGCTTCTATTCTCCCTGTCTACAGCTTACTCTGTATCATGAAGCACAGGTACACAGAGGATGGTCCATCCCAGCACTTTGCAGCAGTGTGGAGATACCAGCACATACCCTCTTTCAGATCTGTGGACTGAAAGTACATGGTAAGTACAATTTATTATATTCCAAGGGTCAAGAACTATTCCACAGCAGGGTAGTATCTATTTCTGTGTCATGAAGACAAAGCACAAGGCTGAATAAGCTGCATTGAAACTTGAGAAGCATAGCCAGCTCACTCTGTCAGTAGACTGGTCATCTCAGAGTGACAAGGAGAGTCCCAGAAGAGAGACCTCTGTCCTGAATCCCAGAAGACTTTATTCAGGATGCTGTTGTTTGTCCCAGAACTTAGATATATGGTCACAACATATAACTCATGGGATCTATCCTGCTCACTCACAGCCCTTCCACACAGTGGCTTTAGGGACTTAACTGGTCCCAGAGCTGCAGCAGAGGAATGGGAGACAAGCGGCTGGCCCTAAGCTCTGCATTGGATCAACCAAAAGGAAACCTGCCTCCATGAAGTAATTTTGCGTGGGGTTAGCCAATGGAGACATGCCGCAGGTGCAGCCTGTCCATGTCTGTCTGGCCTGTACTCCTCTAGAAGAGGTCTGCTCCTTGGAGCCCATTTTTTCTTCATAGTGTTTTCTAATCCCATCAGTTCATCTCCTGCAATAGATCAAACTCCCTCTGTCAGAGAGGCATGGAATAAATTTTTTTAGGTGTTAAAGGGCCTCAGTCAAAATAGATAAACTAGCATTCTGTCATAGTCCAAGTTACAGTAGCTCAGCACCTGGCACAAATGCAGCATTACTTTTAGAAATTATTTAAGACAAGCAGTCAGTTTTTCAATTTGATTCTCAAGCATGACTGCTTTATAAGCTTCACAGCTTGACTTTCCTGCAATGGCTTTTGTTTTCCAGCTGCAGGGGAGTTTTAAACATGCATGTACAGCCACAACAAAAATTCTGCAGTACAAAAAAACCCACAGTGGGTCAGAGTCTGTTCCCTGCCGTACCAGCAAGCACACAGAAGAAGGAAGAAATGAGGGTTTTCACTCTCCCAAACCACCAGCACAGGGCATAGTCTGGAGTGGTCACAGCAGTCCAGCCAGAGGATAAGCTAATCCACACCCTGGAGCAACCTTCACATCTTCAAATGACATCCTCTGCCATCCCTTCCCCATCCTGGGGGATTATGCAGTGAACTCTGCCTGCCTGAAAAACACATATGACGTGGTATTGCCTGATCCACAACCCTGAACGTGAAACTCCAGAGAGACTGCATGAACACAAATGGCTACATGATGTTTCAGCTCAACATCCTTGTAGATAACAGCAGTGGCAACTGCAGGTGCAGACTTCCCTCTTGTCTAGTACCATAAAAAAGACCCTCTTCTTATGTTACCATCCCTGCCATGCTGTGCCTAGCCCAGAGAAAGTGCAGTCCTAGGCCAGCACACTGAGCATGAAGAAGATGACTTCTGTGGTTCTGCTGCATGGCATTGAATAAAACCCCCGAAACAGCTCATTTTCTTCATGAGGACCCACTCTGTAGGGGCAAGACTGGGCAGAAAAGGGAAACAGGGCTTGAAGGGAAAGATTTTACTGACTCTTGTCTCTACCCATGACCAAGAGACTCTTGTATCTTCAGGTAGGGAGCACAGAGGAGGAGATGAAGGTAATCAGGAAACAAGTGATTTGCTAAGAACAAATATATGACATAAAGAGCAAAATAAATATGCTCTCAGGATCAGTTCTACAATGGAACCAGATGGCACTAAAGACACCTGCACTAAAAAAAGATCCGGTTTCCTGCAATCTGATAAAGCTTCACAGCCCTAATCTCTTCATACTTTCAAACCCCTAAAAGAAAAGGAAAAAAAAGAAACCAGAAAAACAGCTATGTCTGGGGGAACAGTGCTCTTACCAAATAAAAACTTTACTCTCAGAGTGAACTGAGATTAAAAGCAGATATTTTCCAGGAGGTTCAAAAATATCAGGCTAACATTTCACACAGAAACATCACCTTAAGCCCTGTCACCAAGATACAGAGTGCAAGAGTGAGGAAGTGCAAGAAAGACCTGATTCCTTTCTTGACTAATGTCAAGGTCATGCAAGGGTGACAGTGCTGTAAAGCTCAGCAGATGCCTGTCCATGACCCCAGCAGGGCTAGTAACTGACCCATCACAGGAATGTCAATGGTGTTTTACATGAACAAAATGGTCCTCGTGGGCTGACGTGGCTCCATGTCATATATGAAGGCCATTGACTTCGTTTTTATTGCTTGCAACATCCATTTCAATGTGGCTGAAAGCAGGGTTGTCAGTTCCTTCAGCTGCTGCAGAAAGCGCTCTGCATTTCAACACTTCCACTTTCTCTGTCTAAAAAAAGGAAAGACAAAGGGCATGCTGTGAAGTGGAAGAAACAGGCTTTATCTCCTTAACCTGCATGCAAGAATAGCAAGGCCTGACATGCAGGGTGCCTTCCAGGAAAACACATGCTGGTTGCTGACAGAACATGAATAGTTTCTCATTGCAGTAGGTGCTCTTTTTCTAGGGGCAATGGAAAGTTTCTTACTGCATAAGGTAGCATTTGTATCAAATGTTCTTGTCACAAAAAATGTTCTTTTCCTGTAAAATGTGTAAAGTATTTTTGGGTGTGCAACATTCTAATTGCTGTTTTCATGTCTAGCATTCTGTCACCACTAGGTCCTTGAGCCACTGACTCCCAACCTTTGGTCTTTGCTCCATCTTGAAGAGTAGAAAAATGGGCATCATTGCTTTGATGTTCCATCTCTGTTAAAACATGATGAGATGTGGAACTCTTCATGTGTGGGAAGTTGTTCCATTCCCTCTGATTATTTTTTTTTCTCAACAGCTTTCTGCATTATTTGTGATGCCAACCACTTGTTATCCAGCTCTTAGCTGTATAACCAGATAGACAGTTGTTTCTGACTCCTAGTGTAAAGCAGTATGGCAGTGGATGTGAGTTTCTACGTGAGTGGGGTTTTTTTCAAAAGACTTTTGGGATTAAATCCTCAGATAGTGAAAACAGATGTTGGCCCATTAAAGACAGCGAATGACAACAACTTGATTGCTGGTTTCCAGTCTTAATATGGGCAAACAGCATTACAATAGTATTATACAAATCCCTTTCTCTCTGTGGTGTTCATATCCAGAAGCTGAAATACCCTAGATTGCCCTAAAAGGAGTCATCATTGTGGAGGAAAGCATTTTGCAAACTGGACCAATGATTATTGCCTGTACTGCAGCACTCAAAAAGCAGTGAACAAAGCTGAGTGTTCAGCATCCTGACGATAGCACTTCAAAAGGGATCTATAGTTTATTTTAAAAAAAAAGAAAAACCTAACAAATTTCCCCTATGTTCTCACTTCTAAGGGATGTTATTACCCAATAATGACTCCCCTTTCCTTATACCTTAGGGAGAAAGCATACAGAAAGCAAACAGATACACTGACTAGAAATGTTTTCTCTCAAACAAGCCAAAATTGCAAAAATCCAGACTTTAGACAACACATGTTTACAAACAAAAGAAGCTTTACCAAGTGCAAAATGTGCCTTGGGCCAACTTCCAAGAGAGTAGTGAGGGAGTATTTTGTCAGAAACCCAGAGAACAACTATCCCTTGTCTCATCTTCTGTTCTCTTGTTCACTGAAGTCAAGCTGTGACCAAACATAGGTTCCCTGGCTATGCCCATGGCTTTACTCCTACCTGCCTTGTGCTCCACTGCCGCCTTAAAGCTGACATGTATCAAGCAGCATTCAGGTGCTATCCATTCTAGTGGGCAAAAGTAAGCTAGGGACTGTTTGTCCTTGTCCCCAGAAAGAAAGAGGGATTTAAATCAGAGATGTGTACTTATACTTACTGTCTCAGACTTAGACCATGAGAAGTTGGACAGGAAATCCTCCTTGGTGAGTAGGAATTTACGATCTATGTTCTGCTTTAGTCCTCCTGCAAAACAGACAGGTTCCAATCAGCCAGGTTTCCACATGCAAATGATACATCAGAGCCCAGCTATGGGCACCAGTCCAGGTGAGAAGGACAGTCATGCAGCAAAAGCCATCAAGCAATCACAGGCCTCAGAGATCATTTCTTTACAGTCACATAAAGCCTGCACCTCAAGATCTATTTGAAATGCCTTAGTCATTTTTCCAGAGTCTTTTAGATCCTTCTCAGATTTTTTTTTTTAATTGTGTGAAGAAAAAAAAAATGAGACAATCACCAGAAAAGAGTGAATCCCATACAATGATATCCAGGACCACTCTGCCAGTCTAGGAGCTGTGGTACCAAGTGCTGCTCCCATGGTCAATGGGACATTTAGGCATTTTTCAGGCATGGAAGATTAAGTATTCTTGTATGAGAATGTATATGGGAAAGAAAGGAGATGCAGGTGCTGGGAATTAGCTCTGATTGCCACCTGAGGCTTAAATGGGATCTTGAACCTCAGAAAGTAGGGTGGTGGTGTGGTTGGTTTAGTTGTTTTGCAGTTAGGGTTGTTTGGTTGAAGATGTCTCATCTGGATTAATTTAGTTGCTCGATTCTCAGGTTTTGTTTTATGGACTGTGGATGACCTGATCCCAACCTGGTAAGGTGCAAAATTTCTCAAGAAGCATCGCTGTAGTGATGGGAAGAAAGGATGGAGTAAATAATCTTGAAATTCACAAGGAAAATAAAATTATACATGTGTACAAGTGTACAAGTATGGTTGTGACTTGTGCTTATTACCTGCAATGCACAAGGATGCTAATGGAAGTGACTTTGTGTGCTGAGTTTGCAGTTCCATAGCTCTGGAGTAGCTGTAGGTGAGACTAACAGGTCATCATAGGAACCTTGCTGGGCATACTGGTGAAAGCTGTGAGAGCAGCTGCTTTTGTACTATTTCTGCCATGCATGAGATGGATGATAGATGCACTTTGCATCTCACCTAGATGCAAAAGTAGTGAGGCTGTGAGCTGGAACTGAAGCTTCAGCTCTTACCTGTGGGGTGCTGCTTCTTGCTCCTTGCACAAATAGTACAGGGGAACTGGTAAAGGAGTGAACATTGCCATGCACAGGCTCTGCAGCTCTTAGGTACATGCTTGGGGAATGTGGTGAAAAGCATGCACTGCACAGGTGCAGACAACAACCCCCAGTGCTCTGAACTCACTCAGAGTAAAACTGCTTTTGTCCTCTAGAAGAATTGGTGTATCTCCTTGCTCAGAGTTGTTGCCATGTTCAGGGGCCACCCTTAAACCTCCATCCCCTGATGGCATCTAATAAAACAGGAAAGACAGATGTCTCTCTTTTTTTTTACTTTTTTGCCCCTCAGTTAAAAAAAATGCTGAAAATTATTTGTCCTTAGAAATTTAAAGTAACTTTTTCTGTGAGCAGAGACCAAGAGAGGGATGCAGAAGGGCTGAAGGAAGGAAATGAGACGATAAATTTTATATAACGTTTGCAATAGGGTCACTGACACTTTCTGTGGTAATGACAGTTCTCTGGTCATCTGAGTTTGGAAGAGGTCTAAGACACATTCAATCACACCTCTGGAACTAGTACCTGTTAGGAGGCTGATAATTATTCCCACAGCTACTGTGGTAAGTGTTCCAAGTGTGCTGAAGTAGAGGTAAGACACGGAATACCAGTTGTCTGCCAAGGCAGGCCTGAAAAAGAGTAGAAAGTGTTAATCTATGCTCTCCTATTCCAAGCAACTTGAAAATGTGTTTCCAGAGAGCGTATAAATACAGAATTATTTCTGAACCAAGTGACCTGATAGTTTTGAACTATCTCCATGCAATAAAACCTGCACTGAGAATTTGTTCAAAAATTTGCAGGACAAGTGTCCTCATATGGGAGGAGACTGGTCAGTACAGTGAGACAACATATGGGATAGAGCAGGTAAAACAGGACAGTCTTGTCTCTTCTAGGAACCTAGTGCAGAGCTGAGCACTCCAGCTATCCAGATAAAGGAATAACTTCTTTAGAAGGGAAGGTGTTATTTAAAGGAGGAGACACAAAAAAAAAAAAAAAAAGTAGGAAATAAGTCACTAAACAGCCAGAAATAACAGGGCAATTGTCACACCTCAGGTTATGTACTATTTTCTTCTCCTTGTGCTCTGTAGCAATGATTGCTTCCCTGCAGCCATGGGCGATACTGGAGGCCTCATGTGAGAGGTCTAGCACATGAAACTGGATGTTAGGCACTCATGTGAGTGCCAGGCTATCTGTTGATTGTAGAGTACTCTAAGATGTAAGGATTAGCAGTGCTTAGAAATGTGTCCAGTTTCTTTCCTTTCCTGCTATTCCCTACATTGTCAATCATAACTGTTACGCTTGTGGTTGCCCAAAGACATACAGCAATGGCAGGGGTGAGAAAACCCCTTGTATCTTTCCCATTATATCAATTATGCCTTCTCCTGAATTTCCTGTATAGAACTATTTCTGCACAGAAATATCAGCTGTTGGAGGTGAAGCTGTTAAACTGGGAAATTGCCCTTTAACTGCCTACTACTTAAATTCATGTGCCAGTCTGTGGAAATTAATCCAATAACTATAAATGTTACACTTTCTTTAATATCATGGTCCCCAGTAAGGCATCTCCAAGCCTTTAGACTCAAATATTGAACTGCAGCTTTTCAGATCAATAGGAAGATTCATTTTGGCTTCTGTTGTGGATAACTCAGGCAAACTTCACTCTGACAGGAGTGGGGAGACTCAGAGAAAACTGGTTCATCTGAAACAGCCTGGTAGGTACACCAGAGAGGGAAAGAGATTAATCCAAATGCTAGGCAGATGTTCCCGATGCTTTAAAACAAATACATGTTTTGTTGATTGCATGTGATGAACTTGTGTACCTCTCCACAGTTGGAGTGCTGAAGACTGTTGTTAATGGATTTTCTGTGGATGTCAAATTTTCAAAGGATGTATTACAGCCTGTAGTTGAGAGATACAGTGGCTTGGTCCTTTCTGGGAGTGGAGGATAAATCTGAGAACCGATTCCAACCCAAAGTGAAATAACGAAGCCACTGAGAAGACCCACAAATGCACCCTGCAAAACAGAAAATGAAACTTGGATTTACATTAAAAGCAAAAGAATATTTGAAAAAAACAAACATCTAGATGAGTAAACAGTAACAGTCACAATTATCTAAACTAAAGGCTCCATGGCAAAAATGAAATAAACACCTGGGGAGACCTAGGTAGTTTACTTCACTCCCTTTGTGGGAAAGACAGTGTTTAATCACATTAAACACTCCTGAGCATATCTCTCTTTATTTTGCCACTACGTCTTTACAATCAAAGAGTAGTTTTGGGCTGCAAGGTATATGGCAAAATACTACTCTATTGGAAGCCCTTCTTGAAAAAAAAAATAGAAATAATTCTTCCTTTTTCTCATGTGATCTGTTTTTTCAGAAGTCTTCTGTGTCAGGATGGGGTGTTTTTTTTGGCTCACAGCTAGTGACTCTTTTTAGTATACACACAAATTTTGCGATGGCTTAAAGGTATGATCAGTGAACCTTACTAAATAGTAATGCTGTCAGGCTAACCCATATTCCCAAAGTCTGTCAAATCCATTCTTTTATGGAATATCTTTTTCCTCTGGAATTTACAATTTCACGATACCGAAACACCGTGAGAACACCTCAATTCAGTCTGAACGTGCTTGGGCCTCATTTTCCCAGCCCCACCACCTTTTGTTCAGACAGGCCAGCACACTTTAAGTCTACTGGTAGTTCAGCTACACCTCAAAACATATTTTTCCCTGCTTCTAAAACTGTATCTTCCAGAAATTCTTGCCGAAGTTTTATTTTTATTCAGATTCTTTTCCCACTCCCTCTCTGGCCATGTGAATCTCTTCATTGGATGGAAATCTAAGTTATTATACAACCCCGTTTATCATTTTCTTGGGATAAGGAGGAAAGGGAGATAAGGAGGAAAGGGAACAAGGGAAAATTTCCACATGGAAAGTACCAAAGACATTTCCTCTAGTGCCTAATGTAAAAATTATTGAGGGAAGAGATGCTCAAAATTCTCGATGAATTTTGGACAAACAAGGGCTTTAAATTTCTACTTACAATTCCATTCGCAAAGGAGCAGAGGATTCCCAAGGAAAACAGTCCTAAAAGGGGGCCACCAACCATACCAAAAATGCTGAGAGCTGCCTGAGGAAGGAAGAGAGTCTGCTATCAGGTGCTGTGCAAGAAAGTTAAAGCCTCCAACATGGCAAGAAGGAAAGATGTTAAGGAAGTCTTGTGAGTTTTTTAACTGGCACATACTCAGCTGGTGTACAGTTCCATAGGTGTTTAAGTAGAGGCTGATCCATGGGTGATTTGAGGACAGCACCCAACAAAGAATAAAAGCTAATCCCATAATGGTATCCAACAATTATTTTCTTATACAATTCTTTCCAGATCATTCCACATTGGCATGAAGAAGCAGTCTGACACCTACCTGCAACAAGGCTCCCAGGAGAGATGCCAATGCAGCCATAGCAATGCAGACTCCACCATAAAACAGGCCTGTGTGGGAAAGGCAGAACAATAAATAAATCTGCCAAAGTTTAAAAATCACTGATAGAGCCATTTCTGTCTAACCCATCATGGCCCTTTACATCTCCAAAACAAAAATGCTAGCATCTGGGGTTTTTTCTAAGAGAGTCTGCACTGTCTAGGGTCAGGTTTCTGTTTATTCTGAGATTACATAAACCTGCAAAATCTTCTTCATATATATTACTAAAGATTAGTTACTAAATGGCAGGTAAAACAACATGTATTGTTCACATGTCTCAGCTAATCTCCTGTGTCACAGTCTTCATTGTAAGGGAATGATTTTTGTGTCTCAGTCTAAAGTCTTTGGAGTGAGAAAGTAAATGTTGGCAGATTCCTGGAAGCTGATACTGTGATAACATCCTGGGTCACCAGGGTGTAATGTCTCTTCCCAGCACTACCATAGCACTGGCTTTTTTTTTTTTTCACATCTCTACCAGCAGGTTAATGTCCCTGTTTCATGTGATAGGTCAGGCAACTCATGATAGAACCAACACCAATTTTAGCATAAACATTGTTTGCAATAATGTTTAAGAAACTGCTCTCAGGTGAAAATATTTCATATTCATCACCTGCCACCAGACTGAAAGTCTGAGACCATATTGGAGAAGATGTTGTTTGTTTGGAGAAGAAGTTGTTTGTTCTCTGGAATATTATTGACACACAATGCAGTTGCTCCTGTATCAGTTCAAAAGGCTTGTCACAAAACTGTTTCCTGTGTTTCTCAATTTTGACAGATGGAAGAAAAATAACATGTGTTTCAGTCTGAGACATTTGGCTTTATAGTATTGCAAATCATTATTGAATACAGATCCAACGCATCTTTCCTACTTAAAGATCAAAAAAGATGGTTTCTTTTTTCCTTCTGCACTTGAAATAGCTTGTCCCCTGGTCTGTGTAAAATCTACACAGCCAATCTCTTCTCCCCCAAGTATTACATCAATGTAGTCCTATTGGTGTGAACTCCTGAGTTACACTGCCAGAAGTGAGATCTGAATCAAGCCCTCACTTTGTAAAGCAAAAGTGGAAAAGATATTTTCCAGACATACTCATCCCCATGGAAATCCACGACAACTTCTTTTCAGAGAGGGATTTGAAGTATGGCCTAATGAGATCTTCGACAGTCACAGCAGCCAGCGCATTGATACTGGAGGACACTGTACTACAGAAGGCGAGATTTATACAATTTTTTAATATTAGAAGCTGAAATCATATGTAACACACAGAAGAGAGAAACTGCCACTGTCTAGAACAGTGGCAGGAACTAATATAATTGCTGTGTTGGTTGAAATAGCTTATTATTCCAGGTAATGCAGTTAATAGCTTATAAAAATTGTTTAAAATAAGTGTCCTTAGTCAAGACAAGGCAAATCTTCATGAAAAGATGGGCCTGGAGAAGTCAATGAAAATATCATCTATTACACGTGGCAAAGCTGTAAACAATACGCAATACCATCATAAATTATCTACACAGTACACATCTGGGTAGGTAACATTCCTTCATGCAGGTCACTGATTACTTTGCCCTCTTAGAGGAGGATTCAGATAATCTCATTATAGTCATTTAATATCACATGTGGGTAGCTGTTTCCTCGTGTTCCTAGTAGGGAACTCCAAACAGCTTTGAGTTCTAGGACTTCAAAGCAACACTGTTGGGAGCTACGGATTTTTAAGCTGTATCAGCAAAGATCTTACAGTGATTTTTTTTAAGAGCAAAAATTAGATAGACAAAGAAATTAAATACATTTTAGTATAAGTTTTAGTATAAGTGCAGCTTGAGCTTTAACAAAAAAAAAAAAAAAAGACAAAAAAAAAACCCACTAGGTTACAAATTATTAAATTACCTTAATGTCCCACTGTAGGCACTAGCCACAAAAAGCCCTGGCAGTCCTGGGAACTTCTCAAAAATATCCAGCACTAGGTACGGCATCAGCTGAAAAATTCAGAAAGTAAGATATATTATTATGTTGCCCTGACTTTTCTTTTTGTCATCATAGAGTTTCTGTTATAACCACCTCATTGATGTTCTGCCCAGCTGTTCTAATTTTGAATGTTACACTTTGCACTATTCTAAAATATTCACTCAAGATACAACACAGTATGCTTAGACCACCCAGCAGAGGTGTGCATACATCTGTGCCCTCAGGCTTGGTTTCCAGAGATGATGATACAGTAAGCTAGCACAGGGTGGCCGGTTGCCTGTATTGTACATCACTCTGTTTGGCTTGGATGCCACAGTAGATGCTTTTGTCTGCTATTGACTGCACAAAAAAGATTTTAGACACAGTCCAATAACCTCAGGGTATCTGAAATTTCCTTATTCGAAACTGTGTGTCATTTGTTGACCTTTGCAAGATCCGAGTGCTGGAAAGAGATAGGAATTCTAAGATTTTCTTCCTGTGAACTATTTTTTTCACAAACAAGTTGGTCTTTTTAGTATCTTGCTTCCAGTTTCCACCAAAAGAATCTAACAGGAACAACTTAATTTCCTTGGCCTTCTGTATCTAGTTTTATTCTATCCTTAAAGACCAGGTAGTCCTCCCTCAGGTACTCTGTTGTATGGGCTCTTTTCCTGACTTTTCAGCTGGTGTCCATGGGCTGTTATCCAGAGTCCATGATTATCCCAGGCATAAACATATGAAAAAAAGTATTGTATAATTTCCTTGGGTCCTGACTCTGATCAGTCTGCGGGGTCCCCAAATTCTTGCTCCTCAAGTAAATCTGTTGCTCAGGGCCTATCTAGGTAGAGGTTGCTGTCAGTTACAAGGCGATTTCTCTGCAGCACTATGTAATACAGTTTGATTGTTCAGCTCTCCTCCAAATGAGCGCACTGTCACTAGCAAAGCACTACCTGCTGGTAGCCTTCTTCTGGGTGTATGCTCTACATGGTTATGTTCTGAACTCAAAAAAGCTTTCTCCTGCCTTTCCACAGAGCCGTTTATGTTAGATGATATAGGCAGCTCTCCAGAGCCCGCAGTTACTCAATCGGGCACTGCATTTTCAGCCGTCCCTGGCACCTGCCTCTTCTCCTCGCTTCTCTCTGAAGCTCTGCTTCACACAATACTGGCACTCATGGGCCTATTTTGTGTGAAAAACTCTGCAGAGGTGAGTGGATTGAACACATCGCTGCTCTCCCTACCTGGTGCTGAGACCTGCAGTTCCATGACAGCTGGAGGATGCTAGAACTGAACCGTAATGAGGACACATCTGCTGCTGTCTTCAGGATATTCCCTCCCACCATGGTCCCAGATTAATCCCTTTGCATTACAGACAGCTACTACAGGACTCGGACATGTTATTATTTCCAAGCCCCTGTCTCTTGAACCCCACTTGACTGGTTATTACAGCTGCAGAGGAAGGATGTCCCCTCACGTGGGTCCTTACCTGGTCAAGTGCCGACACCTGCTTTGCCGTCCACGGGTCGCAGTCCTTGTAGATGGAGTACAGGGACAGGCCGCAGAGTGCTGCACAGACAAGGATTGCCCAGAGGCCCAACAGGTTGATGTAGAGGGACCTGCACCAGCACACACAGACATGCCATGTTAGACCTCGACCTTCTGTAAGACCTGTGTGAAGTGGGTAAACACCCATGCCAGCACTCAGTAGCCATTCACCAGAAAAGGAGTCACAATACAGCCCCTAGCATTTCAAACAGTGTGAAATCATGCTATTAATACAGGAATCACATTTCTGGTTTTGGTGGTGTGGTCTCAGTGCCCACCCACTGACAAAGCCTGCTCAGGAGATGATGGGAGCAATATGGCAACCCCCATGTTTCATCGTGTGTGCCAGTTTTATATTACAGGTAGCTGTCAAGAAGATGCTTTTCCCCCTTTGCCACACCCCATGGTAATAACAAACCCCAGACAGATTTGTAAGGTGAGGTGCCCTAGATCAAAGTGAGGGGTACCTTTTAGTCAGCACCAACACTCCTTTGCCTCTGGACCTGCACTGTCGTGCTTACGCCATGCTGGAGTTGCCCTTGTAAAGCGGAAATCCCCCATTTCCTCCTGGGACAATCTCTATGGGAGGTGGCAATGAGGCACTGGGACCTGGATGGCCTGCAGCCGCCTACAGCTGCCACTTGGAGAGAAAAAGGGGTTGAAACTGACCCGGGGCTTTCCCTTCAGTAGCTTAACAACTTGGAGCCTGGTATGGTCTTGTAAACCCATTGCCTCCCCATGTCCTGATGGGAACTGCAGCTAAATGCTGAGAACAGAAATACATTTTCAACAGGCATTAATGCTACTTTGCCATACACAACAGGCAGCTTCTATTGGCAGGGAAAAACAAATTGTTCTCATCGAGTGAGGACTTTACCCCTCCATCTATCTGATCTTCTCAAATGTTTCTCAGCTCTTGATGACTCCTGGGTCACAGAGTTCTCAGTGTGGTCAGTTCAAACAAACATACCCACAGGAGCTTGGCCTTGAAAAACAGCGTTCCTTTCCAGCACTTGCCTCCCGGTTATCTCTGTACCATCCAACAAGACTGATTTCACTGCCTGACAGATCACATACCCTGGACCTGTGCCAACTGCTAAGACCTCCACAGGGAGAACCTTTGGTTTCTGTGCAAATATATCCGTGCTTGTAATGCTTCAGAAGCCCTTTTAGTGTTTTCAGGTCCCAAGAATGTGAAGGGCACCAGCCTTTGGACTGCTCTAGAGAACCATCAGGATGAATGAAGAAGCAAGCTATAGGCCTTGTTAGGCATTGGAATGGACATTTTCAGAAAGGCATGACGTAAATTAACTGGTTAAATTACCAGTTTTATACCATAGAGAAATTATTGGCAAGCAAAATGTAAAGTCTTAAAAATGAGTTACATAAATAAAAGGTGATACATCGTAGATTAAACTCTGCATTTACGCTTTGCGTTTGCAATTACAAGTGGTCTAAACACAGAACCAGCAGCACTTCAAATTTCTCTCCAGACTAATTTAGTGAAATGGAAGTAGTCTTCTCCTTATAGATGCTTACGGATTGGTTGTATGTCTTGTATCTATTTAGCTGAAGTTGTTCCTGCATTGGCATAATCTACCTTGATATAAAGCACTCAGAAATGGATGTAGCACAAAATCTAATCAATGAGTTAAATCAATCCAGCTCTTTAAAGAACAGATGTGATAGTGCTGTTAGTCTAGAGTCTGTAGTAAATATTAGAAAGTCAAGACAAATACATGCAAGTAAAAGAAATTATCTGAATCCGGCACTTCTGTTTTTAAATTGTGACAATGCTTGACAGTGAAAAGAAAGCTTTAGGGTTTTTTTCTTCTGATTTACATTCCAACTCATGGTACACCCTGTGACTAAACACTGGAATATAATAATTGTAGCACTATTGGAGGGAGGTGTTCCCACTAATTGTGCGTGAGTAACATGAGATGGAATTTGGGTGAAGTAGGCAGTATGACTGTGCAAGGCTTATTTTTGATTGTTTAAGGCTGGCTCTAGGATTTTAGCACTGAAACAAGGCAGATAATGATCTTGAAAGGAAAATGTCTTAGTAGCCCATATTTTTCTGAAAGTGTAGCTTTCCTACCCCGTCTGTTATCATTCATATATGAGCATTACATTCAAATTGTCTAGTTACTCTTTGAGGAAAGCAGCATGCACTCCTACCTACTGGTATGTTTCTTAAATGGGGTGAAATCCTTGCCCAAAGCCTGAGAAAATTCCTACTCTTGTGGCACTGTTAAAAGCCTTCGATTGCTGAAAGAATCATTTTCTCAGCTCTGATTTGTTATTGTGTTTTCTCTTATAAAGCCTCACGGTAACTGTCATGAGGATCCAAAACCCTGTTTCTTTAACCTGATGACATTTTACACCTCTGTGTAAAATGGCAATAAGAGATGCAGGCAACCAATGTGACTTGCCAGGTAAGACTAATTACATTTGCAAATCAACTAGGTAGTCATCACAGAACAGCAGTGACAAGCTGCAACCATTATACAAAATTATTTCCTCATGCAGGTGAAATACCCTGCACAAGCAAGGCACAAGCAAGATGTCATGAAGTTCAACCACCTATGCCAGCAGAAGAGGATTCTACTGATTAAGGCTAATACAGTATGAGATATAAACCCAACAGAAACTTGTCCAGAACCAGACTGCCTGTAGCACCAGACAAAGCTGCTGCAACATCTCAGGAAGTCTGCCCAGAAGCATCCATGGTGCCAGATGCCCCTTGGCCACACTCTGCTTCTGGGATGACCTGGAGGTGTTTCTCCCTACAAAGATGGTAAGGAGGGTGTGAGAGAGAAGCACAGCCTTAAGCAGAGCAGGTGCTTGGGAAGATCACTCTCACTAGCATGCAAATCTGGCACAATGTAAGCAGCTGTTTTTCTATACAGTCATGCCAGGCAGCATTACAAATGTGGAATGCACTTCTTCGCTCTGCAGTGGCAAGAACCTGCAACCTAGACACATGCCAGATACTGTGGAGAAGCCATGTGATGTATTGGAGATGTTGGACTGTACACTGAAGATGTGGCTGATGATGTGCATTAGCTCATTCCTACCTGCAGCACAGATGGCTAAAAAGTTGATTTTCTTATTGCCACAACCAAAATATTTCAGTTCTAAACTATGCATGATTTTGTGAGTATTTTGATAACTTTTTGAAGTTAAAGCCTTCATAAAACTCCTTACGATATTATTATGGATAAAATGTGTATTTAGTTATTCATTTACATGATGTGTATTTATATATTTTGCCTATAAATTGACTTCATGAGCTCACTAATAATTCTTAAATCCTAAGTTGTGAACTTCTAGAATGATACTGAAGATGTAGGTAAGACAATAGAGCTAGTAAATATACTCCATTCTAAACTAAACACTGACCAGAAATGTTTAAATTGAGGGAAAACAGAACTCTCTGCCAGTGTCCATGGTGAATTCCTAAAAATTGAGTCATGATTGTTATGAAAACAAAATATATGATTCTTCAGCAATTTTACCACTGAATAAAACACTTCTGCATTTTCTCATGCATATCTATACTCTATACTCTGAAAAATCTTTTTGTTTTTACTTATGCAAAATTCCCACACAATGATTTAGGTTCAATAGAGTAGCAATTCAAGATGCTGTCTTGACACAGCTTCAGCACAAGTACTATATTATTTGGTCTTTAGGTTGCATATAAACTTGATGCAGCTATTTGCATGCAGGAATTCTGGCACAGTGAAACAGTCCGGCACAAAGTCCAATGTTACAGCAGTAAAAGTTGGTACCCTTTACAAATGGATTTTGTAGAGATAAAAAAATATTCATTTGAAAAAAATCTCCCTCACAAAGAACAGTCACTACTAAACTCAGTCATTAAAAGCTACTGTAGCCAGACTTACATTTTTGCGTGGAACCTGTTCTTGCATGCAATGTATCTCTGTACTTGAGACTGGTTGACTCCATATATGCTAGTCCATGTGAAAGTCCCACCTATAACAATCGTCCAGAAAGTATGCCTTTGCAAAGGATTGGGATTAAAGCTACAATGAGAAGAAAAAGAGGTGACAAAAAATCAGACTATGAAAATCTTATCATTACGAGGATACCTTAATGTCTAGGAGAAAAAAAAAATCCCCGTACTTGTTCCGATACAAACTCTCTTAATGTGGCCAAGTTTTGAACATTCAGCTATTTCAACTTTATGTGAAATTATGGAAAGTAAATTTTAAAACTCAGAGCTGAAATCCTGATCCAGTGAAACACTTTGATCTGTTCAAAGGTGGAGAGCTGATTTAGATGCCTGTAAACTATAGTCTTCCAGAAAGCTGTAGAATATCTTTGACTGTTGCGATAAAAAGATGGTGCAGTAAAAAGTTTAACATACCTGCTTATCTACAGGGTCATCAGTAAAACACCAATATAAAAGTGTGTTGGCATGCCCAGCCTTTGTAGGCAGAGACTCTATAAAACATTTTACTGGTTTATCTCTAAGTGAAGAATATATTTTAGATGGCTATAACTAATTCTATTTTTTAATCACATTGTAATATAGCAATAAATGATGCTTATCCTGGTGAACAATGTAATACTACTTCAACTGTTATATTCCTTTTAATTCCTTCTCTTTTTTTTCTATGTGAACTCTATGATTGAGGGAAAGAAGCAATGCAATATAACCACAGCAAATCAGCCAAACCACTTGAAAAAAACTAGTATTTACAGTTTTAAAAAAAATACCCACAGATGAATTACTTACTAAAGAACTTGGTGAAGAATTTTACCAAAAAAAAAAAAGATTAATATTGTGAACTGATAGACAAATGGGCAAAGGCAATACTTGTTGCACTAAACTTTCACTAACAGCAATGAATAAAGTTTCTACTCTTCAAAAGCACAATAACTTTTTTTCTTTTTCATCTTTAAGTGGCTTTTGAGTCAATGCTTTCAGAATGAATATTCTTCACCTTGCAAAATGATATTTCTAGGCTATGATTTGCTACAATAATGGAGGGTAAAATATTATTAAAATGACTTAATTTTAATTAAGTCTTAATTTTTCTTTCAGGGTAAAGAAAAACATTTGCCCTTTACAACTTACACAAAAAATTATTAATTTCACAGTTGTTTTGCTTTGGTAGCCGAAATCCCAAATCAGCTGTTTGCAAATCATGAGTATAAATACAGTTGTCCTCTCCTATTAACTATTCACTTTCATCAGAATCCAAAATGTATCCTTAAAACACGCAGCTAAGTAAAAAAGTTTTTTCTCTTTACAAGATTTTGCATGGTATAAAATCTAAAACATAACCCTCAAAATAGGTAAGTTTGTTCAAAAATATATAAAAATATGGTCACAACTCCTCCCTTCCTTCTCCTTTTGTAGCAATTTAATTTCACAGTTAGCCACATGGGCTCTGTTTGTGAGAATAAAGAAAAACATCATCTGCAAGTACAAACTCACTCCCAGAAATTCAATCTTCCTCCATGGTAGGAATCATTTACAATGCGTTCGATTCCCCCCTGAATCACCACAGCTCGTATAATGACAGATGAAAATCCAGCGACCATGATTCCAACCTGGAAAACGTCTGTCCACACCACTGCCTTCAGACCACCCTGCATGAGGAACAGCATGTATCAGGTAAAATAGGGCAGCAGTGATCTTGCTTTGCACTCACATTCAACTAAGAGAAACATAGCTATCTGTATTATGCACTATAGATGAACTTCATCATCTTCTTTAATAGAAATAATTCTGTACTGGAGAGTTCAGGAATTGCATCCTGGAATATATTCAGGACACCCTGGCCCTTTTTTTCAAGTATGCTGGAATTTACTTTGGTCATACACATAGTTTAATCCAGTATTTCCATCATCACATAACCTAATTCAGAAGCTTGAATCAAAGGAGAAATTGGCAGACAGTGCTCATCTTACATACACAGGACCACTAACTCCAAAAGGCATACCATTCATTTGAATGAAAATAAACATGATTTAATCCAATATATACAAACAAATTTGTCACTGAGGTTCCATTTAATAATTTCTAGACAATTGGTTAATTAACACTAATCTAAAGACCAATCTATTCATGTGGCACTTGAACTATTTTCAGTGTCTATTCAATAATAGACAGGACTATTATAAATGGGCTAGGCAAGTGCTTGATAAATTGCACAGCTAAAGCCCACTAAATTGGAAGAAAAATCACAGGAGGAAATTTAAGAAGGGAAATCTTTTTGCTGTTCTCTCAGCAACAACAGAAGTTTGAGCGTATCAAAAGACAAAAGGTTTGAGTCACACAGTGGCTACCTCTGCATCCAGAGAAGTCTCTGGGTAAATATGGTCCTGTCACTACAGCTACACTGTGAAATGTAGTTCCATGGGGTAACCTGGTTACTAGGCTACTTCTCAATAAATCCCATATTTTATATGAATGATAAAAGGAACAGAGATTTTTCTTAGCCAAAGGACCCACGTACCAGTGTGCAGTAGAAAGTGCAGACCACACCAGTTGCCACCACAGCACCCCACAAATCAAAGCCAGTGACTGAAAAAAAAAATGGAAATGGCACCAGTGTTAATGAGGTATCAGGGACAAAACACTGAAAGTCATTTTTTCTCCTCCAATATGGTTCTTGAAAAAAAAATAGAAATAAGTTACATACAAAAGTAGGAGGCAGGAAAGCAATTGAAAGTTAGATTCACTCTAAACAGGTCTATAAATGAAACAGTTGTTACACATATTGGAAACTGCTAAAAGGTTAGAAATATTTCAGGATTTAAGAAGCTATTTTTTTAGCATTAACATTGCCAAACAAAATATCCAATATTTTTGTAGGGCCCAACTCAGGACAGTTTTAAAACATATGTCCTCCTTTGAAGTGTCTGGGTAGTCCCACAAGATCTTTAGGCAGGGATTAAAGCAAGTCAACAGCACAGGGATGCTCCACCGAGGCAAGGTGGTTCAAGCACAGTCTGGAAGAAATGTGTCAGACTAAAAGTCATTATTTTATGCTTCTTTCTTTTAGGGGAACCTGACAGTGTCTACACCAGACAACACTGAGCTGTGGCTGGCATACAGGCTGTCAGTGTCCCAGCTTGGCGTGCTCACATGCTGCCAGGCAGGGCACTTAGGGACTCCTCAGCAGATAGCTCAGGCTGATGAAAAACACTGCAACAAAATTAATGAAAAACATTGCTTCTAGTTGGGTGATAGCTAGATCATAGATTAGTTTAGTGTGTATTTGCAGGGCAAATACAAACAACAAGGACATAAAATCTGTGGGACTTATACACCAGAAGAGACCAATGCAAACAGTGTTGGATGTTTTTGTTCTTTTTTTGTTCAACAAACAAGCCAAAACAAACCCAAGCCAAACAAACAGAACAACTGTGATTTTAATTCCAGCCAAAAATATTCTTTTTTTATTTGCATTTAGTTATTGCCTTTTCTTGCCAAGTGGACAAATTAATTGTGTCAGATTAAAAGTCTAATTTGGCTCCACATTATGGCTTTTTTCCCCTTTAAAAATAATTGTGGCTCATCTTCAAAGCAAAGACTCATTTTGAAAATTGAAGTATTTTATGTTGTAAATATTACAACAAACATCTGAAGTTGAAGATCTCTTTGCTGTTGATTTGGTTTTCCTGATAAAATGACAGACTGAGTTAAACAGTTCCAGGCAGCCCAAAACCATTTTTACAGAACTCTTGCCTCCCTCTCAAGTAAGACCATTTAACCAGGGGGTTTAAAAGTGTGTTTAGTCTCTATGTGGCCTTCAAAATTTACTTAAGTCTCCTTCACTTTATTTAATTTAGCCACTACCTAAGGATGTTGCAGAGGTAAATGAGCGTATGTTTCCCTCTCAAGCCTCTTCTATACTTCTTTACAGGTAGGTGTTAAGGGACCAGGATTACAAATGGGAGGCCTTCTATCAGAGCTCCCATTAGGATCAACAGAAGATTTCACAGTCAAGCTTTGACCTATTTTCAAGTGTGCATTCCCAAAAAGAAAAAAAAAAGCATACCAGTACTATATGCAAATAGCAGTAGAAGAACAGTTGCAGTATGCTCATCTTACCTTGATTTAGTGCTAAAGCCGGAGCATAAATGACAATACCAGTGTACAAACTCTAGAAGGGGAAAAAAAGAAATCAAATCAAAATAAATGTAAACTCCTGGAGAGGTGATAGCTTTCTCAGATTACTTCTTTTCAAGTATTTATGCAATCTGTATTTCCTAAATTCATAACTGCTGAGAAATAATTCCAATTGTTAGAAGATGAATGTCTGAGACTAATCAGCACTGCAGTCTCACAGCCTAGTGTTCTTAAAACAAATATCAGGGACTCTTCAGCTTCCCCTGGCTTTAATAGTTAACTTCTCTTACTGCTTTAAAACTGCAGTCCTATGGCAGAAACAAAAGTCTCCTCTCAGTCCAGGCTTTGGTAACATGTCTCTCTCTTCACCTTTCTTATAAGCCCCATTGAAAGACCACAATAAGGTCTGCCTACAGCTTTCTCTTCTCCACATTGAACAATCCCAACTCTTTCAGCCTTTCTTCATAGGAGAGGTGTTCCATCCCTCTGATTATCGTTATGACTCTCCTAGGGATCTGCTCCAACAGGTCCATATCCATATCTGTGCCGGGACCCTAGAGCTGGATAGTGCAGGAGTGTTGCAAAATGGCAGAATCACCTCCCTTGGCCTGCTGGCTATGCTTCTTTTTATGCAGCCCAGGACAGGATTAGCCTTCTGGGCTGCAAGTATATATTGCTGGCTTATGTCCAATTTTTCATCCACCACTGTTCCCAGGTCTTTCTCTGAAGGGCTGCTCTAAATCAGTTTGTCCCCCTCATCCATACTGATACTGGGGAGTGCCATGACCTAGGTACCTACCAGGGCCTTGAACCTGGACTTGTTCAACTGCATGAGGTTCACATGGGCCCACTCCTCAAGTCCCTCCAGCGAATCAGCTGTGCCACAGCTTGGTGTCATCCAGATTTACTGAGGGTGAACTCATTTCCACTATCTACGTCATCAATGAAGGTATTAAATAGTATTGGTCCTAGTATAGACCTTTGAAGGATACCACTCATTACTGGTTTCCATTAGGACACTTAGCTGTTGATTGCAACTCTTTGGATGCAACCATCCAGCCAATTCCTTATCCATCTAACAGTCCATCAGTCAAACCCATATCTTTCCAATGCTGCTAATTCAAGAATTCAAGATGAGAAAGTGGCTTTCTCATACACAGCCAACAAGCACCAGAAGCTTTGAACCATCAGAAATTAAAATTTGTCACAAGCATGACCACATTTTTGTGTCAATTAAAACAAGACTGATGATATAATCTTTCCACTTCTTCAGTAGATTTTTTGGTTGAATTACTGCATATCCCTATTTTTTCTTCTTCTTTTAAGCACATGAGAACATTTACAGAACAGTTAAAATTACACTATTAAAATCTTGTGGGGTTTCCTTTCCTCACGATTCTTCTCATTCAGGTAAAGTTGTTAACGCTTGCCATAGAAAGACACCTACAGATCTCTAGAGCATTTCCTTAAGCACATATTTAAGTTGTATAGAAATCTTTTTCTGATCTTCCCAAGCAAATATTATGCTTGGCTTGTTCCAACATGCATGACTGTAATGTCTTTGTATTTGCTGGTGAAACAATATCAGGATTCACAAATTCTAGCACTCCAGTTTTCCTATGGGTTTGTGTATCTCTAAACGCCAGCTAAGTAGCACTGTTCAAATAAATAATTAGTACTGCATTGATCACCACCTCATTGGTGCAAGTGTGGTCACCCTAAAACTCATGGTGTATCTTAAAAGTACAAAAATGGGCAAAAAGCCAGCATGTAACTTGAAAAGCTTTCTGATATATTCATTCCTTCTTTGAATTCCCTCAAATGTCAAAATAACACTTTTTAGGGTTTGGTGCATTTGTTGTATGCTCATTGTACATTTAAAAGCCGTGGTCTCACACTGGTCTCCCTGAATGGGCTGGGTACAGCAAACTGTACCAACAATAATTTGGGGGACTGCTTTAGTTTAATGTTTCCGAAGGCAGAGAGAGGCTACTTCTCAGTTTGCAAACACATATATTTTTTTCCAGTGGTGGTGGTGCAAACCCTTGTGCAGTAAATGACAGCTCCTGACAGCTTGTTTTGTCACCTTTCACAGTCCTTTGAGAACCAGTCAGGCTCCCAGAATCCATGAACCAGAGGATGAAAACTACCGCTGTAGCTAATTGGGGCATGTTTACATTTTGAACCCATTGTGGGTTTCTCCAGCAAGCAGGCAAACTACTGCTCTTCACTGCTACCCTGCAGCGAAGGGTTGCTTGTCTCTTGGCATAGCACTGATGCCAAGTGACTGCTCTGGGTGCTCAACAATGCAGGCAGAGACCCAAGGGGCAGGTAACCCAGCATCCACTCCCCACTTCATTGCTTTTGAGAAAAACCAGCTTTGTTTCTCCGGCCACCCATGGACTGTGGTAACCTCATCAACCACTCAGAGAAAACAGCCTGTTACACTAAGCTGAAGAGTCCTGGCAGGCATGAGGACCACAGAACAGTTTTGAGGTTTACTTGCCGTTTGTATAATGAAGAGCACTGTTCCACAGAGGCGCAGGTATTTATTAAATCGAAGTTCTAAATACTGCAACAAAGAAGAAAAAGCAAATGTTTATATCAAAACTTTACATTGACAGGAGTAGAGTGATGTGATGAGAAGCTCAAAAAGGGCACAGCATCGTTTTAACATTTTAATGCGTAGTGGCTTTGCCTGGGCCAGGTTTTTTGGTCATGGGGGGAGCTACAAGGGCTGCTTCTTTAAACAAAGAGCTGCCAGAAGTTTCCCCTGTAGCTCATAGGGCTAGGGCCAGTCAATTTTAATTTGGACCCTGCACCTGACCCAGGCTTGGCCAATTAGTGATGGCGGTAACGCCTCTGTGAATATTTGAGAAGCAGAAGAAGTTGTTGCATAGTTGCTAAACTGCAGCAGCAACAGGGAGAATGTGAGAACATATGCTCAGACACCAAGGTCAGTGGAAAAGGAGGGGGAAGAGGGTGCTTAGGCCCTGGAAGAAAGACACCCCTGTGCCCTGTGGTGAGGACCATGGTGAGGCAGCTGTGCCCCTGCAGTCCATGGAGACCACCTGGTAGCAGAGACCCACTTGCAGCCTGAGGAGCCCATGCTGGAGTGGGTGGATGCCTGAAGGAGGCTGTGGTTCTGTGGGAAGCCCATGTTGGACCAAGTTTCTGGCAGTACCTGGAAGTCTGTAGGGAGAGAGGAGCCCATGCCAGAGTAGCTTTGCTGGAGCAGTTCACAAGGAGCTGCAGCCCATGGGAAGGACTCACACTGGAGAAGTTTGTGAGGGACTGTCTCCCATGGGGAGAGACCTCACACTGTAGCAATGGAAAGTGTGAGGAGGCCTCCCCCTGAGAAGAAGCAGTGGCAAAGTCCATCTGTAATAAACTGACCACTACTCCCAGCCCCATTCCCTGTGCCGCTGGGGGTGGGGGCAGAAGGAGGGTCCCAGGAAGAGGAAGAGGTGGAGGGAGGTGTTTTAAGATTCAGTTTTATTTCTGACCTCCATTTAAAAATCAAACCTTTTTCTCCCTGCACTGAGTCTGTTTTGCCTGTGATGCTAATTGCTGAGCGATCTCTCCATCCTTAACTCACAAACCACTCCTTATATTTCTCTCTCTCCCCTGTCCAGGGGAAGTGATATTATGACTTGGTGGGCACCTGGCTAAACCACCACATCATGAAAGGACAGAAGTCCTAGAGTCATCTCAATTGATACCTCTTTCAATGTGATTTGTATTTCATTACAGACGTCACCACTAGATGTACTAGAAAACAAGAGAATCCACTTGCACCGTGAAACTGGAGAGCAAGAGAAAATATTATGGCTATTCCTAAGCCTTGGTTGATTTGGAAACTCTGGCATTATGTGTGTGCATCTGAACTGCTATGAAAAAGGGCAGAAGGTTTTCAGTGGTCAGTGGCTTCCTCCCATGGTAACCTCACCTCCTGCACTGCCCAAAGCAGCTGACCTTATTCTACTGGAAAGTGGAAATCTAACCTTTTGCAACATTTGCATCATTTTTCTGTCTAGGCTGGGACACCACAACAGCTAAATGACTTTGTCAAGCTGTAGAGCAGATCTTTTCCCACCATCTGTCCTAACAACCCTACAGGATGTGTGGTTGTACAAAAGGGATCTTCTTTGTCCACCAATCTGTTCAGTCAACACAAGCAAACACTGAAGTATCCCAAAGTGCTCTCTCATGAACTGAGCATTTAAAACATTATCTATAAGCATGTCTACACAAGGAAGCAGTGCTGAAGCCATGGACAGACACAAAAAGTTACTTTATCTCTGAACTCTGTACACAAATAAAAGCTATATATTTTATAGGTGCATTATGCTTATTTAACCCCATGATTTTAAGTGAGTTTCCAGTTACAATTGTAAGTCTTTATTTCAGAGAGTCCCTTTTTAAGTACCAGGACTGTCAGTCCAAAGATTACTAGTTCAAAACACACTGGAAACCCCCAAAACCTTATTTTGGTGAAATCTTATCTGAATCTAACAACAGAAACCTTGTTTTCGTCATTCAGTGCTGCAATGCCCCTGTTCAGGGTAATAAAATGCTAACAACCAAAGTAACTATCCAAGGACTTTCACCCACACCAACGCCCCTTTCCCCAGTGCCATATGTGGAAAGAGTGATTTGCCTCCAAATCTGCAGCTAGGAACTGTCTTCATGCAGGAATTGCATAGACCTTCTAAATCATAATAAAGTCCTGATCAAATGCTTTCTCACCCCAAAGCAGTCAAACTCTAACTGTGATTGGTCCCACCATCCCAGATGTCTCTGTGCTGCTAGTTATAGCTTTAACACTGAGATGAAGATCTGCTCAGCCATATTATGGTAGAAGTAAGAAAACTCTTGCAGACACAGAGCACTTGCTGACCACCCTGTATAACCATGGTGAATAATAGAATCATTTTGATTGGAAGAGACTTCTGAAATCATCAAGTCCAACAACTAACCTCACACTACCAAATCCACCACTAAACCAGGTCCCTCGGCACCTCATCTGTGCATCTTTAAAATACCTCCAGGGATGGTAACTCCAACATCTCCCCTGATCAGCCTCTTCCAGTCTTTAAAGAAGAACTTCACCTGTGTGAATACCCTCAAGTAGAAAGAGAGTCTTCTCAAAATCTCTGCCAGAGGTAGAATTTTGTGGTTGCACCTAAACTTAGGGACCTGTCTGGAAGGGACTTGATGTGAGAACTCAGGTTTGTACATTTGCTCTTGCACTCTGCTATTGGTATATTAAGTACTCATCACTAATAACAGGTCACCATTCAAGTTGCATGAGGATTAATCCACCTGCTGAACCAAGTATCTGGAGTGAGGAAATAAATCTGGCATGATGTCCTGAGCCAAGACAGCAGGGTTGAGCTTCTGTCTGTAGAGGCAGCATGGACAGACTTGGGGACAGAGTAGGTTGCAGCCTGCTCTTGGGATGGATAAAACCACGACAGGATGTGGAGATACAGGGCAGCACAGAGTGCAGGGGTGTTTGAGGGAAGAGACCAAGCGAAGATGTGTAGAAAGCAGGCACAAGAAGCCTCCCAGCTCCCTGCTGACTGTGGAAAGACTCCTTCCAGTCCATCTTACCTCATAGGTACTGGTAATGCCCAGCTTGTAGAAGACAGGCAGAAAGATCTCGGCACTGCACAGCACCACCAGGCCATAGGTGATGGCAAAGACACAGAAGATGGCACCATAGCGGTAGATCTCAGCAGGGGTGCCCAGCACAGTGACAGCTGACATGAAGCTGGCCGTGAGAGAGAGTGCCACAGGGACAGCGTTCATGCTGCGGCCCCCCATGAGGAAGTCGGTAGATGTCTTCTGCCCGCCTCCCACGAAGGCATAGTAGACCCCGATGACAGCCGAGATCAGCAGCATGGCCGCAAAGACCACATAGTCCCAGATGGTGAACTGCCCCATGCTGTCGGAGGGGCTCGCCAAGGATCTGCTCCAAAATCAAAGCAGCAGCTGCTGCCCTCGCAGGGCCGGCACGGGGCAGCCGGCGCAGGAGGAAGGGGATGGGGACGGGGCTCTGCTGGAGTACCGTGGTAACCTGTGGCCCACCGGGGCTGGTGCGGGGCGGAGACGTGCGGCGCGTTCAGCCGGGACAGGTGCGGAGAGGTGGGGTGTGATGCGGTACGTCCCGCCGGGCGGGTGCGAGGCGGAGAGGTGCGGCGCGTCCCGTTGAGACAGATGCGGAGCGGTGTGGTGCAGGTGTGGTGCGGTGCGGCGTGTCCGGCTGGGCGGTTGTGAGGCGGAGAAGTGCGATGCGTCTCGTCGGGACAGGTGCGGTGCGGAGCGTCCCGCTGAGGCAGGTGCGGAGCACTGCGGAGCGTCCCGCCGGGACAGGTGCGGTGCGGCGCGGTGCGGTGCGGTGCGGAGCGTCCCGCCGGGGCAGGTGCGGTGCGGCGCGGTGCGGTGCGGTGCGGTGCGGAGCGTCCCGCCGGGACAGGTGCGGTGCGGCGCGGTGCGGTGCGGTGCGGAGCGTCCCGCCGGGGCAGGTGCGGTGCGGCGCGGTGCGGTGCGGTGCGGTGCGGAGCGTCCCGCCGGGACAGGTGCGGTGCGGCGCGGTGCGGTGCGGTGCGGTGCGGAGCGTCCCGCCGGGACAGGTGCGGTGCGGCGCGGTGCGGTGCGGTGCGGCGCGGTGCGGTGCGGTGCGGAGCGTCCCGCCGGGGCAGGTGCGGTGCGGCGCGGTGCGGTGCGGAGCGTCCCGCCGGGGCAGGTGCGGTGCGGCGCGGTGCGGAGCGTCCCGGTGCGGAGCGTCCCGCCGGGGCAGGTGCGGTGCGGCGCGACCCGCACAGGTCTCCGCCGGTGCGGCTCCGGGAGAAGGCTCAGGCTGCGCCGGGAGCGGCAGTGCGAGTGCTGAAGGGGAGGCGGACGGGCCTTATAGCGTGCCGGTGCCCGCTCCTCCCCACGGCGGTGAGCAACCCCGCAGAGCGGGAAGGGGCGGCGATCCGGATCGTCCCGGGCTGCTGCCTACCGCCCCGAGCCTCCGGGGCCCTGCAGCGCCCAGGCTGGCGGGATTGCCCCACCGCAGAGCCCTGCCTGAACGGGGTTACACCGCAAACTCGGGGCACGGTCCAGGGTTTTTGGAGAGATGACAATTCACCTGACCGTTCCCATGGCTGGCACTTCCTACCCTTCTTCACCAGCATGTGCCACCATGTCCCCAGACAACAAAGGCAAATGTAATACAACAAAGATGGTTTAATATATACATTTCCACAGGCTGAGCAATCTGGAAGGTAACTCATCAAAACAGATGTCATAGCAGATTTGCCAAGGTGAGCTGCTGAACAGTGCAGTGACATGACAGGAAAGCTTCACTACCTTGCACTGTGCTCAAGAAGTTTTGGTAACATTTTTTAACCAGTTGCAGGTTCTAGAGTCAAAGTGCACAGAAATATCACAGCTGGAGCTTCACGTATCTTACCCATGGGAGAATGCATCCAAAAATTGATGGGATTTCAAGGCCACAGAAGTCAAGGGGTGGAGAGGTACCTGTTTCTACAGCTAGCAGCACATACAAGACTAACACAGCAAATACTACACAAATACTCTGCCATATGTCAGCAGCTCCAGACGGCGGATTAAGGTGTAAAGATGCCAAGGCTGACTAAGATGGGCCTGGCTGCAGCACAGCTGCACACAGCATACCTTGCAGCAGGCTCAGTAGCTTTGCACAGCAGCTTTCTGGCTTGAACCGTGCATTTGCAAAGTGATGTGCTGGAGGTGATTAAAAATTCTCCATTTTTCCTTCATGACAGGTAGATAAGTCTCTTTCCTGCCTAGCCTCTCCTGGCTCACATCCACTGCTGGATTTGCTGGAAGTAGCCTTTGCTGCAGGTGCTCTGGGTTAAGCACATGGTGCTCTCACCTGCCTGCATATGATTCTATGATCTGACCAGTTTGAGATGTGGTTTTCAGCATCCTTCTGTATCTTAGGCAGAAATGATCAGTCAGACACCCAACAGCCAAACCCAGCTCACAGAGCACTTGGGAGCTTTGTATCTGGTAGGTATTTCTGAGTGCACATTGGAAGGAGGGGGTACAGGTGGAAGTCCCATCGGGCAGGGTTATTAAGTTGAGCTGTGAAATCATGCCTGTGTTGGTCTGGCCTCTAGGTGCCTGTTTGGGAGTATAAATGCCCCTGAACATAGAGAGGCTGGCAATTGTGGTGCAAGTGGTAGGTCCTAATCTCACCACAGCACATTAGATCATCAGTCTCTCTGGCCCAATTACTCTCAAAGTTAACAGCTACCAGGTATCCTGATGAGGAAGAGCAAGAAATAATATTATTCTGTACTACTACTAATTATTGAGCTATTGATTATTAGAGGCGGTTGCCCTAATTTGTTGTCAGCTTTTGACCAATTAAATGATGATAAACCCTCCCAGTAAAGCTTCAATCAAAACCAGCACCTTCCCACACAGTGTAATGAACTGATGTCATCCAGCAAAAATAAGCGGTGTCAAAAAATGACCCACTTTCTCACAGGAAGGACATATGCAGCCTCCTGCCCAGCCCCACAGCTTGTGCTGCTCAGAGCTCCATGCTCAGAGTCACTTGTTTGCACTCCTTCAGGTATTACGTTTCTCAAACCACTCAAACAATAACATGCATTTAAAGCACTGAGTACATGGGATTAACATGGTTTTGATTCTGCTTATCTATCACTTGTGACATAATGTAAACACAGCAAGTGATAACACGCATTGAAAAACAAATCATGCTTCTTAACTGAAACACAGGTAGCTATGAGGAAATGCGCATCGCACTGGTTTCAGGTGACATCTTTGTTTCTTTTTACAGGAGTGTTGAGCAAATTGTCTTTCAAATATCATCGTGACCAATATAGCAAGAAAGGCTGGATCCTCCCATTTGGATGTTTCTGGTTTAGGAACCAGTAGTGAATCTGTATGATGCTCATGTCCTAAATCACAGAAAGAGGAACCTGGAGAACAAGGTTAAATGTTTTTCTTCTGGATTTTTGACACACAAAATCAAATTAACTCCAAGGAACACAGTGAGCTTGAGCTGTGTAACAGAGACTGAACTGCAGGTGTTGGCCTTTTCTCATTGCTACAATATATAATTAAATGTCTTCTGAACTCAGAGAGTGTATTTCATTGTTTTCTTGTAGTACCTTGTCCCAGCTCCAGTGAGTCCTACATGCTCCTTCTCTATTCTGTGAGATCCACTGGCAAGAGGGGGATTTGGTGGTTAATAGCAGGAATTGTAAGATTCATAACACTCCAGCACCCTGAAGTTAAAAAGGCCATAAAACTGCCTAAACAAACCTGAGACTGCCCTGTCAGGTCCAAATAGTTCCTTCCTTGTGCTGATATTGGGCTCATTTCCATCACTGGACAGACACCTCTGTGAAGTGCAACAGGAAATGTCTGTATTGCTTGAAAGGACAGTCCCGTCCTCTTCTTTTTCATGTGGATGGGTCACAGCATTGGCAGATCAGTGGGATGGGTTTCGCTCTGTAGACAAGAGTCAAATATATCAAGCCCTGCACTTGGAAAGATACCCCCATCCCTCTGAACTAGGTTATGGAAACAAATTTTGAGGAGCTTTCCTGCTTGTAAGCAAATGTGGGCATGGGCAAAAGCAATTATAAATGATGTAGGAGAGCACTGGAGGCCTAGTGAATGCTGCTTGAAAAGTGACGCAAGACCCTTTGCAATTTGCCCTGGTAGCCTGGGAGCTCTCAGACTTGCAGTTGTTCCTTGTTAGAGTGTGCAGTTTCAGACTGTGTGAGCTGAGTTTGCATATGAACAGCTTGTGCCCAACGGTACTCCTGTGTAGTGCCGGGCTGGGCTTGGAAGTCTGAGCTCTGTTCTCTCTGCTTATACAGGGAAAGGTTTGGAAACTATGCCAGAGAATATCTGGCCAGCAGTAAGAACAAATCAACAAACAGACTAACCCATTTCAAAACAAAATATGCAAAACCTAATTTTTGGCCTTTTTTGTACTCAAGTTTGGCCTTTTCTGGGAACAATGGGAAGGAATATTATTATTTTTCATGTTGAAAAACTCTGTTTATATTTGTTTGTATGATTTGCTTAGGCAATTAGGAGTATGGGATTATGCTGTGTATGTGTAAATACATGCATCTATGTGGAAGGTGTTTGCCCTCTGACCAATAACCAGTGAATACTGAACTAATTTACAGAGGGGTATAGGCCCCAGAGAGATTAAGGTGCTACCAGTTTCAAGAAAGTAGATGGGGGGAAAAAAAGAGAGATTCCTCTAAATGTTCACATTGAAAGGAAGACAGCAGCATGAGCTGAACCTTTATTAGATTAACAGTAAAGCCATAAGAGATAAAGAGTTTAAATGCACCCTACAAGCATAGCTTCTCGTCTTCTTAAGTACACAAGCCAACTAACACAAGCCAACTAACACTAACACACAGAGCTATGAGGATGAAGGTTCAATTTACTGCACTGTTCATAGAGCTACCTGTTAAAACTTCTTTTGCTCATCATTATAAGTAGTAAAATTAATTATTGAATCCCAATTAGACAGTTTGATTTTTCTCAAAATGCAATCCCTCAAGACAAAATCTTTTACTTCTGGAAGATTTTAAGTCTAGCAAAACTAATAAAACCACAACTGCTTCCTGCCCAGCATCACTTATGACCCTGAAAAGCCTGCTTAGATTTTGGTGTAAGGAAAGTTCATTGCAGACATTGTTTTGTATTTCAGAAAGTGTTTGGCTTTACCTTAATCTCACCTGCTTCCTGTGCTGTTTTGAATTGCTGGCCTTAGTATAGCTAGTTACCTGACTACCATCATCATTACCTTTGCTTTTCCTGGTTCACTGCTCCTTTAGAGGAATCTTCCACAGTGCTCTTCAGAGATGTCCTTAGCTATCTGTTTAAATACTTTTTTTTTTCAGTTCTCCTTCTGTTAATAGTGTTTAAACATGACAGAATGACCCTGCAAAGGTGTTCAGATGAGCAGTACCATC
Source organism: Colius striatus (assembly GCF_028858725.1). Classification (NCBI taxonomy): domain Eukaryota; kingdom Metazoa; phylum Chordata; class Aves; order Coliiformes; family Coliidae; genus Colius; species Colius striatus. The sequence goes on along the minus strand of NC_084759.1, from coordinate 156,771,199 downwards.
ATCAATATTCCTTGTGAAATGTAGATGTGTACTTTACCAATAGTCAGGTAGCGCCTGGATTTTCCAAGCTTATTTTTAGAAACATCTAGCTGGATCTGCAAAGACCCAAAGCACAGAATGGTATGTTTAGAAGCCGATCTTGTGCAGACTGTGTGCTGTTTGTGTGCAATAGCAAGATGTGATGCAATTTGCAAGTGTCTTACGCCTTAAAACACCATCATAAATGTAAGTTAACTATTTCAAGAAGCATAGTTCCTTGATTGTATGTCTGTAGCATTTCCAATCCTCATCCTATCCAAATCCTAAATGTGAAGATGTGTAGGTTCAGGTCTTTGCTTCAGACTCTAATCATAGGAAGTCTTTCAGGGCAACAACTTGTATGCTTGAAGTGCTTGTCCTCTCACGCTTAGTTTGTTTGGGACATAAAGAGAGAAGGAGTGACTTTCAAAGAGAGATCAATAGGGGGAAAAGAGCCAGAGAGACACAAAGTCCCAAAAATAAATCATGTTTATATCGACATTCTGAATTAAATCTCCTTGGTTGTTTGGGTTTTATTTTTCCATTCCAGGCAATCTGCAAGCAAAGCAATTTAAAAGTCACTGCTCAATGGCCTTGAGAAGGAAACTTCAGATTGCATAACCCCCTAATACCAACACACCCTTTAAAACCAATAGTCAGTGCCTCAGGATTGAAGCAACTATTGATATTAGCCTTGAATACTGAGCATATAAATCTGGATTATTTGAAGCCTATAACCTATTTGTTAAGTGAATTCTGCTCTTTCATTTAAAAGAATGCGTTTCAAAATTCATTTATGGACTGTCTACGTGGTGAGATGTGGCATGCATAATTTTTTGCTTAAGAAAACAATTAGCATGGGAATAAAATGGTGGTACAGATTTTACTTCTTTAACTCAAAAGGACAAATAAGTTACATGCTTGACCTTTATTCCCACAGCTTTGGGATCTTTTGTTTATTTAAGATGTTCGCTTTTGCATCAACAGAATTACAATTCAACTAGTTTGCTTACTTGCAGTTAATGGATGAGAAAGAGTTGTCAAATGTTCACCAGAATGATCGACGCAAAAATGATTTTTTTCTGAGAAGATCTTTTCTGAATTTCCTTATTTCATTTCTCTTGCTTTCCCTTTCTCCACTACCTGCTGTCCAACCGATCTCTGTTCACATGTTCTAGCTGATGTTATTTTGAGAGATGTTTGCTTTAGGTGAACAGTGCGGCTACTCTGGTTATACAACTTGGCTCCCTATGCTTCCTCTCTAACTTTGATATCCAGAAACTTTGCTACTTTGACATGCTCCCTGGAGGAGCCCATCTCTTTCCATTTCCTGCAGAGGAAGCCTCTGGAAATGAGCCTGCTAACTTTGGCATTGAAAAATACCCAGAAAAATGCTCCCTGTCACTGCCCCAGTGCCCTAACTAGCTCTTCTCTCTGTTTTCATTTACTCTTCCATTCATACTCCAGAGTATCTATAACCAATTCTGACAACTCCTTTGTTATCTGCTTCCCTTTCTTCTTAGCAATTCCTACTGTTAAATCTTTTGCTCTCTCTCATTCCTTTCATCTCCCTATCTTCTTATGTTAAGAAATTTTCCCTCCCTCTCACATTTCTTCTGCCAGAATCCCTTCTTTTTTGGACCCCCAGTCCCAAGAGGCATTTCTCCCAAAACTGCTGTTTGCTATTCAGTTTGTTCTTCCATTTTTTCAAGTGTGTCTATGAACTAACTGCCTTGCTTCTCTTTTAAACCCTTTCTTCATTCTCTTCAGTCCCTCTTCTGCTCTCTGTCAAGGCTGCCCACACTGGAGATCATGCAGATGCATACATTGCTTGGAAATGTTTGAAGGCAGTTCCACATACCCTGCACCAGCTCTAAATGTTTCACTGGTTTGCTTCTGAGACATCCTCAAAGCAATGTTCATCACCAAATATAGATAAGAAAGGAAGTTTTCTCTTGGGTCCGACTGTCTGAAGCTTTTAGCTTTGGTTTCATTTGTTTCTTCTGGTTTCCTCTATAACATGAGATTCATTGCAGCTATTTCCATTCAAATAGCAAATCCCTGGGTTTTTTGGAGAGCAGAAACACTGCCAACACCCCTGGTCTCTCCCAGCTGAGACACACTAGTTTTTATGGCCTCCTGGACTGCAGTCTTAGGCTGTCATAGGATGCTGGGGAGTGGCGATTGATCTGTGGTGAGTGGCAGACAGTGACAATGTGGATTTTCATAACTAAACTCCATGTGAGGTGGACTTTACCAATCCAGATAAGGTCTGGGACTCTCACACTGAATGTCTTTACATATTTATATATTATGTAGTGTATTGGTATCCAGTGTTAGCATGCATTGAAATAAGCTACTGAAAGGGTTTGGATGAAAATGTGGATTGTGGGCTAAGGCAAAGGGGAAGAAATAATAACTTTAACATGCACTCCTGAAGATGTAAGAAAGAATGGTGCAGATCCAACATCAACAATCCTCCACACCTGCTGCACAGTCCGGTTAATATCTGTAATGGAAATACGATGTGACAGTGTTAGCCATTCACAAACACAAAAGTAAATGTTGTGACGCACAAGGAAGTGCAGAGGTAGAACTAGTATTCAAGAAGCACTTTAGCTGCAGCTGGTGTTAAGTGAGTCCATCTCTTGGCATAGCAGATTCTCTGCATCTGGACAGTAGCATTAGTTGATCACCATTTTAAGGGGACTCGTTTCATCTCTCTTTAAAACATCCATTAGTAGAGCACCCGTTAACTTATGTGACACCTTGTAGTACTCATCTTCTTCCACTGGTTATGAATGTCAGCTCAAATGTAGCCCTTTATGTAACAGGTGGCTATAGTCAGAGAGGTGAACTGCACCCTTATGATTAGTGCCTGCTCAGTACAAGCAACAACCAGGGCTTTACCTTCTTATGTGTCTGGGTTTTTCCATTTTGCACAGGGTTCTATTACTTAAGAATGTTTGTTGTATCAGTTGTTTCAATGGCTTCTATTTCATCTGATCATAATTTAGTCACTGTCCCTGGAGGTGTTTAAGAGACAAGTGGATGTTGCACTTAGGGAAATGGTGGTTGACAAGACTGGGACAAAGACTGGACTCAATGAGCTTAAAGGTCTCTTCCAGCTGAAACAATTTTATGATTCTATGATTCTATGACCCACAAGTTAGTAACAGAAGCAGCAACAGGGTCCAAAAGCTTATCTAAGTTTTGTGGAAAGAAGGAACAGTCCTGTTGCTTTCTTTTGTCTTATCAGCACCTCTACAGTCAGAGCAATGATAACATTTTGCATCTCTTCCAACAGACAGAACTGTTTTCCAAGCAAAGTGCAGTCATATTTGTTCATAAGACTTTTATTCCAGATAGGGACTCATTGACTAGCAGAAGCTTGTGGTGCTATGAATTAAGAACACACAAGTGAGGTGTCTGTAAATGTCCTGCTTATCATAGAATCACAGAATCTTAAGGGTTGGAAAGGACCTCAAGAGATCATCTAGTCCAACGCCCCTGTCAGAGCAGTACCTCCTAGAGTAAGTCACACTCTAGGAGGAACTCATCTGACTCCAGTAGCAAATCCTTCTTCAGGTAACAAAGAGTTTTGTAAACCAACTAAAGAATGTAGTCATGGCATTTTTTTCTGGTTTATATAGAGCCATGCTGGAACTTTCTCATGAACATCTAGGATTTAGCAGTCAGTACCAAGAGATGATGACACAGAATATGTGGTAAGAAGGGCTGCTTTGTCTCTTGATGTTGTCTAAGTTCTTCTATGTTTTTAAGTTACCCACAAATACATCATCCAGCAGTACACATCAAAATTTGACTGCTTCAAGCTTCCAAATAAACAAGAAGGATTTGGAGTGGGGTGGAAGGAGAGACTTGGGAGCATGGCTTCAGATGCACTGCTAAAGGCCTTATGCTTTGTTCTTAGACATGCCAAACAGACAGCTTTTAAGATAGTTGTCATAAATCTGAGTTAAGACTGTAATCAGACATTTAGTAGTCTCAGGCAGCTGACGGGCAGCCAGAAATCGAGATGGTGTCTGTCAAATCCAGATGCCCCTCCTTCTAGTGGTGCGGGCAAAAGGCAGGAGAGAATTCACAAGCCTTTTGGGAGACAGGACTTTTGCTTCCTCTGTAGGTACTTTGCCTGCTGCCTCTCTTGCTGCTGCTTTCAACACAGTTGAATCCAGTTTTGCTGCTGCCACTGTAGGAGAGCAGTGGGATGAAGAAAAGCAGCAGTATTCACCACTACAGACCCCTCCTGTCCTAGGGCCATCTGTATAAATGCTATCTATGCAGAAATAAGACCTTTTTTTCTTTCCAACATGGATTAAAGTCTAAAACTTTCTTCCCCAACTCAAAAAAAAAAAAAATCCCAAGGTGTGGCTTCCTACTCAGCAGAAACCTTGGAATAATACTAGTAGGCATGAACGAAAATTGTGTCAGGGACTGTGTTGATGATTAATTTGTGTGGATGATCCCTGTGCTCTGGCACTACTCAGGTTTGTTCTAGAGATGGAGTTAGTACAGCACACCTGTTTCATTTCTGCAGCAGGACCTTGAATCATAATAGAGGAGCTGCTGGCATAGATTTCTCAAGGGGCTGAATCACATTGTCAGTACCTATTTCTGTGAGGGAAGTCCCTAAGTTCAGGATATTTCAGGCATGAACCCTCTCTCCTCCCACCCAAGTAGCTGCAGAAATCTGGGATCTATATTATCACTCCTTGTCCAAAAGCCTCTCTGACCTGCAAACCTAAGGGTAGATGAAATTGTCCCCAGGACTCAGCTTGCATTGACCTAGAGTTGCATCACTTGCAGAATCTCTGTGCTTCAGGCATATTAGAAAAAAATGTGGCCAAACAGTTCCAACAGTTGGCAGAACAAGATTCCAGAATCTTGTCTGCTTTGTTTTTGAAAATGCAAGTGCTCTTGAGGACATCCTACATAATCTTGTGGTGTTTTCTCCCTCAAGGCAAGGCAAAATGCCAGCTAGAAGCTGAGGATAAAACTGGCAGTGAAAATGTGTTTCAAAGGGCTCCTCTTACTTTCCAGACAAGTAAAAAAAAAAATATGCTTCAATTGAAAGAGTTTACGAAAGACATCATGCACTCGTACAGCTTGCCTTCGTAATCACGCCACCTTTCCTCTCAGTAAGGATTTTAGAAAGCTCCTGTGGTGCAGCAATGTTCCAGCCACGTGCACCCAGCCCGTGCAGCCTACATTGTTCTACGGGGTGACTTGAGACAGGCAAAGACAAGGGTTTCTGGGTTCACAGTCAAGACAGGTTACTCTCATCACTTCAAGGCTCCAGTCACTTACTTGGTTTCTTTAATATCAATTGAGGAACCTGCCTTTGGGGCATCCAACCTTGGCAGCTGTTTGGCTAAACTCAACAGTGCTTTCTGTTAACCTATTTGCCTGTTATATTTGTTTTTGAAAAGCAAGATGTTTTCACAATGAAATTCCCTATACAATCTCCTTTCCTGGCACATCTCCACCGTGTCCATATGAACATAGTAGAAAAATGAAAATTTGATCTTACACCTGGGCACCTGTGCTGTCTACAATATCCTTAGGTTAAAAACAGGCTGTCCTAGCTGCTCGTTGGCTCGTTACAGCAAGACAGCATGGCCTCTTGCTTAGACACTCAGTGTTGTACAGGCTTCAGGAGTACGTATTGTGCTTGTGATTAACACACATAAAAATATGATACAAGTATGGTAACTCTACAATAATTTGAACACTGCATATTTTTTAGTCACTGAGTCGCCTCATGAGGGGCATTCACAGGGTCAGTTGCCCATATGCACACGTGATGGGGTCATCTAGACTCTCAGAGACTAAGAGTTCTAAGACACAACTAATTTTAAGTGAACGCAGAAGTTTCAGGAATGTGCCTAGCTCTCCAGTGAATATTAAAGGAGTAATGTGACCTCATGGCCAAGAAGGCCAATGGCATTCTGGGATGCATCAAGAAGAGTGTGGCCAGCAGGTCAAGGGAGGTTCTTCTCTCTCTCTATTCTGCCCTGGTCAGGCCTCATCTGGAGTACTGTGTCCAGTTCTGGGCTCCTCAGCTCAAGAGGGACAGGAAAGTGCTGCAGAGAGTCCAGTGCAGGGCCACCAAGATGATCAGGGGACTGGAACATCTTTCATACGAGGAAAGGCTGCGGGAACTGGGGCTCTTTAGTCTGGAGGAGACTGAGGGGAGATATTATTAACATTTACAAATATCTAAAGGGTGGGTGTCAGGAGGTTAGGACATCCCTTTTTTCTATGGTAGCTAGCAACAGGACAAGGGGTAATGGGATGAAGCTGGAACACAAAAAGTTCCACTTAAACATAAGAAAAAACTATTTCACTGTTCAGGTGACGGAGCAGTGGCACAGGCTGCCCAGGGAGGGTGTGGAGTCTCCTTCCTTGGAGGTCTTTAAGACCCACCTGGACATGTTCCTATGCGACCTCATCTAAGTGAACCTGCTTCTGCAGGGGGTTTGGACTAGATGGTCTCTAAAGGTCCTTTCCAACCCCTACCATTCTATGATTCTAATCTATGATTAAAGTGACTGCCTAGACATGTGCATTGTAAACATTGCAGGTTATGTGAGATGAATTCTGCCCTGTGAGATCATCCTGGGTAGAATATTGAGATATTTTACACAAATAACTATTATTGGGCTAAACTGACAGTGTTCTTGTTTAAAAAAAAAAAAAACCAAAACCAAATGAAAAAAATAATAATAAAAAAACCCCACAAAAACACATCAAAGCAAACAAAAACCCACAACTGGAAAGTGTAACACTGACTCAAGGTAAGACACATTTCCAGAGGACAAGTCTGCTCCTACATAAATTTGGCTCTGGCTCTTGCCACATCCAGAAAATAGATTTTGGACAGCAGGACTAAAAAGCGCAGGAATAGAGAAGACATAGGAATCTTAGCCCTGTCCCAGAAATGCTGATGGATTACTGTCAAGGGCTGGTGGGTGGTTGTAGCTCACAGCGAGTGTTTGAAGAAGTAAGATCTGCATAGGTGACTCCTTTAATAGATGTGCATGTGCTGTTTTACAATGGCTTCCTCTACGTGCCTCTACAGGTGTCCCTACCAACAAGTCACCATTCTTCAGAAGGCCATCTGCTTGCCATTAGCATGGATTTCTGAAGAAGACTTGCTGACAGCTGGATCCACCAGATAACCACAGTGTGTTAGAGCCAGGGCTTGCCCAGAGGTAGACAAGCCACGTCTCTTCCTGGAAAAGTAAAAGAATAAAGCCTGAGGCATTGCAGTCAGAGAGGTATATCTAGAAAAGATATTGTTAGCATAGCTGTAACTTGTACAGAAGTGGGGAAGAGACTTTCCAGGTCATTGAATCTTCCCAGCTAATAGTGCCAGACCAGTATCATGGCCACACTTGTATTGATATCTGCGTCGCTGCCCCAAGACTCCCTCAGATATATCTCCAAGTGCTGTATTTGTGTTGGTGAAATGCAGTCCATCAGTAGTTCTTGTGGGCAGAAACTCTCATGAACGTTAGCAGCTGCAGGTCTAGCCTGTCTCACCCTTCTGAGAAGCTGTCAGCTTACATACATACAAACATTTGAAACCTTTAAAAAACTTCCTCTGATATCTTGGATTTGTGATGGTGATTTCTCTTCTGCAACAGGCAGAGGACACCTGAGCTCTTCTCCCTGTTGCTTTCCATGAATCTTAGAGTTCACTCATTCCCTGGGATGATTTTGGAGCACATGCATCCCAGTAAGCTCCACAGCTCTACAAGATGCTGTTCATAATCAGAAAAAAAGATCTTGTGGACGGTTTTTCACAAGTTCACAATATGTTCACAATATTAGCTGCATTTACTAACCACATCTGGAGACTTATTTGTGCTCCTAAACCATTGCGTATTGGTGCCTATAAGCTCTTTCGTGGATCTAGACCTCTCAACGTGCTTCTAACTGCACTTTCTCACGGGCTTGAAAACACTTAAGCCAACCTTTTTGAACTCAAGTGCCTAAATTTGGCATTCTCTTCTCACTTAATGCAAATATAAGAAGTTCTTTCTATTCCAGCAGCAGAAGAACAAGCTTTAAAGCTAACAGCTGCCTCCACAGCTCTCTGCCTTCACAGGTGCTGGAATGAGCATGCTCCCTGTCTATCCAGATGGCTATCGTGTTACTAGTTTATTGCCTGCCCGTGGGCAGCTATTCTGGGTGCATCTGCAAGTGTTTAACTTGTCCAGTCTTTTCAAAGTCGTGGGTCCCTACATGCTCCTAATAGTGAACTTCAGCTGTGCTCAAATCCAACTTTGTCAGAATAACCTGCAAACCTGGCTTCTGAGAGTGGCCTTGAGCTACCTGTAACAGAACTCATAAACTCCCAAGCCTTGTAAGCTGCAACCCAAAATGTCCATGTGATTCTGGTCTGTTAGCACAGCACCTGCCCAAAACAAAGTTTCAAGCAGTTTCTATTCACCCTCCATCGCCTCAGCACACATTCTCCACCTCCTGCAATTGCAGCCACAGGCAAATGCTGTCACAGGCCCTGGTACTGCTGTGAGGACAGCAGCTAACAACCATCAGTCTGTAATTATTCATAAAATCACAGAATGGCAGGGGTTGGAAGGGATCTCTAGAGATCATCTAGTCCAACCCTCCTGCCAAAGCAGGTCCACTTCAATCAGGCCACACTGGAACATGTCCACGTGGGCTTGGAAAACCTCCAGAGAAGGAGACTCCACAACCTCCCTGAGCAGCCTGTGCCAAGGCTCTGTCACCTTCACAGTAAAGCTTTTCTTTAAGTGGAACTTTTGGTGTTCTAGCATACATCCATTATCCATTGTCCTGTCACTGGAGACAATGGAAAAGTGTTGCCTCATACACCTCTTAAACATTTGTGTTAAATGAGATCACCCCTCAGCCTTCTCTTCCTCAGGCTCAACAGCCCCAGATCCCGCAGCCTTTCTTCATAACGAAGATGCTCCAAATCTCGTATCCTCTTGGTGGCCCTGTGCTGGACTCTCTTCAGCAGTTCCCTGTCCCTCTTGGGCTGGTGAGCTCTAAACTAGACACAGACCTGGTCAGAATAGAGGAGGAGAACTTCCCTCGACCTGTTGCGTGTACTTTGCCTGGAATAAGGTATTCTGGGGCTTTTTTGAGGTCTGGACAAAAGCCTGCACTAAAACAGGGCCGGCAGTAGCTGCCGGCGTGGTGGCCGTTTGAAGCCACCAATACCGTGCTGAGAGCTGTGCTCTTCTCCCTAACACAGGCTTTTTTGCCTCAGGTTGCTTTACATCAGAGCACGGAGACGAGCTCCTAGGCTCACAGACCCCAGTGAAACGGTGTTCACTGCCAAGGTCAGGCAGCAGCACGGGCCATTCCGATCCTTCCCCACACCCTAACCGCGGACCCAGCTCTGCGATGACAGCCCTGCCCCAGCGGCCGCCGGCCGCCCCTTCCGCCGCCAGGCCCGCCTCCTCCTCCCGGCAGCCCGCGTCTGGCATGGCGGCGCCCAGCGCTTAGGGTACACGTGTGGCTGCTTCTGTGGGATCGCGCCGTGGGGCTCGGGCTGAGCCCCCCTGCCGCCCGCCGCCATGAAGACCAAGTCCTCAGCCCACAAATCGGGGAACACTCACCGGGTAAGCGCCGTCTTTAAGTTTTCGTTGTCGGTTGAATGGTAAAGCCCGGCTGCCGGAGGAGGAGGAGGAGGACGGGAGGGTGCCCGCAGCGCTGCTCGGGGGTCCCAGACGAGGGACCCGCGCCCAAATGCTGCTTCTCCACCTTTGCCTGGCACTCGGTGATGCTTCCGTGAGCCGGGACACCGTCCGTCTTCTGCAGCAGGCGCGCCACAGCCTTAACGTATGAAATTGACATGATTTAGTAAAATAGTAATATCTAGCAGGGATGTTACCCAAGACCAGAGCGGGCAGTTTTTTGAAATCCGGTAGATTTCTCTTCTTTTTTTTTCACTGTGTTGCGAGGCTTGGTTTTACAGAGCGAGGGGCGAGATGGCTGCCCCTGCCCGTGAACTCTTTACGCATTTTGTGTCTTAAAATTCGGGTAGGACTCTTTGCAGAGTGATAGGAACTGCCAGCCGGTCTTCAGAAGTGGGGGTCCCGTTTGCAGTGCCTATGCTGTTGAGAGGGATTTGGAAGGATTGTTTTGAGAATCGAGCATGATACATGTGTGTCCTTTTGTTTTACAGTTTCTTACATTTTCGGAGCGCTTAAGCAATGTTAATATTGATATTATTCACCGGATTGACAGAACTGGGAGCTATGCTGAGGTGAGAACAGCAATTGCGGTCATTTTCAGAATCACATTACAAGCAGATATGCTCCATGAAAGATTCACATAAGGATTTTTTTTCCGAGGGGAAATTGGAAAGAAGCTCCTGCAAGAATTGACTTTCCTGGAGCCTCATTTCATGCTCCATTCCCCTTTTTTACTTGCTTCGCAGTGTTACCATAGAGACCCTTTGATAGTTCCATCCCTGATGACTTCCTTGTGACTGATGGGCCTATGGATGTTTCTGAGCATGGAACATGCTTCTGTGGCAGTCAGCAGTCCTATGTCCAGACATGCAAAGACTGAGTAGTTGTGATAGTGTATATGCATGTGTACAAAGCATTAGTATGTGTTTTTATAGATCACAAAGAAAACTCATTAATACGTGTCCCATAGCTCATCATTGCGATGACAGTGCTTTGCAGGTTATTATCTCCTGGCCTACTGTATTGTTCTGAACTTCTCACTCAGTAGCTGTGAGGATGCTAAAAGAAGACCCAAAGCATTTGTGCTGGGAGAGCTATGGCTCAGCATCTTAGACTGTCAGGGCCAGTGAACAGAAAAGTCAGAAAAGCAATTAGTTAACTAGTCCTATCACCAGAAAATAGTCAAATGTGTTTTGAATATATAAAGAAAAGTGTTATTTCCAGGGAAATTCTGTAGCATCTTTTGGAATTACAGTAATTCTTGAAATATTCTTAAAATGTGAAGGCACTTGATAGTTTTCTTCATTTAAAACTCTTCATCTTTGCAGCTACATTATTAGTGTTGATACCTATTATTTTCTTTTTGCTTTGTTAGGAGGTTGAAACATACTTTTTCGAAGGACTACGGAAATGGAGGGAACTAAACCTCACTCAGCATTTTGGTATGTTGTTTTTAACTGTGTTTCCTACTCTCTTTAAACTGTTAAATAGTTTCTTCTGATCTGGAGCCCAGTGGGAGATTTTCTGTCAACTGACTTTGGAACTGGAATCTGGAGAGATAATATTCTTCTTCGTCCTAGATGTTTACCAGGAACTGGATTAGCTCTCAGGTTTTCTCTTTTGTGCTTCCAACAGTGCAATTCTACAATGAGGTGGCCAACAAATGCCAGTCCTTCAACCAGCTGGTCTATTACCAAAGTGCCATTGTGCAGAGCTTGAAGACAAATTTGCAAGTCAAAGGCAGTCTTGCTTATCAAGCCCTATTAGAGTAAGTATATGGTGACAAAATGTAGTTGGAAGTCTTGACAGTATTACAAGTCAGAATGAGTTCTGTTCTGAGTGCTCTTTTTCTTTATTGTACCTGGGGAAAATATAGCAATGAGATGCCCAAAGTGGTCATATTTCCTTAATAGAGCTTTATGGCTCTAAGTCTTCAAAAAAGTTAGCTCTGACAAGTCAAACAAGTTAACCCAACTGCTTACTGAGTGTGTCAGTCAGAATATTGATGTGCCTTGTTTGATGTTAATCATTTATGTCTTCTTATTTACCATTGCCTGTTTTTTTAATCTTAAGATTCTTGCAACGCACAGCTGCCTAATAGGTGATATCTAAATAAAAATGAGAAGTAAAGGTGGTGCTGTCTTTTCTTCCAAAGAGACCTTGCTGGATTATGCATTGACTAGTGGGTTTTTTTTTTTTGCTTGTTTTTGAAATGTACTAACACTGGTGTATTTCCTGAAACACAGTCTGGTGGTACAGCTGGCACGAGACCTTCAGGCTGATTTCTATCCTCACTTTCATGACTTTTTCCTGGCCATCACCAAGTTACTGGATACACAAGACACAGAGCTGCTGGAATGGGCTTTTACCTCTCTTTCCTATCTCTACAAATACTTGTGGAGATTGATGGTGAAGGACATACAGAAGATATACAGGTAAGAGCCATGTTTAACATCTGCCTTGATCAGCAGTTATTAAGTGCTATAGAAGTGTATGTGCCACACAAATCCATGCCTTATTGCTTCAGTATAACTGTTAGCATGCTTTGCCAGTTTTCTGAGAGACTCTGAATCATGTTATTGTACACAGCTCCTCTGAGATGGTACTGACTTTCATGGGTCACTGTATCAGAGAAGGGGTGTGGGTTGGGAGCAGATTTGGGCTTTCAGTCCCATTTTCTCCTCTAGGGATAGGACAGGAAGCATCCATCTCAGCTGGACAAACAAAGTTCAGAAAGACTCTGGCTTGTCAGTTATCTTGGAAACCTATGACCATGTGTAAACTTATCACAGATGTCTTGAGTGTCTGTCAGGTACCGCAGTCATAAGTGGTATAATTTCTGACTTTCCCAGTTGCAGACACCTGAACTTACCACATTGAATGAGTTCCTTTGAGTCTGTAGTTGTTCACTTCCCAGTATTTTCACCTTTATGTTTTTCCCTTCTTCCTGTCCTTAGTAAGAGAGCAGATGAGGAATGTACAGTTTTGTATGCTTTGAAACTCCTTGCTGCAGGAAGCTGTAAATGTGGAAGGTTAGCACAGGTTCAAAGGGAAACTGGCCAGCTTGGAGCAAGTTATCCAATTCATGGGAGCCACTACTCTTTTGGGGAGTCCCTGAGCTTGTGAGTGGTTGAAGGCTGATATTGGATGTGCTTGCCCTGTTATTAAACCTTTCCCAAGCATCTGCTTCTGGTTACTGGTCTGGACTGAATACTGAGCTGGCTGGACCTGTGGTCTGACCCAATATGACTGCTTGTTCATTCTTAAATTGCTTTGGTAGCAAGGATCTTCTGTTTGTCAGAGCCAAGTGGGTCCATGTTGCTTTGTCCTAATTTCAATTTGGACAGATGGAATGAAGAGGGGTTATACGTTTCCTCCCCATCCCAGCAAAAGCTGTTGAGCATATTGGAAAAACGTCTGCTTGGCTGTGAATCTAAGGCAGCTCTCACTCTGCACTGAACATGCACTGAGCCACCTGCAACTGCCATGGGTACTTACCAGGAAACGTTTAAGTGCACAAGAAAGCCCATTGACTGAACTGAAATACAAATCTACTTTAGCAAATCAGCTTTGGCATCATGTACTACTACTGGCTAAATATACTGAAAGTGTTGATACTGAATCTTTGTGGATCCAGAGATTTTAGAGGCATTTCCGAGCATGACTTAATTTGTTTGGCATTGTCATTTGAACTTCTCTACAAAATTCTGTGTTGTCCAGGGAGAGTGGGAAGGAATTGAGCTGAGAAAGGTGTTTGCCCTCCCTAGGAGGATAGGTTCATAGTGTTTGTAAACCAAGCGTGTCAAGTCTTACTTTGCCTTTAAGACAGTGGATTATTTTGTGTCTTTGTAGGCTGTACAGCACCTTGCTGGCTCACCACAAACTTCACATCAGAAACTTTGCTGCTGAAAGTTTTGTCTTTCTAATGAGAAAGGTGAGGTGACTTACTTTGACGCTATCTTCATTCTGTACTGGTTCTTGGATTTAATGTATAATAGTGGGTTCTCCAAAGAAGTCCTGAACTGGCATTCGGCATGTCCCAAGTTGTCATTTTTAGTGAGTATTTTACTGAGAATGTCATGCACTTTATACCAGCAATGGCAAATAGAGGCCTTAGCACTCTCTGGTTTAAGAACAACTAAACTTCTGTGGTTGGCTTGTCTAAAATGGCTAGAAATGATAAGGTAATCTTGCAAAAGGGAGGCTTTCATTTGAAAATGCACATTTCCTCACTGGCTTAAATGCTTTAAGACCTTTGTACAATTGAAATTCTTGTGACAATGTTTTTGCACTCCTGAAAATCAGAGTATGTCATGTTCCCAGGCAATGAACTAAGGTCAGACAGCAGCCTTTCATGGAGTAGAATGGTAATTGTTGGTTTTTATGTAGTCAAAAGTATCCAAAAGTCAGAATTCCTGAGACTGATCAGCAAATCAGAGTATCCTGATTTTTGTCCCAAAAAGCACATTAGCAAAAAGACCTTAATAAAGGACATTTATTTGGTTGATTGTTTTCAGAAATTACTGAACTTCAAATCAAATCCTCAGAAATGGAAGGTTTTAAAATCTTGGGCCAGAAGTCCTTGTAGTATTCCCAAGTGTGATTGCAGTTTTGGATGACTGGATTTTGAGCTCAGCTGCTACGTATGTCTTTCCACACCAGTGCAGCGGCCTTTGTGTTTCATTTGGGAGCAATTTAATGGTGCATTTGTGCACCTGTTTAACTCTAAAATCGTCATAGCAAAACCCACATATTTCAGCTGCAGTGACCTCAGTAGACCTATGTACATTGCAGATGGGGGTGGAGCTGTAGTAACTGCATAACATCATTTTTTTTCAGTTTCCTTGTGTGGTTGGAGAAATAATGAATTTGAACTGTTGTGGGAAGGCGAGAGAAGGAGATTAATGTGATGCTGTGGAGCCATTTAATTGCCTCTATCCATCCAAGATGATAACTTTTTTTTCTCTCCTTATGTTTTGTAGGTTTCTGATAAAAATGCAATCTTCAATTTAATGCTCTGTGACCTGGGGGAGCACCCTGAAAAGGTGGAAGGTGTAGGACAGCTACTTTTTGAGATGTGCAAGGGTGTTAGGAACATGTTCCACTCCTGTGCAGAGACGGTAAAGACAAGCAAAAATTGATGGTTTAAGTGTTGCTGTAATGGAGCCTTAGGCAGCTCTTAGTGAAACTAATGAGTGTTGTCTTGTTCACCTCAGTGTATCGTTGGTGAAAAGCATGATGTTCATTACTTAATAGGATCTGAAAATTGCCTTCTAAGAATATTCTTAGAGAGGAATGCTGTTTTTAGTAATTGCCACGCAGTATTCCTATATATTAAAATAGTACTGCTTGCTGGCATTTAAGATTTTAAGTTATGGCCTTTCTTGGAGTTTTTTTTCCCATAGTCATTCTAGAAAGAATCAAGAACACTGGAATATTTTAGCAGTATATTGCACTATCTAATTTTAGGATTGCTAGATTTATTTTCTAAGTATAAGAACATGATGTGCTCTTTCCCTATACAGGCTATGAAGTTAATTTTGTTAAAGCTGGGGCCGGTTACTGAAGAAGAAGTTGAGCTACCATGGGTAGCTGTAGGAGAAGCCTTTGAGCAGATGATCAGATCAGCAGTAGTGCATATCCATAAGGAGCATTTTGACATTGTCTTCAAGTGCCTGGAGGTACATTCTTTTCTCCTCTTTTGTTAATTATTCATAAGAGACTGAAAAAAAAAACGTGCCCTGTCAAGAAAAGTGTTTGTGTTTTATTTTATTGGACCATAACTGGGGGTTTTTTTCTGCTTTGGAAACTCTGTCATGTGCATGGGAAAAATCCTCACCTTCTTTTATAAGTTCAGAGTGAGCCTGGTGGCTATGCTGTGCTGTGAGGGAGGAAAGAGCTGCTTCTGTGTGTGTGTGCCTTGGAACTCCGTCTCATGGCTGAACAAGGAGGGTTTGTAGGGTCTGTCTTTGCAGTCATCACAGACCCTTTGCTGGGATGGGAACACTAGGGCTTGGTTTATATTACTGAACTAATATTGTTGGTTCCAGACCCACTTTGTGACAGTAAAGGGGAAGCTTTTTGCCTCGCAGCTCTCTTTACAGGAAAGACTTGGACTGAACATGGAGAGATAAGTTTAAGTCTCAAAGCCAAGTACTGAAAATCAAAGTGTTTTCAATCTGAGTATTCATATATTGCTGCTTGAGGACTACACTCTGAGGTTGGAGGGAGCACAACAGAGTGCCATGGGCTGTGCCGTGTGGGTCAGGATGATGCAGAATAAGAAGCAAGGGCCTGGCAAGTGTTTTTACTTACCTGACCAACATTTAGAAGTTTTCTAACTATTGATTAGGTTTTACTAAGGGGAATTGAAACCTATTGCACCTGACAATGTAGTCTGTGTCAGCTGTGCTCCTCGAAGGAGTGAAGTGGGAAACTGGAGGAAGGGGTGCAAATGAGCTTAGAGTAGTCCTTCCAGCATGGGTAAATAATCCCATTTGTTCCTTCTTGGAACTCCTTCCCTGTGACTATCCATAGTTTCCCAGAAAACCTCATCCTCTTCTCCCCAACTCACTCGGTGTGATAGTAGTTATTAGCCTGACATTAGCTACAGATTTATTAGCCACTGGATGTCTTCTGTCACTCAGCATCTGCAGTTGTGCAGAAATCTTGAAAAATGGAGACGTTAATTCCCTTTATTTTTCGTGAGGCTTGCTTTTTTACCCTGGGAATTGGTGAGTGTTTGGGAGTATCGTGCTCAGACAGAAGTATTAGTGTAGTCTCCAAGTTTGGTTCAATTTGTAAGATCAAATATGAGAGTTTGTGTCCTCTGGATAGGAAGGGACATTAATGGGAGTGATCCAGAGTATCTCTGTTGTCTGTAGAATGTAGATGATATGAGTAACTTCTCGGCATCCACATTAGCATGATGATACATAAAGTGTAAAAGTACCTAAGATCTGATAATTCCAGTGAAAGTTGGGTGCTTTCATACCATTGTGGGTCTGGGGCCAAGTATTTCTTTCTCTTCCTGTTTTTTATTTTTTATGTTGAGTGTTGGCCTTTTAGGACACCCTCAACTTAAAAGTTATTTGTCTTTCTGTCCAAGGAGTGGGGGATATGTATTTTACATAATGGGAATCACGGTGTTTCTGTAAGGTTTAGTTTGTAAAACATGAACGAAAGAATCAACAATAGTTTGTCAGGCAGTTGAGATGTTGATTCTTTAGAATGCCTTTCAAATAGCAACAGTGTCTGATTGTTTCTCTGTAACTCTTTGCTTTCCGTTTTTGTGTAAACAGGAGTCACTCTTAGACTTGCAAAGGAAAATAACTAAGACCAACTGCTCTGTGGCATCAGAGCAGATAGAAAGGATTCTGCGAGCCTATCTGATCCTAGCAGATCATGCACATGGATCCAAAATCTCCCTGCCTGAAGATGTCTGTCGGGTAAGTCAGACTGTCACTTTGGCTGGTGGGCCAGAGAAGATTCAATTTAATATGGAAAAGATGTAGTCAACTGAAGCATCTGTACACATTTCTGATGCATCATTGGGCTTGGGAGTGGAGATGAATGAGCAGACACATTTGAGTATTACTACCTCTCTGACTGCATGTGAATTTTATCTCTGTACTGTAATGCTAGTATAGCCCTCCTTTAAATGAGCAAGGGAAAAGAGGGCTGCTGCATCTATAGACCAGTTCATGCTACTGAAGGTGGAGCAGAACTAGGTCTTCCTATCAATTGTATAGCCGTTCTACCAGATTCATGTAAATCTGACCCCATTGGATTCAAATGTCAGCTTAGTGCCTTCAAACTTTGACAGGACTACTGGGATTCGTTTCTGTGGGCTGAAGTTTAGGACAGCATGCCCTCCTTCTGAAGGGACTGTCCAGGTCATTCAGACCAGACAAACACTATCTTCATGATGAATATAATTTCCCTCTCTTTCATTTCAGGTTTTAATAAAAATGTTACGAACACCAAATCTCTCATCATCTTGCTGCCAGACCCTGCTGAACACCATTTCTGCATTGCTGCTGGCTGAGAATGTTTTGTTGCCTGATCCTTTGACCAAGGAAGCTGTTGAGAAGGTAACAAGGACTGTTGCTTACAGCAGAAGTCCCAGAGTTCAAGATCCCTAGAGCAGGCTGATTTCAGGACATTTCACTTCAGGCTGGGAAATACATCATAAGGTTCCATTTAGCCTTCTTGCACAGATAAGGGAAAAGCAGCCCAATGCCTTAAATAACATCTACTGAGGTCTTGGGACTCCTTGACAGTCTTGCACAGACTCTCAGTGTAGCAGTGCCACTGTGGCAGACATCTTTACAAAGAAAAACTGGGCTCTGTTTCAAATACCTACAAGCCTCTAGAGAAAGGAGGAAGAACAGAAGGGACCTGTTCTGCTTTAGATTATAAAGCAGGTCAGTGAGTTGGACTTGGTGAAAAATGTACCTTTTCACTAAGCTGCCAAGCCTTTAGCGAGCATGTCTTAGCCTTGTGGACAAGGTTCAGGCAAATGCAACATGACTTAGAAAGTACAAGGGTAGATGTATTTCAATACTCCCATTGTTCCTGAGGTACTGACAGCATTAGCCACATACATTCCCGTCAAATGCAGTGTTGCAACTATTAATAGGAGATGCTACTATAGAGTCTGGTTCTTTCGTTTTCTTTTTGCACTACATTATAATTTTGCAGTTTACAGTGGTGGACCATAGTTGTATTGTGCATGTAAAAAACTATTTGAAAGAAAAGATGTCATGTGATTTACAGTGGGAAAACAAATCTGTTTTAATTGTTTAAAAAAGATACATTTCATCTGGCCTTCAGGATTGGCTTATGTTAAGATTCTGCCTGTGTTGTGAGTCTGCTTTTGCTCAGGAGACATGATTCATCAAGTGTTTGAGAACATTTGTGTGGCCTTCTGTTAAAGCTGTCCTTGTCTTCTGAAGAGTCTAGGAAAGGGAGATTTGGGAGTATCTTTCTGGGTTGTATATCTCAGCATTGAGGAGCACCGGTCCTGAGTATTCAAAGGACTGTTCTTATCTTAGGTCCTTCAGAAGCGCAGATGTTGGCTCTACCCATGAGGTGGTAAACTTTCTGCATTCTGCTACACAGGAAAACTGCAAAGCTGAAATATATTTTGGGCCTAAGGTCTTTCCTAACAACTGGTGTATTTATGCTGCAGTCCAAAGAACTTTCAGCTTACATTTTCCACATCACAGTAAAGACATACCTCAGCAATCTTTGTGGGATCCAAGCTGTCTTAGTGAAGAGTTTGTTAAAAAGGGTTGTGTCAATAGGGTTTGTTTAAAAGAACCGTGCTTTTCTGTAACTGAATTGTCACTGGAAACAGTATTGCTGTGTGTGCCTGAACTAACACGCCCTGCTAGCCAGGAACAGAGAGCCAGACTGTGTATCAAGGAATTCAAAGCGTGATTCATAAACCAGAAAAAAGTGGCTTATGAATGAATAATGGAGAGTTGAATATGAAATATCTCCTGTTAATGTGTTCCTGTCAACCTTTTATTTGCACTTTGCAGGTATTTGCAAGTGGATTTGAACGGCACTTTCTTTTGGACTTCTCTGAAATGATGTTCACAATGAAGCAATTTGAGAGAGTAGGTGGAAGCTTTTGTACATTTCATTTACTTTTGCTGCCTTGGAACTATGGGAACTGTGCCTTGCCATAGTGTATTTAACTGCCTTGTATGCTAAAGCATTTTTGTGTGTTGACATGATGTTTGTTTAAACTTCTGTCATGATCTGTTAAGAGTGAAAGGTTGCTTACGGCATGGTGTTGAAGTTTGGTAATGGTGCTCAGGGTTGGAGAAGGTGATAGCTGTCTGCACTCACAAAAAGATTGTCTGTTGGGAATTGAAGGGTTAGGCTTCTAATGGATAAGATGAAGAGGAATTCTGGAGAAGAGGAGCAGAAATGACAAATAAGGGATATCTGATAGGCCAGGCCTGACAGTGGTGATCTGGGAGAAATCAAATTAGTTCAATGGAGTGAGAGGTGAATGTAAAGATCAGAGGTCTGGAATATCCTGATGAGACTCGATTTGGAGCAAACTGAGTTTTCACCTCAAATCACCATCCCTACTGGGCTAAGAGGATGTCTGTGTGCTGGTGACCTGAGGCACCAGGTCTGATAAGTCTGATGCTATGGTGGCTCATCTGTGAGTGTTTGGAATCCTCTGTGGATGGTGCTATGTGTTTTTTATGGATTTGATCACGATTAAAGAGATTTACCAGTGCTTGACGTTTTTTGTCTTGTCCATTCAGCATTTTCTTCCATGCTTTCTGGAGTACCTTGAGCATTGCTTCTCTGGCACAGATGCCCTCGCAAAGGATGAGGCAATGGCAGTTCTGACTAAACTCATTCTGGTGAAAGCAGAGCCTCCCACCATTGGTTCAATGGCATTTGAAAAGTATCCCCTTGTTTTCACTGAATCATCTGTCAGGTGAGACTTCTCAAATTTAGCAAACACTAGATGTGTCTGCATGGCTGCAACCCTGAAGACAGTACAGAGCTGCATAAAATTTGCCTCCCACTATTTGCCAGAGTTCTGTAAATGGCAACATTTCTGGCAGATTTGCAAGCCAAACGATATGGTAGGATCCCATTTTTCTTTCTGAGATTATTTGAGAAGAGGTACAGCTCTGGAAAGATTATCGCTGATCTAAAAAGACTAGTGAGTGTTGCTGTAGGTGCGTGATGGGGATCTGTTACACCAAGAGACATGGTGCATCCTTAAGGCAGATAATCTTTGTAGCGAGTACTGCAGTCAAGGTTGACATCACTACTAACCTCCTGCCTATGCCATGTCTCTCTTCCCTGTACGCATATGTCTTATCTAGGAGTTTTCTTGGCAGCAGTACCACAGTCTTACCATAGAGCACACCTAGGTACCAAAGGATATGTAATTTAGTTACAGCACTGAGCTGCCACAGCTTGACTGCTTCTAGTGGCAAAACTTGCTTTGTTGCAATGAAGTGATTGCTTTCCCCATGGAGCCTCTTTGGAAAGATTTGGGGTAACCACTGTTAAGCACACAATGACCTTTACTAATCTGCTGGTTACAATTGTTCTAATCACTCCAGCTCAGATAATTCAAAACTCACCTGCAGAGTGTTGACTTGACTTGCCTTTTATGTGAGGTTTTAGCTTTCCTAAAAGCAATCCTCTCTGTGGGATTTTCCTATTTTTATTTGATAGAGTGTGAAGGTATTACGATTTAGGGAACAGAAGGCTGAGAAAAAATAGTTAAATTTGGGTTTTTTTCCTTGTTTTATTTGTTGATCTATCTGTATTTTCAGTGGTATAACTAACTGAGAGGATCTTGGTCCTACTGGGGACTTTTTTTATGCTCCTGCAATGTCAGTGGTAGAAATTAGGACTGGAGACATCTCAGGAATTGCATACTCTGCATAGTAGTACTCTGCATACTCTGTCTCCTATCTAGGATGGAATTAACAAGTCCTGAACCAGTTCTGAAAGATGTCTGACCAAATTTTTATTAAGTACTCTCAGTTCTGGAGATTCCCAAGGTGCCTCTGGCAGTCTGTGCCCATACTTTGCTGTCATTATGGTTACATAGCTGGCGGGGGTGTGTGATGGTGTGTTTTTTTCCCAGTCACTGGGATATGAGCAAAACTTTCTTTACTGCAGTTTAAATCCATTGCTGCAGGGAGCATTAAGAGTAGATTATTTTTTGCTCTTTTCATCCAACTTTTATAAATAATGGGCTTTGATCATCAGAAACATCTGAAGTCTTCTTTCTCTGGACCAACAATCCCAAGTCCATGTTTACCTCATAAACTTTGTTTCTTAAACCTCCAATGATTCCTAATGCTGTTTTTTTGTTAGCTTCTGTATTTCTTGAAGGGTGAAGCCTATGCAGTTTTCTAACTGTGGTCTTGCAACCACTGAGGAGAACGGAAAGATTGATGTCTATGGGATGTGAAGTACTGTTGTTAATATGTTCCACTACGGTGTCAACCCTTTATGCCTGCAGTTAGACTTGTTGATTTGGGCTCAGGTTGTGATTCCTCCGAAACTTTATGTCACTGATTGTTTTGTGTTATCCATTAGTCTGTCTAAGTCAACATGATCATGGTTTATTAACAATAATGACAGAGATGACTCTCAGGTGCTCCTAGAGGCGATATCTCCTAGTTTTGAGGGTGTCCAACTGAGAACCAGTGCCTTTCCTTCTAGAACTACTATTTGAACTTGAAATAAAGACCTGACATTTCTTATGCACCTTGGTTTCTGCATGACTAGGTTATATTTTGTACTGTGGAGGACACTGAAAAGAGAAAAAACACAAATTGTCCCAAGTCCTTTTAGCCTAGAAGTAGCAAGCGTTACTTTGAATATCATGAGAGGAAAAGGAGCAATATCTGATATGTAATGGTGCGTTACTTAAAAGCTTGTTTTTTCTTTTTAGCTCTAATACAAGGCAACAAACAAGTAAAAGACAAGGAGGAAAAGCAGCAGTACCAGTGCTGGATTATGTGCTGTCTTTAATCCATTTACCAGACAAAGAAGACATCACTGACCTTTCACAGCCTTGGGTTGCCTTAGTTGTACTGCCACATGTTAGGTAAGGGGTACTATTGTCATGGATTTCTGTAATGCTCTCTAGTTCACTGTCTGTAAGACATCATTTTATTAAGGGAAAGACAGTAATTACTAAAACACTAGTTTGGGGAAACTGGAGATAGAAGGCAAAAAAAATACTGTGTGGAAGTACCATGAGTCAATAGTGAAGTCAGGAATACAATATCAGTTTCTTGATTACCTGCCCCATAAATTTAGTACGCTAGTACATTGAGATGTCCTTGACATGTTTTGGTTTCTGTGTTTTCAGCACTGTCCTCCCTAGACAGTGAGGTTTTTTTGAATAATTAAGATGTTCTATGTGGAAGGAATAATTGGAGAGAAGGTGCAATGAATGCTGCAACTTAAATTCTGAATCAGAAATAGCAAAAATTATTTGCTGCTGTTTTCAAACTTGGGGATGAGCTATCTGTAACTGAGTACAAGATAGATAAGAAAGAAAGCTTTCATACATGCTTAGGTGTCACTGTAACATCAAGATAAAAGTCTTCCCATTTATTTTGGACAGACCAATGGACAAAGAAAACATTCTGCCCCGTGTGACAAGTTTTATAGATTCCCTCTTCACAGCCATTGAGAAAGGAACCCTCTGCAAAGGTCAGTTGTAGTTATTTCCTGATTATTTTCTTTTTGTTCATATATATATTAAAAAAAAGCAGTTTTTCTGACGACATAAAGACTGAAGATGAATAGCAATACCATTGTATCCAGACGTATTGGCCAGCTCAAGTAAGACTAGAAAAGCAAAGCTTGGGAGGAAACAATTCTGCATTTCCTGTTGGTGATAATAATGGGGCAGCAAATGTTCTGCAAAGTGAATAACACAGATAATTGAGAAAGAAATAAAGAAAGTGACAAGAGAGTGAAAATGAATCTTAAGCCAGTTAGAAGCTGAAGCAGTCAAGTGAAGGAGAGGCTATTGACTTCTGAGCTCCAGTGAGACTATCCCAACCCTACAGTGCAAAATTACATTACTGTCTCTGACCTAAGCAACAGCACTAACTCTAAGGTGCTGCATCTTTTCTCCAGGCATGGGTGGTCACTGGTTGTTTTTCCTCTCTAGGAAGAAAAAAAAAGAATGATTTAACTTAATTTGCATTGGGCAGGGCAGTTGTTACTGGGGGATTGCAAGGAGTTGGCCTTATGCCAAAGTATAAGGAAGTATTTGGAGTGCTCCAGGTTCAGTGTTCATCATTCCTTGGTTTCAGAGGGCTTGGCTAGAGTCCTGCCTTTTCTCTTTATAATCCCTCTATTAACACTCCTAAGTGTATCTGCTGATTTCCTCTATTGCTTTTTCTATTCTGGTCTTTGTCAAGCATGGCCTTTTCTGATGTAGCCCTGTCTTCTATCCTGTTTGCAGAGATTGCATGCTGTTGTGATTCTTTTAGCTGCAACATACTTATAAAAAAGGAAAACTCAAACTTTCTCTTCTCAGGTGTTTTTCTTTGGTGGTAGTAGTAGCAGTGTGTGCAAGAGGCACATTACTCTTTCTTCCTTTGCCTCTGAGACAAAAGAAAGCAAATGCAACCTCAGTCCTACACTCTCTCCTCCTGTTGTCCCATCCTACACTTCTTTCCTTGATTTTCTCACCCTCCTCCCCAAACTAGGGTTCCTGGACACTTTCTTAATCCTCTAGTGTTCTTTCCAGCCCCATGATCTCTGAAATTCCTTTACTTTCTACTAAGACTCCAGTCTTCTCTCACTGTCTGTGCAGGGCACACCCCAGCCCTGTTGCTTCCTACTGGACCTGCCTGGCCTGTGAGGCTGGGGCAAAGTGCAAGTCACAGAACTGGGTGTTTTTCCACAGTTGTTGTGGATTGCAGAGAACTGGGGCAGAGCAACAGCAGGTTACCCCTGGCAGCTGTTCAGGGGTAACTAACTGCCTACGTGGAAACTCTTATCCTATAGATCACATTAGGTGTGTCTGTAGTGAGGTGGGAGCAGTGATCTTTGTTCAGCACAGGTATACTGCTACCAGGTGGTAGGCAGATTAGTTTGGGAGCCTGTACCCTTACATTGTAGATGCAGAAAGCTTCGTCCTGCCATTACTTGTTTCTTCTCTCTTTGAGGAGGTCCTCTTAGAGGTTCATGGTGGGCAGAACTGAATGGCTTGAAATAGAGAGACGTTTTCAAAGGAATACATGGGATATGAATGCTTACCTCCCCCCTTTTCCCTGGCAAATGGAAGCATCTTACATCCTTTAAAAGCTTTCTTCAGTTTGCCTGGTTTAGGAACAGTGTTTCTTCCCCTTGGGAAAACACAAATGGGAGGAGGATTTCGTAATACTTTTTTTCAACTTAGGAGAAAGGAATTGCCTTTACACTTTCTTGCCTGGAAGGGCTTTGACTCTCCTGTACTTCTGGGAAACCCTCCATCCATAAAGGAGGCTAAGAAGCTTAGAAGGGAGATTGACATAACAAAATTCAGCAAACCCACCTTCCATTCACAAACAAATATTTAGTCCATAGATACATGGGACAGCTGTGAAGATCTCATACAGCAGTGCAATGCCAAAGTGCCAAAGTTTATAAGGCACTTGTGTGGTAGCATCAGTATCTATTTTTGCATCTCTTTTTCTGCAGCCATATTACTTTGAGCAGCATTTCTTAATTTCTGGGTACCATTTACGGAACACAGCTCTGCTCTCTGTATATGTGCATGTGAGAAACAGATGTATACTGGGAGCTATTCACAGTTTTCAGTGCTGGCTCTCTGCAGCAGGTACCTACTTTGCTAGCCAGAGGAGCATTTCCTTCATGGTTTATGATAATGGTTAAAAAAATACACGTGTCAGTTCTGGGATCACATGTTACCCTATTTTTGTGACTCCATCCGTCTCAGGATGGACAAGCACCATACAAACACAAATCATTGAGAGCTGAGTAAATATACAGACTGTTCTTGTTCTCTCTTTGCTCCAGGAAGCCTATTTGTGGCCTGCCAAGCTGTAAGCACTCTTCTTAGTTTGGCAGAGTCTTCTGAAATACTCCATTTGTTACCTGTGGAGCGTGTCAAGAACTTGGTGACGTAAGTAAACTCGGTCTGTTCTGTGATCCTTCGTGGTTCTCCTTGGTAAACTCTTGGTAAAGAGTTTACTTTGCCTTCATGGAGGTGCTTGTTAAATGCCTCTTTGTGTGTTGCCTTTTCTGTCACACCACTGTGTTGCTGCAGTACTGTGATTTTGTAGGGTAGCAATGTTGTAGGCACCATTTGCTTGGAGAACCAAGTAGATGTAGTGACTGTTCAGTGGCATTTTCTCTGCAAACTGAAGCTTTCTTAGATAGCTGCAGGGTAGTGTGTCAAGTAAGTTCTACCTAGGAGTGCTACATTTAGTGACTGTGTGTTACCTTATAATGATATCAGACACAGGAACAGGCTTTCTGAAGGGTACTAAAAGCCTGAACTTTTGCAGTTTACTGATGGTGTTGGGATTCCAGCGTGTCCCTCAATCCCCATGGGTGTGCTTGCTATACAGAGAGAGGAGATTTTCTATGCTCTGTTTTACTTACTAAAATGCTGTTCTGCTTATAATTAGCACATGTATCTGAGTGTATGGAGGAATCGAGGGAGACTGTTGATCTCTGTCCAACAAATCCTGATGAACTTGTAATCTCACATCACTGTTGGGCTGGAGCATTGCCAAGTCTTTGTGACCTGAGCTTCAAAACACCCTGTTGAGATAGGAAATCTGTCTGAGACATGATGGAGATGAAGCACCTTGCCCAGATGAGGAAGTGTTGCCAGGGAGCTTCAGTCTACTACTTTTGGGCCATCTTTGGGCTAGGGATATCCCTTGAAGCAAGGGACATAAGGTAGCAGCAGGAGTTTTTCCTGTGGATAGGCAAGATTCCTGCTGTCTCAACTAAGCCTAGATTATTTCTTTTCTGTTTGAAGTTGGTGACTGACTGGGCAGCTGGGCAGTAGCAGCAGCCCTTGTCAGACTTATGCAGATTTGTTTTCTGCAGCTAGGGAGTGGAGGTGGGGGATCCAATCTGCTAGCCTCAGTTTGACAGGCCTGATGAATATAAAGGAGGAATCTCATGCTTCTTGGGCTGTCATAGGCAATTGGACTTTGAGGCTGCATGATAGCATGCTGGTGAATTTGACTTCACTGGCCTGCTGGTGCCAGCAGAGTCTGAAGTCAAGTGGAATTTTCCCTTAATATTGTTACTGTCGCTGCTACCTTATTTTCAAACAGCTGCATGGTTGCAGTGCATTCTGTATGCTAATAAAACACTCTGTTGTTTTAGCACTTTCCCTTTAGACCCCTCTGCGTTGCTGTTGGCTGATCTCTATTACACAAGGTTGGCATTATGTGGCTGCCAGGAACCCCTTTCCCAAGGCAATCTAATGGACTTGTTTGAGAAGCTACATCCTAATATTTCCACTGGTGTTTCCAAGGTAATTGCTTTTTTTGAGCACATGCAAGGTAGCTTGTATTTTAACAACATAGTTTAAGTAAACTGAGTTGAAGGACAAAGCTGAAAGGAGAAGGGTGAGACTGTGTAAAACTCTTACTCCCACAGGATCTGTTTAGGACTGTGCTCGTTTGTAAGAAGCTGCCCTGTGGCATGGTTAATAGAGGTTAACTTTTAGCCTTGTGAGGCTTGCTTCTTCCAGAGCAGAAGCCTGATGTATTCATTTTTAATTGCCTGCCAGACTCCAGGAGCTCATCTGTTTCTCAGCTCTAGGAGGAACTCGGTGAAATCAGCCTCCTGTGCAAAACATTAACCTCTATGTAGGGGTTGGTGAGGTGTGTGTGTGTTTGTGTGTGTAGCCTACATTCTCTTGCATGTTTCTGACATGTTTCTGCTTCGGGTAGGTCCGGCTGTTGACTGTTCGAATTCTAAACCATTTCGAGAATCCACCTTCTACACAGATTGAGGTAGGGCTGAAACTTTTCTTTAACATTTCAAAGATATTTGGTTTTGATGTTACGTGTAAATTGTTTTCTACTTTGCAAAAACACAGTAGGTGTCTAGTAGAGGTTGTCCTCTGCTTTCTGTGCTCACACATTCCAGCTTTATCACTTTGTGTGTGTTTTGATGCTCAAGTGGTGGAAAAAGAGCAAGTCCCCTTGACTTGGTTATTTGTTCCAAAATGTCTGGGACTCTGAAGTTTTGTTGAAATCCCTTTCAGTGAGAAAAGGTTACTCGTACCAAAATGCATGTCACTTATTTGTTCAGGGTGATGGCACAGGGGAACTCCAGCCAGTGTTTGGCATATTGCTCCAAGCAGAACTTGTGCCAGCAACAGTGAATGATTACAGAGAAAAACTTCTCCATTTGAGGAAATTAAGATGTGATATAGTACAGTCTGCAATACCAAGTGGATCTTTGCAGGAGGTAAGTAGTTATTGTCACATTCCTTTATTCCAAGGGAACATTCTTATTCCATTACATGGATTGCAGAGTTTTTTATAAGAGTTCATCAAAAACATCAATTAGCTCCCAGGTTAGGCTTTAGAAAACATGCTGTTAGTAGGGATCACAGCTCCCATTGTCCTTGGGACTATTGCATTCCCTTGGATATTTAGTAGAACAACAGTGCTACATAAATAAATGGTCCACAACGAGATTAATCGGGTTTTGATTTAATGGAAAGGAAGGCAGATGGTTCCAGGGAGAGGTGAGTTGTGAGCAAATTTTCAGTCATGGCCTTGCCATCCCCTCAGCATGTCTGAACTTTGGTAGGACTCCCTTTGGCCACGGGAGAGGCCAGCTTCTGGATCTTGTTGCAGAGTGAAGATCTTGTATGCCTGTGACTGTTCAAACTCTTCTGCTGCTGAGGTACAGGGGTCCTCACTTTCTGGATGTTGGAAGGGTCACAGTTTACTAGTTATTTGACAATGGATTTGGTGGAAGGTTTTTTTACTCTTTTTTTGGCTTTTGCTGTAACTGGATAATTTTTTTACCTTGTCTTGTAAGTGCCTGTGAGGAAGGGTTGTAGGTCAGCTCTCCTGCATGTAGGTCAGCAAGGAGCCAGTCCAGAGGACATGCCTCTAGGCCTAGTACAACAAGGACTCCTTCAGGGCAAGCATTCCTCTATATGATGTCCCTAATAGTTCTATGGCAGCCCTGAAGTTCAAGAGGAAGGCAGGTGATCCAGATCACCTGCTCTGCTGAACTGGTTTTCACATATCCATGGTATGTAGGCGTGCACATCTCAGTGCAGCTTACAGTAAATGGACTCTGGATTTCCTCATGCAGCTATGAGACAATGGATGATGTGTATGACTCAGAGTTTCCCCTTTGAGAGGAAGAAAGGTTAGAGAAGGTTGATTGGTCTTGTAACTATTGTTTTTTACGTGTCAACAAGATGACATTGTATGTCATTCTAGGTGCCTCTTCGGTATTTACTGGGAATGCTTTATATTAACTTCAGCCCTCTCTGGGATCCTGTGATAGAACTCATAAGGTAAATATACACAGTTGGATACTGCAATCTGTGGTTGTCTCACAGACCATTCCCTCCATTGTCCTGTGAACAAAAGATGAAGTTAAAAGGCCCAGCTTGGAGAGATCTCTCTGCATGAGACCCTTCATGAACTTGGTCTCTCAAATAAGTCACAAGCTGTGTAGGCTCCTACATTTTTTAACTTAGCTTCTGATTTTTTTCTTACCATTGGAGTTGCAACAAAGATAGTCAAATAGCATCAGAGTGTTCAGTCAAAGGTAGCAGGATTTCATTAGTGTTTCACAAATGCTTGAAGAAGCAAGAAGTCCTCTCAGTTTCCCTGTCTCTGACTTTTCTGTCCTTATTGGAAAACTTCTAAATCCTAGAGTAGGGAAGACTTACCATGGTGACAGCTTAGCTAAGTACTGAAACCAATGTCTTGGTTTCACGCTTTCAGCGTGACTTTATCTTCTTGGTTTTTTTCCTCTCTGATGTATGATTAAAAAGGATGGGATTTTCCCCTTTGATCTAGTGAATTAATAAAAAAAAATATTAAACCAGCTCTTCAGAAGATAGGACCGTGCTAATTTTTCCTTTGGTTCTGTGTGCTGTTACTGTACAGAAGTCAGTAGAAAGCTTGAGAATATTTTTACTCAGTTTGAGTTCATTTGAAGTCATGAGATACAACTAGATTATTTTAATAGCAGTTGACATTTGAGATCCTTGAGCAAAGGCAAGGAAGTGCTACAGCTGCATTGTGCGGATGTCCTGTGTTCAGACACCCACGTTACAGCAGCTATCAAAGCCTCCGATTGTGTTAGTTGTTAACTTGCCTAGTGACACATGGCTTTTTTTATTCTCTTTTTAATTTCATGCTATCTCATGCTTTGTTAGTTCTCATGCAAGGGGAATGGAGAACAAACAGTTCTGGAAGGTCTTATATGAACATTTGGAGAGGGCTGCTACCTATGCTGGTAAGTCATGGCTCCTAAATGTCGTTATGACAGTAACTCAGCTAATTGTGAATACCATAATTGTGGTTTTATATGCTCAAAATTTACATTTGATAGAGGAATTGAGAAGCAGAGTGCTTGACTATCAGCATCATATCCAGGGCAGGAATGGAGAGGATTGGGAGGAAACTGTGTCTCCTTCTGTCCTAAACACCAAGAAAAAGATAGAAAAGGCACCTACATTGCACAAGTTGCAGCTTGTGGGAAGCCACTCAACAGTTTCATTTCTGCTTAAGGCTGGTTCTGCCCAACCTGATCAGGAGCAATGACAAAACCTGTACCTTGGGACTGGCCATCTATCTGTTCCATAGATTCAGTGGGATTCCTGCAGTCTCTTTCTGGGTTTGCTCTTGAGCTTTAACTACGGGTGTAGGGAATCTATGATTTTATGATAGAGCCACGAACACACCACCATTTATGGACTTTTCTGTTACTCGAGAACTGAGGATAATTGTGATGTGTCAGGGCTGAAAGGCATCCTAGAATGCTTTGTAAGCAATGCAAGTCTTTCAGGTCAGCGTTAAAAACCGTGGTCTAAACAGGTCTGTGTCACCAAAGGTGTTACTTCTGTAATGGGGACTAATTCCTTTATGAAGTAACCTAAAGAGATTTACTTCATGTATTCTACAGAAATGGAGCTGCAAAGTGAACTAGATGAAGAGGAGGAAAACATTGCTGAAACAGAAAGTGAGAAGATGCCAGAAGGAGGAGTGAGGACTGTCTTCCTGGAGCAACTGAGGACTAGAACGGATTGCAGTGAGCGGCTGGACCACACAAACTTCCGCTTTCTACTGTGGAAAGCACTGACCAAGTTTCCAGATAGAGTGGAGCCCAGGTCAAGGGAACTTTCCCCACTTCTTTTTAGATTTATTAGGTAAGTAAAGTTTATTTTTCAGTTGAGAGGACACATTACTTTCATTTGCTTTCATTATACTTTATTTCCTGAATGCATGGCTGATGAGATGTCTGTTTCCAGTTAAGATAACCTTTTGATTGAAATGTGGATTCTGTTAGAAACATCACACAAGAAGCAGGCTGAAATGAAACTAGCAGTACATTTCTGCTGCTCAGTCTGTCATTTACTGACTTGCCACTGTCACAGCCTCATTATTCCATCAGGGAATGATTTCAGTGAAAATAAGGTTCCTATTTTCTTAAGTGAAAATACGTCCTAATTTGGCATCGCTGAAGACAAAAACATTTTCCCCAAGGTGGAGAAAGTACTGGTTTTGTTAGAGACTGCATCAGTTTTCCAGACCCTGGAGGATGAGCAGTGGTGTGCTTGCATAGCTGCATGTGACAAATAGTATAATGCACATGGGGTAGATATGATCTCATGGCAGGGGAAGGTTTCTGGTATTCCTGTTCTATGATTAGAAAACCTATGTTTTGCTTACCTTCCTGGAAAAATTGAACCAGACTGTAGTGGATTAGTTTCTTCACTCTTACACTTCCATACTCGCTGTTTACCTGCCCACTCCCATGCCCTCCACATAATTTCTTTACAGAACTCTAGAATTTCAGTGATCCATGTTTCTTTTCTCCTCTCCGCTAAGTACCTCTATTCACAGAATCACAGAATGGTAGGGGTTGGAAAGGACCTCTAAAGATCATCCATTCCAACTCCCCTGCTCAGACAGGTCCACCTAGATGAGGTCACACAGGAATACATCCAGGCAGGTTTTGAAAACCTCCAGAGAAGGAGACCCCACAACCTCCCAGGGCAACCTGTGCCAGGACTCACTTATTTGAACAGGAAAGAAGATTTTTTGTGTTCCAACTTCTTTCCATTACCCCTTGTCGTATCACTACAGAAAGTGCCCTGTCCCCTTGGCTTACACCTTTTAAATACTTGTATCAATGAGGTCACCTCTCATTCTCCTCCAGGCTGAACAATCACAGATCCCACAGCGTCTTCCTCATTGTCCTTCAGTGGTTTTGGTCACTGCCTTATATCTCTGCAACTTGTAATCAAAGAAGCATATACTTGCTAAAATACACTTTCTTTGGGAATTTTTAGCCATACAGAGTCCCAAGACAGACTGCTATTCATAATGAGTCTGGTGGATTGTGCAGTTTTCAGTTGTTCCTGAGCCCTGAAAAATGCTATGCTTCTCAATTCCTTACAGAAATGAATACTACCCAGCAGATTCATTAGTGGCTCCATCTCAGGATCTTAGAAAGAAAAGTGGTGGCACAGTAGCAGCAAAAGAAATACCTGGTGAAGAGATGAATGACGTTGCTATGGAGGAAGAGGAGGAGGAAGAGGAAAAGGAAGGGGAACCGATTACTGTAGGACTACCAAAAAGGAAAACAAGAAGAGCTGCTGCTAAGTAAGTACTGTTTAGTTTTCATTTGCTAGTTCTTTCAAGGAAAGGCAGATTCAGCAGCTCATGGAGAGATAAAAACTATGTTTTTATGTATATTCCCTTTTCTTCTTTTCCTTGCACTTACTCATTTTTCAGTGGATTACAAGCACTTTAGAGTCAGAAACTCTTCGTGCACAGTACTGAACAAAGACCCTGCCCAGGCTTTATCATTATCTCATTATCTGCTGACAGTCTGTGTTACTTTCAGCAAAAATTATGTGATGTTCTGAAGTTTTCGGAGGCCATTGTGCCTGCTTTCCCCTGGCTTCACTGTGTGTATCTATTGGTCTCTTAAAACCATAGGCATTGCCAAATTCTTTGAAAAATGAAGCTATTCATTTAGGTGTTTTAATGTTTTAGTGTTAAGGATTCTGACATTGCCTGCCTGTTACAAGTCTTGGTCTCAGTTGTCTTCTTAGGGACAAAGATTTTTATTTGGTGATGTTTTAGACTGAAGCTGCAGGCTGTTGTAATGTCATTGTTTGCAGACTGAATACATGGAGAAAATGACTCGTTCTCTAATACTCCCCAATTTTTCTACTCAAGAGTGGTTTTATTCTGATGACCTGTGACAAATGTCCATTACAAATTACATCTCAAAGATTATTAGTTTGCCACTTGTTTTTCTGAAAAAAATGGTCTTCTGTGATGGCAGAGAACTTCAAAATGTCACCTTACACATTGGAACATGATGAATATTTGATGTGCAGCCTGAATTGGCATTTAATCCCAGGTGTCCTATAGGTGTTTCATTTTATTCCCAGATTCTGTCTTGTATTCTATGTTAGCAGCAATTAAAATCCAGTGACAGTCCAACTGTTTCTGTTTGGTTTTTTTGTTTTTCAACCTCCATCTCAAAATGTTCATGTACTTAAGTGGAAACATTAGTTCCTGGTAGCTAACAAAGACATGAAAGATTTACCAGAGATGTGTTAATGAGTTCTGGAATGACCTCTCCCGGTCTTCACCCCGGGCAGTTGCAGTCAGGCCTGTGCTGCAGAAGGAGAGCCCTCCCAGGGCTGCAGCTTGTAGCCCCTGGGCTCTGTCTGAAGCAGCCAGAGGACCCACACCAGCCCCAAACTCAGCATGGGGTTGCCAGAAGGCATCATACTTGTCCTTTGGTTAAGCCCAATCATGGAAGAGGGTATCCCAGAAAAATGTCTTGAGAGTTCAATGTAAACTATCAGTGGGAGCAGCTGGATGAGACAACCTCTGTTAGCCCCACAACACGTATGGTAGAAGAGATCTCACACTTTCATTATCTTGGTCACCTCTCTCTTCTCCCACAAAGTGGAGATGGGGCAGATGTGGGGTGAGACAGCCACTCTAGAGGAGCTGACTCCCAGAAGTCCAGCACAGTCTATGGCTAAATACAGCCCTTCACGTTGACAGAAGCCAATGGGCACCAGTTACGAACAAGTGAATAACAAAAGAGGTAAATTCACTTGTTTGGTGTTCCAGGCTGGGCTGGCAGAGAGAAATAAGCTGCATCTTGATTGTGTGCCTTTCTCATCCAAACCTAAGCCCATCTAGTGCTACTGGGAAAATGGCCTTCTCTCTGTAGTGAAGTGATATCTGGAAGGAGCTGCTTAGGAGAACGAACAGGGTACACCTTATTGTGTCTCTGAAGTGGAAGCTTCTAGACTTGGTATCCTCTTGTGGGTTTTTTGCAGGTTCATTTTTTTTTTTGCCTTGTTAATTTTAGCAAAGGTTCTCCATTTTTTTTAGTGATAGTGCAGGATTGTCTCTTCTGGTCATTTAAAAAACAAAATTGTTTTGTTTTACAGGCAACTAATAGCCCACTTACAAGTCTTCTCTAAATTCTCGAATCCTCGCGCGTTGTATCTGGAGCAGAAGTTGAACGCATTATATACCCAGGTGATGCTCTTTGCTGGCTTTTAGAATGACTGCTAATAAATTAACTTACCCTTATTTGAATGCAGTATCTGAGACTGCAGAAACTTGTCATTTTCTGAACCCAGCCTGAAGAAGTAGCTATCCTTGAGGTTTCCTAGCAGACTTCACTTAAAATGAGTCTCTTCAGCAAAGTTCGACTTGAAATACCTGTCTCAGTTTGCCAGGAGTGGCTCATGCAAGCAGATCTGGCAGCAGACAAGTAGTAGTCTTTGGCAAGATGGAGGAGCATCTGTAGAAGGACTCGACTCTGTTCCACTCACACAGTAGGATCTAGAATAGCATGGTTTGGGGAAGAGCTGAGGAGATTTGTCCTGTGTCTACAAAGAGTATGGTCAGTGTGAGCATCAGGTCATTTTTCACAAAGACAAAACATAATTTCTTCTTGTGGAATTTTCAGTTTTATAACATTCCTTTTTGATGGATTGCCCTGAAGGAATGGTCAAAAATTTGACTGAAGAGAGATTCCAAGTCTTTATCTTACACTCTTTAAAAGGGTATGTTATTAATTTTACTGGATTTTGTTGGTTGCTAGTTTGTGTATTTGTTCAGATTTTGGGACTTGCTCGAATTGCTCCCAGTTGTTGTTCTCTGAGGCTGCAGTCAGTGGGCTGTAGAACTGTATTAAGTGGTATAAACTTGTTAGTTCCTTGGGTTTTATCTGACACCTGCTGTGGGAATTGTAAGTCCATTCATTAATCCCCAAATTTGAGAATCTGCAATGAACAACCACTGTTTCAATCACTCTCAGAGTTTTGCTTAGGAAACAAGTTGGTCCATGTGTTTACATGTCTGTAAACAGGAAAATTTCTGTTTCTTAGGAAAATACTAAACAGATCTGTGTGGGTCAAAACAGTGTGTGAAGAACAGCCTAACATAAGAAGAGATTACTTCATCACTTACCTTTTGCCATTTCTGTGTCTTAGCATGTGTATTGTCATGGCTGGTGTGTCCATCTGGCATGGGGGTCATGGCAGAGACCTTTGATGATTCTAGCCTATGCAGTATGGTAGGAGATGAACTGATAAGGATGCTACTTGGAGAAATTCTCTTTATTTCTTCATGCCTAGGATATGAGGAGTCATCTTCAAGAGAGAGCAAATCTCTGTGAGACTTCGCATTTCAAGTCTTAAGAGTGTTTTGTCTTTGTCACCAGAAAGAAATACAAGTGTCTTGGATGGTTTGGGTAGTCTGACTTTGAATCCAATCTTATCAGATACACAATTGGTAACTGGGTTTAGAGTTGACAGTAACCCAAAAGACAATGATGAGAAAACAAATTAACTATCCTACATAGGTGGTGGGGAAAAATATGTATAAACTACCAGCAACCATGTCTGCTTGTTATGACTGACACTTGTATATTTACATCTTGACGTTACACTTGTCGCACATTGTTTCGACTTAGATAAATTAGTCCAAAACCTGCTTGAGCTTGGAGCCTTTGGGTTGTTTTACTATTTTCAGTAAGCAATCCTATCCTCTAGATAGGGATGAATTTTCTTTCTTTTTGTCATTTGCAGTTACTGTCCCATCAAGACCAGAGTGTACAGAGGATAGCTCTTGACTGCCTAATGACTTACAGGCATCCTCATCTACTGCCATATAGGTAAAAGCTTTGATACTATTTTAGTGTTGTTGAATGAGACTGCAGTCGTATCAGAATATCAAAGAGAGAGCCTCCTGTATTTGTTGAAAACACATGTATAAATTATAATTTTAGCCAACTGTATATTTCTGATTTAAAATGGGAAATAAGGTCTTGAGGTTGGTCAGTATCTCTTTGTTTACAGGAAAATAGCAGCAGTGTCATTCTGTCCCATAATAGTGTGTGCTTAGTAGTTGAATCATTTTCATCTTGAATCATCTTTTGCTTTGATGATTTACAACCACCCAGAGAAAGTGACAGCATAAAACTGTTATTTGTGGTTGAATAATCTCTTCAGATTATGTCCAGGAGGTACTTTCCTATGTAATTAGCTTAAACATGCCAGCTCTTAAAGTATTTTTTATAAAAGGATGGGGGGCATAGTACTTTAATATTTTATATGCAGCATAGATTGGATAGGTAACTAGATAGAGATGCATGTGTCTGTTTATTTTAATAATCCCTCCCTGCCTTGAAATAATGTTTATTACACTCAGGGAGAACTTGCAAAGGCTATTGGAGGACAAGAGTTTTAAAGAAGAAATAGTCCATTTCAGTATTTCTGAGGAGACTGCAGTAGTGAAAACGGAGCATCGACCAGATCTCATCCCTGTTCTTATGAGGTGTGTCATGAAGGGTGGGGTTGAAAGTCTCACATCAAAGTACCATGAACAGAGGTGTAATGTTGCTTCTTCTCATTTGAAACAGCTGAGAGAAACCTATGGCTAATGGTATGGTTTGACAACTTAGTTTGTGATATTCTGTACGGTTTCCTTATTAACAAATTGATATAACATGTCACACAAATGGTGTTTTCTGCAAAGGCACCATTTTGATGGTTTTGGTGAATGAAAAATAAAATACATGTAAGTAAAATATATATGAATAAAATATACAAAACAAAACATTTTGGTAAATA
The DNA here is from genome assembly GCF_028858725.1 of Colius striatus. Taxonomy (NCBI): domain Eukaryota; kingdom Metazoa; phylum Chordata; class Aves; order Coliiformes; family Coliidae; genus Colius; species Colius striatus. Next base: position 156,734,572 of record NC_084759.1, on the reverse strand, counting down.
CGGTTTCTGCTGAGGCCTACAGAGAACTATGAGAACGTTTCCATTCCCTGAGTATTGCCACTTACTTTTATGAAGATACAGTGATGCAAGTTGTCATGCAGACAATTAGTTTTATGCTTGATGTCTCCAGCAAATCTTCCATTGTAGCAGCAGAAGCTGACCCCCTGAATGGGATATTTTTGGGCAGTGTGTAGTAATTCAGTGGAAACTTTGAAGAGGAGACTTCCACTTAGCTCCTTCTCCCTAGAAAATGTTTTTAAATTGAGTTTCTCCTGTAGGATAAGAGACCAGGAAACAGATGGCTTGGTGAAAACTAACACAAGCTCTTTTTGTCTCTTGAAGAATTCTCTACGGCAGAATGAGGAACAAAACAGGGAACAAAACGCAGGGGAAGTCTTCAGCGGCCACTCGCATGTCAATCGTTCTGCGGTTCCTCGCTGGCTCGTTGCCAGAGGAGGTGAGGATGTTCCTGGATCTCCTCTTCGAAGCTGTGAAGCAGTTCAGTAATGGTATGTATAGGCAGTAGAACTCAGGAGCAGGCAACTCCCTGATCTGTAGAAAGTGGGGAGGATAAATACCCTTAGTGCTTTTACGTGCTTCAGTTCATCTCTAAGAATGCCTTAGAAGGATGCGAGTGAAACGCTTTCATGGTGAAAGTGAAGTAACGACTGCAATTCCCCCAGGCTTTTCCTTGCAAAGCATGATGGCTCTGTTTTAGAGGTCCAAACTGAGAAAAACTAAATGACTTGGCACACCTGTGCAAGTAAGCTGTAGCAGGCCAGGAACAAGCAGTCGCTGGCACAGAGGTTGTAAAGAGCTCTGATACTGTACCAGTGGGAAACATCTGAGTGTGACAGAGAGACGGAGACCCAGAGCAGTCCTTATTTTAAAAGCTGAATGTCAGAATCTGTAACTTAGGGCCAGATGATACTATATTTAATTGTAAATTATTTTCAGTAGTGGGTATCTTCGTGGTGCTTCTCTAGATCTAAAGTTTGCTGTCACTCTGCTTGTCTCAGGGCCTTGCCAGACTGCAGTGCTTCGAAGTATGTCAGAGCTGGATTTAGCTAAAGTCCTGCCTCTTGGACGTCAGCATAGTCTCTTCAATGGTCTCGAAGTTGTGTTGAAAAACATGGGACATTTGATCCATCAGTACCTGCCTGAAATTCTACAGATCCTACTCTGCATGACAGCTGTGGTATCCTGCATCCTCCAGCAAAGAGAGAAGGTAAAATATGTGCAAATGATACACAAACAAACACATACATTAAGGTACTTTCCCTCCTTCTCTTAACTTGTACATGTGCTGCACACACCCTCTCTGCTTCAGGTAAAGATGAGTTTAATGCCAGCATGGAGTGGAACTTAGCAATTAAGTGTCTGTCAAAATAGAGGCCAGTGACATTCATCTGAAAGCACTACAGGGCTCGGTGCAGGCAGAGTTGATGTATTTCAAAAGCTCGTTCGGACTGCATTTTTGTTTGACTTATTGAAATTGGAGGTGATCTCTCTCCGTTGCTCCTGCCTGCTCTGTGGAGAAATGGGCATATGGGAGAGAGAAATGGTTTGTTGTAAGGTCATAACAAGATCCTATGGCTGGAAGTTGAAGTTAACCTAAAAGATGTAGTCTTGGCTGCAAGGATAAAATATTTGAGCAGGGAAAGGAGAGGATTTGAAGTTCCCTGTCTGAGGATTTAAGAGCCGAACTTGTCTTTGAGGTGTTTTGTTACAGTGCTAGACACCAGGAGAGCTCAGCATAGTGGATGATCTCAGTGATGATCTGCAGTGATTGTCTCCTGTCCTCATGGGACACAGGGAGAACATGACTACTAGCCATGCTTTCAGCACACTAGAAGCGTGTTTGTCTCTGGATTAGGGGAGTAGTCATGTTAATCCAGTGTTGCAATTTGAGCCTCTGCCAGGTATCTGCATGATACTTCAAATGTTTTTTCCCTTGCTGTGCCTTGGCTGAACATGCAGAAAGGGTCAGGTGAGGAAGACATTCTGTTAAAAATTGTCTGCACCTAAAGCTAGGGCATGTTGGCTTACTGCTGCCCTGTGCCCAGCAGCACAGCACAGAGATCCCTGAGCTCTAATCCAGCTGGCTCTGGGTCTCTTGACAGCTATTTGGAAGCTGTGACATCAAGCCAGGCTTTTCTGTCTTTCTGAAACCAGTGCCTTTGCCAGCCTTCAATCCAAATAGGGGAAAAAAAAAAGTTTGAGTCTGGTCCAGTGCAGAGCCTGATTGCATATTGGGTGTGAAACAAGCAAACTGCACAGTCATCATCATCACAGTGGTGTTGAAAGGAATTACGAGATGACAGACTGAACAAGTGGTATGTTGAAAGGAATTATGTGATGACAGACTGAGCAAGTGGTGTTAGGTAATGAACGTCTTGTCACCGTGCACCTGTGTTCTTGCCGAGACCTATCTGGGAGCATTCGAGGGTAGAACTTGCCTTGAAAACAATCTCTCAAACAAAGCAAGTCCTTGGAGTCACACAACATCTGAGGACCCACAGTTGTCTGCAGGCTGCACAGAGCCCTGTAAATCTTCATGGATGAAGGGGATGAGCAGATTTTAGGACAGCGGCATCCAACAGTCTGACTTTAGCAGTGAATTGCATGTGCCTACGTGTTTTAAACTGGGAAAGGAGGTCTAAAACCTGCTACATTCATTGCTGGGATAGTCACGCTTTGCCAGGGTTGCACAGTAATGCTGTCATCATTGTGTAACGTGGAGTGACAGTCTGTCATTTATCTGGACTGAATTTAGCACTTCATTAGTCCTTGAGATGTTAAAAGTTCAGGGAAGAGTGTGAGAAATCTGTTTATCTTGGCTAATGATTAAAACACATCTTTGAGAGTAATTTATCTCAAGTTGATAGAGCCTGGAGAGTTAAATGTCAACTTTGACTGTTCTAAACCAAGTTATTAATTTACCGATTCCCACTGATTGTGTTCAATATTGAGTTTCTTTGTCCCCTCAAAAGCTTCATTTCAGAGGACTGCTCTTGTGACAACTGAGCAGTGGGGGACCCAAAATTATTTTGCTTGGGGGTTGCCATTAGCAACAGCAGCTCAATTTGTGCTTTCTTTGGCCCGTTGAGTAGCTCATTTTCTGCCTGTAAGCTGATTGAACACCGTTAGTACCCATTCAACACAGCCTGAGAAGTCCTGGGCAGGAGCACTTTTGATTCCTTTTCCACTGTCTCCTCTTTGTCTTTTTACCTCTGATTTTTGGGTGCGAAGGGAGTACAGAAATGTATTGCATGGTAGAAGGTAGTGTCTTCTGAAGTCCATGGGTACATCAAATAAAAATCTGCGATACCTTCCAGCGAGGTTTTGACACCAAAGCTGCTTTGCAACATAAGAGACACAAGTGTTTATTCTGTGTTGTGGATCATGAGACCCTGAGGAATCCAAGTGGCCTTTATTTGCTCTGCCATGGCTCTGTTGTTCCTGAGACTGGAGTTGAGTACCTCTGCACTGTGGAGCTACCTCTCATGTTTGTGCTGTGAGCTGCCTTGCACAGTGTGGAAATAATTTACACTGCTCAAATCAAGCAAGCGGTGCATTAATAACTTCACAATTAGCTGTGTGGTTGATTTCCTCACTGAAATGTTTTCCCCAAGAAAGGCTATGGAACACAGTTGCTAAATGGGTACAGGAAGCATCCTCCTGTAGCCAAATACTACACTCCCACTCATGTTGTTGGAAGAGGTGATTCACATTCTTGCCTTCTCAATTCCTCCCCCTTCTCCTTATCAGTTGATTTCTTTACTTCCCAGTAGATGTCTGTATGCAAGCTTTTAAGTTCACTTTTGAGAGCTGATTTGGGTCCTTTCCTGCATAAAGTAGAATTATTTAAGTGTCAGAGCTGGAAATGTAACTGTGGTATATTTTTCTGCATTTTATCCAAAGAGGGTAGATGCCATTTCAAACCTGTCAGCATGGCTTTTCCTGACATGAAGGAGTCCTGTGTGACTGACTCAGTGCAGGAGCAAGCAAGTCTTAGAGATTTTTAGGTCAGCTGTGAAAGGTGGATTGCTACTGTGAACAAGTTACAGGAGAAAGCATAAGAACATTGGGATGGTTCCAACAAAGCTTGTATCTGTGGTGAATGAATTGTTGTCTTTCTTTTCAGAGCGAGTAGTTAGTAGTTGCTCTGCAAAAGTCTTACTGTGGCTTTCATTTTGTTTTTCCAGGTCCAACCTAGGTTGATTAATCCACTAAAGAATTTGAGACGTCTTGGACTCAAGCTTGTAGTGGAGTTTTTTTCTGATTATGAGACCTACAGCTTTAGTGTGGAAGAGATTGATGCAGTTTTCCATTCAGTGGTATGGCCTCAGGTAAGTATCTGTTGTTCTTCAAGACAGCTTGTGTGTAATACATACCATGCAGAGAACTCCAGCTGCACTGGAGTCCATTGTGTCAACTGTGTCTGTCACAAGATTGAATGTGGCCTTGATAGATTCTGACATCCTGGTGTGTCTGTGCAAGGCCAGTTTCTTGGCTCATGGCTGATTTAGTCCTTGAATAATCAGGTTACGGGCTAAAGTACAAACTAATTCATCAAAATAACATTACTGCCATTTCCTTGTTCTTTAACCACAGACTTCTTCCCTGGGTGCTTCAGGGAAGTAAAAGAATACTTATCACTTCTAGGTGAACTTTACTTCTTTTATGTGTGACAGTTATTGAGCCTGTGATAGGGGACCACAGAAACAAGTGCTACTGCTGCAGGAAAGGAAAGACCCAGCAGGATCTGTCAGCAAGTGGTGTATTCCTCTGCCTGTCTGCTGGGAGTCCCACATGAGCACAGCAACAAAGCACGGGGTTGTGACCTTCATCAGAGAAATTTGGATCACCTCTGAATTGGGAAAATACACTATTGTGAGAGAGAAAAGAGAGCACACAGCATTTAAAATCAAGCTGTGCTGGCTGTGTCAGCGCACTGGGCCCTGAGATTATCACGGAATGCCTGTACCAACTACTGGGTTGTAGGTAACCTAAGCAAGATGGGCTGACTCCAGCAGAGCTCTTCCACTAAGGCTTTTGAGGCCTCCAAATGTTCAACTTCTTTCCAACAGAAGATCCTGTCAAAGAGCACCAGGTGTGGTCTAGAAACTACAGATCTGCTTCTCTGCACATTGTGTTTGTTTAATTCCTACCCTGTTTCTCTAGTCTGCTAGTAACAGTGTGTGATGTGTAGTATGTGCATGTGGAAAAGCCGTAGATAAAATCGTTTCAGGCAGTGCATTTAACTGTATTACACTAGGCTGAGCAACAGGGAGTTGTATGTTCTTGGTTTGTCCATGAAATCTTTTCAAGGCCAGGGTACCATGTGAGCAAAGCAGTGAACATTTACTGCAGTCCCAGAGCAGTTAAAGCATGTGGTTTGGGCTTTGAGTCAGCGAAGCACTTAAGGCTTTTGGGGAGCATTGTACTTGGAAACCCTGAGTAAATCTGAACAAGATGTAAAATTGTTGTGAAATGGTTAGAATTCCTATTGTCTTTATAACGGTCAGGAGTGCAGAACTGGTTTTGGAGCTTGGCTGGCAGCACGATCCAGAAGCTCCCTCTAGAGGGATTCTCTGCCAATGAACTCCACAAAGATTTGGCTTTGGCAGAAGCTGCATTCAGGCTTCTGTGGTTTCTTGTTTTAAGGCTTTGTAACTGAGGTGTATAAAAGTTCATGGACCAGGCAAATTGTTTTAAGCCTGCACACCAGCATTCCTACAGGGTTGGCTTTCTGTGTACTCTTCATTGTACATCATGCAGCAAAGCTCTGGTTTATGCAGAACAATAACATTAGCAGCCTTTAGAAGCAGGACAATCAGCTTTCTAAGGCCCTGGCTATGATGGTCAGACCTGTCTTCTGTTATACTCAGGTCTAGAACTCAGATTGAGCTAGTCCAAACCCTGCATGCACCATCCTGACTTTTGCCCTCACTGCACCAGAGCCTCACCTGTCTATGTGTTCACTGTTGTGCCCTTCTGACAGTCCAGGTGTGCTCAGGGTGGAAGCCCAGCTGTGTTGACTTTCATGAGGTTGCAGAGTGGCAGAGAAGAGGGAGCCAGACTTGTGCAACAGCTGGTTTTTTGCCTGTCTCCAGTTATGAAAGGGGGTTGTAGTGAGGTGGGAGTCAATCTCTTCTCTCCAGTAATGAATGCTAGGACAAGAGGAAATGGGCTCAAGTTACACCAGAAGAGGCTTAGGTTGGAGATTAGGAAGAACCAAAGGGGTTGTTAAACACTGGCACAGGCTGCCCAGGGAGGTGGTGGAGTCCTCATCCCTGGAGATATTTAAAAGATGCATAGATGAGGTGCTGAGGGACGTGGTTTAGTGGTGGACTTGGCAGTGTGAGGTTAGTGTGAGGCAGTGTGGTTGGACTTGCTTATCCTTTCCAATTGAAATTCTACAGTTCTGTGTGAAAGAGCAGTAGCTACTATGTGAGACTTAGGCTGGGCAGCTCTTAGGTAGGCTTGTTTTGGACACAGGTCCATGTTAGGAGATCCCATTCCTGGGATGCAGTGCAATGCTGAAGCCTCTGCCTGAGTAGAGAGGACATGGAGACATAGAACAGGTGCTGTAATGGCAGGTGCTGTGGCCAGGGCATAGCAAGTGTAGGAGGGCTTGAGTCTTGGGTATTGTGCTTGAAATTTCACAGATGTATTTGGGAGAGGTTGCTAGATCTTTACAGCATATGTGAAGCTCCATGGATAGCAAGTTCCAAGGGGAGGGCAAAACCAGTAGCTGGAGTAGTGTATAAATAGGAGTAAGGCAACCTAAGAGTAATTCCACAAATATTGAGGAAGCTGTAAAAATAATATTACTTAAAAAAAACAAAACACAAACACCCAAAGAAACTACACATTGCAGTGAGGTCTTTGTTAGAGATGGAGTTTCTGAGTGGCTTTACCTACTCATGTTACATTGATATCTCATTCTTAATCTCCTTTAGGTCTGTAGATTGGCTTCAGAGAGTCAATATTCTCCAACTTTTCTGCTCAAACTCATTCACACCTGGAGTAAGAATCCCAGGTAAGTGCTCTCCTCCCAAAGAAGCATAAGTACTTCTCCCAAGTACACAACATCAAAGGAAAAAAGAGCATGTTTAGCTGATTATTAATAATTCCATCAAACTCCATGTTTTCTTCTTCCATTAGACTGTTACTCTTTCAAATAGTTGTCCAGATGCAATTGGGAAGCTTTGCAATTTATGCAATTACTCTCTTTGTACTGGGCTGCTTTTCCCATATATTAACAAAGCCAGATGATGATTGAGGAGAAGGGCTGATGTCTGTGTCTCCACCAATGACTTCATAGTCTTGGGAGATGAGAAATCAGTTTTATAACATATCATTTCATTCAGATTTTTTAATTCTCCTTTTTCTTTCTGTTTTATGGAAGATTGTGCACAGGCTCAGCACAGAATCTGTGACTGAGATTCTGTTACTGAAAGTTGTAAGAGAGCTTTCTTTTGATGCAGACACTGTGACAAATTCCAACTCAACTGTCTTGAATGATTTTGCACCTTCTACACACTCACCACTTTTCCTTTGCTAAATTGTCTACTACCTGGTTAAAGGCACAAAATTCACGGGGATAAAAAACTTGTATACAAACTTGTATAAAAAGTGGTGCTGGATCGTTAGGTTAGGAGCAGACTAACAGAAGAGTTGGACAAACAGTTTAGATGATGCTGTCTTGAAGCAAGGAAAGGAACTTGATGTCCTTTTTCATGACACTGTCATTCTGTGGGGGTTTTCTGCTTTTTTCCTTATTTAAAGTAAAGACAGACATTATCTTTTTGTGTGACTTTTTGCCCAAAACAACTATAAAGTTCCAAACTAAAATTTTCAGCCAACTTTTTTTTTATAATCTTTCTCTCAGGTATTTCCCCTTGCTGGCCAAGCAGCAGCCAGATCACCCAGAGTGTGATATACTGTCAAATGTATTTGCTGTGCTGTCAGCCAAGAATCTGTCTGAGGCCACCTCCAGTCTTGTGATGGACATAGCTGATAGCCTTCTCAACAGCCCAGATTTCGAACCCACAGAGCAGGTTTCCAGTCTGAGTGTGACTGATTCTGTTGTCATGATCACTGGAGACGTGACAGAAGGTATGTCTGCAGAAGAGTCCTGAGGGGCCCATTGGGTGCTTGGATGGGGGTAGTGAAGGAGAGATGGTGATGATGAGATTGTCTTTGCACTGGCTGAGAGTATTGGGGAAGGAGACTTCACAGCAGAGGTGGAAATGTCAGTTTACAAATTTATCTTGACATGCTGTAAAGTCCTGCTTGTCTAATGGCTGCTGAGATCCACATTTGAGTGTCAGTGTCCCAAGCATGGAGAAATTCCTTACGAGGAAGGAATGTTTGCATTGTCGGCCTGTTTTGTCTGCCAAGCTTTGACTGATAAGTCTCTTGATGTTATGCTGAAGTTGACTCTGAGCCTGCCATCACGTTTATATAAAGGCCTGCTCCCTATATTTGGATGATCGTGTATCACTTCAATGTTTAGTCTGTGCTCCCTGACAAGATAAACCTGCCGTTGATTCCTTTTATCTTTTGAGTGATAGTAGACAGGAAGGGTGGTGTGGCATGTTCGATGCTGTGGATCCATCTTTCATAGAATCACAAAATGGCAGGTGTTGGAAGGGACCTTTAGAGATCATCTAGTCCAACCTCCCCCATAGATCAGGTCACACAGAAACACATCCAGATGGGTTTTGAAAGCCTCCAGAGCAGGAGACTCCACACCCTCCCTGGGCAGCCTGTGCCAGGGCTCCCTCACCTGAACAGTGAAATAGTTTTTCCTTATGTTTAAATGGAACTTTTTGCATTCCAGTTTCTTTCCATTCCCCCTTTTCCTGACACTAGATATACTTGTAACACTCAAAGACAGTAGAAAGAAGAGCACTTAAAATTGTGCCCTTGTTGTGGCAGCTTTGATTTGCACAAGAGGTCAGTGGTAGAATAAGAAAATCTACATCTATAAATGCTACAGCCATTTTAGGAGGTTGTTACTACCTTTGAGGAACATCCTTGGTACCTTTTGATAAGCTCACATTTACTGGGGATGTTACAGAAATCTGTGAGGAGAACTTTTGTTCTCTGTTTGGCCTTTCTTTGGTCCCAGCTCAGACACATTAGACTTGGTCTCAGCAAGTGCTGGTGCATGTTCCCAGCAGCCAGCTTCCCTGTGCATTCATCATCCCCAGTGACTTTTATCTCTTTCACGGATGAAACCTTTGCCCGTATTTCCCCCTTTGTTTGTGTAGGATTGCATCTCCCTTCTGTTGCTTGCAGCAGAGAGGTGAGTGTTGCTAACTGTTGTATCCCTTACAGAGACCCTCAGCCTAGGTTGCCGCTTGGTTCTGCCTCATGTTCCTGCCATACTTCAGTACTTCAGCAAAACGATGTTAAGTGTGGAGAAGGTGAAGAAGAAGAAGTACAGAGCTCAAGTCAGCAAAGAGCTGAGTATACTCTCCAAGTAAGTAATTCTTTAGAGCTCAGAACAGTTAAAAGGTTTGAAGGAAGGAGGAAGAAAGAAGCTTTTCCTAATAGGTTCCAAATTAAAAAATATTACACCTCAAATTATATATATTTAGGTCAGTTGAAAGTAGCTGCCTCTGTCATTAACCTTGCAAGTTGCTGGTGACTGAGGCAAAGTTTTCAGAAATTGATTCTAGCTGTTTCTGGTGCTGGTGCTCAAAAACAATGCCTCTTGGGGATAGGAAAAGGTCCAGAAATGCCCGTAGTCATGTGGAACTGAATACCTGGGCTGATACTGTGATTTTGGTGGGTATAGTCTGTTAGCCTGGATGAGCTGACAAAGCCCTGGAATCTGGAACTAGTGCTGATTCAGTTCTTCTTGTCTCTGTACTGGTGATGGATTTATATAAAATAGTAAATTACTCTGTCTCACTTTGCAGGATCAGCAAATTTATACAAGACAAGAGTCAGAATTCAGTGCTTGTGAGCCTTCTTCTCCCTTTCCTTTACCAGAGTAACATTGAGCAGGTAAGTAGAAACTACTTTGCCCCCTTTTAAACATATGCTTTTCTTTTAGTGGAGTATATTTGCTTAAGATGCAGTTAAAAGTCTTACTGATTACATACCATTTGTCATGATTAGCCTGAAATCAACTCTGCATGTTGTATTTTGCTCAGAACTCTGTGGCATCATGTGTTCATGTGTGTGAGTCGCTGGACACTTTGCAGGGATGCCAGTGCCCAGGCTGACTCTGTTCCCCTTTTTCATGGGGAAAGTCTGCTGAAGTTTTTGTGCAGTCTTTACCTCCTTTGCCGCTGTAGTCAGTCCACCAAATTCCTTATACTGTTTGAAATAAATGCTATTCTTCACTGTGGATTTTATGTACCCTAAATCCAAAGCCACAGCATCTGGACAGCAGTATGGATGAGTATGTAGCAGAAGCTATGTAATGGGCAGTGCTACATTGTTCTGTTGCAGGATGAAAGGCAAACATTATACAGTACTATTAATGTGCTCCTGTATCTCCTGCTTCCATTCTGTTCTCCTTCCACTCTTAAGGAATCCATCTGTGGGTACAAAAGTGTATCTCAGAACTGAAACTTCCCTAAAGTCCTAAATTCCTGAGGCATGCAAAGCGTATAGGCTGCAGTTGAAGGAAGTAGAGCTCTCTGTGGCTTAGGCTTTTGTAAACAAATAAATCTAGCACTGAGGATACTGGTAACTATTTTGTCTGAGCTTCCCTCACTGTTTTCAGAAATACAGTCCCATCCACGGTGCTACAGTGAATGAATCTATTGTTTAATCAGCTCGATTGCCTGAATCCTTGGATCAAGGCTTGGGTATTGTTTTTCTTACAAGCCATGCAGTTGCTCAGTGAGAGTTTTTAGGTTTGCAGAAAGAACTGCTAGGGAGCAACCTGTAGCTTCTGCTTTGCAAGTGGTTATTTAATTGTTCACAGAGGATGACTTGGTTTTTAAGTCTGTGGATCATCAGGGGACCATATATGATTTCCATTGAGGGAGGTCATACATGTGATGCAGTTAATCTTCATCTCACAGGTTAAAGAAAGATGACTTTTTAAAGCTCTGTTAGTCCTCTTGATGTTTAGGTCCTTTGAGGAAAGACACAAAAAAGAAGTCTTCGTCATGATGGGATTCCTCTCTGACACTGTGCTTGTGTCTAACTGAAATGTTGCAAGTGCTTCTGAGACATTTGATGATGGCATTGTGTCCTCGTAATTCCTACTTCTCATTCAGCATCTGCGGTCTCAATAAAATACAGCAAAATGCTTTAGTCTGTATCTTGAAATATTTCCCAAGGAAATTAAATAATCTTATAAAGTTTCAATATTTACTGACAATTATTTGTGTCTTTCAGGGTACAGAGATTGACATTCTGGAAACAGTGCAAAACTTGCTGAGGCATTGCTCAAACCCCACGAGCTTTCTCAAACCGCTGGCAAAGCTTTTTTCTGTCATCCAGAACAAACTGTCTCGACATAAGTTGTGCTTGGTATTTCAGGTATTGCATTTTTACATGCATTTCTGTGCCTTTTTTAATTACTTGTAAGAGATCAAGAGCAAAATAAATAGCAGCATTTGTCTGTGTTGTACATGAGCTTAAAGACATTTTGAATCTACATCGTCTTTTAAGTGAAATTAACAGAATATTATATGCTAGAAATTACTGAGCTGCACGAAGAATTGTGAAAGTTTTGGCTTACAGCCTGGTTGATGTATCACCAGGGTTCTGTGTAAGAGAAGCCAAATGAAGTACACTTCATCTGTAACAAATCCCATCTCTTTATGAGATCAGAATGGCTTTCAGCATCCTGATGATGATTTTTAGTTGTATTCTTATCTCACAGATTTATGGTTGTCAGGTTGCTTTGTACTGCTTTGAAGTAACTTACATAACTTTTGGGGGTTTTTTAGCAGGAAAATCCAGGAAACACTCAGTGTAGATATTTAGAAACTTACGAATTTAAAACACACATCTTCAAACTTCTGGAAGAGTGGCTCCTATTAAGCTTCTAACGGGAGAAAAGATTCATGCTGTTGCTTTTTATTTTAATTTAGTTTTTTTCCTTGAGTGATATATTCTTGAGTTGCCCACATTTTCAACAACTCTTAACAGTTGAACTATTTTCTCTTACATTTCTTTTTAGACTTTATCTGATTTGGACAGCGAATTGAAGTATATCACTGATGTTGTTAAGGTATACACAGCTCCTTTGCTCACTCTTGTTCCCAACATTGTATTGGTCACATTTCTGGCCTTTTTTGTGAATGACTTTTGTTGCTCTCTCTTAGCTAAATGCCTTTGATCAACGACATCTTGATGATATCGACTTCGATGTACGTCTGTCAGCATTCCAGGCAATCACAGCCCACATCAAGGAGATGCAGGCAGTGGACATTGACTTCCTCATCCCTGTCATGCACAACTGCTTCTATACCATCCAGGTTGGCTGAACATATTCCTCACTTTCTTTGTGCACCGTGTCTCCCTGATGAATCTGACTTCCAAATTATTTCCTTTGACTGTTTTTTTGACACTGTGAAACATTCAGGGGGCATATTTAAGTCTTGTTACACACACCTGGTTGCAAGTTTTGTCTGTTTGCCTTTACATCTGTGTGTGCAAAAGGACAAATACAGCGCAGCAAGAAGGCTCACCTAAGCACAGTGCACCTTTCTGTCAGCGAGCCCTGGAACTGTTTGCTCAATTTGTCCTGTATAGAAGTCATATTACAGTGTTGAAAGGCTGCTTTTCTTTTTGTCTCAGCCTGTTCTGGTTGTTTAGTCCTGCTGGTAAATCTAAAAGAGTTTTTCCTGATTGGAAGGGTACACTTTAATTCGGAGATAGAACTGCTACAGGAAGGATCTCAAAGAGTTACTGGTTCTCTCCAGGCCTTGTTATGTTGTGTCCAGTGGTAGTGCTCAGTCTGTTTGTTTGGGGATGGGAAAGGTGTCATATCCCGACTCACATGGTACAATTTCTTCGTGTCCTCAGCTAGGGGACATGGCTCTCAGTGACAACGCAAGCCTCTGCCTGACCAGTTTTATCCGTCGGCTGGCAGAAATTGACCACACAGAAGATGCCTACAAGGAGCTAATCCAGAACACTCTCTTGGAGGCTGTGAGAAGGGGCCTGAAGAGTAAGACTGAGGTAAGGCAGAGCTATCTGATTGCACACCTCTCTTCAGGACACCAGCATATATGAGACCATTTATGGATGAGTTCTCTGAGTCCTCTGCTGGGATAAGAAGTGCAGATACCTCCTGTAAACTTACTCTGAATTTGGAACATTATAAAAATCAAAAAAGTTACAGAACTCAGCTGTCTTGTGTTTCTTTGCCATTGTTTAGCTTTTCTTAATTGTAGCTCATTCTTTGGCGGGGAGACTTTAATGTATGTGCAGTTGAAAATATACATGTACCTGCTGTTGGCCTGAAACGCTTGTAAACGACAGCACTGCTGTTCTGAGGAGCCTGTAGCAACCTCTCTGAGGAGTACTTAACATTTGCTGTTTGCTGTTTGCAGAGCATCCAACAGGACTACACATCACTGCTTTCCTGCCTCATTCAGACGTTCCCAGCAAATCCCGAATTCCGGGACTTGGTGCAGTTGACCAACCACCATGATCCGGACATGGACTTCTTTGAGAACATGAAACACATGCAGGTAAAAGGCAGTGGGCGTCCTCCAGTGCCTCTCTCTACCTGCCAAAGCAAAAGCATTTTACTGTGGGATAGTGTTTTCCAAAGCATCTGTGTGTTCTCTTTTACAGAGAAATTGAACCTGTGTCACTAGGTATTGTTTAAAAAAAAGGGGGATGTAGGCAGAGCAAATCCTGTGAGGAGCAGCTGAGGGAGGTGGGGTTGTTTAGCCTGGAGAAAAGGAGGCTCAGAAGAGACCTTACCACTATCTACAACCACCTGAGAGGAGGTCATAGTGAGATGGGGGTCAGTTTCTTCTCCCAAGTAACAAATGATAGGACTAGAAGAAATGACCTCAAGTTGCACCAGAGGAGGTTTGGATTGAATATTGGGAAGAACTTTTTCACCAAAAGGGTTGTTAGACACTGAAGCTGATGCAGTCCCTATCCCTTGAGATATTTAAAAGCTGTAGATGAGGTGCTGAGGGACATGGTTTAGTGGTAGGATTGACAGTGTGAAGTTAGTGATTGTACTCCATGATCTTAAATATCTTTCCAACAAAAACAATTGTATGATTCTGTGATCATCAAATGGGTGATTGTGAATCAAAGTCATATTTCTATCTAGAAATGTATTGTCTCCGTGATTTAGCAGCACTGGTTTTTACTTCTTCCTAATTTAGCTAAAATAATGGCTTTCATTTTAATTGATTGTTCATAAGCAACTCCACATTAAAACCTATGTGTGACCCAGCCCACAGTCAGCAGTAGAGTCCCGAGGATCCCTCTGACACAGGCAGGTTTTTCTAGCCTGTTCCATGCTACTCTGTGTGGAGCCTCTTTTCATTCACAGGCCTTTGTAATTTGAATGTTGCACAAAGCCTGGTCTCCTGGGTTTTCTTGCAGTATGAAAATACATCATTTCTCGTGCTTTCAGAGATGGGATCAGAGAGAGCCTTTGCTACATCTGTAGCTACATGTTGAGTCCAATTTTTTTCCTTGTATTTTGATCAGGCCTTCTCATCTCGTATTATCGGTTGCTTCCCGTGTCCAATACCTGAAGACTGCACAGTCTTACGATTATGAATTCACAGTGGAACCTCCCACTGAGTTGGAATATTTATTGAGGCAAAAAGGCTAGTGAAAGCCCAGAGGCTGAAGGAGAAGGGTATTACTTGTCCTGGGAAATGACCGTAGTAGATTCATAAATCATTATCTCAAATTGAGGCACTTTCAGAGCTGCTGAATTGATGTGCTCCCTCGCACTGGCTATGACTCTAGCACCACTTCATTCACCATCTCTCATGTTTGGCTCAGATCCACAGGAGGGCACGAGCTCTGAGGAAACTGGCTAAGCATCTCACAGAAAAAACACTGGTGCTGTCTTCTAAGTCCCTGCAGAACTACATCATGCCTTATGCTACTACTGCCATTTTCAATGAAAAAATGCTTAAGGTAGGCTTTTAAATTCCACGTATCCCATTGGATTATTGTCACTCTTCTTGTATACCATTCTCTTTAAAAGGCTGATAGGTTTGTGGAGTGAGTGCTCTCCTTTCAGATGAGAGTACTGTGCTTCTCACGTCAGAAGGAGGGTTTGGAAGGTGCAGATGCAGTCTGGGCCGAATCCTATATGTGCTAAACCTACCATGTTTCTCAAAGATGAATCTTGTAACTGTGTGGGGTTGGGGATCTTTATGTTGTGGTTTTGTTGGTGTTTTTTGGGGGAGAGGGGATATATTTATTTGCAGTTTTTGTAATTGGGTTAGTATTTTTCCTGCCTCTGCTACCAAACTGCTCTCTTCCTGTTCACTTGTGAGGTTAGTCTTTCTTTGACAGCAGAATGTGTGTGGCAGGGAACACAGGCCATGCCTGATACTTGAGATGGGAATAAATACTGCTTTTCTCTGGAGTTATGATAGGGCTGCAGGAATCATCTGAAAACCTCTGAAGTCGTTAGTAGCTTTGCAATTAGAGTTTGAAGAATGCCACTTTGTTAGTCACTTCTCATACGTTTTATGGAAAAAATATGCATTGAAATTACTTGTGGTATTAACATGGATAAACTTTGTACTTGGAAAAGCAAAGCTTCGAACTTCTGCAGAGCTGCTTGAGTCAGACCGGGTATATTCTTTTGAAACTGAAACAATTAGAGCTTAGGCACAGGACCCAGCACCTGCAGCTATGCAGACTATGCATGCCATGTGTAGAGTGATTGCAGTTGCTGTCTGACCAATGGGAGGTAAAATGGGTTGCTTGAAACCTTGGTGAAGAAACAAACACATTTTATTTCACGTCAGAAATGGGTTAACCGTGTGTGTTTCTAGTTGATGAGTGTAGCCCAGCAATGTGCCATGTGTCTGTGGTTACATACCCTGACTGGTTTTCAATTCTTCACACAAGTGAGCCCATCGATTTAGTTATGTGAGAAAAGTTCAATGTCTGCAGAAGCATTTGGAGGGAGGGAGGCTGGAGATCTTCATGGTGAGCTGTGATGTGATTTTATGTTTTTTACCTGGTGATAAGGAGGACATCTAAAAAAGCTGAATACCAAGCATCCCCACTAGAGAGACATTACTTCGTCTGGCTCTCATTGCTTTGAATAAAGTGTGCTTTAGACACCTGTTCAGCACGAACACTAACAGCAACTGATTTTCCATCTTTTGGGCAGCATGAAAATATGGTGACAGCCTCGGTGGAAGTGATTGGAGCCGTGTGCCGCCATCTCTCGTGGTCAGCATACTTGTACCACTTAAAGCACTTCATCCATGTCCTGCAAACAGGACAGATCAACCCCAAGCTGGGAGTCAGGTAGGTACTGGGAGCCATACTGCTCTAGGTTCCTCCAAAGCCTGCTAAGGCAAAATTCAGTGTGTTAAGGAGTGTCAGGAAGATGGAACCAGGCTCTTCTCAGTGATGTCCAATGGTAGGACAAGAAGCAACAGATACAAGCTGGAGCATAAGAGGTTCCAAGGAAACATAAGGTAAAAATTCTTCACTATGAGGGTGACAGAGCACTGGAATGGACTGCCCAGATGGGTTGTGGAGTCTCCTCCTCTGGAGATGTTCAAAACCCACCTGGATGAATTCCTGTGTGACCTACTCTAGATGATCTTGCTTTGACAGGGGGCTTGGGCTAGATGATCTTTCAAGGTCCCTTCCAGCCCTTGAGATTCTGTGATTACATGGGTTTTAGCTTCTTCCCTGGCATGAGAGATTGCCCACTTTGAGGTGGGCTTATGCAAGTGGAAGTCATGGTCTTGCAGTTGGATGTGACTGAGCTCTGAAGTGATTAACAGGTCATTGCTTTCTCAGTCTATCTCACCAAGTGCATGCCATCCATAGCAGCGTGTGCTTCTGTCAGGCTGTCCCTGCTTCTGTCAGGCTGTCCCTGCTTCTGTCAGGCTGTCCCTGCTTCTGGGACAATCCAGTGCTCCAGTACCTCTGTGAAGTTTCAGAGTAAGCTAGGTCACTGAGTGCATCTAGCTGAAAACCAACCAGGTTTGATTATCTGGGTTGTTATTTCAGGATGAACCTCCTTGAGCTGCACTGTCACTGAGGCTGAAGTTTTTTTAACAAGCCTTTTTAAGGCTTTCCCTTGTGATGGTCTATGCAACTTCTCTTTAATATTTACAAGTATATAAATGGTGGGTGTCAGGAGGTTGGGGCATCCCTTTTTTCTATGGTATCTAGCAACAGGACAAGGGGTAATGGGATGAACACAAAACGTTCCACTTAAACATAAGAAAAAACTATTTCACTGTTCAGGTGAGGGAGCCCTGGCACAGGCTGCCCAGGAGAGTGTGGAGTCTCCTGCTCTGGATGTTTTCAAAATCCACCTGGATGTGTTTCTGTGTGACCTGATCTAGGTGGACCTGCTTCTGCAGGAGTGTTGTACTGACTGATCTCTAAAGATCCCTTCCAACCCCTGCCATTCTGTGATTCTATGATTCTCTTTTCAAATGAAGAGCTGATCCCTCTGTATCGTTTATTCTTCTACAGCTTGTTAGAGACAGTATTGGAAGCCTTTCACTTTGATCATGAAACACTTGAAAAGCAGCTTATGACCATTGAGACCCAAGGTGAGCTTTCTGCTTCTGGTTGTAGAAACAGTATGTCTAATTGCTCAAAGTGCAGCTAGTTGAAATTCTGTATTTTAACTGTTGAGGTCAGCTACCCTCAGCTTTTTAAAATGTGCATACTGGAAAGCTAGTTTTAGTGTACCTCCCCAGGAGCAATGCAGACTGTCCTCCTGTCTGTTGACACAGTGAGGAGAGGTTGGGAGGAGCCATCTCCCTGTTGCCTCTCCATAAGCCAAAAAGCCCAGCCTGGGTTTTTGCAAATATGGGAGGTTCTCCAATATTTGCACCCACCCATATGGCTGCTGCCATATCTGAGTTTTTTGTCCTTGATGTTGGCTACCCTCATTGCTATCCTCAGCCTAACCAAGGTGCAGTATGTCCTGGCTGAGGTTTTTTGTGCCTTCTTACATTTTCCCATGTTTTTGACAACTACTTGACAGAAGCTACTACCATGGACCTTGAACCAGTGGTGGAGGGTGAAGAAGCCATGGAGCTGGAGCAGAGCGAAGGGGAAGAGGAGGTGGTGGAGGAGAACAAAGGGAAGAACGTCCCTGAGAAACCAGCAGAACCTGAGCAAGCAGCTGAAATACCTGAGGATGCTGAGCGAGTGACGAAACCTGTTTCTTTCTTACCCCGGAATAAGGAGGAGCTGGAGTGTCTGATCAAGCACATTCAAGATACAGTTACAGTCAACATCTTGCCTAAATTGCACAGGTGTATTGTTGCAAAGGTGAGGAGTTGACATTGGAGAGGTGTTTGACAGGCCTGTGCTGCTACTGTGAAGACTGGGGTACTATTTCAGAGTCCAGTGGAAATGCAGCACTTAAAAAGGAACAGACGCAGCTGGGAATAGACCACCTGAAACCACCAAAAAGGCTTCACCCCCTTTGGTGTGTCATGAAGGTTACTGACAGAACCTCTGGTCAGTGTGAATGTGATGTCTTCACTTCCCTGCTGACAACTGGCACGAACCACACAAGTGACACGATTCAATTGTGTGGCCTGTGGAAAAGTTCTCAGCCTCTCGCTGGCACCCAACTTAGCTTCGGTATTGAAAGCACAGGGAATCATCTCACCTGGCCTTTAGCTGTCTGGAATTTTCCTGTAAGCAGCAGAGGACAGCAGCTTGCCTTTTTGGCCCCTTCTAGGGTTTGTTGAGAAAAAGCAGGGTTTGTTTATGTGTACTAAAAGTGCATCGTGTCTTGCTCTGTCTTTAAAAGGTTAAAAGAGATGAGGAACACAAGCTTGTGAAATCCAACGTTGTGAACGATGACGAGGTGGTTCGTGTTCCATTGGCTTTTGCAATGGTCAGGATGATGCAGTGTCTTCCCCAAGAGGTGATGGAAGCCAACCTGCCAAGGTAGATCCCATCAGAGCTCCTTAAATGCTGCTCATTGTGCTGGGAATGAGTGGAGGCACCTTTCTCAAGCTGTGCTTATGTACAAGGCTGAATCCAAGAGGGTCGTCCTATACTTGCTTTGGAAACTCGTTTCCTTGGTGACATTCCCCTCTGTCAACATTTGACTTCTGTAAAGCCAAGTTTGAAAGGAATTTGGGAAACCCTTAAATAAGAGTAGAGCTGTGAATGAAGCAGGGTACAGGGATAGGGGTGTCAGAACCGAGGAAAGAACAGTGTCCAGAAAGAAAGAACAATCTGTGAAATGTCTCAAAGGGCAGTAGAGGGGGGATGTGTGTGAGACTACAAAGCCTCTCTGTGTGCCTGCCTTTGAGTGTAAAATAGCCATGAAAAGCAGCCTCCTTAGGTAGCAATGTAATTAATTCTGCTGTGTTTGGGAGTGAACTGAGCTCTCTGTCTCCGTTTCCAGCATTCTGCTGAAAGTGTGCACGTTTCTGAGGAACAGATTTCAGGAAATCCGGGACATTGCCCGTAACACTCTCACTAAAATCATGGAAGTGTTGGGAGTGCAGTACCTTCAGTACATCTTAAAAGAGATGCAGTCCACTCTTGTCCATGGGTACCAGGTAATGCTGAAATTCTTCCACTTCTGCTCTCTGTAGGGTTTTTTTAATGTCTTAGGAGGAGAAGCCAAAGGGAAGCTGCTACTGAAATTGCTGATGTAGGCACCAGCAATAGTTTATAGTTGGATTTTACCAAGCTGTTCTACCAAAACAATGTGCCCTCATGGCCAAGAAGGTCAATGGCATTCTGGGATGCATCAAGAAGACTGTGGCCAGCAGGTCAAGGGAGGTTCTTTTCTCTCTCTATTCTGCCCTGGTCAGGCCTCATCTGGAGTACTGTGTCCAATTCTGGGCTCCCCGGCTCAAGAGAGTCAGGGAAGTGCTGGAGAGAGTCCAGTGCAGGGCCACCAAGATGATCAGGGGAATGGAACATCTTTCATATGAGGAAAGGCTGCAGGAATTGGGGCTGTTCAGTCTGGAGGAGAGGAGACTGAGGGGAGATCTTGTTAACATTTATAAATATCTAAAGGGTGGATGTCAGGAGGTTGGGACATCCCTTTTTTCTATGGTATCTAGCAACAGGACAAAGGGTAATGGGATGAAGCTGGGACACAAAAAGTTCCACTTAAACATAAGAAAAAACTATTTCACTGTGAGGGTGAAGGAGCAGTGGCACAGGCTGCCCAGAGGGGTTGTGGAGTCTCCTTCCTTGGTGGTCTTCAAGACCCGCCTGGACATGTTCCTATGCGACCTGATCTAGGTGACCCTGCTTCTGCAGGGGGTTTGGACTGGATGATCTCTAAAGGTCCCTTCCAACCCCTACCATTCTATGACTCTACGATCAGGATTTGTTGTGCCAAATGTCAAATGAGAGTCTGTACCCAAAGAACTTGGAGTCAGAGCAGGGAAGAAAAGAGACTCTACATCTTCACAGTGAGGTTTGGAGAAGGATGAATTTCTGGTTTAAAAAAAATTAGTGGGAATCTTTCCAGTAAATTCACTAGGACCAAGAATCACAGAATCTTAAGGGTCAGAAGGGACCTCGAAAGATCATATAGTCCAATCCCCCTGCCAGAGCAGGACCTCCTGGAGTAGGTCCCACAGTAACTCATCTGAGGTGAGTTGCCACAGAGACTGCACAGATAGTTTATGGCGATGCTAATTGAAATCATGCTTCCTAGATCAAGAGCCAAGGCACTGGTTATTAATTTGTGTGTCTTTCTTTCCACAGTGGTTTGGTTTCAGAATAATTTTGTGTGTGAATTACCCCAGTGTGGAATAGCATGAGCCTCTGACTGCTGGAGTGGGGAAAGCACCAGTTAGCAGAGCCTAAAAGTACCAGTGAGGGCACTGGGGAAAGAGGAGGTTCTGGTCCTCCTGATAGTGTGAAAGGACAGGAGTAATCTTCCTGCATGCTGGTACAGGGATTCTTGTCCTCCTTGTGGGTTTTTTTTTTCCAAGAGTCTGTAATGTGTGAGTTGTGATGTCTCTGCTGTGGGAGTCTCACCATCCAGTATTACTGAAGAGGTCTGCAGAGGGGGTTGGAAACATATCTGTTCTCTTTTTCTCTAGCTCCATGTGCTGACTTTCACTGTGAACCTGTTACTGAAGGGCCTTACTACCAGACTCAGTGCTGGTGATTTGGACCCCTGCATAGATATCCTGATTGAGGTAAAAGCTATTAAAGACTGAAGGAAAGAGCATCTGGGGCAGACTGTGGGAGGAGAAGGTTTTGTGTAGATTGCCTCAAACTTGATGGCAAGCAGGGCTAATTGAGTATTGCAAAAGAAGGGGACTTTTCTACTGAGGCAGCAGCAGACTCCTTGTAGAACAGCACAGTATTTCTGAGGCTCTAACCCGAGCCCTGCATCCTGAGTGGGAGTGGATTTAACTGTGTTAAACTGTGTTTCATTGTGCTCTACGTGTCTGAGTGTGATCTACGGAGCCCAGGAGCTGAGTTGCCCACACAGATAGAATAAATTTGGATGTCTTAATCTGTGTGGAGTCCCACTCCTGGTATCACAACATCACAGAGGGGTGTGAGAACAGCTTCCTCATCTGCTGTGCTCAAACTAGGCTGTTTCATGTTGACAAAGGAAAGGCAGACATGGTTTGTGGGAAACCTGGAGAACTGGGGTTTTTTTCTGTGAGTGTAGAAAAATAGTGTTGTTCTGCTGCTACTGGAGAAATCTGGTTCTGTTTTTCTGCTCCTCTCATTCACTTCTCTTGCCTGATTTCCAAAGATTTTCAACCAAGAGTTGTTTGGGAATATAGCTGAAGAGAAAGAAGTGAAGGGAATTGTGTCCAAGGTCATGGAAGCACGCAAGAACAAGAGTTACGATTCCTATGAAATTCTTGGGAAGTTCATAGGAAAGGGCCAGGTGACAAAACTTATTCTGCCACTGAAAGAGGTAAGAAAAGACAGCCAGAGTGTTTGTTGACTCTGAGCACTCTTGATTCTGTATGGTCTAAAAGAAGTTCTAAAGCCTCCCAGGTATCTACTGTGATGTTTCCTATATAATCCCACTTTGGCATCCAGTTTTCCTTTTGGAAGGAAAGTATGCACCCAGCTCATAAAATGAGATTTTGCTGTCCATGTCCAGGACAGGAAATAGTGTTCTAGGGAGCTTTCCACTACTCGAGAGGATACATCCCACTAGGAGCCCTCTCCCTCTGCCAGCTCTTGTTAATGCCATTTATTCTGGAGCTCCAAAGTCCTGTAAGGCTGCTTTATGGTTTGGTCTTCTGTGCATGAAGGAAATGTGACCAAAACATTTTCAGGCTCTGTCCATGTACAGTGATGGTTTTTTTGAGTGCATGCTTACGAAGAACTGGAGCCCTGGTTTGCTCATGAGCTCTGGAATGTCCTAGTGGTGAACTAGCTGGAAGTTGGAGAAGAGGCTGAAGAAAAAGGGAGGGATGTTGGGACACAGCTGAGGCAATGAGATGCTGTTCAGGTAGAGCTGGGGACTTCAGGCAGAAGATGATGAGGGAGGAACTGCTCTGGCTTTTCTCGTGGTTTCTGAATACAGATGGCAGATCACTGCCCTCATGTTGCCTTCCTTACTCTTATGGTTGTGCCTTTGCAGGTTCTGGAGAGCACCACAAGCTTGAAGATAGTCCGTAAGGTACATGAGGCGCTGCGCCACATCATGACAGGGCTCATCTTCAATTCAGACATGAATGCAGAGTCCCTCCTCCTCCTCAGTCATGGTCTCATCAGTGAAAACTTGCCTCTGCTCACTGAGAAGGCCAAGTGAGTTCCGGGGTGTTATCCAGATGGTGTGCTGTCAGTTGGGGACCTTGCTTGCAAAAATGTCAGCTCTCAAATCTAACCAATCAACTGTAATGAGAGTTTACTTGCTTTCATTTGCCTTTTGTTTTCAATGCAATTGAATTATTTGAGCAGTCAGTGGGCAAGGAGAAAGCTTGGAAATGGGAGCAATCACTTCCTCAGCTCACAGGAGTCTGCTCTTGCCAGTGCTCAGGGCCTTCACTAAGGCTTTTTCACCATCTGGGAAGCTGGTATGTGCATTTGGGTGTTTGGATGAAGGGACGCAGGGTAGTGTTTAGGAGGGAGCTGCAGACTGGTATCTGGGAGGTGCTTGGAGTCCTGGACATTTTCATGGAGTCAGAAACAAGAGAAACTGTGAGCTGTCGCTGTCACCTGAGTGCTCATGGAGAAGTCAGGTAGAGCCATCAAGTTGTCTCTCCATCTCTTTGTGTCACTGCTCAGAGCTGAAGCTGGATGTCATGCACTTCTGTGTTCCATAGGCCGAGTTGCTCCAAGGTCTGACAGCTGTTTGCAGGCTTCTGGCACAGGTTTTTATCAACCATCAGAAGCTGAAGTAAATATCAGTAACTGAAGTGCAGTGGACAGTGGTGGGAGGTGTATTTGCTTAATGGGGCTACCAGACTTTTGTCTGTCCACTGAGAAGCAGCAAGTGGGGACATTATACAAATGTATGTGCCTTTGTTATCTTCATAATATTGACTTTGTTCCCAAGCCTGAGGGTCATGTCCCCATGCTGCTCTCAAATTCACATTATTCCATTGTGTTCTGTCTGTGACCTACTTTTGCTTGCTAGGTGGGTAGCAGCTGAGCACAGACCAACTCACTCTCACCCTTGTGGACAGGGTTGAAACCTGAACATTCTCCTTTCCCATACATTGCTTTTCAGAAAAAAAGTTGACCCTCCTCCAGATCCTCGACTGCAACCAGAGAGCTGCCTGCTGCTCCAGCCCACCCCCACCAGAGGAGGGCAGAAAGCACGTGTCAGCAGCAGGACCAACACCTACATCTTGGTGGACTCGGGACTTCGGGTAAGGATCTCCTCAGGTGCAAAGCTTTGCAATCAGAATGTTTAAGAGTATTCAAAGGAAGGTCTTATAGATATATCATGTTAAGGCCACTAGCCTCAACTAGTGGTAACTCCAGTGGTGCCTCTTGAGAACTAAAAAAAGTTCTCAGCCTGCTGCAGATACTTGATTGGGGTGTTGCATAAATTCTACTGTAACCTGAAACAATATGGGACCTTATTTGAAGTACGCGAGTCTCAGCCTGACTTTGAGATGACCGTCTTGTGTTTTCTCTGCCAGCTGCTGCACATGAGCCTGAAGAGGTCCAAAGTAAATTCTTCTGAGGAGCATGCTTTGGAAATGTTAGACCCTTTTGTTCAACTGCTTATAGACTGCCTGAAATCTATGGATGTCAAGGTATAGTTGTTGAGCTGGAGTCTGTCTAGTCTGTCTGTTCTGCTGGGAAGAGTGCTGCCCACAAATGTCATCTTGCACTTGATCTGCAAGAGAAGAGAAAGCCATCCAGTTTTCAAACCTGATCTCATACATGTGCAGATGAAGTTGTTTGAGGACAGGTTATCCCGAGGGGGAGGAGGATTGTGGCTGATGGAGGACCAAATGCTCTTTCCCTAGTGCAGGTTCAAGTATGGACATGTTCTCCTGGAGCATGTTCGTACAACGACTTCGCAGACTTCATGGGCCATCTGTGAGGAGGTCCACGAGGTCCCATGGCTGCTGGGAGCAGTGTTGTCACAGCTGTGGTTTCCTTTAATCCAACTCTAATGTCTTCATTCCCAGCACCACAGGCAGCTTCCTTTTTCACAACTTTGGGTTTGAGTGAGCCTTGGAGGGAATCTATTAAACCTTGAGTTTCCTGGGAATGGAAGGCATGCCTTGTAAAATCAATTTAGGGGAATTAGGGAGTGGCATATGGGGTCTGAGAACTGAGAAGTCTATTAGTTCACACAGGGATGGTTTGAAGGAGGTTGATTTTGTTAGCTAATTGCCTTTCAGCACAGTTGCACATAGCCTGGCCATGTCTGTAACAGAGTGAGAAGAGGGTCCCCTTAGTGTCATTGTACCGATGTACTATCCTTTGACTCTTTCTTACAGGTGATAACTGGTGCTCTGCAGTCCTTGGTGTGGATTCTAAAGTTCCCTTTGCCTTCTATTAGTACGAATCTGGAGCCACTAATCAAGCAGCTTTTCCTCTTGCTGAAAGAATTTGCCAAGACTGGAATAGCCAAAGGCCAGAATTTCCACCTGGTTGTGAGCTGTTTCAAAGTAAGTCAGACCCAGTTCTGCTCTCTTCTGCTTTAGGATTAGCTTTGTAGAATTGGATTCTTCCAGCTGCAGATCCCTCCTGTAGTCTGGGGATCACAAGGTAGTGGTGGAAATTGATTCTTTCAATTGTTGATTCTTTCCTAAGTGCAAACTTAAAGTTTACTCCCCAAAAATGCACAGCTGGGATCTGAAGAAGCGTTTTTATAGAAACATATTTACCTTTTTTCTTCCTTATGATAGTATCTTGTTACCACCCTGTCTTTTGAGGGGCATCAGTTTTGTTCTGGAATAGCTCGGTTTTACCATCATTCATTGGAGTAAAGCCTGGCGGCTGAAGTGAGACGAGGGAAGGGGACAGTCAATAGTAGTAAGAACTGCACCTACAGTATGCAATGTCTTCTTGTAGATGTCTTCTAAATGTGTTGCTGAATTAATTGCAGCTTCATGATCATAAGGTTACAGTAACTCACACTGAGTGCCAGTGCCAGAAGAATTTTCCCCTCTTCTTGTCTGTGTTCCTGCATCACAATTGATGTCTGTGGGTTTTCCCTGTTGTTTCAAGGACTGGTCTGATCTTGTGTACTTGCTTGTGTTCACTTTCTGTCTCAGAGTCTCCAGCTGAGAGCAAAATGCAGTGAGAACTGTGTTTCAGAGTGGCAGTTTGTCTTTTCAAACCTAACAGGGTCTGGCTTTGGTGTGGGCTTCTGTTTTCTGTTTCATGGGTACTGACAGTATGCAATTTGATTTTTGCAGTGTGTAACAATACTTGTGAAGAATGCAAAGAGTCAGATAACAAGCAAACAGCTCCAAGTGTTGCTTGGCTTTGCTGAGGAAGACATTTATGATTCATCACGCCAGGCCACCGCCTTCGGCCTTCTCAAGGTATTTCTGTGCAGCAGGAGTATGGGTTCTGTGAGCCACTGGAATGGAAATGATTCTGCCTCCTGTATGGTCTGTGTCAGGAACAGGCCACCGAATGCTGTTAAGGCTCTCTGTTATGGAAGGGACAAAAAAGCAGCAAAGCTGCAACATCTGCTTGTAGTCCCTCTTCAAAATTATTTTGGAGGCTACTTTATGCATGTGCATCTGAGGATGTATTTGGATCTGAGGGTGTTTTTGCTAAAGAATCAACATCCCTAGATGGTCTGTGTCATCCAAAAGAGCAGATATGGATTTGTCAGCCACCCTTTCTTGTTTTTATTGTAAATTGCTCTGGCTGGATTTCAAGATGTTAAAAAGTCAGTGTCAGTGTCTCATCCGAGACTAGTGTAGTCCCAGGTCATAGTGCTGTATGTCACACTGTGCGAGTAAAGTGACTTGATTCCAGCTGTGCTTTCACATGTTTAGGCAATTGTATCCAGGAAGCTGATTGTCCCTGAAATGGATGATGTGCTGCAGAAGGTTGCCCAGCTGGCCATCACAGGGCAGAGTGAGCCCGTGCGAGTACAGTGCAGACAGGTTAGTGTGGTGGAAAGCCTCTCACTTTATGTACTGCTATCTAACAGGGCTTAGTGTGGCCATCCCAGCCCTCACAGACATGTGCCTTAGCCCTAATGAACCTCCAAACCCCATTTCCCTCTCATGCCCCTTGTTTTCTGACTGGCTTAGTTCTTGTGAGTGGTGCACAGCAGAGTGGTAAATGGCTTGTCAGGGCATACCTTGGAGGCATTTAGGCCCATATAATTAAGAGCCTTGCCCCTCTCTGAATCCCAGCAGAAGAGAATTTTCCACCAGTCCGTGTTTCCTTCCCATCATTTCCTCATTCTTTCCAAGCTAAAAACAACTAAAAGGCAGAACTGGTTGTTTTATTCCAAGCACTGGGATACAGAAGCAGCAGGAGCTGTGTGTAACCAACTGGTGCATTTCCATAGTTACAGGATGAACTTTGAAGGATGACGAATCTCTTTTAACAGGAGCCTGTGCAAATGGCATTAATACTCTAAAGACTGATCTGGCAGTTGTCAAACACCTGCAGATCCTGTTCTGGGCACAGAGCTCGAGAGCAGTTGTTGGGCCCTTTTGTAACGGGAATGGCTGGAAGGGATGATTCTCATAAACTTGCTGCTCCATCGCTACATTTTCTTCATAACCTTTTTACAAGCTTTTATGAGTGTTTCTTGTAACTCTGCTCTGTGATGTTGTGTTTTTCTGTACAGATTTACTTAAAATACATTCTGGACTACCCCCTGGGTGACAAGCTGAAACCCAACTTGGATTTCATGCTCGCACAACTGGAGTGAGTTTATGTTCCTGACATCTCTGTCAGAACAGAACCTTGTTGTTTAACTATGACAGGCAGAGGGTGTGGCTGAGGTCTTCATTTTCCTACCTCTCCCTTTTTCAGGGACAGGTTGTTTGATAAAGTGAGCCCTTCTTTTTCTTCCCTGCTTCACAGCTGGCTTTGTTCTTCATTTCTGCATAAGCAAAGGTTCTGTTGTTTGCCTGGTGGTTAACCAGCTAGACTGGTTGTAAACCAGGTCAACTAGAAAATCCAGAAAGAATGAAGGAAGGTGCATTTATATGGCTGCTGTCCCATGACAATGGTCACAGCTGCAGTTGAGATCAACTGTGCCAGTTCCTCAGGAGCAGTGTGCCTGAAACCTCCACCTGAGCAGGATCCCTGCTTGCTCGAGGTGACAGTGGTTCGCCTGCTTCCCCAGCACAGCAGCACAAGTGCTGACCCAAGTTGGCCGGAGCCCTTTTTCACCTGTTTGTTTGTCTCTCCATGCCCATTATCTGGGAGGCAGAGCTCTGTTGCTTCTCTTCTCCCATGTATCAGACCAGGTCTGGTAGCTGTTTAGAAAGATCCCTGTCAGATGTGTTTCTGTGGCCATGCTTGTGAATTGTCGACAACTTTTTAGAGTATTTATTAATCCAACCCTAATTATTAATCACTTCCTCACAGGTACGAGTATGAAACTGGAAGGGAGTCTGCCCTGGAGATGATTGCATACCTCCTTGACATGTTTCCACAGGTAACAAACACCCCTTGGTGTCCCAAGCTTCTAGCAGTTACTTTGACTTGCAGTAACAGCATTTTCAGAGCACTTTATTTTGGGAGCGCTTGGTAGTTCCTGTTGTCTCAGAACATTCACTTATCTCCAAAGAACCTGGCTTTGCTCCAAAAGAGAAATGATGTGCTGGAAAGTCTGCAGCACTTATTTATCTAAAAAGCTCTGTCAGCTGGAATTTGGATACACGTGGTGGTGATTTATGGCAGGAAGAAACACAACCAGTTTAGTAAATGTGGGATGAATAGACGGTGAAGTCTTGAGTTTTCTCATTGTGGGCTTTTCTTTCAACAACATTCCAGAGGGATGTTGTTGACTGAACTGGTATGTGATGTTCTGTATCATTGTTTGTTGGCCTTACTGGAGAGGGAGGGCTTCTCAGCAGGCTGGATCAAAAACGAAAGCTGAAGAATAACCGTGCAGCCCTGCAGGATAACATAAGTGAAACGCTCAGCTGCCTTGAAGCTCTGCAGCTGGAGCTTGGCTGAGCATTCAGGAAATGAGAGGAGTGCAATCAAGGGAGAGTTTGGGAGGAAGGAAGAGAAATTCTGCACAGTAAGCTGTGCTTCACCACTGCCTGGTTAGATTTGATATCCGATATATTGATATTTAATAGTTCCTGGCAACTTAATAGTAGCAAAGAGCTGCTGTCTGTGGAAGAAGGGCCTGTGGGCCTGTGGCTGCTGCAGTGGTGAGGGACTTGTGCATGTTTCAGTGAGAGTGAGAACACCCTTCAAGGTTTGACAAGTTGCTGCCTCTGGGACACTTTAGCTAATCAGTGAGAGCAGGGCTAGGGCTGCCAGCTGGGGCACCCCCTGTGTGCTGCTTCATCCCGCCTTGCAGTTCACCTGCCCTGGCATGGACTCCCCTCAGGGCTGACGGCCCTGGATGTAGTACAGCAAACACCCCTCTTTTCCTCTTTAAATGCCAGGAGCTCCTTGGGGCTGTGCAGTTGGTTGACTAATGGCTGTTTCTTTCTAGGATCTCCTCCACAAATACTGCGGGCTGTTTTTTCTCTCTCTTTGCATGATGATGATAAATGACGACTCTGCCAAATGCAAAAAGATGGCAGCCTTGACATGTAAATCCCTCCTCAGTAAGATAAACAAGGAAAAACAAGATCTGATGTTTTCCCTGGTCACAGAGTGGTTTCGCAGCACAAAGGTACTCTTTGGTCTTTTCACTGTTTGGGGGGGACTTTGAGGGCTGAATGAGATGAAGGCAAGCAAGAGATTGCTAATACAAGGTCTAGTTGATTGGCAGGTTCAGTTACGCCTGACGTCGTGGTTTAAGGAAAGGAGTATGAGCAAGATTTTGCTCAGAATAAAAGTTCTCTCAAGCTGTGCTCAGCATCATAGCTCTTGCTTGTAAGAAGAGGAAGAAATGATACAGCTGCATGTAGCAGCACAAATTTAAGGAAGTGCTGCAGCTGTAGGTCAGCCTCCAGACCTCCCAGCTACGTTGTGCTGCTTTCTTACAGCTCCTCCTGGGGCTCAGGTATTTGACCAGGTGTAGTCTTTGCTTGGGTTAAACATTTGAGCAAATACCTTAAAGATCTTCTGATCCCAGTAATTGGCATTTTGTGCTGTCATTAGCTCAGACTTGCTTCTTTCTGTCACCAGCAGCTGGCAAACTTAGTCTCACAGGTCTCCCATTTTTATCTGGGTGCCTGGACGTTGAGTTATTCTCAAACTGGCCTCAGGTTCCATCCCTCTATTCTAGTGCAGTAGGTGTTGTTCAACACTCGATCCTTTTCATCTCCAGTGTGCTCAGTTCTGGTTTGCAGCTGTGAGCCAGCAGCCTCTTGCTGTGAAGAACCCAAGAGTGCAAAGTAGCCCCCAGAGCTTTGCAGATGGGAATGGGGCTGGAAAAGGCCTTTCAGCATTCCGTTTTAGGGTGTTTCCAGAGAGAACTTGTGCTGCCAGGCATTTTTATCCCTAGCTGGGAGCATCTCCTTTTTCAACAGTACTCTGAAAACCAGCTTCTCTGCGGATGCTGCAGGCAAAAGTGGGGCTTGCCACCAGCTCCTGCACACAGAAGCTGCAGGATTCGATTATCAAGAGGTATCAAGGGTTGGTATTGTTTCTGTTGGCAGAGTGCACACAGGAGGTTGGCTGCCCAAGCGTGCGGTTTGTTTGTGGAAGTGGAGGGAGTGATGTTTGAACGGCGGCTCAGAGCTGTCCTCGCCTTGGTTGAAAAGGAAATCAACCCAGTGAAATTTGAAAACGTAAGTAAAGTTTTCCCCATGTGTGAGGTTTGGGGAAAGAGGGTTAAGAACATGGAAAAAGGGGAGAGATTCAACCTACGGTTTGGGGCTGAGGAAAGACACAAAATGCATATGTTTGTTCTGAAGGCGACCTCGCTGACCTAGAACCGTGGGGTTTTGTCTGTAAACCCAAATTTGATGTCATGTTTCACAGCACAAGGGACAAAGGAACTTTGCAAAGCCACCTGGCCTGAGCAGAGGCACTGCTTCTTGCCCCAGCCTTTACCAAGATCGCTGTGGGTGGAAGGGATTCCTTGAGTCTCAGGCTTTTGAGTTTTACCCCTGTGACTTGGAGGGTGGACAGCAGGGAGCAGTATGGATGTCGAGGTAGCTTTCCCTGCTTTTGGTCTTTCCTGCAGTGACAGGAGAGAAGCGTCTTCTGGTTTTGTGTTTAAAGGAGAGTTGTAAAAGCCACCATCAACAAGAGTAGCAGGGTGCACAGGTAGCACTGGGATGGGTTGTTTAGTTGGAAAAGAGCCCAACAGTCCCACTGACAACGTCTGTTTCAGTGGGAGATGTCTGCTAGCTCAGAGAAGTGTGTGGGCCTGGAGGACCAGGAGCGTGACTCTCTGCTTTGTGCAGTGTTATCCACAGCTTTACCTTTCAAAGGAGCTCCTTTCCTGTGCTTCAGACCATGGGTTTGTTTTATGAAAAGTCTTCCTAGTGCCCGATTAACTCAGAGTAACAAGGCTGCCTCAGATTCTGTTTGGCGTGTGATCCCCACAAAGGGATCCCAGGCACCGCACCTGGGGAGCAGCCACATGTATCACCAATGTGCAAAAGCAACTCTTGAGCAGCAAGTGAGGAGGAGAGCTTCAGGGTATGTGAATTGGAAAGAGAGGAAAATAAAATATGAGCAGTGAGGAGAAAATCAGTGTCATGGCCCCGTGTGCTGCGATGTGTAGGTGAAGCTCTGACTGGTGCTCCCAAAGCAGCTGGTGGTCCTAGGCAGGGTGAGAACCTGAAAGCCATTTAGGAAAACACAGTGCAGAGCTTCAGTCTCCAGAGGTGATGCTTTAGTGGCAGTGCTTCTCTTCTGTTTGTTTTGGGGATTGGGTACAAGTCAGTCTTCTGATTCTTTGCAGGGCTGATTTGAAATTTCATCTAGTGAGGTAAATGAGCACTGTCTTTCCAGGTTCTCATAAGCATCTTTCTTGACTTGCTGATTTTATTAGATAACTGAAGAGGAGGAGGAAAAGGCTGCAGACAGGCTTCTATTCAGCTTTCTTGTACTAGTAACAAAGCTAATCACAGAGTGCAACTTGATTCAGTCAACCAAGAACAGTGATGTTGTGAGCAAAATCTGGGGTAAGTACCAGGAATTGTTGTGGCTGTGCTACAAGGAAGAGTCTTTGTTTTTCACAGCCTCATGTAAACAGCTGAACTTTGCTGTACAAGGTTTGTGTGCTGCAGAATGCCAGTCCATGGCAGCTACCGGGCAGCCAGAGGCAATGGCAGTGGGAAAGGTTACATGGTCAATGGAAACAACACACCCTCTGTCTGTTTTCCATTATCCCAAGAGCAAATAAATGCAAACTATTGCACACTTGGCCATAATTACATCCTCTTGCATGAAACCATTCCGTTCTGCTGGAAAGATGAGATTGTTCTCAAGGAGTTCATCCACAGCAGCCAGCAAGCAACGACACGCGGTAACGATGCTGTAAATACCGTGTGTCTGCTGGGATCCTGGGGCCTGGAGGTCGTTTGATCCAAGCAACGTCCCTACGAGTGAGATGGAACATGTCAGGCTGGTTTCTTGGCATCTTGTTGCCTTGTTTTTCAAATTGCTTCATTTGCTGCTATCGCAAAGCCTGGCTGTGGTTGGGTAATGTCTTATGAAGGGGACCTTCCTTGGAGGTCTTCAAGACCTGCCTGGACATGTTCCTATGCAACCTGATCTAGGTGAACCTGCTTCTGCAGTGGAGTTGGACTAGATGGTCTCTAAAGGTCCCTTCCAACCCCTACCATTCTGTGATTCATTCTATGAAGAGTTCAGGCTGCCAGGTGCCTTGAGTGAGATAAGAGAGAACCCTTGTAAATCCTGGGCTGCTTAGTGATGTGCAACTTGGACAGAGATGAGACGAGAGGGCACATTGTGAACAGAGAAGGACAGTTCATTTCCTTCACTTATTTATCATATGTGATCGTTTTTAGTGGGACCTGGTTCTTTTGCTGCTCTCACTGGAGCAGCTCCCATGCTGAAAGAGGTTTTCTTTCCCCCAGGTCATGTCCAATCTCACCTGTGGTATCCTCACAGCTGGGTCTGGCTCACAGCTACTGAGATCTTTGGCTTGTTGTTTGCGTCTTACAAGCCTGAAGACCTTGTCAACGAGTGGAGGGACAGAAAGGCAGGGAAGAGGAAAAAGAAGTCAGCAGAGCTATCTGCAGCCACAGTCTTCTTGACTGCTGAACTGGACAAAAAGGTAGCGATGTCTATACTCCTCCTTCCTCCTTGCCCATGTCCATTCCCTGGCTGGGACTTAAAGGTTACAGTTTGCTATATAGTGTTTCTCTTGTAGTTGCTTGTCTGCTGCCTAATTCTGATCCTCTAGAGCATTCTGCTGCTGGTAGAGGCTTCTCTGGGGCCTTCTCATCAGCACAAAGATTCCCCTCTAGGCTCAGTGTGCAGGCAGGAGTTGTGCTGAATTGATCCCTTGGCCTCCCCTCGGAATCCCCTTTGGTGACTGTGAGACGCTGCTTTGAGTTTCTGCTACTGGCTCCCTTCCACAGAGTAATTTCCATCTCCTTTGTGCTCTCCCCAGATGAAGGAACTCGTGTTTGCATTCTGCCATCAGCTGCAGTCCAAGTTCCTGGACCTGTCTTTGGGAGAGCAGGTAAGAGCAGGAGCAGACCCAGGGGTGCAGGAGAGCACAGAGCAGCTCTTTAAGTGAGGGAGCATTAGTTGTGGCTGGTGCTGGCTCAGGACAGATGCTGAGCACGGGGACAGCTGCTCCGTGCCTGGGGCACCTGCGCAGGCGCCTGTCTGAGAAGCCCCTGCGGTGTGGGGCTGCTGGGAGGACTGGGAGATGGCACCAAGTCGGGCAGGACTGGGCTCCCCTCTGCCAGGGACTGAGTCTGACCCTGCAGCCCATGCTGGAGCAGGCTGGGCAGCTGCATCCCTGAGCAGGGATCCAGGTGCTGGTTCCCTGCAGCTGCACTGGAGCCTTGGCTGTTTGCAGGGAGCATTTGGCCCACCTTGATGCTGTTGCTCGAAGGTCTCATGAACCTGATCAGAGATTTCCTTGTGGACAGCCAGGCAGTGCCAGAGGTGTAGAAGATGAAAGGAACAGCCTTGTCTCAGGAAGTGCTGGAGCCCAAAAGGCCCAGTAACTCCCAGGGAGTCTCCCAAACTGCAGGAGGCTGTTGAAGGGGGTCCTGTTAGAAGTAACATGCTGTCCCACGGCTCTCGAGGTAGTGGGTGAAGCTGTTTTACAGCTTTTGGTTAGCAGATTCAGATCTAGCATTGGCTCTTAAATGCCTTGGTGCACCCACAGTGACCAACTAACTCTGTTCTCACACTTCAGGTTATAAAGAATTTGCTTTTTGTGGCCAAAGTTGTTTACTTGCTAGCCCCTGCCTCAGAAAGTGGCAAAGAGGCTGAAGGAGAACTCAGCTGTGAAGCAGAAGAGCAAGAGGACTCCGAAGATAAGGAAGAGAAAGTTGTTTCTGCTCAAGGAGAGGCAGAAGGAGAGGACACAGAAGAGAAAGGCCAGCCAGCCACACTGCTGTGGTTAATGAAGAAGCTCTCTCTCATGGCAAAGCGAGAAGCAGCATATTCCCCCAAGGTCCCTTTAAAGGTAAGGACAGGGTTAGAGCAACTGCTTTTGATGTGGGAGGCATTCACAGAGCAGTGTTGCTCTGGCTGTCTGCTGCCAGGGGACCAGATGCAGGGGCTGCTGGGAGCTGGTGCTGAAGCCAAGTGCCAAAGAAACAACAAGTGTCAGTCTGGGATTCTGAGGCTTGTGCCAGTCTCCTTCTCTATGCTGATGCTTCCAGCCTTCATGTGGGGTAGTGGAGTAGGAAAGCCAAAGGCACCAAGCTGAAGGGGACAGAGCAGTGCCTTTGAAAGCCCCGGGGTGCTGGGTTTATGCAGATAGGGGAACATCAGGGTGACGTTACTTGCTAGGAGAAGGGGAGGCAGTGGGAGAGCATGAGGAAGAGCACTGTGGTTCCCCATGGTGCAAAGTTAGAGGGTGAGCTCACACATCTTCAGGTGCCTCAGTACAGGAGGATGAGAACAAGCCTGTTTCTCCAAGTGTTAACAGCTGCCAACTCTGTGGAGTCACAGCTCCTGCCTTCACAGCTCCCCTGGGGCTGTGTCTCGGCTCAGGGCTGTACTTGGCTGCAGTGAGACCTTGTAAGAGCCATGAGCTTGGCTCTGGTGTCTGAAACAACACCTCGGGTGTTGAACAGGGATGCACAGCACTTGCGTAGCAGTCAGGCAGCTTCCTTCCAGCCTTCCTCACGTCACGTCTCACACATTCCTTTGCAGAGAAGCTGCATCTTTAAGTTCTTGGGAGCAATCTCAGTGGATCTGGGCAAAGACAGGATCACGCCCTACCTTCCAACAGTTCTCACCCCTCTGTACAGGGAGCTGAACAGCACCTACGCAGAGCAAGGTGAGTGACATCCCTCGCAAGGACCCGCAGGGAAGAACCTCTGTTAGAGCTCTGCCTCTGCACACAGGCTGCCAGTCCTGCTTTTGGCCTGTTGAGCCATGGGTACTGTGAGCAGAGAATTTTACCTGCTGCAGTCCAAGCAAAACAGCAGGAAGGGAGGAGAGTGGGAGTTGGCAGCTCCTGCGTGCAAGCAGGTAAAGCTTAAGCATATGATGTAGTGGGAAAAGCATCATCAAGGGTGGCCTCAGGATGGTAAGGGGTCCTTGCTGAGGAGAGGGGGAGAGCGTGGGGCTTAAGGAAGCCAGAAAAGGCTTTTGCCTTGTGTGTTGAGTTCTGAACCGCTGTGTTAGCCCTGCGGTGAGGTTTAGGGGTGTGAAGAGCCATGCCCTCTGGTTCGAGGCGTGTGCCAGGTTTCATGTAACGCAGGGTGTGCTTTACAGCAGCCCTGCAGTGTTACCACAGAGCACAGGAGGGTGCAAGGTGGCTGAGTTGGGGTTGTTCAGAAGAGAGGCTCCAGCACGACCTTACAGCAACCTTCCAGTGCCTAAAGGGAGCCATCCTTAAGACAAAGATGGAGAGAGACTTTTTACAAGGGCATGTAGGGACAAGATACGAGGTAATGGCTTTAGACTGAAAGAGGGTACATTTAGGTAAGATATTAAGGAGTTCTTCCCTGTGAGGGTGATGAGGCACAGGAACAGGTTGCCTAGAGAGGCTATGAACGCCCCATCCCTGGAAGTGTCAAAGGCCAGGTTGGATGGGGCTTGGAGCAACCTGATCTGATGGAAGGTGTCACTACCCATGGCAGGGGGCTGGAACTCGATGACCTTTAAGGTCCCTTCCAACACAAACTATTCTGCGATTCTACAATTCAGCACAGTCATCCTTTAATAAAGAAGAATCCTCACTGGGCTCTTGGCTTTCATTCCATCTGCTGGCAAGATTAGGCAAGTTAATTTTGTTTTATTAGATCCAACGTTGAAGAACCTTTCCCAAGAAATCATAGAACTGCTCAAGAAGTTGGTTGGACTGGAGGCTTTTTCGCTTGCCTTTTCTTCTGTGCAGAAACAGGCCAATCAGAAGAGAGCAATGAGGAAAAAGCAGAGGGCTTTGCAGGTAAGAGTCTGCTTTCTCTTCTGGGGGGGGGAAGTGTTTCCCTAAAGGCTTGGGAGCTGACCAGGAAGGTGAGTTTGAGGAAGACCTTTATCCTGAATTAGGACAGTTTCATTTCTGAAGAAATGTCATTAATTTCCCAAAGAACTGTTGAGGATCAGGTTCTGGCTGTCCGTGACTGTCAGTGACTTCCCTGAGGAGCAGGTGTAAGCCCTGTGCCCTGGGTTCAGAGGAGCCTCAGGAAATCTGCATGTTCTTAGCAGCCACCATTTCTCACAAGTATCTGGTGGCTACAGGGGCAGCTGTCAGTTGTGACTAAACAAACAAACTTTGTTGTTTCTCTCCAGACCGTAGCAAACCCTGACATTGCTGCCAGGAAGAAGCTGAAGAGACACAAGAATAAAGCGGAAACGAGGAAGAGAAAAATAGAATTGCTGCGCCCTACCTACAAGGCCAAGAGACCTCGAAGCCATGCACTGAAAGATTTAGCCATGGTGGAATGAAAAGGCTTTTCCCTCCAGGAGGGTTAATTTATGAAAAGTACTTTAGAGCTAAAGAACTAATCACTGCTTTAAAAGGGGGAAAAAAAGGTATTTACATATTTATTAGGGTTTTTTTTCCTGTCCTCTTTTTCACCTAGGATCTGAAATAAAAGCTCTTTTGTTCTCTTCCCAACTTGTATAGTTACCAGAGCATGTACAGTTG
Organism: Colius striatus; assembly: GCF_028858725.1. Classification (NCBI taxonomy): domain Eukaryota; kingdom Metazoa; phylum Chordata; class Aves; order Coliiformes; family Coliidae; genus Colius; species Colius striatus. Next base: position 156,697,608 of record NC_084759.1, on the reverse strand, counting down.
AATGGACAACCATCATGGTCTTTTATATTAAATTTGACTTCCATTTTTCAAAGACTCGCTTATGTGCTGTGTGGCTGTGACCATCCTTGTCCCTAGAGAGAAAACTGCCTCCTCACTTCAGCTTGTCTTTCAGTTTCTGCAGCTGTACTGAGCAACTGAACTGTCACTTCTGGCAAAGCTGTGAGTACAGGTTGTGTTGGGTTTGTGTGGAGCTGTTTGTTTTTCTTGACCACAGGGGAGGGGGCTGCAGTCGTAGCCTCTACCTGTTCTCAGAACCTCCCCTGGCTTGGAGTTGGACCCACGTCTGGCCCTGAGCCAGCCCGTCAGGCACCTCTGCCATCACTATTTAAGAAGGGAAATCTGCAGCCGGAGGTGAAAGGAGGGAGACAAGATGGACGTGACCATCTGGCCCCCAAGTCAACAAAGGAGAAAGAGGAGCTCCAGACCAAAGATCCCCCTGTAGCATGTGGCAAGAACGCAGGCTGTGCCCCTGCAACCCATGCAGGGCCATGGCAGGACTGAGAGTTGCCAGCAGCTCTGGGTGAGTGCACCCAGATGGGCGAGGGACTGTGTGAGGAGGTGGCCATGGTGCAGGCCGTGCTGGAGAGCCTGTGGGCCACAGAGCAGCCCCACACGAGAGGCAGAGAGGAGCTGCAGCCCTTGGGATGAATGCATGTCAGAGCAGCCCGTGCAGGGCTGCCCCATGTGTGAGGGACCCCATGGAGGTGCAGGGAGGATCAGCAAGGAGCGCACCTGCCCTGAGGAGAGACAAACTGACTGAAACCCCCATTCCCTGCCCCCCTGAGCTCTTCAGGCAGGAAGGAGGTAAAGAGACTGGGGGGGGGGGGGGAAACAGGTGGAAGTTAAATGCAAATTAGGTCTCTGTTGTATCAGGGCAGGAGATGGCTTCTGCTGACATTTCCTTTCACTAAGCCCAGGCTCTGTTCACAGCTCTTTCTCACTGTTGGCTGTACTGCATTGCAACAGTGTTATCTACACTGAAGGATTCTGAAATGTAACAGGAGCAGCATAAAGAAACCTCTTTAAATTTTTAGTAGCATGGCTGTTAGAACTAGCAGCAGTTGGACTTGTTTCTGTAAGCAAGCAGCCTCAAGCAACCACCACTCCTACAAGTACAGTTGACAGTTCCAGATTTTATTAGTGTTTTAATTACACAAACACAGTGGCCACTTGGACTTAAAACCACTGAAGGTAGGGTGGGGGGTGGGGACACAACACCAAAAAAACCTTTTCCCAGCCCGTAAGACTTTCATACAAATTAACATAAGTACATTGCTTAAACAGAAAGACAGAAATGGAATATTGTCATGTACACAGACCTTCACCTAGTTCAGTTTTACAATTCAAGAGAGGCATCCACCTTTCAAGAGTCAAATCTGTCCTATTTACAAGCAGTTGTGGCCTGAAAGTACCTGACTGCAGGAAGAGGGATGTCAGATAGAAACAGCTGAAACTTCTTTGGAAGGGTTGGCTTCTGCTCACTGCCGGCTCTTCAAGGCCTCCACCAACCTAGAGAGAAGGTTATGTATGTTGACTGAACAGTCTTTTCCATGGTGTTGAAATACTTTCAGGGGAAACTTAAGCATTCTTCTAACGTGGACTCTTGTCTTTTAGGTCAAACAGACTTTCCACAGATGTGGTCTTCAAAAAGAAGGAGGGTAAAAGCTATTTTTCTGAGGAATCATAGAATCAATGGTAGGGGGTGGAAGGGACCTTTAGCGATCATCCAGTCCAACCCCCTGCAGAAGCAGGTTCACCTAGATCAGGTCACATAGGAACATGTCCAGGCGGGTCCTGAAGACCACCAAGGAAGGAGACTCCACAACCCCTCTGGGCAGCCTGTGCCAGGGCTCCCTCACCCTCACAGTGAAATAGTTTTTTCTTATATTTAAGTGGAACTTTTTGTGAAGCCAGCAAAATTAAGACTGTTACTCACCATTCCATTGCTTCATCGAGCCCCGTGCCTTTAGTTGCTGAGGTTTTGAATATCTGCCATTTTCGGTCCTTCAAAGCTGGTAAGCCAAGTGCATTTGCCATTTCAGTGGGAGTCATGGCCTGCTCCATGTCCTGCTTATTTGCAAACACCACCAAAATAGCTTTCTTCAACTCTTCTTCCTAACAAAAAAAAAAAATAAGGGGAACTGTACAAGTTGCTACAGAGACTTTTAAATGAATTTAAAACAGAGAAAACCCACAGAATGAAAAGAAACTTTAGCAGCCTTCAACCATTTTCAGTGTGCTGGCTTTTGTTCTTTAGAAAATTAAGAATGGTATTTACTTTTAACTCCAGTATGATACACCACATAGGAGCAATTTCAATACTTGGCCTGTTAAGTCTGTCCATGTGTGAAACAGGCTGGTAGCTGGATTTAACAAGGCATGGCAAGGAGCCTGCAAGAATTTGAAGGGAAAAAAACCCCATTAAGTGTTGTTCAACTTATCTTTTTACTCATATTACCCTGTTCTACAGCTTCAAAAGAGAGTAGGATACTAATTCCAGTTAGTACTTCAGAGCCTGATTTTGCCACCACTGAAGGGCAGAGCAGCTGTCCTTGCAGAGATACAGATTTTCCACAGGTAATTACACCTGTGGAGTAGCCTAGAGGAGGCTGAAAGGAGATAAGATCACTCTCTACAGCTACCTGAAGGGGAGTTGTAGTGAGGTGAGGGTCAATCTCCCTCCAGTAATGAATGACAGAACTAGAGGAAATGGATTCAAGTTGCGCCAGGGGAGGTTTCAATTGGAGATTAGCAAGAACTTTTTCACTGAGGGGGTTGTTAAGCATTGGAATGGGCTGCCCAGGGAGGTGGTGGAGTCCCCATCCCTGGAGATACTCAAACGCTCCGTAGCTAAGGTACTGAGAGACGTGGTTTAGTAAGGGGGCTTGGCAGTGTGTGGTGACTGGTTGGACTTGATCATCTTAAAGGTCTTTTCCAACCATAAAGATTCTATGATTCTCTAACCTGCTGCCCAGACAGTGCTGCAGGGAACTGTTAAATACTTCGAGTGACTGGTGTTTCTCAGGCAGGAGCATTGCACAGGCCTGCTCTGAGGAATGAAGTTTCACAAGTTAAGTTGAGCTTCACTTGATTCACTAAATCAAATTTCATTTTTGCTCCAAATGAGGATTTGAATCTCTCCATTTCTCTTCTACTGGTAATGGTCATTCTCCTTGTTTTCTTACCTCTAGCATAGCAACAAGCTCTGATTTTGAAGTGCCAATTCTGTCCCGATCACAGCTGTCCACTACATAAATGACTGCGTCTGTGTTTGAATAGTAACACCGCCAATAGGGCCTGCAGAGGAGAAGGAAGTGCCAGTCAAGTAACTTCCACTTTTTAGACAGATAATAAGAACACGATTACCCAGAGGAACTGAAAACTGTCAGGAGGCAAGCTGACAGTATCTGCAAGAGGCTACAAAAAAGGGACAGTACAAATACTCTTGATAGCAGAAAGGAGAGAGGACGACAGAGGACAACAGTTTGAAAGCAAGCAAAGGACAGAAGTACCAGGGACAGATTTATTTAGGAATCAGCCTGCAGGACACCAGGTCCTTAACTGAAGGACAGGGATGCAAAGGAAGTTTAAACACAAAAGCTTCTGCCATAGATAATCATTATGGTCACCAAAGAAGGACAAGCAGAGAAATCTCAAAGGACTAATTCATACAGGCAAGGAGTAAGGATCAAAACAAACTCCTTGTTTCTAAATTATCTTACTGAAATGAAAAAGGGATGGAACCTGCACCTTATTAACTAGCATCCTATACCCGGCACTCAAAGGGATCACAAAAAGATTCCACGGGGGTACGGAAGAGATCACTACAATTTTTCAAAGCAGCACTGTATGCAAGTGAAAACATTCCCATCACTAACTGAATTCTGTCAGATGAAAGCACTCTCCTGACAACAGGCTGCTTTTAACACTGAAAAGAACACATTTTCAGAAGGGCCAGCCATTGGCATTCCAAGAACTTTGCACATTTTAGAGAAATTTAATGGTATCTTGTTAGAGATGCCTTACCTTATGCTTGTCTGTCCTCCCAAGTCCCAGACTTGAAATTTCAGGTTCTTGTACGTCACTGTCTCAACATTGAAGCCAATGGCTGAAACAGAATTAAACAATTTCATTGGTGAGTTTTCTTTATTTTTTCTGAAGACCACAACAGCACTTCAAAATTTTCAGGCCTGGAAATTCTCAGTAGCTGCAAGTTCAGGCCATCTGGGAAATGACCTCAACAAATATTCAGGGCTCAAAGTAATAGGGTAATTTTTTGTTGTTCAGAGGTAAAATGTTGTGAAGTTATCACTGAGATTTGTAACAAATGCTAATGTTGGTAAAAATTAAATCATGACAAGAAACAGAGCAAGGGTTAAAGGAAAGGATGACTGATAACCAAATACACAAGTGACACCAATATAACACTACAGAACACGTCCTTCGTGGTGGGTCTGGGCTCTCATGAGACCACAGCAGAACCAGCTGCTCAGCAGAAAAGGTAATGTTGTGGTATCTGGAAGATGGCAGTAAGGTTACAACATATCACCTCTGTCATTCCTTTTCCAGCCAGCCCAGAGAAACATAACACAGTGAAGCTAACAATGGATGCAGACTGCCTAAAATTTATGGAGGCTGAAGTCTGCAAAACCCCAGGGCAGAAGGATGATGACACAGTGAACTGCTGGCTTCTAAAAGGTCAAAAAGAGACAATTTATTGTGGCCATTCAGGAGGAATCCAAAAGCCACGACAGGGGCTCAAAAGCCAAGCACCTCTCCTTCCCATTACAGAGCAATCCTAGCCAGACCCCTTTGGCACACGCATCAGGGTGTTGGCAGAGGCGGGTGTAGCTGCACAAATGCTAAGAAGATAACTGGTGAAATCAGTTACAGTTTTGTAAATAAGCATCATCTCCTTCCATGAGACCTCACATTGAGTTTGGTTCCACTTCCTACACAACATAAAGTTAAACCATTTGATTTCTTTTCCTCTGCAATAAACAGAAGTGTGTATGTAACAAACTGAAGACCTTTGTAAAAAAAAAGGCATTAAATAGATTTGATTCACTAACATCATCCTATGTAACATTTTTGGGGGATGGTAACAGTGACCTCTAGAATTCACATTATATCTATATTTGAAGACAAAAACTTCCTCCTATAGTCTAGTTACCATTTACTGAACATTTACCTATCAAAAAAAGCCTGCAAAAATCACAGCAACAATCTCAAGGTCAAATACTTTCTGGATTCAACAAGGCAGCATAAAACATTTATTTATGCAGTACTTGGGTAGCACATTGAAAGTTCTTACATCCAACATCACAAGGCTCCCACAAAGTAAGGCCCTTTTGCTTATGAAGGAAGCAGAGAGTGAGTTCACCTGACAAAGCTTAAGAGTTACTGGCAAATAGTCCGTTTTCACTCTGGGACTGAGCACTTACTTGGAATAGTGGTAACAACTTCTCCAACTTGTAACCGGTAGAGAATGGTTGTTTTTCCTGCTCCGTCCAGTCCCAGAATGAGAATCCTCATCTCTCGAGTTCCAAACAAACTGGAAAAGATGGTGGAGAAAAAGCCCCCTACAAAAAGCAGAACAGAAAGACATTTCAATATCACCTAACATTCTTGTGGCCAGATTAATATCTGATTTGTGCCTGCTGGATGTTTAAGTCCAGAAAGAAGAGTTACACTCTAAGCCAGTAACAATGACATTGTTTTCCAGTTATTTTTATAACAGATAAATCTAATGCTAAACAATAATTTTGCAAATCCATCTAAACCCTCTAAAAGATAATGATGCCCTGAACAAGCCAGGATCATATTTGATAAATATACCAGAGAAAAGGCAATTTAGAGAAGATTTGCAACAAAAATCCTATTGAAAGAGGTTTTGGTGATAAATATGCCTTTTCAGGGAAAGGAGGGAGCACTGAGCTGCATGCTTATGCACAAGATGGAAGTCAGACTGTTAAGAGGTTGCTTCACCTCTTCTAAGCCCATCCCATCAGAAAAACCACCAGCACAACCATCTGTTGACAGTTTTCATAGTGCTGCTCAAGACACTGCTTACCAAGAGACAGACAAATAACCTTAACAGAACTCATCTGCAAAACACGTTTCAGTAGAAACGTTTCAAATAGAAGGCTACTGTGGTTATCTGTGGAGGCCTCAGAGGCGGTAACTCTTTCAGTCGGTACCTCTTTATACTCGAATATGCTTTTCTCACGCTAAAACACTGCTCAAATGCCATCTGTAATAGGGCAGACGTATATTAATCAGCCCCTAGATCTAGGGCTTCCTAATATTCTACTATTCTTCAAAACACCTTTCCCAAGTTAAATCCTAATTCGGAACGCGTTACGTATGTGAATCAGAGTGATTCGGCCAAGCCGCGGGAGTACAAGCGCACTCCCGTGGGTGACCAGGCGCGCCGCGCTGCTCCCGAGTCCCCCCGCGCGGGCTGTGACGAGCGGCTGCCAGCGCTGGCGCCCAGCGCCTCCGCAGCGCCGCCTCGGCAGCCCCGCACCAGCGCCCGGAACCCGGCGGGCCCCGCTACGAGATCGGGCTGAAGGCCGGCGGCCAGCGGCCTCAGGAGGCGACAGCCTCCTCTCCTGCCGCCTGCTTCCTCACAGACCCGTTGGGCTGCCCCGCTCCCGAGGCCTCCCCCCGTCTCCACAGGCTGCCGGCGCGAGCGGGAGGGCGTGTGGGGAGGGACGGGATCCCTCCCCCCGGCGCCACGGTCCGCTCCTCACCCATATCGAGCCGCTACGCGGGCACTGCGCCCGGCTCCGGTGCGGTGCGGTCCGTTTCGCTGGCCCTGCCACCGCCGAGGCACCACAGCTCGCAGGCTCCACGTCGAACGCCGCGGCGGGTAAACGAAGCTCTCCCGCCCCCGCTCCTTCCGCCGCCTCGCCGTTTCGACACGGAGTCGGGACGGCGCCTGCCCTCGGCGGGGACGGGAAGGGCTGATCGCAGGGCTCCCATCGCCCTGCGCTTGTGCCGATGCACCCGGGCGGCGGACAGACGGAGAGGCTGAAAAATAACACAGCGGGACGAAGAAACGTGACGAATCTGCGGCGGCGGAAGCGCGGGCTGAGGCGCTGAGGGGGGCGGGGCTCGCGGGTGCCACAGCGCCGCGTCACCGCCCCCTCCCGGGGCTCGGCAGCGCTCGTCGCGGCTGCGCCCGCGCGTCTGACAGCTACAGCAGCCGAGCGGGGCTGCAGGCCGCCGCCACGCACCCGCCCGCTACACACGGCCTCGGGAGCCCTGGGCTACCGCAGCTGGCACCGCAGCGTCAGCGGCTGGGGCACGGCCCACGCAGCGGGCAAAGCGCCACCTGCGTTGCACTTCCACCCGCGCGTAGAGAACAACCCCAGTTGCCGGCCAGCATGAGCAGAGGGAAGGACAGAGGCCATCCCAACATGAAAGCACTGCAGAACGTCACCCCAGTGTCACACAACCAGCTGCTGCCTGCCCTGTTTTCAAAAACATAGTGAATCCCTCTGAGCCAGCTGAATTCCAAAGTCGTATTCTTATACTTACAAGAAATTGTACGTTAGTTCCTGTTTTTTCACTGAGATGGTGGAGAAACAATAAAGAAATCTCTGTTGAGAATCCACAAAGCCCACTTCTGGAAACCACTGCTATCTAGCTGCTCCTATGAAATAGCTGATAACCATCATCTGACAGCAGGGCTCTCATCACCCCGAGTAAAAGATGATGCAATGCCTGTAATTACTTTGTGCAGATGAATAAGGGTAAAATTATAAACAACCTGGAACACCGAGAACTGGGCTTTAAAATCAAACTGTAAAAATCAAACATGTCAATAATATGTGGTTACAATACCCTGTTTGTTTTCTGCGTAAGAGACAGAGACATGAATGCCTCTTATGAGAACAATCCTTAACTACAGAACCAATCTACCACTCAAGCACCTTGGCTCCCTCCTCACACATTTTATTGCCTTTATACTCCTGTTCCAGCCAGAACAGCACAGAAAACTCTCCCAAGACATAAGGACCAAACCTAAGGTAGTCACCTTCCATGACTTTCCCCTATACTGTTATTATTTTCTTTGTTACCTAGACTTGTCCAAAGAGGAGCAGCTTGTACTTCTGCCAGCTGAAAAAAGGCAGGACAAGAGGGAGCAGAAACAAGCAGTTCACCGTGCTGAATGATCACCTTTCATACAGAATCCACACCACAGGCTTCAAGTGCTGAAACTTAAACCCTGTGTTTTCACTAAACCTGCCTGTGAAGCAAGAAAAGCACAAAGAGACCCAGACCTTTCAGTTCCACTCTGAAAACATCCATAAATGTCATTTCAGCACAGCTGCAGAACTTCTTTTGTTTCCTCTATGCCCTCCGTTAGAATTCTTTCTTGCTTGAAATTTTACATTAATCATAACCTGGTTAAAAACCATCCTTTATTTTTCCTGTGAAACTGGGAACAGTAGGAAAGAATACACAAAACTGATTCATGAGGGTAAGAAAAAAAAGGTAACAAAATATTTTTGACATTATTTAGAAAACATATGAAAATCTGATGATCCAGAAGGCCTGCCCTAGTACTTTTGTTTCAAAGGGCAAGAGATAGGTAGCAAAGTCTTTTAGGTCCTTGATATCCTTAGGAGACCACGGATGCGTCGAATGAGAGCTTGAATAAAAGTGTATCGTGACCGAACCTTGGAGTACAATCCTTCGATGTCCAGAAGCTTCTTCTGCAGAGATTCACCAAAGCTGTTCGTGGCTTCAATCTGAAGCTGAGAAACAAGAGATTTGTTGCAGTCATCAACAGAAAATATCTCATTCCGGAATGTCAGTTTATCCATCACCTGTCAACCCTTTCACTATGATATATTCTCTAAGCCACTTCCAAAAGTATGGGGTTTTATGACTGCCCTAATAAATCCTTTCTTCCCTTCTGTTTATCTCTCTACATTATTTAATGGATAGCCTTTCTACAGAGGTTTTTTGAGTGACTTGGAGCACTTACAGACTATCCAAGTATTACCACTTTACAACCCCTCCAAGTCTGAGGAATTAAATTACTGGCTTGGGAATTAAACAGTCTTACAGTTCAGCTGCTTCAGTTACAGTCATACAAACACGTTCTCCAATTACAATTTTCCTAGTCCTTGAAGGACTATTTAGGCGTTATGAGTCCATTTTTTCATTAACACATATGTAAACAATCCCTGGAAAAAATTAATTACATTCTAAGTATTTTAGCAAGATGTTACTGTATATTTTAATCTTGGATAAATTAAAAGGCAGGTGCCTCATCACAAAAAACATACAACTGTTCTTATAATTCTAGGTCTCATAAAGGTACTTGAGACTACACAGGTGTTTGAGCTCAATGTTTTTTTCTGCACAAATAGCAGTAGAAATGTCAGTGGGATTTATTAATAAAAAATGATCCTTTTTTTTCTGCCACCTCTTAAATCACTGAGTAAGCACAAATTACTTCTTTGCTAGCATTCCTTGGAGGTCAAGACCCGCCTGGACATGTTCCTATGCGACCTGATCTAGGTGACCCTGCTTCTGCAGGGGGGTTGGACTAGATGATCTCTAAAGGTCCCTTCCAACCCCTACCATTCTATGATTCTATGATTCACATTTAATTGTCACCTCAGTTTCTGTTACCATTTTCCATCGTATCTCTCTATAGCATAACTGCAGTAAACAGCTACAGGATCGCAAAAAATTGGGAATCCTACCCTCATACCATGAGTCTTTCAAAGACATTTCGTTAATCTGAAATTAAGTTACGTCAAGTCAGTGTTACCACAGGTTGTTTAGAGGTGGAAAACCCAGACAGGCAGCCTGCACTCAGCGGCAGTACAGCAAGGAAGTGTGTGCGGTGCTTCTCAGTAGGGTCTCACATCTCACCTGTTCTATGTCATGCTGGCTCACTCGATTCAGCCCGCCACTGAAATCCAAGTTAGGCTCTGAACCAAAGGAATCTAGTTGATAAAGAAGGAGACATTAAAACTAAGCTGGCTGCTCCACACTGTCTTCTCCACATCAAGTCACGAGTTTCAAACACGGTGTTCCAGACTGCTCAGTAAACTTGTGCATGAGTAGTTACTCTAATTTTTCGACTTAAATGATTTAGAGAAAATATGTTAAGACATAAATAATTTTGATCACACAACATGGCACTTTAAGCAAAAAGCTCTCTTCCAGATCACTTCTCCCTTTCTGACTTCCTTCCATTCCTATTTTTGATTAAAAAAAAAATCTAAACCAAGATTAAAACTTAAAATCTTCTTGTGAATCAATGGTGCCTAAAAAATACTTTTAAAACTACTGAAACTAATTTTAGTTCTTAATTTACTCAGATTATTGCATTGAAATATTTTCCTGTAAATTGTTTTGAATCACTAATCTGATTATATCATTTGAACTTCACTTGGTTTGAACAACAGAAATAAAAAGAGCTAATTCTACTTTCCTTTGGAGGTTATGTGTAACAGACAAAATGCAGAAGTCTATGACTCAACAATATCTATACTGCCAGTTCTCCAGCAGAAGATCTAAAGGTATTCCAAATCCAAACAGATTCTCTTTTATTAAATATAAGTGGCAAAATATTAATAGTAGCAAATCAGTTTTACAGTTACTTGTCCGAAGTTATTTGAAGGTACTTTCGTAGATTTTACCTTGCAGCCTTCCTTTATTAAATGACATCCTGGAGGACAGCAGTGGGTCCTGGGAGTCAGCAGGTGTGCAATGCAGTAGATAGTGTTCCAGGTGACGCCAAAGAACAAAGAGACATGTCTCTATAATATCTGTAAACATATCTAAGTGAAGGAGTCCAATTTTGCCATCTTTTGATTGTACATTTGCCCTATGAGCGTATTTACACACTTTGAAGCAGCTGAAGTTGTAAGCTCAACCATCTGTCACCTCCTCGAGCAGAACCTTCTCACCACCACTGCTATGGCCTGGCAATGGGCCGATTGCACTCTCCTTACCTGCCTCAGTGTAGCACTGGCTACATCACTGCAATCACTGCTGCTGCTCACCCCAAAGAGCCCTTAAACCACCACTCTGCACCAGAGCAGGATACGAGTGCTCATGTGATTTGTAACAACAGCTCAGTTGCAGAGAGGGCAGATGAAAGCTGAGGTTATCAAGCTGGAGATGGCAGTAACATCTGAAGTTACAACAATTAAGTCTGCAAGAGAACATCTTTCCCAAAGTGGGTTTCAGAGGAAAATTCTGATCTGCTGCAGACAATTATTGTGTGAGTGACTAGTAATTTCCACAGAATTACTGGTGTTTATGACACTCGAGTTATGCAAGGCTGCCAATGAGACTGGAAACTCCAGTTGCTCTGACAGGCACCTCAAAATTATTTTTCGAAACATTTCTTCCACCACACTTGAACATATGTGAATAGTAGGTCTGGACACTGAATTGAAGGGCTGTAATAACTCCTCCATTATAATGTTACAGAAAGTCTTTGCAGAGTCTCCATGATGAGAATTACTAATGTGAAAATATTTACATTCTGATGACAGCAGAACAACACCCTCTTACTAATTTAACTTTCAGTATGTCATATCTCCTTTCTGCAAAAAAGTGTTGTTCAAAGGGGTCAGAAATTTAGGTAGAAGGAACTTGTTCCTCTTTCTCTGCTTTTCTGGAGCATCACCTTGAGGGTCATTTCAGTTTCAGAAGGATACAGGAGCAGAGAGAAAGCAGCTTGGCTCGGTTGTTTATCAGCTTCACCAGACGTCGCCTCGCCAAGACATATTTTTGGGAAGTGGAGATTTTGTCAACCCCAGCTGGCATAACTGACTGACACAGCTGTATTAAGAAGAGGAAAAACAAGAAGACTGTAGCAAGTCACGGAGCATCAAAAGAAATAAGCAAACAGAATTGTTATCAATACCTAGAACTTCCTTGTCAGCTACTATTTCTTCAAAACTGTGCACTTTATTTTGATTTGCATAAGCTTGCTGACCAAAAAATGGACAAATTAAATGCATCCCCAAGCAAGTACAATGAAAATTGTAACTTTCAGTTAAGACCAATATTTTCCTCAAAATTTTAAGTCTCTCATTCTACAGACCGTTTCATCACAAGCAGAATGGAATATGCTCAACAACTGAAACTATTTACTTGTCTAAGATGCTTTGGAATCTGCTACAGCTACATCTAAGTTACAAACCATACAGAGACTGCAAAGTCAGAAGAACTATTACCTCTTTTATTTCATCTGGTGGCAGCTGTTCCACATTTTGCAGTTTGTTAACACTCTGACGATGACTATCATAGTAACTGAAGAAATCACTGGTGCTCTGCTTCAGCAGGTAGACGATAATGCCCAAGCCAGGCAAGTGCCAGTATGGGACCACTGGTGCTTGTGTATCTAGAAAAGATATGAACGACTTATAATGTTTAAAAAAAAGTTAACAGAAATCAGTAAGGTATGCTCTCTGTTAATTAAGTAATGAGGGACACAAAAGCACTGGCAAGCTTATATTTATACTTTTATGTCAGAAGTAACACAAATAAAAGTCTAGGCAAAAAGTTCTGTGGCTGAAGTACCTACTGGAAGGCAGTCAGCACAGTGTAGTACTGCATGTAACGCAAGAAGTGGAACTAGACCAGAAGACTTACCATTTAAATACTTCAACCACTCAGTTGCCTAACAGCACACTGTAAACTCTTGACATGTGGCATAATGAAGCGTTCTAGTCAGTTTCAAAATACATTCTTAAGTAAGGTCTTACTTTCAAATAATATAATCCAGCACAGATGGTAAAAACGCGAAATCCTCACCTTCCCCTGTCTTATCTACATGCACTTTTGGGTTTTTTACTGATATATGTGTTTCTGAGACTGCCATGGAAATTGAATTAGGATATTTTGGTCACATTTGTTTTAACTTGGATTTGGCTGAGTTTCCCAGATTGGCTCAGTGCAAAGCTGTTCAGGCATGTGTTTCAGAATTAGAAAATGGGCAGCTACAGTACGGGCATAAAGTGACTTAAAACATATGTGAAACTATAACCTCTGATTCATTGTTTTCTACTAGCCAAAATGTCACACTACTCAGTTTCATAAAATAGCAAGCCAAAAATCTCACCCTGTCGAGACCCATCTCGGTTGGTTGATTCTGACAGGCTGGGAGTAAACAGACAAACGGTGTGCTGAAAACTGGGGGCGCTTTGCAACATCAGTGACTCACAGTATTCCATCACGTTTGCACAGATCTGCCAAAAAAAGTGACAGCATGTCAGTTACAATAGCTACAGGCTTTGGAGCATTACATTTTAAATGGATAAATGTCAATAAACAACATGTTTTGCCCCCGTCTTCACTAGAATGTGACGATTCTGTTTTCCGGTCAAGTAACTGCTTCTATTTCAAGGGGAGTCTCCTTCTCTGGAGACATTCAAAACCCACCTGTATGATTTCCTGTGTGACCTGTTCTAGGAGGTCCAGCACTAGGAGGGGGGTTGGACTAGATGATACTTCAAGGTCCCCTCCAACCCTAAAGACTGTGATTCTGTGACTTGCAACCTTGCCTCCTTCTCAAACCTCCTAGGTAACTTTTGGTCAATTTTAAGGCCCCTTTGACTCTCAGTCAGGTTTAACCATTGCCCTCCATACCCAACCTTAATTTTTAAAATTTCTGATCAATTTAAGGCTTTGAAATTAACAGTCTGTGTCCAAAACAGTGACAGTTCCTAATGCAAATTTAAGCAACCAAGTTTTCAAGGTTTACTTTAAATAGAAATAAAATGTGGGATCCTATACCAAACTAAAACCTGCCTAGAGCATTACCACTGTCATATTAAAGTATGACAACTAATCTGCACGGCAGGTAAAGTGTCACAATCTGAGACAGAAGGTTTTAACAGCTTCTTGAGTTCTTACCTGTTGCATGGCCAACTCGATTTCATCCCTCTTGTTCACTCTGTCTCCCTCTGCATTATCATCTTGGAGTTTAAACTGACGCAGTCTGTCTGAAACACCAAACCGACTTAGAAGTCCCAGGCACTGGCGCTGTAGAAAGAAATTAACATTTTCATTAGTATACCAACAAATGAAGCGCGTGATTCTTTCAACTTAAGTGATACGTATCCCTTAAAACACAAGAGCAAGAGAGCAATGCAGATAAAACTTAAACAAAATTACAATTTTGAAAACAGAATGTTTTAAGTCACCTCTAATTAACTTAAAAGTTAATAGCTACCTATAACAGTTCCTTTAGAAATTAATGCAATTAAGTGCACAACTCTGTCTTATGTGTCTTACAGACTATTTTACTTTCTAGCACCAATGACATTTTAAAGTTTACTCATTCCTGCTTAAAGCTCCTTATCCTAAGAAAATCTGGATATGAAGCTAATAAGGTCCATAAAAGTAGAGTGCAAAACCCAATTCATAGACTCATAGAATCACAAAATGTTAGGGGCTGGAAGGGATCTTTAGAGATCACCTAGTCCAACCTCCCTGCACAAGCAGCTTCACCTAGATCAGGTCACACAGGAACCTTCCAATTCAATAGCTTCACAAAAAGAAGTAACAACCAACAAATTCTGGTTTAGTCCACATGTGGCTGTTAAGATCATCAAAGCAACTCAGACTATAAGTCAGTTTTGTGTGGAATGACAAAAAAAGATAGTAGTATATGAAATACTATTTCATAAAAAATTCTTGGTAATTACTTTTGGGGAAGAGTAAAACATTTAAATCCTTTTATTATTTGATGAAAACAGTAGGACAAGCTAGAGGAAAAGTTACAATAACAGACTAAAGGGCAGCCCTTTCTACAGAGAGTTTTCAATGAAATATTTCTTCTGCTCGCAGGAACAACAAAGCCTCGAAAACATTGCTGGCTGCTGAATGATGAGCTGTGAAGAGGTCTGCTGTGACAGCTTTTGAGCAAGACTTAATCTGTCTTGGTTTTCATTCTGGTTTGTAAATCAGGATTATTTTTAAAAGGGTAGCAAAGAAATTAAACACTAGCATGTTTGATACTCCCAGTTGCTGAGCTGGAGACATGCTTGTGGCAAAAGTGGTAACAGTATTTCTGTGTTATGTCACTTTGCATGGACCTCAAATTCTTTTTTGCTTCCACATGAGGTGAATCAGGGAGGGAAATCAAGTGTCTGATGCAACTGTGATGCTGCCAAATGTTAGCTTTTGTTCTTCGTTGGTGGTGGGGAAAAAAAAAAAAAAGAAACAAAACCACATCAAAATCCCAAAAAACCAACTTCCCAGAAACACACACCACAGAAACCACCACACTCGCACACAGACAGGCCCCAACACCCAAAAAAAAACCCCAAACCACCACACATTCTTCTTGGTGGAAAACATCCCTTTCGTAACTGCTACTAGTCAGAATAGAAAACTAGGAAGAAACTCATCCACATACACAATTCTAAATGGACAAATGTTAAATACAACTTTTTTACCTGAAATCGGCCTATATGTCCTTGCAGCTCCATCTGCGTCCCTTCGCTAACGCCAATGTCCAGCTCACTTAGCACTCCTGATAAAAGATACACCCATTAAATTAACTGGTTTGGTGTTTGGTTGGGTTTTTTCCCCCCAAGAAAACAGACTTAAGCAGTATATAAGTTAAATACAAGCACTGATCAGAACAAAATCAGCCAAACATTTGTTACATTGTTTGAGGAAAACGTTAAGGTATGAATGCTGCTACCAGAAGAGGCTTGAGAGTATGTACCTTACTGTTCTGCTAAGTAATTAAAAGGTGGGGGTGGGGTGGGGAGAAGTGGAAGGGAGGTAAAGCATGAAAACTGCAGCTGTTGTGGAAAGCTCAGTATACTATAAGCAAAGAAACACTTGGGCTCAACCTACAGCCCTACAGCCTGCATTCCTTTCTGTCATAGTTAGACATCCCTCCCAAACGATGAAAGCCATTAAATCAAAATAGTCATTTTGAAATGGTAAGCAAGTCTTGTGGCATGCAGAAGAAATCACTATATCCATCACAGTAATTATTAGTCCTCTGTGAAGATAAGTCACCCAAGAGAAATGTCAGCATGCTTCCTCACAGTGCTTCTTCCTGGGAGCTTTCTTTTTCAAATAAATGAAAATACAGGAGACATTAACAGAGATATGGGTATGCAAACAATCCTCTGTCTTCATTTCCTAAGTCACAGAATTTGCTGAATGAAAATACTTTTTGAAGATACCTCATGCACTTTGAACGTTACTATTTGCAAGTCATCTCAAAGATTAAAAAATACTGACAGGTAGCAAAATGAAAAGAAAATAGTAAGTCAAATGCATGATAAGGGCTTTATGTCCACTGCAAATCTACCATACTTCAAGGATAATTATTTAACATTTCTTTACTTTCCCCAGAACTCTTCTACAAGTCAAGAAAGTTATATATTGTAGTAGATATTCCCTTATATGTCTTAATTATTTCTTCATAGAAAACAAAGTCTCATATCCATGCAGATGGGGCTAAGAGATTTCAAAACTGCAGTTCCTACCAGGCAAAGCTGCCTTGCTGATGATTCCTGTCAGGGAAGCCAGCTCCTGGAGAGATCCAACACTAACATCTTGACACCTCAGGATTGCCTGGATAGCATCTGAATGGGAAATTAGAAACTGCAAAACCTGTACCACAAGAAGGAAAGGGAAAATATTAATGACTCAAAATTTAACAGTGAGCAGAGAGGAAGCAATGCTTTTACTTTTGGAGAATTCTAAAGTGATTTCCCATACCAGTGAGGACAGTATTTTTTGCGCAGTAAAAGGACACATAATTTCTCTGAATGAGCAGTAACACTGACACTTTAGCATCTTTCGGAACTTACCTGTCCTGCTGCTTGCAAGTGTTGTGCCATGCTGGATGTGAGGATCACTTGGCACAGCTGAAGAGCTGGAAGAAGAATCTGGCGATAACGTTCCACTGGAGCAGGAATGAAGACTGGGGGGTCTCTCATTCCGTACATGCTTAAGAGGTTTAAAAAGAAATGGGAAGGAAAAAAAAGAAAAAAGATTAAGTAATGCAAGAAAAGTGAATCCCACTAGTAAGGCAAAGCTTAAGCCTACCATCACCTTCAAGAGCCTGTAAACATTCATATGTCAGTAATAGATGTGTCCTTGAACTAAATTTGTATTGGAAAAGCAACAACTTTATGACACACAGTTGTGGCAATTTACCTAGAAAGCTGCTAGACATTTTCTCTAAGCAGAGAAAACTAGGTCTTTGTACTATATTATGTTCAATCAGATATCTTTGTCATAGGATTTTATTTATGTACAAAACCAAATATTCTCAAATATTTTAGGAAGAGGTGTGCTTAATTCTAAAGCAACAAAAGCCCTGTAGGCTTCATAAAATCTTATACATCTCATTGGCACATTTTAAACAGAGTACTTGTCTCAGTCTTAAACTCCTAGTGTGTCATTAAGAACTACAAATTTAAAGCAAGGACTGAGGTGTGAAATCAGCCTAGGTGATTTCCCTGTAAGTATGTCACTTCCTTCTCTCAGATCTTCTCTTGGTCATCTCACAACAACATGGCAACACGTCAAGAAATCTGTTATGTTTTAAACATAACACAAAATATTTCTGAAATAGCATTTACTTCACTGCTCTCTCATTAGTGCTTTACAGGGGAGGACAAACTCTGCACTTTTTGTTCACCAACTGCAAAGTCCCAAAAATGAGGTTACAATGGAGTCTGTTTCTCAAAAATTACAGTCTAAACGACACAGTAATAATAATTACACAATTCCTGTCTAAGGTATCAAACAAATAAGATTCTACATAGCCATAAGTAAGCGGACATGCAAGCATAACTTTACATCCATTTATTTGGACTTTTTCCCTTGATAAAAGGAAGTTTTAAACTGAACTGATGGGTTAAAGAAACACAGAAAAAGAGAAAGAATACATCCACAAATACCTGCTCAGAAGACTTGTGGCTATGAAAAGACATTGCATGCTTGCAAGACTGTACTACAGTTTCAAAATCAGCCAGGGAACTGAGACTTACCTCTGATGGTCTGTTTCAGGTCGCATGTCATACACTTGACACTGAGCCAGCCTCACAATCACTCCAGACCGTAACAGCTCTAATGCTCCTTGCTGACTTTTAGCTACTCTAGTGAGGAATGCCTAGGAGAGAGTAGAGAAGAGTAAGTATTGGAGACTCACAGTGAGACTTACTATGACTACTTCCTCTCTTGATTTTAACACCATTTCAAATACTATTACTTTTACAAAACATCTCCAAGTTCAACCAATGTGAAGTACAGACAAACAATTCTTTATTTAAAGAAACACCACCATATCATAAAGTGGTTTCTGAAGTACTATTACCATTTTGGACTCATAGGTGTACAAGGCTTTAAGTAAAGGGGCCTGAGGCGTGAGCAAGCTCTGAAGAGTCAGATCATCATCTGCTAGGCTATCCACAAGCACCTTCAGGTAGCCACTATTGGAGAGATACAACAGCCACTGCTGTTGCTTGTCTACTGAAACAATCCGATCGAGCAAAGCCAATGCCAGCATCTGGAATGGGGGAAGAAAAAAACAAGAATAACATAAAAATCAAAACAGAATTAAATCTATGAGATCAAAGAGATTTAAAAAAAAATCAAGAAATATGAAATGTTAAGCAGTTTCTTTTAACAGCTTCTTAAAAGCAAAATGCATTCCTGTACTACCACTGCAATCCTTTACATGGAAAATATTTTAAGATTTCTTGCCATTTCAGTACAGCATGAGCCAATTATCTTTTCTGTGTTATTCTTTAACAAAATATTCCAGATATTGTTGAACAGTAACTATGCCAAAATATTTCAATGAAATATTGCTACAACCACTACTGACATTTAAAACCAGTTTGCACTCTGACTAGATTCCTGTCCGTTGAAGGAGATCAGAAAACATTTCAGAATATTATCAGAAAATATTTCTTCCTGAAGTCACCAAATCTTCCTGAAGTGGGAAAATAAACTAGTAATTCTGTGATTTAAAAATAGTAACAAATAAATGCCACAGCAGTTCACACCTACAATCTTTTGAAGCACTTCTTGCTGCTATAGGACACGTAGCCTTTTGGGAAAAAAAATTAATATGCATGAATGCCCCTACTTTTGACAGCTTGAAGGATGAGTGGGAGGACAGAAACATGAAAGAGATTAAGTATCTGCAACAAATATTCTAGTTCTGCCTCAAGGAATTTCCCTTTTCTGCACAGTAGTAAAATGTTCTTTAAATCAAATGGAACATGGATTGCAAAGGAACAGATTTATTTACCCGGCCTATCTCATGACCATCACAAGCATCCCGACAGACCACCTCCATGAGAGCTGCCCCATAGCTCTCAATAATCGCCATGTTTTCTCGCTGCAATTTACTGAACGCATCTTCAGGAGCTGTCAGACGTTCCCACATTGTTTTTTTAGCTGCAAAACAGAAAAATGAAAAATGCAAAAATGGGAAGCTTATCATTAGCTTAGCTACAGTATAGTTGAGGCTACGTGCTTCAGGGTATTCTGTCTTGCAACAGAAACACCTCAAACAACAGACAGGGTTTTTGACTGTAGTACAAATATTTTCCTACAAACTCATTCTTTCCTGAGTACGACACACAGGCCAGCCAGTAGAAAAAAACATGTGTGCCTATATACACACACCACTCTTGCAAATATATGTTCTACATTACAGGTGTTGAATCTTAGAATAATTCTAAGCAGACTAAGAACAAAAAACTTTCACTTGGACCAAAATACTCAGTTTTGCAGGGTAGCAGACAAGGTGACTTAAGAGGGAAAAGTCTGAATCCAAAGATAGCAATAAACTACAAAAGGGTCATAATAAATTCAAAGACACTTTTACTATTGTGGCTCAAAATGCTGATCAAGTAATAGCAGTAAGAGTTTGCAAGCACAGGTACCAGCCCCAAGTTTGTTTTTCAATCTCTGTCCAAGCTCTAAGATCAAATAATACTTAGAAACACTGACAAATCAAGTATTTAAGCCACTAACACAGACAACGTGATCTTCATCATAAGCTCACAGGCAGCACCTGTCTGTCTTTTTGGGGCAGGGTATTAAGGGTATGTTTTTTGTTTGTTTTGTTCCTATGAGTCTTCAGCTAAATAACCAGAAAGAACATTAAATAATGTTGGGTTTCGTTTGGTTTTCTAAATAGGATCACTGTGGTGTGAGTGTACATACAGATGTAAAAGCAATATATTTCTTTAACTGTCACTGTTCTCATGGAGGTCCAAGTAATCTCCAGTCCTTTGAGATAATTTTGTAGTTATGATGCATAGCTTTAAATGGACGCTTCTTTAGTGCTAGAAGTCATAAATTTAATGATATCTTAAGAATAATACATTTTGAATGCATACGGAGCTAGACAGGTCAGAAGTGAGAAACATTTGCATCATTTAGCATAAGTAACTGATTTCAGAGGCTCTTTGAGAAAAACAATTTCTCTCTACACAACCTATTTCCAGAAGACAAGTCAGCATATGGAAACTATAGCTTTCAGGGTTAAATATTTTTTGTTGTTGTTCATTTTCAAAAGACAATTAGATCATACCTGCTTCTAAAGTGTCTGGTTCATCTGGTCTCTGGGCAATCTGCAAATAATAAAGCAGTGACCCATAAAGGTGTGTCCTCACTCTCTGGAAGCCACCACCTGTTCACAAGAAACATTCATAATGAAAATCAAATAGATTTAAATTCCTTAACACTATCTTCCACCAGCACTTCATACAACTTTCTTACAACAATGCTAGCAGAAATAAATAAACCCAATATATTTCTTAAGTCAGAATTCTACCATCCACATAAAAACGTATTTGTGAGTAAACTCAAGTTTATGCTGCTCTGAAAAAGTGGCAAAACTTACACAACTCTCTTCTGCTTATCATTTAGATTAAAAAATAATGTGCCTTTATTTTTTTTCTTGTTAGTAACATCACTTAGATCTATATTAATAACATAAGATCCACCTAAATGACTGTCATAAAAATCCTCACATCACTAACAGGAAGCAGCTAAAGTCCATCTTTCTACTCTTAATGTTTGGAAGTCCCACACATGCACTGCAAAGTTCAACACACCTGTTTTCAAAATGAAATCCAGCAGTTTTTTTAAGATGATGTGGAGAGAGGAGTCACCAATGGAAGCAAAACCCATGGATATGCTCTCAGAGCCAGGTGATGAGGTAAAAGAACTGTCCAACATCAAGGCATATTGTGACTGTCCTGCCACGGGGAGTGCAAGGGGCTGTTTCTGCTCGGTTTTCACAGACTGGCTAAGGTGGGCAGTCAGAGTGAACACAGCCCCTGCCACCACTGGCATCAGCTCCTGAGCTGCATCATCATCTAGGATCTTAACACAGAAGAAGAAAAAACACACACAAAAATAATTAAGTAGAAAAGTGTCTTTTTTCATGAGCTATATTAAAGAAATTAATTTAGTTTTTCACAGCTATTTCATCTGTGTATTCACAAGTCTTTCTTTAACATGTCACTATTTCCAGCAAATCAAAATCAGTCATGTCAGAAACTTATTCAGAAAGATGAGCTGGACACATTTTAATTGAGAAGACCATTAGCCTATTTAATTATTTAGACAAATCACAGGCAGGATTAATTCTGGCTAGGGAAAAGGGAAGGAACATGCTGACATCTGAGTTGCTTTATTAGCAAAACATCTAAACCTAAGCTAGGGAAAGAACAACTGCCAGCTATTTAAGAAAACTATTTCCATTAAAAATGTGAAGATATTTAGAAAACTCAAAATGGGTTAGCATCAAAGAAGTGAGCATCAAAGGAGCATTAAGACAATGTAGAGAAACACTAAGGAGAAGGTAATGATTACTAATTTAGTTCGCTTCATTAGTTACAAGGTAAACCTGGTATCTTTGTCACTGGCACTACAGGAGCTTTCCTCTTAAGCAATTCAGTTGTTAAATACAAGAGGTTGATTATTTTCAAAAGAAAACAGCAATAACTGTTTTGTAAAATTAACAAAAATATTCTTTAAAAATTATTACAGAAAATTTAAGCCTGAAATTTGTGCTCTATAAAGACCTTAGGAAAGAAATTTCTCCTACTAGCAAAGGCCTCCCTTTTTTGTTCACATAAAAACCAAAACCAGCATTCTACTACAAAGGGTTTTCAGAAAATTCCTACAGAAAAAAATAATGGAAAAAACAACCATCAGAACAAAAATTTAAAAAGTTACTTTTTACTTGAAAAAATGTAACATTTTCATATCTATTTCTCAAAACATAACATGTATAGTAAAAAAAACTACAAGTAGCATAACTCTCACACCAAAGAAAAAAACAATGACCTAGCAGAGTAAACAATAACAGGATCCTTCATTAAATTTTGTCTTAATTACTATTGACTCAGCTATTCAATCTAGTCTGTCTCAAAAATTACTACTATATTTCAACAGTAAACCACCTAGACTTCAAATATTTTAAGATACAGTAAATTCTCACATTTCCAGACGTCTTCCTAATTGTAAAATCTTTACTTTTTCTACTCTGAAGCTTCATTCAATTCCTTCATTTTGCAAAAGAAGCAGCAATGAGTCATCTAAATGCACTAAATCAGTAACTGTAGTACTGTTTGCTTTCATCCCTTCCACAAGTTCTTCAAGGTCCCTCATCAAAATGGGCTGTTTCCTTTTCACATACCATTCAGCATTATATTGAAACACTTTTTAAATCTCATGTTATATGTTCAAAAGTAGCTATGCAAGAGTATTCTCCCTGTCCTCAGTGCATTCAACTTCAGCACAGTAACAATCTAAATAGTAGTAGAAAACTAAAAAGAATATTAAAGGCAGACATTTGGGGGTTTTTTATTATTATTATTGAGACTGCTACTTGAAGAGTCATTTCTCTTTTCCATAAAACAATATAGCAACTAAGTTCAAGGATAAGGTCGATTTCCAACATAGCATTACCTTGTCATGCACATCCTGCAATAGATCACGGATAATCAGTTGTCTGTCCTCAGCCTGTATGAGGTCCTGGGGGCAGGCAGTGAGGATAATTTCCACCAGTTGTCTCCAAGACTCTAAAGCATGTCTCTTAGCATGGAGGCACTGCAGCAGCTTGTTCCGCTCCACTACATACTGTAGGATAGTGTTGATCTCCTGAACATCCACAACAAATCAACTGAGTTATAAAACACTAAAAAAAGTTAATGGCAAAAGATAGATTTCAAGATAACAATTTATCTATTAATAATAGTCTTGGGAAAAAAAATAAGTCTTCAGCTTATCAGAAATAAGCTGCTATTCATGATTCTATGATTCATCATTGTAATGCAATAAGCCAATCCGTTTCTGACCTGCTTTTCACAAGGTCTTTCCATCATGACTGTCTCCAGTTCACAGTAGAAAAAAAAAAAAAGTAATCAGGAAAATTATTTTCTTACATAAAAATCAAAACAAAAACAACTATGAAAAATCTATTTGTGCATTTTCTTCCCATTTTAGTCTGAGACATTTCTCCTTCATCCTTCAACTTTCAAATCCATCTAGTCAATTTCAACTAAATTCAAAAGACAGCAGGAACCTCATAAGATAACTAAGCTCCAAGTTCACTGAAACTATATCTGTGTAGAAGAAAGGAGAAATAAATTGGCATCCTCTGTGAGGCAAAAGTGAGATGAACTTGGCTACTACACACTGTACTTCTCAACTGCCAATCCTGACATCAGTATACCTTCTGTGTAAGTGGAGTGGCAGCTGCAGCTGTTAACAGTAAAGGGAAGGGAAAAGGTTCAAGAAAAAAAGAACACAGACTACAGGTCTGCTGTTTAAAGAAAAGTATGTTGAGATGTAGTTTATCTTACCAATTTCTTTTTTCTTCAGGAATTACTAACACAAAGTTAAAACTCAAATCCATAAGCTTTTGTTGTAAAGTTTACTGCTTAATAATACATGAAATCTGCCAAGAGGAACAACAAAGAGTAGTTTACTTTTTCTGTATTTACCTCCATAAGTAAAGGTCTCTGACCTATTGCTGCCATTCCTTGAAGAGCATTGACTTCTGCAACCAGAACTCTATGAAGGTACTGAAATTAAAAAGTTAAAAAAGAAACTTTAATAACAAAGAAGATGTATTTGTCCTTCCTAGAAGTACTTAGGAGATGGTTACATAATGACAGATGCAATTGAAGGACTAAGACTTAAATATGGTTGACTCATTTTTTAGGTTTTTCTCATACTTCATTCTCTAACTACAGTGCTTTAGCTGTCTAGTCACTCTACCTGCTAAACGCACTTCTAATTTTTGCACTCATTCATTTCTTTCTGGTCCAGAAGTTATTCTGTCCTTTCATGAGCTCTTCTAACACATCACAATCCCTTTCCTCTTCAACCTCCACTATAGCTCTCTTGCACAAAAGGAAGCATTTGTTGTCTCTCAAGTCTAAAATACATTTTTCAATATATAATAGCCGGTTCCTAACATAGAATAACTGCACTCCTATCACCACCCAGATCACATTTAGGTTACATTCTGTTCCTGCTCTGTCTCTTGACTCTCAAATGACAACTTTTTCAGGACTATTTATCACATACTTGTCAAGTTCTCATCACAATGCAACACTATCTTAACTGAAGTCTCTAGGAACTACTGCAGTATACAACTACATTGTGTATGTAACCGCGTGCACATATGTAGTACTACATAGCTGTGTATTGGAGATCAATGAAATACATAAGGTAGATGGCATAACTGCAATATCACTTGGGTGTTACAAGATGGTAAAAGCATTAAGATAGAAAATATCTCTTGAAAGTGTCTTGAACAGATGCATCTGTCTACTGCAAATGAGGAATAGGGGTGTGCAACAGAAAAGAAGAAATAAACTAATCCAAATAGTTTGCATAAAACATTCACTTATCAGAAACAGCTGTATTTTTTATGCAAAAGCAAGTTTCAAAGTTTTATTAATACACTGATCATTTTTTTATTCCTATGAAGACACACAACAGCACATGCAACTTGAGAATATAGACCACAGTGCACCTTAACGTTGCAGACCACTTGTCCACGTGCATTCTTGTGCTCACAATTGGCAATCACTTGCTCAATCTGAGCCCGGTCAAAAAAATCCAGCTGTAAAGGCTCTGGAATGTCCTGACTGAAGTCAATTGAATCCAGGATACTTAAGATCTTCCTGCGCACTGGAAATGTAAATAAATTCAAACTGTATTCAGAAATACCAAGGGGAAGACCAAAAAAAAAAATGACAATAAGAGCCACAACTTACCTTTGCAAATCCTAATCTTAAAGTGTAAAGTTTCAAAAGAAAACATTAAATCTTCAGAAAGTGCTACCAATCTATAAGGCTTAAAAACTTTTCTTCTTAAAATCTTTTTCTAGAGCCTTAAATTCTTAATTTGTGCTATACTGTATTGTTCTTCTGTTATGTATATATGTAACACAGCATTTACAAATATATGACTGTAATTTTTTCCCCTAAATCAAAGCAGGCTGTTTTTCAATGAGAGTCATGCAGTTTTTTGTTGAGACTTAGAAACACTGTAAAGAATCTGAAATGGCTTACTTGGGTTTTATATTCTTTGCCATGAAACTACAAATATGTTCAGCCTTAGCAACAGTCTCACTGTTAGCATTAAATTTATAGGCTGGCACACTCTCATTCTGCCCTTGCCCTTAAACATAGATACTTCCAACTTTTCCAGTCCAGTATTTTCCATCCACTCCGATCACCCACATTAAGGTTCTAAAATTACTTCCCCCCTCCTCCCCCCACTAAATAAAATTGTTCCAAGTGCTAATGCTGTTTAGAATGTCTCTTATTTTCTTTTTCAAAGTGTCCTTGTCATGGTAACATGGAGGAAGCTGTAGTGCAGGCCCAATAAGCAGTTCTCGGACTTTCTCCTGGCTCTGGTCTTCAAATTCATCTCTAGCCCTGCTGGAACAATCTGGTGCCTCTGCCAGCACTATTTAAGGATAGGATATTTGAAATGCTTGGGAGGAGGTAGAAGGGAAGGGCAAGACAGAAGCGACCACACAGACTCCGCAGTCAGGAAAAGACAGAAGGAGCAATGCCAAACCAGAGACACCTTTGCAGTCCGTGATGAGAAGCAGAGACCCCGTGACAGAGGGGATCACAGTTTAGACTCTGGGGTCAGAGGGAGCAAGTAGTTTAGACTCCAACTTGAAGAAGACGAACTGGGGTTGCAGCACCCTGTCAGTGGTCCATGCAAGGCTGCCTGGTGTGTGGGAGACCTCGAGCCGGAGCAAGGGGTGGTGAGGAGCATTTCTCCTCAGGAGTGCGGTAAGTGTAAAGACACATCAGGAAAAGTCTGACTGCACCCTCCATTCCCAGCCTCTGTCACTGCTTATGGGGGGAGGAGGTAATGATACTGGGCTCAGGCCTCTGAACCCAAGAAGAGAGAAGGGGTGGTGGAATAGGTGATCTTAAAAGGCTGGTTGCACTTCCATCATTTGCCCTATTGCAAATTATTTTTTCATTGGATATTTCTGTTCGTTATATTTTAGTTGGAGGCAGATTAAATTAAGTTTTGTTTTCTTCCCCAAGTTAAGTAGCCTGGTCTGTTTTGTCCAAGATCACAAGTGGCAATTAAGTTCTCCCTGTCCTTTGGGGTTCTGAAGTCCGTGGTACTTAAATCTAATTGTCCCTGGATAGGCCTAAACCATGACAATCCTTTCTAGAAGTGTCCTGCCCCCCATTCAGGACACTTCCCCATTCAGGATAAGAAAACCTTTACTAAGAAAAATCAATCAATCAATCAATTACCATACGGCTTACCTTTGGAAGCAGTGTCAAAGTGCAGAAACCCACTGACTGATCGACTTTCATCTTCCATCCCTCCTTCACCATCCGCTGAAGGTAATGAAAGATATTAAATATTTAGAAAACAAAAATTGAAGCAAAAAAAACCACCTACTTGTTAGTATTGAAAGAGAAAGTCAGAGAGACCACACACAAACTTTTCATGTGAAAGTCTTCTAATGCAAACACAGCCTTAACTGTTAATAAAATGAGCATAATCTGTATATCACAGAAGCTACCCAGTTATCAAATGTAGATCAGACAGTACTAGAAATGCCTAAGAAGACACTCCACTCTCCAGTATGAATAATACAGTTGGCTGAACACTGTAAAATGAGTAGGGTATCTGGATACAGTTTTCCATATTAGATCTCCACAGGGATCAAGAGACACTATTCAGACAGATAAAACTGAAGGAAATCACCATAGTGCTAAAGCCTGTTATGATATATTCTAGCCATTCTGTTTATTTTCTTCATGCAAAAGGTTTTATTGCCACCTGTTTCTGTTTCTCTTGTTTAACTTCTACTCTGTTCCGAAACACTGAAATCTTGCCATCTTATTTAACATTGCATTTTACATCACATTGGGATGAAACATGATTTTTGCCATTTTATAATGTTAAAAGTCAAATTGACCTGTAGCTACTACGGCGTGCAAATGTGTGATAGACAGACAGAAGTTAAAACTGAGAAAACTTTGTCTAAAACTGTTTACAGAGGAAGCCCCTCCACCTTCTCTACACACAGTGACAGCTCTGGGTAGCTGCTAAAAATAAATAATTTTATAATTTTCATTATTGTTTTTATATTCCTGTTTCCTACCCCATAAACTACATTTTTTAAAAAATTACTATATACACTGAGATGTGAAACAAATGAAACAAAGTAGCAATGAACAAAAAGATGCCCTGATTTCTTTCACTTTGGAGTGCACACCCATCATCATCTTTCCTTCTCTCAACTTCCCAGTAGCAGTTTGTTGTAGGCACCTGGAAGATATCGGGCTCTAACGCGAGAGGTGAAGAGTACAGAAGAGGTGGGCACAGGGAGGAGTTAAAGGAGGTGCTTGTGTTAGCAGATAAAAGCACATGGCGCAAGCAATAAGTTGGAATAAAGCATCATCCATACTGAGTATGCAGTGATCTTGTCCCCTCAGCGGGGCTGGGCTGAGTGATCTGTGCAGGCGGCCTGGTGATGTTGCCAGTAGCGGCAACAGCAGTTCCAGAGCCGATATCACAAATGGACTATCACAAGCTTATAGAGAAAAGTATTCAAGTAAGCTTCTTATACTTCCATTGATTCAAGCACATTTACCCTCACAGTAAGTTCCTCTTACCCAAGTATGGTTTGACAGGCATGTCATCAAGCAGCAGGTGCAGGAGTCTCTGCGTATGGGAGCGCTGGCGGTTCAGTGACGTCACACGCATTTCTATGGCTGCAGTCTTCATTAGCCAAGACATTTGGTTCAGTGTTGAAATCTCATGTTCTAGGTGAGGGTAAAGAAACAATTGTAAAATTGAACAGAAAGGTTAGTAGAGGCAGTAATTAATTCAGTGTAATAATGTTACCAGTGCTGCTTCTGCAATTCCCAGGGAGTCAAAGGATGCAACAAATTTTAAGCATGAACAAATATTATCTTAGCATAAAAATTACCTTTGATAGAAAATGGCAAATATTGCAGCTGAGTGAATAAGAAATCCTGACTGGTCCTCAGATATCTCATAGTTGGACCTGATGTGTCAGAGCATGCACACAATTGATAGATCACCTGATGATCAAAAACAATGGATATCCATTATGGAATTTATTTTAAAAACAAAGCAACCACCAAATTAAAACAAACATAATACTGTTTTACTCTTCAAACAGTATCACCTGTATTAACAGGAAATTTTTCATCAGCTTACTTACAAAGCTGATCATATTATTTTTAACAGCATTGAATTAACTATGACATTAAAGGACAACCAGCAAGTGGTTATATCCAACAGTTAAATGCTCACAACATGACACTATATAAACCTTCGTTCAGCTCACTTAAAAATAAACGTATTTTTTAGTCTCCAGGTTCACCACACCAGGAAACAATCTTTTTTTTAACTTCCTCTCCTTCTACAGTATGGCCTCATTCACTTCTAATAACCTTAAAAATCCTTTCTATAATCCAAAATATTTCAACACGTTTCAACAAAATACAACATTATATGACTTAAGGCCAAACATCAGTTACCTTGCACATATAAACCCTTAGACATACAAACATACATTCTGTCCCTGTTACAGAATACAGAAAATAATTTTATTGGCTTATTTGGCATGATTTGCTAACTTAGTTGCTACCAATCTGCAGTTCCCATTTTTTTTTTAAATGGCATATGATCATAACAGATTCAAAGGCTTACCAAAAGTATTTAGAACATCTGTTTTATACATATATCCTGATTCCAAGTTCTAACATGAGCGCGGATTCTTTATTTTCTGTGTTGCTACAAAACAGCACTACTTCACACAGAGAAAGGCAGAATAGAAAGAGTTCAATATACATTGAAACCTGACTGATGCATTTGAAAACTGGAATTATTATCAAAATCATCAACTATCTGTTTTAACCAGCCAAGAAGTAGCTAGCTTTACTTAGAGCCTACTTTCAGTATATGGCGACAGAAAATATGCCAAATACCTGGTAACAGAGTTCTGCAAGATGAGGAGATTCCTGAACTGCTGTAGGCCCATTCCTTGTTTCTGTACCCTTCTCCAGTATGTTCAAAATAGCATGAAGGCAAGTCCGTGGGCAACCCAAGACACCTTCAAATAAAACAGTAATCTCTTGACCATTTTTGGTCTTATTTGCTCCATAGCAAATACAAGTTAGTACACAAAATTCCATAAAATGGCAAAGTTTCTTTTTTCCATTAATTAAGATAGAAGAAGGAACTGTGTTTCAGAAGAAGTACAATGGAAACACTGATAGTCAGTCTGTAGGTTTCTGAGCTGCTGGTGAAAGAGGATAAAATCTGCAATCAATTCTTTCTCCTCAGTTCTATTAAAATATATACATATTCAATAAATTTTTTAATATTCTGAGTGAACCAAATGCAAATTTGAATTCTTGCTCTAAAAATTTAATTGAATATTTATTTAACAATTTTAAAGAAGAGCTTTAAATTCTTGTCTTTATTTTACAATTACATCCCTTTTATGACTAATGCTCCTGAAAGCACTCAACACTGCAACCAAGGAGAACAGGAAGGAAATTTCAGTACTGAAGTCAAAATCCTGTATTTTTGCATTTTCCTGCAGACACTTTAATCAGCCCAGAAAGACGTCTTGAAACAGTAAAGGCATTAATAACTGCAGTTCTTACAGGAGAAATCACCTCCATTTGGACATCTATTACTCATGCTTTAGTAGGAAATTACATAGTAACTTGAGACAAAAGGCTTATGATCACTATTTCTTAATGTTATTAATGGGATAATTCAAAGAGGTGTGCAAGACTCTCATGGCTTTCAGACAAAGTCCCCTACCACTGACCTAACATACAATACTCTGTGTAATTGTGTGGGTGCTGATCAGTTACCCATATTGTTAATGTGTAACCATGCAATTTCAAAATATCTAAAACAACAGTCTGCAACTGTGTCTTTGGAGATGAAAAAAATAGATAGGTTGGCATCTTTTTTTCATCTTTATGATATATCAAATAACTTTAAGACTCCTTTTTTTTTTCCCCCAAATAATATTCAGGTCCTATCTACCCTTCATTTAGAACTATGAAAGACCAAAATATGCTGAGCCACAGTGTCCAATACAAACCTAAAGATAATGATAAATATTCTCTAAATAAGTAAAATAACTTTTTTTTTTCAAACATGTTCATATAAAACAGCTGAGAAAGAATTTCTTATTTCAGACTGGAAGGAACTCCAGGACACCTCAACTCCAAACTACTGCTCATTTATTATATTAGATCAGATTGTTCATGGCTTTATACAGCTGGGTCTTGAGAACTTCCAAGAATGAAGACTGCATGACCTCGCTGGCCAATCCACTTCACTGTCTTCACGGTGAAAAAGTTTTCCACCTGGAGCCTTTCTTGTTTCAACTTATGCCCACTGTCTCTCATCTTCCTGCCATAACGCCTTGGTTTAACGAGTTCCTCTAGTTAAACCTCTTTGCAGGTATTTGAAGACTGCTATGAGGTCCACCCAAAGCCTTCTCTTCTCTAGGCTGAAGAAGTCCCATTCCCTCAGCTTCTCCTCATAGGCTGAGTGCTTCAGATCCCCAGCCATCTCTGCTGACCTTGCTAAAGTTTATCAATATCTGTCTTGTACTGAATATAAGGCAGAAGCTGAGGACGCAAACACATACGTGCTAATGCACTATGTTTCTCATCAACTCAAGAAACATTAGGAGTGTCACTCCTGTTGCTTTAAAGTTCATATTTTCATATATATATATATATTCACACATATGAATATAGAAATAATTCATCTATCTAGCAGTAGAATGAAAATGCACATATTCAGAAATGTTTTCTTCTGCAACATTAAACAATAAAACTGTTTTTCTTCCCTGTAATTTCTTTTAAACATGAGTTTGAGGAGGAACAGGATAACAGTTAAGTAGTTTAACTAGTCCAAAGGGATAATCTGTTTTGTAGATTCCCATGTTGCCATATGTAAGTACTTCTTAGATCATCAAATCAATTTCTTTGTACTGTGGACATAACCATGCTGCACAAAATAGTAAATTTTTTACTTCTAAATTATCATTTCCTCCCACAAACTCTTTTGGGTATCAATGTATTTATGTATTTTTTAATTTAGGTTCTGAGGATTAGAACTAGGCCTGCTGTCTTATTATTAACATTAAGAGGAACTGCTGCTCCCCATGAATTTTCCAATAAATATTGTCAGTGTGGGTAACAGAACTAGCTAAATGCCAGATCAAGTCTTCCTCTTCATACCTGGATCTTGCAGATTTGTGGTGCTGACAGGTTTCTTTAGCTCAAATCCCAAGAGATACAGAGCAAGGCTGGGAGGACTACATTCAAGAGACGTGATAAGGAGATTCAGAATATGGATCCTTGTTTCATGATGGATTCGTGCCCGCTTCTTTTCAGGTTCCAGCTCTTGATTAAAAAAAAAAATAAATAAATTATAATTTTACAAAAGGTGAATAATGAAGTGAAAAAAATCCATATAATGAAATATTCCTCGTAGCCTTCAAATTAAATACAAGAAAGCTAAAGTGTTAACTTATATTAGCACAGAGTGATACAAGATCAAAATTTCAAATTACTATTCACACAGCTTTAAATAATACATCCAGAGCAATATTAAACACATGTCTTCTGAAAAGAGACTCAGTCTGTAGTTCACTTATCATACTGTGGATTTATCTTAATAAGACATTGGTGATTTTCATTCTGTTAACAGTCCAGTTCTACAGAAAACAACAAAAGAAAAGGGTTTTCTGACTTAAAAGCACTACTTTAATCTGTTTCATTAACTTAATTCTACACAAAAGACAATAGTATAAGCCATTTTTAAAGTCTTTTACATACCCTCATCTGGATTAATTAACTCTTCTGCATCTTCATTGTCCAAACATTCCACAAAACCAGCCATCAGCTTCTGGCTAATGCTCTGTACTCAACAATGGAAGGATGGAAATGAAGAGGATTTTAAGAGTATTAGAAACAATACTTTTCATCATTCCCTCCATAGAAGTTGGCAGAAGTTCTAGATAAAAACTATATAACCTAGTTAATAAGCAAAAGTTGAAAGTTGTAGCTGTTCTAAGCGTAGGTTAGCAATTACCCACTGAACAGAAAAAAAAAAAAACTATAAAGTCAAGAAAGAGTCTCAGTATCTCAAAGAATATTATCCTTTTTTCTTCTTGCAAACATTCATGATTTGGGTTTTTTCAGTTAATGAAGTAGCTGCCTTTCATAATTTCACAAAGTAAAGGACTCTTTGGAGGCAGGCAGATAGAAGACAAAATATACTTTTACTGTACTTGATTTAGAAACCTATCCTTTAAAGTAATATTATGGAGCACCAGTACTTCTCCATCAGCTTCTCTTTCCAGTTCCAAAAAACATGACACTTACTTGATCATGTGTGAAATCACCAACTAGCTTTATCTGGATGTTGGAATTATAAGAAATGCAGCACAAAATCTTGGCACTTTCAAAAGCCAGTTCAGGATTGCTGTTTCCATGATAAAGATACCTTAAAAAATATAAGTTTATTGTAATGAAACTGTTGAGGAAACTCGGTATTTCTATATGATAATATATAGGTGAGAAATTAAACAACATTTATAATTAAAACATTTAGAAATCAAATCATATTAGATAACATTAAAGCTACAAATAAAATTTCACTCTACATGAAGCACTTAACACTCCTCCACCAAAAGAAGAGTAGTAGGCTGAGCCAGAATAAGTCTCTCCTGCAATTTTTCCCATTCTGTTTCTTAAATAATCTACCTCAGGCACTGCAGGACAAGTGATAACAACTGGTCAAAGACTCACAGAAGAAACATGGAGTAAACACCTTCAGATCCCACAGAAACGAGTGTCACTGAAGACCAAAACTAGCTAAAATCAACTACTGCACACACCCAAATAGGCAAGATAAAACAAAAGCATGATAAAAGGCAGGCCTTTCTTTCCTACGTAGTAATAGTCAACAAATAGTTTAAAAGCAATATAATGAAACACAAAAACAGACACATGGAAAAAGTTCCATTTTTTAGTGCATCCTATGTTAGAATCACTACACTCAATTCTACTACTCATCAGAGTTGGTCTGTCTGTAAAGTTATTGTAAAATCAAACAGGAACAGAAGGTGTCAGTGGGAATTAGAAATCCTAAAGTTTCCCATTTTAGAGCTTCAGATTAACAGTCTGACACTTTCAATATAGTAACTAATGGACAATACTGTAAAACATTTAAGTGGTCAATAGCAAAGTTTCACTTTCCCACTCTAAGAAAATCAAAGTCTGGGGCAAATTGATAGTTATACACAAGGAAATCACTGCATATCAGGCAACCAGGAAAAAATCACGAGGGAAAAAAAGCCTGGAAATAAAAGCTATAAACGCAGATCCCAGCCTTGCACTAGACAATACACAGATCGTAACATCTGTGAAGACACCTCCCACCACCAAAAAATTTCAGAGATACTCTGCACAAAGAGAAGCATTGGCTAGCAAAACTAATGAAAGGATCAGGATCCAAATACTTCTATGCTTCCAAAGCCCCTTCCCTTCTCAGTACGATACACGTACCTAGCGATATTCACCACATGATCTGCCTTTTTAGTGCGAGGATTGATCCCTTGAAGTAGCTGCTCCAGTGGTGTGACAATAAGGGAAAGGTGGCTCTCCCGCAAGAGATCCATGAAAAGATTCTCCTTCTGGAGGGTTAAGTTTAGAAGTGCAAGGCAATACTGTACGGCTTTCTCTAAATGCTTCTTCCCTGCAGTGCACAAACAACAAAGAACCATAAGAAAAACAAAGGAGCAGTTAAATAAACTATATTCATAAATTTTATTCATCAAGCCTTGCACCAAGAAATAAACTGTCAGTTGTTTACTACTAGGAAAACTCCACCCAAAACACAGTTTTATACACAAGAGAAGCAACAGAAGATATGCAATGTCACCTTTAAATCCTACTTAGTATGCAATTTAACTTCACATGAAAAATAAATTCTAGGCACATACCAGGAAACGGAGCATAAGTATCAAGCTGCTTAACCCCTTCTTCTAGCAAACTAAGAGACAGTTCCAGCATTGGGGACTCATTCAATAGATGATACATCAAATTGAATCCAGGTGGTTTATATGCGATTATTTCTTCTCCTAAAGAGAGGAAGGGAGAAAAAGAAAACAACATCTAAGAAAAGACTTCCATTACTCAAGCTAGCCTGAGATACAGAACAGAACAGTCCCTGTTGTTGTAAATAGATGAAACATACTGCACACAGTCTTTAAAGTTTTCTTTACACGTAAACCATATAGATGACTTTAATAGTTTGTGAAGAGTAGTAATAGTAATTACCATTATCTTTCAGTATCTAATAGCACAATTTCAACTTCAGTCAGTTAGACTTTCCCTAAGTAGATCTGACCTTGGATTCAAATCTATGCAAGGACTTTATACTACATTGGAGCTACATTCAATTGTTTTGCAAGACTGAAAAGAAACTGGAAAAAGTTTACATTCCCATAAATCTGTATGAAGATCCTGGATGAGGGAAACGCATTCACAGAAATCAAAGCTGAGAAGATCCACTGAATCCCTGATGCTCACAGTGCACAGATACTTGTACATCTGTTACAACAATGAATGCAAAAAGAAAACTACTAGCCTAAAACTCAAAGTCTCTCATAAAATAAAAAGAAAAGCCAAAACTAACGTTTCTGGTTTATCTCATCTCATAGTAAACTATGGTGCATAAAGCGGGAGAGGAGTAAGAATCTTATATAATACGCAAGTCAATGAGGGTGCAATTTCTTTTACCCTAAACAATCCCTTTCTCCTTCCATTCAATCTATATCTGTGCTGACTCCTAATGTGCCAATAGACATGTCAAGATACTGTGGAGTCACATGCTGAACCAGTACAGGAAATTGATCTAGTCAAAAAAATCGGGTTTAGACATTTCTCAAGTACTGATGTTCACTTAAGACATGGTTCTTGTAGCTTTCTAGTGCTACAAGAAAATCCACAGACATCAGGCTGGTATTCAGTGTTAAAAAGAAACTTTGTATTAAAACAAAATGTGCAGCCCAAATAATCCTTAAATTTCCTATAATGAGGCAACTGCCATCCACTTTGGCCTTTTAAAGAATAGTTGTCCAGAATTAAATTACTTCAGATCATAATTCTGTTGCTATTGTCTGCTCTGGATAATTACTATATCAATAATATTAATGTTAGAGAATATATCAAATACACTGACACCTTTAAATTAACCCTATGAATAGTGGTGATTTAGATATGGACCAAAGATGTTTTTTAACTGCTCTTTAATCAATGCAAGAAAGACAGAAGTAATTTTCCTCGTAGAGCTAGGGAAGTAGGATATAAACGTACATGAAGCCCTACTGATCCAGCAACATAGCTCCAGACAGCATGTGAACCTTTTTTGAATGTCTTCCTATCTTAAAAGCCTTGGCCTAGCTTTCCATTAGCTTACTTGCAATATTAAACAAGACCACTAAGGAGATGCAAGGGAGCAAAGCAAGTTACAATTCTGTTTCTCAGTGAACAAACGAATAAGTTAACCTTGTAACTCCACATATTGGTCCACAAAGTCTTCAAGTTGAGGTTCATAGTCTCGCAGCAACTTGTAGAACACTTCCAGAACCACCTCAGCTACTTCCCACTGTAGATAATCACAGAATGAAGAAAAAGTCATTGAAGAAAAAGATACTGCAACAAGATCAGGATCCAACAAGACCAACAGGCAGTGCAGCGACAGGTCACAAATGCAGCTATCTAATATATCAAATTCTGAAATATTATCCAACACCACTTATAATTCATCATGTCAAATGAATTGAAAGGACAAGCTTTCTTTCTGAAGTAAAATGGAACACAAACAGATTTATTGTCTATTTTAGACAATACATATTAGTATGTTGAAATTACAAACAATAAAGAGTCTTTAACAGGTACACAGCTAGTAACAGACCACAAATACCTTACAGGATACAGTTTAGCATGTGCTTTCATCCATAAAGATCATAAAGGAAACTCAAATTCCTTGGTCCAGAGAGTCAGAGTGCTTCTCTGAAGTAACAATGAGGAAAGGATAAATATGACGTGTAGATTTTGGCATGTGGCATTCACATGCCATTAGCCAGGTAGTAAACTTGCAGAATTCTGCATAGGAAATTGAAATTTATCAATAATATAAACGTTTTGGGTTGGTTTTTTTTGAAGAGATTTTATGCAAGTTCCTCAGAAGTATTCATAGATCCTGACGATCCATGAGTTGAAAAATCACCTGTTTACAGAATCAGAACATGGGTCACCTCTGCTGCATCAAACTTGCACAGGTTCTCAGACACATCTAAATCAGATCAACAGTGCCAAATCATTTTAAAGACATCCTAAAAAAACAAAACGTAAAGAAAAGATTTTCCAACAAACATTACCTTTTCAGCAGCTCTCCGATAAGCTCTGGTGCGGAACCGCAGAAACACGGCATCCCTAAGGAACTGGAGATAGGGATCAAAGCCTGGTGGGCGGAGACCTGCTCCCAAGTTAGAGGGGAATGAACTCTCCACGAGCGTGCTGATGAGTCGACAGAAGGCACGGGTTAAAGGGTATTCCTCACATCGAGACTCAATCTCATTCAGTTCAACCTTCCCAAGAGAATAGTAAAAACAGAAGGAGAAAAATCAGAGATTTTGAGGGAGATGAAAACATGTGAGAACAAATAATACAAGCGTATCATCTGTGAATTACTTTACAGTGACTTGACTTTGCATTTTTGTCTACAGTACACCACAAACAGCAAACGCAGTGAAGCAACAGTATGGGAATTTCAGTTCAACAATCCACTCTTCATTCATTTTGGAGCTACTAGAAGATATATCTCAACATTTACATACTTTGCTTTTCTTTACCGTTTTAATTAGAATTGAAGTGAGCCGTACTCAGGTGTAACAAAAGTGAGGCCTATTTAGGAATTTTGGAAAATCTTGGCAAGAAATGCTTAAAGGGAATTTGGGGGTTTAGATGCTGCCCTATTACTAGTATGAAGTGCTGCCGCTACCAGCAACATCACCAGGCCGCTCGCAAGGGTCACTCAGCCCACCCCCGCTGAGGGGACAAGATCACTACATACACAGTATGGATGATGTTTTATTCCAACTAATTGTTTACACCATGTGCTTTTATCTGCTAACACAAGCACCTCCTCTCACTCCACCCCATGCCCACCTCTTCTGTACCCTCCACCTCTCACGTTACAACCCGAGATCTTCCGGACGCCTACAACATGAAATTGCAGTAGATTCATAACTGGACAAAATTTCCAGAAATTACAAGCAGGCCTGACAGTAAATTAAGAAGCAGTGAAATGACAGTATGTCCTAGTTTCAGCTGGAATAAAGCTAACTTTCTTCCTAGTAGCTGATATAGTGCTGTGTTTAGGATTTAGGATGAGAATAATGTTGATAACACACGGATGTTCTAGTATAAACAATGTTTAGCAACAACTAAGTCAAGGACTTTTCAGCTTTTCATACTGACCTGCCAGCAGAGGTTGGGAGTGCACAAGAAGCTGGCAGGGGACACAGGAAAGACAGTTGACCCAGAGAGCCAAAGGGGTATTCCACAGTCATGCCCATTATAAAAACTGGGGAGGGCAGATCACTGGCTCTGGGACTGGCTGAGCATTGGTCAGCAGGTGCTGAGCCATTAGGGTTAACATGTGAAGTGTGCATCACTTGCCTTTCTTGGGTTTATTTCTCTCTCTTTTTTTGTTATCTTCCTTTTCATTACAGTTAGTATTGTTGTTGTTATATTCTATTTCAAACTGTTCTTCTCTCAACCCAACAAGTTTTACTTGTTTCCTCCCCCATTGGAAAGGGAGAGGAGTGTTTAAGAAGCTGCGTGGCGCTTAGTTGCTGGCTGGGCTTAAACACAACACAGCACCTATTTCAAAGGTTTCCTGTAGACACAGCAGCAGATCCTGCCTCTGCAAGCATTTCCCAAAGTCATGGTCAGAGAAGCTGCCTTGGTAGAAAGAAACCCTTACCTCAATCCCAATTGCTTGTCTCTGGCCTGGA
Source organism: Colius striatus (assembly GCF_028858725.1). Classification (NCBI taxonomy): domain Eukaryota; kingdom Metazoa; phylum Chordata; class Aves; order Coliiformes; family Coliidae; genus Colius; species Colius striatus. The sequence continues at coordinate 156,658,916 of NC_084759.1, read as the reverse complement.
GTTCTCGCAGTTTGTAATATCTTCAAAACAGAAAGAGAAATTAAAACAGGCAAACAATACATTTCACATCATCAAAATGCAGTTCCACCATTTCTACCAGGACTGAAAAGTACTCGTCACTTTTTGGCTGTAAGAAGAGGTTTCAGATTTTTCTGTCTGAAAGGCTGGATTATATGTTGTAGACTTGTATGCTTCTGGCTTTACATCCTCAAAGATCTGCACCATGTTTATTGTTAAATGAAACAAAGAACAAAAATGCCTTCACATTAATGATTTTTGTCTTATATTGGCTAGGGGAAAGACACTTCCCTCATTAGCTCTTACAACACTGTATTTTAAGGAATATCATGAATTAAAAAGCAGAGGTGGTGAGTATATAAAATGCTGCTGCTGTAAGATATCAGATTCTTTTTATTAGTCTTGTCAGGCTGTTTTTATTAGTAATTAATAATAAACCAGCCGTTGCAGTTCAAATGCCTCAAATTCTCCCAAATAAGCCAGCAATTAGTCTGAACCATAACACACACTACAAAATAAGCCCATCCCATCATGATATTTGTTTTAACAATACTGAGAGCATTTTAATTTTATATTCATGTCCTTGGGATTCATACTTAATTTTTTTCTCTGAAATCAGGACAAAAGGGAAAAAATACTGTTTTAAAAAGGCAGGGCTTTTAATGTGTGCCTGATGTTTACCACCTAAATGTGAAAGTTGGTGACAATATCCTGTAAATTACAATTAACTTCCTCTGAAAATTAAATGCCTGATAGAGGAGCTTTTTTAGGCAGTACCTTCGTTCTATGAGCATCACTCACACTAGAAGAATATTAGAAACCAAAAAAATAAATCCAAACCAGAAAAATATGTAACTTTCAAAACATTTATCACTGATGACATAAACTGAGGAAAACACATTGAACACAAAGGACTGTTTAAGAAACCTGTACTTATGTAAAATAAGCACAGCCAATGAGATCTGAGGCATAAAACCATACTGTCATTTTCAAAATCAATTGAAAGAAAGAAAATAAGCGGAAAAAAAAAACTGTATTCAACAAGAAAATTTAGGAGTAAATGCAATACTATTTCAAATACACCAACGATTTCCACAAATTGGGATGTTCTAGTTCTGAGCACTGAAAATCCTACGATACCTGTGTATATTCCAGGGACTGCCAGAGCGAAGCAGCTATTTCAGGAGATTTTCCAAAAGCAGTAAGGGTCTCTAATAGCTCTGCTTTCAAAATAGGAGGAATGCTGCACTGCAGAAGTCCCAGAATGACCACTACTGGTGTCCACTGAGGGTGCTCACAAAGAGCCAAGCGAGCATTCTCACTCTACACAATTCAAAAGAAAACAAAACTGCAGTTTATTACTTTGAAGATTATTCCTGCCTTGCCGTCTCTAACTCACAGTTCCAAATCATCAACTGCTTCATACTTGAAGGTACACAAAACCAATGACAGAACATTCCAAAGCAAACAATCTTAATTGAACAAAAAGCCCAACTTAATGACTGACAAGTGCTAAAATTGTGCCTATCCATACAAAAAAATTATGTGGATAATACAAGCTTCTCATAACAACTGATTTTCTTTTTCAGTAGACATATATTCACAGAATTAGTCTTAAGTAAGTATTTACACTGTAGACAGCTTCCTCAAACACTGGTAAGAGGGACTTTATCAATATTTCTATTATGAAAAGTCTATTTGGACATTTGCTAGGAACTTCTATGAATTTGTTTACGTGTAAGAGCAGGGTCATCACTAGTGTAATCCCATTTGAGACTCTCAGATGAACCACTGGAAAGGAAAAAGCCTTATCCAATGATAATTCCCTGCATCCTTAAGATAAATTTACCTCTTCCCAGGTTACGGTTTGATTATGCCAGGAAACATCATTTGAAGAGTTCCTTTTTCCCCACACTTATCCAGTGCTGACACAACAGCTCACATAGTAACACCCATTATCACCACCACCAAGGACGATTTTTAAAAAGCCCAGTTAGTTTCATCGATCTGCCTTGTGTACCAAGTATATCTCACTACATCACAGAACTTTTAGGCTGCAGAGTCTGGTGGGTACCAAAGAGCTGAATTCCACTCCACTCAGAATTAGCCAATTTACAGTACAGAATCTGTAGTGTGGTTTATTATCTTGGAATCTTCTTGCAGTCAATTCACAGCTCATTTTGAACTCCTGGCTTGAGGACAGTTGAAATTTAACTCTGGAAGCAATTTCCACAGTTGAGTTCCCTTGCCAAGTTTCTACCATTTCCTTTATTATTATTATTGCTTTTTCAAAATCATGAATAAATGCAAATAAACTTAGTAATCTATAGTAATTTCTTTGCATATATCTCACTTTTGAGAGACATCTCCATGACACTAAAGTGTCAGGAAAGGAAGAAAATCTGTAACACCAGCAACACAGGAAAAGTTGTCATCTCTTCCTGCTTTACCTGTTTTTGGTCATAATAGTTGTTCCCCATGTTTCCCGTACTTTTGAAGTTCACTAATCAAATGACAACACTTCCTAGGTAACTTTGCATTACACATTTTTTTGGTCAAGTGAATTTCTCAGATGAATAATGATGTTTTGCAAGAAAAAAATGTATTAACAAAGAAAACCACATAAAAGGTCACTTACCCAATTTACTATAACAGTTGTCAGCTGTAAAAATGCAATTAATCCATCCTGTTCTTTCTGTGTGATTCCTCGCAGAGGCAGGTGACGATATTGGACACTGTCTGCACTCGGCAAGTCTTTCCTTAAATGCTCGTGATAAAGCATCAAAGAGTGGAAGAAATGCTCCCAGGAGACAGGGCTGCCACCTGCCCCTTGGATGTTTTCCGCTAGAAAAATGACAAAGAGGTGACAAGACTGTCTTTGTACTCTTTCATTCACAGGGTGCTAAGCAGGGTAGTTAAATTTAAAAGGAAAACTTTCTTGTCTAGAGGAAAAAATAGAGTTCAAAGTAAAGCTATTGTTTCTCAAATTAGTGGCTGTGGTTTGAATTTTATTGCTGTTGGGTTTTTCATTTGGTTTTGGTTTGTTAACACAGATAGAAAGCTGCGAATGAGAAAAGCCAGTAAAAATAATTTTTCTGCTTTATGAATCAGAATGTCTGTGTCATCCCCCAAGTAGGGTTTTTTTCCAATTTTATCAATGCAAAATTAAGGTAAAACAGAGGACTGACCAGAATCTGATACTTTGAGAAAGTACCATTATAATTCATGTATCAAAAAATTCTAACAAAACAAAGTGTTTCTGAAAAAAGTCAGCTTAGGAAAGAAAACCATATTTACTATATACAACTTAAAAATTAAGACATTATTCATTTTATTTTCTATTTTAGAACAAGCAATATTGATATTCTCTACTACTTTGTGTTAAGACAAACCTTTTTTTAAAAAAATGTATTATTTACAGAATCACAGAACCTTAAGGGTTGGAAGGGACCTCAAAAGATCATCTAGTCCAACCTCCCTGCCTGAGCAGGACCTCCTACCATAGGTCACACAGGAACTTATCCAGGTGGGTTTTGAATGTCCCCAGAAAAGGAGACTCCACAAACCCATCTGGGCAGCCTGTTCCAGTGCTCTGTTACCCTCGCTGTGAAGAAGTTTTTCCTTATATTTCCTTGGAACACCTTATGCTCCAGCTTGTACCTGTTGCTCTTTGTCCTGTCATTGGATATCACTGAGAAGAGCCTGGCTCCATCCTCCTCACACCTGCCCTTTACATATTTGTAAACATTAATGAGGTCACACCTCAGTCATCTCTTCTCCAAGATGAAGAGCCCCAGCTCCCTCAGCCTTTCATCATAAGGGAGATCCTCCACTCCATCATCTTGGTGGTACTCTGCCGAACTCTCTCCAGCAGTTCCCTATCCTTCTTGAACTGAGGAGCCCAAAACTGGACACAATATTCCAGATGCGGTCTCACGAGGGCAGAGTAGAGGGGGAGGGGAACCACTCTCAATCTACTACTCACAGCCTTTCTAATACACCCCAGGATGCCATTGGCCTTGGCCACAAGGGCACATTGCTGGCTCATGGGCATCCTGCTGTTCACCAAGACAAAAATTTCACTATGAGAATTACTTGCTAAGTTGCTCAGACATTTCATTATTTAATCAGTCTTTTTTCTGCAGATTATACTTTCAAGTGAAAAGTGAAGCCTTACAATTTTATCTTTGTACTAAAATTGAAATGTTAAAAGTGCGAAGTCACAATTCATCTCCAATGAGTCTTTGTACTTTTCTGAAGAAAGAGTTGAGAAAGAGCTGAAGTATCACTTTTCTTACCATGACTACTGCCATTGACCTTTAGCAAACTAAAGCAGTAATGAGCACACTGAGGCCCACTAGCCAGTCCCCGCAGCATTTTCAAGTACGGGATGTAAATTGTGGAAGGAAGTAGATCTCCCATTTGCCTAACAAACTTTGACAAGACAACCTGGAACAAATAAAGACCAGCATTTAAAAAGAAATAATAAATCTGAGTACTTCAGGAAAACAATAGGCAGCAAAGTCAGAAAATAGATTCTAATGTAATCAAGGAGGGGGTTAAGGGGGTGAAATCACAATGCCAAAAAATAAAAAAAATCCTTTGTAGACTGGCCTGTTTACCTTCCCTGAAGGTGAAAATCCATGTTTCAAAGAATAAATAAACTAAATAATTAATGCTATTGCAAAGTATACTAACTCTCCAATTCTGTATTTCTAGTGACAAAACTTACAGCAGTATTATTAACACATCTCACAGTACATACTAAGCAATGTTGGGAAAGAATTGACTATGCTTGTCATATCCCTGCACAGTAACTCAGACGTATGGTGGTTCCTCCCACGGTCACGTTAGGGTGTTTGCAGATTGCATCAAGCCCTAACAAGTTGCTTTTATTCCAGGTGGGTCTTCAGATGTGTCCAATGTGTCTCGTACTAGGTTTTGCCTAACATTGCACAGTCCTTCAAGAAGGGTTGAAGGCTGACAGCATACCATCTGAATACCATCTGCCTCATCTGTTCAGGTTTTGTTTCTTCATTCTAATTTTAAGTTTCGTCTCTCATGCGCTATAACCTTTGAGCTTTAAATAATTAAATACAGATAAAGGTATGTAGAGCATACCCAAGAGCACTGTTATCAGAATTAACTTAGCAACTGCAACATAATCAGACCTGAACAAAATTTTCAAAGAAGTTTGTTAGGACTCTTTCTTACTATGTCTTCTGACAACTATGAATGACTGGCAACAGCTCACTTTACAGCAAGCAACAATAACCACATAATGCAGAGCAGGATGCAGACAGATAAGCCCTTGATAAAAGATATTGTTTTCTTAGAGGCTAGCTGTGACAAGGATACCAAAAACTTTGTTAAGCCTATTTTTACATTACTTTAATTTCAAGTTACTAGTAATTATTCAAGAAAAATCTCGATAACCTGGCGCTGAGGGGGTCGCTGATGAGCTACTCCAAGGTAGGATCCCATGATGGCAGATGTCTGCAAAGGCTCTGACGGACACCAGTATTCAATGGCAAGTTCCAGATTAAAGGGGTCTTTCCTATACAATTCAGCAACCTATCAGAGAAAAGAAGACATTAGAAAAGTATTAACTATATAAAGGAAAGACAACTACTTTAACAGGCAGCCCAGCTTCCAGATAAGTAAAACATGCCCAAGAGACAAAAAATCCCATGGCTGCTGTTTCGTTCCTTAAGACTCTCTGAAAATGACAGCTTCTAAATAGCAATGTCAGAAAAAAATGACAGCCAGAGAAATTCAAAATGCACAACCTGAGTGAAACTCTTGTCATTTTCTATCTAATTATCATAGATTAAATCATTGCTAAGAAAACAGTGCTATTGCTCCATAAAAAACATTTTCATGCCTTCATATGTTCACTTAAAAACAAGTTATCCAGTACTGAGATCAAAAATCTTACCGATTATCTGAACATACAATTGCCTCAATTCCCAGAATCTTAAGGGTTGAAAGGGACCTCAAAAGATCATCTAGTCAAACCCTCTATACTTCTCAGAGTAACTAAAGAAAATATTTCACCAAACCTTCTCCAGTTCTATACACTAAAGGACTTGAAAAAGACAAGTAATCCCTATATTAAAGACTGCTATATTGAAAATTGCCCATTTGTATGTTTTCATGCAAAATAAGGGGAAATATATGAGTTTTAAATTTATTCATTAACAGAAAATATAAAAATGCACCAGTTCAATATGCAAATCTGTTTTCTGATGTAGGAGGTTTTTTTGAAGGTGCAGTTAGGTAACCTCAATAACTAATATTTAAATAAGCATCTATTTAACCTTCTTTCAATTTTATTTTAGTTCCATTTTCTTTCTTTTATTAAGAAATGTGACAGAAACAGAAAGACCATTTGTTTTAAATGTATGCTTGTGGTCAAAATTCTGTTGAAACTAGGGAATTTGCAATTCCAGCAGCCAATTCCAGGGGTCACCTTTCCTAGCCTACTCTACAGACAATATAAAAGTCTTCCAAAATTTTCATGAGAAATATATCAACACATAAAAGCTATTTAAACATTTGGGGGAAAACCTCTAAAACTTAATTATCGTCTACCCATGGTAAATAGGAAGCAACTTGAAGACTTACAGAAACAGAAACCACTGAGTAAACATTAAGGTCTAGATACACAAAGGCGTTCCATTCCAAAGAACTTCCATACATTTAGTCAGATCTCAACTTCAGTGATAGACTCCGGTCTTAAAATTCCTACTTCTAATTTATGTCCAAATAAGACAGCTTAAGATAATAAATGTTAAGACAGTATTCTTTTTTATTATTATTTAAATATTTTGTAAAATTGTTTCAACTCTAGAATTCTTCAAATATAAGAAACAAGGAAAAAAAAAAGCAAAAGGAAAATCCAAAAAGGGAAAGATCCAGCACTGTGTATTTTCAGATACAGATCTTCTGATGATGAACAAAAGTCACAATCACTTTTTGGTACAGTATTTTTAAAGAAAATAGGGCTTACTAAAAGCATTAAATGTTCCAGGTCTCTCCGAAGGGAAATAGGTGGATCATTACCCATCTGCATGCTCATGTGGATCATGCGAGCATCTTCATCAGCACGGTTTCTCAGCTGTTTCAC